>NC_041729.1:168887438-170303550 GCF_004115215.2 Ornithorhynchus anatinus
CCCACGTGGGGCTCACAGTCTTCAGTCTTCCGCTTAAATCAGAGAAGTTAAGCGGCTTGCCCAAATGGCTGAGCCGGAATTAGAACCCACCTCCTCCGACTCCTAGACCTGTGCTGCTCTTTCCAGTAAACCACACCGCTCTTCTTGGTTCTCCTCCTATCTCTCTGGTCATTCTCTGACTTTTGCAGGCTCCTCCCCTGCCTCCTCTCTTTGAACTGTGAGGGACCTTCAGGGCTCGGTTCTGGGTCCCTTTCTATCTAACAATAATAATAAAAATAGTATTGGTATTTGTTAAGCACTCACTATGTGCCAAGCACTGTTCTAAGCGCTGGGGTAGATATAAGGTCATCAGGTTGTCTCACGTAGGGCTCACAGTCTTCATCCCCATTTTACAGATGAGGTCACTGAGGCCCAGAGAAGTGAAGTGACTTGCCCAAGGTCACCCAGATTAGAAGCAGCGTGGTTTAGTGGAAAGAGCCACGCATGGGAGTCAGAGGTCATGGGTTCTAATCCCGACTCCCAACTTCTAATTTATTCTGTCGACCAGTGGTATTTACTGAGCGCTGCCTCACGACACCCCACTCAACTCAGTGGTTGGCAAGAGTGCGAGGCGGTAGAGTCATTAATAATAATAACAGTATTGATAACTCTAACTGCGGTGCTTAAGCTCTTGCTATGTGCCAGGCCCTGCGTTAAGCCCTGCGGTAGATAGTAGGACATCAGGTTGGACACAGTCCCTGTCCCGCCTAGGGCTCACAGTCTTAATTCCCTTTGTACAGATGAGGTAACTGAGGCCCAGAGACCTGAAGTGACTTGCCTAAGATCACACAGCAGGCAAGTGGCAGAGCCAGGATCAGAACCCAGGTTCTTCCGATTCCCAGGCCTGGGCTCTATCCACGGAGCCACAATGCTTTTCTTGGCTCTCCTCCTTTCTCTCTGACCATTCCTTCTCTGTCTTTTGCAGGCCCCTCCTCTGCCTCCCCTCTTGTAACTCTGGGGGTCCTTCAAGGCTCAGTTCTGGGTCCTCTTTTATTCTCCACCTACGCCCGCTCCCCTGGAGAACTTATTTGCTCCCATGGTTTACCCCCCCGCCCCCCCTTTCCTCTCCATCCAAACTGCCACTCTGCCGATCCAAGAACTTATCCTTTCCCGCCTCGACTACCGCATCAGCCTCTTTGCCGACCTCCCTGCTTTCTGTCTTTTCCCAGGCCATCCCACGCTGGGGCATTTTTCCAAAAAAAAAAAAAAAATAGTCCACGTTTCCCCGCTCCTCAGGAACCTCCGGTGGTTGCCGATCCACCTTCGCATCCAACAGAAACTCCTCACCATTAGGTTTAAAGCCGTCCATCACCTTGCCCCCTCCCACCTCGCCTCGCTGCTCTCTTACTCCAGCCCAGCGCCGACCCTTCTCTCACATCCTCCCTCCGGCCTGGAACCCCTCCCCCCCCCCAGTAGACACCACTCCACCCCTCTTTCCGCCTTCAGAGCATTACTAAGGTCACATCTCCTCCAAGAGGCCTTCCCCGATTTAGCCCTCTTTCCCCCAGCCCGCTCTCCCTGCTGTATCGTCTGTGCACTTAGATCTGTGCCCTTTGGGTGTTGGGTTTACGCCCCACTCTCAGCCCCACAGCACTTAAGGACGTATCTATAAATTATGCACCGTAAATCATCAGTTTATATTAATGTCCTCTCCCCCTCTAGACCGAAAGCTCCTTGTGGGTAGGGAACGCAGCCGCCAACTCTGTCGTATTGTACTTTTCCTAGCGCTTCGTTCAGGGCTGTGAACACAGAAAGGGCTCAAAAAATGCCATAGATTAACTCTTTGGGGGTTGAGAAAGTACAGTGCGGTGCCCAGACTGAGCCCTCGGTAAATCGTCCTGATTGACCGGCTGATTGCAGTCATGCCAGTGTTTTCAGGTCGGAAAAAAGATCAGCGGATGTCTCCTGTAGACCTCATTTTACCCAAGAAGGTCTAGCGCCCCTGTACCCTGAACCCCGGCCTCGGCACTCTTTTTCATCCCCTTTGGGGTGGAGGAGCAATCGTTATTTATTGAGCGCTTGCTTTGGGCAGAACCTGGTACCAGGTGCTTGGGAGAGCTCAGAACAGTAATAATAATAATAATAATGACGGTATTTGTTAAAGGTTTACTGTGCACCAAGCACTGTTCTAAGCAGCGGGGTAGATCCAAGCTAGTCAGGTTGGACCCAGGCCCTTTCCAACATGCCAGTCTTAATCCCCGTTTTGCTTTGGAGAAGCAGCGTGGCTCAGTGGAAAGAGCACGGGCTTTGGAGTCAGGGCTCATGAGTTCGAATCCCAGCTCTGCCACTTGTCGGCTGTGTGACTCTGGGCAAGTCACTTAACTTCTCTGTGCCTCAGTTCCCTCATCTGTAAAATGGGGATTAAGACTGTGAGCCCCACGTGGGACAACCTGATTCCCCTATGTCTACCCCAGCGCTTAGAACAGTGCTCGGCACATAGTAAGCGCTTAACAAATACCAACATTATTATTATTATTATTATTAGATGAAGTAACCGAGGCCCAGAGAAGGGAAGTGACTTGTCCGAGGCTTCTCAGCAGACAAGTGGCAGAACACTTATCCCGGTTCTCCCACTCCCTCCTGCGACACCCTGGCGCTTGGATTTGCCCCCTTTATTCACCCCTCCCCCAGCCCCACGGCACTTCTGTCCAGATCCCGAATTTATTTGTATTAATGACTGACTCCCCCTCCGGACTGTATTCTCCTGGAGGGCAGGGAATGGGTCTACCAACTCTGTTGTATCTCAAGCGCTCAGTGCAGTCCTTTGCACACAGTAAACGCTCACTAAATACCATCCATCGATTGATTACCCAACTGATGTGGTGGAGACAGGATGGAAAGAGTCTCAAGTAATAATATTAGAGTCAGAGGACCCGGTGCTAATCCCGGCTCTGCCCCATAATCATAATCCCCATTTACTGATATTAACAGTGTTCTTGATGGTCCGTTCCCTGGAGTTGGCCGTCAGGCAGTCCATGCTATTCATTGAGCGCTTATGTTGTGCAGAACACTGTACTAAGCACTTGGGAGAGGAAAACACAACAGTAAAACCCACACATTCCCTGCCCACAGAGAGCTTACAGTCCACAGACCTCGAGGGGTCAGCGGGAAAGGAGGAGTCAGAAGGACCTGGCTGCTAATTCAGCCTCTGCCGCTCGTCTGCTGGGTGACCTTGGGCGGGTCACTTCACTTCTCTGGGCTTCAGTTCCCTCGTCTGGAAAATGAGGATTATGACTGAGCCCCTTGTGGGGCAAGGACTGGGTCCTGTCCACCCCAGCGCTTAGAATGGTGCCTGGCACAGAGTACGTGCTTAACAAATACCGCAAGTATCATTTTCATTATTATTAAGAGGAGAAAACTTTCATCGATTAATGACTTTACAAGGAGTCGTGAGCGTGTACTTGTTGATGGCCAGATGAGCCCCAAGAGGATTGAATTGGTACGTTTAAGCATCCCCTCGATCCGTTGATCAGTTGTCACTTATTAAGGCCTTAATGTGCACAGCGCCCCACACCCTGAAAGCACAGGGTGGGTTTTTTTTTAATAATAATAATAATAATATTGGTATTTGTTAAGCGCTTACTATGTGCAGAGCACTGTTCTAAGAGCTGGGGGAGATACAGGATAATCAGGTTGTCCCACGTGGGACTCACAGTCTTAATCCCCATTTTCCAGATGAGGTAACTGAGGCCCAGAGAAGTGAAGTGACTTGCCCACAGTCACACAGCTGCCAAGTGGCAGAGCCGGGAGTCGAACCCCTGACTCCGAAGCCCAGGCTCTTTCCACTGAGCCACAGTATTTAAGTACTTTGTGTCAAACACTGTTGTAAGTACTGGGGTAGGTACAAGTTAAACACGTTGGGCCCAGTTCCTGTCCCACATGGGGCTCACAGTCCAAGTAGGAGAGAGAACAGGAGCACCTAGACCCAGAGAAGTGGAGCCACTCACCCGAGATCACGCAGCAGACGAGTGGCGGACCTGGGAGGAGAACCCAGGTCCTCTGACTCCCAGACCCGGGCTCCATCCATTAGGCCACCCTGCTTCTCATGGAGAGTCCCTGAAAACCCCAGGGGCAGGCTGACGGGGCCGTCCGAGGTCCAGCGCTGCCCTTCCACCCCCACCCAAAACAAAACAAAAACAAAACGCCCCCAGCGCCTTGGGAAGCAGAGTTCCGCGCTCCTACTCTCCCAAGAGCGTAGTACATTCATTCATTCAGTAGTATTTATTGAGCGCTTACTACGTGTAGAGCACTGGACTAAGCGCTTGGAATGGACAATTCTGCAATGGATAGAGACAATCTCTGCCCACTGACAGGCTCACAGTCTAATCGGGGGAGGCAGACGGACAAAAACAAGACAACTTAATCACAATAAATAGAATCAAGGGGATGGACACCTCACTAACAAAGTAAATAGGGTAATAAAAATATATACAAATGAGCACAGTGCTGAGGGGAAGGGACGGGGGAGGAGCAGAGGGAAAGGAGGCTTAGCTGAGGGGAGGTGAAGAGGGAGCAGAGGGAAAAGGGGAAGCTCAGTCTGGGAAGGCCTCTTGGAGGAGGTGAGCTCTCACAGTGCTTTGCACACAGTAAGTGCTCAATAAATATAAATGAATGGACCTCCCTGCCTTCCCTGCTCCCTTTGGGAGCCAGTGAGCCAAATGCGATCGATCGATTGAGAGCCAACTGTTCGGGTGCGGTCCCGTGAGCTCGCGTGCCCCGAAGCCCCCGGACAAATAGTTGCCATTGTTTTTATGAGATGTTCTTCCCCTTTACTCTATTTATCGCCATTGTTCTTGTCTGTCCGTCTCCCCCGATTAGACTGTAAGCCCATCAAACGGCAGGGACTGTCTCTATCTGTTGCCGACTTGTTCATCCCAAGCGCTTAGTACAGTGCTCTGCACATAGTAAGCGCTCAATAAATACTATTGAATGAATGAACAAATGAATCGTTAAACCCCAGGGGCACGGTTTATTGTGGTCAACATCAACCGATCAGTGGTATCTGTTGAGTGCTACAGGGTGCGGAGCACTGTTCTAAGCACTCGAGAGAGTCCAGTATAACAGTCGGTAGACGCCTCGCCTGCCCACAAGGCGCTTTCGGCCTAGAGGGGGAAACGGACGTGAATATAAATAAATTACGGCTGTGTCATGGGGTTGAAGGAGGAGTGAATAAAGGGGGCAGATCTTATCACCGGCAGGAAGTCGTCTGCCAAGTTTGTTATGGTGTGATCTCCCAGGCACTCAGTACAGTGCAGTAAGCCCTCAATAAATAGCATCGATTGACCGAAATCCAGATTCAAGGGCAACGCAGAAGGGAGTGGGAACAGAGCAATCGAGGGCTCAGTCGGGGAAGGCCTCTTGGAGGAGTCGGGCCGGGGGTATTTTCCGAACTCCTTTTCAATCCCTCTTGCCCAAAGAAACATTAATCAAGTTCAGCTATTTTCCCCGCCCCACATGAAAGGGTGTAATCGAGAGGCTTGCGGAAAGAAAGTCCAGAGACGTCGGAGAACCTCAAAGCAGCTGGAAAGCCGGTGGGCGGGGACCAGCGAGAAATAAAAATCCCCTTGACGGCAGAGGGACCGTCGGCCTCCGCCGCCTGGTCCGTATTAAACACTTAGGTTCGTTGCACGGAAAAGGTGGGCGCGGTCGGCGTTTCTTTTCCGCTCCGAGAGTCGAGGGGTCTGAAAAACGTTCCGTTCAGGCCGCGGGCACCGACGATCGTCGAGATGTAGCCGAGCAGTTGAGCTTCCTCAGACCCGCAAGCACGGACGTTCACGGCCCTTGGGTTTTGTTCCTACAGGTGTTCGTCTGCTTGTGGAAAGGCTGTAAAGTGTACAACACTCCCTCCACCAGTCAGAGTTGGTTGCAGAGGCATATGCTGACGCACAGCGGAGACAAGCCTTTCAAGGTAAGCCCCTCTGGCAACGTGCCGGCGATTCGCGGCGGCGCGACGCAACGTCGCAACTCTCCGGTGCCAAAATGGCGAAGGTTGGGCTCCCCTTCCTCGCAGCGGGAAGTCGGGCAGTTTTACGAGAGCGCCGGGATGTTTGTCCTCCCCCTCGGACTCGTGTTTAACGGAACCGACCGGCGGGACGTTTTCTTGGGGGACCCGAGAAGGCGAAAGTGGAAAAGCAGAGAAAAATCAGTCGGTCAGTGTGGTGTCTGTTGAGGGAGTGCCGAGCACCGTACGAAGCGCTTGGGAGAAGACGATATGGCAGTATAAACCTTCCCTGCCCTGGGTGAGCTGAAGATGGCAAATTCATTCATTCAGTAGTATTTATTGAGCGCTTACTGTGTGCAACGCACTGTACTAAGCGCTTGGAGCGTGTAGTTCGGCAACAGATAGAGACAATCCCCGCCCGATGACGGGCTTACAGTCTAAACGGGGGAGACAGACAGCAAAGCAAAACGGAACAAAAACAAGGCAACATCATCAAGATAAATAGAATCAAGGGGATGAACACCTCATTAACAAAATTCAGTCTGTGCTTGGAGATTTGTAGGAAGTTGGAGGTTGGGATGTGGGTGGGGGGTGCGAGCAGGAGGTCTCTTGGATCCTACTTGGCTTCCCCTCGGAGCCTGGGGGAGACCAGTCCCCTACAGCCCCCTTTCCGGGGGATCCCCAGTTTGTGAGTGATCTGGCCCAAGTAGAATCTCACCTTTTTTTCTTTTTGGTGGTATTTCTTAAAAACTTAGAACGTGCCAGGTACTGTCCTAAGCGCTGGTGTAGATACGAGCCAGCCAGGTTGGACACAGTCCCTGTCCCACATGGGGCTTACGGTCTTCATCCCCGTTTTGCAGTTACTGAGGCCCGGAGAAGTGAAATGACTTGCCCAAGGTCACACAGCAGACAAGTGGTGGAGGCGGGATTAGAATTCAGGTCTTTCTGACTCGCAGGTCCCGGTTCTATCCATTAGGCCACACTGCTTCACGTGGCAGGGATTCATGACTGTGAGCCCGTCATTGGGCGGGGACTGTCTCTGTCTGTTGCCGAATTGTACATTCCAAGAGCTTAGTACAGTGCTCTGCACATAGTCAGTGCTCAATAAATACTATTGAATGAATGAATGAGAAGCAGAATGAATGAATGAATGAGAAGCAGCATGGCTTAGTGGAAAGAGCCCGGGCTTGGGAGTCAGAGGACCTGGGTTCTAATCCCGGCTCCGCCACTGGTCTGCTGTGTGACCCTGGGCAAGTCACTTCATTTCTCCGTGCCTCAGTTCCTTCATCTGCAAAATGGGGATTAAAAATGTGAGTCCCACATGGGACAACCTGATTACCCTGTATCTATCCCAGCGCTTAGAACAGTGCTTGGGACATAGTAAGCGCTTAACAAATACTATGATAATAACAAAAATAATGGTGTTCAGTCCCTAAGCCCTTCCTGACGCGAGCCCCTTGGACTAGTGGCAGCTGGCCATCCCTGGCCTCCTCCCCTCCCGCCAAACACCCAGCAGGCTCCCCTCTCCCCCACCCCGGACAACTGTAGGCATCCATCGAGTCAGTCATTCTGAACTGCCCAGAGGTCTTCGATGCCCATGGGAAAAGTACCAGCTTCGCAGTCCTCTCTTTATTTTATGGCATTTGTTAAGTGCTAGGACTGAGCACTGAGACAGGTAATAATAGTAATAATGTTGGCATTTGTTAAGCGCTTACTATGTGCAGAGCACTGTTTTAAGCGCTGGGGTATACAGGGTAACCGGGTTGTCCCACGTGAGGCTCACAGTCTTAATCCCCATTTTCCAGATGAGGGAACTGAGGCCCAGAGAAGTGACTCGCCCACAGTCACACAGGCGTCCAGTGGCAGAGCAGGGATTCGAACCCATGACCTCAGACTCCCAAGCCCGGGCTCTTTCCACTGAGCCCCGCTGCTTCTCTACAAAGTAATCAGGTTGGGCACGATCCCTGTCCCCCATGGGTGCTCACAGGCTTAATCCCCACCTTCCAGGTGAGGGACCTGAGGCCCAGAGAAACGAAGTGACTTGTCCAAGGTCACACAGCGGACAAGTGGCCGAGCCGAGACTGGAACCCAGGTCCGAGTCTCGCAGAGGCTTTAAAAGCGACCACCTCCCCGCCCTTCCGCTCCCCTGCGAACGCAGTTCATCGAACGTATTTGCACGGGGCCATCACGGGCTTCGTCGTGTCAGTGAACCTCAAGGAGCGAGCGTTGGCTAGTTTCCAGGCCCGGGATCTTCAAGTGGATGTGGCGGTTCGGCTGAAATCGGAACGTCGTAGCCCCGATGACACCGAAGGGTTTGGACAGAAGCTCCAAACTCCGGGGGGATAAATATACAATTAAAGAAGCACGGCCCAGGAGGGGTGTGTTTTAGCCCCTCCGCTCCTCCTCCGACCGGGCAGATGAGAGCGAAGAAGAGGGGCTAGAAGGATTCTGGGGGGTGGGGAAACCGAGGCAGACCGTAGCGATGGAAGGGGAGCGACCACCTTCTGGAAGAACCCAAATTCGTGCTGGTCATCATCGTAATATTTGTGGTGTTTGAGTGCTTACTGTGCGCCAGACACGGTAGCAGGTACTGGGATAGAAATGACGTATTTGCCGATGGGACAGGACTCTCGGCGTTTAGTACAGTCAGTACCGTGGATTGATTGATTGGACACAGTCCCTGGCCCACATGGGGCTCGCGATCCAAGCAGGAAGGACAGTAGGTGGTGAGACCCCATTTTACCGGTGAGGGAAGGGAAGCCCAGAGACGTGAAGTGACTGCACACTGTAGTAAGCTCCACCAGAGGTCCAATTTAAGCACATCAGCCGCGGCCCCTGTCCCAGATGGGTCTCATGGCCTAAGTAAGAGGGAGAACGGTTATTGATCAGAGAAGCGGCGTGCCTTCGTGGAAAGAGCAAAGGCTTGGGAGTCAGAGGACCTGGGTTCTAATCCCGGCTCTGCCACTTGTCTGCTGTGTGACCTTGGGCAAGTCCCTTCGCTTCTGTGCCTCTGTTACTTCATCTGAAAAATGGGGATTAAAAGTGTGAGCCCCACATGAGACAACCTGGTTACCTTGTATCTACCCCGGTGCTTAGAACAGTGGTTGGCACCTAGGAAGCGCTTAACAAATACAATCATTATTATTATTATTATTAGATAAGAAAGGTGAAGCACAGAAAAGTGGAGTGACTTGGACAACGTCAGCTAGCAGACAAGGGGTAGAGGATTTTTTCTTTTTTACGGTACTAAGTGCTTACGATGGGCCAGGAACTCTTCCAAAGCGCTGGGGTAGATACCAGTTTAGAGAAGCAGCGTGGCTCAGTGGAAAGAGCATGGGCTTGGGAGTCGGAGGAGTCAGAGGTCATGGGTTCTAATCCCGCTCCGCCGCTTATCAGCTGTGTGACTTTGGGCAAGTCGCTTCACTTCTCTGGGCCTCAGTGACCTCATCTGGAAAATGGGGATGAAGGCTGTGAGTAAGCACTGAACAGATACCAACCTTATTATTAATCGGGTGGGGCGTAATCCTTGCCCCACATAGGGCTCACAATCTTAAGCCCCGATTTACAGATGACGTAACTGAGGCCCAGAGAAATGAAGTGACTTGCCCACGATCACACGGCAGGCAAGTGGTGGAGCCGGGATTAGAACCCTGGTGCTTCTGACTCCCAGGCCTATGTTTTATCCACTATTCTAAACACCGTTCTAAGCGCTGGGGTAGGTACACGTTAATTAGGTCGGACACAGGGTCCGTCCCCCATGGGGCTCTCAGTCGAGGGAGGAGGGAGGGCTGGTATCGAATGCCAGTTTTACAGCCGAAGTCCAGAGAATAATAATGTTGGTATTCGTTAAGCGCTTACCATGTGCAGAGCACTGTTGTAAGCGCCGGGGTAGATACAAGGTAATCAGGTTGTCCCACACGAGGCTCACAGTTAATCCCCATTTTCCAGACGAGGTAACTGAGGCCCAGAGAAGCGAAGTGACTTGCCCACAGTCACACAGCTGACGAGTGGCAGGGCCGGAATTAGAACTTCACTTCTTCACTTAGAGAAGCAGCGTGGCTCGGTGGAAAGAGCCCAGGCTTGGGAGTCAGAGGTCGTGGGTTCGAATCCCGGCTCTGCCACTCGTCAGCTGTGTGACTATGGACAAGTCACTTCACTTCTCTGGGCCTCAGTAACCTCATCTGTAAAATGGGGATGGAGACCGTGAGCCCTACGTGGGCCAACCTGATTAGCCTGTATCTCCCCCAGCGCTTAGAACAGTGCTCTGCACATGGTAAGCGCTTAACAAATACAAATACCAACCCATGACCTCTGACTCCCAAGCCCGGGCTCTTTCCACCGAGCCACGCTGCTTCTCTAAGTGAAGAAGTGAAGTGAAGCGCCTCGCCCACGGTCATCACCCAGCCAGCAGTTGGCAGAGCGGGGATTGGAACCCAAGTCCAAGCAGTGCCAAGGCGGGACCCTCGCCGCCAGCGCCGTCCCAGGAGAGGAAGCGGTAGCCCTGAGGCCGCAGCGGGGCCCAGGGCCGCATCCAGCAGAGCCACTGGGCCTCAAGGCCGCGGCCTCCTCGACGGTTACCTCCTCCGCAGAATGGGGGTAGAGACCGTCAGCCCCCGCCTGGGACGGGGACCGTGTCCAACTCCATCGGCTTGTGTCCACCCCAGCGCTCAGCACAGCGCCTGGCACATAGCAAGCACCGAACGAACGCCGTCATCATCGGATGCCGGCGTCATCCCCGAGGGAACGGCGACGGAAGCGCGTGAGGCTTCCGGGCTGGGTCAAGACGGGTCACCTTGTCAGAAGGCCGGGGGAAGAGGGGCGGGAGCCCCGTAAGAAATCCCGGATGCGGCCGGAAGGAGTTGGAAAGGCTCCCGGCAAGGAGCGCCGAGGCAGAGAGAAGCAGTCTAGGTACCGGGCAGCGTGGCGTAGTGGCTAGAACCCGGGCCAGGGAGTCGGAAGGTCCTGGGTTCCGTTTGTCTGCTGTGCGACCTTGGGAAGGTCACTTCGCTTCTCCGGGCCTCCCTCCGTCTGTAAAATGGGGATCGAGACTGTGACGTGGGACACGGACCGTGTCCGACCCTATTGGCTCGTATCCGTCCCAGGGCTTAGTACAGTGCCCGGCCCACGGTAAGTGCTTAATAAATACCACGGTTATTACGTAAGAGAACGGAGTCTTCGGGGCCACTTGGCCGTCCGGGTTCTGTGGGGGGGACCGGCCTCCGGGGAAGCCCGTTCCCTCCGGGCAAACGTGCCGTTGGAAACCGGTCCGGCCACCGAGTCCGGGGCGGCGGACGCGGCGAGAACGCGTGCCGTGTCCAGGCGGGAGGGGGGGTGATGGGGTGGTGTGGCCGTGGGCCGAGGCGGCCGGTAGGCCGGCGGGAAGGGCTGAGCTCGGGTCGGACACGGAGCACCCCCTTGGCGGGTCAGCCTCCCCTCGGGCTGCTTGCCCCTTAACCCCCGGGGGAAGCAAGGGTCCCCCACGGGCGCTCAGACAAACGCCTCTCTCTCTCTCTCTCTCTCTCTCCCCCTCCCTCCCTCCCACCCCGTGCGGACACAGTGCGTCGTGGGAGGGTGCAACGCCAGCTTCGCGTCGCAGGGCGGTCTGGCCCGCCACGTGCCCACGCACTTCAGCCAGCAGAACTCTTCGAAGGTGTCCAGCCAGCCCAAGGCCAAAGAGGAGTCGCCCTCCAAAGCCGGCATCAACAAGAGGAGGAAATTGAAGAACAAGCGGCGACGCTCATTACGTAAGCATTTTCCCCGGCCCGGCCCCGCCGCCTTGGGCTGCTCTGGCTCGGCCTTTCCTCCTCCTCCTCCACCACCCCCTTCTCCTCGTCCTCCCCCCGGCCCCCAAATTCGAGCGGTAATAATAGCGTTCCAACTGTTGAACTTAGTCCTGGATTGTAAGCCGCTTCTTTTTTAATGGTACTTAACTAAGACACGCTTACTGTGTGTCCAGCACTGTTCATTCATTCAGTCATATTTATCGAGCGCTTACCGTGTGCAGAGCGCTGTACTAAGCACTTGGAAAGTACAGTTCGGCAACAGGTAGAGACAATCCCCGCCCACCGACGGGCTCACAGTCTAGAAGGGGGAGCCAGACAACAAAATAAAACAAGTAGACAGGCATCACGCACTAGGTAGATACATGATGCAGCACGGACTAGCGGATAGAGCACGGGCCCGGGAGGCAGGAGGTCTTGGGTTCTAATCCCGGCTCTGCCACTTGTCTGCTGCGTGGCCTTGGACAGGTCACTTCTCTGGGCCTCAGTGACCTCATCTGTAAAATGGGGACTAAGGCTGGGAGCCCCATGCAGGATAGGGACTGGGTCCAACCTGATTTCCTTGTTTCCGTCCCAGTGCTTAGTACGGTGCCTGGCACACAATAAGCGCTTAATCCCGCAGCTATTACGCGAGTCGATCAGGCCGGATACGGGCCCTGTCCCACGTAGGGCTCACGGTCCAAGTCAGAGAGAAAACAGATTTTGAATCCCTATTTTGCAGCTGAGGAAACTGAGGTATGGAAAAAAGTAAAATGACTCGCCCAAGTTCACACAGCGGGTAAGTGGCGCAGGTGGAATTAGAACCCGGGTCCTCTGGCTCAGGCCCGGGCTTTATCCACCAGGCCAAATCACTTATTTTATTTATTTCATTTTTGGTCTTTAAGCGCTTATTACGTGTCAAGTACAAGTCAAGTATCTGTTACCGATTTGTACATTCCAAGCGCTTAGTATAGTGCTCTGCACATAGTAAGCGCTCAATAAATACTATTGAATGAAGTACTTTTGTCAGCGCTGCGGTAAATACAAGTCCGTCAGTTTGGACCATCGTCCCTTTTCCAGATGGGATTGACAATCTAAATGGGCGGGAGAACAGGTTTTGAATCCCCATTTTTCAGATGGGGAAACTGAGGCCCAAAGAAATGAAGCGACTAGGCCAAGGTTTAGAACTCAGGTCCTTCTGACTCCCAGATCCATGCTCTATGCACTAGACCACCTCTGCTCTGTGACCGTGGGCAAGTCGCGTCACTTCTCTGGGCCTCAGTTACCTCATCTGTAAAATGGGGATTGAGACTGTAAGCCCCATGTGGGACAGATATTGCGTCCAACCTGATGAGCTTGTATCTCCCCCAGCGCCTGGCACATAGTGAGCGCTTAAGAGCACCGTAATTGTTAGTATTATTATTATTATTATGGGGATAGAGCTCCGCCCCCTCCTTCCTGGGACGCCAGGTTCCTCAGATTCATTTGCCATTTGGGGGTTTGAGGTCCCGGATCCTTTCAGTCAACCAGTCGCTCGGTGGTATTTAGAGAGCGCTTACCGCGTGCAGAGCAGTGTGCTAAGCGCTCGGGAGAGAACAGTAGGACTGAAGGAGGGGCCACCTTCCCTGCCCGTAAGGAGCTGCCGGGCAGAGGCATCGGCCCGTCGGGGCCGCTTCCGGACTGGGGACGAGCCTCGCCGCCCGCGTCGATGTCGCGGGGCGCCCGGGGCGGGAGGGTGGACCGGAGAGCGCCGGGCGGCCCTCCCGGGGCGCGGGGCGAGGGTCGGCTCTGACGGCGGGGCTCCCCTTCCAGCTCGGCCCCACGACTTCTTCGACGCCCAGACGCTGGATGCCATCCGCCACCGAGCCATCTGCTTCAACCTCTCCGCTCACATCGAGAGCCTAGGAAAGGGTCACAGCGTCGTGTTCCACAGCACCGTAAGTCCAGCCGTCCGGCCCTGGGGGGTAGTTCTCCGGCGCTCGCCGTCCGCAGAGCGCCGAACCGAGCGCTCGGGAGAGGACGGTAGGCGTGGAGCTTCCGGTCTCAAGTGCGCCAGAACCCACTTTCAGAAATGTCCGGATCAGATACCGTGGCTCCGTTTTGGCTTTAAGTGATCCCAGTCCCTTGGTCTTTCGACTCGTATGGTACTCGAGCGGCGCTTACTATGCGCCAAGCACTGTTCTGAGCGCTGGGGCAGATACTGGGGTTGGACGGGGGCCGTGCCCCAGAGGGAGCTCACAGTCTTTCCCCCTCTCGAGGTTTGGCAGAATGGCTTTAATGACGACCGTGACGATGATGGTATCTGTTCAGCGCCGACTGATAATAATAGCGATGGCGTTTATTAAGCGCCTACTTTGTGTCAGGCGCTGTGCTAAGGGTAGATACAAGCCCAGCAGGTTGGACACAGTCCCTGTCCCACGTGGGACTCCCCGTCTGAATCCCCATTTTCCAGACGAGGGAACCGAGGCCCGGAGAAGTGACGTGACGCGCCCGAGATCCCACAGCAGATAGGCGGCGGAGCCGGGATTAGAATCCAGGTCCTTCTGACTCCCAGGCCCGGGCTGTAGCCACTGGGCCACGCTGCCTCTGCAGGTCATGCGGCTTCTAGGTGTCAGGGCCCGTTGAAAACGCCGGGGTAGGTTCAGGTTAATCAGGTCTGACGCAGTTCCTGTCCCTCGTGGGGTTCGCGGTCTTAGCGGGGAGGGAGGTGAGGTATCAATCCCTCGGTGATGTTTCCGCGGCTCTCGGCAAATCATTTTAGACGCGTGACGTACTTTCAGGTGTTGAGCGTTCCGGCCTTCCTTCGTTAATGAAAGATTCAGGGAAGGGCCATGCGAGTTAAATATAACGTCATGGACCGAGGGAACAGAAAAGATTCGAACCTAACGTGGAGAAATTAGGGTGTTCTTTTTAAAAACGAAACAAAAAAAACATAGGGAAGGGCAGTGCTCCGCGCACTGTGAGTGCTGAATAAATACGCTTGATTGCCGTTGGTTCAGTCAGAGAGATTTATCGAGCGTTTATAAGCGCTCCCTCACTGTCGAGCGCTGTTCTAGGCGATAGGTGGATACAAATTCATCAGGGTGGACGTAGTCCCCACCCCACACGGCGCTCACAGTCTAAGTAGGAGGAGAACGGGGATTGAATCCCCGTCTCGCCGTTGAGAGAACCGAGGCGCACAGACGTGGAGCGACTTACCCGGCGGACGAGTGGAGGAAGTGGGATTAGAACCCAGGTCCTCTGGCTCCCGGGCCTGTGCTTTATCCAGTAGGCCAAGCTGCTTCCTCCGAAGAACGGGTTTGGGAATGTGCAACAGAATAAGAAGCTCTGACCCCCCCCCCCCCGCCCTCAAGGAGCTGGATAGTCTAGCAGGGGTTACAGACACTAATAATAATCTGGTATTTGTTAAGTGCTTACTGAGTGCCAGGTACTGTACGAAGCGCTGGGTTGGATACAAGCAAATCGGGCTGGACGCAGCCCCTGTCCCAGGTGGGGCTCACGGTCTCAATCCCCGTTTTACAGATGAGGAAACCGAGGAACAGAGAAGTGAAGTCACTTGCCCAAGGTCACGCAGCAGACAAGTGGCAGAGCTGGGATTAGAACCTGTAACCTGCTGACTCCCAGGCCTGTGCTGCTTCCTAAAGAAACACGAAAATAGTCAAATAATTATTATTGTTAATAATGCCAATAAAGTAATAATAGACACTAAAATAGGCTAGAACCCCCTCCCCGAACCGCATCGGTACCTGACCAGGGTGAGGCCCGCACAGGTGGACTGGAGAGAGCGGGCCCCGGGGGCTGGGGTCTGGGGTGGTCTGCCAAGACTTGGGGTCCCGGGGCAAGTGGGAAGCTCCACCACCCCCGGGCCCTCGCCCGCCACCCCCTCTCGTTCGGCGGATCCCCGAGGCGAGAAGGAATCGAAAGGGGAAAGTGGTCAAATCCCTCCCCGGTAGGGGCTGGGGCGGATTGCCTCACCGATTGCCGGCGACTCCTTCACGCGGCCGGAGTTCGCCTAGCGGACTCCTGGGTGGGAAGCCGAGGGCAGGGGCGGGCACCGATCGGCCCGCCGCTCATCCACAGACGCGGACGGTCCGAAATGCCCACCTCCCCGCGCTTTTCGATGGACCGTCGGGTCCTTGTCTTCGAAAGGAAGAGTGGGTTTGTTGGTGGCGGAATCCCGGAGAGCCCCAAGGGAACGTGATCAGATAGAAAAGTTAGAGTCAAGGGGCAGACGGCCCAGCGCTGACCGGGGCCGCGGTGATCGGGTTTTCCCTTCCGGCTCTCCTCCGGAAGAGGTCAGCGGATTCCTTTCCCAGCCGGCGAGGAGGAAGCCCGGCTCTTCTCTCAGATTGGCCCCGATCGTCCGACCGGCCGAACACCAAGCGTTGTGTAGAGCGGTCAGCCCTCGGGCTCTCTTTTACGCTTCCCCGCCCGGACCTGGAGGCTCAGGAAACGCTGCCCGGGAGGGAGGCCCGAGTGCCGGTGGTCGGGGGGTGGGGTGTCGGTGGGTCCCTGAGGGCACACGTTCTTCTTGTCGGTCCACGACTCGCCCGGGCTCTTTCCATTGAGCCAAGCCGCTTCTCTAGCAAGAAAGCGGGGTCTTCACCGAGGCTCGAGGGCCTGGTCTTAAGAGTCTGACTTTGATCCCTCTCTTTTTTCCACCCTGATCATTAGGGCAGATTTATGTTAATCAAGCAGGCGTCTGTCTCCATTTCATTAAAAAAAAAAAAAAAGCACACACATTAGGAAGATGACCGTTTCCAGTCAGTCAAAAAAACAGCTCTGAAAACATCTTGGAAAATCAGCATCTTTAAAGGGAATTTGTCCCCTCCCACTACCACCAAAAAAAAATATTTGCGCAGTGCCTATTTAGTGATTAAAAGAAGCACTGTTCATTTCTAGGTAATAGCCAAGAGAAAAGAAGAGTCTGGGAAAATCAAACTTCTCCTTCACTGGATGCCAGAAGACATGTGAGTATCTGTCGTTTCGTTCAGAGGTGTCCGTCGGCAGCGGTCGTGGGAGTGTGTTTCCTCATCCGCGGCATCTCTCGGGCTCAGGGTTTCAAGCGCGGAGTACAGATCGGAGTCGGCGGCAGGCCGAAAGCTTTTCTCCTCAGCGGAGCCGAGCTCTTTGCCGTTTGCCTTTCCTCGGCCAAGGGCCTCGGACCGGAGCATCGTTCCGGGGGAGGGTGTTTTTATTTCTTTATTGATCGGGGTAGAGATGGTGGAAATGCGGTGACTCTGGCCGTTCCGAATGCCGGGTGAGGGTGCTGGGGGAGGAGGGCTCAAAGACTAATCCCGGCCCCCTCTGGGCCCCCGGTGCCCGAGCCGTTTCCGGAGCCGTAGCAGCGAACTCCGCGGGCTTTCCCCTCTGGGGCGTTGCTGGGCAAGCGGTGGGCTGCCGGGCCCGGAGACCCCCGTGGGCCCTTCCGTTTGGCCCTCGTAAGCCACGGGGCGGCTTCGGCCCGTACCCTGAAGCCGAGGGAGCGGCCGGGGGAGAGACAGAAGGCCGGCCCGCCACCTCAGGAACCCCCAAGAGGTTAGTCGTGGCCTTCCACGTAGCCGCTGGCGACAGGCACCGTCCACCAAAGCTAGCGGCCCCCCTCCCCCCGGGGACCCTACTTCCTTGCTATCCTGACGCCTCTTCCCATGGCAAGCATGAGCCGGAGCTGCAGAGCTGGGGTTGGAAAGTGCCAGTGTGGTTTCCGGGGTAGGTGGCTTCCGGGGCCTACACCCAGCGGGGTTGGGGACGGGGGTGGGCCGGCCGTCACGGGCTCAGCACGGCCCCCGTTACGGCCGGAGGTGCCCCCGCCTATAGGCCCGTTACTACGCTCAGGCTCCGCTGCTTCTGGGAGAGTCGGCCTGTGGCAGTCGCCTCTGATGGTCTTGTCGAACGGGCGTCCCCCAGGTCTCCTCCTCCCGGGCTCCAGGGGCCGGGGAGCGGGGGGAAGGATGGGCCACGCGGTCCACACTGTGGAAGGGGGTTCGCCCGAGGGGGGTGGCCAAACCGCTGCTGGGAACAAGAGCCAAATCTGGCGTAGGGCAGCCGCTCCAGTAGTTCCTTTGCGTTCATCCGGTCGTATTTCCGGAGCGCTTACCGTGCGCCAAGCCCTGTACCGAGCGCTTGGGAGGGGACAGTACGACCATAAAGAGAGACATTCCCCGCTCCCGACGAGCTCACAGTCTAGAGGGAGCCCACCGTCCAGATTGAGGGACTTTCTGGGAACGGGTCGTGTCAGCTCGCCGACGGGGAATGGTCGGGTTCAGGGTTCGCCTCTGCGGCCCCGCCAGGGAAGGCCGGTTCTGCTCCCTGTCGGTCCCCAGGCGGCTAGCGGGACCCCCCCCCCGGCGTGAAAGCATCTGACACCCCGCCCTCACCCCCAGGCGTGGCGGCAAGACCGGGGATTATCATTTTGAATGTATTTATCTCGTTTGTTCGTAGTCTGCCTGACGTATGGGTTAATGAGAGTGAGCGGCATCAGCTAAAAACTAAAGTAGTTCATTTATCAAAGCTCCCAAAAGACACCGCCTTGCTTCTGGACCCCAACATCTACAGGTAACGTCTCATTTCCTGCCCCTCCCTCTGCCAACCGCGGACGGGAGCTTCCCCGCGCTCCCGGAGCCCGGCGTCCGGGGGGTGGGCCCGGCGTAGGTGCCCCCCGAGCCTCGGCCCGTCCCGAAGTCACGTCCCCCTTCCCCCCCGCCCCCCACCCCCTCTCCGACACGTCGAGTTGCCGAGACCCAGGGAATGTGTGTATTTACCAAGTGTATTTTACTTTTTTGTGCTTGGTGTCCAGAAATTCTAGTAAAAGAAGTACATACAGTGGAATCCTGAAAGATCACTTCTGTTAAGACCACATGCTGGTTTGTATACCAATTTTCTTCAGTCCCCGTTTCTCTTGACTATTTCATGTTCCGTCGTCAGCCCCCCGCCCCCCGCAAGCGTCGCTCGGCCACGGTCCCGCGGCCTCCAGGTCGGGCCGGTCCGTCTCCCCGGTGGCAGCCGCCGTGGGGAGAGGGGCTCCTTAGATACCACGTCCGCGTTGGGGGTTTTGTGTCTTTTGTTTCTGCCTCGTCGCTCATCACGTGCGCGCCCGGCGCCTTCCCCGGGCGGGCCCGAAGCGGCGACCGTTAGCAATCCTGAGCCTCCCGGCCGTCTTCTCCGACCCGGCGTCGGGCTCCGGGCCTACCGGATGCGCCCGCCCCCCGGCCCCCGCCCGAGGCGGGGCAGCTGGTTACGGTGGCCCAAAAGATTTCCGAGGGAGAACGCCCACATACGAAAGAAAAAGGTGTTTTCCTCCCTCCCGGCCGACGGGGTCTGAGGACGGAGGGAGAGCGACGCGCGGGAATCCCCCCGATGGCTCGGGGGACCTCATTCGGACCGCTCCGGTCGCCCGGGTCCCCTGACGGCCGGCGGCTCTGTCGCTCCCTCCGCCTCGCCCTCCCGGAGCGCGACCCCGGAAAGGCCACCCAGGCCGGCCTGGGTGAGCGGGCGGAGGAGCCGGCAGCCTAGAGCACTCCCTCGACGGCGGAGAGCCGCTCGGACCCCGGCCCGTGGGGGACCGACCCGTCTGCCGGGATGGTCGGTTTCTCTGCCGCCGGGGCTCGCCTCCGTCTGGGACGACTCGTTTTCTCCCGGGCCTTCTGAGGGCAACCCAAGCGGCGGGCCGCCAGGCACGTTGGACGTAGCGGCCGTCCCGGGCCCAGATCGGCCTGGGCTCATTCAGGGCAGACCCCCCGACAGCCGAGAGGACCGACACCAACTTAGCATCCGTCGCCCCGCACTTCCGTGGAGCCTCTGCCCACGCACGGGCGTCGGAGGCATCCGGCGGGAAGAGAGAACGCCCGGAACCGCGTGTCCGGAGAGCCGGGCTCTGTCCCCGGCCGGCTGGGTGTCCTAGGGCAGGGTGCCGCCCCTCTCTGGGCCTCGGCCTCCTCGCGTGTAAAACGGGGGGGAGACGGCGGTGGCCCTTCCCTCTCAGACCGGGAGTCCCTCCGGGGAGGGGGAGCGGGTCCGACGGCCCCCCCGGGAGGCCTGTCTCGCCTCGGGATGGCGGGGTGGGGGAGAGCCCCGCCGCGCCCCTCCAGGAGGGCGGTGGGGTCCCCTCGGAATGAGGGGGGATCGGGCGGAGTACACGTCGGGGTACGCGTCTGGAGTTGGGCGCGGGAAACGGGCCGCGTCGAAACACCTCCCCCGTCCCCGTCGCTTACCGCTCTCGACGCGACCGGCCTCTCTGGTCGAGCAAACGGAGCGGGGACGGCGACAGACGATCCTGAATCGCGGCCTCCGGTTTCCCACCTGACGGCCCAGCGCCCCTTTGTCGTCCCGCTCCGGGGTCTGCCTCTGCTCATCCTAACGCTGGCCGAGAAGCGATCGGTCGAGGGGATGAGGGGAGCGCTTACCATGTGCAGAGCACGGTCCCGAGCGCTCGGGAGAGTACAGCGCAACGGCGTTAGCGGACACGTCCCCTGCCCTTAATGAGCCGACGGGCTAGAGGGTAACCTAGGCCGGAAGGAAGCGTGTAAAAGTGGCCGGCTCATTTGGGTTTCCGTTTTCACCGCTCGGCTTTCCGGGTGCCGACGCGCCGAGTAAAATACGCACAGGCAGCTCCCCGAGATTTGGAAGGAGACTCCCCAGGGTGCCGAAACGGAACCTCCCTGTGTCCGAGCTCGGGGCCGGAGGCTGGGAGTTGCCCTCCCCCACCCACCCTGGGCCCTGCCCTGCCGTCTTCGGTGGAGAAGGGAAGAAGCAGCGTGGCCTCGTGGAGAGATCCCGGGCCTGAGGGTCAGAAGGATCTGGGTTGTAGTCCCGCCTCTGCCAGTTGCTTGCCACCCGGAGCGAGATACTTCCCTTCTCTGTGCCTCGGTTTCCTCCACCGTAAAACCGGGGATACCTGTTCTCCCGCTCGGACCGGGAGCCTCATTGGATACGCGTCCAAATCCAATTAAACCCTACCTACCTCGGCGCTTAGAAGGCGCTTGACGCATAGTAGGCGCTTAATAGATACCGTGAGAGAATAAAGGTGGACCAGCCAGTGGGCAAACGAACGACAGGGAGCCAAGCCGGCCGGGTTAGCAGCCCTCGTGGCAGCAGACAGAAGGCCCTCGGAGGAAACACGGTTGTCCAGTAGGGCCCGAAGACACGACAGCGCGTCTCCAGTCCCTCTTGAGACGTGTGCGGGGACGGGAGGGGCGACCCAGTGCCTCCCCCGGGCCGGGGTTGGGGGGTGGGCCCAGCTCCTCATCCTGCCTGACCCCCGACCTTCCGTAAGAGTGGTCCCGTCGGCGGTCCGTCCCGCGGTCGCAAACAGCCTCAGGAGCTGGGGATACGGTTTTGAGGTCGCCGTCGGAATGTCAACGGAAGAAAGACCCTCGAATTAAACCAAAACGAACCTCTTTCTCTGTCTCTCTGTCTCTCTCTCTGTCTCTCTCTCCCTCTCTCCGTCTCTGTTTCCACCCCCCTCCCAGAACCATGCCACAGAAGAGGTTGAAGAGGTAAAAGAAGAACAACTACAACCCAAGCCAGGAAGCGGGGAAGACTTGGGACCCCGGTGACTGACAAGGGTGTCGGACTCAAGTTGCACATCGGTCTCTGCCCCCTTGGACTCTTCCTCCTCCTCCTCCTTCCCCCCTCACCCCCGCGCCGCCAGTCCTT
Source organism: Ornithorhynchus anatinus (assembly GCF_004115215.2). Taxonomy (NCBI): domain Eukaryota; kingdom Metazoa; phylum Chordata; class Mammalia; order Monotremata; family Ornithorhynchidae; genus Ornithorhynchus; species Ornithorhynchus anatinus. Next base: position 168,908,832 of record NC_041729.1, read on the forward strand.
AGATCGTATTTATGTTTAGCGTCAGTGCTCCGTGAAGGAAATCGAGGCATCGGTGAGATAGGCGGATATGCCACTGTAGTACCCACCCCTTCGTGGAATGAGATAGCGGGAGACCGGGGAAAGACCCTTTGCCGGCAACCGGTCCGGGAGGAAAAGGGCTCTTCGGGCTCACCGCTTTAAGCCGCCCCTCCCCTAGAGCGTCTACTACGGTATTTCCTTTCGGACGGAAAGGACGGATGGTCACCCCCCAACCCCCCGCTCAGAGACGAGAAGCCAACGAACCCACCCCGTCGCGGAGGGGAGGTCTTCGGCCCCGACGGTGCCCGTCCGCGGCCCTCGGGGGTCGAAAGCGCGCCCCGGGGAGGGTCGCGTCACTCATGGCTCCGATTGACGGACGGGGTCCGTTGCCACGTCTGCCTCTCCTGTATCTTGCAGCACTCCGATAACCGTGCCGGGGACGGGGGGGGGGTGGGTATCTGAGTAAACTCCCGAGCGTCGGGTAATCGCAGTCAGTCCCGTTGCAACATCTGAAGAGTTGGCAGAGTGCCTATCCAGTCACCGTCTGGGGGACCCGAGGTGTACTCGCGGAGTCGAATATGTTTTAATACTGACTTTTCTAACGGATCTGTTAACGGTTTTTGAAAAACCTCTATTTCCAGCCATTTGATTGCTTCGGATATTTTATTTTCATTTATAAAGCCTAGAAGATGAATTTTCTTTTTTGGCGGAAGAGAGATCGATTGGTTTCGTTTCTAAATTTAGTCTCTCGAGCTAAGAAAATTGTATTTTATTTTTTTAAAAAAAAAGATTCCGGAAAACAAATCCTTTATGCACCAAAGTTGGTTTTTGAAAAGGAGAATGAAATCATTTTCTTGCTTTGGTAAGCAAGAAGCCATATGGAATAATTATTATTTTTTTTTTAAATTACAGAATAGAAATTTGTGTAGCTCGTTAGTCTTGTACGGAGACAGAAACGTTGCATAGAGATAATAGACCATTGCTTGTAAATAATCCAGCAGATTTGTAATATATTTTTATATTATGAAATGTTACTGTAGATGTTTTTCTAGAGGCATGAAAGGTAAAAATGTATATATTATGGTAGAAATAATATTGAAGGATATTGTAATTCCCTAGTGCTGCCAGAGGGCTTGTTAATAAAGCACCTTCCTTAACAATAAATGTCTTTTTGCAGACTTAAAGGACTATGTACTACTACTGTTAATGTCTGGCATAAGAACAAAACACATCGAACATCCTTCCGGGCGTAGAATTTAGGGCACTCGTTTTCTGACGGCGACTGTGAGATCAGTGAACTCGGTCACCGACTGTCGGAAGGACCGACTGATGGTAAAGTACGTGGTTTTTATGCAGTCAAACTGCCAAGAGATCTTCCCGAAATGAAGATAGTTTCCCCTGAGCGGCTCTGAACGGACAGGCCGGCGGGTTTTTGGGGTGGGTTTTTTTGTTTGTTTGTTGTTGTTCCTTTGTTTAGTTTTTGTTTGGTTTTTTTTCCCCCCTCTGTTTGTGTTTTTTGGTCATATTTTTTTCTGACAAGGGATTTTTTTTTCCCAAACCCGGCAAATTTAGGGGTAGTCCTTTGGACCCAAGATGGAAGGGGGTGGGATTCGAGAGAGATTTCACCCACGTGCCGGTGACCCAGGGGAACCTGCGGGGTTCCGGAGGGTTAGGGATCCGTGAAAACGTGAGACTTTGGGATCATGGAATGAAATGAAGTGCAAATAAGAAGCACCACTAATGTAAGACGTTCTGCAACGGTTGTTCGATAAGGGTATTATTCATGCGCGCTGTAGCGATGTGACTTTTTATTTAAAAAAGAAAGTGTTTTTCTTTTATATTTTGGGGTTTTTTTCTTTTGCTTGAGCACTTCATCTACTGCTTTATTCTATACCTATAAAGTAACCTGCAATCTCCTTTGTTCTTATTTTGAATTTATGAAATTGCCAAATAGAAGTGTTTCAGATATATATATATAGTTTGTATCTGTATTTTTTATTTTATTGCTTCATGTCCTTGTAAGTCATTCATAATTGACAGATGATTGTAGACCTTGCCTGAGTATTTTTTCTAATAAAAGAAAAGCAAATCACGTTTAGCTTCAACAGTGTCACCCTGTCAGTGAGCTTTGAGAACGGCAGCTGAGGAGCGATCGGGTGTCGTTTCCGATGCAGTGGAGGCGAAGAGTGTCGACCCTCCCCCCCCACCCCGACTTTTCCCCGGCCTCCTCTCCCTTTTCCCCCCCTCTTCTCAGCCCGTCGCTTGAATTTATTGAGCGCTTTCTTTGTGCAGAGGGCCTTAGTAAGCGCTTGGGGAGTCAGAGGTCGTGGATTCTGGTCGTTTATCGGCTGTGTGATTTGGGGCGAGTCACTTCATTTTTCCCTCATCTGTAAAATGGGCGTGAAGACTGTGAGCCCCACGTGGGACAACCTCTCTTGTATCTACCCCAGTGCTTAATAATGTTGGTATTTGTTAAGCGCTTACTAGGTGCAGAGCACTGTTCTAAGCGCTGGGGTAGACACAGGGGAATCAGGTGGTCCCACGTGGGGCTCAGAGTCTCAATCCCCATTTTACAGATGAGGGAACTGAGGCACAGAGAAGCTAAGTGACTTGCCCACAGTCAGCTGACAAGTGGCAGAGCCGGGATTCGAACCCATGACCTCTGATTCCAAAGCCTGGGCTCTTTCCACTGAGTCACGCTGCTTCTTCTAAGTGCTGCTTCTGCACTTAGAACAGTGCTTGGCATATAGTAAGCCTTTAAGAAATACCAGCATTATTATTATTTTTAGAGAAGCAGCGTGGCTCGGTGGAAAGCCCAGGCTTGGGAGTCAGAGATCATGGATTCGAATCCCGGCTCTGCCACTTGTCAGCTGTGTGACTGTGGGCGAGTCACTTCACTTCTCTGGGCCGCAGTTCCCTCATCTGTAAAATGGGGATTAACTGTGAGCCTCACGTGGGACAACCTGATGACCCTGTATCCCCCCCAGCGCTTAGAACAGTGCTCTGCACATAGCACTTAACAAATACCAACATTATTATTACAATATAAGACACATTCCCTGCCCACAGCGAGATCAGAGTCTAATGATAATAGTGGTATTTGTTCAGTGCTTACTATGTGCCAAGCACTCCACTAATCACATGGGTGGATACAGGCACATGGAGTTGGACACGGTCTCTGTCCCACGTGGGGCTCCCAGTCTTCATCCCCATTTTCCAGATGAGGGAACTGAGGCCCAGAGAAGTCAAGCGACTCGTCCAAGGTCACACAACGGACAAGTGGCAGAGCGGGGTTTAGACCCCACCACCTTTTGACTTCCAGGCCCGGGCTCTATCCGTTACGGCCGGAAGTTCCGGCCTCCTCCTCCTCCCCCACCAGAGACGAGGCGTGGTTCAGGAAAGAGGTTGGGAGGTTGATGGAGCCTCCACATCCCCGCCCACACCTTCACAGAACTTGCTGTGCCCACCTGATTCTACAGAATGGCGGTAGTCGGGTAATAATAATGTTGGTATTTGTTAAACGCTTACTATGTGCAGAGCACTGTTCCAAGGACTGGAGTAGATACAGAGTCATCAGGTTGTCCCACGTGAGGCTCACAGTCTTCATCCCATTTTACAGATGAGGTCGCTGAGGCACCGAGAAGTGCAGTGACCCGCCCACAGTCACACAGCTGCCGAGTGGCAGAGCCGGGATTCGAACCCAGGTCCTCAAACTCCCAAGCCCGGGCTCTTTCCACTGAGCCACGCTATCGAATGCCCCCCGCCTGCAGTGAGACTGTCCTAAGGGCTTGGCAAAGTGCAACATCACCATCGATTGTATTTATCGAGCGCTTCCCGTGTGCCGAGCGCCGTACTCAACGCTTGGGGACCTGCAAGACCACGGACCGCGCTTAGTACAAGCGCTTAGTACAGTGCTCTGCACATAGCGCTCAATAAATACTGTTGAATGAATGAACAAGTTTCCTGCCCCCAAGGAGCTCCCAGTCTAGAGCAGAAAGAAGGGAGCCATTCCCTGCCCATGCTCCAGAGGGAAAGCAGGAAAATATTCGCACGTCCAGGAGCCGGAATAAATACCGGAGAACAAATAAAAGGAGAAAGAATCTCCCGCGCGTACACGGGGCCAAGGGTGACATTTTTCGACGCCGTGCTGTGTCCGTTCACGGCCCAGAAGTGGATCAGGTGCTGTGGATCGGGCTTTGAAAAATTGGCCCCTGGGGATTTTGGAGCACTTAAGTGCTCACAAGCTCCTGAGGCCTCTGCGTCTAATGAAGGGCAGGGACAAGGACAGCAATGTGGCCTAATGGATAGAGCCTGGGCCTCAGAGTCAGAAGGACCTGAGTTCCGATCCTCACTCCACCCGTCGGACGTGTGACGGGCCAGTTACTTCACCTCTCTGTGCCTCAGTTCCCTCAGCTCTAAAATGGGGATGAGGACCGAGCCCCACGTGGGATATGGATCGTGTCCAACCAGATTAAGTCCTATCGATCCCAGTGCTTAGTATAGTGCCTGGCGCTTAATAAGTACTTACCAAATCCCGTTTTTAAAAAAAGGGCTTTAAAGTCGCAGCGAAACCAAAGCTACAACCCAGCCGAAAAGCGGGAGTCTGCGGCCGAGGGCAGGTCTGCCTGGTACTCTGCCGTCGAGAAAGGACACAAAAGGTTCGTGTGGAAGGATACGAAGACACTCATCTCCTCCAAGAGGCCTTCCCAGACTAAGCCCCGCTTTTCCTCATCTCCCACTCTCTTCCGCATCACCCTACTTGCTCCCTTTCCTCATCCCGCCCCCCCCCAATCCCGCAGCGCTTTCGTCCCGATCTGTCATTTCATTTATTCCTTTGTTCTTCCCCCCTCCGAACCCCCAAACACTTATATCCACCTCTGTAATTTTATTTATTTGTACTGCTGTGTGGGCTCATCGTGGGCAGGGAATCTCACTGTTTATTGTAGTCTACTTTCCCAAGCGTTTAGTACAGTGACCTGCATGCGGTAAGTGCTCAGTAAATACGACTGAATGATAAATGAATGAGTAAGCGAATCAGAGACCGTAAGGCGGAAGAGAAAACAATACCAGACATTGGAAATGGAGACTGTGGTTTCCCCGTTGGCCTTTACAGCCTCACAGCCGCTCCTCTCTACAATAGTCACACCCTATTAATAATAATATTAAAAATAATACTCGTAATTGTTTAGTTGTACAGTGACCCTGTACTAAACGCTGGGGTAGATACCAGGTGATCGAGTTGGGCATAATCCCTGTTTCACATGGAGCTCACAGTCTTAATCCCCATTTTACAGATGAGGTAACAGAAGCACAGAGAAGTGAAGTGACATTCATTCAGTCAGTCGTATTTAATGAGTGCTTACTGTGTGCAAAGCACTGTACTACTACTAATAATGATAATGTTGGTATTTGTTAAGCGCTTACTATGTGCAGAGCACTGTTCTGAGTGCTGGGGTAGACACAGGAATCAGGTGGTCCCACGTGGGCTTCACAGTCTTAATCCCCATTTTACAGATGAGGTAACTAAGGCCCAGAGAAGTGAAGTGACTCGCCCACAGTCACACAGCTGACAAGTGGCAGAGCTGGGATTTGAACTCATGACCCCTGACTCCAAAGCCCGGGCTCTTTCCACTGAGCCACGCTGCTTCTCTGCGTCTAAGCGCTTGGAAAGTACAGTTCAGCAACAGGGACGATCCCTGTCACCATCTGTCCCCTTTGGGACCCGTCAGAACCGTCCTCTTACAGTCGCGCATCCATTCGGGGAAATGACGGTCTCCCTCCGTTGGATGCAGGAAATAGGGCCGAGTCAGAGCGAAAAGCTCGGGGACTTCCAGACGGCGGCCTGCTCTGAGGCGACGGCAGCCTCCCCGTCTCTGCTTCCGTTTCTGCGTGGCCTTCTTTTGCTCTGGGACTCGGGGGGAGGCGTCCCAGCCGAAGCCGGGGACCCGGGGAGGAGCCATCGCAGACCGGGAGACGGACGGGAAGGGACTGAACCCGGGCCTAAGGCCTAACGTGGCTCGTCCTCGTCTCCTCCCCTCCGCCGACCCGCCGCTCACTGGTGGCAGGCCTAGTAATAGTGATAGTCGTAGCATTTACCCGGTGTGAACTGGCTGCTCCGCGCCGTGTTAGACGCTTGGAAAGTACAGACTAACCAAGTGACACAGTCCCCGCTCACGAGCTGTTTATTCTCCACTGGGGAGGACAAACCTAAAAATAGAGGTCTGAAGGAATAAAGCTGATATAATAATAATGATGTTGGCATTTGTTAAGCGCTTACTATGTGCAGAGAACGGGGGGAGATACAGGGTAATCAGGTTGGCCCATGTGGGGCTCACAGTCTTCATCCCCATTTTACAGATGAGGGAACTGAGGGCCGAGAAGTGAAGTGACTTACCCAAGGTCACACAGCTGACAGGTGGCGGAGCCGGGATTAGAACCCATGACCTCTGACTCCTAAACCCGGACTCTTTCCACTGAGCCACGCTGCTTCTCATATATATATATCACAATATATATATTTAAGTAGATATATGTATATATATGCATGCATATATACTTTCATTTATTCAATCGTATTTATTGTGCGCCTACTTATGTGCAGAGCACTGTACTAAACGTTTGGTAAGTACGGTTCGGCAACAGATAGGGACAATACCTGCCCAATGACGGGCTCACAGTTTAGAACGGGGAGACAGACAACGAAACAAAGCAAGTAGGCAGGCACACAAACTCGCGCACAATAGACTGTAAGCTCGGCGTGGGCAGCGAATGTCACTTTTATTGTTGGGTTGTACTTTCCCAAGTGCTTAGTACACTGCTTTGCACACAGTAGTGCTCAATAAACACTACTGAATGAATGGATGCTTAAAGGTGTAACTAAGTGCAAATAAATAATAATTGTCTTCGTTTTTAAGCGCTTACTACAGGCCAAGCACCGAATTAATCGTCCGGAAAGATACAGGTTAATCGGGTCCCACTTGGGGCTCACAGAGTAAGTAGGAGGGTAAAGAAGTATCGAATCCCCATTTTGCAGATGAGGGAACTGAGGGAATAGAAAAGTGAAGTGACTTGCCCAAGGTCATGCGGCAGATACACGGTGGAGCGGAGATTAGAACTCAGGTCCTCCGGCTCCCAGGCCCGGGCTCTTTCCTCTAGGCCACCCTGCTTCTCAAGCTGTGCTGAGAAAGCACGGGCCGGGGGGGCTAGGTCCACCCGGGTTCTAATCCCAGATCTGCCCTTTGCAATTTTTTGTGACCTTGTGCAAGTCACTTCCCTTCTCTGGGCCTCAGTTTCCTCGACTGCAAAATGGGGATTCAATATCCATTCTTCCTCTTACTTAGACTGAGAGGCCGTGGGTGACAAAGACCGTGTGAGACCTCGTTATCTTGTCTCTACCCCCTAGACTTTAAGTTCTTTGTGGGCAGGAAACGTGTCTATCACCGCGATTATACTTTCCCAAGCATTTAGTGCAGTGCTCCGCATACAGCGTGGCTCAGTGGAAAGTGCATGGGCTTTGGAGTCAGGGGTCATGAGTTCGAATTCCGGCTCTGCCACCTGTCAGCTGTGTGACTGTGGGCTAGTCACTTCACTTCTCGGCGCCTCAGTTCCCTCATCTGTAAAATGGGGATTAAGACTGTGAGCCCCACGTGGGACAACCTGATTCCCCTGTGTCTCCCCCAGCGCTTAGAACAGTGCTCTGCACCTAGTAAGCGCTTAACAAATACCAACATTATTATTATCATTATATAGTAAGCATTCCAAAACTATGATTAACTGATTAACTAATTAATTATGGTATTTGTTAAGCACTTACTATGTACCAAGCACTGTTCTAAGCGCTGCAGTAGATACAAGGTAATTGGGTTGTCCCATGTGGGGCTCACAGTCTCATTTTACAGATGAGGTAACTGAGGTCCAGAAAAGTGAAGTGGCTTGCCCAAAGTCACACAGCTGACAAGTGGCAGAGCCACGATTAGAACTCATGACCTCTGGCTCTCAAGCCCGGGCTCTTTCCACTGAGCCACGCTGCTGACAACCCAGTGCTCAGAATAGTGCTTGACAAATAGAGAAGCAGCGTGGCTCAGTGGAAAGAGCACGGGCTTTGGAGTCAGGGGTCATGGGTTCGAATCCCGCCTCGGCCACTTGTCAGCTGTGTGACTTTGGGCGAGTCACTTCACTTCTCGGTGCCTCAGTGACCTCATCTGTAAAATGGGGATGAAGACCGTGAGCCCCACGTGGGACAACCTGATTCCCCTGTGTCTACCCCAGCGCTTAGAACAGTGCTCGGTACATAGTAAGCGCTTAACAAATGCCAACATTATTATATAGTAAGTGCTTAACTCCCGGGCTTGGGAGTCAGAGGTCATGGGTTCGAATTCTGACTCTGCCACCTGTCAGCCGTGTGACTGTGGGCAAGTCACTTCACTTCTGGGTGCCTCAGTTACCTCATCTGCAAAATGGGGATGAAGTCTGTGAACCTCATGTGGGACAACCTCATTACCCTGTATCTCCCCCAGCGCTTAGAACAGTGCTCTGCACATAGTAAGCGCTTAACAAATACCAACATTATTATTATTATTATTATTCTTAACTTCTCGGTGCCTCAGTTCCCTCATCTGTAAAATGGGGATTAAAGCTGCGAGCCTCACGTGGGACAGCCTGATTATCCTGTATCTACCCCAGCGCTTAGAACCGTGCTTAACAAATACCAACATTATTATTATTATCATTATTTCCCCAGCCTAACCTGCACACTCTGCTCCACCATCTCATTCACTGTGCCCCGATCTCATCCATCACATCGCCGACCCCTTTCCTGTGTCTTGCCCCTAGCCTGGAACCCCCTCCCCCTCCATAAATGCCAGACCCCCACTCTCTCCTCCTTCAAAACATTATTATTAAAGCATTATATTATTATTACTTAGTATTATTGTCACATCTCCTCCAAGAGGCCTTCCCCGATTAAGCCCTCTTTTCCCTGGCTCCCTTTCCCTTCTGCCTCATCTGTGCATTTGGTTCCGCTAAACTGTACGCTCGCTGTGGGCGGGGAACGTGTCTTGTTTATGAGAAGCAGCGTAGCTCAGTGAAAAGAGCCCGGGCTTGGGAGTCAGAGGTCACGGGTTCGAATCCTGCTCCGCCCTTGTCAGTTGTGTGACTGTGGGCGAGTCACTGAACTTCTCTGTGCCTCAGTGACCTCATCTGTAAAATGGGGATTAAGACTGTGAGCCCTACGTGGGACAACCTGATTCCTCTGTGTCTATCCCAGCGCTTAGAACAGTGCTCGGCACATAGTAAGCGGTTAACAAATACCAACATTATCATTATTATTATTACCCCAGCTCTTAGAACAGTGCTCTGCACGTCGTAAGTGCTTAACACATACCAACATTATTATTATTGCTGTATTGCCCTCTCCCTAGCGCTTAGTACAGTGCTGTGCATACAGTGAGCACTCAGTAAATACTATTGAATGAATCTGTGCCCTTTGGATATTTGGTATTTGCCCCACCCTCCACTTATACATCTTATACATTATAAATTATACATTATAAATTAGTTATCTAACGTCTGTCACCCGCTTTAGACTGTAAGCTCATTGTGGGCATGGAACATGTTGTAGGCAAGTCACTTCACTTCTCTGTGCCTCAGTTACCTCATCTGTAAAATGGGGATTAAGACTGGGAGCCCCACTTGGGACAACCTGATTACCCTGTAGCTACCCCAGGGCTTAGAACAGTGCTCTGCACATAGTAAGCGCTTAACAAATGCCAACATTATTATTACTCTCCCATGTGCGCAGTACAGTGTCCTGCACACAGTAAGCACTTGATAAATATCACTGATTGACTGATTGATTGCCCAAGGTGAACCAGCAGACAAGTGGCAGAGCCTGGATCAGAACTCAGGTCCTCTGATGCCCAAGCCGGGGCTCTTTCCACTAGGCCTAGCTCCCAAGGATCTTCCATTCAGATGTAGGAGTGTCAATCAATCAATCAATCAATCAGTGGTATTTATTGAATGCTTATATTCATTCATTCATTCAATCGTATTTGAGTGCTTACTATGTGCAGAGCACTGTACTAAGTGCTTGGAATGGACAATTAAGCAACAGAGAGAGACAGTCCCTAGCGTGCAGAGCACTGAACTAAACATTTGGACCTGTATAATCCAGTAAAGAGGTAGACCCATTCCCTATCCAAAAGGAGCTTACAGCCTAAAGGGGGAAACAGACATTATTAATAATAATAATGTTGGTATTTGTTAAGCGCTTACTCTGTGCAGAGCACTGTTCTAAGCACTGGGGGTAAATACAGGGTAATCAGGTTGTCCCATGTGGGGCTCACAGTTAATCCCCATTTTACAGATGAGGTAACTGAGGCACAGAGAAGTTAAGTGACTTGCCCGCTGTCACACAGCTGACAAGCGGCAGAGCGGGGATTAGTAGTAATAATAATAATAGTGGTATTTGTTACGCACTTCCTGTGTGCCAGGCACTGTTCGAAGAGCTGTGGTAGGTATGAGAAGCAGAGAAGCAGCGTGGCTCAGTGGAAAGAGCACGGGCTTGGGAGTCAGAGGTCATGAGTTTGACTCCCGGCTCTGCCACTTGTCAGCTGTGTGACTGTGGGCGAGTCACTTCACTTCTCTGAGCCTCAATTACCTCATCTGTAAAATGGGGATTAACCGTGAGCCTCTCGTGGGACAACCTGATCACCCTGTATCTACCCCAGCGCTTAGAACGGTGCTCGGCACATAGTAAGCGCTTAACAAATACCAACATTATTATTATGAGATATTCGGGATGGACAGAGTCTTAATCCCCATTTTACGGATGGGGGGAACTGAGGCCCAGAGAAATGAAGTGACTTGCTCAAGGTCACAGAGCAGAGCATGGGTTTAGAACTCTGTCATTCATTCAATCGTATTTATTGAGTGCTTACTATGTGCAGAGCACTGTACTAAGCGCTTGGAATGGACAGTTCGGCAACAGATAGAGACGATCCCTGTCCATTGAGGGGCTGACAGACAGAGGAAATGGCAGCGTATTAAGGAGGTGGACACAAGTGATGTGGGACTGAGGGTGGGGTGAACATCAAGTACTTAAAAGAGACAGAGCCAAGCGCAAGGTGATGCAGAAGGGAGAGGGAATGGGGGAAACGAGGGCTAAATTGGGCTTTTTGGAGGAGATGGATTTTTAGAGAGGGTTTGAAGATGGGGAGTGCGGTGCTGTCCCGCAAATGAAGGAGGAGGGGTCTCTAGCACAGTGGCAGGACGTGGGCAAGGGGTTGGCGGCGGGAGAGGTGAGATGGAGGCACAGTGAGTAGGTTGGCGTTAAAGGAGTGCAGTGTGCCAGCTGGATTTCCAGAAGACATCAGGGAGATGACAGAGAAGGGGGAGAGCTGATTGAGAATTTAAAGCCGATGGCGAGGAGTTCCTGTTTGATGCGAAGGTGGATGGGCAACCACTGGAGGTCCCTGAGGAGTGGAGACACATGGACTAAATGGTTTTTTTTTAAGAAAGTGATCCGGGCAGCAGAGTTCATTCATTCATTCAATCGTATTTATTGAGCGCTTACTATGTGCGGAGCACTAGACTAAGCGCTTGGAATGTACAGTTCGGCAACAGATAGAGACCGTCCCTGCCCAGTGACGGGCTCACAGTCTAACTGGGGGGACAGACGGACAGAAACAAGGCAACAGAATCACGATAAATAGAATCAAGGGGAGGGACACCTCATGAACAAAATAAATAGGGTAATAAATAATATAGACAAATGAGCACGGTACCGAGGGGAAGGGAAAGGAGGGGGGAGGAAAAGAGGGAAAGGGGGCTCAGCTGAGGGGAAGTGAAGGGGGGAAAGGGGAGGGAGCAGAGGGCAAAGGGGTAGCTCAGTCTGGGAAGGCCTCTCGGAGGAGGTGAGCTCTCATAGTGAAATATCGATTGGAGCGGGGAGAGGCAATGTTGGTGGAGGAGGTGCTGTTTGCTTGAGGTTGTTCTCCTCAAGCAGTAGACTGTGGGGAGATACTGGAGGGGACTATGGGGAATCACCACAGAGGACTTTGAGGAGACACTGGAAGACTGTGGGGAATCATTCACTCATTCAATCGTATTTATTGAGTGCTTCCCGTGTGCAGAGCACTGTACTAAGCACTTGGAGTGTACAATTCTGCAACAGAGACAATCGCTGCCCAACAACGCGCTCACAGTCTGAGAAGCAGCCTGGCCTAGTGGCAAGATTCCGGTCTTGGGAGTTCAGAGGTCGTGGGTTCATTCATTCAATAGTATTTATTGAGCGCTTACTATGTGCAGAGCACTGTACTAAGCGCTTGGAATGTACAAGTGAGTTCTAATACCACTCTGCTGCTTATCAGCTGTGCGACCTTGGGCAAGTCATTTCACTTCTCGGTGCCTCAGTTACCTCATCTGTAAAATAGGGCTTGAGACTGTGAGTCCAATGGGGGACAACCTGACTGCCTTGTTTTTACCCCAGCGCTTAGAACACTGCTTGGCACATAGTAAGCGCTTAACAAATACCATCATTATTATTATTATTATTAAAAGAATCACCACAGAGGACTGTGGGGATTAACAATTGTATTCGTTAGGGACTTACTATGCGCCAGACATTCTATTAAGCGCTGGGTTTGATACAAGCAAATCTGGTTGGACACAGTCCTTGTACCGGGGGCTCAGAGTCTTAATCCCCATTTTCAGATGAGGTAACTGAGGCACAGAGAAATTAAGTGACTTGCCCAAGGTCTCACAGCGGGCAAGCGGCGGAGTTGGGTTTAAAAACCAGGTCGTTCCGACTCCCAGACCTGAGCTTTATCCACTAGGCCGTGCGCTTCTCAGCAGTGTCGTCCCACGGCCGTCTACGGTCACTGCGGAGGACTGTGGGGGATCACGTCGGCGGGCTGTGGGAAGCCAAGGCGGGGGACGGTGAGGAATCGGCACAGGGGACCGCGGAGAATGACGGGGGCTGTGGCGAGACGCCGTGGGCGACTGTGGGGACTCCCCACCGAGGGCTCTGGGGACACATTGCGGAGGACTGTGGGGAATCCCCGTAGAAGATGTGGGAAGACACGACGGAGGACTGTGCGAAATCATGTCAGAGGACTGTGGGAAGGCACTGGGCAGAACGCTGGGGAATCACCCCAGGGGGCTGTGGGAAGACACCGGGGATGACTGTGGAGAATCACCGTCGAAGGCTGTGGGGAGACACTGCGGGGGGCTGTGGGGAGACAGGGCAGAGGACAGTGGGGAATCACGTCAGCGGACCGTGGGAAGACACTGCAGAGGACTGGGGAATGGTGCCAGAGGACTGTGAGGAGTCACTGCAGAGGGCCGTGGGGAGACAGCGCCGAGGGCTGTGGGGAATCACGTCGGGGGACTGTGGGGAATCGCGTCAGAGGACTGTGAAGAGACGGCGGAGGACCGTGAGGAATCACGTCAGAGGACCGTGGGGAAATCACCACAGAGGGCCGTGGGAGGACCCTCCGGAAAAGCAGCACGGCCTAGTCGATAGAGCACAAGTCTGGAAGTCAGAAGGACCTGGGTTCTAATTCCTCCTCTGACACTTTTCTGCTGAGTGATATTGGGCAAGTTACTTCTCTGGGTCTCAGTTACCTCATATGTAAAATGGGGTTTAAGACTGTGACCCTCATGTGGAACGTGGACTGGGTCCCACCTAATTAGCTTGGACCTATCCAGCTCTTAGTACAGTGCTCTGCACACAGTGCGTGCTCAATAAATACGATTGAGTGAATTAAATGAATAAAAGAAGTAGAAGGAAAAGAAGAAGGAGAAGGAGAAGGAGGAGAAAGAAGGAGAAGCACCGTGGCCTAGTGGCAGGAGCCCGGGCTTGGGAATCACAAGATCATGGGTTCTAATCCCAGCTCCTCCACTTGTCTGCTGTGTGACCTTGGGCAAGTCACTTCACTTCTGTGTGCCTCAGTTATCGCATCTGTAAAATGGGGATTAAGACGGTGAGCCCCTTGCGGGACAACCTGATTACCTTGTATCTACCCCAGCACTTAGAACAGTGTTTGGCACATAGTAAGCACTTAATAAATACAATTATCATTATTATTATTATTAGAAGAAGGAGAAGAACTAGAAGAAAGAGGAGGAGGAAGAGGAGAAGAAGGAGGAGGAGGAGGAAGAGGAGAAGGAGAAAAGAGGAGAAGGAAAGAAACAAAGAAGGAAAGAGGGAAGGAAAAAAGAAGGAAGGAAGGAAAGAAAAAGAGAGAGAGAAAGAAAAAGAGAGAAGGAAAGAGAGAAAGAGGAAGAGAGAAAGAAAGAGAGGAGAAAAGGAAAGAAAGAAGGAAAGAAAGAGAGAGCAAGGAAGAAAAAGAAGGAAAGAGAAAACGAGAGAAGGAAAGAGAGAAAGAGGAAGAGAAAGAAAGGAAGAGAAAGAAAGAGAAAGAGGATAGAAGGAAAGAAAGAGAAGGAAAGAGGAAAGAGAGAAGGAAAGAAAGTGAAAGAGAAGGCAAAAGAAAGAGAAGGCAAGAAAGAAAGAAGGCAAGAGAGGAAGGAAGGCAAGAGAGGAAGGCAAGAGAGGAAGGAAGGAAGGCAAGAGAGGAAGGAAGGAAGGCAAGAGAGGAAGGAAGGCAGGAAGGCAGGAAGGCAGGAAGGCAGGAAGGCAGGAAGGCAGGAAGGAAGGAAGGAAGGAAGGAAGGAAGGAAGGAAGGAAGGAAGGAACTAGGCTCCTTGGGAATTATTACTTGCACTGTATTGTGGAAAGAACATCTCGAATTCTTCCACTGCGTCTTATCCAAACTGTGTAATGATTTGCGTTCTGAATCCCTTCCCCCTTTGTTCCCCGCTAGTCAGTCAGTCAGTTGCTATTTATTGAGCGCTTACTCTGTTCAGACCACTGTACTAAGCACTTGGGAAAGCACGATGTAGCAATATAAAAGACATAATCCTTGTCCACAACGAACTTACAGTCTAGAGGGGGAGACAGACATTAATATAAATGACAGATATGGACATAAATGCTGTGGGGCTGGGACGGGGCCGGTGGCGGGGGGTGAATAAAGGGAGCAAGTGAGGGCGACGCAGTAGGGAGTGAGAGAGGAGGAAAGGAGGGCTTAATCGGGGAAGGCTGGTCTGTCCTCTGCAGGGTCTTTCCACAGTCCTCTGTGGTGAGCCCCCACCGTCTCCAAATGGGGATTCGATACCTGTTCAATACTTCTTCTCCTTCCTACTTAGACTGGAAGCCCTGTATGGGACAAGTCTGACCTGAATTCCTTCCCTTCCCCCTTCCCTTCCCTTCCCTTCCCTTCCCTTCCCTTCCCTTCCCTTCCCTTCCCTTCCCTTCCCTTCCCTTCCCTTCCCTTCCCTTCCCTTCCCTTCCCTTCCCTTCCCTCCCCTCAGTTACCTCATCTGTAAAATGGGGATTAAGACTGTGAGCCCCACGTGGGGCAACCTGATTACTTTGTGTTATGGATTTTTATCAGAGAAACGACTCTGACCTCGCAATCGCACGAGAGGGTTTCGCGACCTTGATGTAGAAATGAACAGACTCAAGAGAGCGAACCGAGAGAGCAGGAAAGGGCGGAAAGTGGCTGCCACCTGGGGGGTACGAGGGACGAACGGCCCCGAGCCATCCCGAACCTGATACCTCTATATGCAAGCATTTCGGCGTTCCACTGGACCGTAACTCTTCCAGCGCGAACCCCAAATCCCACCCAATCCCCTTGTGTTGCCCGGACTCCACCCTTCAATCAGAACCAGTTCTTAGGACTGGTCCGTATAAGGTAATGTAAATGACACGTCGCTACTCAAACTTAACTGACTGATCTACCAGAGGATGGAGATTAAACGGAGACAGGATGTCTAGCACAATATTGGAAGGAGATAGAAGGGAGACAGGATGGTCAGTTGCCTAGTACAATATGGGAAGGAGACAGAACAGAGACATCGTCCAGTACACTTGTATCTACCATAGCGCTTAGAACAGAGCCTAGCACATAGTAAGCGCTTAACCGATGCCATCATCATTATTATTATTTACCCAAATGTACATTCTGCGATCAATCTTGACTATTCTATTTGTTTATATCTGTCCCACCCCTCTAATGCTAACCTTCTCGCTGTACCTCCATCTTGTCTATTTCATCACTGACCCCTCGCCCACGTTCTGCCTCTGGCCTAGAAGACCCACCCTCTTCATATAATAATAATAATCACGTTGGTATTTGTTAAGCGCCTACCATGTGCGGAGCACTGTTCTAAGCGCTGGGATAGATACAGGGTAATCAGATCGTCCCAGGTGAGGCTCACAGTTAATCCCCCTTTTACAGATGAGGTAACTGAGGCACAGAGAAGGTAAGTGACTTGCCCACAGTCACACAGCTGACAAGTGGCGGATGTGGGATTCGAACCCGTGGCCTCTGACTCCCCAGCCCAGGTTCTTTCCACTGAGCCACGCTGCGAAATCTGACAGACGATGAGTCTCCCCCTCTTCAAGCCTCATTGAAGGCCCATCTCCTCCAAGAGGTCTTCCTGACTAAGCCCTCTTTTCCTTTTCTTCCACTCCCTTCTGTGTTGCCCTGACCTGCTCCCCTCATTCAACTCCCCTCCCAGCCTCCCAGTGCTTATAGACATATAATATATGTATTTGTATTAAAGTCTATTTCCGCTTCTAGACTGCAAGCTTGTTATGGGCATGGAATGTGTCTATTTATCGTTATAACGTGCTCTCCCAAGTGCTTAGAATGGTCCTCTGCTCCCAGTGAGTGCTCAATAAATACAACTGACTGAGCGGAAGCTCTTTGTGGGCAGGGAATTTAGTCACTGCTCAGTTTTGAACTTGGGGAATATGTCTGTTCACTCTTCCAAGCCGTTAGGACAGTGCTCTGCACCGTGGAAGCAGCGTGGCTCAGTGGAAAGAGCATGGGCTTTGGAGTCAGAGGTCATGAGATCGAATCCCGGCTCTGCCACCTGTCAGCTGTGTGACTGTGGGCGAGTCACTTAACTTCTCTGTGCCTCAGTTCCCTCATCTGTAAAAATGGGGATTAAGATTGTGAGCCCCACGTGGGACAACCTGATTCCCCTGTGTCCACCCCAGCGCTTAGAACAGTGCTCTGCACGTAGTAAGCGCTTAACATATACCAACATTATTAGTAAGCGTTCAAAAAATACATTCGAATGAGTGAACTTCCCCAGTGCTTAGTACAGTGCAGTGCATCTAGAAGCAGCGTGGCTCAGTGGAAAGAGCCCGGGCTTGGGAGTCAGAGATCATGGGTTCGAATCCCGGCTCTGCCACTTGTCAGCTGTGTGACTGTGGGTGAGTCACTTCACTTCTCTGTGCCTCAGTTACCTCATCTGTAAAATGGGGATTAACTGTGAGCCTCATGTGGGACAACCTGATGACCCTGTATCTCCCCCAGCGCTTAGAACAGTGCTCGGCACAGAGTAAACGCTTAACAAATACCAACATTATTATCTAGGTGGCGCTCAATACGTATTATCTTTCCTTATCTTAGGTTTACGTTTTGCTGTGGAAATACTGTTGTCAGTGACAGAGTCTTCTTTAAAAGCATTTTTTCCTCTTGAAATCTTTTTTCTTTTTAAACAAACAAAGCTTTAAACCATCTCGGCTTCTTTTCTCGGATGTGGAATTTGCCCTCTGATCCCAGAGTTGGCCGCTCTGCCCCGATTTTCAATCTGCCCGTTGGACTGGCTCTCCCAGAGGAGAGGGCTGATGTTTCGCTTTCCAATATCTTCCCCTACGGTCAGTCTGGCCGCAGAGACCGGCTTTTGCTCCGAGACGGCCCCCTGTTCCCTCCACTGCTCTCCCCTCCTCCAAATGGGGTGAGCCGAGGCCTCAGTCCTCAGCTAACTCGACTTGGCAGCCATAAATAATCTCTGACATCCAGCAAATAATAATAATGATGATGGTATTTCTTAAGCGCTTATGATGTGCCAAGCGCTGGGGTAGATACGTGGTAGTCAGGTTGTCCCACTTTGGGCTCACGGTTTTAATCCCCATTTTCCAAATGAGGTCACTGAGGCCCAGAGAAGTGAAGAGACTTGCCCAAGGTCACACAGCAGACAAGTGGAGGAGCTGGGATTAGAACCCATGACCTTTTGACTCCCACGCCTGTGCTCTAAGATAAGAGAGGTAGTGGTCAGCTCCGTGGTGTGATTAAGCTGAGAGTCTTTAAGGGACGGTTTAGGGGTTCTGGTTGTCCCAATACTAATAATAATAATTATGGTACTTGTTAAGTGCTTCCTATGAGCCCAGCACTGTTCTAAGCACTGGGGTAGGTGCAAGTTAATCAGGTTGGGCAAAGTCCCTGTTCCACATGGGTCTTACACTTTTTATCTCCATTTTACAGATGAGGTAACTAAGGTCCAGAGAAATGAAATGCATTTCCCAAGGTCACTCATCAGACATGTGGTTAGGATTAGAACCCAGCTCCTTTTGACTCCCAGGCCCATGCTCTATCTACTAAACCATGCTATTTAATAATGTTGGTATTTGTTAAGCGCTTACTATGTGCAGAGCACTGTTCTAAGCACTGGGGTAGACACAGGGGAATCAGGTTGTCCCACGTGGGGCTCACGGTCTTAATCCCCATTTTACAGATGAGGTGACTGAGGCACAGAGAATCTCAATCTGAACAGAGGCTCGGCATGTGCCTTTCTGAGACAGTCCAATCTAGGACTGCTGGTCCATGGGGATAACTTTTTTATGGTATTCGTTAAGTGCTTATTATGTTCCCAGCACCGTTCTAAGCACTGGAGCAGATAGAAGGTAATCAGGTTGGACACGGTCCCTGTCCCACATGGGACCCACGGTCTTAATCCCCATTTTAGAGATGAGGTGACTGAGGTATGGAGAAGTGAAGTGACTTGCCCAAGATCACACAACAGACAGGACGTGGAGGCGGCAATAGAACCCAGATCCTTCTGACTCCCAGGCCCGAGCTGTATCCTCTAGGCCAGGCTGTGGTTTGATCCCCCATTTTTATTTATTGTATTTCTTGAGCACTTCTTCTGTGTCAAGCACTGTTCTGAGCTCTGGAGTAGGTAAATTTAATCAGTTCGCCCACAGTCTCTGCCCCACACGGGGCTCACAGTCTAAGGAAGCGGGAGAACTGGAATTGAATCTTCATTTTACCGGTGAAGGAACGGAGGCACAGAGAGGTTAAATGACTGGGGTCAGAGGCGAGATGGATGAGATCGAGGTACATTCATTTACTCGGTCGCATTTATTGAGCGCTTACTGTGTGAAGAGCGCTGTGCTAAGCGCTTGGGAGAGGATAATATAATAATAAACGGATGCATTCCTTGCCCACAATGAGCTTATAGTCTGGGGTCGGGTCAGGGGGCGGTTGGTGTTGGGTAGCCGCCCACCAGGCCGACGGGACGAAGCTAGGGGAGGGTGGTCATGGCCTGTGATGGCCTCCACATGGCAAAAGGCAGTGCGGTCCAGTGGATAAAGTCAGCTGGGAGTCAGGAGACCTGAGTTCTAGTCCTGATGGTCCTGGCTTTGCCAATGACTCACTGTGTGTGACCTTGGGCAAGCACCATTTTTTCCTCTCAGTATGCGGGAGACAAAGTGCGCGTTAGTGGATAGAGCCCGGCCCTGAGAGGCAGAAGGACCCGGGTTCTAATCCCGGCTCTGCCATTTGTCTGTGGTGTGACCTTGCACAAGTCACTTCACTTCTCTGGGCCTCGGTTACCTCTCTGTAAAATGGGGATTAAGACTGTGAGCCCCATGTGGGACATGGACTGTGTCCTACCTGATTTGTCTGTATTTCCCCAAGCGCTTAGTGCAGTCTCTAACACATAGTAAATGCTTAACAAATACCACAGTTATTATTATTACAGATGGATATTTTTTAAATCGTAGCCGCTCAAGGGAAAAGGATTGTGATTAATTCTCACCTTGGTATTTTCTACCAAGGCGTAGTAAAGTGCCGTACGCACAAGTGCTTAGTAAATCCTATTAATCCTACTATTTTCATTCTTTCACAATTTAATTGTGCATTCAATAATTTATTCAGGTATCTCATCCTGTCCCCCTATTAATTTGCAAGTTCCTTGAGGGCAGGGAAAACATGGGTCTGGCCGATGCTGTCCCTTCCCGAGTGTTCAGTCCAGTGCTTAGCACCGTGCAAGTGCCCAATAAATACTACTGATTGATTGATTGATAGGGGAATTGGCCAATTTTTTTTTTTTTTTTGGTAATTATTATGTCACACAGCAGGCTTGTGACAGAGCTGGGATTTCCTGTACCTCGGATTTCATCTGTCTCGCCGCTGACCTCTTGCCCACCACCTGCCTCTGGCCTGGAACACCCTCCCTCCTCTTATGCGGCAGACGATTCCTCTCCCCCGCGTCAAAGCCTTATCGAAGGCCCACCTCCTCCAAGAAGCCTTCCCTGACTAAGCCCCCCTTTCCTCTTCTCCCACTCCCTTTTGTATCACCCTAACTCGCTCCCTTTATTCATCCTTCCTCCCGGCCACACGGCACTTATGCAGCATGGCTCAGTGGAAAGAGCTCAGGCTTGGGAGTCAGAGGTCATGGGTTCAAATTCCGGCTCTGCCACTTGTCAGCTGTGTGACTGTGGGTAAGTCACTTCACTTCTCTGTGCCTCAGTTACCTCATCTGGAAAATGGGCATTAAGATTGCGAGCCTCACGTGGGACAACCTGATGACCCTGTGTCTACCCCAGCGCTTAGAACAGTGCTCTGCACACTGTAAACGCTTAACAAATACCAACTTAATTATATCTGTAATTTCATTTATTTACATTAATGTCTCTCCCCCTTTAGATCGTAAGCTCACTGTGGGCAGGGAACGCGTCTGTTCACTGTTGAATCCTACTCTCCCAAGTACTTAGTACAGTGCTCTGCACACAGTCAGTACTCAGTAAATACAATTGAATGACTGAAGCAGGGTCTCCTGACTCCCATTTCTGAGCCGCAGTTCAAGCTGCCTCCCCTCTAAAGATTCAGTGTCTTTAAATTTTCTCTCCCCTACATGTAATTCATTTTAATAACTGCCTTCCCTTCTAGACCGTAAGTTTCTCAAGGGCGGGGTTGTGACTCCTATATTGCGTTCTCCCAAATACTAACAATGTTGGTATTTGTTAAGCGCTTACTATGTGCAGAGCACTATTCTAAGGGCTGGGGCAGATACAGGATAATCAGGTTGTCCCACTTGAGGCTCACAGTTAATCCCCATTTTCCAGATGAGGTAACTGAGGCACAGAGAAGTTAAGTGACGTGCCCACAGTCACACAGCTGACAAGCGGCAGAGTCAGGATTCAAACGCATGACCTCTGACTCCCAAGCCCGGGCTCTTTCCACTGAACCACGCTGCTCCGCACACAGTACGCGGCGGAGAAGGACCGTGGCCTAGTGGAGAGAGCCCAGGCCTGGGGGTGGGAAGGACCTGGATTCTCCTCCTGGCTCCGCCACTTGTCTGCTGTGTGACCTTGGACACTTCACTTCTCAGTTCCCTCATCTGTAAAATGGGGATTAAAACCGTGAGCCCCATGGGGGACAGGGACTGTGTCCTTTCTGATCAGCTTGTATATACCCCAATGCTTAGCAGAGTGCTGTAAGCTCTTTGAGAGCGGGAATTGTATCCACTAACTCTATAATGGTTTCTCTACCTCTACTTACTCTATTGTACTGGCCCAAGCACTGAGTATAGTATAGAGAAGCAGCGTGGCTCAGTGGAAAGAGCCCGGGCTTGGGAGTCGGAGGTCATGGGTTCGAATCCCTGCTCTGCCGCTCGTCAGCTGTGTGACTGTGGGCAAGTCCCTTCACTTCTCTGGGCCTCAGTTACCTCCTCTGTAAAATGGGGTTGAAGACCGTGAGCCTCACGGGGGACGACCTGATTACCCTGTATCTCCCCCAGCGCTTAGAACTGTGTTCTGCACATAGTAAGCGCTTAACAAATACAAATACCAACATTATTATTATAGTGGTCTGCACGTAATAGGTGCTCAGTCAATTATCGATTGATTGATTGACTGCCATGAGACTGTGTTTATTACCGAGGGAGGGCTTTTAAGGAAATGACCGTAGAGAGTGAGGATTGGGCAATCCTGGGAATAAACAGTTTACAAATCTTGGAAGAGATGACAAGTCTCATCATTTCCTTATTTTTCAGCAAAAAGGTTGGGCAGCTGCATGGAATTTCAAAGAGTTACGCAACTGTTTACTTAATGATGCAAATTTCCCGGGAAACGGGACATTTTTCAGATGGATTTTCAGTGTATTGAAGTAGATATTAGGACATCTGCAAAGTTTTAGGAACGATTACTCGCTCATTAAACGCTTTTTGGAACTTCGAAAATGAAAGACAGGAGAACTTGCCGGAGAGGAGAGGGGGCTTTGGGTCGGTAACCGCTCGCTCCTCAGCTTCCTACGATGAAGCAGGCGCGGTCTAGACGGAAGAATGACGGGCTGGGAGTCGGAAGACTTGGAACTGGGCGATTGTTACCGTGGTGACGCTATCCCAGCCCTCAAGGAGCTGACGGTCAATCCTGCGCAGAGCACTGGACTGAACGCTGGTGAGAGGACCAAAGAGTCAGCGGCCACGACACGATCCCTACCCTCGAGGAGTTTCCAGGCTGCTGTGTGCAGAGCACTGTGCTGAGTGCTTGGGAGAAGACAAGAGAGTTGGTAGAGACAATCCCTGCTGAGGCCTCGGGGAGCTTCCAGTAAAATGTGTGCTGAGCACTGAACTGAGCGCTTGGGAGAGGACGAGAGAGCGGACACCATGTGATCCCTGCCCCCAAGGACCTCCCAGTTTTCTCTGTGTAAAGCACTGAACTGAAGGCTTAGGAACGTACAACACAGTTAGTAATAATAGTGATGATATTTGTTAAGCACTTACTATGTGCCAAGCACTGTTCTAAGCGCCGGGTAGATACAAGGTCATCAGGTTGTCCCACGTGGGGCTCACCATCTTAATCCCTATTTTACAACTGAGGTAAGTGAGGCCCAGAGAAGTGAAGTGGCTTGCCCCAGGTCCCACAGCAGACAAATGCGGGAGCCAGGATTAGAACCCACGTCCTCGGACTCCCAAGCCGGTGATCTTGCCACTAAGCCACGCTGCTTCTCTAGTAGGCACAATGCCTGCCCTCAAGGTGCTTAGACCAGTGCTCTGCACATAGTAAGCGCTTAACAAATACCAACATTATTATTGCAAAGTGTACTGTGTACAGAGCACTGTACTGAGCGCCTGGGTGAAGACAATGGATTTAAAAGAGGGAATTTCTGCCCTCAAGGAGTTTCCAGTCCATTAGGGACAGACGGGATTTGCTGAGTCTGGGGGCACAGTCGACTACTCCTTCCTGCCATTTTGGCTCCCGCCGCTGAAGGACCGAACGGACCCACTTCTTGGGAATTCCCTTCTGCTTGAAATCCAAGAGACATATTCCATCCTAAGGCGTGGGAAGGACTCAGGGAGGTCTCCCCTATTAGACCGTAAGCCCGTCAAACGGCAGGGACCGTCTCTATCTGTTGCCGACTTGTTCATTCCAAGTGCTTAGTACAGTGCTCTGCACATAGTAAGCGCTCAATAAATACTATTGAATGAACGAAAGACTCTGAGCCCACTGTTGGGCAGGGATTGTCTCTATCGGTTGCCGAATTGTACTTTCCAAGCGCTTAGTACAGTGCTCTGCACACAGTAAGTGCTCAATAAATACAATTGAATGAATGAATGAATGAATGAGCTCACCTGGGCCCCTGCTGGGAGGGATGAAAGCAGGGAAGCAGGATGGCCTAGTGGCAAGAGCCCTGGCTTGGGCGTCAGAGGTCGTGGGTTCTAATCCGGGCTCTGCCACTTGTCAGCTGTGTGACCTTGGGCAAGTCGCTTCACTTCTCAGGGCCTCAGTGACCTCATCTGAAAAATGGGATTAACTGTGAGCCTCACGTGGGACAACCCGATTACCCTGTATCTACCCCAGTGCTTAGAACAGTGCTCTGCACAGAGTAAGAGCTTAACAAATACCGACGTTATTATTATTATTATTATTAATATTGTGAGCTCCATGTGAGTCAGGGGCTGTGTATCTACCCCAGCTCTTAGTACAGTGCCTGGCACATAGTAAATGCTTAACACCTCAATTATTATTCTTAGGGAAAGAAAGGCTCTTCAGCCAAAGAGCCTTGCTAAAAGCCACAAGGCCCAGTGGAATGAGCCCAGGTCTGGGAGTCTGAGGACCTGGGTTCTAATCCTGACTCCACCACTCGCCTGCTGTGGGACCTTGGGCAAGTCACCTCACTAAACGGTAAGCTCGGAATGGACAGGGAACATGTCTGCTAATTCTGTTGTATTGTCCTCCCCAAGCACTAGGATAGTGCTCTGCACATATTAAGTGCTCGATAAATACCGCTGATTGATTGATTCTCTGTGCCTCAGTTTCCTCATCTGCAAAATGGGGATTCAACATCTATTTTCCCACCTACTAAGACTGTGAGCCCCTTATAGGATGAGGACTGTGTCCAACTAGGCACACAGCACCTAGTACAAGGCTTGACACATAATATGTACTTAAAAAATTCTGCATTATTTTCATTAATAATAATAATAATTCTGACATTTTTTAAGCACTTACTATGTGCCAGGCACTGTACTAAGCCCAGAGGTGGATAAAAGCAAATCAGAATGGACCCAGTCCCTGTCCCGTGTGGGGCTCACCCTCTCGATCCCCATTTTCCGATTGAGGTCACTGAGGCCCAGAGAAGTGAAGTGCCTTGCCAAGGTCACATGGCAGACAAATGGCGCAGCGGGGATTAGAACCCATGACCTTCTGACTCCCAGACGCGTGCTCTAACCGCTACACCATGCTGCTTTTCAAGGCACAAGCTTTTGCAGAATCAGGCCTTCTGAGGCTTGACTACAGTAGCAATAAATCACCAACAAACTAATGGTTCCTTAAGGGGATGATACTCAAAAAGTAGCTCTAGATGGTAATTTCCAGAATATTAAAGTCTCTCTAATGAGTAAGGGCGTGGGAGACGAGAGAAAATATAGAACAAGTCACTTAGAGGCCTGGATGAAATACAATAAAAGTGGCCCTATAAGACAGGGATATTTGGACACTTTATGGACGTTTGATTCCCAAAAGGACCGTGGTGAAAGTCTCGGTGAAGGTTTTCTTTGCGTTCTGGACGAGTTTAGCGCCTGTCATTCTGTATCCGTTTTTACATGAATTCTAAATGGAGGGTCCCTAGAAAACAGGGTAAGAATGGAAAATTCTCAGGGAGGTGAAAGGGGAGAAGGGAGGCTTAAAGAGGGGTTAATAATAATAATGTTGGTATTTGTTAAGCGCTTACTATGTGCCGAGCACTGTTCTAAGCGCTGGGGTAGATACAGGGTCATCAGGCTGTCCCACGTGAGGCTCACGGTCTTCATCTCCATTTTACAGATGAGGTAACTGAGGCCCAGAGAAGTGAAGTGACTTGCCCAAAGACACACAGCTGAGAAGTGGCAGAGCCGGGATTCTAACCCGTGACGTCTGACTCCCAAGCCCGTGCTCTTTCCACTGACCACACTGCTTGGCACAAGGTGAGTGCTTAACAAGTACCATATTATTATTATAGTGACTCAGGTGAAGAACTTTACTGTTTCCCCCATTAGATTTCATTCAGTCAGATTTATTGAGCGCTTACTGTGTGCAGAGCGCTGTACTAAGCGCTTGGGAGCCAGCGCTTAGAACAGTGCTCTGCACATAGTAAGCGCTTAACAAATACCAACATTATTATTATTACCACATATGTACATAATTGTAATTTATTTGTATTGATGTCAGTCTCCCCCGCTTTAGACTCTAAGCGCGTTGTGGGCAAGGAATGTCACTGTTTACTGTTGCATTGTATTTTCCCAGGCGCTCAGAACAGTGCTCTGCACTAAGCGCTCAATAAATACGAATGAATGACTGAATGACTGAATGACTGAATGAATGAAAAGAGGGAACGGCAGTTGCAGGTCGTGACCAGCAGATGGCAGTCCTGCCTCTGCTCTGAGCCGATCCTGGGAAAATCCGAGCTCCCTGCCTGGGAATGTCAGGCGGCATCTTCCCATGCTTTCCAACCCCTTTCCCAATCCCACTTTTGATATCCCAGAAGTCTGGGTCGCTTGACAGAAGTAGGCAAGTGGACCAAGTCATGCCAAAGCCTCCTTGGGTCTGACATCCGTGTTGCCCACCAATAATAATCGTAACTGTGGTCTCTGCTATTAATAATAGTAATATTGGTATTTGTTAAGCACTTACTATGTGCAGAGCACTGTTCTAAGCGCTGGGGGAGACACAGGGGAATCAGGTTGTCCCACATGAGGCTCACAGTCTTTATCCCCGTTTTACAGATGAGGGAACTGAGGCACAGAGAAGAGAATAATAACGTTGGTATTTGTTAAGCTCTTACTATGTGCAGAGCACTGTCCTAAGCACTGGGGGTGATACAGGGTAATCAGATCGTCCCACGTGAGGCTCACAGTTAATCCCCATTTTACAGATGAGGCAACCGAGGCACAGAGAAGTTAAGTGACTTGTCCAAGGTCGCACAACTGACGAGTGGCAGAGCCGGGAGTCAAACCCATGACCTCTGACTCCGAGGCCCAGGCTCTTTCCACTGAGTCACGCTGCTTCCCCGAAGAAGTGACTTGCCCACAGTCACGCGGCTGACAAGTGGCAGGGCTGGGATTCGAACCCATGACTTCTGGCTCCCAAACCCGTGCTCTTTCCACTGAGTCACGCTGCTTCTCACCTTCAGTGCTGTTAAGCGCTGAATATGTGCCCCTTTTCCCTCTGCTCCCTCTGCTGTCCCTCTACCCCCCCCTTCACCTCCCCTCAGCTAAGCCCCCTTTTCCCCCCCTTTCCCTCTGCTCCTCCCCCTCCCCCTTCCCCTCCCCTCAGCACTCTGCTCGTCCGCTCAGCTGTATATATTTTCATTACCCTATTTATTTTGTTAATGAGATGTACATCCCCTTGATTCTATTTATTGCTATTGTTTTTGTCTGTCCGTCTCCCCCGATTAGACCGTAAGCCCGTCAGTGGGCAGGGACTGTCTCTATCTGTTGCCGATTTGTCCATTCCGAGCCCTTAGTACAGTGGTCTGCACCTAGTAAGCGCTCAATAAATACTATTGAATGAATGAATGAATGTGCCAGACACTATATTAAGCACTGGGGTGATTGCAAGCTAATCAGTTTGAACACAGTCCCCATCCCAAGTGGGGCTCACAGTCCCAATCCCCATTTTACAGACGAGGTAGCTGAGGTATAGAGGAGTTAAAACGATTCACCCAAGGTCACACAGCAGACAAGTGGCAGAGCCGAAATTAGAACCCATGACCTACTGACTCCCAGGCCTGTGCTCTTTCCAGACTGGAAACTCATTACGGGTAGGGATCACGTCTACCAATTACGTCGTGTTGGACGCTCCCAATGCATTCATTCATTCAGTCGTATTTATTTAGCGTTTACTGTGTGCAGAGCACTGTACTAAGCGCTTGGAAAGTACAGTTCAGTAACAGATATCCCTACCCAACAACAGGCTCAAAGACACAATCTCGCAGTACAGTGCTCTGCTCACAGTTACCCCTCCAGAAACACCTTGGATTGAGTTTATAATTTCATTTCCTTCTCCTCCACTCTCCACACACTCAGTCACTAAACTTAATCAGATCAGAGAGGCCTAATAGAATGACTATAATCCTAATTATGGTATTCGTTAAGTTCTTACTATGGGCCAAGCATTGTTCTAAGTGGCGGTTAGATACAAGATGATAAGGTTTCATACGGGACTCACAGTCTAAGCAGGAAGAAGAAAGCTAATGAAGCCCCATTTTGCACAGGAGGGAAGTGAGTTGTGTCTGTTTATTGTTTTATTGTACTTTTCCGATCGCTTAGTGCAGTGCTCTGCACGCAGTAAGTGCTCAATAAATGATTGAATGAATGAAAGAATCCGGAGAAGTTAAGTGATTTGCCCAAGAATAATAATGGTACTTAATAATAAAAATAATAATAATGATGATGGCATTTGTTAAGTGCTTACTATGTGCCAAAGACTGGGGTATAGGCAAGGTAATCAGGTTGTCTCATGTGGAGTTCACAGTCTTAATCCCCATTTTACAGATGAGGCAACTGAGGCACAGAAAAGTGAAGTGACTTGTCCTATAGCTGACAAATTGCAGAGCTGGGATTAGAATTTACAACCTCTGATTCCCAAGCCCGTGTTCTTGACACTAAGCCACAGTGCTACTTGTTAAACACTTACTATGTGCCAAGCACTGCTCGAAACCCTGGGGCAGATCAAAGATAATCAGTTTGGCACAGTCCCTGTCCCCCATGGGATTCACGCTCTTACTACCCATTTTACAGCTGAGCATACTGAGACACAGAAATTATTAAATTCTCTGGGCCTCACTTTCCTCATCTGTACAGATGAGAAACAGAATAGTCTAGTGGACAGACCCCAGGCCTGAGAGTCAGAAGGTCATGGGTTCTAATCCCAGATCTGTCACTTGACTGCTGTGTGACCTTGGGCAAGTCACTTCACTTGTCTGGGCCTCAGTGACCTCATCTAGAAAATGGGGATTGAGACTATGAGCCCCTCGTGGGACAGGGACTGTGTCCAACCCGATTTCCTTGTATCACCCCATCACTTAGTACAGTGTCTGACACATAGAGAGCACTTAACCAATACCATTATTATTATTAGTCCTCCTATGAAATAAGGCATTTCTATTTCCTCCATTGTACTCTCCCTAGGTCTTTTATACTCTATCACTCCCCTTCTCTGTAATTTATTTCAATATTGGTCTCCCCGAGTAGATTGTCTCACCTAGGAATCAACGCCTTATGGAGGCAGGAGAGTTTGTGTCTACTGATGGAGCTTAATGATAATAATAATAATATTGGTATTTGTTAAGTGCTTACTATGTGCAGAGCACTGTTCTAAGTGCTGGGGGAGATGCAGGGTCATCAGGTTGTCCCACATGAGGCTCACAGACTTCATCCCCTTATTACAGATGAGGGAACTGAGGTCCAGAGAAGTTAACTGACTTGCCCACAGTCACACAGCCGACAAGTGGCAGAGCCGGAATTCGAAGCCATGACCTCTGACTCCCAAGCCCGGGCTCTTTCCACTGAGCCACGCTGCTTCTCTTCGTAGAGCTGTGCCACAGAGGGCTACCCACAGTGGAAAGGTCCAAGCTGAAGCGTCTGTAAAATGATGCGATTCTCCCGTGCTGAGCGGCAACGGCACGGGAAAGAGTCAGAGGTGGATGATCGAGTGATCAAAACGGTGATAAAGACAGCGGCAGAGACTGAAGTTTTTACTGTGCGAGGTAGATACAAGGTAATCAGATTGCTCATTCATTCAATATTCATTCAATAGTATTTACTGAGCACTTAATAGATACAGGGTAATCAGGTTGTCCCACGTGAGGCTCACAGTCTTAATCCCCATTTTACAGATGAGGTAACTGAGGCCTAGAGAAGTGAAGTGACTTGCCCACAGTCACACAGCTGACAAGTGGCAGAGCCGGGATTCGAACCCCTGACCTCTGACTCCCAAGCCCGGGCTCTTTCCACTGAGCCACGCTGCTTCCCCCAAATCCCGGCTCTGCCGCCTGTCTCCCGTGGGGCCTCGGGCGGCTCGCTTAGTACAGTGTTTGGTACAGTGTGCAGTGTTTGGTACACAGAATATGCTTAATTCATTTTACTGATATTCATTGATTTAATTGTATTATTATAAAATTGGTCCTAGCATTCTGGAAGGAAGTCTCTCCCAATCT
This sequence comes from Ornithorhynchus anatinus, assembly GCF_004115215.2. Taxonomy (NCBI): domain Eukaryota; kingdom Metazoa; phylum Chordata; class Mammalia; order Monotremata; family Ornithorhynchidae; genus Ornithorhynchus; species Ornithorhynchus anatinus. Next base: position 168,938,630 of record NC_041729.1, read on the forward strand.
CCTTGTGTGGAGAAGTGGTGAAGGGTGAAATTGGGAGGAAATGGATTTCTGAATGCTTACAATCCCACTGCCTGCGCTTCAATCAATCAATCGTATTTATTGAGCACTTACTGTGTGCAGAGCATTGTACAGAGTGCTTACCACTGTACTAAGCACTAAGTAGTGCTAAGTGCAGTGTTCAGTACAGTATTTAGTACTGAATGCCTGTCTACTTGTTTTGTTTCGTTGTCTGTCTTCCCCTTCTAGATTGTGAGCCTGTTGTTGGGTAGGGATTGTCTCTATCTATTGCTGGATTCTACATTCCAAGCGCTTAGTACAGTGCGGGGCACACAGGAAGCGCTCAATAAATACGATTGAATGAATGAATGAATGAATGAACTAGCCCAGGGCTACTTCTCTGCCATGGAAGGGTCTTAGCAACCTGGCTTGCACCACAATCTCCGCACACTGACCTTAGTAATCAATCACCAATCACATTTATTGAGTGTTTACTAGATGCAGAGCACTGTACTAAAGTGTTCGGGAGAGACAACGTAACAGACTTTGGTAGACATGCTCCGTGCCCACGAGCAACCTGTAAGAAGACTGTAATCTGGAGGGGGAGGCAGACATCGATAAATAAATACGTTGTCTAATTGTCCATTCCAAGCGCTGAGTACAGTGCTCTGCACATCGTAAGCGCTCAGTAAATACTATTGAATGAATTGAATGAATTATGGGTATGTTCGTAAGTACTGTGGGGTTGATGGTGGGATGAGTACCCGTATTGGGAGGGGATTGTCTCTCCCTGTTGCCGAATTGTCCATTCCAAGCGCTTAGTACAGTGCTCTGCACATAGTAAGCACTTAATAAATACGATTGAATGAGTAAGAAGTGCAAGAGTGACAGAGGGAGAGGGAGAAGAAGAAAAGAGGCGTTGGCCAGGGAAGGCTTCTTGGAGGAGATGGGCCGTCAATAAGGCATTGAAGGTGGGGACAGTCATTGCTCATTCGTTTATTCATTCAATCATATTTATTGAGCGCTTCCTGTGTGCAAAGCTCTGCCGCTTGTCTGCTGTGTGACCTTGGGCAAGTCACTTCTCTGGGCCTCAGTTCCCTCATCTGGAAAATGGGAATTAATAATAATAATAATGTTGGTATTTGTTAAGCGCTTACTAGGTGCAGAGCACGGTTCTAAGCGCTGGGGGAGATACAGGGTCATCGGGTTGTCCCACATGGGGCTCACAGTGAATCCCCATTTTACAGATGAGGTAACTGAGACACAGAGAAGTGAAGTGACTTGCCCAAGGTCACACAGCTGAGGTGTGGCAGAGGCGGGATTCGAACCCATGACCTCTGGCTGCGAGCCCCCAGTGGGACAGGAACCGTGTCCAACCCAATTATCTTGTACCTACCCCAGCGCCTAGAAGGGTGTCTGTCACATAGTAAGCGTTTAACAGATACCATAATTATTATTATTACTAAGCGCTTGGGAGAGTGCAACAGAACAACAAACGGACACATTCCCGGCCCGCAGCGAGGTCACAGTCTAGAGGGGGAGGCGGATATTAATAGAAATTAATCAATCAGTAATAACTTGCAGATATATAGAGATACGTACGTGGGGATGGGAGAGAGGATGAATGAAGGATTATCTGTTGATTATGCAGAGGGAGGGCAGAGACAGGATGTGGGCAAGAGATCGGCGGCGAGAAAGACGAGATCAAGGTACGGTGAGGAGGTTGGCACTAGAGGAGCGAAGTGTGTGGGCTGGGTCGGAGTAGGAGATATGCGAGGCGAGACAGTAATAATGATAAGATTTATTAGGTGCTGACTCCGTGCCAAGCACTGAACTAAGCCCTGGGGTAGATGCAAGATAATCACAGCTCGGTCCCTGTCGGCTCGGTCCCTGTCTCAAATGGGGGCTCACAGTCTTAATCCTCATTTTACAGATGAGGTAATCGAGGCTCAGGGAAGTGAAGTCACTTGCCCGAGGACACACAGCAGACAAGGGGAGGAGCCGGGATTAGAACCCGGGTCCTCCGACTCCCAGGCCGCCGCTCTTTCCACTAGGCCATAAGATGTGAGCTCGTCGTGGACAGGAATGTGTCTGTTGTTATAATGGACTCTCCCAAGCGCTTAGTACAGTGCTTTGCACACAGTAAGCTCTCGATAAATAAGATTGAATGAATGAATGAATGAGTAAGGTAGTCTCGGGCAGGATCTGTGGGCGGCGTCTAAATGCTGCCACTAATAATAATAATCATTATGGTGTTTGTTAAACGCTTACTACGGGCCAGACGCTGTTCTAAGCGCTGGGGTAGATACAAGAGTTGTCAGGTTGTCCCAGGTGGGGCTCACAGTCTTCATCCCCATTTTCCAGATGAGGTCACTGAGGCACAGAGAAGCGAAGTGGCTTGCCCGAGTTCTCACAGCTGACAAGTGGCGAAGCCGGGATCGGAACCCGTTTCTGGGATGCGGCTATTACCCCTGGAGGGGGACGGGGCCGAGGCGGGAGGGGAGCCTTCGGGTCCAAGAAATTCCCGACGAGGCTGGCTTATGCTAGTTCCATCTGCCCAGGTACTGTCACTTCTGTAATACCATATGCTGTCCTTGCGTGATGCGAATCGAACGTGATAATCACCATGGTTACCTCCAGTCAGCCTTGAATGGGCCGTAATAACCGGGGCCTCTGACCGGGCCCGTCTCCCGGAAGATCAGCTCCTGGACCGGGGGCGAGTGTCTGACTCCGGTTCTCCAGTGGTGATGCGAGCGGTATTTATTGAGCCCTGCCCCATTTTAATGATAAGGCTCCGAACGGTGGGGAGGGTGACGGCCCGTCCGATATGAGGAGGGAGGGCGTTCCAGGCCAGAGCCGGGACGTGGGCCAGGGGTCGGCGGTGAGACGGGCGAGGCCGAGGTCCAGAGAGTAGTTGGCATTAGAGGAGCCAAGTATGTAGGAAAGTGCTCCCGGTGCCTTAGACCTCGCCCCGCCCTGCTTCACCTCGCCGTTCTCCTCCACCCCAGCCCGCACACTTCGCTCCTCTGGTGCCGACCTACTCCCTGGTCCTCCAGCTCGTCCATCTGGCCGCCGACCCCTCGCCCACGCCCTGCCTCTGGCCTGGAAGGCCCTCCCCTTTCCTATCCAACAGACGATTACTCTCCCCACCTTCAACGCCTTTATCTGTTGCCGAATTGTACATTCCAAGCGCTTAGTACAGTGCTCTGCACTTGGTAAGCGCTCACTAAATACTATTGAATGAACGAATAAGACACATCATCTCTTCCAAGAGACCCTCCTGACTAAGCCCTCATTTCCTCTTCTCTCCCTTTCTCTCTCTCCCTTCTGCATTATCGTTGCACCCGGATTTACTCCTTTTTTTCACCTCTCCCTCAACCCCACAGCACTTATTTATCCATATCCATCATTTATTTTAATGTCCGTCTCTGCCTCCTAACTGTGAAAGTGAATGTGGCTTCCAGTTCTGTTGCATCGAACTCTCCCAACCACTTAGTAGGGTGCTCTGCACACCGTAATAATATTAATTACGGTATCTGTTAAGCGCTTACTGTGTGCCAGGCACTGGGGTGGATACAAGCAACTCGGATTGGACCCAGTCCCTGTCCCACACGGGGCTCTAAGCCTCAATCCCCATTTTACAGATGAGGTAACTGAGGCACAGAGAATTGAAGTGCCTTGCCCAAGGTCACACAGTAGACAAGTGATGGAGCCAGGATTAGAACCCATGACCTTTTGATTCCCTGGTCCGTGCCCTATCCATTACATCAAAAAACACTCAATAAATAGCATGGATTGATTGATTGAGCCCCATTCCCTGCTAATCCAGGAGACAGTAAATTCCTTGTGGGCAGGGAGTCAGAGGTCGTGGGTTTGAATTCCACCTCCGCCGCTTGTCAGCTGGGTGGCTTTGGGCAAGTCACTTCACTTCTCGGGGCCTCAGTTCCCTCATCTGTAAAATGGGGATGAAGACTGTGAGCCCTACGTGGGATAATCTGATTACCTTGTATCTACCCTAGAGTTTAGAACGGTGCTTGGCACATAGTAAGCGCTTAACAAATACCATCATCATCATCATCATCATCAGTGAAAAGAGCTTAGTTCTGGGAGTCAGAGGACCTGGATTCTAATTCCAGCTCTAATCATCAACATTATTATTCTCTGGGCTTCAGATCCCCCATCTGTGAAATGGGGGCTAAATCCTACTCCACCTTACTTAGGCTGTGAGCCCCATGTCAGACAGGGACCGTATCCAACCTGGTTATCTTGTACCTGCCCCAGTAGTTAGTTAGGTGCTTGGTATTAGTTAAGCGCTTATTCTGTGTCAAGCACTCTTCTAAGTGCTGGAGTCTATACAAGTTTAAAACTATCATAAAAAGAATTGATGGACTGAATGATTGATTGGTAATAATAATCATAATAATATTGGTATTTGTTAAGCGCTCACTATGTGCAGAGCACTGTTCTAAGCGTGGGGTAGATACAGGGTAATCAGGTTGTCCCATGGGACCCTCACAGTTAATCCCCATTTTCCAGATGAGGTAACTGAGGCACAGAGAAGTGAAGTGACTTGCCCACAGTCACACAGCTGACAAGTGGCAGAGCCGGCGCTTAATTGGTTGTTTTGTTTTGTTGTCTGTCTCCCCGCTTCTAGATTGCGAGCCCGTTGTTGGGTAGGAATCGTCTCTATCTGTTGCCCGAATTGTACTTTCCAGTGCTCTGCACACAGCGAGCGCTCAATAAATACGATTGAATGAATGAATGAATACTTCTAAATGTACATACTTGTAGATGCTGTGCCCAGTCCACGAAACGCAAGGTAAACACATGGCTCTGCAGGGTCCAAGCTGGTTCTGGTACACGTTCTTTCTAAAATCCTCAGATTCAAAGCAGTAACAAAACCCTCCTTCCCTTGTATTGCTTGAAATTCTGGCCAGAGAGAAGGCCAATTAAATCTCCCAGCTGTGCAAACATTCCGAAGGTAATTTATGAAGTTCAGATCGTGAACACGTTTTCATTGTCTTCTGTCTCCATATGGACTATCGTTGTTTCTCTTTTATTTATTTTTTCAGAAATGTGTTTATGTGGGATGAGAGCTTCACTCTCGCTGAAGAATGTAAACTTCAATGGAGAAGGAACTTTCAGAGGGAAGCTTGGGTGTTTATTTAGAATAAATATTAAAGCCTGGTAGGATTCCGTGGTGGCAGAATTCAAAACCAGAAATTCTCGGTGTTTGGTAAACTCAGATTAGCTCACCCCCCGAGACTGTAAGCTCGCTGTGGGCAGAGAATATGTCTGTTCTTTTGTTGTATTGTACTCCCGCAAGCGCTTAGAACAGTACCCTGCACACAGTAAGCGCTCAATAAATATGACTGACCGACTAAGTCTCCCACCCTGCTCTCCTTCACGACATGAACGATAAAATTGCCAGTGAGTGATTTGAGTGGTCAATCCAGTGCTCCGCATGTAGTGCCCGTCAAAGGGCAGGAACTGTCTCTATCTGTTACCGATTTGTACATTCCAAATGCTTAGTACAGTGCTCTGCACATAGTAAGTGCTCAATAAATACTATTGAATAATAATAATAATAATAATGATGATGTTGGTATTTGTTAAGCACTTTCTATGTGCTGAGCACCGTTCTAAGCGCTGGGGGAGATACAGGGTAATCAGGTTGTCCCACGAGAGGCTCACAGTTAATCCCCATTTTACAGATGAGGGAACTGAGGCACAGAGAAGTTAAGTGACTTGCCCACAGTCACACAGCTGCCAAGTGGCAGAGCCAGGATTCGAACCCATGACCTCTGACTCCCAAGCCCGGGGCTCTTTCCACTGAGACAGGGATGGTGTCTACTAACTCCATTGTCCTCTCCCAAGCGGTCAGTACAGTGCTCTGCATACAGTAGAATGTAAATGCCTTGAGGTCAGGGAACATGACTACTCAATAGTCATTCTCTCCCAAGCGCTCAGTACACTGCTCTGCACGCAGTAGACAGTAAACCTCTTGAGCGCAGGTATTATGTGTTTCTATTTGATTCTATTTTATCTTGATTCTATTTATTGCTATTGTTCTTGTCTGTCCGTGTCCCCCGATTAGACCGTAAGCCCATCAAAGGGCAGGGACTGTCTCTATCTGTTATCCATTTGTCCATTCCAAGCGCTTAGTACAGTGCTCTGCACATAGTAAGCGCTCGATAAATACTATCGAATGAATGAATAATGTCTACTGACTCTCCCAACCATTCATTGCAGTGCTCTGCACACAGTAAGTATTCAGCAGATATGACTAATCGATTGATTGATTGGTTGAGGTATGATTCTCCTTACTTTACAGGTTGGTAAGTTGAGGCTTACCAAAGCGGCATGGTCTAGTGGATAGAGCACAGGCCTGGGAATCAGAAGTCGTGGGTTCTATTTCCGGTTCTGCCACTTATCTGTGTGACTTTGGGCAAGTCACCTAACTTCTCTGTGCCTCAGTTATCTCATCTGTAAAATGGGGATTAAGACTGTAAGCCCCACGTGGGACAACCTGATTACTTTGTGTCTACCCTGGTGCTTAGAACAGTGGCTTAACAAATGCCATCATCATTCATTCATTCATTCATTCATTCATTCATTCATTCAATAGTATTTATTGAGCGCTTACTATGTGCAGAGCACTGTACTAAGCGCTTGGAGTGAACAAGTCGGCAACAGATACAGTCCCTGCCCTTTGACAGGCTTACAGTCTAATCTGGGGAGACAGACAGACAAAAACAATAGCAATAAATAGAATCAAGGGGATGTACATCTCATTAACAAAATAGCAATAAATAGAATCAAGGGGATGTATATCTCATTAACAAAATAAATAAAGTAATCAAAAATATATACAATTGAGCGGTGGAGCACAGGGCTGAGGTTAGGGGAAGGGAGAGGGGGAGGAGCAGAGGGATGGGGGGGAAAGGGGGCTTAGCTGAGGGGAGGTGAAGGGGGTAGAGGGGGAGCAGAGGGAAAAGGGGGAGCTCAGTCTGGGAAGGCCTCTTGGAGGAGGTGAGCTCTCAGTAGGATTTTGAAGAGGGGAAGAGAATTAGTTTGGCAGAAGTGAGGAGGGAGGGAGTTCCAGGACCGCGGGAGGACGTGGCCCACCGGTCGACGGCGGGATAGGCGAGACCGAGGGCCGGTGAGGAGGTGGGCGGCGGAGGAGCGGAGGGTGCGGGGTGGGCAGTGGAAAGAGAGAAGGGAGGAGAGGTAGGAGGGGTCAAGGGGATGGACAGCCTCAAAGCCTAGATTGAGAAATTTTTGTTTCGTGCGGAGGTCGATAGGCAACCACGGAGGTTTTTAAGAAGGGGAGTGACAGGCCCAGAACATTTCTGCAGGAAGATGAGCCGGGCAGGGGAATGAAGAATAGACTGGAGTGGGGAGAGACGGGAGGAAGGGAGATCGGAGAGAAGGCTGACACAGTAATCCAACCGGGATATAATGAGAGGCCGTACCGGTAAGATAGCCGTTTGGGTGGAGAGGAAAGGGCAGATCTTGATGATAGTATAAAGGTGAGACCGGCAGGTTTCGGTGACGGATCAGATGTGTGGGGTGAATGAGAGAGACGAGTCAAAGATGACACCGAGGTCGCGTGCCTGAGAGATGGGAAGGATGGTCGTACCATCCACGGTGATAGGGAAATCAGGAAGAGGACAGGGCTTGGGAGCTCAAGATGAGGAGCTCAGTTTTGGCCATGTTGAGTTTTAGATGGCGGGCAGACATCCAGGTAGAGACGTCCCAGAGGCAGGAGGAGATACGAGTCTGAAGGGAGGGGGAGGGAGAGGGAGAGGGGCAGAGATGTAGATCTGTGTGTCATCTGCATAGAGATGATAGTTGAAGCCGTGAGAGCGAATGATAGTAATAATAATAATGATAGTAATGATGAATGAATCAATCAATTAACAATAATAATAAATATGGTATTTGTTAAGCGCTTACTATGTGCCAAGCACTGTTCTAAGCACTGGGGTAGATGCACGGTAATCAGGTTGTCCCACGTGGGGCTCACACTTTAATCTCCATTTTGTAGACCAAGTAACTTGAGGCACAGAGAAGTGAAGTACTGACTTGCCCAAGGTCACACAGCAGACAAGCGGTGAAGGTGGGATTAGAACGCACGTCCTCTGACTCCCAAGCCCGGGCTCTTTCCACTACGCCACCCAGCTTCTCTGGATTTATTTATTTATTTATAATACAATTGGCTTTATTGCATGCCCCCAGGGAGCATGTCTGCCAACTCTGGTACATCGTACTCTCCCAAGTGCTCAGTACAGTGCTCCATACATAGTAGGCACTCGATAATCATCCCGATTGAATGATCGATTGATTGACCCCTGACCAAAGGCACGTTTTCTGCCTTTAAGGGCTTTCCAATCTAATGGGGAAGTACTCTGAGCTCTTTGATGAAACGAGTAAACGTGTAAATTAGATTAAAAGTAGTATCGTCTTCTCCTTAGGCCGATTCTCTCAATTCGATCCAAATTCACATTGGACCTCCAGTCCTAACTCTTCCATACCCTAGTAGTGAAGCATGTATCAATCCGTTCAATCAATCGTATTTGTTGAGCACTTTTTGTGTGCAGAACACTGTACTAAGCACTTGGAAAGTACAATTCGGCAACAGGTAGAGACAATCCCTGCCCAACAGTGGGTTTGCAGTCTAGAAGGGGGAGACAGACAACAAAACAAAACAAGTAGACAGGCATCAACAACATCAAAATAGATGAATAGAATTATAGATATGTACACATCATTAATAAAATAAATAGAATAATGAAGAGCATAGGGAGGGAGTCGGGGCGATGGGGAGGGGAGGAGGAACAGAGGAAAAGGGGGGCTCAGTCTGGGAAGGCCTGCTGGAGGACGTGAGCTCTCAGTAGGGCTTTGAAGGGGGAAAGTGTGATTGTGTGGCAGCTGTGAGGAGGGAGGGCATTCCAGGTCAGCGGTAGGTCGTGGGCCAGGGGCCGACGGCGGGACAGGCGAGAACGAGGTCCCGTGAGGAGGTTAGTGGCGGCAGAGGAGCGGAGTGTGAGGACTGGGAGAGAGAAGGAGAGAAGGGAGGTGAGGTAGGAGGGGGCAAGGGGAGGGACAGCTCTGAAGCCAAGAGTGAGGAGTTTTTGTTTCATACAAAGATTGATCCGCAACCACTGGAGGTTTTTGAGGAGGGGAGTGACAGGCCCAGAGTGTTTCTGTAGAAAGATCATCCGGGCAGTGCAATGAAGAATAGACTGGAGTGGGGAGAGACAGGAGGGAGGGAGATCAGAGAGAAGGCTGATGCAGTCATCCAGTAGGGATATGATGAGGGATTGTAATGATAATGATGGTATTTGTTAAGCGCTTACTATGTACAAATCACTGATCTAAGCGCTGAATAATAATGATGTTATTGTACTAACATGGTAGCTGTTTGGGTGGAGAGGAAAGGGCAGATCTTGGCAATGTTATGAAGGTGAGATTGGTAGGTTTTGGTGATGGATTGCATCTGTGGGTTGAATGAGAGAGCGGAGTCAAGGATGACACCAGTCAGTGGCATTTATTAAGTTCCTACTATGAGCAGGTTTCTGAAATGAGCTCTTGAGAGAGTACAGTGCAACAGAATTAGTGGACACGTTCCGTGGTCGTAACGAGCTTACACTTATCTATATACCTTTTCTTTCTCTTCTGGTTGAAATTATTTTTTGTCTCTTTGCTTGTGTTTAGGTATCATATCGATTAACTTTATTGATTATTTTTAAGTACTTAATAATAAAAAAAATGATAATGACGGTATTTGTTGAGCGCTTACTAAGTGCCAAACAATGTTCTAAACACTGGGATAAATACAAGGTCGTGAGGTTGTCCCAAGTGGGGCTCGCAGTCTTAATTCCCATATTACAGATGAAGTCACTGAGGCACACAGAAGTGAAACAGCTTGCCCAAAGTCACTCACCAGACAAGTGGCAGAGCCAGGATTAGAACCCATGTTCTCTAACTCCCAAGTCCATGTTCTTTCCACTAAGCTATGCTGCTTCTCTAATAATGGTATTTGTTAAGCACTTTCCATGTGTCAAGCACTGTTCTAAGTGCTCGGGTAGATACAAGGTAATCAGATTGTCCCTTGTGGGGCTGTGGGGGCAGCATTGCTTAGTGGAAAGAGCCCAGGCTTGGGAGTCACAGGTCGTGGGTTCCAGTCCCAGCTCCGCCACTTATCAGCTGTGTGACTTTGGGCAAATCACTTCACTTCTCTGCACCTCAGTTACCTCATCTGTAAAATGGGAATGAAGACTGTGAGCCCCACTTGGGACAACCTGATTACCTTGTATCTACCCCAGTGCTTAGAACAGTGCTTGGCACATAGTAAGTGCTTAACAAATAGTATCATCATCATCATCACAGTCTCAATCCCCATTTGCTCCCTCCTACCTCTCCTCCCTTCTCTCTTTCTACTGCCCACCCCGTAGGCTCCACTCCTGCTGCCCACCTCCTCGCCGTCCCCCGTTCTCGCCTATCCCACCGTCGACCCCTGGCCCGCGTCCTCCCGCTGTCCTGGAATTCCCTCCCTCCTCACCTCTGCCAAACTAACTCTCTTCCCCTCTTCAGAGCCCTACTGAGAGCTCACCTCCTCCAAGAGGCCTTCCCACACTGAGCTTCCCCTTTTCTGTCTGCTCCCTCTCTGCCCGCCCTTCACCTCCCCTCAGCTAAGCCTCCTTTTCCCCCCTTTCCCTCTGCTCCTCCCCCTCTCCCTTCTGCTCCCCTCAGCACTGTGCTCGTCCACTCATTTGTATATATTTTTATTACCCTACTTATTTTGTTAATGAGATGTACATCCCCTTGATTCTATTTATTGCTATTGTTATTGTCTGTCTGTCTCCCCTGATTAGACTGTAAGCCCGTCAATGAGCAAGGATTGTCCCTATCTGTTGCCGAATTGTACATTCCAAGCACTTAGTACAGTACTCTGCACATAGTAGTAAGCACTCAATAAATGCTATTGAATGAATGAATGAATGTGATAGATGAGGAAACTGAGGCCCAGAGAAGTGAAGTGACTTGCCCAAAGTCACACAGCTAAGTGGTGGAGGCAGAATTAGAACCCACGACCTCTGACTCCCAAGTCCGTGCTCCTTCCACTAAGCCATGCTACTTCTCCTCTCTACTTGAGGGCAGGGATCATGTCTATTGATTCAGTTAAATTCTCTCAAGTGCTCAGTGCCATGCTCTTCACACCGTAGACTGTAAGGTCCTTGTGGATAAGGATCGTGACTGCTGACTTTATTATATTCTCCCTAATGCTTAGTGCAGACTCCGCACACAGTAGGTACTCAGTGAATGCGGTAGATTGATTGATTGATGACTGGGAGATTATTATTATTATTATTATCATTATGGTATTTGTTAAGTGCTTACTAAGTGCCAGGCACTGTTCTAAGCACTGGGGTAGATACAAGGTAATCAGGTTGTCCGACGTGAGGCTCACAGTCTTAATCCCCATTTTACAGATGAGGGAACTGAGGCACAGGGAAGTGGAGTGGTTTGGCCAAGGTCACACTGCAGACAAGTGGTGGAGCTGGGGTTGGAACCCACATCCTCTGACTCCCAAGTCCGTGCTCTTGTTACTAAGCCATGTACGTTGCTTAGAGGTTGTGAAGGAGGTGAGATTGACTTTCTCAGTGTTCTAGAGAAAAGGGAAGTTCCATATCTCAGCTGCCGTATCTCTCAGCTGCCTTTGACATTGTTGACCATCCCCTTCTCCTGGATACTTTATCCAACCTTGGCTTCACTGTCTCTGTCCTCTCCTGGTTCTCCTCATCTTTCTGGCCTCTCATTCTCAGCCTCCTTCACGGGCTCCTCCTCTGACTCCCACCCCCTAAATGTGGGGATCCTTCAAGGTTCAGTTCTGGGTCCCCTCCTAATCTCCATCTACACTCATTCCCTTGGAGAATTCATCTGATCCCACGGCTTCAACTCCCATCTCTATGCGGATGATCCCCAAATCTACATCTCCTCCCTGATCTCTCTTCCTCTCACCAGATTTGCATCTCCTCCTGCCTTCAAGACATCTCCACTTGGATGTCCTCCCATCACTTCAAACTTAGCATGTCCAAAACAGAGCTCCTTATCTTCCCTCTTAAACCCTGTCCTCTCCCTGACTTCCCCGTCACTGTGGACGGCACAACCATCCTTCCCATCTCACAAGCCCACAACCTTGGCGTCATCCTTGACTCCACTCTCTCATTCACCCCACCTATCCAATCCGTCACCATATCCTGCCTCTCTCACCTTCACAACATCACCAAGTTCTGCCCTTTCTTCTCCATCCAAATCGCCACCATACAATCACTCATTCTATCCCGCTTAGATTACCGCGTCAGCCTCCTTTCTGACCTCCAACCTCCTGCCTCTCCCCACTCTAGTCTTTACTTCACTCCGCTGCCCAGATTATCTTTCTACAGAAACGTTCAGGGGATGTCACTCCTCAAAAATCTCCAGGGGTTGTCCATCCACCCCTGTATCAAACAAAAACTTCTCACCATTGGCTTTAATGCTCTCCATCCCCTGCCCCCCTCGTACCTCAACTTCCTTCTCTCCTTCTCCAGCCCAGTCCGCACAATCTGCTCCTCCGGTGCTGCTAACCTCCTCACTGGTCCTCCATCTCTCCTGTCTCGCTATTGATCCCTGGCCCACATCCTACCTCTGGCCTAGAATGCTCTCCCTCCTCAAATCCCACGGACAATGACTCTTTCCTACTTCAAAGTCTTACTGAAGGCCCATCTCCTCCAAGAGACCTTCCCAGAATAAGCCCCACTTTTCCTCATCTCCCACGCCCATCTTCATCGCCCTGACTCACTCCCTTTGCTCTTTCCCCCTCTCTCGGCCCCACAGCACTTACGTGTATATCTGTAATTTTATTTATTTATATTGATGTCTGTTTCCCCCGCCAGCCCCCAGACTATGACCTTGCTGTGGGCAGGTATTGTCTTAATTGCTGTATTGTACTTTCCCAAGGACTTAGTACAGTGCTCTGCACACAGTAAGTGCTCAATAAATAATAATAATAAATGTCTTTCCCATCCTTCCTCTAAATCCTGATAATTTGTATCTTCTTGGAACATTTGGTTTTGGATATCCATTCTGAGCCTTGATTTAAACCAATCCCAAACCAGGGCACGGGAATCTCAGTTCCACATATGGACATCACTAAAACCTTTTGGTCTCGGAGCAATTTGGGGGCTCATTCTTGCCTTTTAGGTTAAAGCAATAAAGTCCTCTTTTTTCCAGAAGAGATCTGAAAATACTCCCTCAGGATTCATAGTGGTATAATTAAATTTCACTCATCTTCTTTTAATGCATTCAGTGATGATATATGTCATGAGTTTTGTATTCATTGCAGTTTTTTTACAGTTATAATGTAGGGCAATTAAGCCGATGTTCTGCAGCTTGAATGAAAATCAGGATATTGTGGGTTAGCAAATGCTTGTGAACTCAATTTTAATAAAATCACATTTTCTTTATCTCACAAACATTTGTCCCCAGTGTATGGACATCTAATTTTTATTATCATTATTATTTTATTTATTATGGTGGTTATTAACTGTGAGCCCCACGAGGGCAGACGCAGTGTTTAATCCCAAGGTTAGCTCAAAGCTTTGCACACAGTAAGTGCTTAATAAAGACAATTACTACTACTAGGTATTAAGTGCTGGGGTAAGTAATATATCATTCAATCAGTCATTAAGCACTTACAGTGTGCAGAGCTTTGGACTAAGTGCTTGGGCGAGTATAGTAGAATTAGTAGAAATGATCCCTATCCTCAAGGAGTTTACAATCCAGTGGGTGAGGAAGACATCAATATAATTTATAGTCAAGGAGGAGAAAGAAAATTGGCAGTCTAGATGAGTGGAGCTAAATGATGATAATGATGATGGTATTTTTTAAGTGCTTACTATGTGCCAAGCACTGTTCTAAGCACTGGGGGAGATATAAAGTAATCAGGTTGTCCCATGTGGGGCTCACAGTCTTAATCCCCATTTTCCAGATGAGGTAACTGAGGAACAGAAAAGCAAAGTGACTTGCCCACAGTCATGCAGCCAAGAAGTTACAGAGCTGGGATTAGAACCCACGACTTCTGACTCCCAAGCCCGGGCTCTTGCCACTGTGCCACGCTGCTTCTCTAAACCATAGTGTATGTAAATCAATATATGCAGAAGTTCACGTGTGAGTACGTAGTGTGGATTTGACACAGGAGGAGAGGGCCTCTTGAAAACAGCCCAGACCTGGGAATTGGAAGACCTGGTTTCTAATCCTGGCTCTGTCACTTGTCTGCTGTGTGACCTTGGGCAGGTTACTTTACTGCTCTGGGCCTCAATTATCACATCTGTAAAATGGGGATTAACACTGTGAGCCCCACGTAGAACAGGGACTACGTCCAAGCCTATTAGCTTGTATCTGTTCCAGTTCTTAGTATAGTACCTCACACATAGGAGTTAGCAGATACTATAAAAAAAACTCAAGGTGGAAATTGGAGAATATAATCTGAAGAGAAGAGAAACTGAAAGGGAGGAGCTCTGGAGGAGCTCCTATTTGAAACTAATCAGCTTATACCCAGTCTCTTTGCCAAGTAGTGGATAGAGCATGGGCCTGGGAGTCAGAAGGTCTTGGGTTCTAATCTTGCCTCGCCACCTGTCTCTATGACTTTGGGTACATCACTTCACTTTCCTCTGCCTCAGTTACCTCATCTTTAAAATGAGGATTGGGACCGTGAGCCCAATGTGGGTTTAGGGACTGTGTCCCATCCGATTTGCTTGTATCCACCCCAGTGTTTAATATAATAATAATGATGGCATTTGTTAAATGCTTACTAAGTTCCAGGCACTGTACTAAGCGCTGGGGTGCATATAAGCAAATTAGATTGGACAGTCCCTGTCCCACTGCCTCAACCCCCATTTTACAGATGAGGCAACTGAGGCCCAGAGAAGTGAAGTGACTTGCCCAAGGTCACACAGGAGACAGGTGGCGGAGCCGGGATTAGGACCCACAACCTCCTGACTCTCAGTCTCGTGCTCTATCCATTACATCATGCTGCTTCTCCAGTATAGTGCTTGGCACATAGTAAGCACTGAACAAATAGCCTTATTATTATGATCATTATTATTAGTGACGGGATCACCTATTCAACCTATCACCCAATCTTTTCAGTGCAGCCTTCGCAGCATTGCTAAAATCCATCTTTTCCTCTCCATCCACACTGCTATCACGTTAATCTAAGCTCTTATTTTATTCCACCTGGATTACTGCATCAGCTCCCTTGCTTACCTCCCTGCCTCTCGTCTCTCCCCACTCCAGTCTTTATTTCACTCTGCTGCCCGGATCACTTTTCTACAAAAACATTCAGGCCATGTTTCCCCACTCCTCGAGGAACATCATTAGTTGTCCATTCACCTCCATATCAAACAGAAGCTTCCTGACCTGGTTCTCCTCTTGTCTCTCTGACTGCTCCTTCTCATCTCTTTCTCAGGCTCCTCCTCTGCCTCCCACCACCTAACCGTGGGAGTCCCTTACGGCTCAGTTGTCCTCTCCTTTGAAGAATTCATTCGTTCCCCTGGCGTCAACTCCCATCTCTATGTGGATGATTCTCAAATCAACCTCTCCAGCTCTGATCTCTCCCCTTCCCTGGAGTCTCGCATTTCCTCCTGCCTTCAGGATATCTCTACCTGAGTGTCCAGAGGTCACCTCAAACATGTCCAAAACAGAACTCCTTATCTTCCTGCCCACATCCTGTCCTCCCCATCACTGTAGACAACATCACTATCCTCTCTATTCCACAAGCCTGTAGCCTTGTCATTAGCCTCTATTTTTCTCTCTCATTCAACCCACATATTCCGTATGTCACCAAATCTTGTCACTTCAATCTTCACAATTTCGCTAAAATCTCAATCTCAACTCTCTATTTATTGCCATTGTTCTTGTCTGTCCATCTCCCCCGATTAGACTGTAAGCCCGTCAAATGGCAGGGACTGTCTCTATCTGTTGCCGACTTGTTCATCCCAAGTGCTTAGTACAGTGCTCTGCACATAGTAAGCGCTCAATAAATACTATTGAATGAATGAATGAATGAACTCTCTATCCGCCAACCTCTTTCCCATGTCCTCGTTCAGGCCTAGAACTCCCTCCGCCTTCATATCTGACAGAAGATCACTCTCCTCACTTTCAAATTTGTATTAAAATGACATCTCCTCCAAGAGGCCTTCCCTGATTTCCCTTATTCCCACCGCCCGTACTGCCTATGCACCTGGGTATCTTTTTAGCATTTTGATTTTCCCCTCACTTGTTCCGTACTGAAGGGCATCTCTATCTATAATTTATTTTATTGTCTGTCTCCCCTCCTAGACTATAAACTCCTGGTGGGAAGGGATCATGTCTACCAACTTTGCATTGCACTCTCCCAAGCCTTTAGTACAGTGCTCTGCACATAGTAAGTGCTCACTACATACTATTGATTGATTGATTTCTCTTGATACAATGCTGAAACAACAGGTCTTTTGGGTCTATAGCCAAACTCTTCTGAACCAAACCCTTCTCCCCACTTTATTCTTAGATCATGAGTTCCAAGGACTGTGTCTAACCACCCCCCGGCTGCATGTGGGTTTTTTTCACAATCAATCAGTAGTATTCATTGAGAGCTTATTATGTGCAGAGCACTGTACTAAGGGCTTGGGAGAGTACAGTACAACAGAGTTTGGTAGATACATTCCCTACCCACAGCAAGCTTACTGTCTAGAGGGGAGGACAGACATTAATATAAATTAATGAATTCTGGATATGCTGTGGGGCTGAGGGAGGGGTGAATAAAGGGTGCAAATCCAAGTGCAAAGTTGACACAGAAGAGAATGGGTTAAATAATCATTAATCTTTTTTTCCGATTAAGAACCATTCAGTTTTCAGGCCATCACCTGAGTCCTCAAAGATTTAATAACCCCCAACAGAGGATTTCATCAGCAGGAATTCTGCCAAAGGAAGAAAAAAAAATAAGAGATTAATCTTTTCCTCATTTTATCTTGATCGGCACTTTGGGGAAAAAAAAAGACCTAGAAAAAGTAGAAGAGCTTTTAGAGGACTTTAAATCCCAGATGGAAGTTATGTTGAAAGCTCACAACCGTACCATAAATCAGCACTCTTTGGTTTATTTTATTTTGGTTGGGGGAATTATCTGGAGTTAAAGCGATATCATTTTCCCAAATTCAATGGTACTTGTCCATTTGTACAATTTAGATGGCCCTGTTGTTCTGCCAATCTGGGGATTCCAAACTCCCAAATATGTTATTGATTTGAAGGAAATGTTGCAATTTAATTAGTCTTTCTGTTAAAAAGAAGCTCATTCCTCTGTCTACTACCACCATCCCTTCTATCCCTCATAGGACTCTACAGCTGTGAAACTCACTCGTTCATTTATTCGATTGTATTTATTAAGCACTTACTACATGCAGAGCACTGTTCTAAGCTCTTGGGAGAGTTCAATACAACAATTAACACTGATATTCCCTGCCCACGAGCTAATGGTTTGGAAGGGGAGAGACAGATGTCAATTCCGATAAAAAATAATGGATATAATAATAATAATAATGTTGGTATTTGTTAAGCGCTTACTACGTGCAGAGCACTGTTCTAAGCACTGGGGGAGATACAGGGTAATCAGGTTGTCCCACGTGAGGCTCACAGTTTTTTACAGATGAGGGAACTGAGGCACAGAGAAGTTGAATGACTTGCCCGCAGTCACACAACTGACAAGTGGCAGAGCTGGGATTCGAACGCATGACCTCTGGCTCCCAAGCCTGGGCTCTTTCCACTGAGCCACGCTGCTTCTCTATCCATATATATATATATGGATATATACATAAGTGCTGTGGGGCTGGGGGCTGGGATGTGGGCAGGGCAAGAGGAGCAAGTCAGGACGCCGCAGAAGGGAGTGGGAGCTGAGGAAAAGTGGGACTTAGTCTGGGAAGGCCTCCTGGAGGAGATGGGCCTTCAATAGGGCTTTGAAGGGGAAAAGAGTCATGGTCTGTGGGATTTGAGGAGGGAAGGCGTTTCAGGCCAGAGGTTCATTCATTCATTCAATAGTATTTATTGAGTGCTTACTATGTGCAGAGCACTGTACTAAGCGCTTGGGATGAACAAGTCGGCAACAGATAGAGATGGTCCCTGCCGTTTGACGGGCTTACG
Source organism: Ornithorhynchus anatinus (assembly GCF_004115215.2). NCBI lineage: Eukaryota > Metazoa > Chordata > Mammalia > Monotremata > Ornithorhynchidae > Ornithorhynchus > Ornithorhynchus anatinus. The sequence goes on from NC_041729.1 coordinate 168,956,843, forward strand.
GTCTAATCGGGGGAGACGGACAGACGAGAACAATGGCGATAAACAGCGTCAAGGGGAAGAACATCTCGTAAAAACCGATGGCGACTAAACAGAATCGAGGCGATGTACAATTCATTAACAAAATAAATAGGGTAACGAAAATATATACAGTCGAGCGGACGAGTACAGTGCTGTGGGGATGGGAAGGGAGAGGTGGAGGAGCAGAGGGAAAAGGGGAAAATGAGGCTTTAGCTGCGGAGAGGTAAAGGGGGGATGGCAGAGGGAGTAGAGGGGGAAGAGGAGCTCAGTCTGGGAAGGCCTCTTGGAGGAGGTGATTTTTAAGTAGGGTTTTGAAGAGGGAAAGAGAATCAGTTTGGCGGAGGTGAGGAGGGAGGGCGTTCCGGGACCGCGGGAGGACGTGACCCGGGGTTCGACGGCGGGATAGGCGAGACCGAGGGACGGTGAGGAGGTGGGCGGCAGAGGAGCGGAGCGTGGATGTGGTAGGATGTGGATGTGGTAGGATGTGGATGTGGTAGGATGTGGGCCAGGGGTCGGTGGCAAAACGGGCGAAATGGAGGCCCACGGAGAAGGTTAGTGGCACCAGAGGAGCAGAATATAATAATGTTGGTATTTATTAAGCGTTACTATGTGCAGAGCACTGTTCTAAGCGCTGGGGTAGATACAGGGTAAACAGGTTGTCCCACGTGAGGTTCACAGTTCATCCCCATTTTACAGATGAGGTAACTGAGGCACAGAGAAGTTAAGTGACTTGCCCACAGTCACACAGCTGACAAGTGGCAGAGCCGGGAGTCGAACCCATGACCTCTGACTCCAAAGCCCAGACTCTTTCCACTGAGCCACGCTCAGTAATATGTGGGCTGGGTTGGAGAAGGAGAGAAAGTAGGTGAGGTAGAAGGGGGCAAGGTGGGGTGTATGTTGATTCTCCCTTCCTAAAGTTGCCTCAAAATGGCAGTGAGTTTTTGTAGCTAATTTCTCCCACTTTCCTCCCACTAGATCAACAGGGCCTGTGTCTACTAACTCTGTTGTACTCTCCCAAATGCTTAGTGCCATGATCTGCATACACTAGAGCATACTCTCCTCTAGGGCAGGTATCATGTCTCTTAACTATTGCTCTGTCCCACATGCTCAGTAACGAGCTCTGCACACAGCAGGCCGTAAGCTTCTTGAGGAGAGGGATCGTGTCTACTAACTCTTTTGGATTCTCCCAAGTGCTCAGCGCAGTGTTCTGCGCACAGTAGACTGCAAGCTACTTGGGGGCAGGGAAGCAGCATGGTCTAGTGGATGGATCCCAGGCCAGAAAGTCAGAAGGAACAGGGTTCTAATCCTGGCTCTGCCACTTGTCTGCTGTGTGACCTTGGGTGAGTCACTTCGCTTCTCTGTGCCTCGGTTACCTCATCTGGAAAATGGGGATTGAGACTGTGAGCCCCTCATGGGACGGGGACTGTGTCCAGCCTGATTTGTTTGTGTCCACCCCAGGGCTTAGTACAGTGTCTGAGACATAGCAAGCGCTTAACAAATACCAATATTATCATTAAAGCACGGGCCAGGAAGTCAGAAGGACCTGGGTTCTAATCCCGGCTCCGCCACTTGTCTGCTGTGTGACCCTGGTCAAATCCTTTAATTTCCGTGTACCTCAGTTACCTTGTCTGTAAAATGGAGATTAAGAGTGTGAGCCCCATGTGGGACAAGAACTGTGTCCAACTTGACTAACCTGTTTCTATCCCAGTGCTTACAAATACCATCATCATCGTCAAGTCTACTCACCCTATCGGACTCTTCCAAGTGCTCAGTAGAGTGATCTGCACCCAGTAGACTGTAAGCTCCTTGAAGGCAAGTCGATTAGACTGTAAACCCATCAAAGGGCAGGGACTGTCTCTATCTGTTACCGATTTGTACATTCCAAGGGCTTAGTACAGTGCTCTGCACACAGTAAGCGCTCAATAAATACTATTGAATGAAGGCTCTTACTTAGACTGTGAACCCCATGTGGGACAGTTGACTTCACTGAGTTGAAGCTACCCCAGTGCTTAGAACAGTGCTTGACTCATCGTCTACTTGTTTTGTTCTCTGTCTCCCCCTCTAGACTGTGAGCCCATGGTTGGGTCTCCACCCGTTGCCGAATTGTGCTTTCCAAGCACTTAGTACAGTGCTCTGCACACAGTAAGCGCTCAATAATACGACTGAGTGAATGAATGAGTGAACTCAACGAATATAATAATAATAGTAATAATGATCTTGTCTACTCGCTCCGCTGTACTCCCCCAATGCTTTATAGACTGCTCTGCCCGCCTTAGATGCTCACAAAATATCACTGAGCGATTGGTTAATTGGAGCAGAAGAGAGAAACAGGACTGCTGCCAGGACAGTGGAAGTAAGGCAATAAAAATCACCTCTAAAAAGAAGAAGATTTCTTTAAGACGGAGGCATTTTTCTTATTTCTGGTATGGAGAGATTTAGGCAGATGGAAAATCTTGGCCGAGGGGCAGATTGGGCCCGAAGTGAAGAGGGAGGCAAGGGCGAGGCAGAATTAGTTGGTATTCATACTGCAGACACAACTAGAAATTGACCTTTAACCTCTGTCCTCGATTTCCAACCTGCTCGTTGTCCTTAATGCATTCCAAACTCATTAGGAGGGGATTCATTAGGATAATACTGAGAGAGTCCATTGGAGATGATTATGGTAAGCACAATTATAGGACACTTTTCCCTTTCCTCCCAAGCATGAGACAGTGTTCATTGCCAAAGAAGCAGAAGCAGCATGGAGAAGCACTGGAGAAGCAGTGTGGCTTAGTGAAAAGAGCCCAGGCTTCGGAGTCAGAGGTCTTGGGTTCTAATCCTATTTCTGCCACTGGTCAGCAGTGTGACTTTGGGCCTCAGGGCCTCAGTTCCCTCATCTGTAAGTTGGGGATGAAGTCTGTGAGCCTTAAGTGGGACATCCTGATTACCTTATATCTATCCCAGTGCTTAGAACAATGCTTTGCACATAGTAAGTGCTTAACAAATGCCATCGTTATTGTCATTATTATTATAAAGAAAAGACGCCAGGGTTTCTAGGCTGCTGTTTGGATCGCGTCCTTCAAATACTGAGTCCCAAGAAGTCACTAAAACCACAGAGTAACGAGAATAGTAATTTGAGGGTTTTAATTTATTTTCCAAGAAAACTCTACCGATACACATACCAGAACAACTTGATGACAGAAGATGGGATGCTCTGAAGAGGGTGGGTCCATGGAGTCGCTCTGGGTCAGAAACCACTCGACGGCATTTAAGGAAGAAAGATTTTAATGTTGTTTGTTAAGAGCTTACTATGTGCCAGGCACTGTACTAAGCAGTGGGGTCGCTACAAGGTAATTAGGTTGGACACAATCCCTGTCCTACATGGGGCTCACAGTTTTAACCCCCAGTTTCCAGATGAGGCACAGAGAAGCCAAGTTACTTGCCCAAGGTCACACCGCAGACGAGTTGCAGCGCGAGGATCGGAACCCAGCTCCTTCTGACTGCCGGCCCTGAGCTCTTTCCACTAGGCCACACTGATTCTTGTTGTCTTGGTTAAGCACTTCCTGTGTGCCAAGCATTGTAATATACTCTGGGCTAGTAGCAGATACCCAAGTTGGACACATTCCTTTTCCCTGTGGGGCTCCTAGTCTAAGTCAGAAGAACACAGGCAGCTAATCCCCAAATCACAGATAGGGAGACTGAGACATAGAGAAGTTCAGTGACTTGCCCAAGACCACACAGCAGGCAAGCATCAGAGCTGGAATTAGGACCCAGATCCTCTGACTCCCAGGCGCGGGCTCTGTTCACTAGATCTTCATTCATTCATTCAATAGTATTTATTGAGCCCTTACTATGTGCAGAGCACTGTACTAAGCGCTTGGAATGAACAAGTCGGCAACAGATAGAGACAGTCCCTGCCGTTTGACGGGCTTCTATTTCTCAGGCCTGAAATTTATCATGCACAAATTGTATGTTCACTAAGACAAGTAGGATAAGGAGGTAAGAAATGATCACCTTGATAGCTTTTTAATGAACACTCTGAAATTAAAGGACCAGATAAAATGAAAAGTCAACATGAGGCATTTTAAATCTGATCATTTAAGATGTGTATTTGGGCTCTGGATTAGATCTAGGGAGAAAACCAAATTGCGGATACTAAGGAAGCAATGCGGTCCAGTGGATAGAACTGGGGTTTGGGAATCAACTCTGTCGCACTGTACACTCTCTCAAGCACTTAATTAATTAATTAATTCAATCGTATTTATTGAGGGCTTACTGTGTGCAGAGCACTGTACTAAGCACTTGGAGAGTACAATTCGGCGACAGAGACCGTCCCACCCAACCACGGGCTCACAGTCTAGAAGCTCTGTACACCGTGAGCACTCATTAAATACCATCGATTGAGGATTGATTGATTGTGATCAGGAAATCCAAGTTCTAACCCCAGCTGTGTGACCTTGGGCAAGTCACTTAACCTCTGTCCCTCAGTTTCATCATCTGTAAAATGGGATCAGGTAGATAGGGATTCCCACGAGAGAAAGGAACTTTGTCCGATATCAATCCATCAATCAGTGGTATTTATGGAGTGCTTACTATGTGCAGAGCACCGTACTAAGGATTTGGGAGGGTATAATACAACAAGGTTGTTAGACATGTTCCCTACCCACATCAAGCTGACCGCTATGAGAACTTTGTATGTACCCCAGTGCTTAGCACAAAGTAAATACTTAATGGACTGCACAGTTACTAGACTGTTACAGCACTTTTGTCTATATGAAGTAGAGGTCGTTGTATTTAGCAGAAGGAAGGCCAGCGGAGATTTTTAAAAAGGACAATTTCCATGGAGTGAAGGGCACGGAAATTGGAGGGAGGGTGGGATGAAGGAGAGAATTGGAGGAGAGGAATTTGAGACAGCAGGTGAAGACAACTGGCTCAAAGAGCTTGGAGAGGAATGGTAGGAGGAAGATGGGGAAATAAATGGAGGGAGCCATAGGGTCAAGGGAGGGGTTTTTTTTTGGATAGGGGAGACATGGGGTCAAGGAAGGGGTTTTTATGGGATGGGGAGATATGGGCATGTTTGAAAGCATTGGGGAAGAAGACAGTGGAGAGCAAACAGGTGAAGATGGCTGTCAGGGTCTGTCTCCCCCCTTCTAGACTGTGAGCCAGTTGGGTAAGGATTGTCGCTGTTTTGCCAAATTGTACTTTCCAAGCTCTTAGTACAGTGCTCTGCACAAAGTAAGCGCTCAATAAATACGATTGAATGAATGAATGAATGAAGGGAGGGGGCCAAGTGTTTTGACCAGGTGTGAAGGGCTTGGATGGGATGCCCAGATGGAAGGAGTGGATTTCGAGAGAAGGCAGGTGATCTCTTCTTCATTCCTGATGGAGATTCATTTTCTTAGGTTGATATTTGATTGTGTTCAGTGAACTGGACCACCTAAGTATTTTATCTTATTTCATATTGGTTTTATTTTTAATCATTTTATTACTCCTTCTCTCATCACCACGAGGAATTATTTTACATCGATGTTTGACAGGGGCTTCATGAACGTCCCACTCTGTCTCAAGCTTTAAATGAACTGGATGCTTAGGTGTTCGATTTTGTTTCACTTCTCATCATTTTTAGCTCCTCTCATTATTCATTCCCCTCTCATCACAGCAATTAATTTCCTTATGTTGATATTTTGGGTGGAATTTATAACTGTCCCAATCAGGAAAATAAACCTGTAATTTTCCACTCAAATTAAAACTTTAAGCCAACTCCAATTTCTCAGTTTCTCAGCAGACCCGCTCCCACCCCCTCACCCCCTTCAAGCAGAATTGATTACATTGAACAAGAGAGAGCCTTTGTTAAGGAGATAATTGCTTAGCTGAAACGCCTGAGTGCGGCTTGTTAAAACATGAAAATTCGTCTTTTCACCCAAGATCCTCAAAGGAAAGTCAGTTCTGCCGATGGGGTGACAGGGTCAGTTTTCTTTCTTTTCTCTTCCCTGGCATTTAACACAGTGTTGCAGTCATTCATTCAATCATATTTATTGAGCACTTACTGTGTGCAGAGCACTGTACTGAGCGCTTGGAAAGTATAATTCGGAAACAAATACACTCAGTCAGTCAATTGTATTTATTGAGCACTTGCTGGGTGCAGAGCACTGTACGAAGCTCTTTGGGAGAGTACAATATAAAAGTATAACGGACATATTCCCTGCCCACAACAAGTTTATGATCTAGAAGGGGGAGACAGACTTTAATAGAAAAAAGTAAAATTACAGATATGCAAGTGAGTGCTGTGGGCCTGGGAAGGGGGAAGGAATAAAAGGAGCAAGTCAAGGTGGTGCAGAAGTGAGTGGGAGAAGGGGAAAGGAAAGTGTAGTCAGGGAAGACCTCTTGGAGGAGATGGGCCTTCAGGAAGTAGCATGACTATTAAGACAGGTGAAGGAGATGGTGACTAAAGATAGAAGGGAAGAGGGAAAGAGGGGCAGGCGGTAACTCAAATGCAAATAAAATAGTACTCATTCATTCAATAGTATTTATTGAGCGCTTACTATGTGCAGAGCACTGCACTAAGTGCTTGGAATGTACAATTAGTTCCAGACAGGGTGGGGAGGAACATTATAACTGTGGAATCTGTTAAATGTTTACTAGGTGCTGAGCACTGGACTATGAACTGGGGATAATCAGGTCAGTCACAGACAGACACAAATATAAATAAATAAATAAAGACTGCGTGGGGCTCGCAGTCAGAGGGATCAGAGGTATTGAAACTCTCATTTTACTGAAGAGGAAAGTGAGGCACAGGAAGTTAAGCGATCTGCCCTAGGTCACCCAGCGGGCGAGTAGCAGAGGCGGAATTAGTACTCGGGTCTTCTTATTCCCAGGCTTGTAGAGTGACAGTAACAGTAGTGGTAAGTCATAGCGAGAACTACAAGCGGACAAGCTCCGCCGCTTGTCTGCCGTTGTGACTTTGGGCAAGTCACTTGACTTCTCTGTGCCTCAGTTCCCTCATATGGAAAATGGGGATGGAGACTGTGAGCCCCACGTGGAACAACCTGATGACCTTGTATCTCCCCCGGTGCTTAGAACAGTGATCGGCACATAGTAAGTGCTTAACAAATGCCATCATTAGTAATGGAAGTAATGGTATGGGAAGGGATCGTGTTTACCATCTGTTGTCCTCTCCCAAGCCCTTAGTACAGTGCTCTGCACCCAGTAAGGGCTCAATTAATACGATTGATGATGAGGGTATTTTGTTAATAATGTTGGTATTTGTTAAGCGCTTACTATGTGCAGAGCACTGTTCTAAGCACTGGGGGAGATATAAGGTAATCAGGTTGTCCCACATAAGGTTCACAGTTTTATCCCCATTTTACAGATGAGGGAACTGAGGCATAGAGAAGTTAAGTGACTTTGGCCAAAGTCACACGGCTGACAAGCGGCAGAGCCGGGATTAGAACCTAGGACATCTGACTCCCAAGCCCGGGCTCTTTCCACGGAGCCACGCTGCTTATCTAATTGATTGATTTATTGATCGACCACTGTGTACAGTGCGTTGTTCTAAGCCCTCTGAAAGTGCTGCAGAAAGAAGAGATGCTTCTTCTGCCTAGAAGGAGCTCAAACTCTAAAAGGGGAGGTGGGAGGGAAGCTCTTTCTGAATACAGATCAGGAGAAGAAGGAGAAAGAGAAAGACAGGAGAAGGAAGAAAACAAGGAAAAGAAGGAAAAAGACAGATCTTCACATGGCTACCTTTGTGAGCCAGGTACATAAGAATATATTGGGATGAAAATCCAGTGGTTGTGAAGTGATTTTTGCTGTCACACAGGGGCAGTAGCTGGGACCGACCTGGTTAATAATAATAATTATGGTATTTGTTAAACGCTTACTATGTGCCAGGCACTGTACTATTCATTCATTCATTCATTCAATAGTATTTATTGAGCGCTTACTATGTGCAGAGCACTGTACTAAGCGCTTGGGATGAACAAGTCGGCAACAGATAGAGACAGTCCCTGCCGTTTGACGGGCTTACGGTCTAATCGGGGGAGACGGACAGACAAGAACAATGGCACTAAACAGCGTCAAGGGGAAGAACATCTCGTAAAAACAATGGCAACTAAACTAAGCGCTGGGTGGATACAGTCCCTGTCACATGTGGGGCTCACAGTCTCAAGCCCCATTTTACAGAAGAGGGAACTGAGGCCCAGAAAAGTGAAGTGACTTGCCCAAGATCACACAGCAGACAAGTGGCAGAGTGGTGATTAGAACCCGTGAGCTGTTTGGCTCCCAGGCCCGGGCTCTATCCACGATATTATGTTGTTTCTCAGAGAATGGATGGCATCAGAAGATCCACACATCTGCAGTTTCCACAGCTGAAATAGGAACTAGGAAAACCCAAAGCCAGGAGGTAATAATAATGTTGGTATTTGTTAAGCGCTTACTATGTGCCGAGCACTGTTCTAAGCGCTGGGGTAGACATAGGGGAATCAGGTTGTCCCACGTGGGGCTCACAGTCTTAATCCCCATTTTACAGATGAGGGAACTGAGGCACAGAGAAGTTAAGTGACTTGCCCACAGTCACACAGACGACAAGTGGCAGAGCTGGGATTCGAACTCATGAGCCCTGACTCCAAAGCCCATGCTCTTTCCACTGAGCCACGCTGCTTCTCAGATGAAGGTCAGATGAAGGGTTTTAAGGACAAGTTCAAACAAAGTCTTGGTCAGTCAATCATTCAGTCTGAAGCAGCGTGGCTCAGTGGAATGGGCACGGGCTTAGGAGTCAGAAGTGCGACTGTGGGCAAGTCACTTAACTTCTCTGTGCCTCAGTTACCTCATCTGTAAAATGGGGATGAAGACTGTGAGCCCCATGTGGGACAACCTGATGACCCTGTATCTACCCCAGCGCTTAGAACAGTGATCTGCGCAGAGTAAGCGCTTAACAAATACCAACATTATTATTAAATCATGAGTTCTAATCCCGACCCCGCCACCTGTCAGCTATGTGACTTTAGGCAAGTCACTTGACCTCTCGGTGCCTCAGTGACCTCATCTGTAAAATGGGGATTAAGACTGTGAACCTCATGTGGGACAATCTGATTACCTTGTATCTCCCCCAACGCTTAGAACAGTGCGCGTCACATAGTAAGTGCTTAACAAATACCAACATTATTATTATTATTCAGTCATATTTCCTGGGCACTTACTATGTGCAGAGCACTTTACGAAGCAGTTGGGAGAGTCCAGTAAAACGGAGTTGGTAGACACAGTCCCTGCCCACAACGAGTTTACAGTCTAGAGGGGGAGACAGACACAAATATAAATAAATAAATTACAGGTATGAACCTAAGGACGGTGGGGCTGAGGGAAAGGTGAATAAAGGGAGCAAATCCAAGTGCTCGGGTGATATAGAAGGGAGTGGGAGAAGAGTGGGAGAGAGTGAAGCGATGTGGCTTCGTGGAAAGAGCATAGGCTTGGGAGTCAGAGGTTGTGGGTTCTAATCCCGGCTCTGCTACTTGTCAGCTACGTGACCTTCGGCAAGTCGTTTAACCTCTCTGTGCCTCAGTTCCCTCATCTGTAAAAGGGGGATTAGGACTGTGAGCCCCACGTGGGATAACCTGATGACCTTGAAGCAACCCCAGTGCTTAGAACGGGGCTTGGCGCATAGTAAGGACTTAACTAATGCCATTAATATTATTATTATTAGTAAGAGGCAATGAGGGCCTAGTCAGGGAAGGCCTCTTGGACAAACCTGCATCTTGGCTGAAAACTGGGGTCTAATGCCTGAGAACAGACCAGACTGGCCAAGAAAGGAACAAAACCTTCCTAAAACTTGGGTTTTAATCCTGACTCTGCCCCTCGCCTGCTGTGTGACCTTGGACAAGTCACATCTCTTCTTTGGACCTCAGATTCCTCATCTGTAAAATGGGGATTTCAATACCCACACTCCCCCTTAGACTGTGAGTCCCATGTGGGACAGGGACGGTTTCCAACCTGATGATTTGGTATTTCCCCCAGCACTTAGTACAGTGCTCCAACCATAGTAAGTACTTACCAATACCAATATAAATCACTGGCCTGAGAGGCAACTTGTTTAAATAATAAAAATAATTATTATTATGGTACTTATTAAGCACTTACTATGTGCCAAGCACTATTCTAAGCTCCAGGGTAGATACAAGTTCATCAGGTTGTCCCACATGGGACTCACAGTCTTAATCCCCATTTTACAAATGAGGTAACTGAGGCACAGAGAAGTGAAGTGACTTGACTAAGGTCACCCAGCTGTTAAGTGGTGGAGCTAGGATTAGAACCCATGACCTCCTGACTCCCAAGCCCGGGCTCTTTCCACTAAGGCATGCTGCTTAAATCCTGGGGATTTCAGTTTCCTCACCTATAAAATGGGGAACTGTTTTCATCTAATGAAAATCCAACTTGAGGACTTTGATTAATTTTCTATCCATCAAAAGGTGGAGAGACAAAAGTGAGGGACAGTTGGAATAGCTAGAAAGGAATGGAAAGAGTGAGCTTTTAATGGGTGAGAGCTAGTTACCTTTTTTTCTTTTTGTGGTATTTCTTAAGCCCATCCTCTGTGCCGAGCACTGTTCTAAGCGCTGGGGTAGATACAAGCTCATCAAGTTGAATGCAGTCCCTGTTCCACAAGGGGCTCACAGTCTTAATTCCCATTTTACACATGCGGTAGCCGAGGCATAGGGAAGTGAAGTGACTTGTTCAAGGTCCCACAGCAAACAAGTGGCAGAACAGGATCAGTACTTAGGTCCTTTCATTCAGTAGTATTTATTGAGCGCTTACTGTGTGCAGAGCACTGTACTAAGTGCTTGGAATGTACAATTTGGCAACAGATAGAGACCATCCTTGCCCAGTGACAGACTCACAGTCTAATCAACTCCCAAGCCCAGGTTCTATCCACTGAGTCATGCTGCATCTATCCTCATATTTGGTTTTAAGACCCTCATTCAACTTGTCCTATTATCATCATCATAAGCAGTATTTATTGAGCACTTCCTGTGTGCAAAGCACTGTATTAAGAGCTTGGGAGAGTATGATGGAATCTTCATTACCCTATTTATTTTGTTAATGAGATGTACATCACCCTGATTCTATTTATTTGCTATTGCTTTAATGAGATGTTCTTCCCCTCGATTCTATTTATTGCCATTGTTCTTGTCTGTCCGTCTCCCCGATTAGACCGTAAGCCCGTCAAAGGGCAGGGACTGTCTCTATCTGTTACCCATTTGTCCATTCCAAGCGCTTAGTACAGTGCTCTGCACATAGTAAGAGCTCAATAAATACTATTGAATGAATGAATGAACAGATGCAGTCCCTGCCCACGAAGAGCTTACAGTCTAGACGGGCGAGTACGTATCCACTCTCTTGTCTCATTGCTCCCTGGCTTTTAAATTGCAAAGCCCCTGAGGGACTAAACCCTGTCCAATTCCCACCTATGTATTTTTTATGGTATCTGTTAAGCGTTTGCTATGTGTCAAACACTGTACTGAGTGCTGAGTTAGATACAAGTGAATTAGATTGGACAGAGCCCCTCACAGTCTAAGCAGGAGGGAGAACAGGAAAACTGAGGCACAGAGAAGATAAATGACTTGCCCAAGGTCTCAAAGGAAACATTTGGGAGAGCCGGGCTTAGAATCTAGATCCTCCGACTCATTCGTTCAAATCGTCTTTACTGAGCGTTTACTGTGTGCAGAGCACTGTACTATTCATTCATTCAATAGTATTTATTGAGCGCTTACTATGTGCAGAGCACTGTACTAAGCGCTTGGAATGAACAAGTCGGCAACAGAGAGAGACAGTCCCTGCCCTTTGACGGGCTCACGGTCTAATCGGGGGAGACGGGCAGACGAGAACAATGGCGATAAATAGAGTCAGGGGGAAGAACATCTCGTAAAAACAATGGCAACTAAATAAAATCAAGGCGATGTACATCTCATTAACAAAATAGGGTAATGAAATATATACAATTGAGCAGACGAGTACGGTGCTGAGGGGATGGGAAGGGAGAGGGGGAGGAGCAGGGGGAGATGGGGGGAAAAGAGAGTTTAGCTGTGAAGAGGTGAAGGGGGGGCGGTAGAGGGAGTAGAGGGAGAAGGGGAGCTCAGTCTGGGAAGGCCTCTTGGAGGAGGTGAGTTTTAAGTAGGGTTTCGAAGAGGGGAAGAGAATGAGTTTGGCGGAGGTGAGGAGAGAGGGCGTTCCGGGACCGCGGGAGGACGCGGCCCGGGGGTCGACGACGGGACGGGCGAGACCCAGGGACGGCGAGGAGGCGGGCGGCGGAGGAGCGAAGCTTGTGGGGTGGGCGGTAGAAAGAGAGAAGGGAGGAGAGGTAGGAAGGGGCAAGGTGACGTAGAACCTCGAAGCCTAGAGTGAGGAGTTTTTGTTTGGAGCGGAGGTCGATAGGCCACCACTGGAGTTGTTTAAGAAGGGGAGTGACAGGCCCAGATCGTTTCTGCGGGAAGATGAGCCGGGCAGCAGAGTGAAGAATAGACCGGAGCGGGGCGAGACAGGAGGAAGGGAGATGGGAGAGCAGGCTGACACAGTAGTCTAGCCGGGATATAAGGAGAGCCCGTAGCAGTAAGGTAGCCGTTTGGGTGGAGAGGAAAGGGCGGATCTTGGCGATATCGTAAAGGTGAGACCGGCAGGTCTCGGTGACGGATAGGACGTGTGGGGTGAACGAGAGAGACGAGTCGAGGATGACACCGAGATCTCGGGCCCGAGAGACGGGAAGGACGGTCGTGCCATCCACGGTGATAGAGAAGTCTGGGAGAGGACCGGGTTCGGGAGGGAAGATGAGGAGCTCAGTCTCGCTCACGTTGAGTTTTAGGTGGCGGGCCGACATCCAGGTGGAGACGTCCCGGAGGCGGGAGGAGACGCGAGCCCGAAGGGAGGGGGAGAGGACGGGGGCGGAGATGTAGATCTGCGTGTCATCTGCGTAGAGATGGTAGTCGAAGCCGTGAGAGCGGATGAGTTCACGGAGGGAGTGAGTGTAAATGGAGAACAGAAGAGGCCCGAGAACTGACCCTTGAGGAACTCCAACAGTTAAAGCGCTGTACTAAGCACTTGGGAAGTACAATTCAGCAACAAATAGAGACAATCCCAACCCACAATGGGCTCACAGTCTAGAATGGGAGAGACAGACATCCAAACAAGTAAACAAGCAACAGTAGCATCATTATAAATAAATAGAATTATAGGCAAATACACATTAATAAAAATAATTATAATTATAAATATGTACCTATATCACAAGATCTGTGGGGCAGGGAGGGGAGGTAGAGCAGAGGGAGGGAGTAGGGGTGATGGGGAGGGGAAAGGGAACAGAGGAAAAGGGGGGCTAAGGCTGGGACTCCCAGTCCTACGTTCTTTTTACTAGGCCACACGGCTTCTCTTCCATCTGTATTCCTTCCCAGCGCTCAGTACAGCGTTCGCATACAGTAGGCACTTAATAAATACTATTACTCACTCTCTCCATTCCTTTCTAGCTACTGCAACTGTCCCTCACTTTTGCCTCTCCACCTTTTGATGGGTAGAAGATTAATCAAAGTCCCGAGGTTGGATTTTCATTAGATGAGAACTTGAGGGTTGGCTGCAAATCAAAAGCCTTAAAATAAGACTTCACTATCTCGGGCTTCTTGCTTTCCCATCCAAACATCTGCCACATGAACCGGTGCTAAGTTGGGGAAACTTAGGTCCCTAGGCTTTCACTGGGGAAATATGGGATTAACAGGAAGCTTCCATTTGAAAGTTGATCGCCTAATTCTGCTGTATTTCTTCCTTTTGCTATTTCTGATTTTTTTTCCTGGCCTTCTAGAGAGGGGCCTGGTAGAGTCATGAAGGCCTTTATTTATAGTTGACCGAAGAGAAATGGAGTTATTTTTACAAATCCTAGAAATGAAGAGAGCACTCTCCTCTTTAACCTTTTGCCTGTAGCTTTCGTGTGTACATTTTTCTCTATGATGCCATCTGAATTGTACATTTGCTTCTGAAAGTGAAAATTGAGGCGAGAGAAATCCTCAGGGAGAGGAGGCCTTCGCAAGCTTTAGAATGTTGGGAAATTTGTTCCTGAGGTTGGGTGTAGAGCGGAATCAGTGTCCGTGGCTGAGGCTCTAATCATAATAATGTTGGTATTTGATAGCGCTTACTGTGTGTAGAGCACTGTTCTAAGTGCTGGGGGAGATACAGGGGAATCAGGTTGTCCCACATGAGGCTCACAGTCTTAATCCCCATTTTACAGATGAGGTAACTGAGGCACAGAGAAGTTAAGTGACTTGCCCACAGTAACACAGCTGACAAGAGGCAGAGCGGGGATTCGAACTCCTGACCTCTGACTCCCAAGCCCGACCTCTTTCCACTGAGCCACGCTGCTTCTCAGCAGTGGAAAGAGCCCGGGCTTGGGAGTCAGTGGTCATGGGTTCGAATCCCGGCTCTGCCCCTTGTCAGCTGTGTGACTGTGGGCAAGTCACTTCACTTCTCATTGCCTCAGTTACCTCATCTGTGAAATGGGGATTAACTGTGAGCCTCACATGGGACAACTTGATTACCCTGAATCTACCCCTGTGCTTAGAACAGTGCTCTGCATATAGCAAATGCTTAACAAATACCAACATTGTTATTATTAATCATGATAATGATGATGGTATTGTTAAGCACTTACTATGGGCCAAGCACTGTTATAAGCTCTGGGGTGGTTACAAGATTATCGGGTTGGATGCAGTCCCTCTTCCACAGAGGGCTCACTGTCTTCATCCCCATTTTACAGATGAGGGAACTGAGGCACAGAGAAAAAACAAATTATGGTATTTGTTAAGCGCTTTCTATATGCCGAGAATGAGGGAACTGAGTCCCAGAGAAGCAAAGTGACTTGCCCAAGGGTACACAGAAGACAAGTGGTGGAGCAGGGACTCGAACCCAGGTCCTTCTAACTCGTAGGCCAGGGCTCTTTCCCCTAGGCTATGCTGCCTCCAAAATAATGATAATAAGGATGGTATTTGTTGAGTGCTTACTATGTGCCAAGTGCTGTTCTAAGTGCTGGAGTAGATACAAGGTAATCAGGTCGTCCCATGTGGGGCTTCTGTCTTAATCCCCATTTTAATAATAATAATAATAATAATGTTGGTATTTGTTAAGTGCTTACTAAGTGCAGAGCACTGTTCTAAGCGCTGGGGGAGATACAGAGTAATCAGGTTGTGTCACAGGGGGCTCACAGTCTTCATCCCCATTTTACAGATGAGGCCTCTGAGGCCCAGAGAAGTGAAGTGCCTTGCCCAGTCACACAGCTGATGAGTGACAGAGCTGGGATTCAAACCCATGATCTCTGACACCCAAGCCCGGGTTCTTTCCACTGAGCCACGCTGCTTCTCTAAGCCACGCTGCTTCCATCCTAATGGTCACTAAGCAGTCCAAGCACTGATCATTTCTTGCATCGATGACTGTCTCGGCCTCCTCGCAGACCTCTCTGTCTCTTGCCTCTCCCCTTCCATCCTTAATTCACTCTGGTACCCAGATCATTTTTCTGAAAAATCTTTCTGCATCCATTTCCCCACTCCCCAGACACCTCTAATGGTTGTCAGACCAACATCTCATTAAGCAGAAGCTTTAAGGCCCTCATTCAGCTTTCCCCCTTCTACTTTACCACTCTGATTTCCTACTTCGACCCAGCCCGCACCATTCACTCTTCTAGCACCAGTCTACTCAGTGAACCTCGATCTTGTCCATTTAGCTGTTGACCTCTCATTCACTACCCTCTCTCCTGCCTGGAACTCTCTCTCCATTGACATTCAACAGACCTCAAAACCCTTCTAAAATCACATCTGTTCTAGAAAACCTTCTCTCACTGACCTTTCATTTTTTGTGTGGTATTTTAAAGCACTTTGGAATATGCCAGACATCTTTCTAAGCGCTAGGGTAGATACGCAACAGTCAGGCTGGACATTGTCCATGTCCCACATGGGGCTAATGGTCTTAATTCCCATTTTACAGGTGAGGTAATAGGAAATCTATCAATTTATTGAGCACTTACTATCTGCAGAGCACTGTACTAAGGGCTTGGGTGATTAAAACACAGTGATATAACAAACACATTCCCTGCCCACAGTGAGTTTTCAGTTTAGAGAGAGAGACAGACATAAATATAAATAAATGGATTATGGATAGAGACATAAGTGCCGTGGGGCTGGGAGAGGGGATGAATAAAGGGAGCAAGTCAGGGCGACGCAGAAGGGAGTGGAAGAAAAGGAAAAGACTTTAGTCAGAGGAGGTCTATTGGTGCCTCTGATAAGGCTTTGAAAAAGGGGAGAGTAATTTTCTATCAGATATTAGGAGGAAAGGTGTGTCAGGCCAGAGGCAGATTGTGGGCGAGAGGTTGGTGGCGAGATGGATGAGATCAAGGTACCACGAGAAGGCTGGCATTAGAGGAGTGTTGAGTGCGGACTGGGTTGTACTAAGAGAGTAGTGAGGTCACATAGAAGGGGGCAAGGGGGTAGACTGCTTTAAAATCAATGGTGAGGAGTTTCTGTCTGACGCAAAGGTGGATGGGCAACCAGTGGAGGTTCTTGAGGGGTCAACCACTGGAGGGGAAACATGTCCTGAACATTTTTGTAGAAAAATGATCCGGACAGCAGAGTGAAGTATGGACTGGAGTGGGGAGAGACAGGAGGCAGGAAGGTCATCAAGGAGGCTGATGCAGTCATCTAGGCAGGGTAAGGTGATTTACTGTATTAACGTGGTAGCATTTTGGATGGAGAAGAAAGGGTGGATTTTAGTGATGTGGTGAAGATGGGACTGACAGGATTTAGTGAATTAACAAATACCATAATTATTATTGTTATTATGTGGTTGAATGAGAGAGAGAAGACAAGATTAATGCCAAGGTCATGGGCCTGTGAGACAGGAAGGATGGTGGTGCAGTCTACAGTGATGGGAAAGTCAGAAGAAAGACAGTTTGGGTGGGAAGATAAGAAGTTCTGTTTTTGGATAAGTCAAGTTCGAGGTGACAGGAGGACATCCAAATAGAGATGTCTTGAAGGTAGGAGGAAATGCGATCCTGCAAAGATGGAGGGAGATCAGGGCTGAAAACGTAGATTTGGGAATCATCCACAAAGTGGTGGTAGTTGAAGCCATGGGAATGAATGAGTTCTTCAAGGGAGTGGGGATAGATGGAGAATTAAAAGGGGACCCAGAACTGAACCTTGAGGGACCCCCACAGTTAAGGGGTAGGAGAGAGAGGAGGAGCCCGGGTAGGAGACTGAGAATTAACGGCAGAGAGATAGGAGGAAAAGCAAGAGAGGACATTGGCAGTGAAGCCGAGCTTGGATAAATGTTTCCGAGAGAGGGGTAGTCGACAGTGTCGAAGGCAGCTGAGAGGTCGAGGAGGATTAGGAATGAGTAGAGGCTATTAGATTTGGCAAGAAGGAGGTCATTAGTAACCTTTAAAAGAACGTTTTCTGTGGAGTGATGGGGACGGAAGTCAGATTGGAAGGGGTCAAGGAGAAAATTGGAGCAGAGGAATTTGAGATGTTCAGGACATGTTTCCCCACTCCTCAAAAAACGCCGTTGGTTGCCCATCCACTCTGCATCAAACAAAAACTCCTCACCGTTGGTTTCAAAGCCCTCAATCACCTTGTCCCCTCGTACCTTTCATCGCTATTCTCATTCTTCAACCGAGCCCACACTTCCTTCCTCTGGTGCTAACCTTCTCAGTGGGTCTCCATCTTGACTATTTTGCCGTCGACCCCTGGCCCACATCCTGCCTCTGGCCTGAAACGCCCTCCCTCCTCAAATCCCACAGACAATTACCCTTCCTCCCTTCAAAGCCTTATTGAAGGCACATCTCCTCCCAGAGACCTTCCCTGACTAGCTCTCCTGCTTTCCTTTTCTCCCACTCCCCTCTGCATCACTCTGACTTGCCCGCTTTGTTCTTCCCCTCTCCCAGTCCCACAGCATTTATGTCATTTCTGTAATTTATTTATTTATATTAATGTCTGTCTCTCCCCTCTAGACTGTAAGCTTGTTGTGGGCAGGGAATATGTCTGTTTATTGTTGTATTGTACTCTCCTGAGCATTTAATACAGTGTTCTGCACACAGTAAGCACTCAATAAATATGATTGAATGAATGAATGAATGAATGAATGAATGAGACAACCGGTATAGACAACATGCTCAAGGAGTTTGGAGAGGAATGGTAGGAGGGAGATGAGGCTATAACTGGAGGGAGCCGTGGAGTCGAGCGAGGGTTTCCTTTTTTTAGGATGAGGGAGACATGAGCGTATTTAAAAGCAGTGGGGAAGAAGCCTTTGAAGAGAGAATAGTTGAAGATGGCGGTTAGTACAGTGTTCTGCTCTCAGTAGACTGTAAGGTCCTTGAGAGTGGGATTCTTATCTACTTATTATATTATTGTGGCACTTGTTAAGCGCTTATTATGTGCCAAGCCCTGTTCTAAGCCCTGGAGTAGATACAAGTTAATCAGGACAAAGTCCATGTCCTACATGGGATTCACAGCCTAAGTACAAGGAGATTAGGGGACTTGCCCAAGGTCTGCTCTGTCAAGGCAAGAAGTGGAGATGGGAATCGAACCCAGTTCCTCTGACTCCTAGGACTGAGCTCTTCTCACTAGGTAACTCTACTTCTCAACTACTAATATAACTCTACTTCTCAACTACTAATTCTACCGTATCTTCTATTGTAATTTCTAGGGGAAGCACTATGGCTTAGTGGAAAGAGCGGGGGTTTGGGAGTCAGAAGGACCTGGGTTCGAATCCCAGATCTGCCACTTGTCTGCTGTGTGACCTTGGGCAAGTCACTTCACTTCTCTGGGCCTCAGTTCCTTCATCTGTAAAATGAGGATTAAGACTGTGAGCCCCAAATGGGACAACCCGATTGCCTTGTACCTACGCCAGCACTTAGAACAGTGCTTGGCACATAGTAAGTGCTTAACAAATACCATCATTATTAGTATTATTATTCAGACCTCTCAATATTAAGAGTGTGGGCACCACGTGGGACAGGGACTGTGTCTAACTTGATTGACTTGACAAGTACAGTAATTATTATTATTACAGAAAAAGCACTCAATACCATCGATTGATTGAGAGGCAGGGTGGCTAAGTGGATAGAGCACGGGGCTGGGATTCAGAAGAACCTGGGTTCTAATCCTGGCTCCACCACATGTGTGAGCTTGGGCAAGTGGCTTAACTTCTCTGGGCCTCAGTTACCTCATCTGTATCCTACCTTCCTTAACTTCTATTTTTAACCACTCAATCTCCAATGGCTCCTTCCCCGCTGCCTTCAAACATGCCCATGTCTCCCCCATCCTAAAAAAACCCGCTCTCGACCCCACTTCCCCCTCCAGCTATCGCCCTATCTCCCTACTACCCTTCCTTTCCAAAATCCTAGAACGAGTCGTCTACAATCGATGCTTATAATTCCTTAACTCCCATTCTCTCCTAGACCCCCTCCGATCTGGCTTGCGTCCCCTCCACTCTACCGAGATTGCTCTCTCTAAGGTCACCCGTGACCTCCTTCTTGCCAAATCCGATGGCTCCTACTCCATTCTGATCCTCCTTGACCTCTCTGCTGCCTTTGACACTGTCGACCATCCCCTCCTCCTCCATACCTTATCTCACCTTGGCTTCACGGACTCCGTCCTCTCCCGGTTCTCCTCTCACCTCTCTGACCGGTCATTCTCGGTCTCCTTCGCTGGAGCTTCCTCCCCCTCCCATCCTTTAACCGTTGGAGTTCCTCAAGGGTCAGTTCTCGGCCCTCTTCTGTTCTCCATTTACACTCCCTCCCTCGGTGAACTCATTCGCTCTCACGGCTTTGACTACCATCTCTACGCAGATGAGACGCAGATCTACATCTCCGCCCCGTCCTCTCCCCCTCCCTTCGGGCTCGCATCTCCTCCCGCCTCCGGGACGTCTCCACCTGGATGTCGGCCCGCCACCTAAAACTCAACATGAGCGAGACTGAGCTCCTCATCTTCCCTCCCGAACCCGGTCCTCTCCCAGACTTCCCTATCACCGTGGATGGCACGACCATCCTTCCCGTCTCTCGGGCCCGTGATCTCGGTGTCATCCTTGACTCGTCTCTCTCGTTCACCCCACGCATCCTATCCGTTACCGAGACCTGCCGGTTTCACCTCTACGATATCGCCAAGATCCGCCCTTTCCTCTCCACCCGGACGGCTACCTTACTGCTACGGGCTCTCGTTATATCCCGGCTACACTACTGTGTCGGCCTTCTCTCCGATCTCCCTTCCTCCTCTCTCGCCCCGCTCCAGTCTATTCTTCACTCCGCTGCCCGGCTCATCTTCCCGCAGAAACGATCTGGGCCTGTCACTCCCCTTCTTAAACAACTCCAGTGGTTGCCTATCAACCTCCGCTCCAAACAGAAACTCCTCACTCTAGGCTTCGAGGCTCTCCATCACCTTGCCCCTTCCTACCTCTCCTCCCTTCTCTCTTTCTACCACCCACCCCGCACACTCCGCTCCTCCGCCGCCCACCTCCTCGCCGTCCCTCGGTCTCACCCATCCCGCCGTCGACCCCCGGGCCGCGTCCTCCCGCGGTTCCGGAACGCCCTCCCTCCACACCTCCGCCGAACTGATTCTCTTCCCCTCTTCAAAACCCTACTTAAAACTCACCTCCTCCGAGAGGCCTTCCCAGACCGAGCTCCTCTTCTCCCTCTACTCCCTCTGCCACCCCCCCTTTACCTCTCCTCAGCTAAACCCCCTTTTTCCCCTTTTCCCTCTGCTCCTCCACCTCTCCCTTCCCATCCCCACAGCACTGTACTCGTCCGCTCGACTGTATATATTTTCATTACCCTATTTATTTTGTTAATGAATTGTACATCGCCTCTATTCTATTTAGTTGCCATCAGTTTTTACGAGATGTTCTTCCCCTCGTCTCTATCGCCATTGTTCTCGCCTGTCCATCTCCCCCGATTAGACCGTGAGCCCGTCAAATGGCAGGGACTGTCTCTATCTGTTGCTGACTTGTTCATCCCAAGCGCTTAGTACAGTGCTCTGCACATAGTAAGCGCTCAATAAATACTATTGAATGAATGAATGAATAAAATGGGGATTGAGACTGTGAGCCCCACGTGGGACAGGGACCGTGTCTAACCTGATTTGCTCATATCTACCTCAGAGCTTAGAACAGTGCTTGGTGCACAGGAAGCGCTTAAGAAGTACCACGATTATGATCGACACCCGTCCTCAGCACTTGTGTCTCTGTTCAAACGCATATTCAATTAAGCATCTATTTTACTTGTTTCTATTCCACTGTTCGCACATATTTTTATGTCAGTGTTGCCTGTTGGAGTGAAAGTTTTCTTTGGGGAGAGAAGGTTCCACTTAGTTTCGTATTATTTTCCCATACACTAAGCATCCCCTGGTGCTGCATAAATTCCATCTCTGCTCTTACTACTTTCTCCACACAAACAGACACAAAGGAAGAGAGCCAATCATGGACCTATCCCTGAATGACACAGAAGAGGAAGAGCTCTCTCAAATCTGGTCTAGACCGTCTCCATTTTTTATAATAATGATAATAAAATAATAATAATAATTATGACATTTGTTAAGCGCTTAACTATGTGCCGAGCACTGTACTAAGCGCTGGGGTGGATGCAAACAGGTCGGGTTGGGCACAGTCCCTGTCCTACGTGGGGCTCACAGTCTCAATCCCCATTTTACAGATGAGTAACTGAGGCCCAGAGAATAAATGTTGGTATTTGTTAAGTGCTTACTATATGCAGAACACTGTGCTAAGCGCTGGGGTAGATACAGGGTCATCGGATTGTCCCACTTGGGGCTCACAGTCTTCATCCCCATTTTACAGATGAGGGAACTGAGGCACAGAGAAGTGAAGTGACTTGCCCACAGTCACACAGCTGCCAAGTAGCAGAGCTGGGATTCGAACTCATGGCCTCTGACTCCCAAGCCCGGGCTCTTTCCACTGAGCCACGCTGCTTCTCTAAAGTGAAATGAAGCTTTTAACCACGATGCTAAAATAATAATAGTGGTATCTGATAAGTGCTTACTATGTTTCAGGCACTGTAGTCATTCATTCATTCATTCATTCATTCATTCATTCATTCATTCATTCAACTATATTTATTGAGCACTTACTGTGTGCAGAGCACTGTACTAAGCATTTGGAAAGTACGATCCGGCAACAGATAGAGACAATCCCTACCCAACAATGGGCTCACAGTCTAGGAGGGGGAGACAGACAACAAAACAAAACACATAGTCCGGCCTCAATTGCATCAAAATAGATAACTAGAATCATAGAATAATTAATAAAATAGAGTAATAAATGTGTACAAATATACACAAGTGCTGTGGGGCGAGAAGGGGGTAGATCAGAGGGAGGGAGTAGAGGGAGTGGGAAGGGGGAGAGGAGCAGAGGGAAAAGGGGGACTCAGTGTGGGAAGGCCTCCCGGAGGAGGTGAGCTCTCAGTAGGGCTTCGAGGGGGGAAGAGAGTTAGTTGGGCGAATGTGAGGAGGGAGAGTGTTCCAGGTCAGCGGTAGGACGTGGGCCAGGGGTTGACAGTGGGACAGGTGAGAATGAGGCACAGCGAGGAGGTTAGCAACAGAGGAGCTGTACTAAGCCCTGGGATGGATACAAGCTAATCAGGTTGGACACAGTCCCTGTCCCACGTAATAATGTTGGTATTTGTTAAGCGCTTACTATGTGCCGAGCACTGTCCTGAGCGCTGGGGTAGATACAGGATAATCAGGTTATCCCACGTGAGGCTCACAGTAAATCCTCATTTTACAGATGAGGTAACTGAGGCACAGAGAAGTTAAGTGACTCGTCCACAGTCACACAGCTGACAAGTGGCGGAGCCGGGAGTCGAACCCATCACCTCTGACTCCGAAGCCCAGGCTCTTTCCACTGAGCCATGCTGCTTCCCCTATGGAGCTCATGGTCTTAATCCCCATTTTACTAAGGAGGTAAATGAGACACAGAAAACCTTGTTGTTTACCTCAAATTCATTCATTTATCTAATCATATTTATTGAGGGCTTACCATATTCAGAGCACTGTACTAAGCACTTGGGAGAGTGCAATACAACAATAGCATGGCGCAGTGGATAGATGGGCCTGGGAGGCAGAAGGTCATGAGTTCTAATCTCAGCTCCGCCACCTGTCTGCTGCGTGACCTTGGGTAAATCAGTTGACTTCTCTGGATCTCAGTTACCTCAACTGTAAAATGGGGATTGAGATTGTGAGCCCCTCGTGGGACAGGGACTGTGTCCAACTCCATTTGCTCGGATCCACCCCAGCACTTAGTACAGTGGCTGGCACAAAGTAAGGGTTTAAGAAATACCATAATAATAATAATAATTACAATCAACAGACACATTCCCTGCCCACAGTGAGTTTACAGTCCAAAATCATTCAATCGTATTTATTAATAATAATAATAATGGTATTTGTTAAGGGCTTACTATGTGCAGAGCACTGTTCTAAGCGCTGGGGTAGATACAGGGTAATCAGGTTGTCCCATGTGAGGCTCACAGTTAATCCTCATTTTACAGATGAGGGAACTGAGGCACAGAGTGAGCACTTACCATGTGCAGAGCACTGTACTAAGTGCTTGGGAGAGCTTAATATAACAATCAACAGACACGTTTCCTGCCCGCAGCGAGCTTACAGTCCAAATTCATCCATTGATTCAATCATATTTACTGAGCACTTACTGTGTGCAGAGCACTGTACTAAGCCCTTGGGAGAGCACAATCCAACAATTGACAGATGTTTACCTTTCCCCAGAGAGCTTACAGTCTAGAGGTAGCTTACAGTCAAACTAGCTGGGCTGAAAAATTACTGAGTAGAACTGTGAGGATTTCACCGTGTCTGGGCTATTGCCCGTGGTCTCTTTATCTTCCCCCTGAACCCCAAGTTCTCCTGGCTTTGGCCGAATTCCCAGTCCGGAAAACCTGTCCGGAGAGGAGCCGCTGACCTTCCCAATCTTTTCCCACCACCTCCCGACAACCCCTCCATCAGCCCCTGGAGCCAGGCCAGCCTTTAACTCTTTCAGGGGTCTGAGCGGGGTTCGCTTCCCCCTCGTCCCTAGAGACTCAAAACAATTTCGAAAGGAGGTCCGAACAGGGGAAGGGACCGCTGTGTTTGTGAGGTGGGCCTGGAGCCAGCTTTAAAATAAAGTGACATCTGATTCTGGCTATTTTCATTCGTGGGAATAGCGGGGTTAACGGGAAGACCACATGTGAATTCTGCTTGTCACAGGCAGGCTGGCATGGAAACAACCCAATGTCAGCAATATTGTCTTTAAAGGCCAAGGACACCTCCGTTCCGTCGCCCTTCTCCCCCCAAACCATATGGGCACTCTGAGTGTGTGTGTGTGTACTTGAACACACAGAGAGGCTCACACATAATTAAAAATGTTGGCAGAAACATCTCTTCCACCGTATGGTATTTCAAACTTGAAATGAATCGATTCAAATTCTGTGGCGGCTGTAATTTTATGTAGGTCTCACTGAGTTGGTTTTTTTTTCCCTGGTGCTCTATCGGGTCACTAAATTTTCAATGCTCGGGGCCAGCATTTACCCTCTCCTCTCTCTGGGAAGCTCTCCATGACGTCAATGGAAGCCTCCCGGCTCCACGAGCTGGAGAATATTTTTAAACCACAAAGGTGAATCACGAATATCTTGGATGAGATTTTTTTTTCTTTCTTTCTGAAACGAACCACTCTACAGTTTTGGTTCTATTTAAGGAACGCTGCCCAGATCTCAATTTGGAGTGACTTATACCCAGGAGTCATGGGGGAGTATTCTGGCCAACAATGTGAAAAGAGTGTGTGGGGGGAGAGAGGGAGGGAGAGAGAGTAAGGATGGGGGGGGAGAGATGGAAGAGTGGCAGAGGGAAAGATGAAGGAGAGGCAGAGGAAAAGATGGAGGAGAGAGGGAGAGACAGCGAGACACAAAGAGACAGAGGAAAAACAGAGATAGAGGTGGAGAGAGGGAGGGAGAGAGGAGAGACAAATAGAATGAGATGGAGACACAGAGAGGAGAGAAACAAAGAAGCAAAGATAGAGAAAGATAGAGGGGGGAGAGAGAGAAACACAGGGCGAGTTTTGATGTCTATCATCCCCCCTTTAGACTGTAAGCCCACTGTGGGCATGGATTGTCTCTTTACTGCTGTATTGTCCCTTCCAAGCACTTAATACAAGTGCTCTGCACAAAGAAAGCTCTCCATAAATACGATTGAATGCATGAATGAATTACAAATAGAGAGACAGAGAGAGGGAGGGTGAGAGAGAAGCACAGATAGAGGGAGAGAAAAATAGAGACAAAGAGATGCAGAGAGGAGAGAGGCAGAGAGAAACACCAAGAGAAGGGAGGGTGAGAGAAAAGCACAGATAGAGGGAGAGAAAAATAGAGACAAAGAGATGCAGAGAGGAGAGAGGCAGAGAGAAACACCAAGAGACAGAGAAAGGAGATAGAGATGGAGAGACAGAGAGACACATAGGGAGAGGGAGCGAGAGACTCAGAGAGGCAGAGGAAGGAGTGAGAGAAAGAGAGACAGATATAGAGAGAGAGGGAGAGAGACAAAGCTAGACACAGAGAAGGAGGAACAGGCACAGAGAGACAGAGAGGAGAGAGAGAGAGAGAGAAAGACAGAGAGGGAGAGACAGCTATAGAGAGACACAGAGACAAGGAGGGAGAGAGGCACAGAGAGACACAGAGAGAAGAGAGAGAGAGAGGGAGACAAAAAGGGAGAGACAGCTAGAGAGAGAGAGACAAGGAGAAAAGGAGGGAGAGGCCCAGAGACAGAGAGAGAAGATATAGAGAAAGAGCGAGATAAAGATGGAGAGACAGAGGGAGACAGCTAGAAAGAGACACAGAGAGATGGAGGGAGGAGACAGAGAGACACAGGGAGACAGAGAGGTTGTAGAGAGAGACAGAGAGATGCAGAGAGAGGCAGACAGAGAGGGAGAGACAGTTGGAAACAAAGAGAGGGAGGGAAAGGGAGACAGAAAGAAGAGAGAGACAGAGAGGAGGGAGAGAGAGACTGAGGAAAGAAGAGACAGAGAGAGACCGGGAGAGACAGAGAGACCCTCAGGGAGAGGGAGAGACAGAGAGACACAGTGTGTGTGTGTTGGGGGAGTCACACAGAGAGAGAGGAAAGACAGAGACCCATAGAGAGAGGAAGAGAGACAGCAGACTCTCCTTTTCCTCACATTTTGGAGCAGCCCAAGAGATATGAACGCAAGCTTAGGTTTTTACCTTGAAACATAATATTAACCCTCTCCTTCATTTGCGGTTATGTGCTGTGTAATAAAATCATTGTATTATTTTCTCCAAGCAGAATGGAGTAAAATCTGAGTCTCCGTGCCTGCATGTTGGCGGAGTCGAACCCCTGAAGCCCATGCCCACGGTAAGGCTAATTCATTCAATCGTGTTTATCCAGCCCTTAGCTGTGTGCAGACCCCTGTACTACGCGCCTGGGAAGGTACAACACAAAAATAAACGGTGACATTCTCTGGCCACAACAAGCTTAAAATCTATAGGTGGGGAGACAGGCATCCCACTCCTGACACCTGGCATTTGTTACTCCCAGCACCTGGCCCTTTTCTTTTTATTATTATTATATTTTTTGCTAGAGGCAGCCGCAGTCCTAATTATTTGGGGCCCACTGGATCCCATGCACTGTATTAAGGGCTTGGGAAATTTTTTTTAAAAAAGGTGACACATTCCCTGAGCAAAAGGAGCTTACATTCTCGTCGGGGCAGGGGGGACATAGGTGTAAAAGTATATATAAGCAGAGTAAGCAGAAGAAACACCTGACTGTGAAACTGAATAGATAGTCGAAAGTGCTGAGGATGAGGATAAGTAGGCGGTTGGTCTTCCGAAGAGTTTGCTGACAGATGCCAATCTCTTCTCTGACTGCTAGGCCCCACAGCAACAGGTCTTCTGGGTCTGCTCTGCCACAGTGTCACCGTCTACTAGACTGGAAGCTCTCTGAGGGCAGGGATCATTTCCATTCTTTCATTCAATTGTATTTATCGAGTCCTTACTATGTGCAGAGCACTGTACTAAATGTTTGGGAGAGTACAATACAACAATAAATAGGCACATTCTCTGCCCACAACGACTTCACAGTCTAGAGGGGAGGGTGACAGACATCAAAACAAATAAACAAAATGACAGATATGGACATAAGTGCTTTGGGGCCGGGAGGCAGGAAGAACAAAGTGAACACTTCAGGGTGACGTCGAAGGCAGTGGGAGAAGAGAAATATAAATAATAATAATAATGATGTTGGTATTTGTTAAGCACTTAATATATGCAGAGCACTGTTCTAAGTGCTGGGGTAGATGCAGGGTAAATCAGGTTGTCCCACGTGAGGCTCACAGTTAATCCCCATTTTACAGAGGAGGTAACTGAGGCACAGAGAAGTGAAGTGACTTGCCCACAGTCACACAGCTGACAAGTGGCAGAGCCGGGAGTCGAACTCATGACCTCTGACTCTGAAGCCCAGGCTCTTCCCACTGAGCCACGCTGCTTCCCATAATTTATAATTCTATCAATAGAATTATAGATCTCTACATATATATATAAGTGCTGTGGGGTAGAGAGAGGAGGGAAGAGCAAAGAGGGCGAGTTGAGGTGATTCAAAAAGTAGGGGGAGCTGCGGAAAAGTGGGGCTCAGTCAGGGAAGGCCTCTTGGAGGAGATGAGCCTTTAACAAGGCTTTTGAAGGGGGGAAGAGTCGTCTGGGGGGATTTGAGGAGAGAGGGTGTTCCAGGTGAGAGGCAGGACGTGGGCCAGGGGTCGACGGCGAGACAGGAGAGATGGAGGCCCAGGGAGGAGGTTAGCGGCGGCAGAGGAGCGGAGTGTGCGGGCTGGGCTGGAGAAGGAGAGAAGTGAGTTGAGGTAGGAGGGGGCGAGGGAATGGACATTTTTTAAAGCCAATGGTGAGGAGTTTTTGTTTGATGCAGAGGTGGATGGGAAACCCCTGGAGATTTTTGAGGAGCAGGGTGATATGTCCTGAATGTTTTTGTAGAAAAATGATCCAAGCAGCAGAGTGAAGTATTCATTCATTCATTCATTCATTCATTCACTCAACTGTATTTATTGAGGGCTTACTATGTGCAAAGCTCTGGACTAAGCTCTTGGGAGAGGACAGTAGAACAACAAACAGACACATTCCTGCCCACAATGAGCTCACAGTCTAGAGGGGGAGACAGGCATTAATAAAAATAAATTGATAAATAAATTACAGATCTATACAGATATAAACATATGTGCTGTGGGGAGGGGAGAGAGGAAGAATTGATGGAGTCAGTAAGAGGGGCTCAGAAGAGAGTGGGAGAAGAGGAGAGAAGGACTTAGGGAAAGCTTCTTGGAGGAGATATATTTGTTAAGTGCTTCAACAGTGCCAGGCAATGTAGTAAGCGCTGGGAAGATACACGCAAATCGCGTTGGACATAGAAACCTTGTCCCATTTTACAAATGAGGTAACTGAGGCCCAGATAAGTGAAGTGACTTGCACATGGTCACACAGCAGACAAATGGCAGAGCTGGAATTAGAACTCATGACCTTCTAACTCCCAGGCCCGGGCTCTACCCCACTAAGCCGTGCTGCTTCACTATGTATGGACTAGAGTGGGGAGAGACAGGAGGTTGGGAGGTCAGCAAGGAGGCTGTTGCAGTAATCCAGACGGGAGAGGAAGAGTGACTGTATTAACGTGGTAGCCATTTGGATGGAGAGGAAAGGGCGGATTTTAGCATTGTTGTGAAGGTGGGACCGACAGGATTTAGTGATGGTTTGAATATGTGGGTCAAATGAGAGAAAAGAGTCAAGGATAATGCCCAAGTAATGGGCTTGAAAGACGGGAAGGATGGTGGTGACGTCAACGGTGATGGGAAAGTCAGGGGGAGGACAGGGTTTGGGTGAGGTGATGGGAGGACATCCAAATAGAGATGTCTTGAAGGCAGGAGGAGATGCGAGACTGGGGAGAGGGAGAGAGATCAGGGCTGGAGATTTGGGTGTCATCCACATCATACTCTCCTAAGTGCTCAGCACACTCCTCTACACACACTAGACTGTAAAATCTCTGAAGGGAGTGACCTTGTCAACTAACTTGATTGTGCTCTTCCAAGTGCTTAGTACAGTACTCTGCACACAGTAGATTCACTCCTCCCTCAGCCCCGTAACCCTAATGTCCATATCTGTAATTTATTTCTGTTAGTGTCAGTCCGTCATATTTATTGAGTGCTTACTATGTGCAGAACACTATAATAAGCATGCAGGAGAGTACAATTTACTTGTTTTGATGTCCGTCCGTCCCCCGCCCCCCCCCCCCCAACGGACTGTAAGCCCACTGTGAGCAGGGATTGTCTCTCTTTATTGCTGTATTATACTTTCCAAGTGCTTAGTACAATGCTCTGCACACAGTAAGCATTCAGTAAATACAATTGAATGAATGAATGATTATAACATATGTCCTGCCCACAGCAAGCTAGAGGGGGAGACAGACATTAATATAAATAAATTACAAATATTTATCTCTCTCCCCCTCTAGATTGTAAACCCGTTGTGGGCAGGGAATGTGTCTTCCAACTTTGTTATATCATACTGTCTCAAGTGTTTAGTACAGTGCTCTGCACAGAGTAAGCGCTCAGTAAATAGCATTGATAGATTGTAAGCTCCTTGGGGCCAGGGATCCTATCTACTAAATCTTGTTCTCTGCTGTGCTGCTAAGTCCGTCTCTCGATCTCCTTGTTCAACTAAAGATTTAAGGAGAGCAGATCTTCTCCTACTTATTAATCTCCATCACACTCACTCCCTTGGTGAACTCATTGGCTCCCACGGCTTCAACTATCATCTCTATGCAGATGACACCCAAATCTCCGTCTCCCCCCCGTTCTCTCCCCGTCCCTCCAGGCTCGTATCTCCTCCTGCCTTCAGGATATCTCCCCGTGGATGTCTGCCCGCCTCCTAAAACTCAACATGTCCAAGACTGAGCTCCTCATCGTCCCTCCCAAACCCTGTCCTCTCCCCGACTTCCCCGTCACTGTGGACGGCACCACCATCCTTACCGTCCCACAGGCCCGCAACCTCGGTGTCATCTTGACCCGGCTCTCTCGTTCACCCCACGCATCCAAATGGTCATCAACACCTGCCAATCTCACCTTCACAACGTCGCCAAGATCTGCCCTTAACTCTCCATCCAAACTGCTACCTCGTTGGTACAATCTCTTATTATATCCCGACTACGTTACTGCGTCAGCTTCCTTTCTGATCTCCCATCCTCCTCCGTCTCCCGGCTTCAGTCTATTCTTCATTCCGCTGCCCGGATTTTCTTTCTATAGAAACGCTTTGGGCATGTCACCCCCCTCCTCAAAAACCTCCAGTGGTTGCCCATCGACCTCCATATCAAACAAAAGCTCCTGGCTATCGGTTTCAAAGCTCTCTATCCCCTCGCTCCCTCCTACCTCACCTCCCTTCTCTCCTCCCCATCCCAGCCCTCACACTCCGCTCCTCTGCTGCCGCTCACCTCCTCACTGGGCCTCGTTCTCGCCCGTCCCGCCGTCGACCCCCGGCCCACGTCCTACCACTGCCCTGGAACGCCCTCCCTCCTCACCTCTGCCAAACTCACTCTCTTCCCCTCTTCAGAGCCCTACTGAGAACTCACCTCCTCCAGAGGCCTTCCCAGACTGAGCCCTCCCTTTCCCTCTGCCCCTCCTCCCTTCTCCATTCCCCCTACTCCCTTCCTTTGCTCTTACCCCCTTCCCCTTCCCACAGCACTTGTGTATATTTGTATATATTATTTATTACTCCAGATATTTTCTTAATGATGTGAATATACCTGTGATTCTCTTTATCTATTTTGATGGTATCGATGCTTGACTCCTTGTTTTGTTTTGTCGTCTGTCTCCCCCTTCTAGATTGTGAGCCTGTTGGTGGGTAGGGATTGTCTCTATCTGTTGCTGAATTGTACATTCCAAGTGCTTAGTACAGCGCTGGGCACACAATAAGCGCTCGATAAATACGATTGAATGAATGAATGAATTTCCATTTTATTGTTGAGGAGACTGAGACCCAAAGAAATGAAGCAACTCTCCCCAGGCCACACTGCAGGGAAGTGGCAGAGTCGGGATTAGGATCCAGGTCCTCTGATTCCCAACTCTTCAATCGTATTTATTGAGCACTTACTGTGTGCAGAGCACTGTACTGAGCGCTTGGAAGGTCCAATTCAGCAACAAATAGCAACTCTTTCCACTAGGCCGTGCTGCTTCTCTAGCGTGAACTTCGAATGTTTTGGTCTAGCTCATCTTGACAAAAGCCCATTTTCACAGAGTGAAAAGGTCAGGACTCTTTGGGGAGGGAGTTTAGTGGAATGGATGGGTCTCCGGACCTTAAGTCAAGGGACACAAATTCTCATTCCAGCTCTGCCACTAAACTGCTGTGTGAGCTCAGGTAAATAATAATAATGATGGTATTTGTTAAGCACTTACTGTGTGCCAAGCACTAAATCACTCAACCTCTCTGGGCCTCAGTTTCCGCATCTGTAAAATGGGGATAAAAACGCTTCCCTCTCCTTACCTCGTGGGGATGGTGTTGGGGAAAAAATGAGATGAACACTGTAAGCTCATTAATAATAATGATAGTAATTGCTGTGGTATTGGCTAAGCGCTTACTGTGTGCTCACCGTGGGCAAGGAACCCGTCTACCAATTCTCTTCTATCTCCTCTCTCAAGCGCTTATACAATGCTCCGCACAATGTAATCGCTCAATAAATATCACTGATAGATTGACTGATGATGTCTGTCTCCCCCTCTAGACTGTTAGCTCACCGTGGGCAGGGAACGTCTGCCAACTCTATTGTATTTTACTCTCCCAAGTGCTTATTACAGTGCTCTTCAATCAGTCGATGGAATTTATTGAGTGCTTACTACGTGCAGAGCACTGTATTTAGCGCTTGGGAGAGGACAGTTTAACAGATTTCGCAGACACGCTCCCTGCCCATAACACGCTTAGAGCACAGAGTAATAATAATGTTGGTATTTGTTAAGCGCTTACTATGTGCCGAGCACTGTTCTAAGCGCTGGGGTAGATACAGGGTCATCAGGTCCTCCCACGCGAGGCTCACAGTTAATCCCTATTTTCCAGATGAGGGAACTGAGGCACAGAGAAGTGAAGTGACTCGCCCACAGTCACCCAGCTGACAAGTGGCAGAGCCGGGAGTCGAACTCATGACCTCTGACTCCGAAGCCCAGGCTCTTTTCCACTGAGCCATGCTGCTTCCCCTCGACTGAATGAAGGCACTATACAAATCCCTAGCGAACAATCGCTCTCGAATATCTTCCAACTGGCATTTGAGCACTTGTGGTTCTCCAGAGAACATGGGTGCTCTCACCACCTCAGATCGGGAGCATTTATCTCTACGCTCTAGTAATCGATCAGTCATATTTATGGAGCACTTCCCGTGTGCAGAGCACTGTACTAAGCACGTGGGTGAATACAACACGATATAACGGACACATTCCCTGCCCACGGCGAGCTTAGAGTATAGAGACGGAGACGATTGCTTCGACAGGATTTATTTGAGTTTCTGTCTTCCCAACGTGACTTTAAGCTCCTTGAGGGATCGTGTCTACTAATTCTATTGTCCTTTTCCAATTGCTCAGTACAGTGCTCTGCACACGCTAGACAGACTATAAGCTCCTGAGGACGGGGATGGTGTCTACTAACTTCATTGTCCTCTCCCGAGCGCTCAGTACAGTCCTCTGCACGCGTTAGATTGTAAGTGCCTTGAGGACAGGGATCACGACATAGTAGAGAGAGCTCGGGCCTGGGAGTCAGAGGTCATGGGTTCTAATCCCTGCTCTGCCAGTTGTGTGCTGAGTGACCTCGGGCAAGTCACTTCACTTCTCTGAGCCTCAGTTACCTCATCTGTAAAATGGGGATCCAGACTGTGTGCCCAGTGTGGGACAGGGACTGTGTCCGACCAAATTTGCTTGTATCCGCCCCAGTGCTTAGTACAGTGCCCGATACATAGTAAGTGCTTAACAAATACCGTTATTTTTTTATTATGTCTACCAGCTATTGTCCTTTCCCAATTGCTCAGTAAAATGCTCTGCCCACGGTCGGGCAGGCAACATGTCAGCTAATAATAATAATAATGTTGGTATTTGTTAAGCGCTTACTATGTGCAGAGCACTGTTCGAAGCGCTGGGGTAGACACAGGGGAATCAGGTTGTCCCACTTGGGGCTCACAGTCTTCATCCCCATTTTCCAGATGAGGGAACTGAGGCACAGAGGAAGTGAAGTGACTTGCCCACAGTCACACAGCTGACAAGTGGCAGAGCTGGGATTCGAACTCATGACCTCTGACTCCAAAGCCCGTGCTCTTTCCACTGAGCCATGCTGCTTCTCAACTCTATTGGACTCTCTCAAGCGCTCAGTACAGAGCTTTGCACACAGGAGACTGTAAGCTACTTGCGGGCAGGGATCGTGCGACTCTATTGCCCTCTCTCAAGTGCTCAGTACAGCGCTCGGCAACACAGTAGAGTGGAAGTTCCTTGAGGGTATGGGATTCTGTCTACTAACTTTGTGTACTCTCCCAAGTGCTCAGTACAGAGTTATGACTCAATAAATAACACTGGTTGCTAATTGATTAATTCATTCAATCATTTTTTTTGAGTGCGTAGTCATTCAATAGTATTTATTGAGCGCTTACTATGTGCAGAACACTGTACTAAGCGCTTGGAATGTACAGTTCGGCAGCAGATAGAGACAATCCCTGCCCATTGACGGGCTTCTGGTCTCATCATTCCCCCCTCTAGATTGTAAGCTCGTTTTGGCCAGGGAATGTGTCTGTTGATTGTCATATAATAATAATGTTGGTATTTGTTAAGCGCTGACTATGTGCAGAGCACTGTTCTAAGCGCTGAGGTAGACACAGGGGAATCAGGTTGTCCCACGTGGGGCTCACAGTCTTCATCCCCATTTTACAGATGAGGGAACTGAGGCCCAGAGAAGTGAAGTGACTTGCCCACAGTCACACAGCAGACAAGTGGCAGAGCCGGGATTCGAACCCATGACCTCTGACTCCAAAGCCCGTGCTCTTTCCACTGAGCCATGCTGCTTATAGCATTCATTCATTCATTTATTCATTCAGTCGTAGTCAGGGAGCCCTTACGGTGTGCAGAGCACTGTGCTAAGCACTTGGAAAGTAGAATACAACACTAAAGAGAGACCATCCCTGCCCACAGTGAGCTTAGCGTGGCTCCGAGAAGCGGCGTGGCTCAGTGGAAAGAGCAAGGGCTTTGGAGTCACAGGTCATGGGTTCGAATCCCTGCTCTGCCACTTGTCAGCTGCTTGACTGTGGGCAAGTCACTTCACTTCCCTGTGCTTCAGCTCCCTCATCTGTAAAATGGGGATGAAGACTGTGAGCCCCACTTGGGACAACCCGATCCCCCCGTGTCTACCCCAGCGCTTAGAACAGTGCTCGGCACATAGTAAGCGCTTAACAAATACCAACATTATTATTATAGTTGGGCATCGGTAGGGGGAGGCAGACAGCAAAACAAGTAAACAGGCTTCAATATAAATGAATGGGATGATAGAAATACACATTTATACATAAGTGCGCTCATTACAGCGCTCTGCACACAGTAAGCAGCACGAGAAGCATGAGAAGCAGCGTGGCTCAGTGGAAAGAGCACGGGCTTTGGAGTCAGAGGTCATGAGTTCGAATCCCAGCTCTGCCACTTGTCAGCTGGGTGACTGTGGGCAAGTCACTTCACTTCTCTGGGCCTCAGTGACCTCATCTGTAAAATGGGGATGAAGACTGTGAGCCCCGCGTGGGACAACCTGATTCCCCTATGTCTACCCCAGCGCTTAGAACGGTGTTCTGCACATAGTAAGCGCTTAACAAATACCAACATTATTATTAGTAAGCGCTCAATAAATGCGATCGAATGAATGAACGACTATCGTCGGACCCGTTGGAATCGTTCCAGTCAAAGCATCGCAAATCCGGGGCAGGGCAGGGTTTACAGACCTTCCCCACCCTGCATCATTTCTCTTTCTCAGGTGAAAAGGCTAAATGACAGTCATCTTCCCAAAACCTGTCTCTCTTCCGAGAGCGAGCGTCCATTTGGGTTTATTCTTTGAGTCAGATGGCTCCGAGGGCTCTTTTCTTTGGCAGCTAGAAACTTGTGAGGGACGAGACACTCCGTCGTCCTCGGGGAACTCCACGTCGCTTGGCGTTAAGCCTATCGTAGATCTTCCCGTGTTGCGCCCTGAGAAATGTCTCTCTCCCCTGAGAATCGGGGGAGACTACGTCAGGAAAATTGAGACGGAAGTGCCTCTTATCCAAGGTTTACAAACCGAGCTCTTTAAATAATGCGGATGCTATCGATTATGTGATTTAGTAAACACTTATATGCTGGGGTAGCTATAAGATCATCGGATCGGACCCAGTTTCACACGAGAGTCACAGTTTAAGAGGAAAGGTAAATAGGTATCGTGGCCTAGTGGCTCCACCCCGGGCCTGGGAGTCGGGAGGTCATGGGTTCTAATCCCGGCTCCTCCCCTTGTCTGCTGTGTGACCTTGAGCAAGTCACTTCGCTTCCCCGGCTTTCGGTGCCCTCATCTGTAGAATGGGGATTGAGACTGTGAGCCCCACGTGGGCCGGGGGCTGGGCCCAACCCGATTTGTTTGTATTCACCCCAACGTTCGGTACAATGTCTGACACAAAGTAAGTACTTAACAAATACCACAGTTATTATTATCTCCATTTGAGAAGGAGCATGGCCTAGCGGAAAGAACCCAGGCCTGGGAGTCAGAGGACCTGGGTTCTAAACCTGACTCCGCCACTTAACAGCTGTGTGACTTTGGGCGAGCCACTTCACTTCTCTTTGCCTCAGTTCCCACATCTGCAAAATGGAGATTCGATCCCCGTTCTCCCTCCTGTTTAGACCGTGAGTCCCATGTGGGACCTGATGATCTTGAACCTACTCCAGTGCTTAGTACAGTGCTGGGCACATACTAAGTGCTCAATAATATTAATAATAATAATAATGGTGTTTGTTAAGCACTTACTATGGGTCAAGCACTGTTCTAAGCACTGAGTAGATACAAGCTAAATAGGTTGGACACAGTCCCTGTCCCACATGGTGCACACAGTCTTAACCTCCATTTTAAAGGTGAGGTAACTGAGGCCCAGAAAAGTGAAGTGACTTGCCTAAGATCACACAGCAGACAAGTGGTGGAGCCAGAATTAGAACCCAGGTCCTTCTGACTCTCATGCCCGTGCTTCATCCATTAAGCCATACTGCTTAAGAAATGGCACAACTATTAGAGAAGCAGCGTGGCTCAGTGGAAAGAGCCCAGGCTTGGGAGCCAGAGGTCATGGGTTCGAATTCCGACTCTGCCACCTGTCAGCTGTGTGACTGTGGGCAAGTCACTTTACTTCTCTGTACCTCAGTTCCCTCATCTG
This sequence comes from Ornithorhynchus anatinus, assembly GCF_004115215.2. Taxonomy (NCBI): domain Eukaryota; kingdom Metazoa; phylum Chordata; class Mammalia; order Monotremata; family Ornithorhynchidae; genus Ornithorhynchus; species Ornithorhynchus anatinus. The sequence continues at coordinate 168,993,334 of NC_041729.1, forward strand.
TAAAATGGGGATGTGAGCCCCAAGTGGGACAACTTAAATCACCCTGTATCTACCCCAGCGCTTAGAACAGTGGTCTGCACATAGTAAGTGCTTAACAGAGACCAACATTATTACTATAATTAAACAAGGTGCAGATTAGGTATTTAATTCCCATTTTCCAGACTTTTTTTTAATGGTATTTGTTAAGTGCTTGCTATGTAACGAGCACTGTTCTAAGGGCTGGGGTAGATACAAGGTTAGCCGTTTGAACACAGTCCTTGTCCCGCATAGAGCTCATAGTTGATATAGAAGGGAGTAGGACTCAATCCCCATTTTACAGCTGAGGTAACTGAGGCACGGGGAAGTTAAGTGACTTGAACAAAGTCACACAGCTGGCAAGTGCTGGAGCCAGGATTAGAACTCAAATCCTCTGACTCCCAGGCCAGGGTTCTTTGTGGAGGGAGCACAGTGTTGGATGATTATCACCTAGTGGATAGAGTATGGGCTTGGAAGTTAGAAGGACCTCTGCCACTTTGCTGTGTGACCTTGTACAAGTCACTTCACTTCTGTGTGTCTCAGTTCCCTCAACTATAAAATGGAAATTAAGATTGTGAGTCCCATGTGGGACTTCCCCTTTATCCTCTGCTCCCTCTGCTCCCTCTCTGCCCTCACTTCGCCTCCCCTCAGCTAAGTCCCCTTTCCCCCCTTTCCCTCTGCTCCCCCCCACCCCCCCCAGCACTGGGCTCATTTGTATCTATTTTTATTACCCTATTTATTTTGTTAATGAGGTGTACATCCCCTTGATTCTATTTATCGTGATTAAGTTGTCTTGTTTTTGTCCATCTCTCTCCCCCGATAAGACTGTGAGCCCGTCGATGGGCAGGGGTTGTCTCTATCCGTTGCCGAATTGTACGTTCCAAGTGCTCAGTACAGTGCTCTGCACATAGTAAGCACTCAATAAATACTATTGAATGAATGAATGACAGGAACTGCATCCAACCTGATTATCTCGTATCTACCCCAGCGCTTAGGACAGTGCCTGGCACATAGTAAGCACAAAACAAATACCACAGTTATTATTATGATTATTATCATTATTAGTAGTATTATTAGATGCCATATGAGAGGCAGTGTTTCCAGTGCCAGGGGTTCTGGACAAGTGGCAGATCTCTTTCTCTCCCCAACCAAACTGTTACCCAGCATTTTTTTATGGTATTTATTGAGCACTTACTGTGTGCAGAGCACTGTAGCAGCGTGGCTCAGTGGAAAGAGCACGGGCTTTGGAGTCAGGGCTCATGAGTTCGAATCCCAGCTCTGCCACTTGTCGGCTGTGTGACTGTGGGCAAGTCACTTCACTTCTCTGCGCCTCAGTTCCCTCATCTGTAAAATGGGGATTAAGACTGTGAGCCCCACGTGGGACAACCTGATTCCCCTATGTCTACCCCAGCGCTTAGAACAGTGCTCGGCACATAGTAAGCGCTTAACAAATACCAACATTATTATTATTATTATTAACTCTTGGGAGTATCCAATACAACAGATTTGGTAGTCACATTCCCTGCCTATAAGGAGCTTATAGTCTGAAGGGAGAGACATTCAATAGTATTTATTGAGCGCTTACTGTGTGCAGAGCACTGTACTAAGCGCTTGGGATGAACAAGTCGGCAACAGATAGAGACAGTCCCTGCCGTTTGACGGGCTTACAGTCTAATCGGGGGAGACGGACAGACAAGAACACTATGTACTAAGCGCTTGGAATGTACAAATCGGCAACAGATAGAGACAATCCCTGCCCATTGACGGGCTTACTATAATTACATAAATTACAGCTATGTACATAAATGTTGTGGAGGTGAGGGGCACATATTAAGTCCTTAAAGAGTAAATTAGTTATATATGATACTTTGTACTTTTTAAGCACTGACTACCCTCCAAGCACCGTTCTGAATCCTGGGGAAGATACGGGTTAATTAGTGATAATAATAATAATGGTATTTGTTAAGCACTTACTATGTGCCAAACACTGTTCTAAGCGCTGGGGTAAATACAAGGTTATCCGGTTGTCCCACGTGGGACTCACAGCCTTAATCTCCATTTTACAGATGAGGTAACTGAGGCCCAGAGAAGTAAAGTGACCAAGGTCACAGAGCAGACAAATGGCAGAGCCAAAATTAGAACCCATGCCCTCTGACTCCCAAGCCCCTGTCCTTGCACTAGGCCACACTGCTTCCCCATCCTACATGGGGCTCACAGTCCGAGTAGTAGAGAAGCAGCGTAGCTCAGTGGAAAGAGCCTGGGCTTGGGAGTCAGAGGTCATGGGTTCAAATTTCAGCTCTGCCACTTGGCAGCTGTGTGACTGTGGGCAAGTCACTTAACTTCTCTGTCCCTCAGTGACCTCACCTGTCAAATGGGGATGAAGACTGTGAGCCTCACTTGGGACAACCTGTTTACCTTGTATCTCCCCCAGTGCTTAGAACAGTGCTCTGCACATAGGAAGCGCTTAACAAATACCAACATTATTATTATTATTATTATAGGACAGAGTAGGATTTAATTCCCATTTTACAGATGAGGTAACTGAGGCCCAGAGAAGTAAAGTGATTTGCCCAAGGTCACGCAGCAAGTAGGAAAGCCAGGACTAGAACCCAGATCCTCTGACTCCCAGGCCCAGGCTCTTAATAATAATAATGTTGGTATTTGTTGAGCGCTTACTATGTGCCGAGCACTGTTCTAAGCGCTGGGATAGACACAGGGGAATCAGGTTGTCGCACGTGGGGCTCGCGGTCTTAATCCCCATTTTCCAGATGAGGTAACTGAGGCACCGAGAAGTTAAGTGACTTGCCCGAAGTCACACAGCTGACAAGTGGCCGAGCCGGGATTCGAACCCACGACCTCTGCCTCCAAAGCCCGTGTTTCCACTAGGCCCCGCTGCTCCTCAATCTAGTACTCCCAGCCACTTTGCAAAATTGAGTTCCTTTGCTAAAAACCATCGGAATGCCGAAGCCGAGGATGGTGAAATTCTTATCACTTTGGGGGAATCAAAAGCCCAAATTTGGAGAAGGGTGTGCAAGATCTAGAGGGAGGCTAATGACGCTGTCGCCAAGAATGTCCCTTAATAGCCTGAAAGAGCTAATGAGAAGAATTTCCGAAGCAGCCAGGCCAAGAGTGACCTCACCACCCACTTTACTGGTCCACACCGCCATCCATTATCTGTAAAATTCCAGATGATCGGTCACGATAGCCATAGCCACCGACGCCTGCTTCGGCCAGGCTTTTTCAAATTCCGGCCACGCCGACGGTCGTAGGGCTGTGACAGGGCCGAGAAAGAGAATCGGGTGCCTCTCCGACTGTCTTTAGAAAGCCCATTTTCTTCTATTATTCTGGGAAAGGATTTACTCAAACCTCATTTTCAGTTTTCTGTAATTTTCAATCAATCCATCCATGGTATTTATTGAGCGCTTACTGTGTACAGAGCACTGGACTGAGCACTTGAACGAGTTGATAAATGTTGGTCGAGTCGGTAGAGTCACTACCTTACCCACCGTGTCATAATTATAGTAATGATAATAACGGTGTTATCTGTTAAGCACTTACGACGTGCCAGGCACTGTACTGAGCACTGCGGTGGATACAAGGATATCGGGTTGGACAAAGTCCCTGTCCCACGTGGGGCTCACAGTCTTAATCCCCATTTGCCAGATGAGGTAACTGAGGTTCAGGAAGTGAAGTGACTTGCCTAAGGTCACCCAGCGGTCAAGTGGCAGGGCCGGGATTAGAACCCATGTCCTTCTGCCTCGCGTCTATCTCGCCGCTGATTCCTTTCCCACATCCTCCCCCTAGCCTGGAGCTCTCCTCCCCCTCCACAGGCCCCAGACCCCGTCTCTCTCCACCTTCGTAACATTATTAATGTCACCTCTCCTCCAAGAGGCCTTCCCTGATTAAGCTCGGTTTCCTCCATTTCCCCCTCCCTTCTGTATCATCTGCGCACTTGGATCTGTGACCTTTAGGCATTTGATATTTTCCCCACCCTCAACCCCACAGCACTTATGTGACTAGCTTTAAATTATTCATTATGCATTATTTACGTTTAATAATGTCTGCCTCCACCCTTCTGGACTGTTAGTTCACTGTGGGCAGGGAATACGTCAGCCAACTCTGTTGTATTTGTACTTTCCCAAATGCTTAGTACACGCTCTGAGTGTAGTGAACGCTTAATAAACACTATTGGCCATGATTTTGTGATCTTTACCCATTAGGAGCTCACAGTGTAGAGGGAGAAACAGACATCTAAACGTTAAAATAAATTAAAGAGGGATTTTAAAATTTTTTTCTGGTATTTGTTAAATGCTTACTATGTGCCAGGCACTGTACTGAGCAGTGATGCCGATACAAGCTAATCAGGTTGGATAGAGTCCCTGACCCACGTGAGGCTCATATCTTAATGCCCATTTTACAGATGAGGGAACTGAGGCCCAGAGAAGTCAAGTTCATTCATTCATTCAATAGTATTTATTGAGCACTTACTATGGGCAAAGCACTGTACTAAGCGCTTGGAATATACAATTTGGCAACAGATAGAGACAATCCCTGCCCAGTGATGGGCTCACAGTCTAATCGGGGGAGACGGACGGACAAAAACAAGACAACACAATCACGATCAACTGACTTGCCCAAGATCACACAGCAGCCAAGCGGCAGAGGTGGGATTAGGACCCATCCGAATTGTACATTCCAAGCGCTTAGTACAGTGCTCTGAGCATAGTAAGCGCTCAATATTGAATGAATCAACTCATGACCTTCTGACTCCCAGGCGTGTGATCTGTCCACTACACCATGAATGCATAAGGGTTGAATGAGAGAGATGAGGTGAGGATATCGCCAAAGTTAGGGGCTTGTGAGACAGGGAGGATATATGGTGGTATTTGTTAAGCGCTTACTATGTGCAAAGCACCGTTCTAAGCACTGGGGGATGCAAGGTGATCCGGTTGTCCCACGTGGGGCTCACAGTTTTAATCCTCACTTTCCAGATGAAGTAACGGAGGCACAGAGAAGTTAAGTGACCGGCCCGAGGTCACACAGCTGGGATTAGAACCCACAACCTCGGCCTCCCAAGCCCAGGCTCTTTATACTGAGCCACGCTGCTGTTCGAGACAGTGCTCAATAAGCGCTCAATAAATACGATCGAATGAATGGCGCCGGCCGGGCCGCGGTAGAAGATCAGATCAGGAAGATCTCCTCCCGTCTCCCCCGATCAGACCGTAAGCCCGTCAAACGGCAGGGACCGTCTCTATCTGTTGCCGACTTGTTCATCCCAAGCGCTTAGTACAGTGCTCTGCACATAGTAAGCGCTCAATAAATACTATTGAATGAATGCATGAATGAATGAAGAGGAGGAGAGCTGATTGCCTTAAAGTTGATAGAAATTTCTGTTGGATGTGGAGGTGGACGGGCAACCGCTGGAGGGTCTTGAGGAGGGAGAAACGTGGCCTGAACGTTTTCCTAGAATGACTATCCAGGCAGCAGGGGAGGAATTCTGTTTTGGACAGATTTAGTGTGAGGTGTCAGCAACCAAGGACAGTTGTCCTGAAGGCAGGAGGAGATGCGAGACTGCAGAGAAGGAGAGACGTCGGGGCTGGAGATGAAGATTTAGGATCAACAACTTCCCTTTCTGATAATGATAATGTTTGTATTTGTTAAGCGCTTACTATGGGCAGAGCACCGTTCTAAGCGCTGGGGGAGATCCAGGGGAATCAGGTCGTCCCCCGTGAGGCTCCCAGTTAATCCCCATTTTCCAGATGAGGGAACCGAGGCCCAGAGAAGTGAAGCGACTCGCCCACAGTCACACAGCTGACAAGGGGCAGAGCCGGGAGTCGAACTCATGACCTCTGACTCCGAAGCCCAGGCTCTTTCCGCTGAGCCAGCCCTTAATGGACAAAGGAAGGAAGGAAACACGTGTTCTATCGGGACAGACCGGTGCTGTAGGAGAACGTCCCCAGTCCCTCTGCCGTGTTCTGTCCAAACTGTATAGCGCAAACGTGTTCTACCAGGGCAGACTGGTGCTATGGGGAAAATATTCTGTATTTTTCCAGAGTATTCTATCCAGACGATGAAAAGAAAATGCATGCTATAGCAAAAGCGGGGATAGTATAATGAATAAGAAACTCCTCTCTTTAAGAACGAGGCATCCTTCATAATATGCTGCTCAAGAACCTTCTTTTAACACTGGATTTGTTCATAAGGAATGCAATTTATCTCATAAATTACTCAGCATTTTAGGTCAGTGTTGAATTCAAAATTGGGAAAAATACAAATGATATTTTAATGCTCCATATATATCTTTACAGTGAAGTCTAAATCTATCTTCTTTAATGTTCTGCCAAAATAACTGTTCTGCCAGTTCTGTGAACTCAATTGGCTGACAACTAAAATGAATTCCTTATGTCCACTCATTATTAACCGAGACTCCGTGATCTGAAAATATGCATTTGGAAAGAGAAATTTGCCTAATGAAGATAGAGAACTTGGGTTTCACCTACTGATTCAGTATTTGCTGAGAGGCTGTTCCTCTCCATCCAAACGTAGCTTGCTAATGCGATAACTGAGATGGCAAGATGGTATTTGGTCAATCATTCATTTTAATATGGCATTAGTTTAATAATAATAATAATAATAATAATAATGTTGGTATTTGTTAAGCGCTTACTATGTGTAGAGCACTGTTCTAAGCGCTGGGGTAGGTACAGGGTCATCAGGTTGTCCCATGTGAGGCTCACAGTCTTAATCCCCATTTTACAGATGAGGTCACTGAGGCACAGAGAAATTAAGTGAAAAGAGCCCGGGCTTGGGAGTCAGAGGTCATGGGTTCGAATGCCGGCTCTGTCACTTGGCAGCTGTGTGACCTTGGGCAAGTCACTTAACAAGCACTTAACAAATATCATTATTATTATTATTATTATTATTATCAGTCTCATTTGATTTCCTTTAGGCCTAATTTAATTTCTAGTTTCACTCAGCTGGTTCTCAATTCCATTATCATCACATGTCTGTATCCTCCCTTCTAATCCGTGAGCCCACTGTAGGCAGGGATTTTCTTGATTTGTTGCTGAATTGTACTTTCCAAGTGCTTAGCACAGTGCTCTGCACACAGTAAGCGCTCAATAAATACAACTCAATGAATGAATGAATCACTTTATTATAAGTATTATTGCAGTATGGTCTACTGGATAGAGCCCGGGCCTGGGATGATGATGATGGACCTGGGTTCCGATCCCAGTTCTGCCTCTTGTCTGCTGTGTAACCCTGGGCAAGTCACTTCACTTCTCTGGGCCTCAGTTACCGCAGCTGTGAAATGGGGATTAAGACTGCGAGCCCCATATGGGTCAGGGATTGGGTCCAATCTGATTCCTCTGTATCTACCCCAGCACTTAAAGCAGTACTTGACACATAGTAAACACTTAAAAAATGCCACCATTAATTAATTGAGAAGACACCACTGGTGGGTGGGTGTGGCTGAAAAAGCCACATTGCTCACACAAAAAAGTTGTCCTTTTGTGCTGTCAGTCAGCCAATTGTACTTATTGAGCACTTACTCTAATACTTCTCTAATAGAGAAGCAGCGTGGCTCAGTGGAAAGAGCACGGGCTTTGGAGTCCGAAGTCATGGGTTCGAATGCCGGTTCGGTCACTTGTCAGCTGGGTGACTTTGGGCAAGTCACTTCATTTCTCGGTGCCTCCGTTACCTCATCTGGAAAATGGGGATGAGGACTGTGAGCCCCACGTGGGACTGTGAGCCCAACCCGATTCCCCTGTGTCTACCCCAGCGCTTAGAACAGTGCTCGGCACATAGTAAGCGCTTAACAAATACCAACGTTATTATACTTGTGGAATTTGTTAAGCGCTTATCTTGTGTCAGGCACTGAACTAAGCACTGGGGTGGATACAAGCAAATCAGGTAATTTATTCATTCATTCATTCATTCAATAGTATTTATTGAGCGCTTACTATGTACAGAGCACTGTACTAAGCGCTTGGGATGAACAAGTCGGCAACAGATAGAGACGGTCCCTGCCGTTTGACGGGCTTACGGTCTAATCGGGGGAGACGGACAGACGAGAACGATGGCGATAAATAGAGTCGAGGGGAAGAACGTCTTGTAAAAACCGATGGCGACTAAATAGAATCGAGGCGATGTGCAATTCATTAACAAAATAAATAGGGTCACGGAAATATAGACAGTCGAGCGGACGAGTACGGTGCCGTGGGGATGGGAAGGGAGAGGTGGAAGAGCAGATGGAAAAGGGGAAAATGAGGGTTTAGCTGCGGAGAGGTAAAGGGGGGATGGCAGAGGGAGTAGAGGGAGAAGAGGAGTTCAGTCTGGGAAGGTCTCTTGGAGGAGGTGATTTTTAAGTAGGGTTTTGAAGAGGGAAAGAGAATCAGTTTGGCGGAGGTGAGGAGGGAGGGCGTTCCGGGACCACGGGAGGATGCGACCCGGGGGTCGACGGCGGGATGGGCGAGACCGAGGGACGGCGAGGAGGTGGGCGGCGGAGGAGCGGAGCGTGCGGGGTGGGCGGTAGAAAGAGACAAGGGAGGAGAGGTAGGAAGGGGCGAGGTGACGTAGAACCTCGAAGCCTAGAGTGAGGAGTTTCTGTTTGGAGCGGAGGTCGATAGGCAACCACTGGAGTTGTTTAAGAAGGGGAGTGACATGCCCAGATCGTTTCTGCGGGAAGATGAGCCGGGCGGCGGAGTGAAGAATAGACCGGAGCGGGGCGAGAGAGGAGGAAGGGAGGTCGGAGAGAAGGCCGACACGGTAGTCTAGCCGGGATATAACGAGAGCCCGTAACGGTAAGGTAGCCGTTCGGGTGGAGAGGAAAGGGCGGATCTTGGCGATATCGTAGAGGTGAAACCGGCAGGTCTCGGTAACGGATAGGATGTGTGGGGTGAACGAGAGGGACGAGTCAAGGATGACACCGAGATCGCGGGCCTGCGGGACGGGAAGGATGGTCGTGCCATCCACGGTGATAGAGAAGTCTGGGAGAGGACCGGGTTTGGGAGGGAAGATGAGGAGCTCGGTCTCGCTCATGTTGAGTTTTAGGTGGCGGGCCGACATCCAGGTGGAGACGTCCCGGAGGCGGGAGGAGATGCGAGCCCGAAGGGAGGGGGAGAGGACAGGGGCGGAGATGTAGATCTGCGTGTCATCTGCGTAGAGATGGTAGTCGAAGCCGTGAGAGCGAATGAGTTCACCGAGGGAGTGAGTGTAAAATTTACAGTCCCTGTCACACGTGGGGCTGACGATATTGATCCCCGTTTTCCAGACGAGGTAACTGAAGCTCAGAGAAGTGAAGTGACTTACCCAAGGTCACATAGTAGACAAGCGGCAGAACCGGGATCAGAAGCACTGTACTGAACGCTTGAAAGAGTACCATATAACAGTATAATAAGACACGTTCCCTTCCCGCGATGAATTTATTCATTTGTTCATTCAATTCATTCAGTTGTATTTCTTGAGCGCTTACTGTGTGCAGAGCACTGTACTAAGCTCTTGGAAAGTACAATTCGGCAACAGATAGAAACAATCCCTACCCAACGACGGGCTCACAGTCTAGAAGGGGGGAGACAGACAACAAAATAAAACAAAACAAGTGGACAGACATCAATAGCATCAATAGAAAGAAATAGAATTCTAAATATATACACACCATTAATAAAATGAATAGAATAATAAGTATGTACCTATATACACAAGTGCTGTGGGGAGGGGAGGGGAGTAGAACAGAGGGAAGGAGTCGAGGCGATGGGGAGGGGAGGAGGAGCAGAGGAAAAGGGGGGCTCACTCCGGGAAGGCCTCCTGGAGGAGGTGAGCTCTCAGTAGGGCTTTGAAGGGAGGAAGTGTGCTAATGAGGGGGGAAGACAGAAATTAATACAAACTTGCTGTTTATAGCACCTCATGCTCTTATAATAACGATGGCATTTGCTAAGCGTTTACTATGTGCCAAGCACTGTTCTAAGCGCTGGGGGGAGACAAGGTAATCAGGATGCCCCATGTGAGCCCCACTTAATCCCCATTTTCCAGATGAGGTAACTGAGGCACAGAACAGTGAAGTGACTTGCCCAAAATCACGCAGCTGACAAGTGGCAGAGCCGGGATTAGAACCCACGACCCCTGACTCCCAGGCCTGGGCTCCTTCCACCGAGTCACGCTGCTTCTAAGACTCTCGTCCCATCTCTCATTCCTTAGAAAGTTTAGACTTAATAGCAACCGTTTGCTCTTAACCTTCCACTCATATGATAACAATACTAATAATAGTAATAACGACTCAGTGCTTACAAGGTGTCAAGCACTGATCTAAGAGCTGGGGAAATGATAGTTGTGGCATTTATTCAGCACTTACTATTCTCTAGACTGTGAGCTCCTTGTGGGCAAGGAATGTGTTTTGATGTTTTATTGTAAGCAGAGTGGCTCAACGGAAAGAGTCTGGGCTTGGGAGTCAGACTTCATGGGTTCGACTCCCGACTCTGCCACTTGTCAGCTGTGTGACTGTGGGCAAGTCACTTCACTTCTCTGTGCCTCAGTTCCCTCATCTGTAAAATGGGGATTAACTGTGAGTCTCACGTGGGACGACCTGATTTCCCTGTGTCTACCCCAGCGCTTAGAACAGTGCTCTGCACGTAGTAAGCGCTTAACAAATACCAACATTATTGTTATTACTCTCCCAAGCGCTTAGTACGGTGCTTTGCACACAATAAGTGCGCAATAAATGCGATTGATAATATGTGCCAAGCACTGGATGAAGCTCCGGGGTAGAGGCGAGCAAATCAGGTTGGACACAGTCCCTGTCCCAAATCAGGCTCACAGCCTTAATCCCCATTTTACAGATGAGTTAACTGAAGCCCAGAGAAGTGAATTGATTTGCCCAAGGTCATACAGCAGAAAAGTGGCAGAATGGGGATTAGAACCCAGGTCCTTATAATAATAATAATAATAACGTTGGTATTTGTTAAGCACTTACTATGTGCAGAGCACTGTACTAAGCGCTGGGTTAGATACAGGGTAATCAAGTTGTTCCACGTGAGGCTCACAGTCTTAATCCCCATTTTCCAGACGAGGTAACTGAGGCCCAGAGAAGTGAAGTGACTCGCCCACGGTCACACAGCTGACGAGTGGCAGAGCCGGGATTTGAACCCATGACCTCTGACTCCCAAGCCGGTGCTCTCTCCACTGAGCCGCGCTGCTTCTCCAATGACTCCCAGACCCGTACTCTATCCATTAACAATAATTTATGGTACTCATCAAGCATTTACTATGTGCCAAGCACAGTTTTTAGCACTGGGATAGATTCAACTTAATCAGGTCGGACCCAGTCCCTGTCCCACACTGGGCTCACACTCTTATACCCCAATTTTTAGAGTTGAGTAACTGAGGCCCAGAGGAGTTAAGTGACTTGCCCAAGGTCACACAGCAGACAAGTGGTGGAGCCGGAATTAGAACCCATGACCTTCTGACTCCCAGGTCCGGGCTCTAGCCATTAGATCACACCGCTCCTAGATACAATAATGATAAATAATAATAATGTTTGGTATTTGTTAAGCGCTTACTATGGTGCCGAGCACCGTTCTAAGCGCTGGGGTAGACACAGGGAATCAGGCTGTCCCACGTGGGGCTCACAGTCTTCATCCCCATTTTCCAGATGAAGGGAACTGAGGCGCAGAGAAGTGAAGTGACTCGCCCACAGTCACACAGATGACAAGTGGCGCGAGCGGGGATTCGAACCCATGGACCTCTGACTCCAGAGCCCATGCTCTTTCCACTGACCCACGCTGTTCCCATCAGACCATCAGGCCCCAGTGGAGCTTTACAGTCTTAGTAGGAGAGAGCACAGGGATTGCACCCCATTTTGCAGATGAGGGAACTGAGGCCCAGAGAAAGGGAGCGCTCGTCCAAGGTCCCACAACACTCTAAACGTCGGAACGGGATTAGAACCCATGTCTTATGACTCCTAGGCCCGGGCTCTTCCCCCTAGGCCACTCCGCTTCGCCAAAAAAGCTTTGAATATTTACCTCTCCCCCACTTCACACACGCCGACACACCCGGAGCCGTGGATTTCAAATCGATCCCATAGACGTTGCTGTCGGAAGAGACATTTTCAACTGTCATGACGAGATCCGACACCCGACGGAAGACGGGGACGAAAGACGGGGTCCAACTTGACCGCTGTTCGAGATGAATGTTCCACCCACTTCATTCCATTTCCCCGTTCCCATAGCCGGTCCTGATGACAGATTAAAAATATGAGCGCTTTCTTTGCGTTGGCCAAATCGCAATTCAAAAAGACATAGTTTCCTAAGTTATTTTTAAACTCTACTGTTTATAGTTCTGTTCAAATGGTTAGATGAAAAAAAGCCTCCTTAAAAATAAAAGTTTAAAGTTTGCCGCTCCGCCATAAATCTGGGATTTTCTTCCTCGTAAACAAGTTCAAACTCTCCATCGTCGATGTAGCAACATAAACGGAAATCAAATTAACCCCCAATAAAAAAACTGCGCCCCGAGATGAAATGGTTTTCGTGGCGCTGTTTCAGAAAAACAACTCAGTTCTCTCAAGATAGTTTAGAAACTAGATTGTAATCCTTGATAGATTGTAAATTTGAGGATAGGGGTGGTGCCTGCTAATTCTACCGAACTCGTCCAAGCCTTTAGTAGAGTATTGCGCACAGAACAAATGCCGGGTCAAGGCCATTGATCGATCGATCGATCGCCTCCTTTTTATGGTGTTTGTGCAGGGTTTACTATGCGTCAAGCACTGTTCTAAGCGCAAAGGTAGATCAAAATTAATCAGGTTGGACACAGTGTCTGTCCCACGTGGGGTTTACGGTCTAATGTTGGTATTTGTTAAGCGCTTACTATGTGTCGAGCACTGTTCTAAGCGCTGGGGTAGACACAGGGGAATCAGGTCGTCCCACGTGGGGCTCACAGTCTTCATCCCCATTTTACAGATGAGGTCACTGAGGCACCGAGAAGCGAAGTGACTTGCCCAAAGTCACACAGCTGACAAGGGGCCGAGCCGGGATTTGAACCCATGACCTCTGACTCCAAAGCCCGGGCTCTTTCCACTGAGCCACGCTGCTTCTCAAGGTCTACGTAGGAAGGAGTAGGATTTAATCCCCATTTTACAGATGAGGTAACCGAGGCGCAGAAAGGTGAGGTTCCTCACTCCAGGTCCCACGGCAGGCAGGGAGCCGAGCCGGGATTAGAACCCAGGTCCTCTGAATCCCCCGACCGTGGTCTTTCCACTAGGCCGTGCTGCTTTTCATAACAGCGGGGCTCAAGAGAAGCAGCGTGGCTCATTGGAAAGAGCCCGGGCTTGGGAGTCAGGGGTCATGAGTTCGGGTTCCGGCTCTGCCACTTGTCAGCTGTGTGACTGTGGGCGAGTCCCTTCACTTCTCTGGGCCTCAGGTCCCTCATCTGGAAAAAGGGGATTAAGACCGTGAGCCTCACATGGGACAACCTGATTCCCCTGTGTCTACCCCAGCGCTTAGAACAGTGCTCTGCACATAGTAAGCGCTTAACAAATACCAACATTATTATTACTATTATTTAAGGAGTTGAGAAGCAGCATGGCCTAGTATTCATTCAATAGTATTTACTGAGCGCTTACTATGTGCCGAGCACTGTACTAAGCGCTTGTCTAGTAGGTAGAGTAGGGGCCTGGGAGGCAGCATGGCTTGTGAAGCAGCGTGGCTCAGTGGAAAGAGCATGGGCTTTGAAGTCAGAGGTCATGGGTTCGAATCCCCGCTCGGCCCCTTGTCAGCTGTGTGACTTTGGGCGAGTCACTTCGCTTCTCGGTGCCTCAGTGACCTCATCTGTAAAATGGGGATGAAGACTGTGAGCCCCACTTGGGACAACCTGATTCCCCTGTGTCTACCCCAGCGCTCAGAACGGTGCTCGGCACATAGTAAGCGCTTAACAAATACCAACATTATCATTATCATTGATAATAATAATTGCGGTATTTGTTAAGCGCTTACTATGTGCGGTAGGGAGTGGGAGGTGAGGAAAGGTGGGGCGTAGTCAGGGAAGACCTCTTGGAGGAGATGGGCCTTCAGTAAGGTTTTGAAGTCGGGGGAGAGTCGTTGTCTTTCAGATATGAGGAGGGAGGACGTTCCAGGCCAGGGCAGGGTGTGGGGGAGAGGTCGGCGTGAGAAAGACAAGATGGAGGCCCAGTGAGAAGGTCGGCATTAGAGGAGCGAAGTGTGCGGGCTGGGGTGGAGTAGGAGAGGAGTGAGGAGAGATTTTTTGTTGTTGTTGGTATTTGTTAAGCGCTTACTATGTGCCGAGGAGGGGGCGAGGGGATTGAGAGGAAGAGCAGTGAGAGAGAGGAGGGATTGAATCCCCATTCTGAGAAGCAGCGTGGCTCAGTGGAAAGAACCCGAGCTTGGGAGTCAGAGGTTACGGGTTCGACTCCAGGCTCTGCCCCTGGTCAGCTGTGTGACCGTGGGCGAGTCACTTCACTTCTCTGGGCCTCAGTTCCCTCATCTGGAAAATGGGGATTAACCGGGAGCCTCACGGGGGACGACCCGATGACCCTGTATCTCCCCCAGCGCTTAGAACGGTGCTCTGCACATAGTAAGCGATTAACAGATACCAACATTATTACTCTGCAGATGAGGTAACTGAGGGAGGCACAGAGAAGTGAAGGGACTTGTCCGAGGTCACTCAACAGACAAGAAGCAGAAGCAGGATTAGAACTCCAGGTCTTCGGACAACGAGGCCCGGGGTCTTTCTCCTGGGCCACGCTGCTTCCCCTCCTTGAATATCCACTACTTTCTTTCTCCATTCCCAGACATTTCACGTGAATTTACTACCTATATAAGAAAACCCTCGGCTACGTAACTCTAGAAGAACCGAAAGTGCCGTGTAATGAAGCCATTCATGAATTCACTAATATTTATTGAGCACGTTCTCAATATCTGCTCCTAAGATGGCTGAACAGGGTGTATCGGATCCCTTTAAAGACACTGCTAAGAGCCTAATTAGCATTCTAAACTGGCTCCATGAAAACAACGTGGCTCAGTGGAAAGAGCCCGAGCTTGGGAGTCAGAGGTGGTGGGTTCTCATCCCGGCTTCGCCGCTTGCCAGCCGTGAAGTCACTTAACTTCTCTGTGCCTCAGTTCCCTCGTCTGTAAAATGGGGATTAAAGCTGTGAGCTCCACGGGGGACAACCTGATGACCCTGTATCTACCCCAGCGCTTAGAACAGTGCTCGGCACCTAGTAAGCGCTTAACAAATACCACCATTATTATTATTATTATTAATGGATGAGTTCTAAGTACAGTTTAACACGAGAAACAATGTGAAGTGCATTAATCTGTTCCAAGATCCTAAAGATTGACCAAAGCAGTATAGATATACTGAAAAGACAGGAGAATCCAATATAGTTGCATGGCCAAATAGCAATATAGATGCAAAAAAGAAAGAAAGATTTTCAAATGAGTCTTTTGGGGGTAGTTACATGTGTAAATAAAGTACTCGGTTTTCCGTGGCATTTACTGAGTACTTACTGTACAAATTTACGCTCGGGAAAGTACAACAGAGTTAGCGGATGTAACACCAGGCCTCAAGGAGTTTACGGTCTACTGTGTGCTAAGCACTGTACCGAGCCCTGAGCGGAGGACAGTAGGGTTAATATATAATGTGCCCGGCACATAATAAGCGCCTAACAGATACCGTAAAATAAAAAGATCCCTGCCCTCAGCGAGTTTACAATCTCCTGGGAGCAGCATGGCTTAGCGGATAGAGCACGGGCTTGGGAGTGATGATGATGATAATGGTTGTTAAGGGCTTACTATGTGCCGAGCACTGTCCTAAGCGCTGGGGTAGATATAAGGTGATCAGACTGTCCCACGTGGGGCTCACAGTCTTAATCCTCATTTTACAGATGAGGGAACTGAGGCCCAGAGAAGTGAACTGACTTGCCCGAAGTCGCACAGCTGACCGTGTGGAGCCGGGATTAGAACCCACGACCTCTGACTCCCAAGCCTGGGCTCTTTCCACTAAGCCACGCTGCTTCTCTAAGTCAGAGGACGTGAGTTCTAATCCCGGCTCTGCCACTTGTCTGCTGTGTGACCTTGGGCAAGTCTATTAACTTCTCTGTGCCTCAGTTACCTCATCTGGAAAATGGGGATTAAGACTGTGAGCCCCTCGTGGGACAGCCCGATTACCTTGTATCTACACCAGTGGTTAGAACAGTGCATAGCACATAGTAAGCATTTAACAAATACAGTGATAATAATAATAATGATAATACTGAGTGCAGAGCACTGTATTGAGCGCTGGGGAGAGTCCAGTTGAGTTGGTAGGTGAGGGACATGTGGGACAACCCGATTACCTTGTACCTACCCCAGTGGTTAGAACGGTGCGTGGCACATAGTAAGCGCTTAACAAATACAATAATAATAATAATGATAATAATACTGAGTGCAGAGCACTGTATTGAGCGCTGGGGAGAGTCCAGTTGAGTTGGTAGACGAGGGACACGTGGGACAACCCGATTACCTTGTATCTACTCCAGCGAACAGTGCGTGGCACACAGTAAGCGCTTAACAAATACCATAATAATAATAATAATTCTGAGTGCAGAGCATTGTATTGAGCGCTGGGGAGAGTCCAGTTGGTAGACTTCGATCCCTGCCCTCGAGGACTTCCAGTCTAGCAGCGGAGACAGATACTAAAACCGGCTATAAAGATACGTACGTAACTACCGTGAAGGCCGGGGAGGGGGATTATCTAACTGCTTAGGGGGTACAGACTCAGGGGTTACCCCACCCAGTCAGTGCTCAATAAATATGATTGATTGATTGATTGACAGGGAAAACCAAATAGGGAGATGAAAGATGAGCCAGGGAAGGCTTCCTGGAGGAGATGTGATTTTAGTGGCCCTTTGAAGATGGGGGGAGGACGAGCGGCAGGACGCTAGTGGGAAGCAGCGTGGCTCAGTGGAAAAGAGCCTGGGCTTCGGAGTCAGAGGTCACGAGTTCGACTCCCGGCTCTGCCACTTCTCAGCTGTGTGACTGTGGGCGAGTCACTTCACTTCTCTGGGCCTCAGTTCCCTCATCTGGAAAATGGGGATTAACTGGGAGCCTCACGGGGGACAACCTGATTACCCTGTATCTCCCCCAGCGCTTAGAACAGTGCTCTGCACATAGTAGCGCTTAACAAATACTAACATTATCATTATTAGTGGGGAGGGATTCCAGGCAGGAGGGAAGGCTTGAGCAAGCAGTCGATGGTGAAGGAGGGACGGACAGTTATAGGCTGGTAATGATAATGATAATAATAATAATAATGGTATTTGTTAAGCACTTACTACGTGCCGGGAACTGCACTAAGCGCTGGGGTGGAAACAAGCAAATCGAGTGGGACACGGTCCCCGTTCCATGTGGGACTTGCCATCTCAATCCCCATTTTACAGATGAGGTACCTGAGGCCCAGAGAAGTTAAGGGCTTTGTTAAGGGCTTACTGTGTGCCAGGAACTGTATTAAGCGCTGGGGTAGATACAAGCAAATGGGGTCCCTGGCCCACGGTCTCGATCCCCGTTTTACAGATGAAGTCACCGCAAGCCCAAAGAAGTGAAGTGACTTGCCCAAGGTCACACAGCAGGCAAGTGGCAGAGCCGGGATAATGATGATAATAATAATAATGGTATTTGTTAATTCGTTAATTAGAGAAGCAGCGTGGCTCAGTGGAAAGAGCACGGACTTTGGAGTCAGAGATCATGGGTTCGAATCCCGGCTCTGCCCCTTGTCAGCTGTGTGACTGTGGGCGAGTCACTTCACTTCTCCGTGCCTCAGTTACCTCATCTGTAAAATGAGGATTAAGACTGTGAGCCCCACGTGGGACCACCTGATTCCCCTGTGTCTACCCCAGCGCTTAGAACAGTGCTCGGCACATAGTAAGCGCTTAACAAATACCAACATTATTATTAATCATTCATTCAATAGTATCTACTGAGCGCTTACGGTGTGCAGAGCACTGTGCTAAGGGCTTGGAAAATACAATTCGGTAACAGATAGAGGCAATCCCTACCCAACAACGGGCTCACAGTCTAGAAGAAGCGCTTACTCTGTGCAAGGCGTTGTCCTAAGCGCTGGGGAGACCCAGAGAAGTGAAGTGACTTGGCCAAGGTCACACAGCAGACAAGCGGCAGAGCTGGGATTAGAGCCCACGACCTTCTGACTCCCAGGCCTGTGTTCTAGGCACTGCAACACGCTGCTTCTGGTATTCATTCAATAGTATTTATTCATTTCATTCAATAGTATTTATTGAGCGCTTACTATGTGCAGAGCACTGTACTAAGCGCTTGGGATGAACAAGTCGGCAACAGATAGAGACGGTCCCTGCCGTTTGACGGGCTTACGGTCTGATCGGGGGAGACGGACAGACGAGAACGATGGCAATAAAATTCTGGTAGCAGGGGAGGGCACTGTGTGGCCCGGGTTGTGACAGGAGAAGGAGGAAAGAAGTATAAGGGGGGCAGAGTTGATGGAGTGGGTTAAAAGTAATGGTGAGGACCTTCTATCTGTTGCAATAATAATAGGAATAATAATGATATTCGGTAAGCGCTTACTGTGTGTCAAGCACTGGACTAAGCACTGCCATAGAAACGAGATCATCAGGTCCCGCAGGGGGCTCTCAGTCTAAGTGGGAGAGAGGAAAACCTTCGAATACCCATTTTGCAGATGAAAGAACTGAGGAACAGGGACGTGAAGTGACTCGCCCAAGCGCATAATAATAATGCTGTTGGTATTCGTTAAGCGCTTACTATGTGCCGAGCACTGTTCTAAGCGCCGGGGTAGGTACAGGGTCATCAGGCTGTCCCCCGTGAGGCTCACAGTTAGTCCCCATTTTCCAGATGAGGTAACTGAGGCCCAGAGAAGTGAAGTGACTCGCCCACAGTCACACAGCTGACAAGGGGCAGAGCCGGAATTCGAACCCATGACCTCTGACTCCCAAGCCCGGATTCTTTCCGCTGAGCCGTTCCAAGCGCTGAGTACAGTGCTCTGCACATAGTAAGCCCTCAATAAATACTACTGAATGAATGCCCAAGGTCACGCGGCGGGCCAGTGGCGGAGTCTGGATTAGAACCCAGGTCCCTCCGACGCTCGGGCTCGAGTTCTTTCCACTTGGCCACACTGCTTCTGCTTGACGTGGAGAGAGACGGGCAACCGCTGGAGACTTCTGAGGGGCGGGGAGACGCGAGCCGGATGTTATCTCCTGCGGCCCCTTGTTTTAACATCCTGGAGATCCGTCATTATCTCAGGTTAAATTAAAAAGGGTTTTAATCACCCTAATCAAGTCACTCGAGGGTAGAGGAGGAGAGGAAGCGAAGCGATTAAGCCAAACCGTGCGACGTTAACGCCGAAAGATGTAGCGCCGAAAGAAAGACCGGCATTGAAATTCAAGAGAGCCGTCGTAAAGCGGGCCGAAAGTAGAGTGTTAAAAGAGGGGATCGGGGTAGAAGAAAGTCTCTTCCGGGGGTTACCGTTAGTTTGCTTATAAAGATATCTCGCTGTAACTTGTCAACACAGCCCACTTTACTCCTGGCAAACGGCGGCCCGGTCCTCTAATCGGCGCATCTGATTTTCGAGTCTGTCCAGAGCCCTTCCGAGCCACCGGGGGCCTGGCTCCTTCCGACCGCCGTCTTTGGCCTACCGAATTCCATTTATAGTGATGATTCTCTATTCTCTCTCTGGCATCGCCCCGCTGAGGGTTCGTGCCCGGTTCTGGCTCCCTGCCCGACTTCGGCTTAAGTTCCTGGCCGGGATCGCTCATTCTATTAATATTTATTAAGCGCCCACGGAGAGAGTGGTACAGAGCTGAATCTCTTTCTCCTGGAAAGGAGTTCATTCATTTCTTCATTCATTTATTCAATCGTATTTATGGATGGAATGTTGGCATTTGCTAAGCGCTTACTGTGTGCCGAGCACCGTTCTAAGCGCTGGGGGAGAGACAGGGGAATCAGGTCGTCCCGCGTGAGGCTCACAGTTAATCCCCATTTTCCAGATGAGGTCACTGAGGCCCAGAGAAGTGAAGTGATTTGCCCACAGTCACACAGCTGACAAGTGGCAGAGCCGGGATTGGAACTCATGACCTCCGACTCCCAAGCCCGTGCTCTTTCCAGTGAGCCACGCCGCTTCTCAGGTGCGGAGCACTGTACTAAGTGCTCGGGAGAGGACGATATAACGATCTAACAGAGTCGGAAGAGACTTTCCCTGCCCACAACGAGCTTACGGTCTGGAGGGGGAGGCTACGGACAGAAGTGATGCGGGGCTGAGTGTGGGGGTGAATAAAGGGAGCAAATCAGGGCGACGCAGAAGGGAGTGGGAGAAAAGGAAACGAAGGGTCAGTCAGGGAAGGCCTCTTGGAGGAGATGGGCCTCCGATAAGGCTCTGAAGATGGGGACAGTCACTGTCAGATAAGAAGAGGGGGGACGTTCCGGGCCGTGGACACTTCTCTGTGCCTCAGTTCCCTCATCTACGGAAGGGGAATTCAATCCCTGTTCTCCCCCCTACTGGGCTGTGAGGCCCATTTGGTATCTGATTTACTTGTGTCCACCCCAGTGCTTAGCCCAATGCTCGGCCCCTAGTAAGCACCTAAAAAATACCCCAGTTATTCTACTGGCGGGGAAAATGAGAGACGGAGAAGAGGGGAGGTTTGCGAAGTCCACTCGGCCAATTGCCTACTGAGGGCAGTGACTCCAGATAGCGTTACGCCCTGCTGTTCCCGCAGATTCCTAAATAGTCAGGAAATCAACTCACCGAGGATTGATGGGGGAGAAAAATTGAATCAAACCACCGCCTGCGTGTCCCCAGTATCAATCATTCGATCAACGAATCATATTTATTGAATGCCTACCGTGCGAAGAGCTCTTTACTGAGCCCTTGGGAGAATGTACAACAGAGTTGGAAGACGTTCTTCCAATACAAAGGTCAACAATGTCTCATCTCCTCATAATCTTTTCCCCACTCCTGGATCACCTGTGCCGTTTAGTCCGTAACCTCCTAAACTCACCCCACCCCACAGACGTGGCGTACTTATCCCAAACTTCAAATTGCCTCCAGGATTGCACCTGGAGAGTTTCCAGTCCTCTACCAGTCTCGGTACTGGAGGGAAAGTGAAGCGGAGGCCCGTCCGTTCCATTCCGAGCTTGGCCAGTGGCTAGCGAGCGGCGGGCCGTCGGCTACGACTCAAAACTCCCCCGTGCCGGGCAGCGGCGGCCCGCGAGACAGTCGAGGTAGGAGACTCCAGTTGACTGGGCGGAAAGAGGCGATGGCAAACCACTTCTGGATTTTTCCCAAGAAAAGCAGCGTGGTTCAGTGGAAAGAGCCCGGGCTTGGGAGTCAGAGGTCACGGGTTCGAATCCCGGCTCTGCCATGTGTCAGCTGTGTGACTGTGGGCAAGTCACTTCACTTCTCTGTGCCTCAGTTCCCTCATCTGTAAAATGGGGCTGAAGACTGTGAGCCTCACGTGGGACGACCTGATTACCCTGTATCTACCCCAGCGCTTAGAACAGTGCTCTGCGCATAGTAAGCGCTTAAAAATACCAACATTATAGAGAAGCAGCGTGGCTCAGTGGAAAGAGCACGGGCTTTGGAGTCAGAGGTCATGAGTTCGAATCCCAGCTCTGCCACTTGTCAGCTGTGTGACTGTGGGCGAGTCACTTCACTTCTCTGGGCCTCAGTTACCTCATCTGTAAAATGGGGATGAAGACTGTGAGCCCCAAGTGGGACAACCTGATTCCCCTGTGTCTACCCCAGCGCTTAGAACAGTGCTCTGCACATAGTAAGCACTTAACAAATACTAACATTATTAGAGGGGGAGACAGCTATTAATACAAATGACTGATTTAATCTGTATATATAATTTGTACATAACTGCATAGGTGCTGTGGGGCTGAGGGTGGGGTGAATACCAAATGCCCAAAGGGTCACAGATGCAAGTGATGGATGACAAAGAGGGAGCTGAGGTAAGCATTCATTCATTCATTCAATAGTATTTACTGAGCACTTACTATGTGCAGAACACTGTACTAAGCGCTTGGAATGTACAAATCGGCAACAGATAGAGACAGTCCCTGCCCTATGACGGGCTTACGGTCTAATCGGGGGAGACGGGGTTCTTGTTCCAGCTCTGCCACGTGTCTGCTGTGTGACCTTGGACAAGTCACTTCACTTCTCTGGGCCTCAGTTCCTTCATCTGTAAAATGGGGATCAAGACTGTGAGCTCCACGTGGGACAGGGACTATGTCCAACTCGATTTGCTTGTATCCACCCCAAGGCTTAGTACAGTGCCTGATTTTTTAACCAGGGAAACCTGATTTCTTCTTCTTATTATTATTATATTTGTTAAATATTTCATATGTGTCAAACACTGTTCTAAGGACAGGGGTCGATAAAGGTTAATCAGATTGGTTACAGACCCTGTCCTACATGGGGCTCACAGTTTGAGTAGGAGGGAGGAGGATTTAATTTCCCACCCCACAGCACTTAGATTAATAGTTGTAATTTATTTATTTGTATTTATGTCTGTTTCTCCCTCTAGACTATAAGTTCGTTGCGGGCAGGGGATGTCTCTGTTTATTGTTGTACTCTCCCAAACACTTAGTACAGTGCTCTGCACACGATAAGTGCTCAATAAATGGAAGGAAGGAAGGAAGGAAGGAAGGAAGGAAGGAAGGAAGGAAGGAAGGAAGGAAGGAAGGAAGGAAGGAAGGAAGGAAGGAAGGAAGGAAGGAAGGAAGGAATTTAATCCCCATTTTACACTTGAGAAAACTGAGGCACAGCGAAGTAAGTGATTTGCCCAAGGTCATACAGCAGATAAGCACAGCACTTGTATAATAATAATGTTGGTATTTGTTAAGTGCTTACTATATGCCAAGCACTGTTCTAAGCACTGGGGTAGATTCAGGGTAATCAGGTGGTCCCACGTGAGGCTCACAGTCTTAATCTCCATTTTATTCATTCGTTCATTCAATAGTATTTATTGAGCGCTTACTGTGTGCAGAGCACTGTACTAAGCACGTGGAATGTACAAATCGGTAACAGATAGAGACAGTCCCTGCCCTTTGACGGGCTTACGGTCTAATGGGGGGAGACAGACAAAAACAATAGCAGACAAAAACAATTTTACAGATGAGGGAACTGAGGCACCGAGATGTGAAGTGACTTGCCCAAAGTCACACAGCTGACAGGTGGTGGAGCCGGGATTAGAACCCATTACCTCTGACTCCTAAAACCGTGCTTTTTCCACTTAGCCAAGCTGCTTCTCTAAGCATGTATCCCCACAGCACTTGTATCACCACAGCACTTGAGTATATATGTACATATTTATTATTCTTTTCTACTAATGAAGTGTATAGAGCTATAATTCTATTTATATTGATGCTATCGATGCCTGTCTACTTGTTTTGTTTTGTTGTCTGCCTCCCCCCGTCTAGACTCTGAGCCCGTTGTTGGGTAGGGATTGTCTCTAGTTGTTGCCGAATTATAATAATAATAATAATGTTGGTATTTGTTAAGCGCTCACTATGTGCCGAGCACTGTTCTAAGCGCTGGGGTAGATACAGGGTAATCAGGTTGTCCCACATGAGGCTCACGGTTAATCCCCATTTTACAGATGAGGTAACTGAGGTGCCGAGAGGTGCTTTCCAAGGGCTTAATACAGTGCTCTGCACACAGTAAGCATTCAATAAATACCATTGAATGAAATAAGTGGGCGAACCAGGATTAGAATTCAGACCTCCGACTCTCAGGTCCGGGCTCTTTCCACTAGGCCACATGGCCTTTTTACTGTCAAATAATTATTTTTTTATTTGTCTCTTCCATGATGAAAAACAAGACAACTCTTGTTTTGCATTGTACAGGAGAAACATCTTAGTGCTGGTCTGCCTCAGGTGGGATGGATTTGCTGGAAATCCCTAGTGATTTGGCCAGAGGAAGTCCAGCAGAGGAATACTGGGTGATTAAGGTGCGCAGGGATTGACTGAACAGGTGATTTTGATGGGAGAGCCAGGGCGATTGACTGAACGTGAACTGAGGAATGCTGGAGGAAGAAATCTGTGATTAGCCAAGCTTGCCACACTACAGATAAAACTCGTACTGCCCCTCAGTCGATCGTATTTATTAGACACCTATTAGGCGATGATAATCGTCTTGGGCTGAGAGTGAAGTTTCGGGGCTGAGCAGTCGGGATGAAGACCCCCAGGTGGAGGAGTTGATTCTAGTGCCGGTGGCTGGCTCAGCGCCACTGGGGCTCTCTGGCCCCTGTCCTGCGTGTTCCCGCCGGGGCCGGAGCGCAACGGGCGAGCAGGTAGGCGGGGACGCTGCGCGTGGCGGAGGAGCCCGATCGGGCCCAGGCCCCAGTGGGGGACACGGTGTCCGTGGCCCAGGGCCAGAGGAAATGCATTTCTAAGATGTGAGAATTTTGCCTAGTGACACGACTGCTACGAGCGGGGCCGGTTTTCCGGATTGAAAGCCATGTACTCTCACTGGCCCGTGATAGAGACGTGTCTATCCGATCATTCCCTGATCAGATAGTCATTCCCAGTCATTCCCAGGACTGTCTCATTTCCTCCACACTCTTTGCCCTTCTGGCTCGCATGCTAGGGCTGCGTCTCACACACTCCCACGCACACTTCACTGATCTTCCACCCTCATCTATCTCTTCTTCCCTTATCTCTTCTTCCCTTTTACTTCTTCCTCTTCCACGTTCTTTCTTCAGGGATCGGTTTATCGAGCGCCTCCTTTGAACTCCGTGTTGGACTAAGTGCTGGGGATATCGATATGATCCCTGCCATTAGGGAGTTTCCAGTCTACCGAGTATAGGACTCCGTACTGAACACTGTAAGCCCGTCAATCTGTTACCGATTTGTACATTCCAAGCGCTTAGTCCAGTGCTCTGCACATAGTAAGCGCTCAATAAATACTATCGAATGAATGAACACTTGGGAGAGTACAATAGGATGAAGAGACGCAGTTCCTCTACTCAAGGGACTTATACTCTGTGCAGAGCACTGTACCGAGGGCTTGGGGGAGAACAAGAGCGTTAGAAGCAGTTGAAAAATATAACACCGTGTGATATTTGTTAAGCACTTTCTATGAGCCAAACACCCGTCTAAAGGGAGGGAGAACAGGTATTGAGTCCCTTTTTAATAATAATAATAATGATAATGTTGGTATTAAGTGCTTACTGTATGCGGAACACTGTTCTAAGCGCCAGGGTAGATACGGGGTAATCAGGTGAGGCTCACAGTCATCCCCATTTTACAGATGAGGTAACTGAGGCACAGAGAAGTCAAGTGACTTGCCTAAGGTCACACAGCTGACAAGCGGCAGAGCAGGGATTCGAACCCATGACTTCTGACTCCCAAGCCCGGACTCTTTCCACTGAGCCGCAAACCGAGGTGCAGAAAAGGTGAAGTGATTTCCTCAAGCCCCCACAGGAGGAGAGTAGTGGAGCTGGGAATTAACAAAGTGAGAAGCAGCATGCATAGTGGATAGAGCACGGGCCTGGGAGTCAGAAGGTTGTGGGTTCTAATCCCGGCTCCACCACTTGCCTGCTGTGTGATCTTGGGCAAGTCGCTTCACTTCTCTGGGCCTCAGCTACCTCTTCTGTAAAGTGGGGATCGAGAGGGGGAACCCCATGGGGGACGGGGACTGTGTCCGACCAGATTTGCTTGGATCCACCCCGGGGCTTAGTACAGTGCCTGGCACACAGTAAGCGCTTAACAAATACCACAGATGTTACTGTTAGGTCCTCAGACTCCCAGGACAAGTGTCTTTCCCCATGGCCACACCGTTCTTCACAAGGAAGTTACAGTTTAGTAAGGGAGGCACCGCTGAGATACTTTACAAATAGAGGAGTTTTTTATTATTGGCATTTTCCTCAACTCTCTTATTCAACCCACAAATTCAGTCTGTCACCAAATCCTGTCAGCTCAAGCTTCACATTGCAGAATTCCTTCCATTCCTCTCCATCCAAACTGCTACTAGGCCGATCCAAGTACTTATCCTTGTCCAGCCTTGATTATTATTATTATTAATAATGATAATGGTATTTGTTAATCATTCATTCAATAGTATTTATTGAGCGCTTACATGTGCAGAGCACTGGACTAAGCGCTTGGAATGTACAAATCGGTAACAGATAGAGACAGTCCCTGCCCTTTGACGGGCTTACGGTCTAATCGGGGGAGACGGACAGACAAAAACAATAGCGATAAATAGAATCACTTACTATGAGCCAGGCACTGTACTAAACACTGCGGTGGATACAAGCAAATCGGGTTGGACTCAGTCCCTGTCCCACATGGGGTTTACAGTCTAGGGAGGAAGGAGTAGGATTTAATCCCCATTTTTACAGATGAGGGAAATGAAGCACAGAGAAGTTAAGTGATTTGCCCGAGGTCACTCAGCAGGCAAGTGGAGGATCCGGGATTAGAGCCCAGAGTCGTTGACTCCCGGGCCAGTGCTCTTTCCACTAGGCCACGCTACTTCTATGCTATTTATTAAGCACTTTCTAGATGGCAGCCACTGTGCTAAAGCCTGGATTAGATCATCAGTTTGGAAAGTCTCTGTCCTACTTAGGGCTCACGGTCTTAATCCCCATTTTGGAGATGAGGTAACTGAGGCACAGAGATTTAGATTTGCCCAAGGTGACACGGCAGACAAGTGACGGAGCTGGGTTTAAAACCCAGACCTTCTGACTTGCAGGCCTGGGGGATTTCCTATCCTCATTCTGGCCTGGAACGCCCTCCCGCTTCATAACCAACAGACCACCTCCCTTTCCACCTTCAAAGCCCTACTAAAATGACATCTCCTCCAGGGGCCTTCCCCGACTGAGCCCTCCTTTCCTCTTCTCCCGCTCCCCTCTGCGTCGCCCTGATTTGCTCCTTTTATTCATCCCACCCCCCCAGTCCCACAAGCATTTACGTACGTACCCATAATTTATCTATTTTTATATTAATGTCTGTCTCCCCCTGTAGACTGTAAGCTCGTTGTGGGCAGCGAATGTGTCTGCCCACTCTGTTGTATTTTACCCTCCCAAGTGCTTGATACAGTGCTATGCACACGGTATCTGCGCTCGATAAATACGACTGATTAATAGTGTTTATTAAGTGCTTACTGTGTGCAGAGTACTGCACTAAACACTGGGCAAGGAGACCCAGATGGGAAATAGGCATGGTCTCTGTACCTTGGAGGTCTCACAGTCTAAGAGTTTACGGGTAGAGAAGGTATTGGAGACAGATACCTCAGAAGTGAGGAAACATTAAAACGCCAGGCGAGTAAATATACAAAATAGAAGAATCGTGGCACAATGGAAAGAACACGGCCGTGGGATCCGGAGGACCCGGGTTCTAATCCCGCTTCTGCCAAGTGCTTGCTCTGTGACCCTGGGCGAATCACTTAATGTCTCTGTGTCTCAGTTTCCTCTACCGTAAATGGGGATTAGATAAATACCTGATCTCCCTCCACTTATGGACGTAGCTGTAATTTATTTATATTAATGCCTGTCTCTCCCTCTAGACTGTGAGTTTGTTGAGGGCAGCGAATGTGTCTGATATATTGTACTCTCTCAAGTGCTTAGTGCAATGTTCTGCGTACTCTAAGGGCTCAATAGATAAGATTGAGTCCTACTCGGACTGTGAGCCCCCAAGCAGGACAGGGACTGTGTCCTACCTAAGAGAAGCAGCGTGGCTTAAGGGAAAGAGCCCGGGCTTGGGAGTCATAGGATGTGAGTTTTAATCCCGCTTCTCCACTCGTCTGCTGTGTGACCTTGGACAAGCCACTTCACTTCTCTGTGCCTCAATTGCCTCATCTGTAAAATGGGGATTAAGACTGTGAGCCCAAGTGGGACAACCTAATGACCTTGTATCTACCCTGATGCTTAGAACAGTTGTTGGCACATAGTAAGTGCTTAACAAATGCCATTATTATTAATATTATTAATCAACTTGTACCTTTCCCAGTGCTTACAACAGTGTTTGACACGTCTGGTCTTATCCTAGCAACTCCATGGAAACATCGCTCCCAGAACACCCCACTCTCCATATATAATCGCTCTGGTAGTGTATCCGTAGACTTTTTGCAAGCGCTTATCAAATTCTATATAAAGAAAAGAAAGGGAGACTCAAAGTCTCGGAGGGGACGGAGGAGTCTAAGAATGCAGGAGAGCAACTTCTGTGTCCAGCCCAGTGGGCACGGAGCAGGCTGGGATTTAAATATGCAGTCAATCAATATTATTTGGGTTTTTACCTCCATCATAAGCATGATCATCATTATCATAAGCATGATTATGATTATCAGAGAAGCAGCGTGGCTCAGTGGAAAGAGCCCAGGCTTGGGAGTCAAAGGTCATGGGTTCGAATCCCGACGCTGCCCCTTAGCTGCGTGACTGTGGGCAAGTCACTTCACTTCTCTGGGCCTCAGTTCCCTCCTCTGTAAAATGGGGATGAAGACTGTGAGCCTCACGTGGGATTAGACTGTAAACCCGTGATTAGACTGTAAACCCGTCAAACGGCAGGGACCGTCTCTATCTGTTGCCGACTTGTTCATCCCAAGCGCTTAGTACAGTGCTCTGCACATAGTAAGCGCTCAATAAATACTATTGAATGAATGACAACCTCATTCCCCCGTATCTACCCCAGCGCTTAGAACAGTGCTCTGCACATAGTAAGCGCTTAACAAATACCAACATTATTATTATTTGTTGTCCATCTGCTGAGTAGGAAGCACTGATTGTACTAAGCGCTTGAGAAAGAACAAGACAGCAGGCAAGACACCTGCCCCCAAGATGTTTACTGTGTGCAGAGCACCATACTGAGCTCTTTTTTAAGTCCTTCTGTGTACCAGGCACTGTACTGAGCGCTGGGGTGGATGCAAGCTCTTGGGATAATATCATAGAATTAGTAGACATGATCGCAGCCCCGGAGGAGATTACAGTCTACTGCATGCGAAGCACTGTACTGGGCACTTGGGAGAGGACGATAGAGTTAGTAGGCACCATCCCAGCCCTGGAGCAGCTTAGAGTTGACTGTCATTGCGGGCAGAGAATGTGTCTGATTATTGTTATATTGTCCTCTCCCAAGCACTTAGTACGATGCTTGGCACACAGTAAGCGCTCAATAAATAGGATTAAGTGAATCGGATGAATGAGAGGATAATAGAGTTAGATACGATCCCTACCCTCAAAGAGCTTACGGTCTACTGTGTTCAGGGCACTGGACTAAATGCTTGAGAGAGAACAATTAGAAGCGTAATCCCCTCTCTGGAGATGTTTGTGATCTTTACTATCAGGCGCAAAATCCTCCACAGCTGGGAGGAAAAAAAGAGAAGCAACAGAATACAGGGCTCATGAGTTCAAAACCCAGCTCTGCCACTTGTCAGCTGTGTGACTCTGGGCAAGTCACTTAACTTCTCTGTGCCTCAGTTCCCTCATCTGTAAAATGGGGATTAAGACTGTGAGCCCCACGTGGGACAACCTGATTCCCCTGTGTTTACCCCAGCGCTTAGAACAGTGCTCTGCACATAGTAAGCGCTTAACAAATACCAACATTATTAAAAGAAGGCAGAGGATTGAATAGATTTTTGCTTGAGCCCATTTATTCATTTATTGAGCACTTCCTGTGTGCAAAACACTCTACTAAGTACTTGAGAGAGGACAACACCCATGTGAATTGATTTCATTCATTCAGTCATATTTATTGAGTGCTTACTGTGCGAAAAGCACTGTACTAAGCTCTTGGAAAGTACAATTCGGCAACAAATAGAGAAAATCCCTACCCAACAACGGGCTCACAGTCTAGAAGGGGGGAGGCAGACATCAAAACAAGTAAAAGGTATCAATAGCATCGATTTAAAATTATAGAATTATAGATATAAACCCATCACTAATAACATAAGTGGAATAATAAATCTGTACATATATTCACAAGTGCCGTGGGGCGGGGAGGGGGAATTGATGTATTCATGCATGCTGTAGGATTGTAATAAAAGAGTGCTGAGCGGGCTTCTGATAGGGAATGACTGCTGGGGAGATAATGAGTCAAAGAAGGCCTCTGAGAGGAGGTGGGATTTCAGGATTTCACTGTGTGCAATATGCTGTGCTGGACACTTGGGAAGTACAGAATTAAAGAAGTGGTACTTTCCCTGCCCACAAGGAGCTTCCACTCCAATGGAGGAGTCAAACGTAAAAATATTTGCAGATAGTGAGGTCAGAATGAAATAATGGAGCGGGTGAACTCGGATTATTCTGCTAGAATTGCCTTATTGCTTCCTCAACGGGAGCTTTGAACATCAAAACTGAATTCTTATTGAAGAACAGCAAATCATTCCAGACATATTTAGGTTAAAGCACCATGTTTTTGTTTCTGGTTAATGATATTTTCTCCCGGGGCCGCCGCATTTAGTCTAACTGTGTTTCTTTAAAAGCTCTTCAAGCAAGACCGCAAAAACTGGAACTAAATTGCTGCTGGTCAGATTGCCAACCTGGTGGCAGAAGAGAATGCTGAGCTCTGGCAAAAGCTGAGCTCTGGGGAGACGTGGGCTCTGGAGTGGGGAGGATCCTGGAGAGAGATAGGTTCTGGAAGCAGCGTGGATCAGTGGAAAGAGCACGGACTTGGGAGTCAGAGGTCATGGATTCGAATCCCGCTCCGCCACTTGTCAGCTGTGTGACTGTGGGCAAGTCACTTAACTTCTCTATGTCTCAGTGACCTCATCTGTAGAATGGGGATTAAGACCGTGAGCCTCCCGAGGGACAACCTGATTACCCTGTCTCTACCCCAGGGCTTAGAACAGTGCTCTGCACATAGTAAGCGCTGAACAGATACCAACATTGTTATTATTATCATTATTATGGAGAAGGTTGAGATCCGGAGAGAGATGGGCTCTGGAGAAGGGTAGACTCTGGAGAGAGATAGTCTCTGGAGGATCCTGGGATCTGGAGAAGGTGGGCTCTGGAGCGATGTAGATTCTGGAGAGGGGCAGACTCTGCAGAGAGATGGGTTAGGGAGAATACTGGGCTCTGGAGAAAACTGAGCTCTGGGGAGACGAGGGCTCTGGAGAATGGCAGGCTTTGGAGAGAGAGAGAGACAGGCTAGCGTGGCTCAGTGGAAAGAGCCCGGGCTTCGGAGTCAGAGGTCATGGGTTCGACTCCCGGCTCTGCCACTTTTCAGCTGTGTGACAGTGGGCGAGTCACTTGACTTCTCTGGGCCTCAGTTACCTCATCTGTAAAATGGGGATTAACTGTGAGCCTCACGTGGGACAACATGATTACCCTGTATCTACCCCAGCGCTTAACAAATACCAACATTATTATTATTAAGGGTGGGATCTGGAGAGAGATGGGTAGGCTCTGGAGAGGGATGGAGAGATGGAGATGGAGAGAGACTCTGGAGAGAGACAGGTTCTGGAGAAAGGCAGGCTCTGGAGAGAGATGGGTTCGCGAGAAGGGTGGAATCTGGAGAGAGATAATCTCTGGAGCATCCTGGGATCTGGAGAAGGTAGGCTCTGGAGAGACGTAAGCTCTGGAGAGGGGCAAGCTCTGCAAGAGAGAGAGGCTAGGGAGAAAGCTGCGCTCTGAGAGAGGAGGCCACATACTTCATCAACACCACTGAAACCATCAGATGTGATCTTTCTAAACCCTCCCTTGCTTCTCTCCAATCCTCCCACTCTCCGCTGCCCTCTTCAACTCTTCCTATATTCCCCGCAGTACCTTAAGAAGTGACTTCTGAATCAACTGTATTTATTGAGCACCTACTGTGTGCAGAGCACTGTCTCACCTTCTCCCTAAACCTATCCCCTCCACCTGTGCTTCTGATCCCATCCTTTCACATCTTTTGAAAACCCATGCCCCTTATCGTCTTCCCTCCCTAACTGCTCTCTTCAACTGTTCGCGTTCTAACAGCTTCTTCCTCATGGCTTTCAAACATGCTCAAGTGTCCCCTCTCCTAAGTAATAATGTTGGTATTGGTTAAGCGCTTACTATGTGCAGAGCACTGTTCTAAGCGCTGGGGGAGATACAGGGTGATCAGGCTGTCCTACAAGGGGATTAAAAAACTGTGAGCCCCACGTAGGCTGTGAGCTCACAGTTTTTTAATCCCCTTTTTACAGATGAGGTAACTGAGGCACAGAGGAGTTAAGTGACTTGCCCACAGTCCCACAGCTGACAAATGGCAGAGCCGGGATTCAAACCCATGACGTCTGACTCCCGAGCCCATGCTCTTTCCACTGAGCCACGCTGCTTCTCTGTCTCCCTTCCCTTGACCCCATGAGTCCCTCCAGTAATCTCCTCATCTCCCTCCTACCATTCCTCGCCAAACTTCTTGAGAAAATTGACCCATCGTTTCTACTTCCTCTCCTCCAATTCTTTCCTTGGTTCCTTCCATTCTGGCTTCCACCCCCCTCACTTCACAGAACCAGCTCTTAACTTCTCTGTGCCTCAGTTACCTCATCTGTAAAATGGGGGTGAAGACTGTGAGCCCCACGTGGGACAACCTGATTCCCCTGTGTCTACCCCAGCGCTTAGAACAGTGCTCTGCACATAGTAAGCGCTTAACAAATACCAACATTATTATTATTATTATTATTATTAGCTCTCTTTACTATAACCAGTGACCTCCTCGCCAAATCTGAAGTCCTCTACTCCATCCTAATTCTCCTAGATTGCTCAGTTGCCTTCCACACTGTGGACCACCCCCTTCTCCTGGAAACGTTCTCCAACCTCCGCTTCACTGATTCTGTCCTCTCCTAGGTCATTCATTCATTCCATTGTGTTTATTGAGTGCCTACTGTGTACAGAACACTGTATTAAGCGCTTGGGAGAGTACACTATAAAAAATAAATGGACACATTCCCCGCCCACAACGGGCTTAGAGTCTAGAGGCAGGGAGACAGACATCAGTACAAATAAATAAAATGACAGATATGGACATAAGTGCAGAGGGGCTGGGAGGGAGGAAGAACAGAGGGAGCTTGTCATGGTGACGCAGAAGGGAGTGGGAGATGAGGAAAGGAGAGGCTTAGTCTGGGAAGGCTTCTTGGAGGAGATGGGCCTTCGGTGAGGTTTTGAAGTGGGGAAGAGTCATGGTCTGTGGGATTTGAGGAGGGAGGGCGTTCCGGGCCAGAGGCGGGATGTGGGCCAGGGGTCGGCGGCGAGACGGGCGAGACGGAGGCTCAGTAAGTAGGTTCATTCATTCAATCGTATTTATTGAGTGCTTACTATGTGCAGAACACTGTACTAAGCGCTTGGAACGTACAATTCGGCAACAGATAGAGACGATCCCTGCCACTGACGGGCTCACGGTCTAATCGGGGGAGACGGACGGTCCAAAACGAGACAACTTAAATGGTGAGGAGTTTTCATTCTGATGCGGAGGTGGATGGGCAACCACTGGAGGGTCTTGAAGAGTCGGGAAACACAGACTGAACATTTCTGTAGAGAAATGATCTTAATGAAATAGTAGGTTGGCATTAGAGGAGTGAAGTATGCAGGCTGGCTGTAGTAGGAGAATAGCGAGGTGAGGTAGGAGGGGGCGAGGTGGCGGATTGCTTTAAAGCCAATGGTGAGGAGTTTTTTTTGATATGGAGGAGGATGGGCAGCCACTAAACTCTTGGGAGAGTCTGTAAGCTCATTGTGAAAAGGGAGTGTGAGTGTTTGCCTTCAAACATGCCCACGTTTCCCCCATCCTAAAAAAACCCGCTCTTGACCCCACTTCCCCCTCCAGCTATCGCCCTATCTCCCTACTACCCTTCCTTTCCAAAATCCTAGAACGAGTCGTCTACAATCGATGCTTATAATTCCTTAACTCCCATTCTCTCCTAGACCCCCTCCGATCTGGCTTCCGTCCCCTCCACTCTACAGAGACTGCTCTCTCTAAGGTCACCCGTGACCTCCTTCTTGCCAAATCCGATGGCTCCTACTCCATTCTGATCCTCCTTGACCTCTCTGCTGCCTTTGACACCGTCGACCATCCCCTCCTCCTCCATACCTCATCTCACCTTGGCTTCACGGACTCTGTCCTCTCCCGGTTCTCCTCTCACCTCTCTGGCCGATCATTCTCAGTCTCCTTCGCTGGAGCCTCCTCCCCCTCCCATCCTTTAACCGTCGGAGTTCCTCAAGGGTCAGTTCTTGGCCCTCTTCCGTTCTCCATTTACACTCACTCCCTCGGTGAACTCATCCGCTCTCACGGCTTTGACTACCATCTCTACGCAGATGACACGCAGATCTACATCTCCGCCCCTGTCCTCTCCCCCTCCCTTCGGGCTCGCATCTCCTCCCGCCTCCGGGACGTCTCCACCTGGATGTCGGCCCGCCGCCTAAAACTCAACATGAGCGAGACTGAGCTCCTCATCTTCCCTCCCAAACCCGGTCCTCTCCCAGACTTCTCTATCACCGTGGATGGCACGACCATCCTTCCCGTCTCTCAGGCCCGCAATCTCGGTGTCATCCTTGACTCGTCCCTCTCGTTCACCCCACACATCCTATCCGTTACCAAGACCTGCCGGTTTCACCTCTACAATATCGCCGAGATCCGCCCTTTCCTCTCCACCCAGACGGCTACCTTACTATTGCAGGCTCTCGTTATATCCCGGCTAGACTACCGTGTCGGCCTTCTCTCTGACCTCCCTTCCTCCTCTCTTGCCCCGCTCCGGTCTATTCTTCACTCCGCCGCCCGGCTCATCTTCCCGCAGAAACGATCTGGGCATGTCACTCCCCTTCTTAAACAACTCCAGTGGTTGCCTATCGACCTCCGCTCCAAACAAAAACTCCTCACTCTAGGCTTCGAGGCTCTCCGTCACCTCGCCCCTTCCTACCTCTCCTCCCTTCTCTCTTTCTACCGCCCACCCCGCACGCTCCGCTCCTCCGCCGCCCACCTCCTCACCGTCCCTCGGTCTCGCCCATCCCGCCGTCGACCCCCGGGTCGCGTCCTCCCGCGGTCCCGGAACGCCCTCCCTCCTCACCTCCGCCAAACTGATTCTCTTTCCCTCTTCAAAACCCTACTTAAAAATCACCTCCTCCAAGAGGCGTTCCCAGACTGAGCTCCTCTTCTCCCTCTACTCCCTCTGCCATCCCCCCTTTACCTCTCCGCAGCTACACCCTCATTTTCCCCTTTTCCCTCTGCTCCTCCACCTCTCCCCATCCCCACAGCACCGTACTCGTCCGCTCAACTGTATATATTTTCGTTACCCTATTTATTTTGTTAATGAATTATACATCGCCTCGATTCTATTTAGTTGCCATTGGTTTTTACGAGATGTTCTTCCCCTTGACGCTGTTTAGTGCCATTGTTCTTGTCTGTCCGTCTCCCCCGATGAGACCGTAAGCCCGTCAAACGGCAGGGACTGTCTCTATCTGTTGCCGACTTGTTCATCCCAAGCACTTAGTACAGTGCTCTGCACATAGTAAGTGCTCAATAAATACTATTGAATGAATGAATGAATATTGTACTACTAACAATAATGTTGGTATTTGTTAAGCACTTATTTTGTGCAGAGCACTATTCTAAGCGCTGGGGGAGATACAGAGTGATCAGGCTGTCCCACGTGAGGCTCACAGTCTTAATCCCCATTTTACAGATGAGGGAACTGAGGTGCAGAGAAGTGAAGTGACCTGCCCATAGTCACACAGCTGACAAATGGCAGAGCCGGGATTCATTCATTCATTCATTCATTCATTCATTCATTCATTCATTCGTATTTATTGAGCGCCTACTATGTGCAGAGCACTATACTAAGCACTTGGAATGTACAAATAGGCAACAGATATAGACAATCCCTGCCCACTGACGAGCTTACAGTCTAATTGGGGGAGACAGACAAAAACAATAGCAATAAATGGAATCAAGGGGATGTACATCTCCTTAACAAAATAAATAGGGTAATAAAAATATATACAAATGAGCAGACGAGCACAGTGCTGAGAGGAGGGGAAGGGGGAGGGGGAGGAGCAGAGGGAGCGGGGGGGAAAAGGGGGCTTAGCCGAGGGGAGGTTAAGGGGGGGCAGAGAGGCAGCAGAGGGAGCAGAGGGAAAAGGGGAAGCTCAGTCTGGGAAGGCCTCCTGGAGGAGGTGAGCTCTGAGTAGGGCTTTGAAGAGGGGAAGAGAATTCGTTTGGCGGAGGTGAGGAGGGAGGGCGTTCCAGGACAGTGGGAGGACGTGGCCCAGGGGTCGACGGCCGGATAGGCGAGAACGGGGTTCAAACCCATGACCTCTGACTCCCAAGCCTGGGCTCCTTCCACTGAGCCACGCTCAGAACAGTGCTTGGTTGGTACATAGTAAGTGCTGAACAAATACCATAAAAACCCCCCATAACAAATAAACCTTCCCCTGCCCCTTGCAAAAAACGAAATAAAACAGATTTATTTCCTCTACAGGATCACCAACAAAACCAGTCTTCTAGCTCAGACACTGGGCTCCTCTCCGCACCTCTGCGCTGGGTGGGATGGGAGAGTTGAACGGATGACAGCAGGAGACCCAGACAGCTCCTGTTGTGCGGAGAACTGAAATGGGGGAAGCAAAAGCAGGGAGAGCACAACAACCAAGCGCTTAGTCCAGTGCTCTGCACATAGTAAGCGCTCAATAAATACTATTGAATGAATGAATGAATGAATGAACAACATTGCCTCAGAACACCCTGCAGCCCGGCCGGAAACCTGGGAGACCACGGCAGAGGTCAGAGCAGCGGGCCACACTGCCTCAAGAACAGTGTGACTCCTTCTGAGCCAAAGTTTCCTAAGGAACCAGAGAGAAGCAGTGTGGCTCAGTGGAAAGAGCAGGGGCCTGGGAGTCAGAGGTCGTGGGTTCTAATCCCGGCGCCTCCACTTGTCGCTGTGTGACTATGGGCAAATCACTTCCCTTCTCTGTGCCTCATCTGTAAAATGGGGATTAAGACTGTGAGCCCCACGTAGGACAACCTGACTACCTTGTATCTCCCCCAGTGCTTAGAAAGGTGCTTGGCACATAGTGAGCACTTCAAAACTACCATTATTATTATTTTTAGAAAAGAAAAGAGTGCCAGGCATGCCAAATATTAAGCGTGACGATACGGTAATAAGAATGAGTCTGTTTATCATTGTATTGTATTCTCCAAGTGCTTAATACACCGCTCTGCACCCAGTTAGCACTCAATAAATATGATTGAATAAATGAATGAATGAATAAATGGTATTTGTTAAGCTCTTACTATGTGTTAAGCACTAGGTTAAGCACTGTGTTAAGTACAGTACCTGGCACATAGTGAACGCTTAAAAAATGCCATCATTATTATTATAATTATTATTCTAAGCTCCGTGACAGATGCAAGCTAATCAGGTTGGACAGAGTTCTATATGACACTCAAAGTCAATTTCTCATCTGTAAAACAAAGATTAAGAGTGTCAGCCCCAGCCTGATTAGCTTGCATCTACCCCAGCGCTTAGTACAGTGCTTGGCACATAGAAAGCACTTAATAAATTCCATAAACAAAACCGCAAAAATGACAACAACTGGGACTGTATCCAACCTGATTAACTTATGTCTACTTCAGGGCTTAGAATGATAATAATAATAATTCGGGTATTTGTTAAGCGTTCACTATGTACCGGGCACTGTGCTAAGCACTGGGGTGGATACAAACAGATCGAGTTGGACGCAGTCCCTGTCCCACTTGGGGCTCAC
This sequence comes from Ornithorhynchus anatinus, assembly GCF_004115215.2. NCBI lineage: Eukaryota > Metazoa > Chordata > Mammalia > Monotremata > Ornithorhynchidae > Ornithorhynchus > Ornithorhynchus anatinus. The sequence goes on from NC_041729.1 coordinate 169,031,012, forward strand.
GGTCTTAATCCCCATTTTACACATGAGGGAACTGTAGCACAGAGAAGTGAAGTGACTTGTGCAAGGTCATACCACAGATAAGTAGCGATTAGAACCCAGAGCCTTCTGATGCCCTGGCCCGTGCTCTATTATAGTGCTCAGCACATAGTAAGCACTTAATGAGAACCATTATTATTGTTATATTTATATCCTTTTTCCAAAAAAAGTGTGGTTCAAGTCCTTAATGAGTGTCAGATACCGGGTTAGGTTTTGGGCTTCAAATTCCTTCTTGAGAGAATTACAAGCTCTGGATGAGAAGCAGTGTGGCTAAGTGAAAAGAGCCTGAATTTGGGAGTCAGAGGTCGTGGGTTCTAATCCCAGATCCGCCGCTTGTCAACTGTGTGACCTTGGGCAAGTCACTTCACTTCTCTGCACCTCTCAGTTCTCTCATCTGGAAAATGGGGATGAAGACTGTGAGCCTAAATGAGACAGCCCGATGACCTTCTATCTACCCCAGCGCTTAGAACAGGGCTTGGGACATAGTAAGTGCTTAACAAATACCATAATTATTATTACTATTATTGTTATTAACAAATACCAACATTAAAAGAAGCAGCATGGGCTCAGTGGAAAGAGCCCGGGCTTAGGAGTCAGATGTCATGGGTTCTAATCCCAGCTCCGCCACTCGTCAGCTGTGTGACTTTGGCCAAGTCATTTCACTTCTCTGTGTCTCAATTCCCTCATCTGTAAAATGGGGATGAAGACTATGAGGCTAACGTTGGACAACCTGATTACCCTGTATCTACCCCAGTACTTAGAACAGTCCTCAGCACATAGTAAACTCTTAACAAATACCAACATTATTATTATTAAAACATAAAATAATCCACTCAAACAGAGTCCATTTTTCTCCAGGGGCTAGAGACCAGATATCATCCCCATCTTACAGATGAGGAAATTGAGGCCCAGAGAGGTTAGGCGACTTGCTCTGGGGCAGAAACTCCAAGACTCTTATCACTTGGCCACACTGCCTTCCAATTAATCATCTTCCAAATCTATTTGTGGCTCAAATCTACCGACCATATGTTTATACTTGGTTGAGGGAATTTCCCAGGGGAAGAAAATTTTCCAAGCCTTCTGAGTTTTCTCCATTTCATCTTATTTTTATATTATTGCTTAAGTGCTTACTATATGTCATGGGTTCTCCACCACTTGTCTGTGTGACCTTAGGCAAGTCACTTCACTTCTCTGTGCCTCAGTTCCCTCATCTGTAAAGTGGGGATTGAGACTGTGAGCCCCATATGGGACAGGGACTGTTTCCAACCAAACCGATTTGCGTGTAATAATAATGTTGGTATTTGTTAAGTGCTTACTATGTGCAGAGCACTGTTCTAAGTGCTGGGGGGGATGCAGGGTAATCAGATCGTCCCACGTGAGACTCACAGTTAATCCCCATTTTACAGATGAGGGAACTGAGGCACAGAGTGAAGTGACTTGCCCACAGTCACACAGCTGACAAGAGGCAGAGCTGGGAGCCGAACTCATGACCTCTGACTCCGAAGCCCAGGCTCTTTCCACTGAGCCATGATGCTTCTCCACCCCAGCGCTTAGTACAGTGCCTAGCACATAGTGCTTAACATGTACCATTATTATTATTATTGTATGTCCAACATTGTTCCAAGCGCTGGCGTAGATAAAAGTGAATTAGGTTTAATAAGCTCATTGTGGGCAGGGAATGTGTCTGCTTACTGTTGTATCGGACTCTCCCAAGAGCTTAGTACAGTGTTCTGCACACAGTAAGCATTCAATAAACACTACTGAATGAATGAATGAATGAATGGGGATTAAGACTCTGAACCCCATGTGGGATAGAAACTGTGTCCAACCTGATAACCTGATAACCTTATCGCAACTCCAGGCTTTAGTAGAGTTCCTGCCACATAGTAAGCGCTAAGAGACTACCACTTAAAAAAAAAAAAAGGGACTGTGATCAGACTGATAATCTTGTACCTTACCCTGCACTCAGAACAGTGCTTGGTTGGTTTAGGGTAAGCACTTAAGTACCATAAAGAAAAAAATAAATAACCCACCGCCACCAAAAAAACAACAACAAAAAACCCCCAACAACTTTTGTTTAACAGAAAATACAGAAATGATTAGGGCCCTTTCCTGTACTTTGTTGTGGAATACTACTAATAATTATTACTATGCACCAAGCCCTGTTCTAAGTGCTAGAGTAGATACAGGGAAATCACATTGCCCCATGAGGTAACTGAGGCACAGAGCAGTTAAGTGACTTGCCCAAGGTCATGCAGCAGAGACGTGGCAGAGCAGGGATTAGAACCCACGTCCTCTGACTCCCAAGCCTGTGCTCTTTCTACTAAGCCACGCTACTTCTGGATTTCTCTCTCTCGTATTCTCTCTGTCTCTCTCTCTGTCTCTGTATTTCTGTCTCTCCTCTATCCAAATCTTATGACTCAATGCCACAGGATGCCAGGATTCTACTCCTGGCTTCACTCGCAGTGAGCTAATTTGGGCAAATGATAATACTAATAATGGTATTTGCTAAGCGCTTACTATGTGCAAAGCACTGTTCTAAGCACTGGAGGGGATACAAGGTCATCGGGTTGTCCCACGAGGGGCTCACAGTCTCCATTCCTATTGTACAGATGAGGGCACTGAGGCCCAGAGAAGTGAATTGACTTGCCCAAAGTCACACAGCTGACAAGCGGCGGAGCAGGGATTAGAACCCACGACCCCTGACTCCCAAACCCGGGCTCTTTCCACCGAGCCACACTGCTTCTCCGAAGAGTGAACATGTCCTTCACTGTACGTTGCGCCCCTGCTCGCCTGCTCTCTTGTTCCGCTCCGGTCCAAGAGGGAGCAGACATCGTAGGGACCGGAGAGCAAGGGTGGGAACGAGCAAGCCACCGGCACTAGAATCCACTCCTCTGCACTGACCTGGAACCCAGCAGACAATAGAGTAGGGGCCCCTTAGATTTTCCAGCTTTGCCTAAGCACAGCGCCTGGCACACAGTAAGCGCTTAAATGCCATAATGATCATTTTTATTATTAGGTGATGAGGGAAGCAGTAGTAGGAATGAAAACTGTGATATCTGTTAACCGCTTACTATGTGTCAAGCGCTGTTCTAAGAGCTGGGGTAGACATAAGATAATCAGGCTGGACACAGTCCCTGACCCCCATGGGGCTCACAGTCTTAATCCCCATTTTACAGCTGAGGTAACCGAGGCCCAGAGAAGTTAAGCGCCTCGTCCGAAGTCACGCAGCTGACGAGCGGCGGAGCCGGGATCAGAACCCATGACCTCTGGCTCCCAGTCCAGTGCTCTTTCCACTAAACTACGCTGCTTCCTATCCCGACTGGATGACTGCATCAGCCTCTTTTCTGACCTCCCAACCTCCTGCCTCTGCCCGCTTCAGTCTATACTTCACTCCATTGCCCGGATGATCTTTCTACAGAAACGCTCTGGGCAGGTCACTCCCCTCCTCAGAAACCTCCCGTGGTTGCCTATCCACCTCCGCACGAAACAAAACCTCCTCACTTTGGGCTCCAAAGCCGTCCATCCTCTCGCCCCCTCCTACCTCACCTCCCTTCTCTCCTCCTCCGGCCCAGCCCGCACACTCCGCTCCTCTGCCGCCGCTAACCTCCTCCCCGGGCCTCCATCCCGCCGGTCTCGTCGTCGACCCCCGGCCCACGTCCCGCCTCTGGCCCGGAACGCCCTCCCTCCTCAAATCCCACAGACAGTCACTCTTCCCTCTTTCAAAGCCCTACTGAAGGCCCACCTCCTCCAAGAGGCCTTCCCAGACTAAGCCCCCTTTTCCTCAACTCCCTCTCTCTTCTCCATCACCTTGACCCTTTGCTCTTCCCCCCCTCCTCATCCCACCGCACTTATGTATATATTTATAATTCTATTTATTTATATTGATGCCTACCGTTTTGATGTCTGTCTCCCTCCCCCGCCCCCCAGACTGTAAACCCATTGTGGGCAGGGATTTTCTCTCTTTATTGCTGTATTGTATTTTCCAAGTGCTTAGTACAATGCTCTGCACACAGTAAGCGCTCAATAAATACCACTGAAGGAATGAATGAATTAATGAACAGGTAGCCTGCACTGTATTGAGTGTTTCAGAAATAGGAAGTGGGAAGTAGTGTGGCCTAATGGGTAGACCATGGGCCTGGGAGTCAGAAGGATCTGGGTTCTAATCCTGGCTCCTCCACTTGTCCGCTGGGTGTCCTTGGGCAAGTCACTTCACTTCCCTGGATCTCGGTTATCTCTTCTCTAAATCTTCCTCTGCTACTAACCCTTTACTTCTTTTATAGAAGCGGCGTGGTTCAGTGGAAAGAGCATGGGCTTGGGAGTCAGAGGTCATGGGTTCGGATCCCAGCTCTGCCACTTGTCAGCCTGTGACTGTGGGCAAGTCACTTAACTTCTCTGTGCCTCGGTTACCTCATCTGTAAAATGGGGATTAAGACTGTGAGCTCCACGTGGGACAACCTGATTCCCCTGTATCTACCCCAGCGCTTAGAACAGTGCTCTGCACGTAGTAAGCGCTTAACAAACGCCAACATTATTATTATTAAAATGGGGATTAAGTCCATGTGGGGCATGGACTGTGTTTTGTTTTATGGTATTTGTTAAGCACTTACTGTGTGACAAACACTGTTCTAAGCGCTGGGGTAGATACTAGTCAAATAGATTGGACGCAGTCCCTCTCCTGCATGGGGCTCACAGACTAAATAAGCAGCATGGTGTAATGGCTAGAGCACAGGCCTGGAAGTCGGAAGGTCATGGGTTCTAATCCCAACTCCACCATTTGTCTGCTGGGTGACCTTGGGCAAGTAGCTTCACTTCTCTGGATCTCACTTACCTCCCCTGTAAAATGGGGATGGAGACTCTGAGCTCACATGGGACAGGGACTGTGTCCAAACCGATTTATGTGTATCCACCCCAGTGCTTAGAACAGTGCCTGGCACATAGTAAGAAGTTAACCCATACCAATACCAGAACAGGAAAACCGAGGCACAGAGAAATGAAGTGATAGTGAGAAGCATCTTGGCTTAGTGGATAGAGCCCGGGCTTGGGAGTCAGAGGATGTGAGTTCTAATCCCGGCTCCGCCGCTTGGCTGCTATGTGACCCTGGGCAAGCCACTTAGCTTCTCTGTGCCTCAGTTACCTCATCTGTAAAATGGGGATTAAGACTGTGACCCTCAAGTGGGACAATCTGATTGCCCTGTGCTTGGCACATAGTAAGCGCTTAAATACCATAATTATTATTTGCCCAAGGTCACCCTACAAGCAATTGGCAGAGCTGAGATTAGAACCCAAATCCTCTGACTCCCAAGTCCATGCTCTTTCCACTTGTCTATTCTCTTCTAGCTTTTACTCCAATGTTCTGCTCACATTAAGTACACAATAAATAGATTTACTACTAACCTCCCCACAAAGAACTTCCAATCTGATGGTGGAGGACAGACAGGAAAATATTTACAAATAGAGTAATCAGAGGATGTTGTTGAATAGCATATAGACAAAAGTCTTCTAGAGTTTATTACGGGCAGGAAATCTGTCTACCAACACTGTTATTTGTACCCTCTCAAGGTCTTAGTAGTGGAAAGAGTCCGGACTTGGGAGTCAGAGGATGTGGGTTCTAATCCTGGCTCCGCCACTTATCCGCTGTGCGACCTTGGTCATACCACCTAACCTTTCTGGGCCTCAGTTTCCTTATCTGTAAAATGGGGATTAAGACTGAGTCTCACTTAGGACAACCTGATTACCTTGTTTCTATCCTAGCGCTTAGAACAGTGCTTGGCACTTAATAAGGGCTTAACAAATGAGTTCGAATCCCAGCTCTGCCACTTGTCGGCTGTGTGACTGTGGGCAAGTCACTTAACTTCTCTGTGCCTCAGTTCACTCATCTGTAAAATGGGGATTAAGACTATGAGCCCCACGTGGGACAACCTGATTCCCCTATGTCTACCCCAGAGCTTAGAACAGTGCTTGGCACATAGTAAGCGCTTAACAAATACCAACATTATTAACAAATGCCATAATTATTATTTATTCTCTGCACACAGTAAGCGCTCAATAAATTTGACTGCTTGATTGAATTAAGATGAACAACTACAAGCTCACTGTGGGTGGAGATTTTGTCTGTTATATCATACTCTCCCAAGAGCTTAGTATGGTGCTCTACATACAGTAATCGCTCAATAAATATGATTGATCAATTGAACGTAAGTTCCTTTTGGGTAGAGATCATGTCCACCTACTCTATTTATTGGACTCTCCACGGACTTAGGACAGTGCTGCGCACACAGTAAGTGCTCAATAAATATGACCGAAAGAATGAATGATTGATCGATTGATCGATGGCTCAGGGAGTGTCTCAGAGCTGGAGATTTTGGGGGGTTTGAGTTTGGAACTTGGGAGCTGGGAACTCATTATGGAAGGCTCGTTCGAGCGGGTGAGACTTTTTGGAGAGATTTGAATGTCGGGAGGGCTGTGGTCTGGTGGATTTAATAATAATAATACTAATGTTGGTATTTGTTAAGCGCTTACCATGTGCCAAGCACTATTCGAAGCACTGGGGTAGAGATAAGGGAATTAGGTTGTCCCACGTGGGGCTCACAGTCCTAATCCCCATTTCACAGATGAGGTCACTGAGGCCCAGAGAAGTGAAGTGACTTGCCCAAATTCACACAGCAGACGAGTGGGATTAGAACCCACGACCTCTGACTCCCAAGCCCGGGCTCTTTCCACTAAGTCACGCTGCTTCACAGAGGGAAGAAAGTTCCAAACCCGAAGGAAAGGCATGGGGGAGGGAATGAAGGGGAGAGAGGTGAGAAGGAGGGACAATTAGATGATGAGCTTGGATTCTAATCCCAGCTCTAACACTTGTCTGCTGTGTGACCTTGGGCAGGTCACTTCACTTCTCTGGGCTTCAGTTCTGCAAAATGGGGATCGAGACTGTGAGCCCCGCGTGGAACAGGGACTGTGTCCAACACGATTTACTTGTATCCATCCCAGCGCTTAGTACACTGCTTGGCACACGGTAAGCGCTTAACAAATACCATTATTGTAATTATTTTTAGATGAGAGGAGAGTGCGAGTCAGGAAGGAACAGGTGGAGAGGGTGCGGGAAGCCGAATCAGCGTTGCTCTTCCAAAGAAGCAGCATGGCTTAGTGGGTAGAGCACGGGCCTGGGAGTCAGAAAGACCTGGGTTCTAATCACAGCTCCACCACATGCCTTCTGTGGGACCTTGGGCAAGTCACCTAACTTCTCTGGGCCTCAGTTCCCTCACCTGTAAAACGGAGATTAAATCTGTGAATCCCATGTGAGCCGGGGATTGGGTCCAACTTGATTAACTTGAGTTTACCCCAGTGCTTAGAACAGTGCTTGACACGTAGTAAGGACTTAACAGGCACCATAATCATTATAGTAAGCGCTTAACAAATACCAACATTATTATTATTATTAGGTAAAGTGTGAACGTGGATGAGAATACTCGAATCCTGGTCTTCGTTGAGGACCAACTCAATTCAATTCAGTGTTATTTATTGAGCGCTTACTGTGTGCAGAGCACTGTCCTAAGCGCTTGGAAAGTACAATTCGGCAACAGATGGACACAACCCCTACCCAACAACGGGCTCACAGTCTAGGAGGGGGAAACAGACAACCAAACAAAACAAGTAGAGTCCAACACAAGTTTGTTTGGAGACGGTCCCATCCTGCTTCGTGAGACGTCGTTACCCTGATGATTTATCCCACGCTTAATTTATGCTGAAAGAAAAACCAGGGTTGGTGGAGACTGATTACCATGGGACGTGCGGGGCAGCACTTGGAATTTGAATTGGCTCGACATTTAGATTTTCACTTGGGTGCCTGAGTGGGAAAGTTTGCTGGGAAGGAGCTTGTAGCTGTAATTGTATAATGAATTAGCCATTAGAAGTGTTACAATTAAGGTCTCCTATTTATAGCTCTCTCACACACACAGATAATTCTCTCCTCTGCTTGTTTCTACGCCCACTTATGTCCATATTCATCATTTATTTATTTATAGTAATGTCTGCCTCCCCCTCTAGACCGTCAGCTCCTGGTGGGCAGGGAATGTGTCTTCCAACTCTGTAATATTGACTCTCCCAAGGACTTAGTACTGTGCTTTGTACACAGTAAGCGCTCAATAAATATGAATGAATAAATGAATGTACATCAGTGATTGATATCCATAATTTATTCATATTAATATCCGTCTCCGCCTTTTGGCCGTAAGCTCATTGTGGACAGGGAATGTTTTCAGTGTGGCTTAGTGGAAAGAGCAAGGGCTTGGGAATCAGAGGTCGTGGGTTCTAATCCCAGCTCCGCCACTTATCTGCTGTGTGACCTTGGGCAAGTCACTTCACTTCTCTGGGCCTCAGTTACCTCATCTGTAAAAGCGTGGCTCAGTGGAAAGAGCACGGGCTTTGGAGTCAGAGGGCACGAGTTCAAATCCCCGCTCCGCCACTTGTCAGCTGTGTGACTGTGGGCAAGTCACTTAACTTCTCTGTGCCTCAATTACCTCATCTGTAAAATGGGGATTAATACTGTGAGCCCCACGTGGGACAACCTGATTCCCTTGTGTCTACCCCAGCGCTTAGAACAGTGCTCAGCACATAGTAAGTGCATAACAAATACCAACATTATTATTAAAAATGGGGATTAAAAAAATGTGAGCTCTACGTGGAACAATCTGATGACCCTGTATCTACCCCAGAGCTTAGAACAGTGCTCTGCGCATAGTAAGCGCGTAACAAATACCATAATCATTACTATTATTATTTTCACCAACTGTTGTATCAGTCTCCCACGTGCTTTGTACAGTGCTCTGCACACAGTGAGTTCTCAATAAACATCACTGATTGATTGATTGATTGACGGCTTGAATTAAGAGGTGATTGTTTAGGAGCAGAGATCAGGACTCCACACAGAGATTCATTCAATAGTATTTATTGAGCGCTTACTATGTGCAGAGCACTGTACTAAGCACTTGGAACGGACAAATCGGCAACAGATAGAGACAGTCTCTGCCCTCTGACGGGCTTACGGTCTAATCGATGGTAGTCGAAGCCACATGAGGGAATGAGTTCTCCGAGGGAGTGGATGTAGATGGAGCTCGAGGTCGTCTAGCTCTCCGCCGACCTCTCGCCCACGTCCTGCCTCCGGCCCCGAACGTCCTCCCTCTTCACATCCGACAATGACTCTTCCTCCTTCTTCAAAGGCTTATTGAAGGCACATCTTCTCCAAGAGGCCTTTCCTAACTACTAAGCCGTCCTTTCCTTTTCCGATTCATTCATTCGTATTTATTGGGCACTTAATAATAATAATAATAATGATGTTGGTATTTGTTAAGCGCTTACTACGTGCCGAGCACTGTTCTAAGCGCTGGGGTAGACACAGGGGAATCAGGTTGTCCCGCGTGGGGCTCACGGTCTTAATCCCCATTTTACAGATGAGGGAACTGAGGCACAGAGAAGTTAAGTGACTTGCCCACAGTCACACAGCTGACAATTTACTGTGTGCAGTGCGCTTGGGAGAGTTCAAAAGAACAACAGACGCATTCCCTGCCCACAGCGAGCTCACAGTCTAGAGGGGGAGACAGGCATTAATAGAAATAAATGAATCAATAACTACGTGCAGCTAATATACACACGTTCTATGCTGTGCTCTTCTCCCATTCCCTTCTGCGTCGCCCTGACTTGCTCCCTTTATTCATCCCTCCTCCCAGCCTCCTAGCCACTCATGTCCAGACCTGTAATCTTATTTATTTATATTAATATCTGTGTCCCCCTCTAGACTGTAAGCTCGTTGTGGGCAGAGAATGTCCAGCCCTTAGGTCCAACCATAACCTTATAACGGTGGTATCTGTTAAGCGCTTACTATGTGCAGAGCACTGTTCTAAGCGCTGGGGTAGATATAGAGCAATCGGGTCGTCCCACGTGAGGCTCCCAGTTAATCTCCATTTTACAGATGAGGTCACTGAGGCACAGAGAAGTTAAGTGACTTGCCCACAGTCACACAGCTGACAAGTGGCAGAGTGGGGATTATGTTCTACTATCTCTCCCCTCTGTAGTTTATTCTAACTTCTGTCTCTCCCCCATAGACTTTAAGCTCCTTTTGATAAAATGGTATTTGTTAAGCTCTTTCTAAAAGCCAAGCACTGTACTAAGTACTGGAGTAGAGAAGCAGCGTGTTTAGTGGCAAGAGCCCGGGCTTGGGAGTCAGATGACGGGGGTTCTAATCCCGGCTCTACCACTTGTCCGCTATGTGACCTCGGACAAGTCACTTCACTTCCCTATGCCTCAGTTGCCTCATCTGTGAAATGGGGATTAAGACTGCGAGGCCCACTTGAGACAACCTGTTAAACTTGTATCTTCCCCAGTGCTTAGAACAGTGCTTGGCACATACTAAGTGCTTAACATAATCGGGTTGGACATAGTACCCTGTTCCACATGGGGTTCACAGTCTTAATCCCCATTTTGCAGATGAGGGAACTGAGGCCCAGAGAAGTGAAGTGACTTGCCCACGGTCACACAGCAGGCAAGTGGCAGGGTCTGGATTAGAACTCAGGTCCTGGGACTCCCGGGCCCAGGCTCAGTGGAAAGAGCACGGGCTTGGGGGTCAGGGGTCATGGGTTCGAATGCCTGCTCTGCCACTTGTCAGCCGTGTGACTGTGGGCAAGTCACTTCACTTCTCTGGGCCTCGGTTCCCTCATCTGTAAAATGGGGATCAAGACTGTGAGCCTCACCGTCAGGGTTACCTGTTGACCCTGTATCTCCCCCAGCGCTTAGAATAGTGCTCTGCACATAGTAAGCGCTTTACAAATACCAACATTATTATTATTATTATCATTTCCACGAGGCCACGTTGCTTCTCCGGGGGGGAGGGCAGGGGTCACGTCTCACCACCTCTACTGTATTGTGCTCACCCAAGTACTTAGATCAGTGCTCTGCACACAGTTAGCACTCAATACACACTACTGATTGATTGATTAATTGATTACATATTTTGGAGTGGAAGAAAAATGGGAAGACGGGGGCTTTGGGAATTTATGAGTTGACCAGCAGATGGCACAATCATGCTAGAACCTGGGCAGAAAACAACGTCTTCCAACTCTGTTCTACTCTCCCAAGCGTTTAGTACAGTGCTCCTCACTCAGAAAGTGCTCAATACATACCATCGATCCACTGATTGATTGGAATGGCAGTAGGCAATATTACCTGCGAAGACAAGAGCCTCTTCGGGTGCTGGAACGCCCTAGATGAAGGACGGTTATTTCATTTCCCGTTGTGCTCAGACATGACTTTCAAAGATAAATTTGGGGAATATGCAATCTTCAAGGGGTGCTGGGATTTGATTCAACCCACTAAAATTGAGCACCTACTAAGGTCAGCGCCCTGTACTCAACTCCTGAGAAACTACAAATGGAGAGCAAAACACATACTTTCAAACTAATGCATAAAACACGAATTAGATAGGGTGAAGTTCACATTAGGGGAAGTGTGAATCGAGGACTCTGGACGTCTGAAAGAGTCTCGCTGATTAAGCTGACTGAGGTTCAGAAGACCTGGGTTTTAATCCCGACTCCGCCACCTGTCCGCTGTGTGACCTTGGACGAGTTACTTTACTTCTCTGGGCCTCGGTGTCCTCGTTGGTAAAATTGGGGTTTAAATTAGTCTTCTCGCTCCCTCTTAGACTGGGACAGAGACTGGGTCTTGGCTGAATATCTGGTACCTACCGCGGCTCTTAGTACTTGGTACCGAGTAAGCGCTTAACAGACGTAATCAGATTTTAAGAAATTAATACTTGCATTGCTAAAGACCCTAAATCTGAATCTGTAACTTTGCCTATAGTAAATGCTTAATAAAAATTAAGATAAGTGCAAGGCACAAAGTAAGCACTTAAGCACCATCAATAATAATGATGATAATAATAATAACAACAATCGAATTTATTGAGTACTTTGTGCCGAGCATTTTTTCATTCTTTCAGTTATATTTATTGAGTGCTTACTGTGTGCAGAGCTCTGTACTGAGCGCTTGGGAAATACACTGTACTAAGTTCATGGGAGACTACAATGTGCCAGAATTAGCAGACACATTCCCTGCCCATAACAAGCTTACAGTCTAGAGGAGGGAGACAGACATTAATATGAATAAGGGAGTAAAGTGTGATATATAATTTAAAGATGGGTATATAAGTGCTGTGGGGTTCAGGGTGGGGAGAATATCAAGTGTTCAAAGGTCACAGCTGGAGGTGCATAGTCAACGCAGAAGGGAGAGGGAGCCGGGGGCGAGAGGGCTAAATCTGGGAAGGCCTCTTGGAGGAGGTGTGATCTTAGAAACGCTTTGAAGGTGGAAAGAGTGGGGGTCTGGCGTCTATTGAGGGGGAGGGAGTTAAACTGGCGCTAGAGGAGCAGAACGTGTTCCTCTAATAATAATAATGTAACAATAATAATAATAATAATGTCACTTGAAGAGGGGAATGCTGCCTTTCGGTCATCTGTAGCCCCTTAACTGTCCATCGGCCAATGCCATGCGTAGCCCCTCCTCTAGCCCGTAAGCTTGTTGTGAGCAGGAATGTGTTTTTTTAATTGTTTTACTGTACTCTCCCAAGTGATTAGAACAGTGCTCTGCACACAGTAAGCACTCAATAAATACAATTGAATGAATGCCCTCCTCACAGTAAGCGCTCAAAGAGCCCTAGCCGGGGAGTCAGAAGGACCTGCTTCTCATCCCGGCTCCACTATTGATCGGCTGTGTGACCTTGAGCAAGCCGCTTCACTTCTCTAGGCCTCAGTTACCTCATCTGAAAAATGGGCCTTAAGACTGGGAGTCCCATGAGGAAGAGGGACCCGGTCCAACCTGATTAGCGTCTACCTACCCCAGAGCTTAGAACGGCCCCTGGCACACCAGTCAGTAGTTCACTCTGCTGCCCAGATGGTTTCTCTACAGAAACGTTCAGGACACGTCACCCGCTTCTCAAAAAACTCCAGTGGTTGCCCAGTCACCTCCTCATCAAACAAAAACTCCTCTCCAATGGCTTTCAAGCAGTCCACCATCTTGCCCCCTCCTACCTCACCTCACTTCTCTCCTTCTTCATCCCAGCCCACACGCTTTGCTCCTCTAGAGCCGCTAACCTTCTCACTGGGCCTCCGTCTCGCTTATCTCACCACCGACCCCTGGCCCAAGTCCTGCCTCTGGCCTGGAACTCCCTCCCCTCCTAATATAACATGGACAATGACTCTCCCTTACTTCAAAGCCTCGTTGAAGGCCCCTCTCGTCCAAGAGGCCTTCCCTGACTAAACCCCACTTTTCCTCATCTCCTTCTCCCTTCTGCATCGCCCTGACTTGCTCCCTTTGTTCTACCCTCCTCCCAGCCCCACACCACTAATGCCCATCACTGTCATTTTATTTATTTCTATTTATGTCCGTCTCCCCCACTCTAGACCGTAAGCCCATTGTGGGCAGGGAATAATAATGTTGGTATTTGTTAAGCGCTTACTATGTGCAGGGAATGTGTCTGTTCATTGCTGTACTGTACTCTCCCCAGGGCTTAGTACAGTGGTAATAATAATAATAATTAATAATTATGGTATTTTTAAGCACTCACTATGTGCAGAGCACTGTTCTAAGCACTGGGGTAGATACAGGGTAAACAGATTGTCCCACGTGGGGCTCATATTTTTTTAATCCCCATTTTTACAGATGAGGTAACTGAGGCACAGAGGAGTAAAGTGACTTGCCCAAGATCACACAGCAGACAAGTGGAGGACCCTGGATTAGAACCCACGACCTCTGTGGTCTACACACAGTAAGCGCTCACTAAATGCGATTAAATGAATGAACATAGTAAGCACTTAACAAAGGCCATAAAAAAAAAACCCCAAAAGATTTCCTGACTGACCGTGCAGTGCCTGACCCATCTGTAGCTGCCCACACTGTTTCGGCCAGTGCTCGTGGCCCACATCTGTGAGCAACTTCCGGCGTTACGTGAAGTTGTTTCCATCCCCCTCGGCCCGGCGCTCCGGGCTCCATCTCCGGACGGCTGAGGGAGCAACATCTGGTGGACCCCCCTCCCTCTCCCTCCTCCCACCGAAAATCGGCTTCGTGTCGACGCCAGAATCTACAGCGAGCCTTTCGAGCGGAGAACATCCCCTTTCATGGCGGCTGTTTCTCTCTCCCCTGGGCCTTAGATCAGATGATGCAGAGGTTGGCATATTTTCGCCAGTTCACCCCAAATTTGGAAGAGCAACCAGTGTATCTTATTACCTTGAGGACAGACACCTCTTTCCCACCCCCGCCCGGCCCTCCCACCTCCTTCTCTCTGACCAATTCGTCCCTCTATCCGTTTGCCTCGATCTCTCCCGTCTCGCCGCCGACCCCTGGCCCATGTCCTACCTCTGGCCTGGAACCCCCTCCCTCCTCAAATCCCACAGACAACTACCCTCTCCCCCTCTTAAAACCTTATTCAAATCAAATCTCCTCCAAGAGGCCTTCCCAGACTAAGCCCCGCTTTTCCTCATCTCCCACTCCCTTCTGTCTCGCCCTGACTTGTTCCCTTTGCTCTTCTCCCTTCTCCCCGCCCCACAGTACTTACATATATATCCATAATTTTATCTATTTATATTGATGTCTGTTAATTTTTATTGATGTCTCTTCCCCCCCCCCCCCCCAGACTGTGAGCTTGTTATAAGCAGGGATTGTAACTCTTTATTGCTGTATTGTACTCTCCCAACCACTTAGTCCATTGCTCTGCACAGAATAAGCGCTCAATAAATACATTTGAAATGAAATCCCCTCCCCACCCTGCCGTCTCTCCCCAACCCCATCCTCCACACCGTTTTGCGGCCAGCGTGGCTGGATTTAGGGGATTGGAATCTCCCTGCGTGTCACTTGAAGACTTAGGTTTGCACACCCGTTCCGAGCATCCGGCGGGGGAAGGAGAAACCGGCGGAAGGATAATAGAAATGGAGACGATGGAACTGTGAGGACACTGCCAACGTTAAACAGCTGAAGGAGGTCCGGGCCCCTAGACTTAGCCAGATGTTGTCGTGGATTATTTTCCAATCCCTCCCACACGTCTTTCGCAGCCTCTTCAGCGAGAACTCTCTGACGATGACGTCAGAGAAGCTGCCCAGTCACCAGTGAAAATTGCTCCGGGTTTGTTCTAATGACATTAGGCTCTAATGAACCAGGATGGGAAGAATATGCGAGTCAAGGTTTCGATAACAAGTGGCGACATCTGAAAGGCCAGGAGATCTCCGTGGGCAGGGAATGAGCCCACCGGTTCTCTTATATTGCTCTCTCTCTCAAGCACTTAGTAATCATAAGAATAATTGTGGTTTTTGCTAAGCGCTTACTATGTGCCAGGCACTGTCCTAAGCACAGGGGTAGATACAAGGTAATAATAATGTTGGTATCTGTTAAGCGCTTACTATGTGCAGAGCACTGTTCTAAGCGCTGGGGGAGATACAGGGTAATCAGGTTGTCTCACGTGAGGCTCACAGTTAATCCCGATTTTACAGATGAGGTAACTGAGGCACAGAGAAGTGCAGTGACTCGCCCACAGTCACACAGCTGCAAAGTGGCAGAGCCAGAATCCGAGCCCATGACCTCTGACACCCAAGCCAGGGTTCTTTCCATTGAGCCACGAATAATAATGATCATAATGATAATAATGATATTTGTTAAGTGCTTACTATGTGCCAAACACTGTTCATTCATTCGATTGTATTTAATGAGCGCTTACTGTGTGCAGAACACTGTACTAAGTGCTTGGAAAGTACAATTCGGCAACAGATAGAGACAATCCCTACCCAACATTGGGCTCACGGGCTAGAAGGGGGGAGAGAGACAACAGAACAAAACAAGTAGACAGGCATCGATAGCATCAATTATAGATATATTCACATCATTAATAAAATGAATAGAATAATAAATATACACAAGTGCTGTGGGGTGGGTGGGGTGGGGCGTAGAGTAGAAGGAGGGAGTCGGGGCGATGGGGAGGGGAGGAGGAGCAGAGGAAAAGAGGGTCTTAGTCTGGGAAGGCCTCCTGGAGGACGTGAACCTTCAGTAGGGCTTTGAAGAGGGGACGAGAGCTAGGTTGGCGGATGTGAGGAGGGAGGGCGTTCCAGGTCAGAGGAAGGACGTGGGCCAGGGGTTGACCGCGGGAACGAGGGACCGTGAGGGTCTCACTGTGTGGCCCCTTTGCTTCAGGGAGGTTAGCGACACCAAAGGAGTGCAGTGTGGGGGCTGGGCTGGAGAAAGAGAGAAGGGAGGTGAGGAAGGAGGGGGCAAGGTGGTGGAGAACTTTGAAGCCAATAATGAGTTATTGCTTCATACGAAGGTCGATAGGCAAGCACTGGTGGTTTTTGAGGAGGGGAGTGACATCCTCAGAGGGTGTCTGTAGAATAGTAATCCGGACAGTGGAGTGAAGTACAGAGTGAAGCGGAGAGAGACAGGAGAATGGGAGATCGGAAACAAGGCTGATGCAATCATCCATTCGGGATATGATGAGTGACCGTACTAACCCGGTAGCAGTTGGAATGGAGAGGAAAGGGCGGATCTTAATGATGTTGCGTAGGTGAGACCGGCAGGTTTCGGTGACGGATCGGATGTGTGGGGTGAATGAGAGAGCAGAGTCAAGGACGACACCGAGGTTGCGGGCCTGTGAGACGGGAAGGATGGTGGTGCCGTCCACAGTGACGGGGAAGTCGGGCAGAGGACAGGGCTTGGGAGGGAAGACGAGGAGCTCAGTCTTGGACATGTTGAGATTTAGGTGGCGGGTGGACATCCAGGTGGAGACGTCTTGAAGGCAGGAGGAGATACGAGCCTGAAGGGACGGGGAGAGAACAGGGGAGGAGATGGAGATTTGGGTGTCATCTGCATAGGGATGATAGCTGAAACCGTGGGAGTGAATGAGTTCACCGAGGGAGTGAGTGTAGATGGAGAACAGAAGGGGACCAAGAACTGACCCTTGAGGAACCCTTACAGTGAGAGGGCAGGAGGCAGAGGAGGAGCCTGCAAAGGAGACTGAGAATGAACGGTCAGAGAGCTAGGAGGAGAACCAGGAGCGGACAGAGTCCGTGAAGCCGAGGTTGGATGACGTTTCCAAAAGAAGGGGATGGTGGACAGTGTCAAAGGCAGCTGAGAGGTCGAGGAGGATTAGGATAGAGTAAGAGCCACTGGATTTGGCAAGAAGGTGATCATTGGTGACCTCTGAGAGGACAGTTTCGGTGAAGTGGAGGGGTAATAATAATAATAATGATAATGTTGGCATTTGTTAAGCTCTTACTATGTGCCGAGCTCTGTTCTAAGTGCTGGGGTAGATACAAGGTAATCAGGTTGTCCCAGTCTTAATCCCCATTTCACAGATGAGGTGACTGAGGCACAAAGAAGTTGTGACTTGCCCAAAGTCACACAGCTGACAAATGGTGGAGCCAGGATTAGAACCTACGACCTCTGACTCCCAAACCCGTGGTCGTTCCACTAAGCCAGTGGGACACAGTCCATGTCCCCCACGGGGCTCACCATCTTAATTCCCATTTCACAGAGAAGGTAACAGAGGCACAGAGAAGTGAAATGACTTGCACAAGGTCACACAGCAGACACACGGTGGAGTGGTGATTAGAACCCAACTCCTTCTGACTCCCAGGCCCATTCTCTATCCACTGGGCCGTAGTGCCGAGCGTTCCACAAATTAAATTGATTGATTTGCTTTTTCAAAAGATAGTATTTGTTAAGCATTTACTACATGCCAGACGCTATACTAAGTGCTGGGGTAGATGCAAGATAATCAGGTTGGACACAGTACACGTCCCTCTTGGGGCTCATAATCTTAATCCCCATTTGGTCGATGAGAGGCTCGGAGAAATGAAATGACTTGCCCAGGGTCACACAGAAGGCAAGTAAGAAGTCAGAGGTCCTAATCCTATTCTGCCATTTGTCTGTTGTGTGACCTTGGGCAGAGTCGCTTCACTTCTCTGGGCTTCAGTTACCTCATCTGCAAAATGGGGATGAAGTCGGTGAGCCCCATGTGGGAAAGGGACTGTGCTCAACCTGACTACCTTGTTTCTACCCCAGCACTCAGGACAATGCTTGGCACATAGTTAGTCCCTAACAAAAAGCCAAAAAAAAAAAATAAATGGCAGAACCTAGAGAAGCAGCGTGGCTCAGTGGAAAGAGCCTGGGCGTGGGAGTCAGAGGTCATGGGTTCGAATCCCCGCTCTGACACTTGTCAGCTGTGTGACTATGGGCAAGTTACTTAACTTCTCTGTGCGTCAGTTACCTCATCTGTAAAATGGGGATTAACTGTGAGCCTCACGTGGGACAACCTGATGACCCTGTATCTACCCCAGGGCTTAGAACAGTGCTCGGCACATAGTAAGCGCTTAACCAATACCAACATCATTATTATTATTCTGTCTCCTGGGCTCATGCTCTTTCCACTAGGCCATGCTGCTTCTCCCTCTGCTCTGGAGATTTGTTCTTAAAAATTCTAGTTTGGAAGGGAAAGTTTTAGGGGAGGGCTCAGAAGGAGAAGTTTTGGTACTAATACTTACTAAACCCCCTCTCAAGGTCATATTTTAAGAGTTTCCAGTCCTCTACCAGTCTCGACTACGGGAGGGAGAGTGAGGCTGTAGCCCGGATTAGACTGTAAACCCGTCAGTGGGCAGGGATTGTCTCTATCTGTTGCCCAATTGTCCATTCCAAGCGCTTAGTACAGTGCTCTGCACATAGTAAGCGCTCAATAAATACTATTGAATGAATGAATGAGGCAGAGGCCTGTCCATTCCATTCCGATCTTGGCTAGTGACTAGTGAGTGGCAGGCCATCTGCTACAACTCAAAACTCACCTGTGCTGGGCAGTAGCGGCACGGAAGAGAATCAAATGCGAAGACGCAAATTTATTGCGCAGAAGGAGGCGATGGTATATAATAATAATGATGATGATGGTATTTGTTAAGCGCTTTCTATGCCAAGCACTGTTCTAAGCATTGGGGTAGATACAAGGTAGTCAGGTTGTCCCACGTGGGGCTCACAGCCTTAATCCCCATTTTAAAGATGAGGTAATTGAGGCACAGAGAAGTGAATTGACTTGCCCAAAGTCACACAGGGGGCGAGCA
The DNA here is from genome assembly GCF_004115215.2 of Ornithorhynchus anatinus. NCBI lineage: Eukaryota > Metazoa > Chordata > Mammalia > Monotremata > Ornithorhynchidae > Ornithorhynchus > Ornithorhynchus anatinus. The sequence continues at coordinate 169,050,175 of NC_041729.1, forward strand.
GTGGAGCCGAGATTAGAACCCACGACCCCCCAAGCCCGGGCTCTTTCCACTAAGTCATTCATTCATTCATTCATTCATTCATTCATTCATTCAATAGTATTTATTGAGCGCTTACTATGTGCAGAGCACTGTACTAAGCGCTTGGGATGAACAAGTGGGCAACAGATAGAGAAAGTCCCTGCCGTTTGACGGGCTTACGGTCTGATCGGGGGAGACGGACAGACGAGAACGATGGCGATAAATAGAGTCAAGGGGAAGAACATCTCGTAAAAACCGATGGCAACTAAATAGAATCGAGGCGATGTACAATTCATTAACAAAATTAATAGAGTAATGGAAATATATACAGTTGAGCGGACGAGTACAGTGCTGAGGGGATGGGAAGGGAGAGGGGGAGGAGCAGAGGGAAAGGGGGAAAAGAGGGTTTAGCTGCGGAGAGGTAAAGGGGGGGTGGCAGAGGGAGTAGAGGGAGAAGAGGAGCTCAGTCTGGGAAGGCCTCTCGGAGGAGGTGAGTTTTAAGTAAGGTTTGGAAGAGGGGAAGAGAATCAGTTCGGCGGAGGTGAGGAGGGAGGGCGTTCCGGGACCGCGGGAGGACGCGGCCCGGGGGTCGACGGCGGGACGGGCGAGACCGAGGGACGGTGAGGAGGTGGGCGGCGGAGGAGCGGAGCGTGCGGGGTGGGTGGTAGAAAGAGAGAAGGGAGGAGAGGTAGGAAGGGGCGAGGGGACGGACAGCCTCGAAGCCTAGAGTGAGGAGTTTTTGTTTGGAGCGGAGGTCGATAGGCCACCACTGGAGTTGTTTAAGAAGGGGAGTGACAGGCCCAGATCGTTTCTGCGGGAAGATGAGCCGGACAGCGGAGTGAAGAATAGACCGGAGCGGGGTGAGAGAGGAGGAAGGGAGGTCAGAGAGAAGGCTGACACGGTAGTCTAGCCGGGATATAACGAGAGCCTGTAGCAGTAAGGTAGCCATCATGTCATGCTCCTTCTCAAACCACTTCCGTATTTTCCCCAAGAAAACTCTACAGATCCACCACCAGAACGATGGCAGATGGAGGTGGGGCGTTCTGGGGAGAGATGTGCCTACGGTGTCGCTATGGGTCTAAGACGACTCGATGGCATAAGAGAAGACTTACTGAGCTCTTACTCTGTGCCAACCACTGTACTCGGCACTGGGGTGGATCCAAGAAAATCAGGTTGAGCACGGTCTTCGTCCCTCCTGGGGCTCACAGTCTAACTAGGAGGTAGGATTTAATTCCCGTTTTCAGATGAAGAAACTGAGGTACAGAGACGTGAAGTGACTTGCCCGAGATCACACAGCAGGCATCTGGCAGAGCGGGATTAGAACTCAGATCCTCTGACCTCCAGACCCTTATTCTTTCCACTAGGTCACTTTACTTCCTGTATCCAGTGAGCTACCATGACAAGTCACTTCACTTCTCGGAGCTTCAGTGACCTTAACTGTAAAATGGGGATGAAGACTGTGAGCCCTGTGCAGGGCAGGGACCGTGACCAAACCGATTTGCTTCTATCCACCTCAGCGCTTAGTACAGTCTGGCACATGATAAGCCTTAACAAATACCATTATTATTATTATTATTATTATTAATAGTAATAAACCTGGATCAGCCAACTGCTCTGTCAATCGCTTGCTGTGTGACCTTGGGCAAGTCTTCTTGGGCAAGAACTTCTCTGTGCCTCAGTTTCCTCAGTGCAAAATGGTGATTCATTTCTCCATTCTATTCTCCCTCCTACTTGAGGATGATGATGACATTTGATAAGCGCTTACTACGTGCAAAGCACTGTTCTAATCGCTGGGAGGGATACAAGGTGATGAGGTTGTCCCACGTGGGGCTCACGGTTTGAATCCCCATTTTACAGATGAGGTAACTGAGGCCCAGAGAAGTTAACCTACTTGATGATGATGATGATGATGACATTTGTTAAGCACTTACTACGTGCAAAGCACTGTTCTAAGCACTGGGGGGATACAAGGTGATGAGGTGGTCCCACGTGGGGCTCACGGTTTTAATCCCCTTTTTACAGATGAGGTAACTGAGGCACGGAGAAGTTAAGTGACTTGCCCAAAGTCACACAGCTGACAAGCAGCGGAGTCAGGATTAGAACCCATGACCTCTGACTCCCAAGCCCGGGCTCTTTCCACTGAGCCACGCTGCTTCTCTACTGAAGTCTGCTACTTCAGACTGTGAGCCCTGTGCAGGACAGTGAAAGTGTCTGACCTAGTTGACTTGTACCTACCCCAGTGCTTAGAACAGTGTTTGATGCATAGTAAGCGCTTAACGAGGACCACAGAACAAACAAAGGGATTTATTGCTATTGTCCTTGTCTGCCCGTCTCCCCCGATTAGACTATAAGCCCGTCAAAGGGCAGGGACTGTCTCTGTTACCGATTTGTCCGTTCCAAGCGCTTAGTCCAGTGCTCTGCACATAGTAAGCGCTCAATAAATACTATTGAATGAATGAACGAATGAAGGGGCGCGCAGCCAAGTTAGTACTGGATGCGGAGGGGAGGGAGGATAGTGGAAATGAGAAGCTGAGTTTGGGAAGGCCTCTTGGAGGAGATCCACACAGCAGCCGTCTGGGTCTGCTGCTGTCCCTCATTCTCCTCTCTTGAGCCGCCGGCCTGCCAAGCTATTTTAGGGTGAGCGCAGCTCCGCTTCTCGGGCCTGACCGAACTCCACAACTTCATCGTTCGGGATTCCCGGTGGAGCTGAGTGACCCGTCGTTTGACGATTCGGGGCCCGTTCTCTCCTTGGGTAGGTGATGGGCCTCCAGAACCAGGCCCGGTTGCCAGACAGAAGCAGCGTGGCTTAAAGGGAAGAGCACGGGGTTGGGAGTCAGAGGTCATGGGTTCTAATCCCCACTCTGCTGCTTCTCAGCTGGGTGACTTTGGGGCAAGTCACTTCACTTCTCTAGATCTCAGTTACTTCATCTGGAAAATGGGGATTAATAATAATGTTGGTATTTGTTAAGAGCTTACTATGTGCAGAGCACTGTTCTAAGCGCTGGGAGAGATACAGGGTAATCAGGTTGTCCCACGTGAGGCTCACGGTTAATCCCCATTTTACAGATGAGGAAACTGAGGCACAGAGAAGTTAAGTCACTTGCCCACGGTCACACAGCTGACAAGTGGCAGAGCCGGGAGTCGAACCCATGACCTCTGACTCCGAAGCTCAGGCTCTTTTGAGCCCCACCTGGGACAACGTAAATACCTTGTATCTACTCCAGCGCTTAGAACAGTGCTTGGCACATAGTAAGTGCTTAACAAATACCATTATTATTATTATTATTATTATTATTAAAGTAGCCCTTCAGAGGTGGTCTGGGGTGATCTCCTTCCCTAAGTCCTCTTTTCCTCTCCTGTCATTCCCTTCTGGGTCACCCTGACTTCCTCCCTTTATTCATCCACCCCCTCCTCAGCCCCGCAGCACTTTTGTCTTCTCTGTAATTTATTTATATTAATATCCGTCTTTCCCTCTAGTCTGTAAGCTTATTGTGGGCAGGGAATGTGTCTGTTTATTGTTCTGTTGTATTCATTCTTTCATTCAATCGTATTTTTTGAGCATTTACTCAAATCCCTGCAGTCTAGAAGGGGGGAGACAGACAACACAACTAAACAAAACGAGTAGACAGGCATCAATAGCATCAATATAAATAAATAGAATTATAGATTATATATATATACATCATTAATAAAATAAAAAGAATAATAAGTATGTACATATATATGCACAAGTGATAATAATAATAATAATGTTGGTATTTGTTAAGCGCTTACGAGGTGCCGAGCACTGTTCTAAGCGCTGGGGGAGATACAGGGTAAACAGGTTGTCCCGCATGGGGCTCACACGCTTTTAATCCCTATTTTACAGATGAGGGAACTGAGGCGCAGAGAAGTTAAGTGACTTGCCCACAGTCCCACAGCTAAGTGGCAGAGCCGGGAGTGGAACTCATGACCTCTGACTCCGAAGCCCAGGCTCTTTCCACTGAGCCACGCTGCTTCTCCAAGTGCTGTGGGGCAGGAAGGGGTAGAGCAGAGGGAGGGAGTCGGGGCGATGGGGAGGGGAGGAGGAGCAGAGGAAAAGGGAGGCTCAGTCTGGGAAGGCCTCCTGGAAGAGGTGAGCTTTCCGTAGGGCTTTGAAGGGGGAAGTGTGCATAAGTGTGCACTTATGCACACATCCGTCATTTATTTATTTATATTAAGGTCCGTCTCCCCCTCTAGACTGAGAGCTCATTGTGGGCGGGGCACGTGTCTGTTTATTGTTGCACTTTACTCTCCCGAGTGCTTAGTACAGTGCTCTGCACACAGTAAGTGCTTAATAAATACACTCAGAAGAAAATGGACAACCCCAAAAAACCTTGAGCCACTGAATCTGGATCGATTAGTTATGAAGTAAGAATCAATCAATGGTATTTATTGAGTGCTTACTGTACTAAGCACTTAGGAGAGTAGAAATATAACGGAGTTAGCAGACACGCTCGCTACCTACAACAAACATATAGTCTAGAGAAAGAAGTAAGAATATAATAAAGTATCTGATTGAACGTGAGGAAGAATGCACTGATTCACCCGTCCAGAAAATATTCAAAAACACCTCGGACCCTTATAGAAACCCACTTGATCAGAATCAAACATTTGCTCTAGAAACTGTCAGGAGAAATCTTTTCTAAAACACAAAGTTGCTTATTAAAGTGACCCAAGCTTCCTCTCCCAAGCACTTAGTACAGTGCTCTGCACATAGCGCTCAATAAGTACTATCGATTGATCGGTTGATTGATTAACAAATGCCCACAACTTTTGGATGGAATACGAAGTGGAGAATTGTCAGTTAACCCCATCGCATTAGATCTAGCAGAGCGCTGAGCTCGGGGCTTGGCACATAGTCACCGCTCGACACCGAAGTTCTTGCAAGTCAGTAATTCCCTCCAGGAATCCCACTGGCCTTTGATGATGTGTGATGCAGAATCGCTTCAAGGGCCAGAACATGATTTTTGATCCTGACAGAGCTGGTGAAGATACCATTTAATTGGCTTCAGAGAAGCCGCGTGGCTCAGTGGAAAGAGCACAGGCTTAGGAGTCAGAGGTCATGGGTTCAAATCCCGGTTCCGCCGCTTGTCGGCTGTGTGACTTTGGGCAAGTCACTTCACTTCTCTGTGCCTCAGTGACCTCATCTGGAAAATGGGGATTAAGACTGTGAGCCCCACGTGGGACAACCTGATCACCTTGCATCCTCCCCAGCGCTTAGAACAGTGCTTTGCACATAGTAAGCGCTTAACAAGTGCCATCATTATTATTATTATTCAGCCTGGTGGACTGAAATAGATTCAGTCTATTGAAGCAGTGTGGGCTAGTGGATACAATCCAGGCCTGGGAGTCAGAAGGCCCTGGGTTCTAATCCCATCTCGGCCACTTGTCTGTTGGTGTGTGACCCTGGGCAAGTCACTTCACTGCTCTGAGACTAAATTACCTCATCTGTAAAATGGGATTTAAGACTGTGAGCCCCATGTGGGATAGGGACACTCTTCAGTCTGATTTTCTGGCATCTATCCCAGTGCTAAGAACAGTGTCTGGCACCTAGTAAGAGCTTAACTAATTCCACAATTATTATTCCAAAGGCATAAGGAAGAATTACATTCACTATTCATAAATGTCAGCTCATCAGTATAGCAATGTTCTCCTGTCTTCACCGATCTAGTGATCAGCACTACCTCACTTATGTATCAGTAATTTATTCATTTATGTTCATGACTGTATCCCCCTTTATTAAATAGATTATTTGCATTTATTTCTGAATCCCTCTCTAGGCTGTAAACTCCTTGTGGAGAGGGAACGTCTTCCAACTCTGTATTATGTATTCTCACGAGGGCTCAGTACGGTGCTCCGCACACAGTAAGTATTCAATAAATACCATTGATGATTGATTGATTATCCTAGCGGTTTGCAAAACTGAATACAGGAGCAAAAATTTTCGTTCTGTGGAAAGAACCTGTGACGATCCTAGCCCAGCCTGTTAGTGGCCCGCTGTGTGACCTTGGTCGGGTCACTCAGTCATTCTGGGCCTCAGTTCCCTCATCTGTGAAATGGAGATCAAAAAGACTCTGTATCTGGTCTGATTATTCTGAATCTATCCATCTACCGTATCTACTTATCTACAGTATCCTGTATCTACATTATCCAGCGTTTAGCATTGTGGTTGACATGTAGTAAGTGCTTCCCAAATACGGCGATGATTATTACTGGATGGAGCCAACCCACCCCACTGCTCAGGTTGCCCCTCTGGGCTACCAGTGGTCCCACCCGGCAGCCCTGTGGAGTGAGTCAGAGGGTGGAGTTGTGAGCCGTAAAATGCCCCATGGAGGAGGCAAACCCAATTAATGCAATTCAGTCAGCCGGTCATTTTGTTAGTCGATTGCATTTGTTGAGCACTTACTCTGGGCAGAACATTCTTTCATGCATTCAGTTGTATTTATTGAGCGCTTACTGTGAACAGAGCACTATGCTAAGTGCTTGGAGAGTACAGTATAACATTATAAGAGACACACTCCCTGCCTACAGTGAGTTTACAGTCTAGAAGGGGAGACAAGGATTAATATAAAGAAATAAATGACAGATGTGAACCTAAGTGCCATGGGCCGGGAGAGGAGATGAATAAAGGGAGCAAGTCAGGGTGATGCAGAAGGGAATGGGAGAAGAGGAAAGGAGGGTTTAGGCAGGGAAGGCCTCCTGGAGGAGATGGGCCTTCAATAAGGCTTTGAAGGGGCGGAGAGTCACTGTCTGTGGGATAAGAAGAGGGAGGGCAATCCAGGCCAGAGGCAGGACGTGGGTGAGAGGTCGGTGGCAAGATAAACAAGATTGAGGTACAGGGAGAAGGTTGGCATTATAAGCGTGCGGGCTGGGCCGTAGTAGCAGGAGAGTAGAGAGGTGAGGTAGGAGGGGGTGAGGTGGTAGACTGCTTTAAAGTCATTGGTGAGGAGTTTGTGCTTGATGAGGAGGTCGATGGCAGCCTCTGGAAGTTCTTGCGGAGTGGGGGAACGTGACCTGAGCATTCTGTAGAAAAAACCTCCCATCCCTTTCCCCGGCACAGTCCCAAACTCCAACTCTCAAAGTTTCAGGGAATTTTCCAGTCAGTTTTTCAGTATCCCCCCAGCTCTCTCCCAGTTTGACCTGATGACCCTGTATCTCCACCAGTGCTTAGAACGGTGCTCGGCACATAGTAAGCGCTTAACAAATACCAACATTATTATTACTGCTAAATCTGCTACTGCTGTTAAATACTGCTGTGAGCCCATCATTGGGCAAGGATTGTCTCTATCTGTTGCCGAATTGTACATCCCAAGTGCTTAATACAGTGCTGGGCACACAGTAAGCGCTCAATAAATACTATTGAATGAGTGAGTGCATGTTTCACAACCTTTGGTGTTCTTACAAAGATGACTGGAAAATCCGTGTCAGAAAATGACCTTCGTCGAGGCCAACCCAAGAAGAGCAGGTTCAAGGAATTCTTTGCCATAAAAAGACCCGGTGTCAGCCAATGCTTTCATTCCACTTCTTAGAAATCCTTCCTTGTCTGGTTCTCCAGTTGAAGTGGAAGTGCCAGGGTGGACAGAGAATGTCTCTTGTTTTTCTCTCGTGGTTTTCTTGGGGAGGCACAGAAGCTTAGTGGAAAGAGCATGGAGTCAGGACATGGAGAATAATAATGACGATGATAATTAATAATAACACTTGTTAAGCACTTACTATGGGCCAAGCACTAACCAAAAGCACTGAGGTATATAAAGATCATCGGTTTCGACCACAGCCCCTGTCCCACGTGGGGCTCACGGTGTAACTTCTGAATTCATGAGTTCTCATTGGATCTCCAGGGAATCTGGTCCCATTCTATGCCAAGCCTCTCCAGGGAAGTAGCATGGCCTAGTGGAAAGAGCATGCACCTGGGAGTAAGAAGGACCTGAGGTCTAATCCTACCTCTGCCGTTTGTCCGCTGTGTGACCTTGAGCAAGTTACTATATTTCTCTGTGCTTCAGTAAACTCATCTGTAAAATGGGGATTAAGATGGTGAGCCCCAAGTGGGTCAGAGACTGTGTCCAACCAAATTTCCTTGTTTCTCCCACAGTGCCTGGCAGATAGGAAGCACTTAGCAAATACCACAGTCGTTATTATTATTCTGAACCGTAAAATGGTTATTTATCCTTGTCCCTCACTGGCTTCAATCCACCCCTCTATCCATTCATTCATTCATTCAATTCATTCAACAGTATTTATTGAGCGCTTACTATGTGCAGAGCGCTTGGAATGTACAGTTCGGCAACAAAGAGACAATCCCTGCCCAATAATGGGCTCACAGTCTAAACGAGGGAGACAGACAGCAAAGCAAAAGAGAACAATAATAATAATAATGTTGGTATTTGTTAAGCACTTACTATGTGCAGAGCACCGTTCTAGGCACTGGAGGAGATCCAAGGTAATCAGGTTGTCCACGTGAGGCTCACAGTCGTCATCCCCATTTTACAGATGAGGTCACTGAGGCACAGAGAAGTTAAGTGACTTGCCTACGGTCACACAGCGGACAAGTGGTGGATGCGGGATTCGAACCCATGACCTCCGATTCCCAAGCCCGGGCTCTTTCCAATAAGCCATGTTCCACTTTTGATGGAGAGCCCTACTGAGAGCTGACCTCCTCCAGGAGGTCTTCCCAGACTGAGCCCTCCCTTTCCCTCTACTCCTCCTCCCCTCCCCATTCCCCCCCCACCCTCTGCTCTTCCCCTTTCCCCTCCCCTCAGCACTGTGCATATTTGTATATATTATTTATTACTCTAATTATTTCATTAATGATGTGTATATATCTATAATTCTATTTATCTTGGTGATATCTGTGCCTACTTGTTTTGTTTTGAGAGGCAGTGTGGCTCAGTGGAAAGAGCCCGGGCTTGGGAGTCAGAGGTCATGGGTTCGAATCTCCACTCCATCACTTGTCCTCTGTGTGACCGTGGGCAAGTCACTTAACTTCTCTGTGCCTCAGTGACCTCATCTGTAAAATGGGGATTAAGACTGTGAGTCCCACATGGGACAACCTGATTCCCTTCTATGTACCCCAGCGTTTAGAACAGTGCTTGACACATAGTAAGCAATTAACAAATACCATTACTGGGTGCAGAGCATTGTACTAAGCATTTGAGAGAGTGTAATTGAGACAGAGGCATGATCCCCACTTTCAAGAACTCATGCAGTCCCCTGGTTTGGAACCTCCTCCCTTTCCACATCCTCCCCACTCTCTCCCACCTCGCACTTTCAAATCCCTCCTAAAAACTTACTTTGTCCCACCAGGATTCCCTGATTAATTCCCAGCTCCCTGAGCCATTTTCTCCCTTCAGCCAATGCCACCTCTCATGAAGACATTTATCTTATGAAGATATTTATACCCTCTTCCATACTCATGAATATATGTTCTTTCAAATCTTTATTCACCCACTCTAGTTGCAAATATCTCTATCTTTCCAGTGAGAGTGGAAGCTTGTTGTCGACAGGGAATGTGTCACTTCTTCATTCTCCCCTTTTGCCTCTGTCATTACATTCCCAATATACGGTAAGAGTGAGGGATTAAAATATGAAACGTTCGTCCTTAGCGGAGATGATTTTGAAAACTGGATTAGTGAAAGCATGGGTCTTTTACATTGGCAGACTATGGTTAGATTTTTAATTTAGGCTCTAATTGACCTACTAGAATTAATTTATTTATATTGTAAACTTTTTACGCTATTTGGTAAGTGCTTATTATGTGTCAAAAACTTTTCTAAGCACTGGGGTAGGCATTGGACACAGTCTCTGTTCCATATAGGGCTCACAGTCTAAGTAGGAGGAGAACAGGTGTTTAACCCCCATTTTACAGTCAAAGAAACTGAGGTAAAGAGCAGTTAGGTGACTTGCCCAACATCATTCAGTGGACAGACTAAAGATTAGAACCCCAGTCCTTCGATTCCCAGGCCCGTGCTCTTTCCACTAAGTCTTGCTGCTTCTCTCCGTTCTCAGTATCCAGTGTAGACATAGAGTATAACAAAATTATGTTCACATTCACCCAGCTCTGCTGGCTGGGACAGGAAGGAGAATAAGAGGCGGCAGGAGACCCAAATAGCATCCAGATGGAGAGCTGAAATGGGGAAACCGATAAAGCCAGGAGAGCAGAGGAACCCTTTTGAGGACACGGTGACGCAGCTTCAGACAGTGCTGTAGCTCAACTGATGGCTGGAAGCCAGGATAGGCCAGTATAGGCCACTGTCATGGAGAAGGGACAGGCTCTCTTCACATAAAGAACTCCGTGAGGATTAAGCGACAAGGAGACGAAAGGGAAAACAGCACCAGGAGCAGAAAAGAATTAAGCGCCGCGACACAATGAAGGTCGGCTTTTTTTGCGTGCCCCATGTAGCTTGGATCGTCTACCTTGGCCGGTTTAGCCAGATACAAACTCATAGGTGAACTTCACCACCAGTAGTGTCTTTCCTTTCATTCACTGTCGTATTTATTGAACGCTTACTCTGTGCACAACACTGTACTAAACGCTCGGGAGAGTACGATACAACAGTAAACAGGCACATTCCCTGCCCACAAAGATTATAGTCAAAAGGAGGTGGAGACAGACATCAATACAAATAACTAAAGTCTCTGTGCCTCAGTTACCTCATCTGTAAAATGGGGATTAACTGTGAGCCTCATGCGGGACAACCTGATTACCCTGTATCTACCCCAGCGCTTAGAACAGTGCTCTGCACATGGTAAGCGCTTAACAAATACCAACATTATAAATGCTGTGGTTCAAATTTAGATGCACCCAAATATATGAGCAATATCATTTTTTAATTATGGCATTTATCAAGCACTTACTACGTGCAAACTTCTGGAGTAGATACAAGGTCATTCACTGACTCAATCATATTTATTGAGTGCTTACCGTGTGCAGGGCGCTATACTAAGTGCTTACACTACAACAATAAACAGACACAATCCCTGCCCACAGTGAATTTACAGTCTAAAGGGCGAGACAGAAATCAATATAAATAAATAAATGACAGATATGGCCGTAAGTGGTGTGGGGTCGGGAGCTGGGATGAATAAAGGGAGTAAGTCAGGGAGATGCAGAAGGGAATGGGAGGAGAGGAAAGGAGGGCTTAGTTGGGGAAGGCTTCCTGGAGGAGGTGGGCTTTCAATAAGGCTTTGAATGGGGGGAGAGTCATTGTCTGTGGGATTTGAGGAGGGAGGGGGTTCCGGGCCAGAGGCAAGTTGAGGGTGAGGGTCCGGTAGCGAGATAGGTGAGATGGAGGTACAGAGAGAAGGTTGGCATTAGGGGAGCCAAATGTGTGGGCTGGGTTTCATTGGATTATCACATCAGACGCCATCCGTGTCCAAAACAGGGGCTCACAATCGACATTATCCCCATTTTACAAAGGGGGAAACTGAGCCGTGGGGTGTCCAAGGTCATAGAACAGGACAGTGGCTGAACCAGAACTAGAACCCTGGGCTTATATGACTCTTCATCCCAGGCTCTTTCCATGAGGTGATACTACTCCCTCCCCGGAGAGAGAATTCTTAACTAAAACCCTGGACTTATATGACTCTTCGTCCCAGGCTCTTTCCATAAGGTGATACTACGCCCTCCCAGGAGAGATAATTCTGAGCAAACAACCAGATGCTTTCCTCAGGGTTGACACAGTCCAAGTTTCTCAGCCGTAAAGATCAGCTGGCTGTCTCGGACGTGATAATCTCTCCAGTTCCCCCAAGCCCACAGTTTCCAGTGACGCAGTTTCAAGAAACACAAATAGAGCCGTGCTGAACTCCAGAAAACCAGTTACACAGAGATACATTTTGGGCAAGAGGCGGTCAGGAAAGCAGGTCTACCAGCTCTGCTATTTTGGACTCTCGCAAGCACTTAGTACAGTGCTCTGCATAGTCAGTGCTCAATAAGCAATAACGTCCTCCTGATTTCCTAATATTGGCTCTGTCAGAGAAGTGGCGTGGCTTAGTGGAAAGAGCACTGGCTTGGGAGTCAGGGGACATGAGTTCTAATCCCAGCTCTGCCACTTGTCTGCTGTGTGACCTTGGGCAAGCCACTTCACTTCTCCGTGCCTCAGCTACCTCATCTGTAAAATGAGGATTAAGACGGTGAACCCCATGTGGGACAACCTGATTCCCCAGAGCTTAGAACAGTGCTTGGCGCACAGTAAGCACTTAACAGATACCGACATTATTATTATCATTATCAGAGAGTCACTCTCTGGATACGGTGATCGAGGCACCAGTGTGACTGGATTATTATTATTTATGGCCATTATTATTTAACATTTATTGCTGCACACAGAAGACTGAGAATATTGCCATTGTTCTTGTCTGTCTCCCCCGATTAGACTGTAAGCCCGTCAAAGGGCAGGGACCGTCTCTGTTACCGATTTGTACATTCCAAGCGCTTAGTACAGTGCTTTGAACATAGTAAGCGCTCAATAAATACTATTGAATGAATGAATGAACTCCTCGAGCAGCGTGGCTTAGTGGATAGAGTAGGGGCCTGGGAGTCAGAAGGACCTGGGTTCTAATCCCAGTTCCCCTACTTCTCTGTGGCATAACGTCAGACAAGTCACTTCACTTCTCTGTGCCTCAGTTTCCTCATCTGCACAATTGGGATTAAGACTGATTAAATATAGTTCCTGGCACGTAATAAGTGCTTAACAAATACCACAGTTATTATTATGGTTTGCCTCTCTGGTCCCTCTCTCTGTCAACCATCTGTGCCTATCCGTCTCCACCGTTAGAATACAAGCTCCTTAAGGACAGGGAATATATATTTTGTTTCTGGGAAACTCTCCCAAGCACTTAGTGCTTGTCCGGTCACTCAGTAGTAACAATAATTGGATTTTAAGATATTACAACATGTTCAGTGCTGATGGAAATAAAAGGCACTCAATAAACACCACCGATTGATTAGATGAAAATTAATATGGAGATGATGACCATTACTCAAATCTCTTTGCACGCTAAATGTTCTTCAAGGAATGTTGATTTGGTAGCGTTACTTATGCAAGATGTTTATGAACATCAAATCTGTTGTGACACACACACCCAAAATCATGCAATGCAGAGAGATTTACATCCTGAACTGCTTTGGTTTTCTGCATAGCAGTATGCTACTCTTGGTTGGCTATGGCATTTATGAATCACTCACTATGTGCTAAGCACTATGTGGATGAATACAAGATGAATAATTCAGACACAATCCCTGTCCCAACTGGAGCTCACAAACTAGGCCAGGAAGGGCAGGTACTTAGACAATCACTCAATCATATTTAATGAACGCTTACTGTGTGAAAAGCACTGTACTCTGGGCTAGGAAAAGTAACAACATAACAGAAATGGTAGACCCTTTGCTTGCCCACAACGAGCTTACACTCTAGAGGGGGAGACAGAGGTTAAAATAAATAACTGAAATATCTAAAGTAAATATGAACCAAAATGCTGTGGAGCTGAAGGAGGGTTGAATAAAGGGAGGAAATGCAAGGATGACACAGGAGGGAGTAAGAGAAGAGGAAATGAGGGCTTAGTCAGGGCTTAAGTCAGACAAGAGAAATAAATCACAGTTTCCTCCCTGGAAGCAACAAAGCCTACTTGAAAAAGCCAGAGTATCTGGGTTCCGATCCTTGCTGTCACTAGCCTTCTGTGTGACCTTCTTTGTGCTTCAGTTTTTTCACCTGTACGGTCAATCAGTGGCATTTATTGAGTGTTCAGAGGACTGTACTAAGCACTAGGAAGAGTACCATCCAGCAGAGCAGCATGGCGTAATGGATAGAGCTTGGGCCTGAGAGTCAGAAGTCATGTGTTCTAATGTCATGTTTGCGATTTGTCTGCTGTGTGACCTGATGCAAGTCACATCACTTCTATGGGCCTCAGTTACCTCATCTGTAAAATGGGGATTGAGACTGTGAGCCCCACAAAATGGGGATTGAGAATGTGAGCTCATGGGACTGTATCTAACCTGATTTGCTTGTATCCACCCCTGCGCTTAGTACAGTGCCTGGCACATAGTAAGTGCTTAACAAATGCTGCTATCATTATTATTATTGAAAATAATCAATCATATTTATTGAGTGCTTACTATGTGCAGAACAGTGCACTAAGCGCTTGGCAGATACATTCTCTGCCCCTAACAAGCTTACATTGGTAGACACGTTTCTTGCCTACAGCAAGCTTATAGTTTAAAGGTTGCGATGGAGATTAAATGCCTTTCCTCCGTCCTCCTGGCACTGAACCGCAAGTGGGAGAGGAAATGGTGTCTGACCTAATTAGCCTGTATCACCCCAGCTCTGAGTACAATACTCGGCACATAGTAAGTACCTTCAAACTTCATCGTTATCCTCATCAGTGATATTTATTGAGCATTTCCTATATACCAAATGCTTAGGAGACAGGTTTACTACCCACAGCGATCTTACATCTAGAGTGGGAGACAGACATTTGTATAAATATATATTTTATAATGTATAATTTTATAGATTTGGGGCAGGTATTAAAATGCCCAAAGGTCACAGATCCAAGTGCATAGATGAGGCCAAAGGGAGAGGGAGTCAGGGAAATGAGGGTTCAGCTGGGAAGGCCTTTTGGAGGAGACGTGAATTTATTGATGCTTTGAAGGTGGAGAAAGTGGTGGTCTGATGTCTATGGAAGGGAAGAGAGTTCCTGCCTAGGGAAGGATGTGGGAAAAGGGTCGGCGATGAGATAGAGGAGATCGGGGCACAGTGAGTAAGCTGGCACTGGAGGAAGAAGGTGTGTGGGCCGGACTGGAGTAGAAAAATATTGAGGTAAAGTAGGAGGAAAGCTGACTGAATGATTTAAAGCTGATGAAAAGAAGTTTCTGTTCGATGCAGAAGTGGACAGGCAACGCTGGCAGTTCTTAAGGAGTAGGGAAACATAGACTGAGGGTTTTTGTAGGAAAATGATCTGGGCATCAGAGTGAAATATGGACTGGAGTGAGGAGAGAAAGGAGGCTGGGAGATCAGAAAGGAGGCTGATGCAGTCATCCAGAAGGGGTGGGATGAGCGATTGGATTAACGAGGTAACGGTCTGGATGGAAGGAAAGGGTGGATTTTATCATTTTCGTAAAGGTTGAACTGACAGGATTTGATGACAGATTGAATATATGGGTTGAATGAAAGAGAGGAGCCGGGGACAATACCAAGGTTATAGGCTTGTGAGACAAGGATGATGGTGGTGCTGTCTAAAGTAATGGGAAAGTCAGCGGGAGGACGGGGTGTAAGTGGGAAGATAAGGAGTTCTGTTCTGGACATGTTAAATTTGAGGCGTTGGTGGGATGTCCAAGTAGAGATATCCTGAAGGCAAGAGAAAATGCAAGCCTGAATAGAAGGAGAGAGATAAGAGCTGGAGATGTAGATTTGAGAATTAGTTGAAGCCATGGCAGTGAATGAGTTCTCCAAAGGAGTGGGTGTAGATGGAGAATAGAAGGGGACCCAGAACTGAACTTTGAGAGATCCCCACAGTTAGGGGTTGGGAGGCAGAGGAGGAGCCTGAGAAAGAGACTGAGAATGAGCGGCCAGAGAGATAGGAGGAGAACCAGGAGAGGACTGAGTCAGTGAAGTCAAACTTGGATAATGTTTCCAGAAGGGGGTGGTTGACAGTGTCGAAGGCAGTTGAGAAATTGAGAAGGATTAGGATGGAGTAGAGGCCAAAAGATTTGGCAAAAAGAAGGTAATCGACCTTTGAGAGGGCGGTTTCTGTGGAGTGAAGGGGACAAAAGCCAGATTGGAGGGGGTCAAGGAGAGAACTGGAGGAGAGGAAGCGGAGCCGGCAGGTGTAGACTACTCATTCTTGGAGTTTGGAGAGGAGGGAAGTGGGTTGATAACTGGAGGGAGCTGTGGGATCGCGGGAGGTTTTTTTTAGGATGGGGAGACATGAACATGCTTGAAAACAGTGGGGAAGGAGCCATTGGAAAGTGAGTTGGTTGAAGATGTCAGCCAGGGAGAGAAGAAGAAAGAGGTTAAGTGGAGCAGCTTGGCCTAGTGGAAAGAAACATGAGCCTGGAAGTTGGAGGACTTGTCAGCAGTGTGACCTTGGGAAAGTCACCAAAATTCTCTCTTCCTCTTTGACCTCATCTGTAAAATGGGGTTTAAGACTGCGAGCCCTCTGTGGGGCAGGGACTGGGTCCGTCCTTTCATTCATTAATTAATTAAATCATATTTATTGAGCACTTACTGTGTGTAGAGCACTGTACTAAGTGCTTGGGAGAGTACTACGCAACAATAAACAGACTCATTCCCTGCCCACAGTGAGTGCTTAGTACAGTGCCTGGAACATAGTAAGTATTCAGCAAATGCCATTTAAAAAAACAATTTTATAATTTGTAGAATCCATGCAAACTGCTAGCACGTTAATCCAAGCACTTATCATATCCCACCTTGAGATCCGGATCAGCCTCCTCGTTGATCTCCCTGCCTCCTGTCTCTCCCCACTCCAGTCCATACTTCACTCTGCTGCCCGCATCATTTTGCTACAAAAACGTTCAGTCCATGTTCCCCCACACCTCAAGACCCTCCAGCGGTTGCCCATCCATCTCAGTATCAAACAGCAACTCCTTTCCATCGGCTTTGAAGCCCTCAATCACTTTGTCGCCCCCCCCCCCCCACTACCTCATTCAATCTTATTTATTGAGTGCTTAGTGTGTGCAGAACACTGTACTAAGCGCTTACCTCATCTCACTGCTCTCCTATTCCAACCCAGCCCCCACACTGCGCTCCTTTAATGCTAACCTGCTCACTGTGCATCCATCTCATCTATCTCACCACTGACCTCTCTCCCATGTCCTGGCTCTGACCTGAAACACCCTCCGTCCTCGTAGCCAACCCACACTGACTCTGCCGGGCTTCAGAGCTTTAATGAGGGCACATCATCTCCAAGAGGCCTTCCCCAACTAAGCTCTCTTTTCCTTTTCTTCCACTCCCTTCTACGACATCCTCACTTGCTCCCTTTATTCTTTCCCCCTCCCAGCCCCCAGCACTTGTGTACATATCCATAATTCATTTAGTTATATTACTATTCATTCCTGCGCTCAGTCGTACTTACTATGTGCAGAGCACTGTACTAAGAGCTTGGAAAGTCCAATACAGCAATAAAGAGAGACGATCCCTGCCCACACTGGGCTTACAGTCTAGAGAGGGGGAGACAGACATCAATACAAGTAAACAGGCATCAACATAAATAGAATTGTAGATATATGCATATATACCCAAGTGCTGTGGGGCAGGGGGGTGAGCAAAGGGAGCAGGTCGAGATAATAATAATAATGCTGGTATTTGTTAAGCGCTTACTATGTGCAGAGCACTATTCTAAGCGCTGGGGTAGACACAAGGGAATCAGGTTGTCCCACATGGGGCTCACAGTCTTAATCCCCATTTTAGGATGAGGTAACTGAGGCACAGAGAAGTTAAGTGACTTGCCCACAGTCACACAGCTGACAAGTGGTGGAGCCGGCATTTGAACCCATGATCTCTGACTCCAAAGCCCGTGCTCTTTCCACTGAGGTGACGCAGAAGGGAGAGGGAGCTGAGGAAAAGGGAGGTTTAGTCTGGGAAGGCCTCTTGGAGGAGGTGTGCCTTCAGTAAGACTTTGAAGGGGAGAAAAGTGATTGGTGGATTTGAAGAGGGAGGGCATTCCAGGACAGAGGTAGGACGTGGGCCAGGGGTCGATGGCGAGACCGGCGGGATGGAGGCCCAGCGAGGAGGTTATCACCAGAGGAGCACATATCTGTCTCCCTATCTAAACTGTAAGCTAGTTGTGGGCAGTGACCGTTTCTATTATATTGTTTTATCGTACCATTTAATAGATACTCAACTGACAGTAATTATGGTATTTATAGTATTTTCTTAAGTGCTTACAATTTGCCGAGCAGCGTTCTAAGAGCTGGAATAGATACAAATTTATCAGGTTGAATGCAGTCCCTGTCCTACACGGGGCTCACCGTCAAAGTAGGAGGGAGAACAGGCATCGGATCTTCATTTTATTATTGAGGACACTGAGGCAGAGAGAAGTGAAGTGACTTGCCCAATGTCACACAGCGGGTATGTGGTGGAGCCAGGAGTAGAACCCAGGTCCTCTGACTGCCAGGACCGGGTTTTTTCCACCAACTCTCTCTAGCCTGTAAAATCCCTGCGGGCAAGGAACTTGCCTAAACAACTCTGTTATGTTGTACTCTCCTAAGTACTCAGTACAGTGCTCTCCACGCAGAAAGCGCTCAATAAATACGCCTCCTTGCTTGATTGAAGCCACACACAGTAAGCGCTCAATAAATACGATTGCTTGCTTGACTGAAGCCACTCTGCTTCCCAGTAGCTTGCCTCCGCCTGACTCTTCTGCTTCTTGTTACCTTAACCATTTGGTCCCTGTTTAAGTCCCCCCGGACAGTCAGGAATTTATGGGACGAGAGGAGAGAGACCCTTTTTTTTCCTCCATTCTCTGTGGGGAAGCGATGCCTGCAAAAACTGGGTCAAGTGGCAGTGGTTTGTAAATCGTAAAAAGGAGAAGCTACCATCTCCCTCACAGACTCTGGTTAGAGCGTTCGTCAGATGGGCCGGGGGACGGGAGAAGGGGGTTGGGACGGGGCAGAGAAGGGGAAGGGAGGGACGAGAGGCAGCAGAGAAAGATGGTTGCATGTTTTGTCTCTCTCTCTCCAGCCCCAGGCTAAACAAACAGATGAATTTCATGCTTCTTGCACTCCCAGCCCAACTCTCCCACTCATTTCATTAAGCATCCCTTAGTCTCTTCCTTTCCCCCTGCTTCTTTTAAGTGACCCCCGTCGAGGTTTTGCTTAGGATTTCTCCTTCCATTCTTATTTTCTTTTCCAGCACTCGTCTCTTGATGAATATTTAAACATCAGCGCACTGCTTACATAACCCAAACCCAGGAGCTTCCTTATGTGAGGGGGTGGGGGTGGGGGGACAAACAGTATTACGTCAGAACAAAAGAGTTATTACCATGGTGATTTACCCAGAGGACCCAACCTATATGAAGGCCGCAGAAATAAATTCCATTCAACATTCTGATTGTCTTGTTCCAAGCTAATATGTCTACTCATCGCATACACTCTGTAACAGAAAGACATAATTTTGGCAGACGTTCTTCCCCTTGATTCTATTTATTGCCATTTTTCTTGTCTGTCCGTCTCCCCCGATCAGACCGTAAGCCCGTCAAAGGGCAGGGACTGTCTCTATCTGTTACCGATTTGTACATTCCGAGCTCTCGGTACAGTGCTCTGCACATAGTAAGCGTTCAATAAATACTATTGAGTGAATGACTGAATCCATAAACAATTTCCAATTAGGATGTTACCAAGAGTAAATCTGGAAATTATTTCTCTTCCTACATCCATAATATTATTAATAGTTTCAGAATCTGTTAAGCATTCCCTGTGCATCATTCATTCATTCATTCATTCATTCAATTGTATTTATTGAGCGCTTACTGTACACTGAGCACTATACTAAGCGCTAGGGAGAGTACACTATAACAGTAAAGCAGCATGCGTGGCTCAGTGGAAAGAGCCTGGGCTTCGGAGTCAGAGGTCATGGGTTCGAATCCCCACTCTGCCACTTGTCAGCTGTGTGACTGTGGGCAAGTCACTTTGCTTCTCTGGGCCTCAGTTCCCTCATCTGTAAAATGGGGATTAACTGTGAGCCTCACGTGGGACAACCTGATTACCCTGTATCTACCCCAGCATATAGTAAGCGCTTAACAAATACCAACATTATTATTAAACATACACATTCCTTGCCCACAGTGAGTTTACAGACTAGAGGGGGAAAGTGCTGGGCTAATCCCTGGGATGGTTACAGATGATAGGTGAACTCCAGATGATAGAAGCAGCGAGGCTCAGTGGAAAGAGCACGGGCTTGGGAGTCAGAGGTCATGGGTTTGAATCCCCGCTCTGCCACTTGTCAGCTGTGTGACTGTGGGCAAGTCACTTCACTTCTCTGTGCCTCAGTTACCTCATCTGTAAAATGGGGATTAACTGTGAGCCTCACGGGGGACAACCTGATTACCCTGTATCTACCCCAGTGCTTAGAACAGTGCTCTGCACTTAGTAAGCGCCTAACAGATACCAACATTATTATTAATCCCGGCTCTGCCACTGGTCAACTGTGAGACTTTGGGCAAGTCACTTAACTTCTCTGGGCCTCAGTTCCCTCATCTGTAAAATGGTAATTAAGACTGTGAGCCCCACGTGGGACAACCTGATTACTTTGTATCCCCTCAGGGCTTAGGATAATGCTTGGCACATAGTAAGCATTTAACAAATACCATCATTATTATCTTCCCTCCCAAATCCTCTCCTCCATCTAATTTAGCAATTTCAACTGGCAAAGTCAACACCCTCCACACCTCTCAAGCATGGAGAAGCATTGTGGCTCAGTGGAAAGAGCCTGGGCTTGGGAGTCAGAGGTCATGGGTTTGAATCCCAGCTCTGCCACTTGTCAGCTGTGTGACCTTAGGCAAGTCACTTAACTTATCTGTGCCTCAGTTACCTCATCTGTAAAATGGGGATTAAGACTGTGAGCCTCACGTGGGACAACCTGATTACCCTGTATCTACCCCAGTGCTTAGAACAGTGCTCTGCACATAGTAAGAGCTTAACAAATACCAACATTACTTAAGAAATTCCATGAAAAAAGGGAGAGAACAATTGATGAATCATCATTTTACAGAAGAGGAAACTGGGGCACAGAGAAGTGAAATGACTGGCCAAAATCGTGCATAGGGCAAGCGGTTCCTCTGACTCCCAAGCCCATGCTCTTTCCACTAGAGCACATAGAAAATGCTTAACAAATACCGACATTGTTATTATTGTGGCCTAGTGGATAGACTACGGTCCTGGGAGTCAGAAAGACCTTGGTTCTAATTCTGTCTCTGCCCCTTGTCTGCTGTGTGAACTTGGGCAAGTCTCTTAACTTCTCTGTGCCTCCAATGGGGATTGAGAATTAGAGTCCCATGTGGGACAGGGAATGAGTCTGACCTGATTATCTTCTATCTAACCCAATGCTTAGCACAGTCCCTGGCATTTAGTAAATACTTAAAAAATACCATTAAAAATAGTATTATCCTTGACTGTCAACTCCTTGTGGACAGGAAATGTGTCTGTTTATTATTGCATTGTATTCTCCCAAGCGTTTAGTATAATGGTCTGAGCACAGTAAGTGCTCAATAAATACAGTTGAATGAATGAATGATTGAACAAAGAGTGCACAGGGAATGCTTAACAGATTCTGTAACTGTTAATAAAATTATGGATTTAGAAATAGAAATAATTTCCAGATTTACTCTTCGGTAACATCCTAATTGGAAATTTTTTAAGGAAGCCAAAATTGTGTCTTTCTGTTACACACTGTGTGTGGTGGATAGACATATTGGCTTGGAACAAGAAAATCAGAGTGTTGAATGGAATTTATTTCTGCGGCATTCATATAGGTTGGGTCCTCTGGGTAAATCACCATGGTAATAACTCTTTTGTTCTGACGTAATACTGTCTGCTCCCTCAAGGAAAATACGATTGACTTACTGGCTTGACTCTGCTGTCTTTTTAACTCCACATTCCTGCCGTTCCCCCAGTTCTGTCTGATATTTTTCCCGATGCTTGCAGAGTTCACCCCTCCTCTCCATCCAACCTGCCACCAAATTGGTCCCGGCTGGAATCATAGCCCCGCTCCTTCGATGACCTCCCTGCCTCCTTTCTCTCCCCTCTCTAATCCATAATTCATACTGCTGCCCAAATCATTTTCCTAAATTGTTGTCCCTCGCATATCTCCTCAAAACCCTTCAGTGTTTGCTTGTTCCTCTCTGCACGAAGTAGAATACAGTTTCAAGGCATGCAGTCAGCTCTCCTCCACCTATTCACACTTCTCTCCCACCTACAAGCTAGCTCACCCTCATCTTTCCATTCAAACTAACCTGCGCATTGAACTTCGTTCTCATCTCTCCCCATCTAGACTGTCAGCTTGTTGTGGGAAGGGAATGTGTCTGTTTATTGTTATTTTGTCCTCTCCTAAGCTATTAGTCCAGTGCTCTGAGCACAGGAAGCGCTCAATAAATTTGGCTGAATGAATAAATCTCTCCTTTAGCCAGAAATTTTCCCTTCATCTTTGACCTTATTCCAGCCCAGTCACTGCTCCTCCACACACCATCAGTGAAATCTCCCTCCAATTTCCTAAGGTCATTATGTTCCATTTGATCTCGAGAAGCAGCGTGGCACAGTGGAAAGAGCCCGGGCTTGGGAATCAGAGATCATGGGTTTTAATCCCGGTTCCGCCACTGGTCAGCTGTGTGACTTTGGGCAAGTCACTTCACTTCCCCGGGTCTCAGTTACCTTATCTGGAAAATGGGGATTAAGACTGTGAGCCCCACGTGGGACAACCTGATGACCTTGTATCTACCCAGCACTTAGAACAGTGCTTGGCACATAGTAAGCACTTAACAAATACCAACATTACTATTATTATTATTATTATTATTATTATTATTATCTCCACAACAGATCTATCTTCTTTGGACATACAAATCCTCATCTTCAACGTTACCTTCTCCACTGAACCTAGTGAACTCATTGCCCTCCCCTAGCTCCCCTGTCCCTCACAGTCCTAAATAACATAATAATAATAATAATGGCATTTGTTAAGTGCTTATTATATGCGAGGAACTTCACAAAGAGCTGGTGTAAATGCAAGCATATGGGGTTGGTTACAGTCCCTGTCCCGTGTGGGACTCACAGTCTCAATCCCCATTTTCCAGATGAGGTAACTGAGACCCAGAGAAGTGAACTGACTTGTCCAAGGCCACACAGTATACAAGTAGCAGAGCCAGGATTAGAACCCATTCATTCATTCAATTGCATTTATTGAGCGCTTACTGTGTGCAGAGTACTGGACTAAGCACCTAGAAAGTACAAATTCAGCAAGAGGTAGAGACAATCACTGCTCCCAACAGGCTCACAGTCTGGAAGAGGGGAGACAGACATCAAAACAAATAAATAGGCACCAGTAGCATCATTATAAATAAAAAGAATTATAGATATATACACATCATTAACAAAAATAAATAGAATTATAATTATAAATATGTACATATATGCACAAGTGCTATGGAGCGGGGGGTAGAACAAAGGGAGTGAGTTGGGGCGATGGGGAGGGGGAACAGAGGAAAAGAGGGGCTTAGTCTGGGAAGGCCTCCTGAAGGAGGTGAGCTTTCAGAAGGGCTTTGTACACTTCCTCCACTCCTGATCTGAGTGCCCCAGGTCGAAATCAAGACACCAGACTAATCTTGTCCATCTCAAATTCATCCTTGCCTGGTTTAATTCTGCTCTTCCTCTGTCCGTCAAAAAAAATATCTCCAATCTTATCGACTCCCACGAGAAAGCTGTTTCAGACCTTTAACTCCCTCCTTCATTTCCCCTACTCCCTCTTCTTTCTGTATTACCACGGGCACTTGGATCTGTATCCTTGAAGCAACCAATCAATTGTATTTATTGAACATTAACTGTGTGCAGAGCACTGTACTAAGCACTTGGGAGAGTACAACACACCAGTAAACGAGATGTGTTCCTCGCCCACAATGAGCTTACTGTTTAGATGGGGAGACCCACATTAATAGAATTGAATAAATTACAGATGTGGGCATAAGTGCTATGGGGCTGAGAGGAGTGATAATAATAATTATAATAATAGCATTTGTTAAGTGCTTACTATGTGCCAAGCACTGTTCTAAGAACTGGGGTAGATATAAGGTAACCAAGTTGTCCCATGTTGGACTCACAGTCTTAATCCCCATTTTACAGATGAGGTATCTGAAGCACAGAGAAGTTAAATGGCTTGCCCAAGGTCACAGACCAGACTAGTGGCAGAGCCAGGATTAGAACCCACATCCTCTGACTCCCAAGCCCATGCACTTTCCACTAAGCCAAGCTGCTTCTCAAACTTATCTGTAATTTATTTTAATGTCTGTTTCCCCCTCAAGATTGAAAGCATCTTGTGGGCAGGGAACATGTCTACCAACTCTGTTGTATTGAACTCTCCAAAGCACTTAGGACAGTGCCTTGCACACATCAAGCAATCAATAAATACTCTGATTTATTGACATCCTCAGAACACCATCCTCTGCTTCCCATCTCTTGCCCCTCATGTCCTGGTTGGAGGTACTCCATTGATCAAGATGAAACCTTCTCTAAAATCTCCCCTGCTTCGCTCCTCTCCATCCCACTTTTCTCCCATTCCATCTTAGACTCTCCCATTTTTCCCAGCAGTATCTCAAGAGGAGTTTTCCACCTCCTCTCCAAATCTACCCCTTCTACCTGCATCTCTTCATCAAAATACTCACAACCCCCTCGTTTCTTCCCTCCCTTCCCGCCATCTTCAACCGTTCAATTTCCAATGGCTCTTTTCCCACTTTCACATATGCCTAAGTAACTTCTGCCCCCCCTCCAAAAAAAACCCCTCCCTTGAGCCCAAGGCTCCCTCCAGTTATCACCCCTCTCCCTCCTACCATCCCTCTCCAAACTCCTTGAGAGAGTTGGTTACACCTGCTGTATCAACTTCCTCTCCTTCAATCATCTCCTTGACCCCCTCCGATCTGGTTTCCACCACCTGAGCCCCTTGGATGTGGCCCTCTCTGAGATCACCGATAGACTTCTTCTTCCCTCTACCCCATTCTATTCCTCCTCGACCTCTTAGTTGCCTTTGACTCTAAATGGGCATGATTAATTGAGAAAATTGGATGGGGTCAAAAGATCGGAGGTCTCTGTGGGGGAACAGTAGAAATTTATGGGGAGTAGGTGTGTGGGAGAGAAGACCAGTGAGGAGGTTGTGGTCAGATGGAGGGATTCAAGAGTTGGTGGGGGTAGAGATTGTGCGGTGGCTAGAGATGATGAGATCAAGTGTGTGTCCAAATTCGTGAGTGGGTGAGGTGGGGTGGATCAGGAGATCAGTGGAGTTGAAGAGTGATAGAAGGCAGGCAGTGAAAGGGTCGTCAGGAACACCTAGGAGAATATTGACGTCCCCAAGGAGCACTGTAGGAAAAGAGAAAGAGAGAAGGAGTGTGAGAAAGGGATCACAAAGGTTAAAAGAGTTTGAACTCCTGGCTCTACTCCTATCTCTCTGGACCTTCATTCTCAGTCTCTTTCATGAGCTTTCCTCTGCCTCCCAACCCCTAACTGTGGGGGTCCTCTCCGGGTCCAATTCTGGTTCCCCTTCTATTCTCCACCTCCACTCACTCCCTTGGAGAACTCATTTGCTTACATGGCTTCAACTGCCAACTCTGCAGATGATACCCAAATCTACATCTCCAGCCCCGATCTCTTTCCCTCTCTGTAGCCTCACATTTCCTCCTGCCTTCAAGACATCTCTACTTGGATGACTTCCTGTCACCTCAAACTTAATATGGCAAAATATGGCTTAATATGGCTAAAACTGAACTTCTTATGTTCCCAACCAATCCCTGTCCTCCTGCTCACTTTCCTATCACTGTGGACAGCACCACCATCCTTCCTGTCTCACAAGCCCATAACCTTGCTGTTATCCTTACCTCCTCTCTGTCATTTTACCCACGTATTCAAGTCATCACTAAATCCTCAGTCCCACATTCACAACATCACTAAAATCCACCCTTTCCTTTCCATCCAAACTGTGCAATGACGTTAATACAAGCACTTATCCTATCTGGCCTTGATTATTTTATCAGCCTCCCTGCTGACCTCCCTGCCTCCTGTTTCTCTCCACTCCGGTCCATACTCCACTCTGCTGCCCGAATCATTTTTTTTTTTACAAAAAAGTTCAGACCATGTTTCCCCACTCATCAAGAACCTCCGATGGTTCCCCAAACACCTCCGCATCAAACAAAAACTCCTCACCATCAGCCTTAAAGTACTTAATCACCTTGCCCCCTCCTATCTCACCTCACTACTCTCCTACTACAACCCAGCCCACCCATTTCTTTGCTCGAATGTTAACCTTCTCACTGTACCTCCATCTCATCTATCTCACCACAGACCTCTCACCCACATCCTGCCTCTGCTCTGGAGTGACCTCCCTCCTCATATCCGAGAGACAATTATTCTCCATCCTTTCAAAGTCTCACTGAAGGTCCATCTCCTCCAAGAGGCCTTTCCCGACTAAGCCCTCCTCTCGTCTTCTCCCACTCCTTTCTGTGTTGCCCTGAATTGCTCCCTTCATTCATTCCCCCCTCCCAGCCCCATGGCACTTATGCATAGATCTGTTATTAATTTACTAATTTATATTAATGTCTGTCTTCCCTTCTAGTCTGTGAGCTTGCTGTGGGCAGGGAATCTGGTTATTGTTTTACTGTACTCTCCCAAATGCTTAGTACAGTGCTTTGCACACAGTAAGTGTACAATAAATGCGATTGAATGGATGAATCAATGGACCATCCCCTTTTTTCTGGAATCATTTTCCAAACTCAGCTCCATTGACAATGTCTTCTCTTGGTTCTCCTACTTCTCTGGCTTCTTTTTCTTATTCTGATTCACAGGCTCTTCCTCTTTCTCCTAGCACCAAGCTTTGGGGGTCCCTCGAGTTTCATTTCTAGGTTAGGTCCCCGTCTATTCTCCATCTACACCCACTGTCTTGGAGAACTCATTTATTCCATCTCTACAACATCTAGACCATCTCCACAATCCCTTGGAGAACTCATTTGCTCACATGGCTTCAACTATCACCTCTAGGCAAATTATTCCTAAATCTACATTGCCAACCCTGATTTCTCTCCCTCTCTGCAGTCTCGCATCTCCTCTTGCCTTCGAGACGTCTCTATTTGGATGTCCTCCCATCACCTCAAGCTTAACATGTCCAAAACAGAGCTTCCCACTCAAAATCTTCCCACCCAAACCCTGTCATCCCCCTGACTTTCCCATCACTGACTTTCCCTCCATCCTTCCTGTTTCACAAGGCGGTAACCTTCATATTATCCTCGACGCCTCTGTCTCCTTCAACCCACATATTCAATCCATTACTAAATCCTGCCACTTTGACCTTCACAACACTGCTAAAATCTCCCCTTTCCTCTCCATCCAAACTACTACGATGTTTATCCAGGCACTTATCATAACTCATCTGGATTATTATATCAGCCCCCTTGCTGAACTCCCAGCCTCCTGCTTCTCCCCACTCCAGTCTATATTTCCATCCTGCTGCCCAGATCATTTTCCTACAAAAATGTTCAGGCCATGTTTCCCCACTGCTCAGAAAACTCCACTGGCTGCCCATCCTCCTCCGCATCAAACAAAAACTCCTCACTCTTGGCTTAAAGTAAATAATAATGGTATTTGTTAAGCGCTTACTATGTGTTAAGCACGGTTCTAAGCACTGGGGTAGATACAAGGTAATCAGCTTGTCCCATGTGAGGCTCACAGTCTTCATCTCCATTTTCCAGATGAGGTAACTGAGGCACAGAGAAGTTAAGCGGATTACCCAAGGTCACACAGCAGACAGGTGACGGAGCCGGGATTAAAACCCACGTCCTCTGATTCCCAAGCCCGTGCTCTTTCCACTAAGCCACACTGCTTCTTTAGAGCCCTCAGTCACCTTGCCCCCTCCTACCTCACCCTGCTACTCTCCTACTACAACCCAGCTCACACCTTTCCTCCTCTAACATCAATTTTCCACTAACAAAATAAGGACAGAGCTCCTACGTCCAGTAGAACTGACCATCCATTCTTTGTTATCAGATCTTCCCATTAATCCTAGTGGTGGATTTACTGCGCTTCCATTAAGTGTTCGGCACTTTATTAAACCCATAATTCTGTCTCTGCCCATAAGAATAATAATAATAGTGAGCGTTAAGCCCTTACTACAGACCAAGCACTGTACTAAGCACTGACGCTCAACTGTTTATATTTTCATTACCCTATTTATTTTGTTAATGAGACGTACGTCACCTTGATTCTATTTATTTGCTATTGTTTTAATGAGATGTTCATCCCCTTGATTCTATTCACTGCTATTGTTCTTGCCTGTCTCCCCCGATTAGACTATAAACCCGTTAGAAGGCAGGGACTGTCTCTATCTGTTACCGATTTGTACATTCCAAGCACTTAGTACAGTGCTCTGCACATAGTAAGCGCTCAATAAATACTATTGAATGAAAGGTAGTTACAATATAGGTAAATCAGACTCAGTCCCTGTTCTGCCTGGGACTCAGAGACTAAGTATCAGTGGTATTTTCATCACTGGTATTTACTGAGCACTTACTATGTGCAGAGCACTGTACTAAGCGCTTGGGAGAGTAGTATTCAACACAGTTGGTGACACATTCCCTGACCACAATGAGCTAAAAGCCGAGTAGGCGGGAGACCAGTTCTTGTATCCCTAGGCTACAGATATCCCTTCTCAGGGTGGCACCTGGAGGGTTTCCAGCCCTCTACCAGTCTCGGCTACGGGAGGGAGAGTGAAGCCGAGGCCTGTCCGTTCCATTCCTAGCTTGGCCAGTGGCTGACGAGCGGAAGGCCATCTGCTACAAGTCAAAGCCCATCTGTGTCGGGCAGCAGCAGCACTGGAGACAGTCAAAGGCGGAGACTCAAGTTTACTGCACGGAAGGCGGCGATGGTAAACCGCTTCTGGATTTTTACCAAGAAAACTCCGTGGATCCACTACCAGAACGATTGCAGATGGAGAGCGGGGCGTCCTGGGGGAGACGTGTCCGTGGACACCATGGGTCGGAGACGACTCGACGGCATAAGACAAGACGAGACAAAGTGACAGATGAGGAAGCTGAGGCCCAGAGAAGTTAAGTGACTTGCCCAAGCAGGCAAGTGGCGGAGCCAGGATTATCCTTAGTCCTTTCTCTCTCATCTCATCCCTCGCCATTCACTCTATAAATATTGCCAACTCTGTCATTTATGGAATGATATTTTAAGGGACTGATTATCCCCTCATGCCTCCCTTTTCCTATGAACTGTTCAAGCCAATACCAGATGAGAGACGATCCACATTAATTGTCTACATTAGTAAAAGTAAAAACTTTGCCATCATATTAATAACTGTCCTCCCTCTTCTCTTAGCTTGTTCAATCCTTTCACAGATGCACTTTTTTGTCAGCACCAAGGGAAAATATCCCCTCTTTATCATCCCTCTCCCCCTCCCCACTTTTCCCCTGCTTGACCAGCTGGGAACATTCTTTGGTCTTAATTTAATAGAGTTCCTTTCAGTTTGGATCCGTCAAGGGGTCCGGCCAAGATAGGATCACGACTTGGAGCCGGTGTCATAAATCTCACCCTTCACGGCGTTGGCCTGGCCACTGAGTTGATTAGGCAGGTATAAATACAGGGGAAATCTGTTTCGAATCTGTGATGCGGCTCCGCTTCAGCCTTGATTTCC
Source organism: Ornithorhynchus anatinus (assembly GCF_004115215.2). Taxonomy (NCBI): domain Eukaryota; kingdom Metazoa; phylum Chordata; class Mammalia; order Monotremata; family Ornithorhynchidae; genus Ornithorhynchus; species Ornithorhynchus anatinus. Next base: position 169,079,601 of record NC_041729.1, read on the forward strand.
CCCCGACAGCTGTAACCCATTAAGTCCATATGCAAATGGACAGAAGTACAACACACTGAGATGGGTGAACTCATTCTTATAATAATAATAATAATGTTGGTATTTGTTAAGCGCTTACTATGTGCAGAGCACTGTTCTAAGTGCTGGGGTAGATACAGGGTCATCAGGTTGTCCCACGTGAGGCTCACATATCCCTTTCATTCATTATTCAATCATATCAAGCGATTAGTATAGTGCCAAATGCTTAGCATAGTGCTCTTCACACAGTAAGCGCTCAATAAATATGATTGAATGGATTAATTTATTGAGTCCTATCATGTGCAGAGCACGGCCTAAGCAAATAGGAGAGGATCACATAACAATAAACCGATACATTCCCTGCCCACAATGAGCTTATAGTCTAGAGGGGGAGACAGATGATATGGCTGAATAAATTAATGAATAAAGAAATGTTTCAGCTAGGTACATAAGTGCCATGGGGTGGGGGATGAATAAAGGGAGCAAGTCAGGGCAACAGAGAAGGGAGTGGAAGGAGAAGAAAGGGGGCTTAGTCAGGAAAGGCCTCTTGGAGGAGATGGGTCTTCGATAAGGCTTTAAAGCCGGGGAGAGTCATTGCCTGTCGGATTTGAGGAGGGAGGGCATTCCGAGCCAGAGGCAGGATGTGGGCGAGAGATTCCTCCTGGAGTTTTATGAAAATATTTAGAGTCTCGTTCAAAAGACTTTCATCTACTCCAACCATTAGAAGTAGAGTGGCCTAGTGGAAAGAGCATGGGCTTGGGAGTCAGAGGAACCGCTTGCCCTATGCACGATTTTGGCCAGTCATTTCACTTCTCTGTGCCCCAGTTTCCTCTTCTGTAAAACGATGATTCGTCAATTGTTCTCTCCCTTTTTTCATGGAATTTCTTAAGTAATGTTGGTATTTGTTAAGCTCTTACTATGTGCAGAGCACTGTTCTAAGCACTGGGGTAGATACAGGGTAATCAGGTTGTCCCACGTGAGGCTCACAGTCTTAATCCCCATTTTACAGATTAGGTAACTGAGGCACAGAGAAGTGAAGTGACTTGCCCAGAGTCACACAGCTGGCAAGTGGCAGAGCCAGGATTCGAATCCATGAACTCTGACTCCCAAGCCCAGACTCTTTCCATTGAGCCATGGCACTTACTATGGTGGCGGGTATCGTACTGAGCAGCGGGTAGAGACAATTGGACACAGATTGGACAGAGTCCATGTCTCCGTGAGGTAACGGAGGCCCTGAGAAGTGAAGTGACTTTCCCAAGATCACACAGCAGATAAGTGGCTGAGTGGGAATTAGAACCCATGCCCTTCTGACTCCCAGGCCCAGGCTTTATGGGCTTGTGAGGCAGGTATGTACTTAGGTACAGATATGTACACAAGTACTGTGGGGCTGAGGACGGCGTGAATAAATGGTGCAAGTGAAAGTGATTAAATGAATGTACAATGCACTAAACATTTATAGATAAGTGCTAGGCATGCACGCATAATTGGATGTACTAGAATAATAATAATTATTATTATTATGGTATTTGTTAAGTGCTTACTATGTGCCAGGTACTATACTAAGCACTGAAGCAGCATGGCATATTGGCTAGAGCAAAGGCCTAGGAGTCAGAAGGTAGGTCATGAGTTAATAATAATCATAATAATGTTGGTATTTGTTAAGTGCTTACTATGTGCCGAGCACTGTTCTAAGCGCTGGGGTAGACACAGGGGAATCAGGTTGTCCCACGTGGGGCTCACAGTCTTAACCCCCATTTTACAGATGAGGCACCGAGAAATTAAGTGATTCGCCCAAAGTCACACAGCTGACAAGTGGCCGAGCGGGGATTCGAACCCATAATCTCTGACTCCAAAGCCCGTGCTCATTCCACTGAGCCCCTCCACCTCTTGTCTGCTGTGTGACTTTGGGCAAGTCACTTCATTTCTCGGTACCTCAGTTACCTCATCTGTAAAACGGGGATTGAGACTGTGAGCCTCATGGGAGACAGGGACTGTGTTCAATCCCATTTGCTTGTAACCACCCCAGCACTTAGTACAGAGCCTGGTACATAGTAAGTGCTTAACAAATACCATAATTATTATTATATACTAATAATAAGCAATGCCCTAGTGGAAAAGAGCATAGGCCAGAGAGTCAGAAGATGTGGGTTCTAATCCCAGCTCTGCCACTTGTTTGCTGTGTGACCTAGGAAAAGTCATTTAACTTCTTGGTGCCTGTTCTGCCTCCTAAATAGACTGTGAGCCCCATGAAAGACAAGGACTGTGTCTAACCTAATTAATTTGTATCTATCCTAGTTCTTAGAACAGTATTTATTCATTCATTCATTCATTCATTCATTCAATAGTATTTATTGAGCGCTTACTATGTGCAGAGCACTGTACTAAGCGCTTGGAATGAACAAGTTGGCAACAGATAGCGACAGTCCCTGCCGTTTGACGGGCTTACAGTCTAATCGGGGGAGACAGGCAGACAAGAACAATGGCAATAAATAGAGAAGTAACCTGTCTTAGTGGAAAAAAGCTTAGGAGTCACAGGTTGCAGGTTCTAATCCCGGCTCTGCCACTTGTCAGGTGTGTGACTGTGGGCAAGTCACTTAACTTCTCTGTGCCTCAGTTACCCCATCTGTAAAATGAGGATTAAGACTGTGAGCCCCACATGGGACAACCTGATCACCCGTATCCTCCCCAGCGCGTAGAACAGTGCATTGCACATAGTAAGCGCTTCACAAATGCCATCATCATTATTTTTATTATTTGACACATAGTAAGCACTTAATAAATACCATAAAAATCTAACGTAGTTCAGAGCAGTACATAGTAAAACTCTAAGTCTTTCAGAGTAGAAAGATCAAGGGCATTTAATCCAGATGCATTGACAGCATCTTTGAATAGTTGTATAGCAACTAGAAGGATTGGGGAGCAGAGTAGCCTAGTTCACAAAGCAAGGGCCTGGGAGTCAGGAACACTAGGGTTCTAATCCTGGCTCCACCATTTGTCTGCTGTGTGACCTTGGGCAAGTCATTTCAGTTCTCTGTGCCTCAGTTTCCTCATCTGTAAAATAGGGATTAAGACTGTGAGCCCCATGAGGGACAGGGACTGTTTTCAATCTGATTAGCTTGCCTCTATCCCATCAGTCAGTACAATGCCTGGCACATAGTAAGCACTTCTTGTCTTATGCCATCTAGTCATCTCCGACCCACAGCGACACCATGCATGCATCTCTCCCAGAACGTTCTGCCTCCATCTGCAATCGTTCTGGTAGCGGATCCATAGAGTTTTCTTGGCAAAAATAGGGAAGTGGTTGACCATTGCCTTCTTCCACACAGAAAACTTGAGAGCCTCCACTCTTGCCTCTCTCCCATGATGCTGGTGCCCAGTACAGGGAAGTTTTGACTTGTAGCAGATGGCTTTGCTCTCGCTAGCCACTGGCTAAGCTAGGAATGGAATGGACAGGCCTCTGCTTCGCTCTCCCTCCCGTAGCGGAGACTGGTAGAGGGCTGGAAAGCCTCCAGGTGCCGCCCTGAGAAGAGAGTAAGCGCTTAGAAAATACCATTAAAAAAAGAGTATTTCAGACCCTAGTCACCTGTTTCCAGGTGTGTGCTGGGGCCCTGGGGCCTCCAGTCTATTGTGTCCCCAAAGTAGTTAGTGTCAAACTGTCATGTCGGCCCGCCACCTAAAACTCAACATGACACCTCTCCGCAGTTAAGCCAACCTAGTCCCTTCTTTGATTCTAGAAGGCAGTGGCAAAGGATCTGTGACTTATCTGGAGTTTATATTTCACTTTGTTTCAACAGGGAATGCGGTAAAGGCCTATTGTTATTCTCCGAGAGGATTGATGATCCTGCCAACATGTCTTATGTCATTCTTTATGGCTGCAATAGGCTGGGAAACTTGTTATCTGACAAGGGTGGGTAGTGATAATGGTTTTTACATGGATATAACCTATCAGATTGTTACAGCCCAATTAGGAGAATTTATTGAACTCTCCTTAGCAACCAAGGTGGGTTATCTTTGAATACTTCAAAGTGAAAGGCAGTGGGGAATTTGACTGGAAAATCACATGATTGACCTGTGGGATACGCCTCTCCTGAGTACTTCAAAATTCTAATCTTCTGTTTGTTTGACAAAAGTCTCCTCCTCTTTGTGTGTTTTGGTCTGTAGCCCCATAAGGCCTATTCAGTCTTATCAGTCTTACTAGCTCGCAGGAGTTCAGATCTGTTGGAAGGCAACCCCTAGCCCTCTCAGCGGGAGATTAAAGTTCTAAACTATTTATCAATCTGAGATTTTCTGATTGAGGGAAAAAGGGGAAGAAAGGCATGTTCTCAGCAGTGAGGCTGGTGGTATTTTATCTTAGGTACACCAGGAAGACTGGTTTCTGACGCCGGAATCCAAATATTTATACATTTGGATGTTTCTTAAGCCATTGAGTGGGTATTTAGTTTGGATAGATGGGGGCAGAGAGAGCGAGTTCCAAGAGCTGGGAGGATCTTTCCTTATTTCCTTTTTTAATGGTATTTGTTAAGCACTTCCTATGTGCCAGGCACTGTAATAAACTCTGGGGCAGAGACAAGATAATCGGGTGGGACACAGTCCCTGTCCCACATGGGGTACACAGTCTTAATCCCCATTTTACAGATGAGGAATCTGAGGCACAGAGAAATTAAGCGAGTTTCCCAAATTCAAAAAGCAGACAAGTGGCGGAGCCGGGATTAGAACTTCAGTTCTCCATTTACACTCACTCTCTTGGTGAACTCGTTCGCTCTCCCGGCTTTGACTACCATCTCTACGCAGATGACACACAGATCTACATCTCCCCTCCTGTCCTCTCCCCCTCCCTTCAGGCTCGCATCTCCTCCCGCCTCCGGGACGTTTCCACCTGGATGTCGGCCTGCCACCTAAAACTCAACATGAGCAAGACTGAGCTCCTCATCTTCCCTCCCAAGCCCGCTCCTTTCCCAGACTTCCCTATCACCGTGGATGGCACGACCATCCTTCCCGACTCTCGGGCCTGCGATCTCGGTGTCATCTTTGACTCGTCTCTCTCGTTCACCCCGCACATCCGATCCGTTACCGAGACCTCCCGGTCTCATCTTTACAAATGGCTACCTTACTGCTATGGGCTCTCGTAATATCCCGGCTAGACTACTGTGTCAGCCTTCTGTCTGATCTCCCTTCCTCCTCTCTCGCCCCGCTCCGGTCTATTCTTCACTCCGCTGCCCGGCTCATCTTCCCGCAGAAACGATCTGGGCATGTCACTCCCCTTCTTAAACACTTCCAGTGGTTGCCTATCGACCTCCGCTCCAAACAAAAACTCCTCACTCTAGGCTTCAAGGCTGTCCATCACCTCGCCCCTCCCTACCTCTCCTCCCTTCTCTCTTTCTATCACCCACCCCGCACGCTCCGCTCCTCCGTCGCCCACCTCCTCACCGTCCCTCGGTCTCGCCCATCCCGCCGTCGACCCCTGGGCCACGTCCTCCCGCGGTCCTGGAATGCCCTCCCTCCTCACCTCCGCCAAACTGATTCTCTTCCCCTCTTCAAAACCCTACTTAAAACTCACCTCCTCCATGAGGCCTTCCCCGACTGAGCTCCCCTTCTCCCTCTGCTCCCTCTACCCCCCCCTTCACCTCTCCGCAGCTAAACCCTCTTCTCCCCGCTTTCCCTCTCCTCCTCCCCTTCTCCCGTCCCACTCCCTCAGCACTGTACTCATCTGCTCGAGTGTATATATCTTCATCATCCCATTTATTTTGTTTATTTTGTTTAATGAGATGTACATCACCCTGATTCTATTTATTTGCCATTGTTTTTATGAGATGTTCTTCCCCTTGACTCTATTTATTACCATTGTTCTTGTCTGCCTGTCTCCCCCGATTAGACTGTAAGCCCGTCAAAGGGCAGGGACTGTATCTGTTGCCGATTTGTACATTCCAATCTCTTAGTAAAGTGCTCTGCACATAGTAGGCCCCCTCCAATCTGGCTTCCGTCCCCTCCACTCTACCGAGACTGCTCTCTCTAAGGTCACCCATGACCTCCTTCTTGCCAAATCCAATGGCTCCTACTCCATTCTGATCCTCCTTGACCTCTCTGCTGCCTTTGACACCGTCGACCATCCCCTCCTCCTCCATACCTTATCTCACCTTGGCTTCACGGACTCTGTCCTTTCCCGGTTCTCCTCTTACCTCTCTGGCCGGTCATTCTCGGTCTCCTTCCCTGATGCCTCCTCCCCCTCCCATCCTTTAACCGTCGGAGTTCCTCAAGGGTCAGTTCTCGGCCCTCTTCTGTTCTCCATTTACACTCACTCCCTCGGTGAACTCATTCGCTCTCATGGCTTCGACTACCATCTCTACGCAGATGACACGCAGATCTACATCTCCGCCCCTCTCCTTTCCCCCTCCCTTCAGGCTCGCATCTCCTCCCGCCTCCGGGACGTCTCCACCTGGATGTCGGCCCGCCACCTAAAACTCAACGTGAGCGAGACTGAGCTCCTCATCTTCCCTCCCAAACCCGGTCCTCTCCCAGACTTCTCTATCACCGTGGATGGCACGACCGTCCTTCCCGTCTCTCGGGCCCGCGATCTCGGTGTCATCCTTGACTCGTCTCTCTCGTTCACCCCACGCATCCTATCCGTTACCGAGACCTGCTGGTTTCACCTCTACGATATCGCCAAGATCCGCCCTTTCCTCTCCACCCAAATGGCTACCTTACTGTTACGGGCTCTCGTTATATCCCGGCTAGACTACCGTGTCAGCCTTCTCTCCGACCTCCCTTCCTCCTCTCTCTCCCCGCTCCGGTCTATTCTTCACTCCGCCGCCCGGCTCATCTTCCTGCAGAAACGATCTGGGCATGTCACTCCCCTTCTTAAACAACTCCAGTGGTTGCCTATCGACCTCCACTCCAAACAAAAACTCCTCACTCTAGGCTTCGAGGCTCTCCATCACCTTGCCCCTTCCTACCTCTCCTCCCTTCTCTCTTTCTACCGCCCACCCCGCACGCTCCGCTCCTCCGCCGCCCACCTCCTCGCCGTCCCTCGGTCTCGCCCATCCCGCCGTCGACCCCCGGGTCGCGTCCTCCCGCGGTCCCGGAACGCCCTCCCTCCTCACCTCCGCCAAACTGATTCTCTTTCCCTCTTCAAAACCCTACTTAAAACTCACCTCCTCCAAGAGGCCTTCCCAGACTGAGCTCTTCTTCTCCCTCTACTCCCTCTGCCATCCCCCCTTTACCTCTCCGCAGCTACACCCTCATTTTCCCCTTTTCCCTCCGCTCCTCCACCTCTCCCTTCCCATCGCCACGGCACTGTACTCGTCCGCTCAACTGTATATATTTTCGTTACCCTATTTATTTTGTTAATGAATTGTACATCGCCTCGATTCTATTTAGTCGCCATTGTTTTTACGAGATGTTCTTCCCCTCGACTCTGTTTGTTGCCATTGTTCTCGTCTGTCCGTCTTCCCCAATCAGACCGTAAGCCCATCAAATGGGAGGGACTGTCTCTATCTGTTGCCGACTTGTTCATCCCAAGCACTTAGTACAGTGCTCTGCACATAGTAGGCACTCAATAAATACTATTGAATAAATAGAACCCAGGTCCTCTGACTCCCAGAGTCCACTGGTTCAAGCCTGCCCTCATGTCTGCTGAATAGCAGGGGAAGGAGCGTGGCCTAGTGGAAAGAATATGGGCCTTGGAGTCAGAGGACCTGGGTTCTAATCCCAGCTCTGTCAATTGCTTAGTGTGACCTTGGGCAAGTCACTTGACGTCTGTACATCTCAGTTTCCTCACCTGTAAAATGGAGATTCAATACCTGTTCTTCTTCTTAGACTGTGAGCCTCACGCAGGACAGGGACTGTATCTGTCCTAATTGACCTGTAATAATGTTGGTATTTGTTAAGTGCTTACTATGTGCCGAGCACTGTTCTGAGCGCTGGGGAGATACAGGGTAATCAGGTTGTCCCACGTGAGGCTCACAGTTAATCCCCATTTTACAGATGAGGGAACTGAGGCACAGAGAAGTTAAGTGACTTGCCCACAGTCACACAGCTGACAAGTGGCAGAGTCGGGAGTCGAGCTCATGATTTCTGACTCCGAAGCCCAGGCTCTTTTCCACTGAGCCACGCTGCTTCCTAGAGCTTAGTACAGAGCTGTGCACACAGTAAACGCTGAATAAATACAACTGAATGAATGAATACCCCAGGGCTTAGAACAGTGTTTGACAGGTATTAAGTGCTTTACAAATACCATAAAAAAAGGCAAATGGGAAACATGCTGTCCCATTCGTGGGAAGCTCCTTGTGGACAGGGAATATACCATCTCATAAGAACTGCTGTTACCTTGTTACTCTCCTACTCCAACCCAGCCCACATACTTTGCTCCTCTAATGGTAACCTTCTCACTGTACCTCGATCTCCTCTATCTCGCCGCCCACCTCTCGGCCACGTCCTGCATCTGGCCCGGAATGCCCTCTCCCTCCTCATATCTGACAATTACTCTACCCCACTTCAAAGGCTTTTCAAAGACACATTTTCTCCAAGAGGCCTTCCCTGACTCAGGTTTTTCTTTCACTTCCATCTGCGTTGCCCTGATTTCCCCCCTTTATTCATCCCCCCTTCCCAGCCCCGCAGCACTTATGTCCATATCTGTAATTTATTTAATAATGTTGGTATTTGTTAAGCGCTTACTATGTGCAGAGCACTGTTCTAAGCGCTGGGGGAGATACAGGGTAATCGGGTCGTCCCACGTGAGGCTCACAGTTAATCCCCATTTTACAGATGAGGTAACTGAGGCACAGAGAAGTTAAGTGACTTGCCTACAGTCACACAGCTGACAAGTGGCAGAGCTGGGAGTCGAACCCATGACCTTTGACTCCGAAGCCCAGGCTCTTTCCAATGAGCCACGCTGCTTCCCTATTTCTATTCATATTATTTCTATTCATATCTGTCTACCCCTCTAGACTGTAAGCTCATTGTGGGCGGGGAATATGTCTTCCCTTCCCTTTTTTTCCCTTCCCTCCCCTTCCTTATGAAAAACACTATTCTCTTCTTCAAAGCCCTCCTAAAATCCCATCTCTTCCAGGATGCCTTCCCAGACTCAATAAATCCCATTAATGGATGAATCTCTAAGAATCCTAGCAACTGATCTTGCTGATGATGGATATTGAAAGAGCTAGTGGAGAGTTCAAAAGTAAAGGAAGCATTCAAGAACCTAGTAAAGTGCTCCAGCACTTCTCAGAGTACCCTGCACACATTAAGACCTCATTGATTCAATCATATTTATAAAGCACTTATTGCATGCAGAGTACTGTACTAAGCACTTGGAAAGTACAATTGGGCAACAAATAGAGACAATCCCTACCCAACAACGGGCTCACAGTCTCATGGATCTATTGATCCTCTAGACTGTAAGCTTCTTGTGGGCAGGAAGTATGTTTATTTTATTCTGTTAAATTCTACTTTCCCAAGTGCTTAGTCCAGTGCTCTGCACACAGCAAATACTCAGTGAAAACCATTGATTGAGCGATTGATCGACTGAATCTCCGACAAATTGGAGAACCCCCTCCCACAGAGTAAGCAGAGGTGGAGAAAGATCTCCATCATCGATCAGCAGCCTAGTGATAAGCATATGGGCAAGCCTATCTTTAAAACTCTCAATCCTCTTGCCCCTCATATTCATTCATTCAATAGTATTTATTGAGCGCTTACTATGTGCAGAGCACTGTACTAAGCGCTTGGAATGTACAAAACGGTAGCAGATAGAGACAGTCCCTGCCCTTTGATGGGCTTACAGTCTAATCGGGGGAGACGGACAGACAAAAACAATGGCAATAAATAGAATCGAGGGGATGAACGTCTCATTAAGACAATAGCAAATAAATAGAATCAAGGTGATGTACATCTCATTAACAAAATAAATAGGGTAATGAAAATATATACAGTTGAGCGGATGAGTACAGTGCTGAGGGGAGGGGAAAGGAGCGGGGGGAGCAGAGGAAAAAGGGGGAAAAGAGGGCTTAGCTGAGCGGAGGTGAAGAGGGGGTAGAGGGGGAGGATATATGTCACCGCAAATATCATATGTCATATGAAATATGTCATATGTCATCGCACTACCCACCTACTCCAACCCAGCCCACACACTTGGCTCCACCAATGCCAACCTTCTCACTGCACCCCAATCTCGTCTATCTCAGCGTGGCTTAGTGGAAAAGAGCATGGGTTTAGGAGTCAGAGGTCATGGGTTCTATTCCCGGCTCTGCCACTTGTCAGCTGTGTGACTTTGGGCAAGTCACTTAACTTCTCGGTACCTCAGTTACCTCATCTGTAAAATGGGGATGAAGACTGTGAGCCCCACATGGGACAACCTGATAACCCAGCGCTTAGAACAGTGCTCTGCAAAAAGTAAAACGCTTAACAAATACCAACATTATTATTATTTTTACTATTATCTCGTCGCCAACATCTTGCCCAAGTCCTACCTCTGGCCTGGAACGCCCTCCCTCCTCATATCCCACAGACAATGACTCTGCCCCCCTTCAAAGCCTTATTGAAGGCCCATCTCCTCCAAGAGGCCTTCCCTGACTGAGCCTTCCTTTCCTCTTGTCCTGCTCCCTTCTGCTTCGCCCTGACTTGCTCCCTTTATTGATCTCCTCTCCCAGCTCCGCACTACTTATTTCTATATCTGGTATTTATTTATATTAATGTCTGTCTCCCCCTCTTGACTGTAAGCTCGTTGTGGACAGGGAATGTGTCTATTGTTCAGTTTTACTCTCAAACATTTACTGCAGTTCTCCGCACTCAGTAAGCGCTCAATAAAATACATTTGACTGACTGGTCTAGTGGTAAATAAATGGGTCCTAGCATGCAGGAGCAACATGGACTAGTGGAAAGAACACGGTCCTGGGAGTCAGAAGGACCTGGGTTCTAATCCCGGCTCCACCACTTGTCTGCTGGGTGACCTTGGGCAAGTCACTTCAGTTCTCTGTTCAGTTCTCTTCAGTTCCCTCATCTGTAAAATGGGGATTAAGACTGTGAGCCCCATGTGGGAGGGGACTGTGTCCAACCTGATTACCTTGTGTCTGTCCCAGTGCTTAGAACAGTGCCTGATGCATAGTAATCTCATAACAAATACCATCATTATTATTATAATAAATACAATTGGCTGATTGATGGATTGATCTTTCCTCAAACTGGATAACCACTCCACAGATTTAGCAGAGGTGGGGAAGGATCTTGGCACCAGCCAATCAAGACAGGGAATGTGTCTATTTTTATACTGCACCTTCCCAAGAGCTTAGTAAAGTGTTCTGCACACAGTAAGCGCTCAAAAAATAAAGATTGACTGACTGGTCTTGTGGTAAATTTATGGGTCTTGGCTTGACATTGTCGCTTACTGGAAAGAACATGGGCTTGGGAGTCAGAGGTCATGGGTTCTAACCCCAGCTCTGTGACTTATCAGCTGTGTGACTTGGGCAAGTCACTCAACTTCTCTGTGCCTCTCTTACCTCATTTCTAAAATGGGGATTAAGAATGTCAGCTCCTCATGGGACAACCTGATTCTCTTGAATCTACCCCAGTGCTTAGAATATTGCTTGGCACATAGTAAGCGCTTAACAAATACCATCATCATTATTATTATTATGACTTTTCCTTTCAGTCAGAGTAGTCACTAGAAGTAAAGTTTTGGTGCTTCCTTGAGTCACTTTTAATTCTTGCCACAGTAAGTCAGTGAAGAAGGCATAGCTGAGATCTATTTGTGCCGAGATAAGAATAAGAATTAAGCAGTTACTATATGCCAGGCACTGTACTATGCCCTGGTGTAGATACAAGCAAATCGGGTTGGACACAGTCCCTGTCCCACATGGGGCTCACAGTCTCAAACCCCAGTTTCCAAATGAGGTCACTGAGGCCCAGAGAAGTAAAATGACTTACCCCAGATCGCCCTGCGGACAAATGAGGGAGCAGGGATTAGAACCCATGACCTGCTGACTCCCAGGCCTGTGTTGTATCCACCACACCATGCTGCTTCTTGGCAGCAAGATCCAGCTGTGCAGAGATCCAGATGTGCACAGGCGAGTCAAGGGAGCAGACGCCGACGAGGGGGGATTAGAGTTAAGACCCAAGTGAAGAGTGAGACCTCGCCGGCCGGGTTGCGATCGGAGACTCAGAGGCCGACGTAGATGGCGAAAGAGTTTGGTTCCCGGGTGAGGTTGGCAGCGGTGGCGTCAGACCCTTCAAGAGGAGCCACAGATTCCATATTAATCATGGAAAATGGTCAAGGGAGGAAGCAGTCTCGTAACACGGAATAAGCTTCCGTTCATTAAGATGAGGAATCCCAAATGTCCATTCTCTTGGGGGACTCCAGACCACATTTTTCCAAGCGAACCTGGAAACAGTTAACGCTGAACGGGGAAACCAAGAATTTTGAGCACATGGAAAGAGATGTGACTGAAGGAAGGTTTTCTAAGACTCAATGCCTTGGGGCAGATTAACCTTATCATGGGTTGAGGGTCAGGTGTGGGAGAGAGAACAGCCGCTACACAGCTGGATTTGGGGGCAGGGAGAGGACAGGTTGAGACAGCTAACGTTGACCCTCCACTCCTCTCTTCTTTTGGAGGAAATTCTGGGCAGTTTTCATCTCTAGACTGTGAGCTCGCTGTGGGAAGGGAACGTTTTGTATTTTAATAGCAATCATTATGGTACTTTCATTCATTCATTCAATCATATTTATTGAGCGCTTACTGTGTGCAAAGCACTGTACCAGCACTTGAGAGAATGCAATAGAACAGCAGACACATTTCCTGACCACAACGAGCTGAGTCTAGAGGGGGAGACAGATGTTAATAGAAATAAATAAATAGATAAAAGAATAAATTATAGATCTATAAGATATATATATATATATATATATATATATATATATATATATATATATATATATATGCTGCAGGGATGGGAGGGAGGATGAATGAAGGAGTGAGTAAAAGTGGCACAGAAGTGAGTGGGAGAAGAGAGGAGGGCTTAGTCAGGGAAGGCTTCTTGGAGGAGATGTGTCCTCAATAAGGCTTTGAAGTGGGGGAGAGTCATTGTCTGTCATATGTGAGGAGGGAGGGCATTCCAGGGCAGAGGGAGGATGTGGGTAAGGGGTTGGCAGCGACGTAGAAGAGAGAGAAGGTTGGCATTAGAGAAATGAAGTGTGCGGGCTGGGTTGGAGTAGGAGAGTAGCGAGGGGTAAGCTCCTTGAGGGCAGAGACCATGTCTTCTTTGTCTATTGTACTCTCCCAAACAGTATGGTGCTCTTCGCAGCATAAGTACTCATTAAAAACTAATAGTGATAATAATAATTAGGTATTTGTTAAGCACTTACTAAATGTTAAGCACTGTACTAAGTGCTAGAGTAGATATAAGATAACCAAGTCCCGCATGAGGCTCATAGTCTTAATAGGGAGGACAGGTGTAGAAACACCCTCTTGCAGTTAAGGGAAATGAGGCACAGAAAAGTGAAGTGACTGGCCCAAGATCATATAACAAGCCCCTGGCAAAGCTTGGATTGGAACCCAGGTCCTCAAACTCCCAGGCTTAGGCTTTTTCCACAAGGCCATGCCGCTTCCCCATCAATTGATTAATACACTCAGATCCTCTGACACTATATCTTTCTATCCAAAAGCAGACAAAATAACCCAGCGCACAAAAAAACTCATAGAACATTTTCACTAGATAAACTTAACCATCTGGCAAAAGGATGTTCATAATGATATAATGAGCGCATTAGCTGGTTTATGAATCAGTATTCTAATGTGTGCAATCTGTGGGATGGGAATTGCTTTGTGATCTGATGAACATTTTCTATTCTGGCTGCCTGAATTCTCCCTTCCCGCTCTCTTCCCACTCCCTTCTAAACCTAAACTCATTTTCTCCAGAGTTTGAAAAAGAATATTTTAGGTTTCTAAATCCTCAGGGTTGAGAAGCGCACTCTCAATATTATTATTCTCAATAATTACTTTATTATTATTATTATTGAGGGCCGCAGAGTTGGAGTGGGTTGCCTAAGGGCTCACAGCAAATTAGCAGTGGAGCTTCTTTTGGGCAGGGATTGTGTCTGTTACATTGTTATATGGTACTCTCTCAAGCTCTTAGTACAGCAATAATAATGATTCATAATAATTACGCTACTTGTTAAGCACTTACTCTGTGCCAAGCACTGTTCTAAACTCTGGTTTACAAGTTAATCCGGGTGGACCCAGTTGGACCCAGTCCCTGTCCCCCCTGGGGCTTACGCTCTTAATCCGCATTTTACAGATGATGTCACTGAGGCCCAAAGAAGTGAAGTGACTTGCCCAAGGTCACACAACAGACAAGTGGTAGAACCCAGGTCCCTCTGACACCCAGGCCCACCTCTGCACACAGTAAGCACACAGTAAGCACTCGATAAATACAACTGACTTACTGACCCTGGATTCCTTGTCTCCAGAGGCTCTCTGGTGGTCTCCCTTCACTCCCCTTCCCCCTTCTTTGCTCTCCCCTACTGCGAGAATGGTCCTTTGAGCTCGTTCAGATCTGATTATCATCCCATTCCCTGCCAGACGTTCAGTCTCTTTCACTTCTGTTTCCTCTTGTTGGCAGATGCTTTTAAATAGCAGAGAAATTCATTCATTCACTGGGATTTATAAAGTGCTTGCCGTCTGCTGAACGTGGTACTGAACACTTGGGAAAGTACAGTACAATAAACGGACACATTCCCTGCCCGCAACGAGCTTACAGTCGAGAAGGGGGAGGCATCAATAGAAATAAATCAATGATAGATATGGACATAAGCCCTGTGGGGCAGGGGGAGGGGAAGAACAAAAGGAACAAGTCAGGATGAAGCAGAAGGGAGTGGGAGAAGAGGAAAGTGGGGGCCTAATATGGGAAGACCTCTTGGAGGAGATGGGCCTTCAAAAAGGCTTTGAAGCGGGCAAGGCTGAGTGTCAGATATGCAGAACATTTCCAGGAGGGAGGGAAACTTTGTGAGGAGAAGCCGCTCTCTCTCTCTCTCTCTCTCTCTCTCTCTAGATCACATCATTCGTTCATTCATTCATATTTATTGAGCGCTTACTGTGTACAGAGCACTGTACTAAGTACTTGGAAAAGTACAAAAAACGGTGACGTTCCCTGCCTACAGGAGCTCAAAGCTGGGTGGGAGACAGAATGATCAGGCTAACTATTAAAGTGATCATCAGCTGTTCAGTGGCAGTAGTTACCAGCCTGGTCTGGGGGATTTGGGGGGCCCAAGTGGAACCCCAGTGGACATCATGGCTGATGGGGGTCAGAAGGACCTGGGTTCTAATCTTCGCTCTGCCCCTTGTCTGTGTGGGACCGTGGGCAAGTCAATTTCACTTCTCTGTGCCTCAGCTGCCTCATCTATAAAGCCCCTGTCCAACCTGATTAGCTGTATCTACCCAGCTGTATCTACCCCAGTACTTAGTAATCTATCCCAGTGCTTAGTACAATGCCTGGCACACAGTAAGCGCTTAAAAAATACCATTAAAGAAAAGTGGGTCAGTGGGGTGGTACCATTGAAAAGGGTACTAGTTCTCAGCATGGAAACTTCCCTCCTCGGAGGTCAGGAGGTCAGCTGCAGTCCAGCGTGTGAAAAACTCCTCCAGTAAATTGTCCACCCCTTGATGGCAGAGCTCGTATTTTTCCCACTGTTACGCTCTCCCAAGGGCTTAGGATAGACTCTGCGTGCAGTTAGATGCTCATTAAATACCCACGAGTGATGGATGACAGTATAAGCACCTCCATTCGACGGTCAATTCCTAAAATCCTTATTGTAAACCTTTAGTACAGAATTCAGCGCACAAGAAATGCTCAGTCGATACTCTAGTTGCAGCCTGGCCTAGCGGAAAGAGCACAGGCCTTGAAGTCAGAGGACCTGGATCTGGCATTTCTTTTTGTGTGACCTTGGCCAAGTCACTCGAGTTATCTGTGCCTCAGTTTCCTCATCTGTAAAATGAAGATTATTTCCCTTTACCCTTTAGACTGTGAGGTGTATGTAAGACAGGGACTGTTTCCTATCTGATTATCTCATACCTATCCCTGGACTTACTACAGTGATGGCCCTTAGAAAGTGTTGAAATAGTAAATTAAATTAATTAATAGTAAGCATTATTATTATTGTTATTACATAGATCCACCTCTTTCAGCTCTTGTGTATATAAATTTTATTTATTCTTGTTCCACTGCTTGCCTTCCCTATCACAGTGCAAGACATTTGTGGTCAGGGCATTTAGGAAGCGACATGGTCTATTGGAAAGAGCCGAGGCCTGGGAGTCTAAGGAAGTTAGGGTCTAACTTTGGCTAGCTTGCCTTCTGTGTGAATTCAAGTAGGTCCCTTCCCTTCTCAGTGCCTCTGTTTCCACATTTGTAAAAAGGGGAGACATTACCTGTTTTCCCTCCCTTTCCGACTGTGAGCCCCATGTGGGATGGGGATTGTGTCTGACCTGTTTCTAACCCTGTTACTGCTTCTCCTGGCCATTGCTGAAATCTGACTCTCCCCAGATGACACAGTTTCCTCTCCTGCTCTCTCGGGGGGGGGGGGGGGCGGGGGGGGTTCATCTTCTCCCACTCCCACAGACCCACCGGGAAAGAGACAAGAGTTGACTTCCTTCTCGCTCCCCAGTGCCGCTTTCGTACCATTCCGCCTCTCCCATTCTTTTAATAATAATAATAATAATGATACTTGTTAAGCACATACTATGTGACTTGTGTGACTTAAGTGACTTGTTAAGAAGTCACTTAACTTCTCTGTGCCTCAGTTCCCTCATCTGTAAAATGGGGATTAAGACTGTGAGCCCCACGTGGGACAACCTGATTCCCCTGTGTTTACCCCAGCGCTTAGAACAGTGCTCTGCACATAGTAAGCGCTTAACAAATACCAACATTATTATTATTATTATTATTATTATTATACTATGTGCCACACACTGTTCTAAGCACTGGAGTAGATTCAAAGGTATCAGGTTGCACACAGTCCCTGTCCCACGTGGAGCTCACAGTTTCGATCCCCATTTTACAGATGAAGTAAATGAGGCCCAGAGAAGTGAAGTGACTTGCCCAAAGTCACACAGCAGATAAGTGGCAGTCAGGATTAGAACCCTCATCCTCTGACTCCCAAGCCCATGCTCTTGCCCCGAGGCCACACTTTTTTCTTTCTTTCCCTTCCTTTGAAGCCCGTATCCTCTGCCTCTACCACAGATTCTAATAATGCTCATCTATCCCATCCCAGGCTCCACTTCCAACTTTGTTTTACTCTTTTGAACCCTTTCTCACCTTCCTTCTCTCTTTCTCCAACCCTGCACTGATCTTTGGGGACTTCAATATCCACATAGATGTTCCTGATGACCCTTCCTCTGTCCGCTTTTTTATCACTCCTCAACTCCACCGACGTCCTGCTCCACCCCACTTCACCCACTCGTCAAATTGGGTGCACACTCAATCTCATCATCTCTAGCCGCTGCACAGTCTCTACCCTCACCAACTCTTGTCCACAACCTCTTCACCTGCCTTCTCTCCCACAGCCATCTTCCCCGCAAATCTGTGCTGTTCCCCCACAGAGACCTCCGATCTTTCGATCCCATCCAATTTTCTCAAGTCATCATGCCCCATTTAGCCTCCGTACCCAAGCTACCTTCCCTTCATGACCAAATCTACGCTCTCAGCACCACCCTCTCTACTGAACTCAACTCATTCGCTCCCCTATCCCTTCGTCGGTCTCATACTACTAACCCACAGCCCTAGATCTCCTCCACAGAACGCGTCCTTTGTTCTGTTCCTGAACCACAGAATATTGCTGGCAGAAATCTAGATATCAGACAGAACTCATTCACTTCAAATTTATCCTTAAGTGCTTTAACTCTGCCCTCTCCTCTGCCCAAAATTATTTCTCCATCCTTATTGATACCCATGCCCATTATTCTCCCCATTTGTTCCAGACATTTAACTCTCTCCTAAAGCCCCGTGACCCCCTAGCTCTCCCATCCCTTGCCACTAATGATCTGGCCACCTTCTTTTTTGAGAAAATCAAAATTATCAGATGTGATCTCCTTAAAATCTCCCCTGCTCCTCTCCAATCCCTCTCCACTTCTGCTCCTTTTCCAACTTTCCCATCTTTGCCAGCAGCATCTCTAGAGGAGAATCTCCTGCCTTTTCTCAACAACCCCCAACCTGTGCATTGGATCCCAGCCCTTCACACCTTATCAAAACACATTCCCCCTCCCTTACCACCATCTTCAACTGTTCCCTCTCCAGTGTCTTTTTCCCAACTGCTTTCAAACACACTCATGTCTCTCCTAACCTACCACACGGCTCCCTCCAGTTATCACTACATCTCCTTCCTACCATTCCTCTCCAAACGCCTTGGGCCACTTGTCTATACCAGCTGCCTCAAGTTCCTCTCTTCCAATTTCCACCCTTAACCCCATCTAATCTGGCTTCTGTCCCCTTCATTTCTCAGAAACTGCTCTCTCAAGGGTCACCTTTTAGACCGTGAGCCCATTGTTGGGCAGGGATTGTCTCGATCTGTTGCTGAATTGTACATTCCAAGCGCTTAGTACAGTGCTCTGCACACAGAAAGTGCTCAATAAATATGGTTGAATGAATGGATGAATGAATCTCCTTCTTGCCAAATCCAGTGGCCTCTACTTCATCGTAATCCTCCTCAACCTTTCAGATCCCTTCGACTGCAGACCACCCCCTCCTCCTGGAAACATTATCCAACTTTGGCCTCACCGACACTCTCTTCACCTGATTCTCCTCTTATCTCTCTGCCCACTCCTTCTCTTTATCTTGTGGGGGCTCCTCTTCTGCCCCCCAGCCCCTAACTGTGGAAGTCCCTCAAAGTTCAGTTCTGGGTCCCCTTCTAGTCTCCAACTATACCCACTCCCTTGGACAACTCATTCGCTCCCGTGGCTTCTACTACACCTCTCTGCAGGTGAGATGTTGTGTATTTATCTATAATTCTATTTATTTATTTTGATGCTACTGATGCCTGTCTACTTATTTTGTTGTCTGTCTCCCCACCTCTAGACTGTGAACCCATTTTTGGGTAGGGATTGTCTCTATCTGTTGCCGAATTGTACTTTCCAAGTGCTTAGTACAGTGCTCTGCCCACAGTGAGCGCTCAATAAATATGATCGATTGAATGAATGAATGATACCCAAATCTATACTTCCCGCCCTGATCTCTTTTCCTCTCTGCAGTCTCACATTTCCTCCTGCCTCCGAGACATGGCTATTTGGATGTCCTTCCATCACCTATAATATTATTATTATTTTTACCTCAAACTTAACATGTCTAAAACAGAAGTCCTTATTATCCCACTAACCTATCCTTCTCCTGACTTTCCCATCCATCCTGTCTCACAAACCCATAACCTTAATGTTTTCCATGAATCCTTTCTCTCATTCAAACCACATATTCAATCCATTACTATATCCTGTGGATATGACCTTCACAACATTGCTAAAATCCTCCCTTTCCTCTCCATCTAAACCGCTACCCCATTAGTCCAGGGATTTATAATAATAATAATAAAGTTGGTATTTGTTAAGCATTTCCTACGTGCAGAGAACTGTTCTAAGCGCTGGGGTAGGTACAGGTGATCAGGTTGTCCCACGTGAGGCTCACAGTCTTAATCCTCATTTTACAGATGAGGGAACTGAGGCACAGAGAAGTTAAGTGACTTGCCCACAGTCACACAAATGACAAGTGGCAGCTCTGGGATTCGAACCCATGACTTCTGACTTCCAAGCCCGTGCTCTTTCCACTGAGGCACGCTGCTTTATCCTATCCTGCCCTGATTACTGTATCAGCCTCCTTGCTGACTTCCTTGCCTCCTGTCTCTCCCCACTCCAGTTCTTATTCCCCGTTGTTGCTCGGACTATTTTTCTACAGAAAAGTTCAGGTCGTGCTTCCCCATTCCTTAAGAAAATCAGCAGTTGCCATCCACCTCCACATCCACCAGAAACTCCTCACCATCAGCTTTTAAATCACCTTGACTGCTCCTACCTCACCTCGTTATTCTCCTTCTACAACCCAGCCCACCCACTTGGCTCCTCTAATGCCAAAGCTCATATTTGGGCAGGGAATGGTTCTGTTTGTTTTTATATTGTACTCTCCCAAGTACTTAGTACAGTGCTCTGCCCCCAGTAAGTGCTTAATAAGTACAACTGAATGAATGAAACTTTTCACTGTACCTCAATCTCATCTATCTCACAGCCAACTTCTCGCTCACGACCTGCCTCTGGACTAGAATGCACTTCTTCTTCATATTCAACAGACTATTACTCTCTCCGCTACAAGATCTTATTGAAGGCCCATCTCCTCCAGGAGGCCTTCCCAGACTAAACCCTCTTTTCTTCATCTCTCACTCCCTTCGGCGTCACCCTGACTTGCTCCCTTTACTCATCCCCCCCTCAGCCCCATAGCACTTACGTCCTTATCTGTAATTTTATTTATTTATATCAATATCTATCTCTCCCTCTAAACTATAAGCTTGCTATGGGCAGAGAATGTGTCTATTATGTTCTTAATTAATTAATTAATTCAATAGTAGTTATTGAGTGCTTACTGTGTGCAGAGCACTGTACTAAGCGCTTGGGAGCGTGCAACGATGAGCAGACACATTCCCTGCCCACAACAAGCTCACATTCTAATATTTATATTAATATAAATGAGTAAATAAATAAACTGCAGATATATTCATAAGTGCCATGGGGCTGTGAGGGGGATTGATGCACTGACTCTACACCTATTAAATGCTCAAAAAATACCATTGATTGATTGATTGGTTGATTACAACGCAAAAGCAGACAATTATTCATTATTATGGCATTTATTCAGCGCTTTCTATGTGCCAATGATAATGTTGGTATTTGTTAAGCGCTTACTATGTGCAGAGCACTGTTCTAAGCTCTGGGGGAGATACAGGGTAAACAGGTTGTCCCACGTGAGTCTCACAGTCTTCATCCCCATTTTACAGATGAGGTAACTGAGGCACAGAGAAGTTAAGTGACTTGCCCATAGTCACACAGCTGACAAGTGGCAGAGCTGGGATTTGAACCCATGACCTCTGACTCCCAATCCTGGGCTCTTTCCACTGAGCCACGTTGCTTCCCTTAAAGGACTGTTCTAGGCACTGGGGCAGATACAAGGTAGTCGGGCTGTCCCTCGTGGGGCTCGCGGTCTTAATCCCCATTCTACCGATGAGGTAACTGAGGTCCCGAGAAGTGAAGTGACTTGCCCAAGGTCACACTGCAGACAAGTGGAGGAGACAAGTTCCCTGCCCTCGATGAGCTTGCCCCCATTTTACAGATGATGAAACTGAGGCACAGAGAGGTTAAGTGACTCGCCCAAGATCACTGCCTCTCCCATCCTTGGCTCCATTTTTCCGATATGGAAGCTGACAAGGTGGATAAGCGGTCTGTCCAGCTCGGAATTAGATCAGGAGAAGGGTCAGAATCAGATATTGGCCCTCCAAGCCTGCCAGACCATTCATAATAATAATAACTATTATTATTATGGCATTTGTTAAGCACTTACTATGTGCCAGGCACTGTAGTGATTATGGTATTTAGTAAGCGATTACTATGTGCCAAGCACTGTTCTAAGCACTGGGGTAGATGCAAGGTAGTCAGATTGGGTACAGTAGCTTGTCCCACTTGGGACTCACGGTCACAATCACCATTTTAAAGATGCAGTAACCGAGGTCAAGAGAAGTGAAAAGACTCGCCCAGTGTCACACAGCAGGCAAGTGGCCGAGGCAGGATTTGAACCCACATCCTCTCGCTCCTAGGCCCATGGTCTTGCCAATAGGCCTTGCTGCTTCATTCATTCAATAGTATTTATTGAGCGCTTACTATGTGCAGAGCATATATGGACAATTCGGCAATAGATAGAGACAATCCCTGCCCACTGACAGGCTTACAGTCTAACTGGGGGAGACAGACGGACAAAAACAAGACAACTTCTAGACCCTTCTGCATCTTTCTTTAGAAGAAGCAGCGTGGTTCAGTGGAAAGAGCCGGGACTTGGGAGTCAGAGGTCGTGGGTTCTAATCCTGCCTCCGCCACTTATCAGCTGTGTGAATTTGGGTAAGTCACTTAACTTCTCTATGCCTCAGTTACCTCATCTGTAAAATGGAGATTAAGACTGTGAGCCCCACGTGGGGCAACCTGATCACCCTGTATCTACTCTGGCACTTAGAACAGTGCTTGGCACCTAGTAAGCGCTTAACAGATACCATCGTCATCATCATTTCTTTCTGAAGGCACCAACGGACTCCTGGAGGAATCTAGACAGGATGGAAAGAGCACTCTCCCACACGCGGATTTCTAGCGACGCAGCGCGATCCTCCCCAGATCCAACGTCCCGGGAGTTGTCCATCGCTAAGACGCAACACACCGAGAAGGAAACCAGAACCAGTCTTTCCGCCTCCAGATTTATCGCTGACATTTCTACTGTTCACATCCAGGGGAAAAACAGGAAATAAAAAGGAGTTTGAGTGGGACTTGGATTGGAGAAAAGGAAAACAACTCTGAATTCCACTCTTCCTTGTGTAGACAAAACATTTGGCTTTTAATAACATCTTCTCGAGATTATTTACATAGTCTATTTGACATTCCCCATATCAGTTCGTGCCCTTTGTGTGTTTTAGATAACATTGTGGTGTTTCCTTTGACTTAACAAGATGTGAACTGGCTGGGGTGGAAGATCAACAGGACCTTCTCCTTCCAACGAAAGTCATTTCTTCAGTGGTAAATACTTTTTGTATTAGTTAATCAAAAATTTCAGTCGCCTGTGGTGGAACTCCACCTCTTTCCCTATGCTGGTGACTACCTCCCCTGCTAAATAGTAGACTCCTTGAGGGCAGGAATTGTATCCATTAACTCCCAGACACTAAGATAGTGCTCTGCACACAGTAAACAGTCAATATTACCGATAGATCCGTTAATCAAAACTGCAACTCAGAGAAAATAGAAGAATGGAGGCCGAAGAAGAGAGAGAAGCAGCATGGCCTAGTGGATAGACCATGGGCATGAGCGTCGGAAGGACCTGGGTTCTAATCCTGGCTCCGCCACTCGTCTGCTGTGTGACCTTGGGCAAGTCACTTCACTTCCCTGGGCTTCAGTTCCCCCATCTGTAAAATGGGGATTAAGACAAGGAGCCCCAGGTGGGAAAGGGAATGTGTCCAACCTGACGAGCTTGTATCTAGCCCAGGGTTTGGTACAATGCATGGCACGTAGGAAGTACTTGATAAATACCATGCCAAAAGAGAGAGAGGGAAAGAGAGGAGGATAGAAGAGACATGTTCTGAGCTTTGAGAGACTCCCACAGTTCCCGGTTGGAGGCAGAAGAGGAGCCCGTGAAAGACACTGAAGAGGAGGGGCGGGAGAGAGAGGAGGAGAACCAGGAAAGGACAGTGTCAGTGAAGCCGAGATTGGATAACATTTCTCGGAGAAGGGGTTGGTACCCGATGTCCAAGGCAGCTGAGAGGTCGAGGAGGATTAGAATGGCGCAGAGGCCGCTGGATTTGGCGCAGAAGGAGACCACTGGTGACCTTTGAGAGGGCAGTTTCTGTAGAGCGAACGGTGTGGAACCAGGTAACTAAATAATTGCATTTGTTAAGCACTTACTATGTGCCAAGCACTCTACTAAGCACTGGGGTGGTTACAAGCAAATTGGTTGGACACAGTCTCTGTCCCATGTGGGGCTCAGTCTCAATCAGATGAGGTAACTGAGTCACAGAGAAGTGAAGCGACTTGCCCAAGGCCACACAACAGACATGCGGCAGAGCCGGGATTCATTCATTCATTCAATAGTATTTATTGAGCGCTTACTATGTGCAGAGCACTGTACTAAGCGCTTGGAATGTACAAATCGGTAACAGATGGAGACAGTCCCTGCCCTTTGACGGGCTTACGGTCTAATCGGGGGAGACGGGCAGGTAAGAACAATAGCAGTAAATAGAATCGAGGGGATGAACATCTCATTAAAACAATAGCAAACAGCATGGGATTAGAACCCATGGCTTTCTGACCCTCAGGCCCGGGTTCTATCCACTACAACATGGTAATTATGGAACACTTACTGCGTGCAGAGCATCATACTAAGCTCTTGGGAGAGTACAATACAACTGAGTTGGTGGACAAGCCCCATTCCCTCTCCACAAGGAATTTAGATGGGAAGAGATAGGAGGAGAGGAAATGGAATCCGTGTCGACAATTCACTCAAGTAGCTTGGAGGGGAGTGGTAGGAGGGAGATGGGGTGATCATCGGAGGGAGTCTTGAGGTTAGGAGAGTGGGTTTTTTTAGGCTGGGGGGCGTGAACATGTTTGAAAGCAGTTGGGAGGGAGTTGGAGAGGGAAAAGTTGAAGATAATAATAATAATGTTGGTATTTGTTTAGCGCTTACTCTGTGCAGAGCACTGTTCTAAGGGCTGTGGTAGATACAGGGTAATCAGGTTGTCCCACTTGAGGCTCCCAGTCTTAAACCCCATTTTTCAGATGAGGGGACTGAGGCACAGAGAAATTAAATGACTTGCCCACAGTCCCACAGCTGACAAGTGGCAGAGCCGGGATTTGAACCCGTGACCTCTGACCCCCAAGCCCTTGCTCGTTCCACTGAACCTCGCTGGTCAGGGAGGGAAAAAGGGAGAGGGCAAGTATAAAGGGATTCATTCATTCATTCATTCAATCATATTTACTGAGCACTTACTGTGTGCAGAGCACTGTACCAAGCACTTGGGAAAGTACAGTGCAACAATAAACAGTGGCAAACCCTGCCCACGATGAGCTCACAGTCTAGAGCTGCGGAGACAGACGTCAATGCAAATAAATAAAATTGCAGGCCTTCTGCGTTGCCCTGATTTGTTCCCCTTGTTCTTTCCCGCTCTCAGCCCCACAGCACTTATGTCCATATCTGTCATTTTCTTTATTTAATAATAATAATAATGTTGGTATTTGTTAAGCGCTTACTATGTGCAGAGCACTGTTCTAAGCGCTGGGGGAGATACAGGGTCATCGGGTTGTCCCACGTGAGGCTCACAATCTTCACCCCATTTTACAGATGAGGGAACTGAGGCCGAGAGAAGTGAAGTGACTTGCCCACAGTCACACAGCTGCCAAGCGGCAGAGCCGGGATTCGAACCCATGACCTCTGACTCCCAAGCCCGGGCTCTTTTCCGTCTCCCTAGCTCTAGACAGCCAAAATGACAGATACGGACGTAAGTGCCGTGGGGCTGGGGCTGGGGGGATGAATAAAGAGAGCAAGTCAGGGTGACTACCACTATCAGAACGATGGCAGATGGAGAGCGGGGCCTTCTGGGTGAGATGCGTCCATGGAGCCGCTATGGGTCGAGGACGACCCGACGGCATAGGACGAGACAAATAGTAATAATAGCAGCAGCAATAGCGGTAATATCACAGTACTGACAGTTGTAGGGATAGTTGTAACAGTAATAATAATTATAACAAAAATGATGGCATTTGTTAAGCGCTTACTATGTGCCGAGCACTGTTCTAAGCGCCGGGGGAGATACAAGGTCATCAGGTTGTCCCACGTGGGGTTCACAGTCTTAATCCCCATTTTACAGAGGAGGTCACTGAGGGCCAGAGAATAATAATAATAATGATGTTGATATTTGTTAAGCGCTTACTATGTGCAGAGCACTGTTCTAAGCGCTGGGGGATACAAGGTGATCGGGTTATCCCGCGTGGGGCTCCCAGTCTTCATCCCCATTTTCCAGATGAGGTAACTGAGGCCCAGAGAAGTGAAGTGACTTGCCCACAGTCACACAGCTGACAAGTGGCAGAGCCGGGATTCAAACCCATGACCTCTGACTCCCAAGCCCGGGCTCTTTCCACTGAGCCACGCTAAGTGAAGTGACTTGCCCGAAGTCACACCACTGAAGGAGCGGGGATTAGAACCCATGACCTCTGACTCCCAAGCTCAGGCTCTTATAGAAATAGTAGGAGGAATAGCAGTAACAGTAGAAGAAGTGGAAGTCCTAATAGCCGTAGTAATTCTAGAAGTACTAACAGTATTTACTGAGCACCTATTGAGTGTAAGGCACTGTTTTTAGTGCTTGGAAAAGTTCACCAGAGGCAAGAGCCTCATATTAATAATAACTGTGGTATTTCTGAAACTCTTACTAGGTGCCAACACTATTTAATTCTATGCTAGATACCAGATAATAATAATAATGTTGGTATTTGTTAAGTGCTTACTATGTGCAGAGCACCGTTCTAAGCGCTGGGGAAGATACAGGGTCATCAGGTTGTCCCACGTGAGGCTCACAGTGAATCCCCATTTTACAGATGAGGTAACTGAGGCGCAGAGAAGTGAAGCGACTCGCCCACAGTCACACAGCTGACGAGTGGCAGAGCCGGGAGTGGAACTCATGACCTCTGACTCCGAAGCCCAGGCTCTTTCCACTGAGCCACGCAGCTTCAGTTTGGACACAGTCCCCGTCCTACATGGGGCTCACAGTCAAAGTAGGAGGGTGAACAGATATTTAATAATAATGGTATTTATTAAGTGCTTATTATGTGCCAAGCACTGTAATAATAGTAATAATAATAATGATGGTCTTTGTTAAGCACTTACTACGTGCCAAGCACTGTTGTAAGTGCTGAAGCACTGTTCTAAGCATGAGGCAGATACCAGAAATTCGGGTTCGACACAGTCCCTGTCCCACCTGGGGCTCACAGTCTCAATCCCCATTTACAGGCCACACTGAGACACAGAGAGGTGAAGTGATTTGTCCAAAGTCACACAACAGGCAAGTGGCACTGCAGGGATTAGAACCCAGGTCCTCCGATTCTCAGGCCCGGGATCTTTCCACTGGACTAGGTAGCTCTCCCCTAGAACGTTCCCTCACTCCACAAGGAGTTCCCTTTCTAATGGGGGAGACAGATAGTAAGATATTTAAGAAGGAATCAGAATGAATGATTGAATATGCATTTATAGCTAAGCACTGCACACAGTAAGCACTCAACAAATATCAATGATCGACTGATTTGATTATCCATCCATCCCTAAGTGCGTGAAGTGATTGTCGGGCTGTAGCCACTTGGATGATGGGAGCTAATAACAATAATGACGGTACCTGTTAAGCACTTACTACATGCCAGGCACCGTACTAGGCCCTGGATACAAGCAGATCGAGTTGGACACAGTCCCTGTCCCATGTGGGGCTCACAGTCTTAATCCCCATTTTACAGATGAGGTCACTGAGGCCCAGAGAAGTGAAGTAACTGGCCGCAGATTAGAACCCATGACCTTCTGACTCCCAGCCGCTCGAGCTATCCACTACACACCGCTGCTCTTCGTCAGGGAAGGATCGTCAGAGAATCTAGGATCATTATACTCCCCTTGGAAAGGGCTTCCATTCTGTGAAATGTCTCGGTACGTCTGAAACGAGACCGCTGGGGAACTTGTGACATAGCAGGTGGGAAATCTCCCCCTCACTTCTTCTGGCCGAAACCCAGAATCTTACCAGAAGCATTTCTCTTCATCTCTCTCTCTCTGTAACATGTCTGAAAACATATGGTGTCTGAGTTAGAATTCCGCACCTCCCAACACTTTTTACTCGTATGAACTTCAGTCATTTGTAATGTTGCCTGCCAGAAAGTTAATGGAGCAGATGCAGCAGAAACCCTCACATCGATGCTTGACATTTATACCTGAAGAAATATGTAACTCTTAGACATCTGGGAGAACACTGCTCTCATCGGCCTCCTTGCTGACCTTCCTGCTTCCTGTCTCTCCCTTCTCCAGTCTATACTTCTGCCCGGATCATTTTTCAACAAAACATTCAGTCCACGTCTCCCCACGCCTCAAGAACCTCCAGGGGTTGCCCACCCGCCTCCGCATCGATCAGTGAATCAGTCGGTGGTGTTTATTGAGCGCTGACTGTGTGTCGAACACTGTACTACTAATAATGATGTCGGTATTTGTTAAGTGCTTACTGTGTGCCCAGCCCTGTTCTAAACGCTGGGGTAGACACAGGGGGATCAGGTTGTCCCACGTGGGGCTCACAGTCTTCATCGCCATTTTACAGATGAGGGAACTGAGGCATCGTGAAGTGAAGTGACTTGCCCAAAGTCACACAGCTGACAAGTGGCCGAGCCGGGATTCGAATATGCGCTTGGGGACATCAAGCAGAAAGAACTCAGTCAGTTCTTCCTCTCCTACCTCACTTCTGTGGATTCCTACCCCAACCCAGCCCACACACTTCGCTTCTCTAACGCCAACCTATTCACCGAACCTCGATCTTGTCTATCTAATAATAATAATAATAATGTTGGTATTTGTTAAGCGCTTACTAGGTGCAGAGCACTGTTCTAAGCGCTGGGGTAGACACAGGGGAATCGAGTTCTCCCTCGTGGGGCTCACCGTCTTCATCCCCATTTTACAGATGAGGTAACGGAGGCACAGAGAAGTGAAGTGACTTGCCCACAGTCACACAGCTATCTCACCACCTACCCCTCTCCCACATTCATTCATTCATTCAATCGGATTTATTGAGCGCTTACTGTGTGCAGAGCACTGTACTAAGCGCTCGGGAAAATACGATACAAGCTTCCTCTTCATATTCAACAGACCACCACTCTCCCCACCTTCCAAGTTTTATTCAAACCACTGCATTTTAATCGTACCTATTAAGCCCTTATTTTATGACACGCACTCTCCTCAGCTCTAGGGTAATAATAATAATAATGTTGGTATTTGTTAAGCGCTTACTATGTGCCGAGCACTGTTCTAAGCGCTGGGTAGACATAGGGGAAGCAGGTTGTCCCACGTGGGGCTCACAGTCTTAATCCCCATTTTACAGATGAGGGAACTGAGGCACAGAGAAGTTAAGTGACTTGCCCAGATATTCAGGACGGACACAGTTCCTGTCCCTCCTGCAGAACTTATATTTCCTCCAAGAGACTTTCTTTGGCTAAGCCCTCATTTTCCTTACTTTCCCTTCCTCCTGCACCTGTAGCAGGCGCTTCACTTCACTTCTCTGGGCCTCAGTTTCCTCATCTGTAAGATGGGGATTTGAGACGGTGAGCCCCACGTGGGACAGGGACCGTATCCTACCCGATATGTTTGTTTCACCCCAGTGCTCAGTACGGTATACCGCACAGAGTAAGCACTTAACAAATACTATAATTATTATTATTAAGAGAAGCAGGGTGACTCAGTGGAAAGAGCGCGGGCTTGGGAGTCAGAGGCTCCGCCGCTAGTCAGCTGTGTGACCTTGGGCAAGTCACTTAACTTCTCTGTGCTTCAGTTACCTCATCTGTCAAATGGGGATTAAAACTGTGAGCCCCACGTGGGACGACCTGATCACCTTGTATTCCCCCAGTGCTTAGAACAGTGCTTTGCACATAGTGTTTAACAAATACCACGATTTATTTTAATTAATTTATTATTATTATTGCTTAATAATGTTGGTATCTGTTAAGCGCTTACTATGTGCCGAGCACTGTTCTAAGCGCTGGGGTAGACACAGGGGAATCAGGATGTCCCACGTGGGGCTCACAGTCTTAATCCCCATTTTACAGATGAGGGAACTGAGGCCCAGAGAAGTTAAGTGACTTGCCCACAGTCACACAGCTGCCAAGTGGCAGAGCCGGGATTCGAACTCATGACCTCTGACTCCAAAGCCCGTGCTCTTTCCACTGAGCCACGCCGCTCAAGCACCCCACAACACTTACGAATATATCCATCTGTAATTTATCTTAAAGTCTTTCTTCCCCTGTAGTCTTGAGGAACAGTGCTTGGCATGTACTAAGCACTTAACAAATACCCTCATTATTATTATTATTATTAAAGTTCTTTGTGGGCAGGGATCATCCATAACTATTCTTTTGTATTGAGAAGCAACATGGCTTAATGGAGTCAGAACCTGGGAGTCAGAAGGACCTGGGTTTTAATCTCGACTCTGCCAATTGTCTGCTCTGTGACCTTGGGCAAGTCACTTCACTTCTTTGGGCCTCAGTTACCTCACCTGTAAAATGGGCACTGAGACTGTGAGCCCCA
The DNA here is from genome assembly GCF_004115215.2 of Ornithorhynchus anatinus. Taxonomy (NCBI): domain Eukaryota; kingdom Metazoa; phylum Chordata; class Mammalia; order Monotremata; family Ornithorhynchidae; genus Ornithorhynchus; species Ornithorhynchus anatinus. Next base: position 169,109,673 of record NC_041729.1, read on the forward strand.
AGCGGCACATGGATTGGGTCCAACCTGATTAGCTCGTATCTACCCTAGTGCTTAGTACAGTGCCTGGCACACAGTAAGCGCTTGACAGAGACCATTAAAAAACAAAAGAAGAAAAACAAAAAAACCCTTTCAATAGGAGATTAGTACAGTGCCCTGCAGACAGTAAGTGCTCAATGGAGAAGCAGCACGGTAGAGAAGTAGCATGGTGTAGTGGATAGAGCCAGGGCCAGGGAATCAGAAGGTCATGGGTTCTAATCTCCGCTCCGCCACTTGTCTGCTGTGTCACCATGGGCAAGTCACGTCACGTCTGTGGGCCTCAGTTCCCTCATCTGTAAAATGGGGATTGAGACTGTGAGCCCCAAATGGGGCAGGGTCTTCATCCAACCTTATTTGCTTGTCTTCACGCCAGCACTTAGTACAGTGTGTGGCACATAGTCAGCGCTTAAGAAATACCACAATTATTATAAATAAATATCAAAAATTGATTGATGGATCCTGTATGTTTCCTGCCTTTCTCTGTTTTCATCAGGTCAGGAAAGTTACAGAAAAAAGTTTTGCCCTTTCCATTAGACAGGATGTACTTGGTCCTCCGGCTTTCACAAGAGTTAAAGAATTTGGATAAATGATGAGCATCCAAAACCGTTTTCCTTCCAGTGCTTAAAAGGCTGCTCAGGATTTGAGGTTTTCCCTCCTGTTTCGGTTCAAGGTGGCTCTGATCATTTGTATCATCATTTATTCATTCGTACAACCGTATTTATTGTGTGCTTACTGTGTGCAAGGCACTGTACTAAGCTCTTGGGAGAGGACAGTACAGCAACAGACGGACACATTCCCTACCCACAATGAGCTCACATTCTAGAAGGGAAAAGAGATATGAATATACATTAATAAATAAATAAACACAGTAAGCGCTCAATAAATACAATTGAACCTATGAATGAATGAAAAAATACCATTGATTGACTGATTGATTAAGAAAGGTGAACAAATATCCTAATTTGGTGGGATAGTCTCAAAATGTCAAGAGAAGCAGCACGGCCTAGTGGATAGAGCATGACCTGGGAATCAGAAGGACCTGAGTTCTAATCCCGCCTCAACCCCTTGTCTGCTGTAGGACCTTGGGCCAGTCACTTCGCTTCTCTGGACTTCGGTTACCTCGTCTGTAAAATGGGGATTAAGGCTGTGAACTCCCTGTGGGACATGGAATGTGTCCAACCTGTTTACCTTTTATCTATCCCAGCACTTAGTACAGCGTCTGGCACATAGTGAGTGCTTAATAAACACCATTAAAAAAAATCTACCCAGTGCTGGCTTCTCTCTTTTGTAAGGAAAAGTTTATGTCTCCAAAAACCTGGAGTAGTAATAGTAGAAATACTGTGTTTGTTGACTGCTCACTTGGTGTGGGGTACTGTACTAGATGTTTGGGAAGTACAGAATAGTGAAGTGACACATTCCCTGCCCACAGAGGGCTTTATGGAAAGAGCCCGGGCTTGGGAGTCAGAGGTCATGGGTTCGAATCCTCGCTCCACCGCTTGCCAGCTGTGTGACTCTGGGCAAGTCACTTACCTTCTCTGTGCCTCAGTTACCTCATCTGTAAAATGGGGATTAAGACTGTGAGTCCCATGTGGGATCACATGATCACCTTGTATCCCCCCAGTGCTTAGTACAGTGCCTTGCACATAGTAGGCGCTTATCAAATACCACGATTATTATCATTATTATTTATGGAGAAGCGGCGTGGCTCAGTGGAAAGAGTCCGGGCTTAGGAGTCAGAGGTCATGGGTTCTAATACTGGCTCCGCCACTTATCAACTGTGTGACTTTAGGCAAGTCACTTCACTTCTCTGTGCCTCAGTTACCTCATCTGTAAAATGGGGATTAAGATTGTGAGCCCCTCATGGGACCAACTGGTTACCTTGTTACCAGTTACCAGCACTGGTTGCCAGTGCTTAGAACAGTGCTTGGCACATAGTAAGCACTTAACAAATGCCATTATTATTATTATTCTTATTATTTACTCTAGTGGGGGAGACAACTGTAAAATATTTACAGATAGAGGTCAAAATTTATTTGAGAGGTTGAAGCTATTATATTGTGCTCTCTCAAACACTTAGTACAGTACTCTGCACACGGTAAAGGCTCAATAAATATGACTGATTGATATGCATGAAGTATATATGAATTCAAATGTCAAAAGTAGATTGATATGGCTCACGGTGCTGGGGAATTAATCAGGGAAGTTTTGTTGGGAGAGGTTGGATTTAAGGAGAGATTGACCGGTGGCATTTATTAGCATTTACTGTGCATAGAACACTGTACTAAACACTTGGGAAAGTACAGTGCAAGAGGGTTGGTAATAATAGTAATAACTGTGGTAAGCAGCATGGCTCAGTGGAAAGAGCCCGGGCTTAGGAGTCAGAGGTCATGGATTCGAATCCCGGCTCTGCCAGTCGTCAGCTGTGTGACTGTGGGCAAGTCACTTCACTTCTCTGTGCCTCAGTTCCTTCATCTGAAAAATGGGGATTAAGACTGTGAGCCTCATGTGGGACAACCTGATTACCCTGTATCTACCCCAGAGCTTAGAAGAGTGCTCTGCACATAGTAAGTGCCTAACAAATAATAATAATAATAATGTTGGTATTTGTTAAGTGCTTACTATGTGCAGAGCACTCTTCTCAACAATAATAATAATTGTACTCTTCTCAATAATACCAACATTATTATTATTATTATTTGTTAGGCACTTACTATGTGCAAGACCCTGTACTAAGCGCTGGGGTGGATACAAGCAAATTGGGTTGGATACAGTCTCTATCCCACATGGGGCTCACAATCTCAATCCTCATTTTACAGATGAGGTAACTGAGGCACAGAGATGTGAAGCGACTTGCCCAAGGTCACACAGCAGAAAAGTGGCAGAGCTGGGATTCATTCATTCAGTTGTATTTATTGAGCACTTTCTCTGTGCAAAGCACTCTATTAAGTACTTGGGAGAGTACAATGTAACGACAAACAGACACATTCCCTGATTAGAACCCATGACCTTCTGAGTCTCGAGCCTGTGCTCTAACCTCTAAGCCAGATGCCCACAAAGTTTAGGAGAAGCAGCGTAGCCTCTTGGCGAAAGCCCAGGCCTGGGAATCGGAGGATCTGGATTCTAATCTCAGTGCCGCCACTTGCCTGCTATGTGACTTTGGACAAATCATTTAGCTTCTCTAGGCCTTAGTTTCCTCATCTGCAAAGTGGGGATTCGATACCCGTTTTCCCTACTATTTAGGCCTTTGAGCCTCATGTGGAACCTGATGATCTGATGAACCTGACGAACCTTTCTGACCCAGCACTTAGTACACTGCTTGACACGTAGTAAGCATTTCACAAATACCACTGTTATCATTATTACTATCAAGGAGCTTATAGTCCAGAGGGACTCAGTTCCCTCATCTGTAAAATGGGGATAAAGACGGTGAGCCCCACGTGGGACAGCCTGATAACCTTGTATCTCGCCCGGAGCTTAGAACAGTGCTTGGCACACAGTAAGCGCTTAACAAAAACCACCATTATCATTATTATTATTATTTGAATGTGAGTTGTGGCCTAGTGATTGAGTCTGCGCCTGGGATTCAGAAGGATCTGGGTTCTAATCCTAGCTCTGTTACTTGTCTGTTGTATGATCTTGGGCAAGTCACCTTACTTGCTTCAGTTCCTTCATTTGTAAAATGGGGATTAAGTCTGTGAGCCCATGTGGGACAGGGACTGTGTCCAACCTGAGTATCTTGTGTCTACCTCAGTGCTTAGAACAGACCGTGGCACATAGTAAGCACTTAAATACCACAGTAATTATTGTTTAGGGGGGAAAGTTCATTGATTCATTCATTCAGTAGTATTTATTGAGCGCTTACTATGTGCAGAGCACTGTACTAAGCACTTGGAATGCACAAATCGGCAACAGATAGAGACGGTCCCTGCCCTTTGACGGGCTTACGGTCTGATCGGAGGAGACGGGCAGACGAGAACAATGGCGATAAATAGAGTGGAGGGGAAGAACATCTCGTAAAAACAATGGCGACTAAATAGAATCAGGGTGATGTACATCTCATTAAACCAAATAAACAAAATAAATAGGGTGATGAAGATATATACAGTCGAGCGGACGAGTACAGTGCCGAGGGGGTGGGACGGGAGAGGGGGAGGAGGAGAGGGAGAGGGGGGAGAAGAGGGTTTAGCTGCGGAGAGGTGAAGGGGGGGTAGAGGGAGCAGAGGGAAAAAGAGGGGAGCTCAGTCTGGGAAGGCCTCTTGGAGGAGGTGAGCTTCAAGTCTAGAGTGAGATACAGCTAGAAGTGTGGTTAGGGAGGAATAAAGACAGCAGGTTGAGAAATAGCAGGAAAATAAAACAGAGGGTGGAGAGCCTCGAAGTCAGTTTTGAGAAGGTTTTGCCTGATATAGAGAGAGGCGCAGAAAGCCAGTGGAAAGTTCCAAGGAGAGGAGAGATGTTCCAAGAAGATGCTCTGGGTGCCAACATGGAGGACTGCAGTTTGGAAGGGAGAGAGACGGGAGGCTAGTACATCAGCGAGGAGACTGTTCGAGAAGCAGCGTGGCTTAGTGGAAAGAGCCTGGGCTTGGGAGACAGAGGCCATGAGTTCGAATCCCAGATCAGCCACTTGTCAGCTGTGTGACTGTGGGCAAGTCAATTCACTTCTCTGTGCCTCAGTCACCTCATCTGGAAAATGGGGAATAACCGTGAGCCTCACACGGGACAACCTGATTACCCTGTATCTACTCCAGCGCTTAGAACAGTCCTCTGCACATAGTACGCGCTTAGCAAACACCAACATTATTATTATTATCATCATTATAGTCTAGCAAGATAGCAATTTGGGGGATAGCCACAGAAGAGATTAATAATAATAATTTCTTAAGGAATTACCATATGTCAAACAGTGTTCTAAGTGCCGGGTTAGATACAAGCTAATCCGGTTGGACACAGTCCCTGTCCCGATATGGGGCTCACAGCCTTAATCCCCATTTTGCAGATGAGGTAACTGAGACCCAGAAAAGTTAAGCGACTTGCCCAAAGTCACACAGCAGATGAGTGGCTTAGCCGGCATTAGAACCCATGTCCTTCCGACTCCCAGGCCCGGACTCTATCCCATTAGAGAAGCAGCGTGGCTCACTGGAAAGAGCAGGGGCTTGGGAGTCGGAGGTCATGGGTTCGAATCCCGGCTCTGCCCCTTGTCAGCTGTGTGACTGTGGGCAAGTCACTTCACTTCTCTGTGCCTCAGTTACCTCATCTATAAAATGGGGATGAAGACCGTGAGCCTCACGTGGGGCAACCTGATGACCCTGTATCTCCCCCAGTGCTTAGAACAGTGCTCTGCACATAGTAAGCGCTTAACAAATACCACATATTATTATTATTATCATTCACTGGGAAAAACAAGAAAAGCTTCACTGAGCTACAAACAGGAGAAATGGACATATATTTTAAATGTCCTTATCCGTGCTCCTTCCAGCTGTACGACTTTAGACAAATCACTTAAACTACGAGCCAATCAATCAATGGTATTTATTGAGCACTTACTGTGTACAGAGCACTGTACTAAGCACTTCGGAGAGTATAATACAACAGAGTTGGTGACACGTTCCCTGCCCATAAAGACCTTACAGTCTAGAGGAGGTGTTTCCAGTCTAGAAGAGGAGCTTACAGTTTAGAGGAGGAGCTTGTAGTCTAGAAGATTATCTTATTTGTGCCTCAGTTTCCTCATCTGTAAAATGGGGATTCAATAAGTGCTCAACCTCTTGCTTAGATTGTGAGCCCCTTGTGAAGCAAGGATTCCACCTGGCCTGTTTGTATTGTATCTACTCCAGTGCTTAGCCCACAGTGATCTTATAAGAAACACTGCAAGTATTGTTCTTATCAAATGTTATAGATTTTACATTTCATTCGGTCGATAGCATCACTGAGCCCAAACTAAGCGCTAAGCACATCTTTGTCCTCTAAGAATCGCCTTGTAATGGTCGAATTGATGACTTTAATGATACTCAGGATATTTTCTGTAGTGCCTTTCCTCTTCAAAATAGAAACGGCATTTGCAGAATTCACCTCTTTTAACGTTTCCATTTCAAAACGCTGCAGGACCAAATGGATGAGGAGAAGGTATGAGGTGGGTGCGAGAGGCGGGAATGGATGTTCTATTCCCAGTTTTGTCATTTGCCTGCTGTGGGACCCGGGACCAGTTGTTTACCCCCTCAGTGCCTCAGTCTCCTCATCTGCAAAATAGAAATAGTAATCCCTAACTGACCCTATCTCCCCGGGAGCATGGGAGCGGAACATGAGCTCGCTTACGCGGAAAAGAAAATTGTTCTACCAGTTCAAGGTGGAATTACGATTATCCGTAAACCCAAATGGTTCGGATTGTACTTCCTCCTGAAACGAGAAAGTCTCGAAGTGAATTAAAATGAGAAAGACAAAATGCTTCCTGAGAGACTCTTAAATCCAGCAACACATTGTGAGGGAGCAAGGGGAAGGAGATAAGTGTTATCTGGAGTTAAGGTTCTCAGGCTATTTAGATGATGACAAGTTAAGGGTATTCATTCATCAAATTCAGGACATAATATCCATTCAGTCTTTATTCACACCACTCCCATTTCCTGCATCTTTTCAGCAGGGCAAGTGGCTATCTGAATTGATCATCCCGCGGTCCGGATATTTCCGATCACAGCCCGGAACCTGAACAATCTGGGCAGTCACCGCTTGGAATTATTCCTGTTTCTACGACATTTCTCACTATTTTCCTTCTACAAAGACACAGGGTGTTTTGGGAAGTTGGACGAAAGCCTTTGTGGCGTATATAGTTCATTAACTATTAAGCAGTAGAAACAGTAGTATTAAGTAGAAGTAGTAGTAATGGAATTTATTAAGTACTTACCATGTGCCGAGCACTGTACTTATTGTTTATTGTTCTACTGTAGTCTCCCAAGCGCTCAGTACAGTGCTAACAATAATAATAATAATGGCATTTCTGAAGCACTCACTATGTGCCAAGCACTGTTCTCAGTGCTGGGGTAAATGCGAAATAAGCAGGTTGTCCCACGTGGGGCTCACATTCTAAATCCCCATTTTACAGATGAGGTCACTGAAGCACAGAGAAGTTAAGTGTGGCTCAGTGGAAAGAGCCCGGGCTTGGGAGTCAGAGGTCATGGGTTCGACTCCCGGCTCCGCCACTTGTCAGCTGTGTGACTGTGGGCGAGTCACTTCACTTCTCTGGGCCTCAGTTCCCTCATCCGTAAAATGGGGATTAAGACTGTGAGCCTCACGTGGGGCAACCCGATGACCCTGTATCTACCCCAGCGCTTAGAACGGTGCTCTGCACATAGTAAGCGCTTAATAAATACCAACATTATTAAGTGGCTTGCCCAGTGTCACACAGCAGACAATTGATGAGGCGGATTAGACTCCAAATCCTCTGACTCCGAAGCCCGGGCTCTTTCCACGAAGCCAAGTAAGCGTTCAATAAATACGACTGACTGACTGACTGTACTAAGTGTTGGGGTGATCTCCCTAAATTCCCAGTCAGTGAATCAGTCAATCCCTGTGCTCTTTCCCCCTCTAGACTGCGAGCTAGTTATGGACAGGGAAGATGTCTGCAAATTCTTCTGCGTTGTACTCTCCCAAGTGCTTAGTACAATGCTCTGCACACAGTAAGCACTCGATCAGTACAATCGATCGATCGATCGATTGGAGAGAATATACAGGTGGGAATTAGACATGGTCCCTTTCCTTTAGGGAGCCTAAGTAGTTACTATGAGCTAAACGCTGAGGTAGACAGAGCATCTGTTCCTTGTAGGAATAGCAGTCTAAGAGGGAGGGATAGCAGGAGTCTTATCTCTGTTTTGTTGTTGTCGTCTTATTCTGTCGAGTCACGTCCGACCCGTAGCGACGCCACGGACACATCTCTCCCAGAACGCGCCGCTCTCCGCCTGCCATCATTCTGGTAGTGGATCCACAGAGTTTTCTTGGGAAAAACATGGAAGCGCTTTACCATCGCCTCCTTCCGTGCAGTAAACCTGAGTCTCCGCCTTCGACTCTCACCCGTGCCACTGGCTGCCCAACGCAGGTGAGTTTTGACTTGTAGCAAATGGCCTTCCATTCGCTAACCACTGGCCAAGCTAGGAATGGAACGGACGGGCCTCTGCTTCTCTCTCCCTCCCATAGCCGAGACTGGGAGAGGACAGGAAACTCTCCAGGTGTCACCCTGAGAGGTCTATCCCTGTTTTACCAATGAGGAAACAGAGGTCCAGAGTGGTCGAGTCATTTGCCCAAGGTCACCCAGCAAGCCAGTGGCAGATCTGAGACTAGGACCCGGCTTGCATGACTCCCAGGCCCCTGCTCTCTCCGTGACGCCATGCTGTCTCCTTTAAGTTTCTTTTTTGCTTTCAAAAATTCTGACGATCCAACAACCAGTGGCTTTGACTGAACACTGATTGTGCGCAGAACCCTGTATTGAGCACTTGGGAGAGTACAATAGAGTTGGTAGATACGATCTCTGCCCTCAAGGAGCCTACAGTCTGGGAGAGGAGACAGACATTAAATTCCCAATAGGGGAAGGGGCAGAGTATAAGGGTGATATAGAATCCAGATCCTCTGTCCCACATGGGGCTCACAGTCCAGTCGGGAGGGATGCTATTGTTGCCTGTTTACTTGTTTTGATGTCTGTCTCCCCCTTTCGAGACTGTGAGCCCGTCGTAGGCAGGGATTGCCCCTCTTTGTTGCTGAACTGGACTTTCCAAGCTCTTAGTACAGTACTCTGCACACAGTAAGTGCTCAATAAATACATTTGAATGAATGAATGAGAATGGGAATTGAATCCCCATTTTATAGAATAGGAAACTGAGGCACAGAGAAGTTAAGTGACTTGTCTAAAGCTACTCAGCAGAATGGTAGCGACCATGGATTAGAAACTGTATATATTTTCGTTACCCTATTTATTTTGTTAATGAATTGTACATCGCCTTGATTCTATTTAGTTGCCATTGTTTTTACGAGATGTTGTTCCCCTTGACGCTGTTTAGTGCCATTGTTCTTGTCTGTCCGTCTCCCCCGATTAGACTGTAAGCCCGTCAAACGGCAGGGACTGTCTCTATCTGTTGCCGACTTGTTCATCCCAAGCGCTTAGTCCAGTGCTCTGCACATAGTAAGCGCTCAATAAATACTATTGAATGAATGAACTCAGGTGTCCTGATCTGTACATATGCTAACCTTCTCAATGGGCCTGCCTCTCGTCCATCTCATCCACATCCTGCCTCTGGCCCGGAATGCCTCCCTCCTCATATCTGACAGAAAAATGACTCTTCCCACTTGAAAGCCTTATCAAAGGCCCATCTCCTCCAAGGGGCCTTCCCTGATTTAGCCCTCTTTTCCTTTTCTTCCACTCCTTTCTGAGTCTCTCTGACTCGTTCCCTATATTCATCGCCCCTTCCCAGCCCCACACCACTTATGTCCATATCCGTAATTAATTTATTTATATGAATATCTGTCTCCCCCTTTAGACTATAAGCTTCTTGTGGGCAGGGAATAGGTCTGTTATATTGTTCATTCGTTCATTCGATTGTATTTATTGAGCACTTACGGTGGGCAAAGCACTGTACTACGCACTTGGAAGAGCACAATATGACAATCAACAGAATTATATCATTACACTGTACTCTCCCAAGCGCTTAGTACAGTGCTCTGCGCACAGTAAGTGCTCGCTAAATAAGATTGACTGACTGAATATAGATATTCCTTGGAAGGAGAGTTACAATCCCAGCTATATAGTCTGCTGACCATCTCAAAACTATTGCAAATCGAACAATTTCATTATAAAGAGGGTCTTATTTTCCTTTCCCTGTCCCCCCCACCCTCCCATTTTCAAGTTCCAAATTAATCAACCAGTAGTATTTTTTGAGCACATAGTAAGCACAGAGCACTTTATTAAGCACCTGGGAGAGTACAATAAGGTGGTTACCTGATGACCTTGTATCTACTCCAGCGCTTAGAACAGTGCTTGACACACAGTAAGCGTTTAACAAATCCCACCGATATTAAAATTATTATCCATAGCCAGTTGGCAATTACTGTAGAAACCTCACTTATAAAGGAAAATAAATATTTTAAATACTGTCTCTGACTACAAAGGACAATGATAAGTATGCATATATATGCTTTCAAAAATTATGACTCGGTGAGGAGAGCACTGACATGGATTTAGAAGACCACGAGAAGCAGCATGGCCTCTCGGATAAAGCCCAGGCCTGGGAGTCAGAAGACCTGGGTCCTAATCCCAGCTCTACCACTTGCCTGCTGTGTGATCTTAGGCAAGTCACTTCATTTTCTGGGCCTCAGTTTCCTCATCTATGAAACGGGGATTAGTACTGGGGGCCCCACGTGGGACAGGGACTGTAGGCAATCTGATAATGTCGTATCTACCCTGGCACTTAGCACAGTGTCTGGCACGCAGTAAGCATTTAACATGTACCATAAAAAGAACGGATCAGGAAATTTTGTTTTTTCAGACTAACGTTTGCTTGTGGCAGCTCTTTGATACTCTCATCAAAGTCGATAAGTCTGCCTGACTTTGTTTGTTTTCCAGAGTTCGAGGGCCCGCAAGGAGGTAGTTTTTGCAGATCGGGGTTGAGGTAATGCCAGCGTCCCATTGTGTCTACCCCGTGGACGAGAAGCCATTTCATCTCGTGTTGCCAACGCCCAGAGACGTCAGAGAGTTTGAATTTATATGCTTTTTGTTGGCAGAGTTCGGAATTTGTTCTTTGTGGTGCAATGGATGGTGATAGTCTCCAGATAGATTTTTTTTTTTTCCAAATACTCTCAGACCCTGGGACACGGCTGGTTGTGTTCCTGAATGATTGTTTGCGGCCTTGAAAAAAAACGCTTCGAGCGTATCTGTTCTTGCTGGGGTAATTACCTGATTCCTGGTCAGTTTGACCTCCAGAGAAGAATGGGTCATTTTTGGTGACCGCCCTCTCCGGTTCTTGCCAAGAGGCTCTCTGTTCCAAGCACATCCATGTCGAAAATCCACTGTAACGTGCGGCGGGCTCTGATCATCACAGCCGATTTTTCTTAGTGCTATTTGTTAAGCTCTTACTACGTGCTGGGCACTGTACTAAGCACTGGGGTTGATACAACCTAATCTGGTTGGACACAATCCCACATGGAGCTCACAGTCTAAGTTGAAGGAGGACCAGGGATTGAATCCCCATCTTACAGGTGAGGAAACTGAGGCAGAAAAAGATTCAGGTTAATCAGGTTGGACACGGTCCCTGTTCCACATGGGGCTCACGGTCTCAATCCCCACTTTACAGATGGTGAGCTGAGGCACAGAGGAAGGGAAGTGACTCGCCTAAGGTCACAGAGCAGACAAATGGTGGAGCCGGAATTAGAACCCAGGGTTCTTATGACTTCTGGGCCCGGGTTCTTTCCACTGGGCCACGCTGCTTCCCTAATTGAAAAATTGGAAAACGGTATAAATCACAACCACCAATGTGGGCTGGACGGGCCTCGCATACGACCTCGGAGAAGTCTGGCAAAAGCGACTTTTGGAAAGGGCTCCCAATAACAGTCTTGAGCTTGCACTGATTATCCTGTCATCTACTAAGAAGCAATCCATCCGTCATATTTATTAAGCGCTTTCTGGGAACAGAGTTCGAATCCCAGCTCTGCCACTTGTCAGCTGTGTGACTATGGGCAAGTCACTTGACTTCTCTGGGCCTCAGTTACCTCATCTGTAAAATGGGGATTAAGACTGTGAGCTTAATCTGATTCCCCTGTGTCTACCCCAGCGCTTAGAACAGTGCTCTGCACATAGTAAGCGCTTAACAAATCCCAACATTATTACTAAGCGCTTGGGAGAGTCCAATACAACAGAGTTGGTAGACACATTCCCTGCTTACAACGAATTTACCATCTAGAAGCAGCGTGGCCTAGTTGGTAGGAGCCCGGGCTTGGCAGAACTGGGTTCTAATCTTAGCTCTGTCTATTGCTTGCTGTGTCACCTTGGTAAGTCACTTAGCTTCTCTATATCTCAGTTTCTTCATCTGGAAAATGGGGCCTCAAAGCCTGTCCTCCCACCCTCTTTGACTGTGAGCCGCAATAAGGGACAGGGTCTGTTGTCCTAACTGATTATCTTATATCTACCTCAGTGGCTTGATACATAATAAGTGCATAACTATTGTTATCATTATTATTATCTTCATTATTACTAGCTAAGCATTCAGTAAGGTACTTGTAACAAATACTATCATTATTATTATTACCCCAGCATCTAATAAGGTACTTTTCACTTAAGAAAGACTATTATTATTATACCACTCTACCATGTGGCTTCAAGGATGTCTTCGAAGCCTCTGTTTTTCTCTTTCCTCCTCTCCGAAATGGAAATACCCAAGATTCCTAATTTCACTGACACCTTCCATGGCAGGAACAAAACTGTCCAAGTGCCAGAATCGCTTGGGATTAACATAATAATAATAATGTTGGTATTTGTTAAGCGCTTACTATGTGCCGAGCACTGTTCTAAGCGCTGGGGTAGACACAGGGGAATCAGGTCGTCCCACGTGGGGCTCACAGTCTTCATCCCCATTTTCCAGATGAGGTAACTGAGGCACCGAGAAGTGAAGTGACTTGCCCACAGTCACACAGCTGGCAAGGGGCCGAGCCGGGATTCGAACCCATGACCTCTGACTCCAAAGCCCGGGCTCTTTCCACTGAGCCACGCTGCCTTTAACGTGGAATGGCTCTCAGCTAATGAGAATCCTTCAGAATTCCTTTTTAATCTAAATTTATTTACTTATATCAATGTCTGTCTCCCCTCTGGGCAAGTCACTTCACTTCTCTGGGCCTCAGTGACCTCATCTGTAAAATGGGGATTAAGACTGTGAGCCCCACGTGGGACTACCTGATTAGCTTGTATCTACCCCAGCGGTTAGAACAGTCTCGGTACATAGTAAGCGCCTAACAAATGCCATCGTGAATGAGTTGGAAGTTGGTCCGTCTCCCCCTCTGGAATGGAAGCTCACTGAGGGCAGGGAACGTGTCTACCCACTCTGTTATAGAGTTCTCTCCAAAGGGCTTATTACAGTGCTCTACACACAGTAAGCACTCAATCAATATGATTGAAAAAAAGAAAAAAATGTACCTGGCATGTAAAGGACATGCAAGTAGCATGAAAATAACATGCAAGTAGTAACTGCAAGTATCCTCTGCTCTCGATGTCCAACGTGAAGAGTTTGCCCATGAGAGATGCATGTAGGGAAGTCGCATGGTCTAGTGCTTAGACCACGGGCCTGAGAATCAGAAGGTCATGGGTTCTAATCTCAGCTTCACCACTTGTCTGCTGTGTGACCTTGGGCAAATCACTACGCTTCTCAGGGACTCAGTTACCTCGTCTGTAAAATGGGGATTCAGACTGTGAGCCCCATGTGGGATGGGGACTCTGTCCAACGTGAGTCTCTTGTATCTACCCCAGGGCTTAGAACAGTGCTTGATACATAGTTAGCACTTTAAAAATACCATTATTATTCTTGTTAATACACGTGAAAGCAAAACTACAAATTTTCTGCAGAGCAGAAGGCAAATTCCTGTTGACAGCGTGGCTCAGTGGAAAGAGCCCGGGCTTGGGGGTCAGAGGTCGTGAGTTCGAATCCCGGCTCTGCCACTTGTCAGCTGTGTGACTTTGGGCAGGTCACTTTACTTCTCTGTGCCTCAGTTACCTCATCTGTAAAATGGGGATTAACTGTGAGCCTCACGTGGGACGACCCGATCCGCCCTGTATCTACCCCAGTGCTTAGAAGAGTGCTCTGCACATAGTAAGCGCTTAACAAATACCAACATTATTATTATTATCATCACGATCATCATCATCCTGAAACCGAGAGTTGAATGGGAAATTCCAGATTGGGTGATAGCTGTGGATAAATCTTAGGGGCAGATTTTGAAAATTTGACAGGTATTCTGGTTAAAATGCTTTGTAAATAAACACCAGCACGTTAGGGGAATCGAGGAGCAGGGTGGCCTAGTGGAAACAACACAGGTCTGAGAGTCAGAGGCCCTGGGTTCAAGTCCCAAGACCTATGCTTAGAAGAGTGTTCAGCACATAGTAAATACTTAACAAGTACCACAGTAATAATGGAAAACACATATTAACATCCACATCCTATTAAGCCACAGCGTCACTCTTTTTTAAAAAGCTATACCTTACAGCCCTATTCTTGGGAAGACAGATTTTCTTTTAATTGTGTCTGAGCAATTCATTGGCTGCTCAAGAATGCTCAAACTTCTCCCTCCCCCCTCCTCCCTCGGCTTCTCTAGATTTGATCATATATTTATTGGGATTCCAAAAACTGGATCCTTTTTGTCAATTCCTCTAAAAATGTCTAGGGATGATGAAAATCATCCAAAAATGCATAAAAGTAAAGTTTTAGAATGAGAGTCATAAGCATTTTTTGTGCGCTGGATGGATATCGCTAGAATGTCAGAGGTTTAAGTCATAAAATGCTGAATAATAATAATAATTATGGTGTTAGTTAAGCACTTATTGTGTGCTAGGCACTGTAGTAAGCACTGGGGGGGATATAACAAATTGGGTTGACACAGTCCCCTGTCACATGTGAGGCTCACAGTCTCAATCCCCATAGAGAAGCAGAGTGGCTCAGTGCTTCGGAGAGCACGGGCTTCGGAGTCAGAGGTCATGGGTTCGAATTCCGTCTCTGCCACTTGTCAGCTGTGTGACTGTGGGCAAGTCGCTTAACTTCTCTGTGCCTCAGTTACCTCATCTGGAAAATGGGGATTAAGACTGTGAGCCCCACGTGGGACAACCTGATTACCCTGTGTCTACCCCAGGGCTTAGAACAGTGCTCACATAGTAAGCGCTTCACAAATACCAACTTTATTTTTATTATTATTATTTTACAGGTGAAGTAACTGAGGCCCCCAAAAGGGAAGCGAGCTGCCCAAGGTCACAGAGAAGACAAATAGCAGAGCTGAGATTAGAACTCAGATCCTTCTGACTCCCAGGCCCAAGCTCTATCCTCTAGGTCACATTGCTTCTCTGTGCCTCAGTTTCTTCACCCGAAAACAGGAGCTTGTGATAATCATTCCAGCACTCGAAAGGTGACCTGCCTCAAGCCTTCTGAATTATGCCGGGCTCTCGTGAAAACACATGCCCGGCTAAACGATCATCTTAAATGACTGGAAATCTTTGTCCAAGCACTTAGTTCAGTGCTCTGCACACAGTAAGCTCTCAGTAAATAGAATAGGATGAAGCAGTGAATGCTCCAACATCAGACAGAGGGGAAAAAATAATATAATTGCGTGGATGACATGAGGAGAAAGTGGTTCCTAGGAAAGATAAGCTTAACCCTATTATTATCCAGGTCAGGCATAGCGTGAGATGCGGAGTTGCCTAGTGGAAAGAGTACGGGCCTGGGAGTCCCCTGTTCCTAATCCTGGCTCCATGCTGCATGACCTTGGACAAGTCACTTCACTTCTCTGTGCCTCATTTTGTCATGTCCCATGCCGTCGAGTCGTTTCCGACCCACAGCGACGCCACGGACACATCTCTTCCAGAAGGCCCCCCTCTCCATCGGCAATCGTTCTGGTAGTGGATCCAGAGTTTTCCTGGTAAAAAGCCGGAATTGGTTTAACGTTGCCGCCTCCTGCGCGGTAAACTCGAGTCTCCGCCCTCAACTTTCTCCCATGCCGCCGCTGCCCGGCACGGGTGAGTTTTGACTTGTAGCCGATGGCCTGCCACTCGCTAGCCACTGGCCAAGCTAGGAATGGAATGGACAGGCCTCGGCTTCACTCTCCCTCATTCATTCACTCATTCATTCAATAGTATTTATTGAGCGCTTACTATGTGCAGAGCACTGTACTAAGCGCTTGGAGTGGACAAATCAGCAACAGATAGAGACAGTCCCTGCCCGTTGACGGGCTTACAGTGTAATCGGGGGACCCGGAGCCGAGACTGGTAGAGGACTGGAAACTCTCCAGGTGCGACCCTGAGAGGGGGACCTTGTATCTACTCCAGTTCTTAATGCAGCACCTGGCTCATAGTAAGTACTTAACAAACACCATTCAAAAAACCAAAACTAAACAAAAAGAATAGCGACCTGGTCATTGTTCTGAACAGGTAATTGGTTAAAAGGTCTTTTTACATGGTCAGCATTAATTTCTACCGTTGATAAATGGGAAATCACCCGGAGTTTCCCGCCTCTCCCCTCGTGCCTATAGCCACCACTGAGAAACGAAGGCGGAGCTCTTTAAAAGTCCCAAATCGTAAGACAATGGAGTTGGCGCCCAGGGCCTCCTGATATTTGACTTCTTCCGATTACCCTGACCCTGCCTGTGAAATAGAACGTCGAGTGCACCTCGGCGGGTAAGAAAGTCAGGAGAGAAAAAAAAAAGGATCGTTTCGGAGCCACTGACATTGGAAAATCAAACGAAACATACCGACCTAGCTCTGTCTCAGGTCAGAGGCGCCATGTGGTTTATTGACAAGTGAATGAGCTGGAAGTTGGTCTTTCCCTCCCTGCCTCCAGCCTCTCCCCCTCTGATCTCGACTCTGCCCTGCTGCCAACAGACAGCGATTCTCCCCACTTTCAAAACCTTACTAAAGCCACATCTCCCCTTCCCTAAGAGACCTTCCCTGACTAAGCCTCCCCTTTCCTCTTCTGCCACTCCCTTCTGCGTCGCCCCTACTTGCTCCCTTTATTCCTCCCCCCTCCCAGCCCCCACCACTTATGTCCAGATCTGTAATCTTATTTATCTATATTCTGTCTCCCCCTCTAGACTGTAAACTCATTGTGGGCAGGGACTGTATCCCTTTATTGAGAAGCAGCGTGGCTCAGTGGAAAGAGCCCGGGCTCGGGAGTCAGAGGTCATGGATTCTAATCCCAGCTCTACCACTTATCAGCTGCGTGACTTTGGGCAAGTCACTTCACTTCTCTGGGTCTCAGTGACTTCATCTGTCAAATGGGGATTAAGACTGTGAACCCCACGTGGGACAACCTGTAATCACCCTGTATCTCGCCCAGCGCTTAGAACCGTGCTCGGTACATAGTAAGTGCTTAACAAATACCAACATTATTATTATTATTATAAATACGATTGACTGGCTGAGAGTACAGCAGAGTTGGTAGACACATTCCCTGCCCCGTTAGCGTGAAAACACATCACTTGTTAGCGAACATACGTTGCTTCTGGCCCAAACGCTTAGGACAGTGTACCTACTTCCAGTGGTTTCTCAGTAGCTAGAACAGTGCTTGGCACATAGTAAGTGCTTAACAAATACCATCATTATTATTACTACTCCCAAAATGATTGTGATATCTGTTACCCTGGAGGAGATACGGTCCAATCAGATCAGACGCAATCGCTCACCCACCCAGACCTGATAGTCTAAGGGGAAGGGAAGATGTTTTACAGATGGAGAAAGTGAGGCACAGAGAGAGGTTAAGTGACTTACCTAAGGTCCTACAGCTGGCAAGTGCTACAGCCAGGTTTAGAACCCAGGTCTCCTGACTCCCAAGCCCAGCCTCCTTCCACTCGGCCACATCGCTTCCTCTGGGCAAGGCCTCCCTGCTAGGCTGGTTCCATCTCCTATTGCTGAAGTCCCGATTGAGTCACATCTCATCTCCAGTCTGGAAACACTGTCATCGTCATCGTCAACCTCATCAATCCCTCAATCAATCCCTGTGAGGAGCACCGTACTAAGTACTTGGGATGATACGACAGAGTTGGCAGACACGTTCCCTGCTGAATAACACTAATATAAATAAAATACAGATAGGGACATGAGTAATGCGGGGATGAGAGTGAGGTTGATATCAAGGGCACAGAGGTCATCAAAGCACATCCAAGTGCTTTGATGATGCAGAAGGGAGAGTGAGCCAGGGAAAAGGGGTCTTAATCGAGGAAGGCCTCTTGGAGGAGGTGTGATCTTACTAAGGCGTGAAACTTAAAACGGCCAGTCTGGGCCACGATGAGGCCTCTGCCATCACGACAGATGGACCAGCCTCGGGTTGGAGACTTTCAGAACAATGATCGGTTAGAAGGGCCCGGATTCTAATCCCTGCTCCGCCACTCATCTGTTGTGTGACCTTGGGCAAGTCACTTCAGCTCTCCGGGCCTCTGTTACCTCATCTGTAAAATGGGGATTAAGACTGTGAGCCCCATGTGGGACAAGGGTTGTGTCCAACCCGATTTGCTTGTATCTATCCCAGTAATTCGTACATTGTCGTTGTCTTACGCTGTCGAGTCGTGTCTGACCCGTAGCGACGCCATAGACACATCTCTCCCTGGATGCCCCACTTCCATCTGCACTCTTTCTGGTAGTGGATCCAGAGAGTTTTCTTGGGAAAAGTACGGAAGTGGTTCTCCATTACCTCCTTCCACGCCGTCAACTTGAGTCTCCGCCCTCGACTCTCTCCCGTGCCTCTGCTGCCCAGCCCCGGTGAGTTTGACTCGAAACGGGTGGCCTTCCACTCGCTAGCCACTGGCCAAGCTAGGAATGGCATGGACAGGCCTCCGCTTGACTCCCCCTCCTGTAGTCATGACTGGGAGAGGACTGGGAACTCTCCAGGTGCCACCCCGAGAGGAATTCGTACATACTAAGCCCTTAAAAAATACCATAAAAATAATAATCTGCACAGAGGAATCGATTCCAGTATTGCGGCTTTCCCAGGGCAACTGAAACTCCGAGAAGTCAAGAGTGAGAATTCCACTACATCAGAGTTCACATTCCTCACTCCTCTCATCCCAACCTCCTCTTGTCTGTAAATTATTTTACGTCTGTCTCCCCCACTAGATGGAAAGCTCCATGAAGGTAGGGATGGTGTCTACCACCTCTGTTGTCCTCTCCCAAGCACTCACTACAGTGCTCTGCCCACAGTAGACTGGAAGCTCCTTGACGGTAAGGGTCGGGCCTACTAACTCTGTCGTCCTCTCTCAAGCATTCAGTGCAGAGCGTTGTACACAGTAGGCTGTAAACTACTGAGAAGCAGCGTGGCTCAGCGGAAAGAGCCCGGGCTTGGGAGTCAGAGGTCATGGGTTCTAATCCCGGCTCCGCCGCTTGCCAGCTGTGTGACTTTGAGCAAGTCACTTAACTTCTCTGGGCCTCGGTGACCTCATCTGTGAAATGGGGATTAAGACTGTGAGCCCCACTTGGGACAACCTGATTGCCTTGTATCCCCTTTGCACATAGTAAGAGCTTAACAAATACCACCATTATTATTATTATTAAACTCCTCAAGGATAGGGATCATGTCCACTAACTCTGCTGACTTGTACCCAGCACTTACACAATACTATGGATGGATGGTTTATCCAGGTCAAGGGCTAGTGGGGGATGTTGTTGGTCTACTTTTCAAATATGAAAATTTCTATTCACTCGGGACATAGAGAAAGCATATTTTCCTAGGAATTAAGGAAGATCTTCATTCTCTAAAACACATTTATTTGTACTGATGTGTGTGTCTCCCCCCGCCTCCTAGACTGTAAGCTCATTGTAGGCAGGGAATGTCATTGTTTATTGTTTCACTGAGTTTGCCCGAGCACTTAGTGCAGTACTCTGCACCGAGTAAGTGTTTAATTAATATGATTGAATGAATGAATGAACGACATGGTCCGTGTCCAACCTGATTACCTTGTATCTACCCCAGAGCTTAATACGGTGCCTGGCACACAGGAAGCACTTAACAAGTACCACAAAAAAGACACTAAGCAACAACATGCCTGCCATGCCTACTTATAATAATTGTAGTATTTGTTAGGTGCGTACTAAGAGCTTACTGAGAAGCAGCGTTGCTTAGTGGCTAGAGCATGGGCCTGGGTGTCTGAAGGACCTGAGTTCTAATCCCGGCTCCACCACTTGTCTGCTATGTGACCTCGGGCAAGTCACTTCATTACTCAGGGCCTCAGTTACTTCATCGGTTCAATGGGAATTAAGAATGTGAGCCCCACGTGGAACAGGGACTGGGTCCAACTTGATTAACTTATATCTACCCCAACGCTTAGAACGGTATTTAGCACATAGTAGCATTTAACAAGTACTCACATTATTATCATTGCTATTATTATTACTATTATGCTCTGGGGAAGATACCAGAATCAGGTCAGGCAACAGTCCTTGCCCCCCATGGGGTTTAGTGTTTAAGGGAGAGCAGGTTGTGAATCTCCATTTTACAGATGAGGGAACGAAGCATAGAGAAATTTAGGGACTAGCCCGAGGTCACCCAGCAGTCAAGTGGCAGAGCTGGGGTTAGAACCCGGGTCTTCTTCCTCCCAGGCCTGTGCTTTTTCCACTAGGTCACGCTGCTTAGTGAACGAGGCAGAGGCATACTAAATGCCATGTTTCAAGGGCTGCCATCATGCTTAATTCATGCTTTCCAGAAGTGAATTAAATTATTCAGGAGGCAAATCTCAGTGTGCTTACTGGCGGAAGAAGCTTCGCTCTCAGACCCAAACCCTCTCACTGGATGCTGACCGGGCCTGGGAGTCAGAAGGACCTGGATTCTAATCCAGTTTCACCACGTCTGCTATGTGATCCTGGGCAAATCACTTCACTTCTCTGGGCCTCAGTTACTTAATCTGTAAAATGGGGATTAAGAGTATGAGCCCCATTATGGGACAAGGACTTTGCCCACCTGATTAACCCCAGCTCTCATAACAGTGCTTGGAACATAGTAAGTTCTTGGCACATTGTAAGCGCTTAACAAGTACCATCGTTATTATTAATTATTAACATTACTTGCTGGACACAAACTACAAACAGCAGCAGGATGAATGTGCACCAAACTCAACAAAAATCTCTCCTGGTTATTTTCCTTGCAGTGAGCTGATTTCCTCCTAACATCTCTTGCCTTAAGTATAATTAATCATATGAATTAAGTGTCAGTAACCTACATAAATCTCTTCTGACAGTTTCTTATTCCAGCTCAAGGGACAAGAAGAAATCTCATCTGGTTCCTCGTGATAAACAAGATGAACTAAGACTTGGCTTGCCGATTTTGACATTGAGCGGAGAGGCAGACCAGAAGTGGTCTTGCTGAACCAAAGATCAACAGTAGATTTAAAATTCATTCAGTCCTATTTTTTGAGGGCTTATCGTATGCAGAGCACTGTACTGAGTGCTTGGGGGAGGACGAAATCACAATAAACAGACACAATCCCTGCTCACAAGCAACATGGCAATTATTTCAACCTGAAGATTAGAAGAGAAAGCAATTTGACAATGCCAACAGAAAAGCAATCACATTTGTTATTGGTAGTTTGCAACCAGCCCCCAGCTGGCTCTATATTTAAGCAAAACATTCTACATCTCCCTCAGGAGGAAGGTAATTACCGTGGTGACGTAGACAACTATCTAGCAGGAGATGCGAGCAGCCTACTGTATGGGGAAATGGGAGGGGAGGAGAATGGATACAAACAGGATACACTATCAGCTGGCATATGGATAACCGGAATTTACATTCTATACTAAAAGCCAATAATAATAATGTTGGTATTTATTAAGCGTTTACTATGTGCCGAGCACTGTTCTAAGCGCTGGGGTAGATACAGGGTAATCAGGTTGTCCCATGTGAGGCTCACAGTTAATCCCCATTTTACAGACGAGGTAACTGAGGCACAGAGAAGTTAAGTGACTTGCCCACAGTCACACAGCTGACAAGTGGCAGAGCTGGGATTCGAACTCATGACCTCTGACTCCCAAGCCCATGCTCTTTCCACTGAGCCACGCTGCTTCTCTATGAAGTAACTGTCCTTTCCCTTCAGGTTCTGGGGCACGTTTATAATTTCTGTGCAATGGGTGTGCAATCTGACACCAACCATGTTGGAAACATCCTAGGTGCAGAGCACTGTGCTAAGCATTTGAAAGAGTACAAAAAAACAAAAAAAAAAACCTCAGCATTTCTGCAAGATTGCTCGCTTTCACTGCACATTTTGGTCAGAGGCTGCTAAGGATTCACCGACTGTCCTCCTGACCATCCCAACCCTAAAACACTTATGTCCTTTTCCTTATATTCTGTTACTTCTCCTACTTGAAATCTATTTTAATGTTTATACTCCCCATCCCCCCCCTTAGAGAAGCAGCGTGGCTCAGTGGAAAGAGCCTGGGCTTCGGAGTCAGAGGTCATGGGTTCGACTCCCGGCTCTGCCGCCTGTCAGCTGTGTGACTGTGGGCAAGTCACTTCACTTCTCTGTGCCTCAGTTACCTCATCTGTAAAATGGGGATTAACTGTGAGCCTCACGTGGAACAACCTGATTACCCTGTATCTACCCCAGTGCTTAGAACAGTGCTCTGTACATAGTAAGCACTTAACAAATACCGACATTATTATTACTTTCCTGCTGTGTGATCTTGGACAACTCTCTTAGCTTCTCTCAGCCCTAGTTTCCTCATCTGCAAAATGGGGACTCAATATCTGTACTCCTTCCTTCTTAGACTGTGAGCCCCAAGTGGGACAGGGATTTCGATTATCTCGTATATAGTCCAGAGCATAATACTGTGCTTTTTATTTCTGTGGCATTTGTTAAGCACTTACTATGTGCCGAGCACTCCACTAACCCCTGGGCTAGATACAAGGTATTCAGGTTGGACACGGTCCATGTTCCACATGGGGCTCACAGTTCGTTCATTCATTCAAAAGTATTTATGGAGCACTTACGGTGTTCAAAGCACTGTACTAAGCAACTGGGAGAGTACAAGATAACAATGAACCGACACCCTCCCCATAAAGAGCTTACAATCTAGAGGGGGAGACAGACATTAATATAAATCGATAAATGGCAGACACGTATAAAAGTGCTGTGGGGATGGAAAGGGGGATGAACAAAGGGAGCAAGTCAGGCTAATGCAGAAAGAAGTGGGAGAAGAGGAAAGGAGGGCTTAATCAGGGAAGGACTCTTGGAGGAGATGTGTCTTCATTAAAGCTTTAAATGGGGGAAGAGTAATTGTCAGATGTGAAGAGGGAGGGTGATCCAAGCCAGAGGCTAATCACGGGCAAAGGGTCAGCGGTGCGATAGACGAGATCGAGGTAGAGTGAGAAGGTTAGCATTAGAGGGAGCGAAGTGTGAGGACTGGTTTGGAGGAGGAGAGTAGCAAGGTGACATAGGAGGGGGCAAGGGGATTGTGTGCTTTGAAGCCAAAGGTGAGGAGTTTTTGTTGGATACGGAGGTGGATGGGCAACTGCTGGAGTTTCAGAAAAGTGATCAGGTGCTTAGAGGGTTCAGATCCAAGGACCTTGGAGACAGAAGGGACAGGGAGTAGGAGAAAACAAGGTTTAGCTGCCTTGGTTACCGTAGCAACCTCTTTGGTGACCACCCAGCCTCTCGTCTCTCCCCACGCCAGTCCATGATTCACTCCGCTGCCCGGATCATTTTTCTTTAAAAACATTCAGGACTCCCCAACCTTCAAGAACCTCCAGCGGTTGCCCGCATCAAACAGAAACTCCTCGCCACTGGCTTATGAGAAGCAGCAAGGTGTGAGAAGCAGCGTGGCTCAGTGGAAAGAGCACGGGCTTTGGAGTCGGAGGTCATGAGTTCGAATCCCAGCTCTGCCACTTGTCAGCTGTGTGACTGTGGGCAAGTCACCTAACTTCTCTATGCCTCGGTTACCTCATCTGTAAAAAGGGGATTGAGACTGTGAGCCCCACGTGGGACAACCTGATTCCCCTGTGTCTACCCCAGCGCTTAGAACAGTGCTCGGCACATAGTAAGCGCTTATCAAATACCAACATTATTATTAGTGGATGGAGCATGGGCCTGGGAGTCAGAGGGTCATAGGTTCTAATCCCGGCACCGCTACCTGTCTGCTGTGTGACCTTGGACGAGTCACTTAACTTGTCTGAGCCTCCAGAAAAATGATCCGGGCAGCAGAGTGAAGTTTGAACTGATGTGGACAGAGACGGGGCTGGGAGGTCAGCAAAGAGGCTGATACGGTAATCGATGAGGGATTGGATAAGTGTATGCATTAACGAGGTATAAATCTAATGGGAGAGAGCCACAAATCCAATGGGGTAGACTGATAGAAATTATTTTCAGCTGTTGGAAACTGGAGAAAGAACAAGGATTAAGCAAGAAGAGGTAGAAACACATCGGGACTGAACAGCTGAAGATATAGCTGAATAAACGACAGATAAACACATAAATATAGGACCGTATCCACATGTAGGGGGAGTCCTTCTGATTTATGCATCCATATATCTTGTTTTTTCTCATTTAACCACCGGGTTACATTTATTTTTACAGTCTCAATTCCCATTTGACAGATGAGATAACTGAGGCACAGAGAAGTGAAGTGACTTGCCAAAAGTCATATATTCCTCTCTGACCTCCCATCCTCCTGTCTCTCCCCGCTCCAGTCTATACTTCAGTCCACTGCCCAGATTATCTTTCTACAGAAACGCTCTGGGCATGTCACTCCCCTCCTCAAAAACCTCCAGGGGTTGCCTATCGACCTTCGCACGAAGCAAAAACTCCTCACTCTTGGCTTCAAAGCTCTCCATCACTTTGCCCCCTCCTACCTCACCTCCCTTCTCTCCTTCTCCAGCCCATCCCATACACTCCACTTCTCTGCCGCTCACCTCCTCACGGTACCCCATTCGCGTCTGTCCCGCGGTCGACCCCTGGCCCACATCCTAGCACTGACCTGGAATGCCCTCCCTCCTCACGTCCACCAAACTAACTCTCTTCCCTTCTTCAAAGCTCTACTGAGAGCTTCCCTCCCACAAGAGGCCTTCCTAGACTGAACCCTCCCTTTTCCTTTGCTCCTCTTCCTCTTCCCCATTCCCCCTAATCCCTCCCTCTGCTCTACCCCCTTTCCCTCCCCACAGCACTTGTGCATATTTGTATATGCCCAAATATATTGTATATATTTGTATATTTGTAAATAATTTTACAAATACACAAGTATATTTGTATATATTTATAAATATATGTATAAATATATTTATACATGTATATATTAATATATTTGTAGATATATTGTATATATTATTTATTACTCTATTTAATTAATGATGTGTTTATATCTATGATTCTATTTATCTCGATGGTATTGATGCCTGACCACTTGTTTTGTTTTGTTGTCTCTCCCCCCTTTTAGACTGTGAGCCCGTTGCTGGGCCGGGATTGTCTCTATCTGTTGCCGAAGTGTACACTCCAAGCTTTTAGTACAGTGCTCTGCACACAGTAAGCGCTCAATAAATACGATTGAATGAATGAATACAGCAGACAAGTGGCAGAGCCTGGTTTAGAACCCAGGTCCTATTGTTTAGTTGATAGGTCTTGTAAATCCTTAAAGAAGCATTCTTCTTTTGCCCATCATCATATGTAGGCAGTTTCTGTGCTCCTTTTCATGGTTGCCAATTCAGTCCCTTGATAATAATAATTGTAGTATTTGTTAAGCACTTACTCTGTGCCAGGCACTGTTCCAAATGCTGGGGTAGATACAATCTAATCAGGTTGGATGCAGCCCCTGTCTCATGTGAGGCTCACCGTCTTCATCCCCATTTTCCAGATGAGGGAACTGAGGCCCAGAGAAGTGAAGTGACTTCCCAAGGTCACCCAGCAGACAAAGGGCAGAGGCGGGATTAGAACCCATGACCTTCTGAGTTCCCGGCCAGTGCTCTGTCCACTACGCCATGCTGCTTCTCTTCGGTTACTGGTTCAGCAACCTACCAGAGTTGCCTTCAGGGCTAATTCTGTCCTTCCAGAAGCTCCTTTCCCTCAAGGGCTAGAGGGAGGGAGGAAGAGAGAGAGACTTAGGAATAGGCAGGGAACGGACGGGGATCTTGGCATCAGTAAACAGGATTTCAATTCCATTATCCGGGACGTCACCCAGCTTCTGCTGTTTAAATAAGGCTCTTTGGGGATCAGTTATTTGTAGGGTGCCTTTCTATTCCTTCGTCGTTCATTGGGTCGCTAATCCGGTAAAAAGCTTTCATTGATTTGCCACTGTGTTCAATTACTTCCGCTTCGATTAATCAACCAATAGAGATTATGGCGAAATCCTCTTATGGCGTTTTCCAAAGAAAATGCCATATCCGGGAAAATATGTGCATATTAAAGCAGGTCATTTAAAGCATCCAAATAAGCAGCCATTTAGAAAGAGATGATTTATGCCGGGGGATGTGTGAGGCTGAGGGTGAATATCATGAAATACAACCCGGATGTAGCTTTGGACTATTACAGGAGAGAGCGGATATTTCCCTGATAGCCAGGGCACTGGGCTCTGTGAAATGCAGTATTTACAAGACATCTTCATGAATTAAAATCTTGGACTTTTACCTTACGACGTCAGGACAGGGAAAATGCTATATGGTACCATTTCAATCAAATCTCTGGGATTCCTTTTCCAGGAAGCCGTGTGGCTTACTAGAAAGGGCACAGTTCCAGGAGTCAAAGGACCTGGGTTCTAATCCTGGTGTCTACTTAACTTGGGCAACTCACTTAACTTCTCTGTGCCTCAGTTCCCTCACTCGCAAAATGGGGATTCAATACCTGCTCTCCCTCTTACTTAGATGGTGAGTTCCACGTGGGACCTGATTATTTTGTATCTACCCCACCGCTTCATATACAATGCTTGGCATATAGTAAGCTCTTAAATACTACAATAGAAATCCTCTGAACATCTTTCCTTTATAAGGTGGAACGATTAGGTAGAAAGATATTGCTGAAATCTAATTCCCCCACCAATGAACAGCCTTCCCCTCTCTCTCTACCCACTGGATGCTGACAGCTCTTTTTTATTTAAAAATCAATCAATATCAATCAATCAATGCTATTTATTGAAGGTTTATTATGTGCAGACCCCTGTTCTCAGCTTTTGGGGGAGTACAATTCAACAGAGTAAGTAGTATATTCCCTGCCCACAACAAGATTACAGTCTAGAGTGGGAAAAGGATGTTAGAATAAAGCATGGAAAAAATAATTATCGTATTTGTTAAGCTCTTACTATGTGCGAGGCACTGTACTAAGTGCTGGATATGTAGATAAGTCCTTTGGGGCTGAAAGTGGGTTGCATATCAAGTGCTTAGAGGGTTCAGATCCAAGGGCCTAGGAGACAGAAGGGACAGGGAGTAGGAGAAAACAGGGTTTAGCTGCCTTGGTTACTGTAGCAACCTCTTTGGTGACCACCCAGCCTCTCGTCTCTCCCCACGCCAGTCCATGATTCACTCTGCTGCCCGGATCATTTTTCTTTAAAAACATTCAGGACCTGTCTCCCCAACCTTCAAGAACCTCCAGCGGTTGCCCCCATCAAACAGAAACTCCGTGCCAGTGGCTTACGAGAAGCAGCAATGTGTAGTGGATAGAGCACGGGCCTGGGAGTCAGAGGGTCATAGGTTCTAATCCCGGCACCGCTACTTGTCTGCTGTGTGACCTTGGATGAGTCACTTAACTTTTCTGAGCCTCAGTTAACTCATCTGTAAAATGGGGATTGAAACTGTGAGCCCTGCATGGGACGGGAACTGTGTCCAACCCTATTTGCTTGTATCCACATCAGTGCTTAATGCAGTGCCTAGCACATAGTAAGTGCTTAACAAATACCAGTTATTATTATTATTATCATTATTACTTAAAGCACTCAATCCCCTTACCTTACCTCACTGCTCTTCTAATACACCCAGCTTGCACACTTGGGAGACTACAATACAACACAATTGGCAGATACATTCCCCGACCATAGTAAAATACAACAATAAACAGACATTTTTCCTGCCCACAACTAGCTCACGGTCCGGAGCAGAACCTGAGCGGAAAAGAAACTGAAAAGAAAAGAAACTCCTAGTGGTTCTACCGATCCTGAGGAGAAGGGGTTGGACTACGATCCAACATGGTGCCACCTCCCTCTGTCAGTTAGTTAGAGGTTTAAATTGGATAGGGCCCGGTGACCGCCCCTCTTCTGCGGCCTGACTGGGCAGCGGCTGCGGCCCTCTTGGTCTGGGGGTCACCCCCGCCTTGGACCCCCGCTGGCCCCAGGGCATTTATTTTTTGTCATTTTTTTTTAAAAAAAGAAAACCAACACAAGCCTTCTGGTTTCATCTCCCCAGGGATGGAGCCGGGGGGCTGGTATTTAGCTACGAGTCACAGGTGGTTCTCTGCTTCCTCGCTCCCCGGTTCCTCCCGTACCTCTCTAAATAATAATAATTACTATAATAACAATAATAATAAGTGGTGTTTGTTAAGCCCTTGTAATGTGCCAGGCACTGTACTAAGCATTGGGGTGGATACAAGCAAATTCATTCATTCAATAGTATCTATTGAGTGCTTACTATGTGCAGAGCACTGGACTAAGCGTTTGGAATGAACAAGTCAGCAACAGATAGAGACAGTCCCTGCCATTTGACGGGCTTACGGTCTGATCGGGGGAGACGGGCAGACGAGAACGATGGCGATAAATAGAGTCGAGGGGAAGAACATCTCGTAAGAACAATGGCGACTAAATAGAATCGAGGCGATGTACATTTCATCAACAAAATAAATAGGGTAATGAAAATATATACAGTTGAGCGGACGAGTACGGTGCCGAGGGGATGGGAAGGGAGAAGGGGAGGAGCGGAGGGAGATGGGGGGAAAAGAGGGTTAAGCTGCGGAGAGGTGAAGGGGGGGTGGTAGAGGGAGTAGAGGGAGAGGAGGAGCTCAGTCTGGGAAGGCCTCTTGGGGGAGGTGAGTTCTAAGTAGGGTTTCGAAGAGGGGAAGAGAATGAGTTTGGCGGAGGGGAGGTGAGGTGGGAGGGCGTTCCGGGACCGCGGGAGGACGCGGCCCGGGGGTCGACGGCGGGACGGGCGAGACCGAGGGACGGTGAGGAGGTGGGCGGTGGAGGAGCGGAGCGTGCGGGGTTGGCGGTGGAAAGACAGAAGGGAGGAGAGGTAGGAAGGGGCAAGGTGATGGAGAGTCTCCCTGTCCCATGTGGGGCTCACAGTCTCCTTCCCCATTTTACAGATGAGGTAACTGAGTCACAGATGAGTGAAGTGATTTGCCCAAGGTCTCACAGCAGACAAGTGGCCTCTAGACCGTGAGCTCGTTATGGGCAGGAATGTTTCCATTTCTTGTTATACCATAATCTCCCTAGCGCTTAGTACAGCGCTCTGCCCACAGTAAGCACTCAATAAATACAATTGAATGAATGAATGAAGTGGTGGAGCCACAATCAGAACGCCCGACCTTCTCACTCCCAGCAGGCTCTAGTCACTACGATTGTGGTATTTAAGTGATTCTTCTGTGTCAAGTACTGAACTAAGCGCTGGGGCTAGATACAAGACAAACAGGTCCCTGTCCCTGTCCCACATGGGGCTCACAGTCTAAGGTGGGGGGAGAAAGAGAGACAGATATTTAGTCCCGTTTTACAGATGAGGAAGCTGAGGCTCAGAGAAGGGAAATGACTTACTTCCCTAGCCCATGCCACCCCGCAACAGAATCCTGTTCTCCGGGCTGGGGTCTCCCAGAAACTTCTGTGGTTGGGTGACAGTCGGCACGTCAAGTTAAAATGCATTTGAATGTTCATTCGTTCGCCCATTAAATCGTATTTATTGAGTGCTTATCGTGTGCAGAGCACTGTACTGAGCGGTTGAGAGAGTAAAATACAACAATAAACAGACACTTTCCCTGCCCACAACTAGCTCACAGGCTAGAGCAGAACCTGAGCAGAAAAGAAGCTGAAAAGAAAAGAAACTCAAGCAGCTATTAGAGGGGGATGGTTCAAAGGAGAAAATATCGCCGCATGATCCTCAAAACATGCATACACATAATCACTCCAGCATGCTAATATTCTTACATTGTCATCTCCCGTTTGCTTAGTACAACGCTCTGCACACAGTAAGTGTGCGGAGCATAAATACAATTGACAAATATTTATACAAAGTATAAATACAATTGACTGACAACTGCATTAAAATGGTATATCTGGAAAGTTCAAATAATCTTTGATCATGAATTCCTATTTCTAAAACGTATTGCTTTCAGAAAGAAGTGCTTAAAATGGAGTATTAGAATAAAGAGGCTTTTACAGTTTAGAAAATCATCTCAAACGGAACAAGCCCCAGTGGAAAAAGAAATGCATCATTTACTCTATTCTCCAGATTATTAGTGGCTGGTGGTCTAGACGACTTAGCGAGACAGCACATTTTTTACCTCGATAATTTATTTTAAAATAACTTGTCTACAGGTGGAAAGAACATCTGGCAGGGAGTCTAGAGACCTAGCTGCTAATCCCCGCTCTGCCCCTGGCCTGCTGTGTGCCCTTGGGAAAATGACTTAGCCTTTCTGGGCCTCCATTTTCTCATCTGTTAAATGGGGTTAAGAAACCACCTCACTCTCCCTCTTAATAATGTTGGTATTTGTTAAACGCTTACTATGTGCAGAGCACTGTTCTAAGCGTTGGAGTAGATACAGGGTAATCAGGTTGTCCCACGTGAGGCTCACAGTCTTAATCCCCATTTTCCAGTTGAGGTCACTGAGGCCCAGAGAAGTGAAGTGACCTGCTCACAGTCACACAGCTGACAAGTGGCATAGACTGCGAGATCCACGGGGGAAAATAGTTGTGTCCCATAAAAGAATAAACAGACACATTTCGTGCTCACAATGAACTTACAGTCTCGAGGGAGAGACAGACATTACTGTAAATAAATAAATTACAGAAATGCATATAAGCGATGTGGGGTTGGGAGGGGGGATGGATAAAGGGAGCAAGTCGGGGCAACGCGGAAGGAGTGGGAGAAGAGGAAAGGAGGGCTTAGTCAGGGAAGGCCTCCTGGAGGAGGTGAGCCTTCAATAAGGCTTTTAAGTGGGGAAGAATCATTGTCTTCCAGATATGAGGAAGGAGGGAGTTCCAGGCCAGAGGCAGGATGTGGGGTAGAGGTAGGGGAGGAGATAGACGAGATGGAGGTAAAGTGAGAAGGTTAATATATTGAGGAGGAAAGTGTGCGGGCTGCGCTGGAGTAGGAGAGTAGCGAGATGAGGTGGGAGGGGGGAAGATGATGGACTGCTTTAAACTAATAATAATAATGATAATGATCATGGTGGTATTTGTTAATAATGATAATAATGGTATTTGTTAAGCGCTTACTGTGTGCCAAGCACTGTTCTAAGCACTGGGAAAGATACAAGGTTATCGAAGTGTCCCACTTGGGGCTCACAGTCTGCATCCCCATTTTACAGATGAGGGAACTGAGGCGCAGAGAAGTGAAGTGACTTGCCCAAAGTCACACAGCTGACAAGTGGTGGAGTCGGGATTAGAGTCCAAGACCTCTGACTCCCGAGCCCGGGCTCTTTCCACTGAGCCACGCTGCTTCTCTTACAAGCACTGAACTAAGCACTGAAGTAGATACAAGAGAGTTAGGTTCTTACTACTGGCTTTAAAGCATTCGATCACCTCGCCCCTTCTTATCTTACCTCTCTGATTTCCTACTAAAATTCAGAAAATTCACTTCATTCCTCTAATGCCATCTTACTCACTGCCCCTCTATCTCCATCTATCTGGCCACCGACCTCTCGCCCACATCCTGCCTCTGACCTGGGACACCCTTCCCCGTCATATACGACAGACAATCACTCTCCCCACCTTCAAAGCTTTACTAAAATCATATCTCCTCCCAGAGGACTTCCCCCACTAAACTTTCCTTTCCCAGCTTTTAGAACAGTGTTTTGCACATAGCAGGCGCTTAACAAATACCATTGTCATTATTTCCCCTATTTCCTCTCCCTTCGACCGTCAGCCTTGCACTTGAATTTGTACCGTTTATTCACCCCACTCTCAGTTCCACAGCATTTAGCATTCATTTATATTAATGTCTGTGTCCCCCTTTAGACTGTTAGCTCTTTGTGGGCAGGGAACAGGTCTGCCAACTCTTCCAAGTGCTAAGTACATTGTGGTACACACACTAAGCAGTCAGTAAACATGAGTGATTGATTAACTGATTTCCACTAGGCCACGCTGTCTTCTGTGATAATGATAATAATAATTGTGGTATTTGTTAAGTGTTTACTACGCGCCACTAAGTGCTGGGGTGGATACAAACAAATCGGGTTGCTCACAGTCCCTGTTCCACGTGAGGCTCACAGTCTCAATCCCCATTTGACAGATGAGGCAACCGAGGCACAGAGAAGTGAAGTGACTCGCCCACTGTCACATAGCAGACAAATGACGGAGCTGGGCTTAGAACCCAGACCTTATGACTCCCAGCCCCGGGTCTATCTACTACACCATGCCATCCAGCGCTTAGAACAGGGCTTGGCACATAGTAAGCGCTAAACAAATGCCATCATCATTATTATTATCATTATTATTATTAACATTGATATTTGAAGTTAACATGTAACAGTGATATGCAATGGAATAGTTGGCTCATTTACCTAGAGCAGAATATCATCAATTAATCTTTTAAAAGTATTGCTGAAGTATTGTTATTTTAAATGTATCGGGCTCAGAGCACGTATTGAGCATTTAGGAGAGTCAGGCATTCGGTCAATCATATTTATTGAGCACTCACTACGTGCAAAGCACTGTACTAAGCGCTTGGGAGAGTATGATACGACAATAAATAGACACATTCCCTGTCCACAACAAGAGAGCGCAGTAGTGCTAATAGAAACAAGCCCTAATAACCCTAAGGAAAATGGCCGGTGTCGCTGTCCGGATTCATTCATTCATTCATTCACTCAATCGTATTTATTAAGCCCTTACTGTGTGCAGAGCACCGTACTAAGCGCTTGGAGTGTACAATTCGGCAAGAGAGCCAATCCCTGCCCAACAACGGGCTCAGAGTCTAAAAGGGGGAGACAGACAGCAAAACAAAACAAGTAGTCAGTCTTGAAATACCATCAAAATAGATAAATACAATCATAGATATATACACATCATTAATAAAATAGAGTAATAAGTGATATACACAAGTGCTGTGGGGAGGAGAAAGGGGTAGAGCAGAGGGAGAGAGTAGGGGGAATGGGGAGGGGAGGAGGAGCAGAGGGAAAGGGAGGGCTCAGTGCGGGAAGGCCTCCTGGAGGAGGTGAGCCCTCAGTAGGGCTTTGAAGGGGGGAAGAGAGTGAGTTTGGCGGAGGTGAGGAGGGAGGGCGTTCCGGGGCAGTGGTAGGACGTGGGCCGGGGGTCGAAGGGGGGACGGGTGAGAAGGAGGCCCAGTGAGGAGGTGAGCGGCACCAGAGGAGCGGAGGGTCCGGGCTGGGATGGAGAAGGAGAGAAGGGAGGTGAGGTAGGAAGGGGCGAGGGGATGTTCAGCTCTGAAGCTAAAAGTGAGGAGTTTTTGCTTCATCTGAAGGTTGATAGGTAACCAAGACAAGTGCCTTCAAGCTCTCATTTCTTCTTCTCTCACTCCCTTTTGCGTCCCTCTTGCTCCTGGATTTGCCCTCCCTCAGCCCCACAGCACTTATTAACATAGCCCTCATTTTATTATTTATGTTAATGTCTGTCTCACTCCGGGGACTTGAAGCTCACTGTGGGAAGAGAACCTTTCTACCAACTCTGTTAACTGCGCTCTTCCAAGCGATTAGCTTACTGCTCTGCACGCGGTAAGCGCTCAGTAAATACGATCGATTGACTGATCGGTGTGCAAGGAAGGGAAGAAATCGATTCCGGAAGACCAGACTGTAACGCTGCTGGACTGCAAACTACTTGAGAAGAGGCACTGGCTCAGTAGATGGAGCAGAGGACTGAGATTTTTGAGATCGGGGTTCTAATCCCGCATCCGTCACTTGCCTGGTGGGTCACCTTGGGGCAGTCACTTACCTTTTCCGTTCTTTGGTTTCCTCATCTGTAAAATAATAATGGCGGGATTTGTTAAGCACTTATTATGGGTAAAGTGCCTTTCTAAGCCCCGGTGGCAGATACAAGCTCATCTGGACAGACCGAGAAGCAGCGTGTTCTGGTGGAAGACAGAAGGACCTGGGTTCTAATCCTGGCTCCGCCACTTGTCTGCTGTTTGACCTTGGACAAGTCACTTAACTTCTCTATGCCTCAGTTACCTCTTCTGCAAAATGGGGATTGAGACTGCGAGCCCCGTGTGAGACGGGGACGGTGTTCAACCCGATTTGCTTGTACCCACCCCAGCGCATAGTAAAGTGCCTGGCACATAGTAAGTGCTTAACAAATACCACAGTTATTATTATTATTGTTATTGTCACACAGTCCCAGTCACATATGGATGCAGTGTGGCTCAGTGGAAAGAGCCCGGGCTTGGGAGTCAGAGGTCATGGGTTCGAATCCCAGCTGTGCCACCTGTCAGCTGTGTGACTGTGGGCGAGTCACTTCACTTCTCTGGGCCTCAGTTACCTCATCTGTAAAATGGGGATTAAGACTGTGAGCCTCATGTGGGACAACCTGATTACCCTGTATCTACCCCAGTGCTTAGTACAGTGCTCTGCACATAGTAAGCACTTAACAAATATCACCATTATTATTATTATTATATGGGGCTCACAGTCTAAGTAGGAAGGAACACAGGAATTGAATCCCTATTTTACAGTTGACAAAACTGAGGCCCAGAGAAGTGAAGTGACTTGCCCCAGGTCACAGAGCAGACAAGTGGCAGAGCAGGGATTAGAACCCAGGTCCTCTGACTCCCAGGCTCATGTTTTATACACTAAGCCACGCTGCTTCTCCTTCTCAATGTTTTACTTCAATTCCCACGTTCCCTTCTGCTTTGACTGGGAGTCCCATGTGGGACAGGGACTATGTCTGACCTGATCCTCTTGTATCTGCCCCAGCGCTTAGTACAGTCCTGGAAAGCAGCATGGCTTAGTGGTTAGAGTATGGGCCTGGGAGTCAGAAGCACCCGGGTTCTAATTCTGGCTCCACCACTTCAATTGCATTTATTGAGCGCTTGCTGTGTGCAGAGCACTGTCTGCTGTGTGACCTGGGGTGAGTCACTTCACTTCTCTGGGTCTCAGTTACCTCATCTGTCAAATGGGGATTAAGACTGTGAGTCCCATTTGGGTCAGGGACCGACCAACCCAATTAGCTTGTATCTACCCCAGTGCTTAGAACAGTGTTTGACACATAGTAAGTGATAAATAAATATTATTATTATTGTTATTACACTGCTGACAAATGTTTAACAAACACCACAGTTATTAATAGAAAGCCCCTTTACTTCACTGGCAAAAAAAAAAAAAAATTGATAGAGGCAGGTTGGGGATATTTTAAAAGTTCTCAAGAAACTCTAAAGATATAGGAATGATTTATTTTCCTTCACCTTTAAACGTTAGGATTAGTATGTCTTACAGGGACAGTCCAGAGAGGAATGTTGTTTATAAAAGAAGGGACACAGTAAAATGCAGCCAGTTTTCTGAAAAGCTGTGTTTACTTATGATGTCAAATCGAGACCAACATTTTTCACTAGTGTGTTGGGCAGACTGCGAATGGGTTGGAAATAAGAGTGGATTGATACCTAAATACTGAAGAAAGGAATTCTTTAAAAATACCTAAAAGAATTTTCACATGTGCAGAAAGGTGAATTCCTGATGGGACATGAGTTGGCTTTCATTTGCTTATTAGGTAGTTAGCAAAAGGAAAATTGTTTTAAGGCCAACGGTGTCAAATCACACAAAAAAACTGCGGGCTTTGGTCTCAACAAGAATGTTCTCCATAGGACTATAGGAATCATAACTCATTCGTCATTCCCTTGTTGGGAAGATCCCAAAAGGCCTGAGAAAAGAACTAATGGGTCCAAACTTCCAATGGGGCGATCGCTGATTTTACTGACTCAAATGACTTCTTTGGTTCAGATAGTCAGTCGACCAAGTCACTCTCCCCAACTTCAAACCCTTATTGAAGGCACATCTCCTCCAAGAGGCCTTCCATTCCCTCAGTGGTATTTATTGAGCTCTTACTGTGTGCAGAGCACTGTACTAAGCGCTTGGAAAATACAATTCAGCAATAGACAATTCCTGCCCAAAAGGCTAAAGCCACTTGTTTGGTTTTTTGTCGGTAACCCCATTCTAGACTGTGAGCCCGTTGTTGGGTAGGGATTGTCTCTGCTGCCAAACTGTACTTTCCAAACGCTGAGTAAAGTGCTCTGCACCCAGTAAGTACTCAATAAATACAGTTGACTGAATGAAACTGAGGCCCAGAGAAGTTGTGTGAGGTGTACAACATGGCTACCAACAAACCCCATTTTCCTTCCACAAGTGAGACGATCTCCTCCAAGAGGCCTTCCCTGGCTAAGCCCTTCTTTACTCTTCTCCTACTCCCTTCTGAGTCTCCTTGACTTGCTCCCTTTATTCATCCCCTCTCCCAGCCCCAAAGCACTTCTTCCCATATCTGTCATTTATTTATTTACATTGTTATTATTGTTATTACTATGGTATTTGTTAAGCACTTACTATGTGTCACGCACTGTTCTAAGCGCTGGGGTAAATACGAGGTAATCACGTTATCCCATGTGGGGCTCACGGTCTTCAGCCCCATTTTACAGATGAGGGAAATGAGTCACAGAGAAGTTAAGTGTCTTGCCCAAGGTCACACAGCAGTCAAGTGGCAGAGCTGGGATTAGAACCCATGTCCTCTGACTCCCAAGCCCGTGTTCTTGCCACTAAGCCAAGACTGTAAGCTCGTTGTGGGCAGGGAATGTGTCTGTTATATTGTTATATTGTACTCTCCCAAGTGCTTAGTACAGTGCTCTGCACACGAGTGCTCAATAAATACAATCGAGTGATTGACTGACTCGGGAGAAAATGGACATCCTAAAAAACATTGGAGCCAATGAATTTGGACCGATTAATGAAGAAGAATCAATCAATCAATCGGTGGTATTTACTGAGCGCTTACTGTATGCAGAGCCCTTCACTAAGTGCTTAGGAGAGTACAATATAAAGGAGTTAGAAGACACGTTCACTACCTACAATGGGCTTACATTCTAGAGGAGGAAGATGTAAGAATGTAATAAATCATCTGATTGAATATGACGAAGAGTTCACTGGACACCTGTCCAGAAATTCTTCAGAAACACCTCAGACCCTAATCGAAACCCACTTGGTCATTATCAAACATTTGCTCCAGAAACTGCCAGGAGAAATCTTTTCTAAAACATAAAGTCACTTTTTAAACGAACCAAAGCATAACTTCAATAAATACAATTGAGCGACTGACTTGTGTGACCTATTCAAGGTCAACCACCCGGCAACTAACAGAGGCGGGATTAGAACTCAGGTCCTCAAACTCCCAGACACATGCTTTTTCTACACTGCTTCCCAATTTCAAGGTAGCTGCAAGGTGCCAAGGTGTTTTGAGCAGATCGAGAGCCAGCCTGACTCACACAGGTTAGGACTTAGCCACTTACCCAGTCATGGGAGGATCGAGTGCAGAGAGGAAACTTTGCTCCTTCTTTCCATTGGATGTAAAATTTTAGATACAAGTTTGATAAAAGTTTCAATTCACTGATATGGATTATCCCTTATTTCGGGTCCAGGCAACTCTTTTTTATAGACAGCCTATGGATTCTGATTCCTCTGCTTATGAACATTCTAAAATGCTTACTATATGCCAGGCCACCTCTCAGGGTCGCCCCTGGAGAGTTTGCAGTCCTCTACCAGACTCTACTACAGGAGGGAGAGTGAAGCAGAGGCCTGTCCATTCCTTTTCTAGCTACCCCTTTCCAGTGGGTAGCGAGTGGCAGGGCACCTGCTACAAATCAAAACTCCCCTGTGCTGGGCAGCAGCGGCCGGGGAGAGAGCCATTCATTAATTCATTCAATAGTATTTATTGAGCACTTACTAGGTGCAGAGCACTGTACTAAGCGCTTACAATTCGGCAACAGATAGAGACAATCCCTGCCCAATGACAGGCTCACAGTCTAAACGGGGGAGACAGACAGCAAAGCAAAACAGAACAAAACGAAAGAAGACAACATCAAGATAAATAGAATCATGGAGATGTACACCTCAATAACAAAATAAACAGGGTAATAAATAATACATACAAATAAGCACAGTGTTGAGGGGAGGGGAAGGGGGAAGAGCAGAGGGCAGGAGGGGGGGAAGGGAAGGGGAGGAGGAGTAGAGGGAAAGGGGGGGCTCAGTCTGGAAAGGCCTCCTGGAGACCTTTGAAAGGGGGAAGAGAGTTAGTTTGGTGGACGTGAGGAGGGAGGGCGTTCCAGGACAGCGGGAGGACGTGGGCCGGGGGTCGACGGCGGGGGACGGTGAGGAGGTGGGCGGCGGAGGAGCGGAGAGTGCGGGGTGGGCAGTAAAAAGAGAAGGGAGGTGAGGTAGGAGGGGGCAAGGTGATGGACAGCTTTGAAGCCAAGAGTGAGGAGTTTTTGTTTCATGAGAAGGTTGATAGGCAACCACTGGAGGTTTTTGAGGAGGGGAATGACAGGCCCAGAGTGATTCTGTAGGAAGACGATCCGGGCAGCGGAATGAAGAATAGGCTGGAGTGGGGAGAGACAGGAGGAAGGAAGATCAGAGAGAAGGCTGACACAGTAATCCAGTGAGAATATTATGAGAGCTTGTACCAGCAAGGTAGCAGTTTGGATGGGGAGGAAAAGGCGGATCTTGGCGATATTGTGAAGGTGAGACTGGCAGGTGTTGGTGACGGATTGGATGTGAGAGTTGAAAGAGAGACCTGAGTCAAGGATGACACCGAGGTTGCGGGCTTGTGAGACGGGAAGGATGGTCGTGCCGTCCACAGTGATGGCGAAGTCGGGGAGAGGACAGGATTTGGGAGGGAAGAGAAGGAGCTCAGTTTTAGACATGTTGAGTTTTAGGTGGTGGGCGGACAGCCAGGTGGAGACCTCCTGGAGGCAGGAGGAGATACGAGCCTGGAGGGAGGGGGAGAGAACAGGGGAGGAGATGGAGATTTGGGTGTCATCTGCCTAGAGATGATAGTCGAAGCCGTGGGAACAAATGAGTTCACCAAGTGAGTGGATACAGATGGAGAACGGAAGAGGACCAAGAACTGACCCTTGAGGAACTTCTACAGTTAATGGATGGGAGGGGGAGAAGGAGCCCACGAAGGAGACCGAGAATGAACGGCCATAAAGATAAGAGGAGAACCAGGAGAAGATGGAGTCCATGAAGCCAAGAGTCCAGGGCAGAGACTCAGGTTTCCTCTCCACCCAAACGGCTACCTTACTGTTACGGGCTCTCGTTATATCCCGGCTAGACTACCGTGTCAGCCTTCTCTCTGACCTCCCTTCCTCCTCTCTCGCCCCGCTCCGGTCTATTCTTCACTCCGCTGCCCGGCTCATCTTCCTGCAGAAACGATCTGGGCCTGTCACTCCCCTTCTTAAACAACTCCAGTGGTTGCCTATCGACCTCCGCTCCAAACAAAAACTCCTCACTCTAGGCTTCGAGGCTCTCCATCACCTTGCCCCTTCCTACCTCTCCTCCCTTCTCTCTTTCCACCGCCCACCCCGCACGCTCCGCTCCTCCGCCGCCCGCCTCCTCGCCGTCCCTCGGTCTCGCCCATCCCACCGTCGACCCCCGGGTCGCGTCCTCCCGCGGTCCCGGAACGCCCTCCCTCCTCACCTCCGCCAAACTGATTCTCTTTCCCTCTTCAAAACCCTACTTAAAACTCACCTCCTCCAAGAGGCGTTCCCAGACCGAGCTCCCCTTCTCCCTCTACTCCCTCTGCCATCCCCCCTTTACCTCTCCGCAGCTAAACCCTCATTTTCCCCTTTTCCCTCTGCTCCTCCACCTCTCCCTTCCCATCCCCACATCACTGTACTCGCCCGCTCAACCATATATATTTTCGTTACCCTATTTATTTTGTTAATGAATTGTACATCGCCTTGATTCTATTTAGTCGCCATCGGTTTTTACGAGATGTTCTTCTCCTTGACTCTGTTTATTGCCATCGTTCTCGTCTGTCCGTCTCCCCCGATTAGACCGTAAGCCCGTCAAATGGCAGGGACCGTCTCTATCTGTTGCCGACTTGTTCATCCCAAGCGCTTAGTACAGTGCTCTGCACATAGTAAGCGCTCAATAAATACTATTGAATGAATGAAAGGTTTACTGTGGGGAAGGAGACGATGGTAAACCGCTTCCCAGTTATGACTAAGAAAACTCTCTGGATCCACTACACTCTCTGGATCCACTACCAGAACGATTGCAGATGGAGAGAGGGTGTTCTGAGAGAGATGTGTCCATGGCACTGCTGTGCGTCGGACACGACTTGACGGCACAAGATAACAACAACATATGCCAGGCACCGTACTAGGCACTGGGGTGAATTCATGCAAATCGTGTTGGACCCAATCCCTGACCGGCATGGGGCTCACATTCTTAATCCCCATTTAAGAGATGAGGGAACTGAGGCAAAGAGAAGTTAAAAGACTTGCCCACGGCCATGCGGCAGACAGTGGTATAATGATAATTATGGTAACTATTAAGTGCTTACAAAGTACATCTCTGTCATTTATTTATTTACATTAATGTCTGTCTCCCCCTCTGGACTGTAAGTTTGCTGTGGGCAGGGAATGTGTCCATCATATTGTTAGATTGTACTCTCCCAAGAGCTTGGTATGGTGCTCTGTAAATAGAGACCTCTCAATAAATACGATGGAGGGATTGACTCAGGAGAAAATGGACATCCTAAAAAAAATTGGGTAATCAGGTTGGACACAGTCCCCATCCCACATGGGGCTCTTGGTCTAAGTAGGAGGGTTCAGCTGTAGCAATAGTCATATTTATCATTCATTCATTCATTCCATTGTATTTATTGAGCGCTTACTCTGGGCAGAGCACTCTAGTGAGCACTTGGAAAGTACAGTTCAGCAGTAAAGAGAGACAACCCCTGTCCACACTGGGTTTACAATCTAGAAGGGGGGAGACAGACATCGGAACAAGTAAACAGGCACTACTTGGTACAATGCATTGTGGAAAGCGCTGGAGATGCACAAAATAAATAATAAAAGTAATAATATTGTATCATAATGGTATTTGTTAAGCGCTTATTAAGTGCAACGTACTGTTCTAAGAGCTGGGGGGGTACTAGGTGATCAGATTGTCCCACGTGGAGCTCACAGTCTTCATCCCCATTTTACAGATGAGGTAACTGAGGCCCAAAGAAGTTAAGTGACTTGCCCAAAGTCACACAGCTGACAAGCGGCAGAGAGGGGATTAGAACTCATGACCTCTGACTCCCAAGCCCATGCTCTTTCCACTGAGCCACGCTGCTTCTCTAATAATGAAATTATTTATTATTATTTTACATAAAAAATAAGTTCCCCTCCAAACTGTAAGCTCATTTTGGGCAGGGAATGTTTTATATTGTTGTATTAC
The DNA here is from genome assembly GCF_004115215.2 of Ornithorhynchus anatinus. NCBI lineage: Eukaryota > Metazoa > Chordata > Mammalia > Monotremata > Ornithorhynchidae > Ornithorhynchus > Ornithorhynchus anatinus. The sequence continues at coordinate 169,150,947 of NC_041729.1, forward strand.
TCTCCCAAGCGCTTAGTACAGTTCTCTGCAAACAATAAGGGCTCGATAAATATGAAAGAATGAATGAAACCTCCCCTCACTCAAGGAGCTGACTCTCTCATGGGAGATCTCAGTACAACAAAGTTGGTGACATTTCCCTACCCACAGCACCTTTAGTCTTGATGGGGGAGACAGACATTAATATGAAGAAAGAAATTACATAAATGCTGTGGGGCTGAAGGTGAGGGGGGAAAAGTGGGTAGATCCGAGTAAAAGAGTGATGCCAAAGGGAGAGGAAGTAGGGGCAATGAGGGCTGAGTCAGGGATCCTCTTGAAGGAGATGATAATAATGGTATTTGTTAAGCACTTACTGTGTGCCAAGCAATGCTCTACGTGCCGGGAGGATACAAGGTGATCAGGTTGTCCCACGTGGGCTCACAGTCTTAATCCCCATTTACAGATGAGGGAACTGAGGCACAGAGAAGTGAAGTGACTTGCCCAAAGTGACACAGCTGACAAGTGGCAGGGCCGGGATTAGAACCCATGACCTCTGACTCCCAAGCCTGTGCTCTTGCCACTGAGCCACGCTGCAAGGTTTGTAGATAAGGAAAGTGATGGTCTGTCAGATTTGACAGGCCGGAGGGAGGTTGGGGCAAAAGGGTTGGCGATGAGATAGACGAGATGGAGGTTCAGTGAGAAGATTGGCATTAGAGGAGCCAAGTGGGCAGACTGGGTTGGAGTAGGAGAGCAGAGAGGTGAGGTAGGAAGGGGCAAGGGGATTGATGGTTTTAAAGCCCACGGTGAGGAGTTTCTGTTTGATAGGGAGGTGGATGGGGAACCCCTGGAAGTTCTTGAGGAGTGGGGAGACATGGATTGAATTTTTTTAGCAAAATGGTCTGGGCGGCATTCCTTCATTCATTCAATTGTATTTATTGAGTGCTTATCGTGTGCAGAGCACTGTACTAAGAGCTTGGGAGAGTACAGTCTTCTCCCCCGATTAGACTGAAAGCCCGTCAAAGGGCAGGGACTATCTGTTGCCGACTTGTTCATTCCAAGCGCTTAGTACAGTGTTCTGCACATAGTAAGCGCTCAATAAATACTATTGAATGAATGAATGAATACAATACAACAGTAACCAGACACATTGCCTGCCCACAACGAGCTTTCAGTCTAGAGCAGGGGGAGACAGACATTAATACAAATAAATAAATCACAGATATGTACATAAGTACTGTGGGGCTAGGTGGGTAGGAAAGGGCAAAGGGAGAGAGGGTGATGAAGAAGGGAGTGGGAGATGAGGAAAAGTGGGGCTGAGTCTGGGAAGATCTCTTGAAGGAGAGGGGCCTTCAATAAGGCTTTCAAGGGGGGAGAGTCATTGTCTGTGGGATTTGAGGAGGGAGGGCGTTCCAGGCCAGAGGCAGGATGTGGGCCAGGGGTTGGTGGCGAGATGGAGGCCCGGGGAGAAGGTTGGCGTTAGAAGAGCAGAGTGTGCGGGCTGGGATGGAGAAGCAGAATAATGAGGTGAGGTATGTGGAGCAAAATGGTGGAGTGTTTTAAAGACAATGGTGATGAGTTTTTGTTTGATGCAGAGGTGGATGGGCAATCGCTGGAGTTTTTTGAGGGGCGGGTGACACGTCTTGAACATTTTTGTAAAAAATAATCCGGTCGGCAGAGTGAAGTATGGATTGGAGTGGAGACAGACAGGAGGTCGGAAGGTCAGCAAGGGGGCTGATGCAGTAATCCAAGTGGGATAGGATGAGTGATGTTATTAACGGTGTAGCAGTTTGGGTGTTCTGAAGGTGGGACCCTCAGGATTTAGTGATGGATCGAATATGTGGGTTGAATGAGAGAGAGGAGTCAAGGATAATGCCAAAGTTACAGACTCGTGAGAAAGGAAGGATAATGGTGCTGTCTACAGTGATGGGAAAGTCCGGTGGAGGACTGGGTTTGGGTGAAAAGATAAGGAGCTCTGTTTTGGACATTTTAAGCTTGAGCTGACGGGAGGACATCCAAGTAGAGCTGTCTTGAGGGCAGGAGGAAATGCGAGACTGGAGAGAGGGAGAGAGAGATCAGGGCTGGAGATGGAGATTTGGGGATCATCCGCACAGAGGTAATGTTGGTATTTGTTAAGCGCTTACTATGTGCAAAGCACTGTTCTAAGCGCTGGGGTAGATACAGGGTCATCAGGTTGTCCCACGGGAGGCTCACAATCTTCATCCCCATTTTACAGATGAGGTCACTGAGGCACAGAGAAGTGAAGCGGCTTGCCCCCAGTCACTTAGCTGACAAGTGGCAGAGCCTGGATTTGAACCCATGACCTCTGACTACCAAGACCGGGCTCTTTCCTCTGAGCCAAGTTGCTTCTCAACTTGGGGTCGGCTGTGGTGGTGACTGTTGAAGCCATGGGAGTGAATGAGTTCTCCATTCATTCATTCATTCATTCATATTTATTGAGCACTTACTGTATGCAGAGCACTGTACTAAGTGCTTGGAAAGTACAATGCAGCAATAAAGAGAGAAAAATCCCTGCCCGCAAAGGGCTTACAGTCAAGGGGGAGGAATGGGGGACGGTGTAGATGGAGAAAAGAAGAGGGTCCAGAAATTAACCTTAAGGGACCCCCATAGTTAGGGGTTGGGAGGTAGAGGAGGAGCCCGCGAAGGAGACTGAGAAAGAGCAGCCAGAGAGATGAGGAGAGCCAGGAGAGGACAGAGTCAGTGAAGCCGAGGTTGGATAACATTTCCAGGAGAAGGGCCTGGTCCACAGTGTCAAAGGCAGCTGAGAAGTAGAGGAGAATTAGGATGGAGTAGAGGCCGTTGGATTTGGCAAAGAGAAGTTCACTGATGATCTTCGAGAGGGCGGTTTCAGTGGAGTGAAGGGGCAGAAGCCAGATTGGAGACGGAGTGAACTGGAGGAGAGGAATTTGAGATAGTGGGTGTAGACAACTTGCTCAGGGAGTTTGGAGAGGACGGGCAGGCGGGAGATGGGGCGATAACTGGAGGGAGCACTGGGGCCAAGGGAGGGTTTTTTTAGGATAGGGGAGACATGTGCCTGTTCTTAACTGTAAAATGGGTATTAAGACCGTGAGCCCCACGTGGGACAATCTGATAACTTTGTATGTACCCCAGCGCTTAGAAAATGCTTGGCACACTGTAAGCACTTAACAAGCACCATTACTATTATTATGTTTGAAAGCAGTCGGGAAGAAGCCATTGGAGAGTGGGAGGTTGAATATGGCTTTTAGGGAGGGGAGAAGGGAGTGGGGGCGAGAGTTGTGATAAAGTGTAAAGGAATGGAGTTGAATGCACAGGTGGAGGGGCAGCTTTTGAGAGGACTCAGAAGGGTTCTAGTCCCGGCTGCTCCACTTGTCTGTTGTGTGACCTTGGTCCAGTCACTTCACTTCTCTGGACCTCATTTCCCTCATCTATAACACAGGGATTAAGACTGTGAGCCCCAGGTGGGACAGGGACGGTGTCCAACCTGATTAGCTTGTGTCTACCCCAGGACTTAGCACAGTACCTAGAACATAGCAAGTACTTAATGAAAACTATTAAAACAAACGAAACCTGGCCCATAGTGGATTATTTCTTCCCTCTTAATCCCATCACTGCACATTGCCCTACTTCATGTTCCACAGAATTTCTCCAGAGTTCTTAACTTCTTAGCTCTCTTTTCTTTTTAATAAAATTTGAATCTCCAATTTTAGACAAATTTTATCATGGGGAGAGTCGGGTTTACCTGGAACCCTAAACTTACACAAAGAAAATCAATAGGAGCCATTAAAGGGCTATTTCAAGAGCCTCTAAGTACCGTCCCGCTCTTCGTCAGCTATTTCCATAGAGATTGGGTAAATATTTTGAATGGTTTTCGGAGTCAAACTTTTTATATAAATTTTGAGTCTTTTCAGGATATTAAACCCGGACATCAAAAAGAACGCAATTACATCTTTGATTTTATTCCACTTTGCAGATACTTAGATCTCAGTTTACACATTTGGAAGACTTATTCTTGTTTTAGAGCACTCTGTTTGAATTGCATGTGACACTTCTTCCCAACTTCAGATTTTAAAATTGATGGCTTGTTTCTATTGAGTTGGTTGTCTCTGGGCACTGGATGGCCTATATTTGCAAAAACGTACTTTTTATGGAAAGCTGATAGTATTGCTGCTGAACTATGTAGGATCGTCCTTCGGGATATTATCCAGTGTGACATTGGAATAAAATGCTGTCCGTGCCATAGATGGGCAGAAACCTCTGACTCTAGGTTATCGTCACTCATTTATTCATTCAATTGTATTTTGTGAGCACTTACTGTGTGCAGAGCACTGTACTAAGCACTTGGGAGAGTATGATACAACAATAAATAGGCATATTCCCTGGCCCCAACAAGCTTACAGTCTCGGGGGGAGCTAGAGGATGATCAATTTGGGTATGTTTGTGTGTATGTATAACCAGTCACCTACTACATTTTCCCTAAGCCCTCCTTTTCTCTTCTCCCGCTCCCTTCTGTGTCACCCTGACTTGCTCCCTTTATTCATCCTCTTCCCAGCCCCACAGCACTTATGTTCATATCTGTCATTTATTTATTTCTATTAATGTCTGTCTCCCCCTCTAGACGGTAAGCTCTCTGTGGGCAGGGAATGTGTCTGTTTCTTGTTGTATCGTGCTCTCCCAAGCGCTTCATACAGTGCTCTGTACACAGTAAACGCTCAATAAATACGATGGACTAAGTCCTCTTGTCCTCTTTTCCCACTCCTTTTTGCATCTCCCTGATTTGCTCCCTTGATTCATCGCCCCTCCCAACCCCACGGCACGTATGCCCATATCTGTCATTTTTTGATTTATATTAATGTCTGTCTTCCCCTCTAGACTGTAAGTTCACTGTGGGCAGGGAATGTCTCTGTGATATTGCTAGATTGTACTCTCCCAAGTGCTTAGTATTCATTCATTCATTCCATCATATTTATTGAGCGCTTACTGTGTGCAGAACACTACTAAGCTCTTGGAAAGTACAACTCAGCAACAAAAATAATAATAATGTAATAATGTTGGTATTTGCTAAGTGCTTACTATGTGCCGAGCACTGTTCTAAGCGCTGGGGTAGATACAGGGTAATCAGGTTGTCCCACGTGAGGCTCCCAGTCTTAATCCCCATTTTACAGATGAGGTAACTGAGGCACAGAGAAGTGAAGTGACTTGCCCACAGTCACACAGCTGACAAGTGGCAGAGCAGGGATTCGAACCCATGACCCCTGACTCCCAAGACCGGGCTTTTTCCACTGAAAGACAATCCCTACCCCACAATGGGCTCACAGTTTAGTACAGTGTTCTACACACAGTAAGTGCTCGGTAAATATGACCGACTGAGTGACTGAATAACCATGGGGTTAATAATGTTGGTATCTGTTAAGCGCTTACTATGTGCCGAGCACTGTTCTAAGCGCTGGGGTAGACACAGGGGAATCAGGTTGTCCCACGTGGGGCTCACAGTCTTAATCCCCATTTTACAGATGAGGTAACCGAGGCACCGAGAAGTTAAGTGACTTGCCCAAAGTCACACAGCTGACAAGTGGTAGAGCCGGGGTTCGAACCCATGAAGGATGAAGGGTTGAAGGATGTGGTGGCTCCTAGAGCCATTATGAGCTGGTGGGCTCTCCTCCTTTCTCATCCAGCTCTGCTCTCTGACAAGGTCTGAGAATTTCCAGCCTGGGCTAAAAGAGATCCAAAATGGCAGCACTCTGGTTGTTTCCTCTTGGAAGTCTCTCCCCTCTCCCTCCTTTTCCCCTCAAAAATCCCCACCCCACTTCGAGGCCTCTGTCCAAAATGAAAAGTTGGCACACGTCTAGGCGTATATGCACGTGTGCGTGTGTTGGGGGTGGAGGGAGGGGGGAATCTCCATTTTTGTCTCATCTGCTGTATGACTTTGGGCAAATCTCTGTGCCTCAGTTCCCTCATCTGTAAAATAGGGAGTGAGACTGTGAGATCCACATGGGACAAGTACCGTATCCAATCCTATTTGCTTGTTTCCACCCCAGCACTTAGTACAGTGCCTGGCACATAGTAAGCGTTTTACAAATACCACAATTATTATTATTTCCTAACCTGTGATAATTTGACTGAAAAACAGACTTGGGAAGTACTGCATGGCTATCATATATTCACCTGTCAGTATATACACCATAGATGATATAATCAATCGGTAGGATTTACTGTGACCCTACTGGGCACTGATTTAGTCCAACAAATAATAATAATGATTATGATATTTGTTAAGTGCTTATTGTGTGCCAGCCACTGTACTAAGCACTGGGGAAGATACCAGATAATTGGTTTGGACACAGACCCTGTACCACAAGGGGCTCACAGTCTGAATCCCCATTTTACAGAGGAGAAAACTGAGGTACCGAGAAATTAAGTGACTCGCCCAAGGACACCCAGCATATAAGTGGCAGAGTCAGGATTAGAACTCAGGTCATCTGACTCCCAGGCCTGAATTTCAGCATCCATCAATCAATCAGTGGTGTTTACTCCGTGTTTATATTAAACACTTGGGAGATTATCGCTACTGTTCTCGGCTGTCCGTCTCCCCCGATTAGACCGCGAGCCCGTCAAAGGGCAGGGACTGTCTCTATCTGTTACCGATTAGTACATTCCAAGCGCTTAGTACAGTGCTCTGCACATAGTAAGCGCTCAATAAATACTATTGAATGAATGAATGAATGAACAGAGTTGGTAGACATATTCCCTGCCCTCAAGGAGCTCAGAGTCTAGAGAGGAACTTACAGTCTGGAGTAAGTCTTCTTCAAGCCTGGGAAGCAACATGATCTAGTGGATAGAGCCTGGGCCTGCGAATCAGGGGACTTGGAGCAGCGTGGCTCAGTGGAAAGAGCCCGGGCTTGGGAGTCGGCGGTCATGGGTTCGAATTCCCGGCCCCGCCACTTGTCGGCTGTGTGACTGTGGGCAAGTCAGTTAACTTCTCTGTGCCTCAGTTCCCTCATCTGGCAAATGGGGATGAAGACTGTGAGCCTCACCGTCAGGGCAACCTGATGACCCTGTATCTCCCCCAGCGCTTAGAACAGTGCTCTGCACATAGTAAGCACTTAACAAATACCAACATTATTATTATTATTATTATTATTATTAACCTGGGTTCTGCCACGTGGCTGCTGAATGATCTTGAGCAAGTCACTTCACTTCTCTGTGCCTCAATTTCCTCATATGCAAAATGGACTTTAAATCCTACTCCTTCCTAAGTAGACTGTGAGCCCCGTATGGGACAGGCATTGTGTTCAACCTGATTCTCTTCTATCTACCCCAGTGCTTAGTACAGTGCTTGGCACAAAATAAGCACTTAAGTACCATAAAGAAATCTGAAGTATGACTTCATATATGTACATAGAGGGAGGAAGAGAGAGAGAAAGAAAGAGACAGCAGAGAAACTGCCTCGCCTAGAAGATAGAACATGGACCTGGGAGTCAGAAGGTCCTGAGTTCTAATCCCGGGTCTGCCACTTGTCTGTTGTGTGACCTTAGACAAGTCACTTCACTTCTCTAGGCCTCACTTCCCTCATCTGTTAAATGGGGATTAAGACTGTGAGCCCCATGTGGGGCAGGGACGGTGTCCAACCCGATTTGCTTCTGCTCACTCCAGCACTTAGTATAGTGCTTTGCACATAGTAAGAGCTTAACAAATACCATGATCATTATTATTAGATGGAGATAGATATAGATTGGCATATGGGCATATGCAAGTATGCCTATGTGCAACTATATATGAAGATACATTCAACAAAAGCTTAGTAATAATACTAATAACGATGGTATTTTTTAAATGCTTACTATGTGCCGAGCACTGTTCTAAGCACTGGGGTAGATACAAGGTAATCAGGTTGTCCCATGTGGGGCTCACATGCTTGATCCCCATTTTCCAGATGAGGTAACCGAGGCACAGAGAAGTTAAGTGGCTTGTCCGAGGTCACACAGCCGACAAGTGGCGAAGCCGGCATTAGAAACCACATTCATTCAGTAGTATTTATTGAGCCGCTTACTCCGTGCAGTGCACTGTACTAAACGCTTGGAATGTACAGTTCGGCAACAGCTAGAGACAATCCCTGCCCAGTGCCCGGCTCACAGTCTAAACATCCTCTGACTCCCAAGCCTGTGCTGAAGCAGCGTAGTTCAGTGGAAAGAGCCCGGGTTTTAGAGTCAGAGGTCATGGGTTCTAATCCCGGCTCTGCCGCTTGTCAGCTGTGTGACTGTGGGCAAGGCACTTCACTTCTCTGTGCTTCAGTTCCTCCATCTGTAAAATGGGGATTAACTGTGAGCCTCACGTGGGACAACCTGATTAACCTGTATCTACCCCAGCGCTTAGAACAGTGCTCTGCACATAGTAAGCACTAAACAAATACCAACATTATTATTACTTCCACTAAGCCGCGCTGCTTCTCTAGTACTCCTAATATGCCGCTTCTTTAGTACAGTGCTTTGCACACAGTAAGAGCTCAGTAAATATTATTGAATGAATGAACAAGTCTAAGCATGTAGACATGTATGAAACAAGACTCCACAAGCAGCTCACAGCTCTACGTGGCTCAGCGGAAAGAGCACGGGCTTGGGAGTCAGAGTTCATGGGTTCAAATCCTGACTCCGCCACTTGTCAGCTGTGTGACTCTGGGCAAGTCACTTAACTCTTCTTTGTCTCAGTTACCCCAACTGTAAAATGGAGATTCATTCATTCAATAGTATTTATTGAGCGCTTACTATGTACAGAGCACTGTACTAAGCGCTTGGAATGGACGAACCGGTAACAGATAGAGACTGTCCCTGTCCTTTGACGGGCTCACGGTCTAATCGGGGGAGACGGACGGACGAGAACAGTGGCGATAAATAGAATCGAGGGGAAGAGCATCTCATTAAAACAATAGCAAATAAATAGAATCAGGGTGACGTACATCTCATTAACAAAATAAATAGGGTGATGAAGATATAGACAGTCGAGCGGACGAGTACGGTGCCGAGGGGGTGGGAAGGGAGAGGGGGAGGAGCAGAGGGAAAGGGGGGAGAAGAGGGCTTAGCTGCGGAGAGGTGAAGGGTGGGGTAGAGGGAGCAGAGAGAAAAGGGGGGAGCTCAGTCTGGGAAGGCCTTAAGACTGTGAGCCCCATGTGGGACGACCTCATCACCTTGTATCCTCCCCAGCGCTTGAACAGTGCTGTGTACATAGTAAGCGCTTAACAAATGCCATCATTATTATTACAGTGGGCGCTGTTGGCTGAGTCTGTTTTTCAACAGATGATCTCGAGCTGGGAAATGCATCTGGACAGGCCTCCTAGGGCAGGTGGCCAATGTCATGAATCCACCCAGTTGGATTTGGGGGATTCGGCTCTGAACCATCTCCCTGCGGAGACTGTGGAGGATGGTGTCGGAAAAACCGACGGAAGGGTCATTCGTTCGTTCAATCGCATTTATTGAGCGCTTACTGTGTGCGGGGTCACAGCACTTTCCCCACCCACCCACGACCACGTCTCCAAGGTGAGGCCCACCCCTTCCAAACCTCGGTTGAGTCAGGAGCTTCTTGGAAGTTCACTGAACCTCTCAAATTTAAGTAGGAAGCAGTGTGGCCTAGTAGATAAAGCACGGGTCTGGGAGTCAGAAGGACCTGGGTTCTAATAATAATTTTGGTACTTGTTAAGAGCTTACTTTGTGCCAAGCACTGTTCTAAGTGCTAGATCCCAGCTCCTCCACTTGTCTGCTGTGTGACCTTGGGTAAGTCACTTCTCTGTGCCTCTGTTACCTGATCTGAAATATGGAGATCGAGACTTTGAGCCCCATGTAGGACATGAACTGCAGTCAGCCTGATTAGCTCTAGACTGTGATCACAATGTGGGCAGGGATTTATACGATCGTACTCAATAAATATGACTGAATGAATTAGCTTTTTTAAATGGTATTTGTTAAGCGCTTACTATGTGCCAACCACTGTTCTAAGCACTGGAGAAGATACAAGGTAATCAAGTTGTTCCTTGTGGGGCTCACAGTCTTCATCCCCTTTTTCCAGACGAGGTAACTGAGGCACAGAGATGTTAAGTGGCTTGCCCAAGGTCACAAGCTGACATCATTATTATTATTATTATTAAGCACTCAATAAATACAATCGAATGAGTGAAGCTGGGGAAAGTCACTTCTCTTCTCTGTGCCTCAGTTCCCTCATCTGTACAATGCGAATTCAATCCCTGTCCTCCCTCCTACTTAAATTGGGAGCCCCATGTGGGACCTGATTATCTTCTAGCTTGAGAAGCAGCATGGCATAGTGGATAATTATTATTGTTACTGCTATAATAATAATCATGAATTATTATTGCTATAATAACAATGATAATAATGACGGCATTTGTTAAGTGCTTACTAGGGGCTAAGCGCTGTTCTAAGTGCCAGGGTAGATACAAGGTAATCAGGGTGTCCCATGTGGGGCTCCCAGTCTTAATCCCCATTGGACCGATGAGGGAACTGAGGCACAGAGAAGCGAAGTGATCTGCCCAAGGTCACACAGCAGACAAGTGGCGGAGTCAGCATTAGAACTCATGTCCTCTGACTCTCAAGCTTGTGCTCTTTCCTCTAAGTCACGCTGCTTCTCTAAACACGGAAGATAGCACAGATAGAGCACGGATCTGGAAGTCAGAAGGTCAAGGGTTATCATCCCGGCTCCGCCACTTGTCTGCTGGGTGACCTCGGGCAGATCACTTCACTTCTCTGTGCCTCAGTTCCCTCATCTGTAAAATGAGATTAAGACTGTGAGCCTTATGAGGGACAGGGCCTGTGTCCAACCTGATTAGCCTGTATCTACCCCAGGGCTTAGAACAGTCCCGGGCACACAGTAAGCGCTTAACAAATATCATAACTATTATTATTATCTCCACCGGTGCTTCTTACAGGATTTGACAAATAGGAAGCACTTAAAAAAATACCATTTAAAAAATTCTTACCCAATACCACAATTATTATTCTTACCAAATACCACCCAGGGAAAGCCATTTTGCTCAAGATTCAGGGATCTTACAGACGCGGAAGAATTTGGTGCTTATTTTCACCAAGTGTTGGTTGAAGTTGGTACTTCCTTCCCCACTAGGTTTTTGACAGGTTTCCCACACGCTGCAGAGATTTCCCCTTTGCTCGGGGCTTCGTTGGCTTATATCTCTGAAAGGGATTTTCCATCGATGCGATGGGGCGTTGGGCTTGAAATCCCTCATATGAGACCGTAAGGGTCTGCCACGTGGAGGGTTCGAGACGCAGCATGGCCTAGCGGATAGAGCACGGGCCTGGGAGTCAGAGGACCTGGGTTCTACTTTTGCTTCCTTCACCTGTCTGCTATGTGACCTTGAGCAAGTCACTGAACTTCTCTATGCCTCAGTTACCTCATCTGTCAAGTGGGTATTAGGGCTGTGAGCCCCATGTGGGACATGGGTTTTGCCCAACCTGATTAACAATAATAATAATAATAATGTTGGTATTTGTTAAGCACTTACTCTGTGCAGAGCACCGTTTTAAGCGCTGGGGTGGATACAGGGTCATCAGGCTGTCCCACATGACGCGCACAGTCTTAAGCCCCATTTTACAGATGAGGTAACTGAGGCACAGAGAAGTTAAGTGACTTGCCCACAGTCACACAGCTGACAGGTGGCAGAGTTGGGATTCGAACCCATGACCTCTGACTCCCAAGCCCAAGCTCTTTCCACTGAGCCATGCTGCTTCTGTATGTACCTTACCTTGTACGTACCCCCAAACTTGATATAATTAGGAAGCACTTCAATGCCACTGAAATTCATGTATTCATTCAATCATATTTATTGAACGCTTACTGTGTGCGGAGCACTCAGCTAAGTACTTGAGAGAGCAATACAACAATAAACAGACACATTCCCTACCCCCAAGCTTGAAAGAATCACCAATATTGTTATTATTATTATAATTATTATCATTAGCTCTCCTTCTGCATTGTCTATGTACTTACATCTGTCACCTTTGGGCATTTTGTACATACCTTTAAATTATATATTATAAAGTATTTATTCACATAAATGTCTGTCTCCCCCCCAGACTCTAAGATCATAAGGGGCTGGAAACATGTCCTCTAATTCTGTTATACTTTCCCAAGCGCTTAGTACAGTGCTCTGCAAATAGTAAGCACTCAATAAATACCACTGATGATGATGATAATCATCATAGTGGATAATTATGGTGATGATAATGATAACAATAACTGTGATATTTGTGGGAGAAGCAGCGTGGCTCAGTGGAAAGAGCACGGGATTTGGAGTCAGGGCTCATGAGTTCGAATCCCAGCTCTGCCACTTGTCGGCTGTGTGACTGTGGGCGAGTCACTTAACTTCTCTGTGCCTCAGTTCCCTCATCTGTAAAATGGGGATTAAGACTGTGAGCCCCACGTGGGACCACCTGATTCCCCTATGTCTACCCCAGCGCTTAGAACAGTGCTCGGCACATAGTAAGCGCTTAACAAATACCAACATTATTATTATTATTATTTACTAAGCACTGGGGTGGATACAAGCAAATCGTGTTGGACACAGTCCCTGTCCCACGTGGGGCTCCCAATCTCAATCCCCATTTTACAGAGGAGGTCACTGAGGCCCAAAGAAGTGAAGTGACTTGCCCAAGGTCACCCATCAGATAAGTGGCGGTGCCGGGATTAAAACCCACGATCTTCTGACTCCCAGGCTCGGCCTCTATCTGCTATGCCATGCTGCTTCTCACGACGATGTTGGTATTTGTTAAGCGCTTACTATGTGCAGAGCGCTGTTCTAAGCGCTGGGGTAGATACAGGGTATTCGTTAAGCTTACTATGTGCAGAGCGCTGTTCTAAACGCTGGGGGAGATACAGGGTCATCGGGTTGTCCCAGGTGAGGTTCACAGACTTAATCCCCATTTTACAGATGAGGGAACTGAGGCACAGAGAAGTGAAGTGACTTGCCCCCAGTCACCCAGCTGACAAGTGGCAGAGCCGGAATTCGAACCCATGACCTCTGCCTCCCAAGCCCGGGCTCTTTCCACTGAGCCACGCTGCTTCTCAGTGATACTGACCTGTTAATAGGTTAGGGCTCTTTGGGGAGGGGGAGAAGTTGGCTAAAAAGGCCACCAAAAATGCTTTTTAGAGCCTCCTGTCAGGAAGACTGAGGTGTTGAGAAGGAATTTCTACGCGGAGGAATTGATGCTAGGACTGGTGCCCTGGTCATCGTCACTCATTCATTCATTCAATCGTATTTATTGAGCGCTTACCGTGCGCAGAGCACTTGATGCCCTCCGGTACCTGTCTGTCACGTTCTTGCGGGGCCTAGAGAGCAACGAGCGAGCGGCCAGGGACGCAGCACGCGGCGAGGTGCCCACGGAGGGGTTAGACCAAGCCCAGGCCCCACTGGCGGGAGCGGTGACAGAGGCCCAGAGCCGCCGCTGGGCCCGAGCCTGACCAACGAGCGGGAGGCAGGAGCGTGGCGCGGGGCCAAGTGCCCACGCTGGGGTTTGATAATAAAAATGATGGTATTTGTTAAGCGCTTACTATGCATCAAGCTCTGTTCTATGAGCTGGGGTAGATACAGAGTAAGCAGGTTGTCCCCCGTGGGGCTCACGGTCTTAATCTCCATTTTACGGATGTGTTAACTGAGGCCCAGAGAATAATAATAATAATGATGTTGGTATTTGTTAAGTGCTTACTATGCGCACAGCACTGTTCTAAGCGCTGGGGTAGATACAGGGCAATCAGGTTGTCCCACGTGGGGCTCACAGTCTCAATCCTCATTTTACAGATGAGGGAACTGAGGCCCAGAGAAGTTCAGTGACTTGTCCGAGGTCACGCGGCAGACAAGTGGCAGAGCCAGGATCGGCACCCACGTCCTCTGACTCCCAAACCCGGGCTCTTGCCACTAGGCCGTGCCGGAGGGGCTCAGTACCGAGTGGTTACGGGGCTGGGCTGTTAAGCCACTGTGGTCTGCATGCACGGGTTCGGATCCCACCCTCGTCGGCTTTGTTTCGTTTGGAAGCAGCATGGCCTCGTGGGGAGAACACAGGCCTGGGAGTGAGAAGGCCATGGGTTCTAATCCAGGATTTGCCACTTGTCTGCTGTGTGACCTTGGGCAAGTCACTTCACTTTTCTGGGCCTCAGTTCCCTCATCTGTAAAATGGAGATTGGGACTGTGGGCCCCACGTGGGACAGGGACAACCCGATTATCTTCTATCTACCCCAGCGCTTAGAACAGCGCCTGGCATATGATAATAATAATGCCGGTATTTGTTAAGCGCTTAACTATGTGCCAGGCACCGTACTAAGCCCTGAGGTGGATACAAGCAGATCGGGTTGGACACGGTCCCTGTCCCACATGGGGCTCACAGTCTCAATCCCCACTTTACAGATGAGGGAACTGAGGCCCAGAGAAGTGAAGTGACTTGCCCAAGGTCACACAGCAGATAAGTGGCAAAATTGGGATTAAAACCTATGACCTTCTGACTCCCAGGCCCAGGCTCTATCCACTATGCCATGCTGCTTCTCTAGTAGCCACTTAACAAACACCCTAATTATTATTAGTAGTAGCAGTGAAGTCTAAGCTCCTTAAGGACAAGGATTGCGTCTACCTATTGTACTGTACTTTCCCAAGTGCTGAGTCACTTGGGGGAGGTGCTCAGTACAGTGCTCTGACACAGCGGAATCTAAGCTCTTTGAAGGCAGGGATCGCGCCTACTAACGGTACTCCCAAGCACTCAGTCCAGTGCTCTGCACAGAGCAGGCTGCAGGCTTCTTGAGGACAAGGGGTGTGTCTTCCAACTGTCTTGTCTCCCAAGCGCTTAGTCCGGTATTTTGCAAAAGTAAGAACTCAAAAGTTTTCGATCAATTTTTCAATGTTTAAAGGAGACTATGATTCCACGTTTTGAATCCCACACCTGTTGGGAAAATGAAAAGCACAGAACTGCTTGTGATATTGGCTAAGAGGAAATGGAAATAATAGCAAGATATTCGGGTCAATCAATCAATCAATCACATTTATTGAGCACTTACTAAGCGCCGAGCATGTCCTAAGGGCTTGGGAGAGTATTATATAACAATATAGCGGACACATTCCTGGCCCTTACAGTCTAGAGGGGGAGACGGACATCATTAAGTATATTATGGATACGGACAGAAGTGCTGTGGGGCTGGGAGCAGGGACGAATAATTCAATAGTATTTATAGGATTTATTGAGCGCTTACTATGTGCAGAGCACTGTACTAAGCGCTTGGAATGAACAAGTGGGCAACAGATAAGAGACAGATAGAGACAGTCCCTGCCGTTTGACGGGCTTACGGTCTAATCGAATAAAGGAAACAAGTCAGGGCGAAGCAGAAGGAAGTGGGAGAAGAGGAAAAGATGACTTAGTCAGGGAAGACCTCACGGAGGAGACGTGCCTTCAATAAGGCTTTGAAGGTGAAGAGAATGATTGTCGGATATTTTAATTTAATTTAATAATGGTATTTGTTAAGTGCTTACTGTGTGACAAGCACTCTTCTAAGCGCTAGGGTAGATATGAGGTAAGCAGGTTGTCCCCCGTGGGGATCGCGATCTTAATCTCCATTTTACAGATGAGGTAACTGAGGCCCAGAGAAGTTAAGTGGCTTGCCCAAGGTCACCCAGTGGACAAGTTGCAGAGCAGGGATTAGAACCCACGACCTCTGCTTCCCAGACCCATCCTCTTTCCATTAAATGGGGGATGGCATCCCAGGACAAAGGCAGGAAGTGGCCGAGGAGTTGGCGGCTTGATGGACAAGATCGAGAGATCAGTCCATCATTTGCTAGTTCACATCTGAGGAAATGTGAGCATTTCCCCATTCTTCCATGTCTTAATTTATCATAAAAGGGGGGCGCCCAGCTGGAAAAAGGGGGATCACCTGGGATATTTGCTCAACCACATCCCGAGGAAGATGGGTTTCAAACCCGAGCCATCTTCCGCTCTCCATTTTGGGCAGTGACTCCATCTCCATAGAACCACTTGATGGAAGCCAGTGAAACCCACCGCACCCAGGCCTAAATCTGGGGTGGTGGAGGGACTCTTGGTGTTACACAAAAGTGAGGGGTCAATGTGCAAAGTCTCTGAAGTCCAAATGAGCTGTGTGTCTCAATCATCTAGTCCAGAGGAGTCGGGGCTCTGAATTGTCCGTTTCAGAATTTTCAGGGTTCTGAATTGTCCAAACCAGAAGTAACAGTTCTCTGAATTGTCCATTTCAGATATTTTATGGCTTTGAATTGTCCATTCCAGAAACAACAACTCTCTGAATTGTCCATTTCAGAAGGTTCAGGGCTTTCAATTGTCCATTCCAGAAGTAACAGTTCTCTCGATTTTCCCTTTCAAAAGGTTTGGGGCTCTGAATTGTTCATTCCAGATAACAGTTCTCAGAATTGTCTATATTTCAGAATTTTGGGGACTTTGAATGGTCCATTCAGAAGTAACGATTCTCTGAATTGTCTATATTTCAGAATTCTCAGGGCTCTGAAATGTCCATTCTGGAAGTAACAGTTCTCTGAATTGTCCATTTCAGAAGGTTCAGGGCTCTGAATTGTCCATTCCAGAAGTAACAGTTCTCTGAATTATCCCTTTCAGATATTTTATGGCTTTGAATTGTCCATTCCAGAAATAGCAGTTCTCTGAATTGTCAATATTTCAGAATTTTTAGGGCTCTCAATTGTCCATTCTGCAAGTAACAGTTCTCTGAATTATCCGTTTCAGATATTTTATGGCTTTGAATTGTCCATTCCAGAAGTAACAGTTCTCTGAATTATCTAGCCCAGAGATGACAGGACTCTGAACTGTCTATTCCAGCAAATAAGGGCAATGAATCACCTGGTCCAGAGGTGTCAGGACTATGAATTGTTTGTTCCAGAAGAGTCAGGATTATGAATAGTCTAGTCCAGAGGGGTCTGGGCTCTGTCTATTCCAGAAGAATCAAGGGATCTGAATGATCTAATCCAGAGGTGCCAGGACTCCGAATTGTCTATTGCGGAATTTCAGGGCTATGAAATGTCTAGTCCCATGAAATGCCAATTTCATAGGTGCCAGGGCTCTGAAATATCTTAATTCTCAGATGTTGGGGCTCTGAATTGTCTAGGCAAAAGGGAAGCAGCGGGGTGTAGTGGATAGAGCACAAGTCTGGGAATCAGAAGTTTACAGGTTCTAATCCCTGCTCTGCCACCTGTCTGCTCTGTGACCTTGGGCAAGTCACTTCACTTCTCTGGGCCTCGGTTACCTCATCTGTAAAATGGGGATTGAGGCTGTGAGCCCCACAGGCGAAAGGGACTGTAATAATAATAATAGTAATTATGGTATCTGTTAAGTGCTTACTATGTGCAGAGCACTGTTCTAAGCGCTGGAGTAGATACAGGGTAATCAGATTGACCCACATGGGCTCACATTTTTTTTTTAAATCCCCATTTTTACAAATGAGGTAACTGAGGCACAGAGAAGTTAAGTGACTTGCCCACTTGGTTGGACTGTAACCAACCTGATTTGCTTGTATCCCCCCAGCGCTTAATACAGTGCCTAGCACTGTACCCGTCCGCTCAACTGTATATATTTTCGTTACCCTATTTATTTTGTTAATGAATTGTACATCGCCTTGATTCTATTTAGTTGCCATTGTTTTTACGAGATGTTCTTCCCCTTGACGCTGTTTAGTGCCATTGTTCTTGTCTGTCCGTCTCCCCCGATTAGACTGTAAGCCCGTCAAATGGCAGGGACTGTCTCTATCTGTTGCCGACTTGTTCATCCCAAGCGCTTAGTACAGTGCTCTGCACATAGTAAGCGCTCAATAAATACTATTGAATTGAATGAACATAGTAAGTGCTTAACAAATACCATCACTATTATTATTATCCCGACCCTGCCGCTTTTCTGCTGTGGGATCTTAGGCAAGTCACTTCACTTCTCAGTGCCTCAGTTCCCTCTGCAAAATGAGGATTAAGACTGTGAGCCCTTTGTGGGACAGGGACTGTTTCCAACCTGATTTGCTTGTCTCCACCCAAGCACTTAGTACAAGGTCCGGCATATAATAAGCACTTAACAAGTACCATATTTATTATTATTATTAATATTATTAAGACAGAAGTGTCGGGGCTATTCATTGCCCATTCCAAAAA
Source organism: Ornithorhynchus anatinus (assembly GCF_004115215.2). NCBI lineage: Eukaryota > Metazoa > Chordata > Mammalia > Monotremata > Ornithorhynchidae > Ornithorhynchus > Ornithorhynchus anatinus. The sequence continues at coordinate 169,169,086 of NC_041729.1, forward strand.
TATGAGGGCTATGGATCACCTAGTCCATAGGTGCTAGGATTCTGAATTGTATAGTACAGAGGCTTCAAGGCTCTGACTCAGTTGTCTAGTCAAGAGGTGCTCGGGCTACGAATCGTCTAGTTCAGAAGTGTCACGGCTAGGCCTCAGCAAACCCCGACATCAATTAGCAATATGTATTCTTCCCTCAGGTCTAATCAAGCAAGTTGGTGTTGAATCATCTTGGATTCTCTTTGAGGACTTGTCTTATGCCGCCATGTCGTCTCCGACCCATAGTGACGCCATGGACACATCCCTCCCAGAACGCCCCGCTCTCCATCTGCAATCATTCTGATAGTGGATCCGTAGAGTTTTCTTGGGAAAAATCCAGGAAGTGATTTACCATCGCCTCCTTCCGTGCAGCAATCCTGAGTCTGCTACCCAGCTCAGGTGAGTTTTAACTTGTAGCAGATCGTCTTCCACTCGCTAGCCACTGGCTAAGCTAGAAATGGAGTGGACAGGCCTCTGCTTGACTCTCCCTCCCGAAGTCCAGATTGGTAGAGGACTGCAAACTCTCTAGGTGCCACCTTGAAAGGATTCTTTAGGGGCTACTGCTAATGAATCTGACACTGCTCAGATGGAAGAGAAATAAGGTTAGGTTTTGCCTCACAATTTCCCCTTCTGAATCTATTCCCTAACTCTGTTCATTCTCCAGCTTCTTCATCTTTAGGGTTTTGAGGGGAAACGTATATGATCTACAAAAAAACACCCATTGTTTTACAAGACTTTAGGTCCACGAATGAACAGATAGAAAGTTCATGCTTTGCTTGCTAATCCCCTTTCTATTAAACCTCTTAGTGCTTTTATATTCGGGGAACTACGGACACAAAGAGTCAGTAATTGCTGCAAATAATCCAGCTTTATGTTGCAGCTGCAAAATATAAAATTGTCTTTTCCTTTCTGGATGGTTCTAAATAAAAGGCGATCTGTAATACGGCCAGATGGCTCAATGTTGTAGTCCTGGAGAGGAAAGGAATCTGTAAGAGGAAGGAACACTTCCCATAAACCATGAAGATTATGACTAAGGCCAGGTATATCATCTGGCATGGTCTGCTCTCGTGAATGATTCAAATTGTGACTGAGTAGCAGTAATGGTTTTTATTGAGCACCTGCTAGGTACAGTGCACAGTATTAAATATTTGGGAAAATGCAACAATTAATCAATCAATAAACCAAACAAAGGGAGAGGATTCAGCCTTCCTTTTGATAATAATAATAATAGTAGTGATGATGGTATTCATTAAGCGCTTACTATGTGTCAAGCACTGTTCTAAGGACTGGGGTAGATACAAGATAATCAGGTTGTTCCACGTGAGGCTCACAGTTTTAATTCCCATTTTGCAGATGAGATAACTGAGGCCAAGAGAAGTTAAGTGACTTGCCCAAGGTCATACAGCTGACAAGTGGAGAGACATGCCATTTTCACAATACAATACAATGGTGTTTCTTGAGCGCTTACTGTGTGCAGAGCCTGTTTTAAACACTTGTCTTAGGCCATCGAGTCATTTCCAACCCATAATGATGCCACGGATACGTCTCCCAGAACGCCCCACTCTCCATCTTTCATTCATTCATTCATTCAATAGTATTTATTGAGCGCTTACTATGTGCAGAGCACTGTACTAAGCACTTGGAATGTACAAATCGGTAACAGATAGATATATTTCCTCCCCTCTGATGGGCTTACAGTCTAATCGGGGGAGACAGACAGACGAGAACAATGGCAGTAAATAGAATCAAGGGGAAGAACATCTCATTAAAACAATAGCCAATAAATAAAATCAGGGTGATGTACATCTCACTAACACCATTCCAGTAGGGGACCCACAGAGTTTTCTTGGGAAAAATCTGGAAGCGGTTTACCATTGCTGCCTTCCACATAGTAAACTCAAGTCTCCACCCTGGACTCTCTCCCAGGCTCTCTCCTGCCCAGCATAGGTGAGTTTTGCCTTGTAGCCAATGGCCTCCACTCGCTAGCCACTGGCCAAGCTAGGAATGGCTTAAACAGGCCTCTGCCTCACTCTCCCTTCCCGTAGCCGAGACTGGTAGAGGACGGAAAACTCTGCAGGTGCCACCCTGAGAAGAGTTTAAGCACTTAAGATAGGATAATATAACAGTTGGTAGAATCATTCCCTGACCACAATAAACTTACACATCCCACCTCACCCATTCTGTTCTTCCCCTTCCTTTAATCAGTCGTTCATTCATATTTATTTAATAATAATGATGATGGTATTTGTTAAGTACTTACTATGTGCCGGACACTGTATTCATTCATTCAATCATATTTATTGAGTGCTTACTGTGTGCAGAGCACTGTACTAAACGCTTGGGAAAGTACAGTACAGCAATAAAGAGACAATCCGTAAACACACTGAGCTCATAGTGTAGATGGGGGGAGACAGACATTAAAGCAAGCAAACGGGCATCGATATGAATAAATAAAATGACAGATATATACACGAGTGCTGTGGGGCGGGTGGATGAGCAAAGGGAGTGAGTCAGGGCGACGCAGAAGGGAGTGAGAGCTGAGGAAAAGTGGGGCTTAGTCTAGGAAGGCCTCTTGGAGGAGATGGGCCTTCGATAAGGCTTTGAAGGAGGGGAGAGTCAGTCAGTAGTAATAGTAATTGTAATAGAAATAGTGCACTAAGTGGTGGGGTGGATAAAAGCAAATTGAATTGGATAGAGTCCCATCCCATGGAGGGCTCACAGTTTCAATCCCCATTTTAAAGATGAGCTCACTGAGGCCCAGAGAAATAATAATGTTGGTATTTGTTAAGCGCTTACTACGTGCAGAGCACTGTTCTAAGTGCTGGGGTAGATACAGGGTAAACAGGTTGTTCCATGTGAGGCTCATAGTTAATCCCCATTTTCCAGATGAGGGAACTGAGGCCCAGAGAAGTGAAGCGATTTGCCCACAGTCACCCAGCTGACAAGTGGCAGAGCCGGGATTCGAGCCCATGACCTCTGCCTCCCGGGCCTGGGCTCATTCCGCTGAGTTACGTAAATAAAGTGACTTGCCCCAGGTCACACAGCAGACCTGTGGCGGAGCCGGGATTAGAAGCCATGACCTTCTGACTCCCAAGCCCGTGCTCTATCCATCATGCCATTTAACGCTTACTATGTGGAGAGCACTGTACTAAGCGCTTGGAAGAGTACAGTATAATCACAAACAGACACGTTCCCTGCCCATGTCGAGCTTACAGTCTAGAGGGCGATCTTACAGTCCATATCACCTGTCACCCACTCCGACTGCTAGCCGTCGTATCCAGAGAAGTGAGGTTTGTCGACTGGGTTGTAGAAGGAGACAAGCGAGGTAAGGTAGGAGGGGGCAAGGTGATGGACAGCTTTAAAGCCAAAAGTGAAGAGTTTTCATTTAATTCAGTCACTCCGCTAACCGGATCATCTTTCCGCAAAAATGTTCAGTCCCCAAATTCCTATCTCATCTCGTTCTCCTCTTACAGGCCAGCCCGTACACTTTGCTCCTTTAATGCCAACCTACTCACTGTACCTCCATCTCATCTATGTCGCTGCCGAACTCTGGCCCACGTCCTGTCTCCGGCCTGGAATGCCCTCCCTCCTTACATCCGACAGACGATCCCTCTCCCCACCTTCACAGCCTTACTGAAGACACATCTCCTTCGAGAGGCCCTCCCTGACAAAGCCCTCGCTTCCTCTTTTCCCGCTTCCTTCTGCACTGCCCTGATTTGTTCCATTTATTCACCCCTCACTCAGGTCCCCCGCGCTTATGTCCGTATCCAACATTAATTTACTCATATCCATATCTGTCTCCCCATCTAGACTGCAAGCTAATTGTGGGCAGGGAATATGTCTACCAACTCTATTATGTTGTTAAATTGTACTCTCAAATGCTTAGTCTTCATTCATTCAATTCATTCAATAGTATTGATCGAGCGCTTACTATGTGCAGAGCACTGTACTAAGCGCGTGAATGTACAAATCGGCAACAGATACAGTCCCTGCCCTTTGACGGGCGCACAGTCTAATCAGGGGAGACAGACAGACAAGAACAATGGCAATAAATAGAGTCAAGATAAAGCCAAGATAAATAGAGTCAAGATTAGTACACAGTAAGACCTCAGAAAATACAACTGACTGACTGATTGATATCTCTCTGACCGCTAATTCTCAGTCTCTTGGGCTCCTACTCTGCATTCCATCGTCCGACTGTGGTTTAGTTCAGGGTCCCGTCTATTCTCCCTCTTCGCGCACTCCCTTGGAGAACTCATTTGCTCCCATGGCTTCAACTACCATGTCTACGTGGATGATTCCCAAATCTATATCTCCAACCCTGACCTCTCTCCTTCACTACGGTCTCATATTTCCTTCTTCTTTCAGACTCTAGCCTGTAAGCTTGGTTTGGACAGGGAACTTGTCTGTTAATTCTGTTACATCGTACTCTCCCAAGTACTTATTGCAATGCTCTGCACATAGTAAGAGCTCGATAAATACCACTGTTGGATTGACTGAGGACAGCTCTCCTTGGATGTCCTGCCGCCACCTCAAACTTCACACATCTGAAAACAGAATTCCTCATCTTCCCACCCATACCCTGTCCTTCCCCCCGACTTTCCCATCACTTTCCCAATAGCTTCACCAACCTCTCTGTCCCACAAGCCCGTAACCTCTGTGTTATCCTCGATTCATCTCTCTCATTCAACATATTCAGACAGGCACCAAATCCTTTAAGTTTTACCTTTCCCAACATTGCTAAAATCCTTCCATTCCTCTCTCTCCAGACTGGTACCACGCTGATGCAAGCACTTATCCTACCCCTCCTTGATTACTGCGTCAACCTGCTTGTCGCTCTCCTTCCCTGCTGTCTCTCCCCACTTCAGCTTTTACTTTACTCTGCTGTTCTGATCATTTCCCTAAAAACATCTTTTCAGTTCACATCTCCTCACTCCTCAAGAACCTCCAGTGGTTGCCCACCCACCTCTGTTTCGAACAGAAACTCCTTACTGCCAGCTTTAAAGTGCTCGTCTGCTCATTTTTACCCGACTGATTTCCTACTAAAATGGCACTCCACATTTTTCACTCCCCTCACACCCACCTACTCACTGTACCTAAAGCACATTCATCTCACCACCGAACCCTTGCCCACGACTTCCCTCTGTCATGGAAGTCCCTCCGCTTTCATTTATCACAGATTGTCATGTACCCAACCTTCAGAGCCACATTAAAATCACAAGCCTTGATATCCCCTACCCTCTCTCTCCCTATTCCATGCCTCTGGCACTTGGATCTGTATAGTTTAAGCACTTGATATTTACGATACCCTCGGCCCCACAGCGCTTGTGTATATATCCGTAAATTATTTTAAAGTTTGTCTTCCCCTCCAAACTGCACGCTCCTTGTGGACAGGGAATGTGTCTATCAACACTGTTGCATTATACTCTCCCTAGCATTTAGTACAGTGCCTTGCACACAGCACTCAATAAATAGCGCTCACTGATTGACATCCCTGCTTGGACGTCCCGCCCACGCATCGAATTTAACATGCCCAATATTGAATTCCTTATCTTCCCACCCAAACCCTGTCCTGCCTCTGTCTTTTTCAGCACTGTATACACCACCATCCTCCCTACTTGACAAGCCAATAACGTTGGCATTGTCCTCCACTTCACTGAAGTGCTTAGTACAGTGCTCAGCACACAGTAAGTGCTCAATAAATACGATTGAATGAATGAATGAACTTCACATCTCTCTTTCCAGCCACGTAATTCAATGCCACCAAATCCCGTCAGTTCCATTGCTAAAATTCCGCCCTTTCGTCTCCATGCAAACTGCTTCCATGCTGATCCAAGCACCTACTCTATCCTTCCTAGACTACTGCATCTGCCTCCTCGCTGATCTCCCGGCCTCCTGTCTCTCCCCACTCCAATTCTGCCTTCGGGACATCTCTACTTGGATGTCCCATCGAAACCTCAAAATAACATGCCCGAAACAGAACTCCTTATCTTCCCACCCAGAGCCTGTCCTCAACCCAACGGCCTAGGGAAGTAGCACGGCCTAGTGGAAAGGGCACAGTCTTAGGAGTCGGAGGACCTGGGTTCTGATTTCAGCTTTGCCATTTATCTGCTGCCTGACCTTGGGCAAGTCACTTCACATTTCTGTGCCTCAGTTTCCTCATCTGCAAAATGTAGATTCGACATCTGCTCTCCCGCCTACTTAGACTGGGAGTCCCATGTGGGACCTGATTATCCTGTTTCTATCCCAGCACTTATTCATTCATTCCTTCATTCATTCATTCAGTTGTGTTTGGTGAGTGATTTCTGTGCACAAAGCACTGTACTGAGCACTTGGGGGAGTACAATACAACAACAAACAGACACATTCCCTGCCCACAATGAGCTTACAGTCTAGAAGGGGAGGGTGGGATATATACATATATATGTGATGGGGGGGATGGGAGGGAGGATGAATGAAGGGAGAAAGTCCTGGTGACAAAGAAGAGAGAGAGAAGAAGAGAGGAGGGCTTAGTCAGAGAAGACATCGTGGAGGAGATGTGCTCTTAGCACAGTGCTTCGCATATAATAATAATTATGGTATTTCTTTAGCACTTACAATGTGTCAGTCACTGTACTAAGCACTGGATAGTAAGTATTTAACAAACCACTGTTATTTACCATCGGCGTGGCTCAATGGAAAGAGCCCGGGCTTGGGAGTCAGAGGTCATGGGTTCGAATCCTGCCTCTGCCACTTGTCAGCTGTGTGACTGTGGGCAAGTCACTTCACTTCTCTGGGCCTCAGTTACCCCATCTGTAAAATGGGGATGAAGATTATGAGCCTCACGTGGGACAATCTGATCACTCTGTATCTACCCCAGCATTTACAACAGTGCTGTGCACATGGTAAGCGCTTAACAAATGCCATCATCATTATTATTATTATTAATAAAAAAGAGCACCACTCTCCCTGTTTTACAGTCCTTGACTTATAGGTCTCATTCCACCTGCATATTCCGCCTGTCACCGATCGTGTCTTGTCGTTTCTACCTCCAACACCCCTTTCTCCTCCATCCAAACTGCTGCCATGCTGATCTAACCATTTACCCTATCCCGCCTTGATCACTGCATCAGCCTCCTTGCTGACCTCCCTGACTCCCGTCTCTCCCCATCCCAGCCCGTACTTCACTCTGCTCCCCAGATCATTTTTCTAAAAAAAAGTTCAGACCACATTTTCCCATTCCTCAAAGCCCTACTAAAATCCCACCTTCACCAAGAGGCCTTCCCTCACTAAGTTCGCACTTCCCCCATTTCCTCTTCCTCTGCACTTGGCCCTGTTTCCTTTAAAAACTTGGTACACACCTTACTCTCAGCCCCACGGCACTTACCTACATATCTGTAATTTATTTAGTTAATGTCTGTCTCCCCCTCTAGACTGTATTCATTCATCCATTCAATCGTATTCATTGAGAGTTTACTGTTTGCAAAGCGCTGTACTAAGTGCTTGGGAGAGTACGGTATAGCAATTAATAGACACATTCCCTGTCCACAGTGAGTTTACAGTCTGCATGGCCCAGTGGCCAGAGCCCGGGCCTGGGGGTAGAAGGTCATGGCTTCTAATCCCAGCTCCACTACTTCACGTGTCTAAAACTGAGCTCCTTCTCTTCCCTCCCAAACCCTGTCCTCTCCCTGACTTGTCCGTCACTGTGGACGGCGCGACCATCCTTCCCGTCTCACAGGCCCGCAATCTTGGTGTCACCCTTGACTCAGCTCTCTCGTTCACCCCACGCATCCAATCCGTCACCAGCGGCTACCGGTCTCACCTTTACAATATCGCCAAGATCCGCCCTCTCCTCTCCATCCAAACTGCTATCGTGCTGGTACAAGCTCTCATAATATCCCGACTGGATTGATTGTGTCAGCCTTCTCTCCGATCTCCCTTCCTGCTGCCTCTCCCCGCTCCAGTCTATTCTTCATTCCTCTGCCCGGATCGGCTTCCTACAGAAACACTCTGGGCCTGTCACTCCCCTCCTCAAAAACCTCCAGTGGTTGCCTATCAACTTTTGCACGAAACAAAAACTCCTCACTCTGGGCTTCGAGGCTGTCCATCCCCTTGCCCCTTCCTACCTCTCCTCCCTTCTCTCTTTCTACTGCCCACCCCGCACCCTCCGCCCCTCTGCCGCCCACCTCCTCACCGTCCCCCGTTCTCGCCTATCCCGCCGTCGACCCCGGCCCACATCCTCCACTGTCCTGGAACGCCCTCCCTCCTCACCTCCGCCAAACTAACTCTCTTCCCCTCTTCAAAGCCCTACTGAGAGCTCTTCTCCGCCAAGAGGCCTTCCCAGACTGAGCCCCAACCCCCTTCTCTCTCTTCCCCTCTCCTCCCCTCCCCCCTTCCCCTCTCCTCAGCACGGTGCTCATTTGCATATATCATTTGCATATATTATTTATTACCCTATTTATTTTGTTAATGAGGTGTGTATCTCCTTGATTCTACTAATCTTCATGATGTTCTCTCATGTTTGTTTCGTTCTCTTTTGCTTTGCTGTCTTCCCCGTTTAGACTATGAGCCCGTCATTGGGCAAGGATCGTCTCTGTTGCCGAATTGTACGTTCCAAATGCTTAGTACAGTGCTCTGCACAAAGTAATCGCTCGAGAAATACTATTGAATGAATTGCCTGCTGTGTCACCTTGGGCAAGTCACTCAACTTCTCTGTGCCTCAGTTCCCTCATCTGTAAAATGGGGATTATAATAATAATAGTAATAATAATTATAGTACTTGTTAAGTGCTTACTACATGCCAAGCACTGTTCTAAGTGCTGGGGTAGATTCAAGGAAAACAGGTTGTCCCATGAGGGGCTCACAGTCTTAATCCCCATTTTCCAGATGAGGTAACTGAGGCACAGAGAAGTTAATTGACTTGTCCAAACTCACACAGCTGACAGGTGGTGGAGTCGGGATTAATAATAATAATGATGTTGGCATTTGTTAAGCGCTTACTATGTGCAGAGCACTGTTCTAAGCGCTGGGGTAGATACAGGGTCATCAGGTTGTTCCACGTGAGACTCACAGTCTTCATCCCCATTTTACACATGAGGGAACTGAGGCCCAGAGAAGTTAAGTGACTTGCCCAGAGTCACACAGCTGCCAAGTGGCAGAGCTGGGATTCGAACCCATGACCTCTGACTTCCAAGCCCCTGCTCTTGCCACGAAGCCTGTGATCCCTATGTTGGACAGGGACTGTGTCCAGCCGGAATATTCTGTAACTCCCCCCAGAGCTTAGAACAGTGCCTGGCACATAGTAAGTGTTTAGCAAATGCCATCGTTATTATTATTAGAGGGAGAGACAGACATTATTGTAAATAAATAAATAACCTCGTTGTGGGCAGGGAATAATAATGCTAATAATAATGTTATTTGTTAATAATAATAATAATGTTGGTATCTGTTAAGCGCTTACTATGTGCCGAGCACTGTTCTAAGCGCTGGGGTAGACACAGGGGAATCAGGATGTCCCACGTGGGGCTCACAGTCTTAATCTCCATTTTACAGATGAGGTAACTGAGGCACAGAGAAGTTAAGTGACTTGCCCACAGTCACACAGCTGACAAGTGGCAGAGCCGGGATTCGAACTCATGACCTCTGACTCCAAAGCCCGTGCTCTTTCCACTGAGCCACGCTGCTATGTGCCGAGCACTGTTCTAAGCACTGGGGGAGATACAGGGTCATCAGGTTGTCCCAGGTGAGGCTCACAGTTAATCCCTATTTTACAGATGAGGTAACTGAGGCACAGGGAAGTTAAGTGACCTGCCCACAGTCACACAGCTGCCAAGTGGCCGAGCTGGGATTCGAACCCATGACCTCTGACTCCCAAGCCCGGGCTCTTTCCACTGAGTCACGCTGCTTGCCTGGGCTTCTCTGGAATGTGTCTACCAACTCTGCGCCTGGGATTCAGGAGATCGAGGGTTCTAATCCCGGCTCCACCACTTGCCTGCTGTGTGACTGTGGGCAAGTCACTTAACTTCTCTGGGTCTCAGTTACCTCATCTGTAAAATGGGGATGAAGACTGTGAGCCTCACCGGGGACAACCTCATTCCCCTGTGTCTCCCCCAGTGCTCAGAACAGTGCTCTGCTCATAGTAAGCGTTTAACAAATACCAACACTATTATTAGTAGTAGTAGAGGACACGATCCTTGCCCTAAAGAGGTTTACTGAGTAGTGGAGGAGACAAATGTTCCAATAAATTAGTGCTTAACAAATACCACAATTAGTATTATTATTATTCCTCTCCCAAGTGCTTAATACAGTGCTCTGCACACCGTAAATGCTCAGTGAAATTTTTTAATGACATCGCCTTGATTCGATTTATTTGCTATTGTTTTAATGAGATGTTCATCCCCTCGATTCTATTTATTGCTATTGTTCTTGTCTGTCCGTCTCCCCGGATTAGACCGTGAGCCCGTCAAAGGGCAGGGACTGTCTCTATCTGTTACCGATTTGTACATTCCAAGTGCTGAGTACAGTGCTCTGCACATAGTAAGCGCTCGATAAATACTATTTAAAAAAAAATGAATACCACTGATTCTTTGATCCACCTCTGCATCAATCAGAAACTCCTCACTGCCGACTTTAAGGCATTCATTCAGCCCTCTCCTTCCTATCACGCCTCGCTGTTCTCCTACTATAACCCATCCCGCGCATTCGCTCCTCTAATCCTAATCTACTCCCTGTACCTCGATATTGCCTGTGTCCGCATTGATCCCTTCTTCATGTTCTCCCTCTGGCCTGGAACCTTTTTCCACTCTCCCCATCTTCAGAGCTCTCTTAAAATCACATCTTCTTCAAGAGACCTTCCCCAGCTAATCCCTGATTTTCCTTCCCTCCCCTCCCTTCTGTGTTGCTTGCGCACTTGAGTCTGTATCCCATAAGCACTTTGAAACTCACCTCACCTCCAGCCCCACAGCCATTTTGTAAATATCCTTCATCCTGTCACTTCCCTTGGCCATAATTTAATTGTAGCTTTTTTTTCCTCCACTGTAAGCCTCTTTAGGGCAGAATGTGAGTCCGTTGTTGGGTAGGGATTGTCTCTATCTGCTGCCAAATTGTACTTTCCAAGGGCTCTGCACACAGTAGAGAAGCAGCGTGGCGCAGTGGAAAGAGCATGGGCTTTGGAGTCAGGGCTCATGAGTTCGAATCCCAGCTCTGCCACTTGTCAGCCGTGTGACTGTGGTCAAGTCACTTAACTTCTCTGTGCCTCAGTTCCCTCATCTGTAAAATGGGGATTAAGAATGTGAGCCCCACGTGGGACATCCTGATTCCCCTGTGTCTACCCCAGCGCTTAGAACAGTGCTCTGCACATAGTAAACGCTTAACAAATACCAACATCATCATCATCATCATCATCAGTAATCGCTCAATAAATACGATTGAATGAATGAATGAATACTGCTATTACTACTAATAATGATGGTATTTGTTAAGTGCTCATTATGTGCCAGGCACTGTACTAAGCGGGGGGGTGGATACAAGCTCATAGGGTGGACACGGTTCCCGTCTAGCTGCCGACCCTTGGCTCAAGTCCTGCCTCTGGCCTAGAACGCCCTCCCTCCTCAAATCCGACAGGCAATTACTCTCCCCCACTTCAAAGTTTTACTGAAGGCCCATCTCCTCCAAGAGGCCTTCCCAGACTAAGCCCCACTTTTCCTCATTTCCCACTCCCTTCTGAGTCACTCTGATTCGCTCCCATTCTCCCCTCTCCCAGCCCCATAGCACTTATATATATATATATATATATATATATATATATATATATATATATATATATATCTGTAATTATATTTATTTATATTGATGTCTGCATCCCCCGTCTAGACCGTGAGCTCGTTGTGGGCAGGGATTGTCACTGTTTAATGTTGGATTGTACTTTCCCAAGCGCCTAGTATAGTGCTCTGCACACAGTAAGTGCTTAATAAATGTGACTGAATGAATGAATGTCTCGACTGAGTGGGGAGAGATAGGAGGCAGAGAGGTCAGGAAGGAGGTTGTTATAATAATCAAGGCAGGATAGGATAAGTGCTTGAATTAAGATGGTAGTAATTTGGATGGAGAGGAAGGGGTGGGTTTTAGGAATGATGTGAAAGTTGAACTGACAGGATTTAGTGATAGGAGGAGAACCAGGAGAAGACAGTGTCAGCGAAGTTAAGGTTAGATAAGTCTCCTAGAAAGGAGGGTTCAACAGGGTCAAAGGCAGCTGAGAGGTCAGATGTCAAGGAGGATTAGGATGAAGTAGAGGCCATTGGATTTGGCAAGAAGGAGATCTTCAGAAGCGCTGCTCCTTCTATCAAACATGGCTAGTATAAAGACCACCGAATATCCGTGGCTCAGTGGAAAGAGCACGGGCTTTGGAGTCAGGGCTCATGAGTTCGAATCCCAGCTCTGCCACTTGTCGGCCGTGTGACTGTGGGCAAGTCACTTAACTTCTCTGGGCCTCAGTTCCCTCATCTGTAATGGGGATTAAGACTGTGAGCCCCACGTGGGACAACCTGATTCCCCTGTGTCTACCCCAGCGCTTAGAACAGTGCTTGGCACATAGTAAGCGCTTAACAAATACCAACATTATTATTATTATTATTAGTGACCTGTGAGAGGTCATTCATTCATTCAGTCGTATTTACTGAGCGCTTACTGTGTGCAGATCACTGTACTACGGTCTTGGAAAGTACTATTTCTCCTGCCCACCCCGCACCCTCCGCTCCTCTGCCGCCCACCTCCTCACCGTCCCCCGTTCTCGCCCATCCCGCCGTCGACCCCCGGCCCACGTCCTCCCGCGGTCCCGGAACGCCCTCCCTCCTCACCTCAGCCAAACTGATTCTCTTCCCCTCTTCAAAACCCTCCTTAAAGCTCACCTCCTCCGAGAGGCCTTCCCACACTGAGCTCCCCCCTTCACCTCTCCGCAGCTAAACCCTCTTCTCCCCCCCTCCCTCTGCTCCTCCCCCTCTCCCGTCCCACCCCCTCGGCACCGTACTCGTCCGCTCGACTGTATATATTCATCACCCTATTTATTTTGTTTAATGAGATGTACATCACCGTGATTCTATTTATTTGCCATTGTTTTAATGCACTCTTCTTCCCCTTGATTCTATTTATTGCCATTGTTCTTGCCCCGTCTCCCCCGATTAGACCGTAAGCCCGTCAAAGGGCAGGGACCGTCTCTGTTACCGATTTGTACATTTCAAGCGCTTAGTACAGTGCTCCGCACATAGTAAGCGCTCAGTAAATACTATCGAATGAATGAATGAAAGATAGAGACAACCCCTAACCAACAGCGGATTCATAGTCAGTGTCCTTGGAGCGAAGAGGGTGGAAGCCAGATTGGAGGGAGTCAAGAAGAGAATTGGAGGAGAGGAACTTGAGACAGTGGAGGTAGACAGTTCCCTCAAGGAGTTTGGAGAGGAATGGTTGGAGGGAGACGGGGCGGTAACTGGCAGGAGCCAAGGGCTCGACGGAGGGATAGTTTAGGGTAGGGCAGACGTCAGCATGTCTGAAAGCAGTGGAGAAGAAGCCACTGGAAAGCGAACACTTCAAGATGGTGGTCAAGGAGGGAGGAAGGGACGGAGCGAGAGCTTTGATAAGGTGCAGATGGATGGGGCTGAATGCGCAGGAGGAGGGGGTGGATAGAAAAGAGGGGAGGTAGGAGATCTCTTGAGACACTGCTGGGAGAGATGTGACCATCAGAGAGGCAACAGAAGAAGGATGCTCCAGTGGTTGCCTTTAGACTGTAAGCTCCTTGTGGGCAGTGAACGTGTCTACCGACTCCATTGCGCTGTCCTCTTCCAAGTGCTCAGTTCTCTGCCCACATTACGTGGCTCAGTGGAAAGAGCCCGGGCTTGGGAGTCAGAGGTCATGGGTTCGAATCCCAGCTCTGCCACTTGTCTGCTGTGTGACCGTGGGCAAGTCGCTTCACTTCTCTGGGCCTCAGTTCCCTCGTCTGTAAAATGGGGATTAAGACTGTGAGCCTCACGTGGGACAGCCTGATGAACCTGTATCTACCCCAGCGTTTAGAACAGTGCTCTGCACATGGTTAAGCGCTAAACAAATACCAACATTATTATTATTATTAAAGCACTCGATAAATACCATTTTTTGATTGACTGGTTGTCCATCCACCTCCACGTCAAATGAAAACTCTTCACCATGAGCTTTAAAGCCGTCAATCGGCTTGCCCAGCCCTACCTTACTTCCCTGATCTCCTACTCCAACCCAGCCCGCACACTCTGCTTAAAGCTTAAAGCTCACCTCCTCCAAGAGGCCTTCCCAGACTGAGCTCCCCCTTTTTTTTTACCCTCTGCTCCCTCTACCCCCCCTTCACCTCTCCGCAGCTAAACCCTCTTCTCCCCCCTTTCCGTCTGCTCCTCCCCCTCTCCCGTCCCACCCCCTCAGCACTGTACTCATCCTCTCGACTGTCTATATCTTCATCACCCTATTTATTTCGTTTAATGAGATGTACATCACCCTGATTCTATTTATTTGCCATTGTTTTATGCGATGTTCTTCCCCTTGACTCTATTTATTGCCATTGTTCATGCTTGTCTGTCTCCCGCGATTAGACCGTAAGCCCATCAAAGGGCAGGGACTGTCTCTATCTGTCGCCGACTTGTACATTCCAAGCGCTTAGTACAGTGCTCTGCACATAGTAAGCGCTCAATAACTACTATTGAATGAATGAATGAACTCTGCTCTTCTATCGCCGAACTTCTCATGATGCTCTGGGTCTCCTCTTTGGTGTAGTGGATAGAGCCAGGGACCGGAAGCAAGAAGGTTATGGGTTCTAATCCCAGCTCTGCCCCTTGTCTGCTGTGTGACCCTGGGCAAGTCGCTTCACTTTTCTGGGCTTCAGTTACCTCATCTGGAAAACGGGGATTAAGACTGTGAGCCCCAGGTGGGACAAACTGAATACCTTGTATCTTCCCACTTAGAACAGTGCTTGGCATATAGTAAGCGCTTCCCAAGTACCATAATTATTACTATTATTATTATTATTATTGCTATTTCGCTGCCTGCCTCTCATTCCAGGAGCATGCTCCGAGGTGATCTGCCAGCCCACCCGGGTATCACTTCCTCTGCAGTATGTTGTCTGAGCAGCTGTGGAGGGATGTTTGTTGTTTGTACTCTCCCAAGAGCTTAGTACAATGCTTTGCACACAGTAAGCGCTCAATAAATATGATTGAATGAATGGATGGGGAAACACTAAAGCAAAAAGCTTTCTAGGCTGTCACCTAGGAGACCAGCTGGACTCTGAACTTTGCCTTCTCTGTTGTTTTAATGATCTATTTTACTTTACCTTCCCCATTCTGCCTGATGCCAAACCCCTCCCTGCTTTATTCTTAGACAAGAATTGTGTCTAACTCTTACGGGTTTATTATTTTCCCAGCCCTTAGTATAGTGTTCTGCACAACAGCAGGTTTTTAAGAAGTATTATTATTATTATCATTATTATGGCATTTGTTAAATGCTTACTATGTTCCAGGCACTATACTACATACTGGTGTGGATACAAGCAAATTGGGTTGGACACAGTCCCGGTCCCACGAGGGGCTCACAATCTCAATCCCCATTATGCAGATGAAGTAACTGAGGCCCGGACAACTAATAATGTTGGTATCTGTTAAGCGCTTACTAGGTGCAGAGCACTGTTCTAAGCGCTGGGAGAGATACAGGGTCATCAGGTTGCCCCACGTGAGGCTCACAGTTAATCCCCATTTTACAGATGAGGTAACTGAGGCACGGATACGTTAAGTGACTCGCCCACAGTCACCCGGCTGACAAGCGGCAGAGCCGGGAGTCGAACTCGTGACCTCTGACAACTGAAGTGACTAGACCAAGGTCATGCAGCAGGTGAGCGGTAGAGCTGGGATTAGAAACCAGGCCCTTCTGACTCCCAGGCCTGGGCTCTATCCACTAGACCACTTTGCTTATCTGCTCATCTCCTCCTCTAAACTGTAAACTCACTGTGGGCAGGCAATATGTCCATTATACTGTTGTGTTCTATTCTCCCAGGAGCTTAATACAGTGCCCTGCACACAGTAAAGCTCAATAAATACAACTGATTGATCAGTGGATTGAAATTGCTTCATCTTTCTGCGCCTCATCTTTTCTCATCCATAGAAAGGAGATTCAGTACCATATGGGACAGGGACCGTGCGGAAAATAATGACGGTATTTGTCAAGCGCTTACTATGTGCGAAGCATTTTCTTTCATCCTCAGCACTCAACGCAGCACACGGAACTCAGTGGAAAGAGCACGGGCTTTGGAGTCAGGGCTCATGAGTTCGAATCCCAGCTCTGCCACTTGTCGGCTGTGTGACTGTGGGCGAGTCACTTAACTTCTCGGTGCCTCAGTTCCCTCATCTGTAAAATGGGGATGACGACTGTGAGCCCCACGTGGGACGACCTGATTCCCCTATGTCTACCCCAGCGCTTAGAACAGTGCTCGGCACATAGTAAGCGCTTAACAAATACCAACATTATTATTATTATTATTAGTAAGCACTTTGGACATACCACAGTTATTAGGATTATTATCCAGCTTTGAAATGTTAGGAAAAACCCCAAGAGCAGAAGTGTGTCTGTGTGAACGTTCCAACTAAAGGGAGAATCGTCCCGAAAACCTGAGAAAGATTTTAGTGATTTTTCCATTTGGTTTGGGAGCAGAGGATAGGGTCATGATGACCAAACCATATCCATAAATGCCTGCATAAAATATGTGTGGTTGGGAAGAAAAGGGAAAAGAAAACTGACTGTGATTATGCTCATGGGCTTACAGATCTAATGTGGTTATTGGTTATATCTTCGTTCTATGCGGCCAGCTCTTATTATACATTATGAGTTTTGTCTTTCTTGCCACAGATGATATGCGAGAAGGAAAATAGCTGAAAAACAAAACCAGCTTATAGCAATGAGAAAAAGTTTAGCAGTTTGGAACATGACCCTAGAAATTTCCCAGGGGGAATTGTTAATTCCGGTTTTGTAATTGTTTGAGCCTCTATAGTACGTCTGCAGACGTCTGACTGGCTGGATTTTTGCCAGAATTTAAAAGCCAGAACTCACAAGAGCGTCAATCTAGATGTCTCTTTAGCAAGGGAAGAGGTTTTTCTTTTTTCTTTTTTGTTTTGTTTTGGTTTCAGTGGTATTTGTTAAGTTTTTGCTATGTGTCAAGCCCTGTTCTAACCGCTGAGTTAGACGCAAGTTAATTAATAATAATGTTGGTATTTGTGAAGTGCTTACTATGTGCAGAGCACTGTTCTAAGTGCTGGGGTAGATACAGGGTCATCAGGGTGTCCCACGGGAGGTTCACAGTTAATCCCCACTTTACAGATGAGGTAACTGAGGCCCAGAGAAGTGAAGTGACTTGCCCACAGTCACACAGCTGACAAGTGGCGGAGCCGGGATTCGAACCCATGATCTCTGACTCCCAAGCCCCTGAGCCAGGCTGCTTCTAAATAGTTTGGGCATAGTCCCTGTCCTATGTGGGGCTCGCAGTCTAAGTAGGAGGGAGTACAGGGACTGAATCCTCACTTTACAGAGGAAAAAAACTGTGGTACAGAAGAGTGAAGTGACTCGCCCAAGGTCACACCGTAAGCAAGTAGAGGAGCGGGGATTTGAACCCAGATCCTCTGACTCTCCGGCCCTTTTCTCTCCCACTAAGTTTCTCCAATCAATCAGTCAAAGGTATTTATTCAATGCTTACTACGTGCAGAACACTGTAACTAAGCACTGTGTGGCCTAGTGGAGAGAGTGTGGTGTCAGGCGACCTGGGTTCTAATCCTGCCTCCACCGCCCGTCTTCTGTGTAAGCCAACTCACTTAACTTCTCTGTGCCTCAGTGACCTCATCTGTCAAGTGGTGATTAAGACTGGGAGCCCCATGTGGGACAGGGACTGCGTCAAACCTGATTACCTTGTATCTACCCTAGCTTTTAGTACAGTGTCTGGCACGTAGTAAGCGCTAAGCAAATTATAATTATATTATTATGGTATTTGTTAAGCGCTTACTATGTTCCAAGAATCGTTCTAAGCGGTTGGGGTAGATACGAGGTAATGAGGGTGTCGCCCATGTGGCGCACAGTCTTCGTCCCCATTTTACAGATGAGGTAATTGAGGCCCAGAGAAGTTAAGTGACTTGCCCAAGGTCACACAGCAGACAAGTGGTGGAACCGGAATTAGAACCCACAACCTCTGACTCCCAAGCCTGTGCTCTGGCCACTCAGCCACTCTCCTTCTCAAATAACTTTATTATTATTATATTGTTATTATCTGTTCTTTTTCTCTAAACAGATTTAGATGGTAAACTCAGGGAGGGCAAGGGTGGTGTACTGTTTTGCCTCCATGTTCGGCACTGAACCAACAAATACTACAGAGGTTGTGCGGTCCAGTGGAAAGTGCACAGGAAGGGTGAAGCAGCGTGGCTCAGTGGAAAGACCCCGGGCTTCGGAGTCAGGGGTCATGAGTTCGACTCCCGGATCTGCCACTTGTCAGCTGCGGGACTGTGGGCGAGTCACTTCCCTTCTCCATGCTTCAGTTACCTCATCTGTAAAATGGGAATTAACTGTGAGCCTCACGTGGGACAACCTGAGGACCCCGTGTCTACCCCAGCGCTTAGAACAGTGCTCTGCACATAGTAAGCACTTAACAAATTCCAATTTTATATCCACTCCAGGGTTGAGCACGTAATAATAATGTTGGTATTTGTTAAGCGCTTACTATGTGCAGAGCATTGTTCTAAGCACTGGGGTAGACACAGGGGAATCAGGTTGTCCCACGTGGGGCTCACAGTCTTAATCCCCATTTTACAGATGAGGTAACTGCCCACAGTCACACAGCTGACAAGTGGCAGAGCTGGGATTTGAACCCATCTCCTCTGACTCCCAAGCCCGGGCTCTTTCCACTGAGCCACGCTGCTTCTCTGTACTAAGCGCTTCACAAATGCGAGAATTATTAGCATTATCATTACTGCTTGGAATAGACTTAAAATGCAGCAGGAAGCAGCGTGGTCTAGAGGATAGAGTCCACCCTGATTTTCTTGCATTCACCCCGGGGCTTATAGTACAGTGTCTGGCACATAGTAAGCGCTTTACAAGCACCGCAAATATTATTATTATTATTATTATTAAGGTGGAGGGAGGGCTTTGCTGGGAGGCTTTAGTAGTGGAGGGGGAAGATCGATGAACTGGAGAGAAACAGAGGCAGGATTAAAGGCCAGAAGGAGCCATGGGCCATGGGATGGTAAACTCGTTGTGGGCAGGGTAGGGTCCATTAATTTTTGCTTTGTCTTCTCCCAAGCACTTAGTAGAGTGCTGTGCACACCGTAAGCACTCAATAAATACAACTAACTGGCTGCTTGACTGAGGAGCTAGTGGATCCGACACTGAAAGGCTCCAAACCCTACTAAGTAGCCTAGCAACTCGGCTGTATCGTCTCTCCCCGAGCATCTACGTGATGTTTCCATGGTGTAGGAGAAGGAGCGTGGCGTGGCGGTTAGCGTACGGGCTCAGGAGTCAGAGGGTCATGAGTACTAATCCCTGCTCTGCTACGTGCAGAAGCAGCTTGCAGAAGCGGCGTGGCTCAGTGGAAAAGAGCCCGGGCTTGGGAGTCAGAGGTCATGGATTCAAATCCCGGCTCTGCCACTTGTCGGCTGTGTGACTGTGGGCAGGTCACTTCATTTCTCTGGGGCCTCAGTTCCCTCATCTGGAAAATGGGGATTAAGACTGTGAGCCTCATGTGGGATAACCTGATTACCCTGTATATCCCAGCACTTAGAACAGTACTCTGCACATAGTAAGCGCTTAATAAATACCAACATTATTATTATTATTACGTGCCTGCTGGGTGACCTTGGGCAAAGCCTTAAAGAGAGGAAGCGTGGCTTAGTGGAAAGAGCTCGGGGTTGGGAGTCAGAGGTCATGGATTCGAATTCCGGCTCTGTCACTTGTCAGCTGCGTGACTGTGGGCAAGTCACTTAACTTCTCGGTGCCTCAGTTACCTCATCTGTAAAATGAGGATTAAGACTGTGAGCCCCACGTGGGGCAACCCGATCACCTTTTATCCTCTCCAGCGCTTAGAACAGTGCTTTGCACATAGTAAGCGCTTACCAAATGCCATCATTATTATTTACTGAAGATCCCTTTTCTCCAAGAGGCCTTCCCACACTAAGCTCTACTGTTCCTCATCGCCCACTCCCTTCTGCATCGCCCTGACTTACTCCCTTTGCTCTTCCCCCTGCCAGCCCCACAACACTTATGTACATATCTGTAATTTTATTAATTTCTATTGATGTCCGTCTCCTGTCTTCTAGACTGTGAGCTCATTGTGGCCATGAAATTTGACTGATTATTGTTGCATTGTACTTTCCCAAGTACTTAGTGCAGTGCTCCGCACACGGTAAGCGCTTAATAAGTACGATCGAATGAATGAATGCTGGTTTCCTGCAGGACGCCTCGGGAAATGGGGGAGGAGAGTAATCGTCTATCGGATTTGAGGAGGGAGGGCGTTCCAGGCTAGAGGCAGGACGCGGGCCAGGGCTCTGCAGCGAGACAAGTGAGACGGAGGCCCAGGGGAAGGTTAACGGCGCTAAAGGAGTGAAATGTGCCGGCTGGATTGCAGAAGGCGAGAAGCCAGGTGAGGTAGCTTCGCAGCCTCTTCCAGTCAGGTGCGATCACGCTCCGCACACATTAAGCACGAGATGCAGCGTGATTTACTGGAAAAACCACGGGCTTGGGAGTCAGAGGTCGTGGGTTCTAATCCCGGCTCTGCCACTCGGCAGCTGTGTGACTTTGAGCAAGTCACTTCACTTCTTCAGACAGGTGGTGGAGCAGGGATTAGAACTCATGACCTTCTGAGTCCTAGGCTCATGCTCCATCCACTACACCGTGCTGCTTCCTATCCTGGGAAGCATCTCGGGCCTCATGTCCTCTCCTCTGCGGGGGCAGGAGCGTCGCTTCTCCAAAGTCCTGGCTGCTCAATTCTGAACCTCCAAGAATCCGCTCCGATTCCCTCCCTGTGTCCTGTGTCCTGCGTCTTGTGTCCGTCCGATGTTGATGGCACAAGCTTTTCCCGAGCCCTACTCTCCTGGGCCCACTGGCTTCGCTTCTCCTCACCTCAAGATGATCGTGGGGTCTTCTTCTTCTTCTCCGTCCACCCTAGCCCTTCTACTTCCTCTCCGATTCCTCTCTCTGATTGGTCTGGTTAAGTCTCCACACCTCCCTCGGAGAGGGGTGTGCTATGGAGTGACTCTCTGTTTTTATCGTATATAAGTGCTTACTATGTTCCAGGCACCGTATTAAGTCCTGGGGTAGATACAAGCTTGTCGGATTGGACACGGTCCCTGTCCTTCAGGGGGCTCACCATCCTAATCCCCATTAATTTCTGTCTCAAAAGCCCATAACCTTGGCGTCATCCTTGACTCCTCTCTAATTCACCCCACATATTCAATCCATCACCAAATCCTGTCGGTCCCACCTTCACTGCGTCGCTAAAATCCGCCCTTCCTTCTCCATCCAACCTGCTACCACGTTGACTGCCGTCCCACCTGGATGACCGCATCAGCCTCCTTGCCGACCTCCCAGCCTCCTGTCTCTCCGCGCTCATTCTACTGCCCAGATCATTTTCCTACGAAAACATTCGGGATGTGTCACCCTCTCTTCAAAAGACTCCAGTGGTTGCCCATCCGCCTCCACATCAAACATTGGCTTTAAGGGAGTCCTTCACCTTGACCCCTCCTACTTTACCTCACTACTCTCCTTCTACAACCCAACCCGCGCACTTCGCTTCTCTAGTGCTGCTAACCTTCTCGCTGGGCCTCCATCTCACCTATCTCGCCCACATCCTGACTTTGGCCTGGAACCCCCTCTCTCCTCAAATCCCACAGATAATTACTCTCCCCCGTTTCAAAGCCTTATTGAAGAGCCTTATCCAAGAGGCCTTCCCAGACTAAGCCCCTCTTTTCCTCTTCTCCTTCCTCCTCCTTTGTCACCCTGACTTGCTCCCCCTCCCAGCTCCACACCACTTATGTATATATCTGCATTGCATTTTATTTGTATTGTATTTGTATTTCTGTCTCCCCTTCTCTAGACTGTAAACTCACTGTGGGCAGGGAAGGTGTCTGTTTATTGTTGTATTGTACCTCCCAAGTATTTAGTACAGTGCTCTGCACGCAGTAAGTTCTCAATAAATACAATTGAATGAATGAATGATTGAATTTTACAGATGAGGTAACTAAGGCACAGAGAAGTTCAGTGACTTGCCCAACCAAAGACCCAGAGCAGCAAAGTGGTGAATCAGGATTAGAGCCCAGATCCTCTGACTCCCAGGCCTGTGCCCTTTCCACTGAGCCATGCTACCCTCCTGGCTTCCTCCTCCCTCTATGACTGGGGCCAGTGGAACTGGTGATTACGGCCTAGTACAGTGCTTGCCACACAGTATGTGCTCAATAGATATCCTTGAGTGATTGATTGATCAAGGGCTTTTGTCACCTTGTTATATGTCTAAAACTGAGCTCCTTATCTTTCCTCCCAAAGCCCGTCCTCTCCCTGACTTCCCTGTCGCTGTGGACAGAACGACCTTGCTTCCCGTCTCACAGGCCCGCAACCTCGGTGTCATCCTTGACTCGGCTCTCTCATTGGCTCCACACATCCAATCCGTCACCAAGGCCTGCCGGTCTCACCTTTACAATATCGCCAAGATCCGCCCTTTCCTCTCCATCCAAACGGCTATCTTACGGGTACAGGCTCTCATAATATCCCGACTGGATTACTGTGCCAGCCTTCTCTCTGATCTCCCTTCCTCCTCTCTCTCCCTGCTCCAGTCTATTCTTCATTCCACTGCCTGGATCATCTTCCTACAGAAACACTCTGGGCATGTCACTCCCTTCCTCAAAAACCTCCGGTGGTTGCCCATCAACCTCCGCACGAAACAAAAACTCCTCACTCTTGGCTTCAAAGCTCTCCATCCCTTTGCCCCCTCCTACCTCTCCTCCCTTCTCTCTTTCCACCGCCCACCCCGCACGCTCCGCTCCCCTGCCGCCCACCTCCTCACCGTCCCCCGTTCTCGCCTATCCCGCCGTCGACCCCCGGCCCACGTCCTACCGCTGTCCCGGAATGCCCTCCCTCCTCATCTCCGCCAAACTAACTCTTCTTCCAAGCCCTACTGAGAGCTCACCTCCTCCAAGAGGCCTTCCCAGACTGAACCCCCTCTTTGCCTCTGCTCCCCCCCTTTCTCTCCCCCCCAACCTCTGCTCTTCCCCCTTCCCCTCCCCTCAGCACTGGGCTCATTTGTATATATTATTTATTACCCTATTTATTTTGTTAATGAGGTGTACATCCCCTTGATTCTATTTGTCTTGATGATGTTGTCTTGTTTTTGTTTCGTTCTGTTTTGCTTTGCTGCCTGTCTCCCCCGTTTAGACCGTGAGCCATCACTGGGCGAGGAATGTCTCTATCTGTTGCCGAATTGTCCATTCCAAGCGCTTAGTACAGTGCTCTGAACATAGTAAGCGCTCAATAAATACTATTGAATGAATGAATGAATTTTGTCTTCCCAGTGACATCAAAAATTGAGAAAGTGAAGCTTGGAATTTGATTCTCTCTCTCCTCCCTGGGTACACTGTAAAAACCCAGCACCATCCAGGAACCAGCCTACCTCCTCTCCTGGAGAACCACCAGCACTTGACACGGAGCTCGGCCTTCGACAGGGACTCAGTAAATAATAATAATAATAATGTTGGTATTTGTTGGTAATAGAGGAGCAGTGTGGCCTAATGGAAAGAGCAGAGGCCTGGACGTTAGATGACCTTAATTCTAATCCCGGCACCACCGCTTGTCTGCTGCGTGACCTTGGGCAAATCACTTCACTTCTCTGTGCCTCAGTTATCACATCTGTAAAGTGGAGATTAAGACCGTGAGCTTCACGTGGGACATGGATTGTAACCAACCTGATTAGTTTGAAGCTAACGCAGCACATAGTACAGTGCCTGGAACACAGTAAGAACTTAACAGATACCAAAAAAAAAATGCTATTGATTGATCGATCGGTTCAGGGAGGAGGCAGATAGAAATTGGAGCCGACAGCTATATCCCAAGGCAGTCTCTCAGAGACCCCCATCGACAGAAGACTGATCTTCCTTTCGTATTTACTTTCCCTTCTCCACCCTCTCCGCCCCAATGGCCGTATCCTAAGCAAATCCTTCCTGGATTCAGGTGTGTGAAAATTCAGCCTCGTGAATGCCTCCAGCGTAATTCACCCCAGTACAACTGGAGACATTCCTTTGAAACGGTCACATTACCTGACTGAATTCTTGGATCGGCAGACCACAGAGCGTTCCCAATGAACATTGTAAGGGGAGTGATTGGCAGTAGGTCGGGATTGGGTAAGCAATCCTGTCCCACCCAATCTGGTCATTCCTCAGATCTCGTTCCGCCCACGCCCACCGTCCGGAAGCTCCATTCTTTCCACAGAAATGGCCCCGGACCTGGGGAGGGCTGGATCGACGATGATGTAAACCACTTGAGTTGGGGAGAAAGGGAAGAAAAAAAAACCACGGAGACGCGGGGTGGCGGGGGGGGAATCAGCACAGCAAGATGAAGGAAACAATTCCTGTGTGTTTCGAGCCGCCGCTCATTTCATTTGTTCCAATTCCGCGGTCTGGGTCAAGGGCACGTCCAGGATGGGTTTTGAGGGATGTGAAATTCCACTCAAGGGCCAGCTGTGTGTGTGTGTGTGTGTGTGTGTGTGTGTGTCCCCATCCTCACCATCAGCCAGCGGCGTTGTGTTTTAAAGCCAAGACTTCCACGCCAAAATGAATAGACGCATTCAGAGAGGAAGGCTGGGCCAAGATCACGAAGAGTGTGGCGTCCCCAGTGCTGGCGGAGAGCAGCTTGGCTTCCCGGAGCACAGCAGGACAAGATCGAGCACTGAGCTATTAATAAATATTTACTAGGTGACTTTGGGGCTTAAAGCCTGTCGTTGGGAGAAAGGGAATCTATTCTCATAGGGCAGGGAAGAGAATTCCTCATAAATGGAACGATGCTACAAAACAGCAAAGAGTAATTTATGTCCTCCCTCGCCCTCCTCTTCTTCCCGCTTCTCTGGTTCTCTCAGTCTCCTCTCCCCTTTCTCCATCCCCTTTCCTCCTTTACTCTGTTTCCTGTGGGCAGAAGATAACTGGTGTCCAGCCCGCTCTCCACTCCCCCCTCCCCCCAACTTCTGAATCGCCGCTGAGCAAAAAGAACTCCCCGGTCCAGGCAGACTCCTCCAGAGCCTCACAAGCACTGCACTGTCCTTCCTGAAATGCCGCAACCAGAACTTTTGTTTTATGGTATTTGTTAAGTGCTTACCATGTGCCAGGCACTGTATTAAGCCCTGGGTAGACACAAGGTAATCAGGTTGGACATAATCCACGTCCTACCTGGGGCTCATAGACTTAATCCCCCTTTTACAGATGAGGGAAATGAAG
Source organism: Ornithorhynchus anatinus (assembly GCF_004115215.2). Lineage (NCBI taxonomy): Eukaryota > Metazoa > Chordata > Mammalia > Monotremata > Ornithorhynchidae > Ornithorhynchus > Ornithorhynchus anatinus. The sequence continues at coordinate 169,194,594 of NC_041729.1, forward strand.
CCCAGAGAAGTGAAGTGATTTGCCCAAGGTCACGCCGCAGACAAAGGGAAGGAACCCGGATTAGAATCCAGGTCCTTCTGGCCGCCGGGGCCGGGCTCCTTCCGCTAGGCAACGCTGCTTCTCTCTCTGCAGGCTTAGTAAAGTGCTCTGCACACAGTAAGTGCTCAATAAATACGACTGAATGAATGAACTGCAGCCCCGCATGCTCTCATCCCTCCTCGCCGTGATCATCTTTCAGAAGAGAAGAGAGAGGTCACTGCCGGCCAGAGGCAGGACGTGGGAGAGAGGTCCACGGCGAGATAGACAAGATTGAGGTCCAGTGAATAGGTTGGCATTATAGGAGAAGCAGCATAGCGTAGTGGATAGAGTTCAAGGGCCTGGGAGTCAGAAGGTCATGGTTTCTAATCCCATATCCACCACTTAATAGTAATAATAATGATGGCATCTGTTAAGCACTTACTATGTGCAAAGCACTGTTCTAAGTGCTGGGAGGATACAAGGTGATCAAGTTGTCGCACGTGGGGCTCGCAGTCTCAATACCCATTTTACAGTTGAGGTAACTGAGGCACAGAGAAGTTTAGTGACTTGCCCAAAGTCACACAGCTGACAAACGGCGGAGCCGGGATTTGAACCCACGACCTCTGACCCCCCCCCCCGCCAGCCCGTGGTCTTTTCACTGAGCCATGCTACTTGTCTGCTGTGTGACCACTGGCAAGTCACTTTACTTCTCTGGGCCTCAGTTCCCTCATCGGCAAAATGGGGATCGAGACTGTGAGCCCCACGTGAGACAGGGACTGTGTCCAACCTGATCTGCTTGTATCTACTCCAGCACATAGTAGACTGTCTGGCACATAGTAAGCGCTTAACAGATACCATAATTAATTAATGTATACGAGCGAAGCGTGCCGGCTGGGTTGTAGTAGGAGTTGAGGTAGGAGGGGGCGAGGAGATTGAGGGCTTTAATGGTGGGGAGTTTCTGTTTGACGTAGAGGTGGACGGGCGACCGCTGGAGGTTCTGGATAATAATAATAATAACGTTGGTATCTGTTAAACGCTTACCATGTGCCGAGCACCGTTCTGAGGGCTGGGGGAGATACAGGGTAATCAGGTCCCATGTGGGGCTCACAGTCTTCATCCCCATTTTCCAGATGAGGTAACTGAGGCACAGAGAAGTGAAGTGACTTGCCCAAAATGACACACCTGACAAGCGGCGGAGCCGGTATTGGAACCCGTGACCTCTGACTCCTGAGCCCGTGCTCTTTCCACTGAGCCACGCTGCTTCTCTGAGCCACACTGCACATCACGCTGCTTGATGATGGGAAGCACGGGCTGAACATTTCTATAGAAAATGATCGGGGCAGCAGAGTGAAGTATCCACTGGGATGGGGAGAGACAGGAGGCTGGGAGGTCAGCAAGGAGGCTGGTGCAGCGATCAAGTCAGGATTGGATAAGTGCCCTGTTCAACATGGTTTCAGTTTGGATGGAGACGAAAAGGTAGATTCATTCATTCATTCAATCATTTATGGAGCACTTACTGTGGGCAAAGCACTCTATTAAGCGCTTGAGAGAGTACAGTATAACAACGGACACATTCCTGCCCACAACGAGCTCACGGTCTAGAGAGAGAGACAGACATTAATATAGATAAGTAAACAGATAAGTAAATAAATAGATTTTAGTGATGCGAAGGTTGACGCGACAGGATCTGGTGACGTCTTGAATGCTTGGGTTCAGTGAGAGAGATGAGTCGAGGATAACACCAAGGTTATGGGCTTGTGAGATAGGGAGGATGGTGGTGCTGTCTACAGCGGGGGGAAAGTCAGGGGCAGGACAGGGTTTGGGTGGGAAGATACAGAGTTCTGTTTTGGACAAATTAATTTTGAGGTGTTGGCAGGACATCCAAGTAGAGATGTCTCGAAGGCAGGAGGAGATGCGAGACTGCAGAGAAGGAAAGAGATCAGGGCTGGTTGGAGATGTAGATAGGGAATTATCCACTTAGAGATGGTAGATGAAGCCATGGGAATGAATGAATTCTCCAAGGGTGGGCGTCGATGGAGAATAGAAGGGGACCCAGAACTCAACCTTGAGGGACTCGCACAGTTAGGGGGTGGGAGGAAGAGGAGGAGTCCCTAAAGGCGATTGAGGATAATAATAAGAAGAATAAGAGGGATGGTATTTGTTAAGTATTTACTATATGCCAAGCACTATTCTAAATGCTGGGATAGATACAAGTTAATCAGGTTGTCCCATGTGGGGCTCACAGTCTTAATCCCCATTTTCCAGATGAGGTAACTGAGGCCCAGAGAAGTTAAGTGGCTTGCCCAAGGTCACACAGCTGACAAGTGGCGGAGCAGGGATTAATAATAATAATCATAATAATAATAATGTTGGTATTTGTTAAGCGCTTACTATGTGTGCAGAGCACTGTTCTAAGTGCTGGGGTAGATACAGGGTAATCAGATTGTCCCACGTGAGGTTCCCAGTTAATCCCCATTTTACAGATGAGGTAACCGAGGCACAGAGAAATTAAGTGACTCGCCCAAAGTCACACAGCTGGCAAGTGCCAGAGCCGGGATTAGAACCCAAGTCCTCTGACTCCCAAGCCCGGGCTCTTCCCACTAACCCATGCTGAGTCTGTGATCACAGATCATGATCACATATGACTGGTAGAGGCTGTGGAGCTTGAGAAAGATTTGGCTCCTGGGAACTTTCCTCCTCTCGAATTCATTCTAGTGTCTGTCTCCCACACTAGGTCATAATAATAAGATTGGTATTTGTTAAGCGCTTACTATGTGCAGAGCACTGTTCTAAGCGCTGGGGGAGATACAGGGTCATCAGGCTGTCCCACGTGAGGCTCACAGTCTTAATTCCCATTTTACAGATGAGGTAACTGAGGCACAGAGAAGTGAAGTGACTTGCCCACAGTCACACAGCTGACAAGTGGCGGAGCCTGGATTCGAACCCATGACCTCAGACTCCCAAGTCTGTGCTCTTTCCACTGAGCCACGCTGCTTCTCTAAGCTCCTCGAGGGCAAGGACTGTGTCTACCAATTCTATTGACTTTGTACTCAATAATAATAATGATCACGGTATTTGTTAAGCTCTTATTATGTGTCGAACACTGTTCTAAGCACTGGGATAGATACAGTCCCAGCCCCATGTCTCGTCTCAATCCCCATTTTACAGATGAGCAGAACTGAGGCACAGAGAAGTGAACGGACTGGCCCAAGGTCACACAGCAGGTACGTGGCAGAGTTGGGATTAAAACCCAGGTCCTTCTGACTCCTAGACCCGTCCTCTATCCACTAGGCCATACTTCTTCCAATCAATAAGAGTATTTATTGAGCGCTTACTGTGTTCAGAGCTCTGTACTAAGCACTTGGGACACCACGCTATAACAGAGTTGGTAGACGTATTTCCTGCCCACACAAGTTTACTTTCTAGAAGGGGAGACACACATTAATATAAATAAATGTATTATGGATATGGACAGAATAATAATGATGGTATTTGTTAAGCGCTGACTATGTACCAAGCACCGTTCTAAACACTGGGGCAGATACAAGGTCAGCAGTTTGTCCCACCTGGGGCTCATAGTCTTAATCCCCATTTTACAGCTGAGGTAACTGAGGTACAGAGAAGCTAAGTGACTTGCCCAAAGTCACATAGCTGACAGATGGTGGAGCCGGAATTAGAACCCACAACCTCTGACTCTCACTTGGCTCAGTGGAAAGAGCCCGGGCTTGGGAGTCAGAGGTCATGAGTTCGAATCCCGGCTCTGCCACTTGTCAGCTGTGTGACTGTGGGCAAGTCACTTCACTTCTCTGTGCCTCAGTTCCCTCATCTGTAAAATGGGGATTAAGACTGTGAGCCCCACGTGGGACAACCTGATTCCCCTGTGTTTACCCCAGCGCTTAGAACAGTGCTCTGCACATAGTAAGCGCTTAACAAATACCAACATTATTATTCAATTGCATTTACTGAGCGCTTACTGTGTGCAGAGCACTGTAGTAATCGCTTGGAAAGTACAATTCAGCAATTAAGCCAAGCTGCTTCTCATGAGAGAAATACTCCGGTGCAGAGGGGGTGGTGAATGAAGGGTAGAACAGTGTTTGGCACACAGTTAGCACTTAACAAATTCCATTTTTAAAGAAGTGTACAAAACCGAATGCAAGGGTGATGCAGAAGCGTGTGGGAGAAGATGTTTATAAGAAAATAATATAGTCATGTATTTTCATAATATAAATGTAAACATCTATAGTTGTATTTCTAAATATAAAGCTCTACATACAGGAAGCTCTCAAGAAATATGATCGATTGAATAGATAACATATCATCATGTAACAAATTATGTAATGTATTATATGCATAACGCCTATGCTTAAGTCTTTATCGTCTCTAGACTGTAAACTCGTTGAGGGCAGGGATTATGTCCGCTTATTGTCATATCGTACTCTCCCAAGCGTTTAGTACAGTGCCCTGCATTCATTCATTCATTCAATCGTACTTATTGAGTGCTTACTGTGTGCAAAGCACTGAACCCAGCACTTGGGAGAGTCCAATACAACAACAGACACATTCCCTGCCCACAGCGAGCTTACAGTCTGGAGGGGGGCACAGAGCTCTGCGCGCAGTAAGTGCTCAATAAATACGATCGAATGAATATGTTATGTAAGTTGGGGAAGCAGCGTGGCTCAGTGGAAAGAGCCCGGGCTTGGGAGTCAGAGGTCATGGGTTCGACTTCCGGCTCTGCCCCTTGGCAGCTGTGTGACTGTGGGCGAGTCGCTTCACTTCTCTGTGCCTCAGTTACCTCATCTGTAAAATGGGGATTAACCGTGAGCCTCACGTGGGACAACCTGATGACCCTGTATCTACCCCAGCGCTTAGAACAGTGCTCTGCACATAGTAAGCGCTTAATAAATACCAAAAAAAAAAAGTGATATTACATATATTCCCCAAGAGAAGGGCATCTTGCATGGTGTCAAAGGCAGTTGAGAGGCGAGGCGGTTTCGGGTGGAAAAGAGGCCGTCCTTTCTTAGCTGGGTTTTACTCTAAAGACTCAATTATTGAATCCCTCGTTGGATTTGGCAAGAAGGAGGTCACCGATGACCTGCGAGAGGGCCGTTCCTGCGGAGCGAAGGGGACGGAAGCCAGCTCGGAGGGGGTCGAGGAGAGAATTGAAGGAGAGGACCTGGAGACAGTCGATGTAGACTACTCGCTCAAGGAGCTACGTCCATCTCTAATTTATTTATTTACTAGTAATTTATTCATTTCTAAGAATGTCTGTCTCTCCCCTAGACTGTAAGCTCGCTGTGGGCCGGCAATGTGTCTGTTCGTTGTTGCACGGGATCGTCCAGTGCCCTGCACACAGTTAGCGCTCTATAAATACGATCGACTGACCGACCGAGCTTGGAAATGAACGGTAGGAGGGAGGTGGGGCTATAACTGGAGGGAACCGTAGGGGTCAAGGTGGGGAGTGGAAGGGTTAGGAATAATGATGGCATTTGTTAAGCACTTACTATGTAATAATTATAATTGTGGTATTTATTAAGCGCTTACTACGTGCCGAGCACTGTTCTAAGCGCTGGGGTGGATACAAAGTAATCAAGTTGTCCCTCGTGGGGCTCACAGTTTTCATCCCCATTTTACAGATGAGGCAACTGAAGCACAGAGAAGTTAAGCGCCTTGCCCAAGGCCACACAGCAGACGAGCAGCAGAGCCGGGATTAGAACCCCTGTCCTCTGACTCCCAAGCCCGGGCTCTTTCCGCTGAGCCACGCTGCTTCTCAAGCAGTGCCGAGCACTGTTCTAAGTGCTGGGGTAGATTCAAGGTAATAAGGTCGTCCTACGTGGGGCTCACAGATTTAATCCCCGTTTTACAGATGAGGAAACTGAGGCACAGAGAAGTTGAGTGGCCCAAGGTCACCCAGCAGACGAGTGGCGGAGTCGGGATTAGAACCCGTGTCCTCTGACTCCCAAGCCTGGCTCTTTCCACTAAGCCTCGCTGCTAGTACTTTAGAAGAAGAAGTTTGCTACTGTGCTTCACCCACACTAGTGCTCAATAAATACCACTGATCTATTGCCCTGATCACTCAGTGGCATTTATTGAGCACCCACTGTCTGCAGAGCACCGTACTAGACACTGAAGATTTGGCGGGGGAGGGTCACACCAGATGCCAAACACATGTTCTCTGGCCTGAGTGTGAGGGTCACCGTCGTAAATTATCCCGGGAGTGAGCGATTTTCATCCCGACGGAGAGGTTGAGGTCATTTGCCACGGTCGATCAGGATCTTGGCGCCCTTCTGGAAGGGTGATGTAGCTTTCAGCTGGATCTCTTGAGGGTTCTCGCTAAATTTCGAAGGCTGGATGAAATCAAGGGTAACTAGTTTCCTAAAATCCTTCTGGCAGAAATCGAAAGTATTGAGATTGACTGATAAATATATCAGGATCCTAAAACCAAAATAGTAATCCTTTATCCGAAAGGAATTGGCCGCTTTTGGGTTTTCATTCGCTTCCGAGAAGGCAGCCTGTTGTTTAGATTTTGGGTACGTCTCGTTGTTTCCGTCTTTTAAAACGCACGCGTGCACGCGCACCCCCCCCATACAGGCACACACAGAAATACACACACGTGTGGACATACACTTTAGCGCACGAAAGGGAACCAGTTTCTTTGTGAGGTTTGTTTCCTGTGGGAATGAAAGATTATCGGCCCCTCCCAGGAATCCGGATTGAACCAAAAACAAACCGGAGTAAGTAAAAGCGTGTGGGAGAGATCGGAATTTGGACCCCCCGCATCTGTTCATCTGGTACAGTCCAAGTGGGGAAATATGAACTGATTCGAACTCTTTTCTTCTCCCAGTTTTTTTGCTGAACTCAAGCCGTACTGTTTCCAGTTGGAAACTCTGGCGGTTCAGGACGACAAGGAGAGCCCTGGAGACCCAAAAACAGCTCTTGGATGCGATCGAACTTCCTCACACTTCGCACTCAGTTCTCCTTTAACACCGGAGTTACGATCCCGTTAAGGAGAACTTTTGCTACACGCGAACTTCTCTCCGAAGCCATACTAAAATCAGGAGGAATGGGAAGTCTTCCTCGACCAACCTCTCTTCTCCCCTAATCCTATTTCCCTCCCTTCTGGGTCACCTATGCACTTCATTCATTCTTTCATTTGTATCTGTTGAGCGCTTACTGTGTGCAGAGCACTGTACCAGCTGGGAGAGTAGAATATAACAATAAACAGACACATTCCCTGTCCGAAACAAGCTTGCAGTCTAGTACCTGAATCTACACTTGAGTCTTTACCCCCCAATTTTTTTTTAATGATAACTTGTAAGCCCCAGGTGATTAAATGTCAGTTCCCCCCTCTAGAGACTGTATCTGTTACCGATTTGTCCATCCCAAGCGCTTAGTACAGTGCTCTGCACATAGTAAGCGCTCAGTAAATACTACTGAATGAATGAATGAATAGAGGGTGAGCCCCATGGGCGTCAGGAATTATAACCAACCTGATTAACTTGTATAAGGATGGTATTTGTTAAGCACTTAATATGTGCCAAACACTGTTCTAAGAGCTGGTTCATTCATTCAATCATATTTATCGAGCGCTTACTGTGTGCAGAGCACTGGACTAAGTGCTTGGAATAAACAATTGGGCAACAGATAGAGACAATCCCTGCCCAACAACAGGCTCACAATCTAAAAGTGGGAGACAGACAGCAAAACAAAACAAGTAGACAGGCATCAGTACCATCACAGCAGGTTGTCCCATGTGGGGCTCACAGGCTTAATCCCCATTTTACAGATGAGGGAACTGAGGCACAGAAAAGTGAAGTTAATAATAACGCTGGTATTCGTTAAGCGCTTACTTTGTGCCGACCACTGTTCTAAGCGCTGGGGTAGACACAGGGAAATCAGGTTGTCCCACGTGGGGCTCACAGTCTTCATCCCCATTTTACAGATGACGTAACTGAGGCACCGAGAAGTTAAGTGACTTGCAAGTTAAGTGACTTGCCCAAAATCACACAGCTGACAAGTGGCGGAGCTGGGATTAGAACCCATGACCTCTGACTCCCAAGCGCTTAGTCAGTCAATCATATTTATTGAATGCTTACTGTGGGCAGAGCACTGTACTAAGCGCTTGGGAGAGTACAATACTCAGAGTACAGTAGCAGTGTGGCTTAGTGGAAAGAGCCCGGGCTTGGGAGTCAGAGGTAGTGGGTTCTAATCCCCGCTCCGCCACTTGTCAGCTGTGTGACCTTGGGGAAGTCACTTCACTTCTCTGTGCCTCAGTTACCTCATCTGTAAAAATGGGGATGAAGACCGTGAGCCCCATGAGGGACAAGCTAATTAGCTTGTACCTACCCCAGCGCTTAGAACAGTGCTCGGCACACAGTAAGCACTTAATAAATGCCAACATAACAATATGACACACACATTCCCTGCCCACAACGCAATCAATGACAGAGTCTGACAATTCGATTCTCCCCACCCCAGATACTCCGACCCAAAGTCTTTTGCTGCCCGGTATATCCCCAGAATCCTCAAATCCACCCAGAGAGTTCAATTGCTCTCTAGCTTTCTCCCCCCAGCCGCTCCCAAGCTCCCGACCACCTCCCTGGAAAAAGGCCGATACAAAAGATAATTCTGTCCCGAGCGCGGAGCCGTGGGATGGGCGAGTGTCCTGCTGAACACTCGTGGGGCTGGAAGTTAGGCCTCTTGGCCGTGGGCGTGTAATACATAAATGGACTCGTCCAGGTGGGAAGCGGTCATTCAATCGTATTTCATTCAATCGTACTTATTGAGCGCTTACTGTGTACAAGCGAAGCGCTTGCTCGTGAGTGGGAGTTAGCTTCCTCGCCCCGTGTGAATAAGGTATAAACAGTATGCCTTACTGTTACGTGTGAGTGAAGCAGCGTGGCTCAGTGGAAAGAGCCCGGGTTTGGGAGTCAGAGGTCGTGGGTTCTAATCCCGGCTCTGCCACTCGTCAGCTGTGTGACTTTGGGCAAGACACTTCACTTCTCCGTGCCTCAGTTACCTCATCTGTCAAATGGGGATTAAAACTGTGAGCCCCACGTGGGACAACCCGGTCACCTTGTAACCCCCGGCGCTTAGAACAGTGCTTTGCACATAGCAAGCGCTTAACAAATACCACAGTTTATTTTATTTTAAACCGACTCCTCCCGGGTGGGATACGTTCGAGGGTGGGACCTAGAAGTTTTGCCACACATGAGTAACACATGAGAATATTCCTCCAGCTAGAGAAGTTCTATTATCATTAAATAATCATACTCCTCCTGAAAGGGGCCTCCCAAAAGGGAAGTTCAAATCGCCGCTTGAAAAATAATTATATAACTATATCCTCAATTCACCTTGCAGGATAAATTCTGCATAACCTCTGCCTTTCTGCTCCAATGTCTCTCTCTATCTCTCTCTTTCCGTGCCAGTTCCTGAACCAACCGGTCTCCGGGAGAAAGGTGACGTAAATCCCCCACCACCCTCAAAAATCTCCAGGGGCTGCCTATCCGTCTCCGTATCAAAGGAAAACCTCTCTCCGTCGGCTTTAAAGCAGTCCACCACCTTTTCCCCTCCTACCTCACCTCGTTCCTCTCTCCAACCCAGCCCGCACACTCCGCTCCTCTGCTGCCGCTAACCTTCTCACTGGGCCTCCAGCTCTCCTGCCTCGACGCCGACCCCTGGCCCACGTCCTGCCTCTGACCTGGAACGCCCTCCCTCTTCAAATCCCACAATCACTCTTTCCCCCTTCAAATCCCTACTAAAGTCTCACCTCCTCCAAGAAGCCTTCCCAGACCAAGCCCTGCTTTTCCTCAGCTCCCCCTCCCTTCCATGTCACCCTGACTCGCTCCCTTTGCTCTTCCCCCCTGCTCCACAGCACTTATACGCCTATATCTATAATTCTATTTATTTATATTAATGCCCGTTTACTTGTATTGGCGTCTGTCTCCCCTCCCTCTGGACCGTGAGCCCGTTGTGGGCGGGGATTGTCTTTCTTTATTGCTGTATTGCACTTTCCCAAGCGCACTGTACAGTGCTCTGCACACAGTAAGCCCTCAGTAAATACGATTGAATGAATGAAAGGATGAACGAATGACATAAATAAAGCTTAGAACAATGCTTGACACAGAGTAAGGGCTTTAAAAAATACCACAATAAAAATAATAGACTGTAAAGTCTTTGAAGACGGGGATCACGTCTACTGACTCTTTTGTATTCTCCCAGAAACTTAGTACTGTGCTGTGCAGTCAATCGTATTTATTGAACACTTACTGTGCGCAAAGCACTTTACTAAGAGCTGGCGAGAGAACAGCAGAACAATATAACAGACATATTCCCGGGTCCCAATGAGTTTACAATCTAGAGAATATTCTGCTCAGAATAGGAGATCAATAAATTCTACTCACTGACACCATTCCCCAGTTCCTCACAGGGGTGAAAACGGAAGACTCTGTGCAGCTTTAAAATATTTAATCTGTTCTTCTTTACAATCCTCCCCAATCCACCTCATCCAACAGGGTCCTCTGGAAGTTTTCCTTTCTCTGTTTTTTTTTCCTTTTTAATGGTATTTCTTAAGCACTTACTAGGTGCACTGGACTAAGCACCGGGGTGGATTCAAGCTGTGTGACTGTGGGCGAGTCACTTAACTTCTCTGGGCCTAAATTCCCTCATCTGTAAAATGGGGATTAACTGTGAGCCTCACGTGGGACAGCGTGATTACCCCGTATCTACCTCAGCGCTTAGAACGGTGCTCTGCACATAGTAAGCGCTTAACAAATACCACCATTATTAATGAGGTTGGACACAGTCCCAGTCCCATATGGGGCTCACGGTCTTAACCTCCACTTAACACTTTAGTAAGGCCCAGAAAAGTGAAGAGACTTGCCCAAAGTCACAGCAGACAAGGGATGGAATCAGGATTAGAACCCAGGTCCTTCTGACTCCCAGCCCTGGACTCTATCCATCAGGCCACACTGCTCTCCCCGAGAATTTTGATACTGGTTGCAGACTATTTTCCCGGACTGTGGTGCTTGTGAGCCCGTCATTAGGAAGGGATTGTCTCTCTCTGTTGCCAAATTGTACATCCCGAGTGCTTAGTACAGTCCTCTGCACATAGTTAGTGCTCAATAAATACTATTTAATGAATGAATACTTGTAGAAGTAGTGAGAAGAATCACCTCTTTTACACCGTTAGATTGTACTTGCTCAGGGAAGCAGCATGGCGTAATAATCATAATAATGTTGGTATCTGTTAAGCGCTTACTATGTGCAGAGCACTGTTCTAAGCGCTGGGGTAGATACAGGGTAATCGGGTTGTCCCGCGTGAGGCTCACAGTCTTAATCCCCATTTTACAGACGAGGTAACCGAGGCCCAGAGAAGTGAAGTGACTTGCCCACAGTCCCACGGCTAAGTGGCAGAGCCGGGATTCGAACCCATGACCTCTGACTCCAAAGCCCAGGCTCTTTCCACCGAGCCACGCTGCTTCCGGGCCCGAGTCAGAAGGTCACGGGTTCTGACCTCAGCTCCGCCATTTATCTGCTGTGTAACTTCGGGCAAGTCATTTCACTTCCCTGTTGACGCTACTGATGCCTGTCTGCCCCCTTCTAGACGGTAAGGCCGGTGTGAGCAGGGATTGTCTCTATTGCCGTACTGTACTTTCTAAGCACTTAGTACAGTAGTCTGCACACAGTAAGCACTCAATAAATATGATTGAATGAATAAATTACCTCATCCATAAATTGGGGATTAAGACTCCGAGTCCCATTTGGGGCAGACACTATGTCCAACCAGTGTTCCAAGCCCTACTGAAGGCTCACCTCCTCCAAGAGGCCTTCCCAGATTAAGCCCCCTTTTCCTCAGCTCCCCCTCCCTTCCCCGTCACCTCAACTCTCTCCCTTTGCTCTTCTCTCCTTCTCCCCACCCCACAGCACTTATGTATATAGTTATAATTCTACTTATCTATACCTGTTTACTTGTTTTGATGTCTGTCTCCCCCACTAGACCGTAAGCCGGACGTGGGCAGGGGTTGTCTCTCTTTATTGCCGTATTGTACTTTCCAAGCACTTAGTACAGTGCTCTGCGTATGGTAAGCACTCAATAAATACACTTGAATAAGTTAAGCACTCAATAAATACACTTGAATAAGTGAATAAATGAACCAGATTAGCTTGAATCTACTCCAGTGCTTAGTACAGAACCTAGTACCTAGTAAGCGCTTAAGAAATACCATCAAAAAATAATCTATAAGCTTCTTGAGGGCAGGGATTGTTTCTACTCACTCTGGAAATTCTCCCAAGTGTTTAGTAGAGTGCTTACAGTGCAGAAGGCTGTAAACTCCTTGCGGGATTGGATCCCAGTTACCAACTCTGTTGTACTGTAAATCGATCAATCGTATTTACTGAGCGCTTACTATATGCAGAACGCTATACTAGGCACTTGGAAGAGCACAGTGCAACAGAGTGAGCAGACTTCACAGTTTAGAGCAGGAGACAGACGTTAATATGAATAAACAAGTAATTTATACTGTATAATTTAAAGAGAGATACGTAAGTGCGGTGGGGCTGGGGTTGGAAAGAATAACAAATGGCCAAAAGTCACGGATTGATATGCACGGATGACACAGAGGAGAGAGCAAAGCTGGGGAAAGAAGGGATTTCATCGGGGATAAGCCTTCCGGGAATTGGGTACAGTGTTCTGCACACAGTGAGCCCTCATTAAATACTATTGATTGATTAATTAACTCTGTTGTATTTGGCCATTTACTAAGTACAGTGTTCGGAACACAACAGACCGTAAGCTCTCTGAGAAGTGGTATTGGATCTACTAACTCTAGTGTATTTTCTCAAGCGCTCTGTTTGGTGCTGTTTTGCAAAAAGTATTCACCCACTAGATTCATTCATTTATTCAATCGTATTTATCGAGCGCTTACTGTGTGCAGAACACTGTACTATGTGGTTGGGAAAGTACAATGCAACAATAACCGGTAACATTCCCTGCTCACAAGGCGCTTACAAGTCTTGGGAGGGGTTGGGGGAATCCACTGAGTGATTATTTTATTCTTGTCCTCAGCACGTACAGAAGTTCCTTCTTACATTATGAATGAATCGTATTTTTGAGCGCTTACTGTGTGCAGAGCACTGTACTAACCTCTTGGAAAGTGCAATTCAGCAACAAATAGAGACAATCCTTACTCAACAATGGGCTGAATATAGCAGTCATGAAGCAAACTTGCAAAAGCAGCACTGAGCTCCGGGGAAAAAATAGAGGCATGAGAATTAGACAGAAACTCTGGCCCTCAGAGGCTTATGACCTAAGAAGCAAACCTTTTAATCAATAGTATTTATTGAACGCTTACTCTGTGTAGAGCACAGTTCGAAAGTGCATAAGGGGGTCCAGTGAAGCTGGTTGAGGAGTGTGGCTTAGTGGAAAGAGCACGGGCTTGGGAGTCAGAAGATGTGGGTTCTAATCCCGGCTCCACCACTTGTCTGCTGTGTGACCTTGGGCAACTCACTTCACTTCTCTGTGCCTTAGTTACCTCATCTGCAAAATGGGGACTGAGACTGTAAGCCACAGCTGGGACAACCTGGTAACCTTGTATCTATCCCAGCGCTTAGAACAGTGCTTGGTACATAGTAAGCGCTTAACAGATACAATCATTATTATTATTATTATTCTAATCCCCACTCCACCGCTTGTCTGCTGTGAGACCTTGGGCAACTTCTCTGCGCCTCAGGTACCTCATCTGTAAAATGAGGATTAAGACTGAAAGCCCCAAGTGGGACCTGAACTGTGTCCAATCTAATTAGCTTAGATTTAGCCCAGCACTTAGTACAGTGACTGGTACATAGTAAGCTCCTAACAAATACCGTAAAAACAAAAGGTCGTTGCCGGGCCCTCTGCCCTAAAGGATCCTACAGCCTGCTGTGTGCAAAGCACTGTTCGAAGCACTTGAGAGAGGACAATGGATTTAGAAGACATGATCCCTGACCTCAGTGAGCTTTTACAGTCTAACGGGATACACAGGAACATATTTGTATATTTCTGTATTCTTTCATTCAATCATATTTACAATAATAATAATGGTGGTATTTAAGTGCTTACTATGTGCAAAGCACTGTTCTAAGTGCTGGGGGGATACAGGGTGATCAGATTGCCCCACGTGGGGCTCACAGTTTGAATCCCCATTTTACAGATGAGACATCTGAGGCACAGAGAAGTTAAGTGACTTGCCCAAAGTCACACAGCTAGCAAGCGGCAGAGCCAGGGTTCGAACCCGTGACCTCTGACTCCCAAGCCCAGGCTCTATCCACTGAGCCACGCTTATTGAGCACTTACTCTGTGCAAAGCATTGTACTAAGCACTGTACCAAGCGCTTAGTCCATTTTTTATTCAGCTATTTCAACTCAACATGTTTATACCACTGCCTGCTATCATCTCACGTTCCCCCGGACTCACGCCATTTGTAAAGGGTTTCCATCCATTTGTCTGTAAATTTCTTGAGAACAGGGAGTGGGTGCCATTTTTACTCTCTCAATAATTTAGGGCACGGCTTTGGCCTTGGGAAACTCCCAGTAAATATCGTCAATCAAAGTTGCCAGTCAATCTGATAATCACGGGTTTTGGAGTCAGAGGTCATGGGTTCGAATCCCAGCTCTGCCACTTGTCAGCTGTGTGACTGTGGGCAAGTCACTTCACTTCTCTGTGCCTCAGTTACCTCATCTGGAAAATGGGGATTAAGACTGTGAGCCCCACATGGGACAACCTGATTCCCCTGTGTCTACCCCAGCCCTTAGAACAGTGCTCGGCACATAGTAAGCGCTTAAATACCAACGTTATCATTATTATTGTTTTGTTTTTAGGGTGGTTTTTTTTTTTTTGGTTTTTTTTTTCTGGGCAGTTTCTCAACTCCCTCAGAGGAGAACCAGGGTGTGAAAAGGCTCAACCCCAGCAGTTGCAGGCTGATTTTCCGATATCCCGTCAACAGCAACACGAACACCTTAAACGCTGTTGCAGATGTTATCGTTTTCTTAAAAGCGTTTCATTCACAAGGAAAAAAAAATTGCCTTCAGAATGCTATTGGAGACAAAACCGAATCACCTGAGAAAACAATGGCTTTGCCCATTTCTGGTAGCAAAGGAGAAACCCCCGTGCTTCTATTTCATGAAGTAGCTTGGACTGCATGACTTTGTCAATAACCTGAGCAAATATTACGCCTCAGATGGCTTAAAACTTCCAAAACAAGCAAAGAAACAATGCCCAACGAATCTTTCTCGGGGTAAGAACAAGGGAGCCAATCAATTGTCCTCCGGAGAATGATGGATGACCATTTTTAAGCGTTTTACAAAAACAAGAAGTGCCGTTTCTGGAAGATTCTTATGCTGGAGAAGAAAGCCCTCGCACAGTAGCGCAAGAGGATATGCCCCTCTGGGCCGTGAACACGGTGTAAGAATATCCTTAGCAAAACAAC
This sequence comes from Ornithorhynchus anatinus, assembly GCF_004115215.2. NCBI lineage: Eukaryota > Metazoa > Chordata > Mammalia > Monotremata > Ornithorhynchidae > Ornithorhynchus > Ornithorhynchus anatinus. The sequence continues at coordinate 169,210,073 of NC_041729.1, forward strand.
AGGCAATTTTCTCAGCCCCACTGTGCCTAAGAACCGTGGAAACCCAGGAATTTCACATGAAACACAGATGTCCTGGCTTCGAGTAAACTCTCTGCTGGTGTAGTTTTCCTTCTAGGAGTTTGGTAGGCTGTGAGGTAAGGCATTCCGCCATGAAATGATTGCAGTAACACCAGCTCCGACCAGCCGCAGGTAATAGTAATAATAACGATAATATTTGTTAAGCCCTTGCTATGTGCCGGGCACTGGACTAAGCGCTGGGGTGGAGACAAGCTAGTAGGGTCGGTCACGGTCCCTGTCCCACTTGAGGTTCACGGTTTCAATCATCGTATTGCAGATGAGGTCGCTGAGGCCCAGAGCAGCGAAGTGAGCTGCCCAAAGTCAAACAGCAGACAAGCGGAGGGGCCGGGATTAGAACCCAGGTCCTGCCGACTCCCAGGACCGGGCTCTACCCACTACGTCATGCGGCTTCTCGAAGGAGAACGGACAGGGACGAGAAGGAGCGTGGCTCAGTGGAAAGAAACTGGGCTTGGGAGTCAGAGGTCATGGGTTCTAATCCTGGCTCCTCCACTTGTCAGCTGTGTGACTTTGAACTCGCTTAACTATGAACCTACTTTAGAACCCACTTAACTTCTCTGAGCCTCAGTTACCTCATCTGTAAAATGAGGATGAAGACCGTGAGCCCCACGTGGGACAACCTGATCACCTTGTATTCCCCACCCCAGCGCTTAGACCTGTGCTTTGCTCATAGTAAGCGCTTAACAAATGCCATCATTGTTATTATTATTACCATTATTATTATTATCAGGGTACCCGAGGAAATGCCACCTGGGACAGGAAAGGGTAGGCCTAGTCAGTAGGGCAGGACTAGACAATTTCAAGGGATGGTAAAACCCAGCCTCCAGCATTAGAGAAGCAGCGTGGCTCAGTGGAAAGAGCACGGGCTTGGGAGTCAGAGGTCGTGGGTTCGAATCCCGGCTCCGCCACTTCTCAGCTGTGTGACTGTGGGTAAGTCACTTCAGTTCTCTGGGCCTCAGTTCCCTCATCTGTAAAATGGGGATGAAGACCGTGAGCCTCACATGGGACAACCTGATCACCCTGTATCTACCCCAGCACTTAGAACAGCGCTCTGCACGTAGTAAGCGCCTAACAAATACCAACATTATTATCATTATTATTATTAAGTGACTTGTCCAGAAGTCACACAGCTGGCGGGTGGCAGAGCCGGGATTAGAACTCATGACCTCTGACTCCTAAGGCAGTGCTCTTTCCACTGACCCACCCTCCCCCACTTCAAAACCTTATCGAAGGCTCATCTCCTCCAAGAAGCCCTCCTTGACTAAGCCCTCCTCTCCTCTCCTCCCACTGCCTTCTGCACCGCTCTTATTGCTCCTTCGTTCATCCTCCCTCTCATCCCCAAGGCACACAGATAATAATAATGTTGGTACTCGTTAAGCGCTTACCGTGTGCCGAGCACGTTCTAAGCGCCGGGGTAGATACAGGGTCATCAGGTTGTCCCACGCGAGGCTCACGGTCTTCATCCCCATTTTAGAAACTGAGGCCCAGAGAAGTGAAGTGACTCGCCCGCAGTCACACGGCTGCCAAGTGGCAGAGCCGGGAGTCGAACCCACGACCTCTGACTCCCAAGCCCGGGCTCTTGCCACTGAGCCACACTGCTTCCCCTGCTACATGCAGTAGAAGTCAAAGCACACCTCTGATCGCCAAGGTTACCGTGAAACGTTTTTAATTCAGCTTTACCGACGTGCAAGGGAGTGACACATCCACGGTCTCGCTCGCTCCAAAGGTCCAGTACCGGTCTGTGGTCCAAGGAGCCCGTTCCGCCGGTGCTTCTTCTTGCTGCTTCCGAGGGCCGCTGCCTTCTGCTGCTTCCGTTCATTCGGTCGTATTTATTGAGCGCTTCCTATGTGCTGAGCACTGTACTAAGCCCTTGGAATGGACAATTCGGCAACAGATAGAGACGATCCCTGCCCCGTGACCGGCTGCTTTCCAGTGCCGCTCTCCTGCTTCGCTGACTGCTTCCCTCTCTGTGCGCTCTGCTTCGGATGCCTCGCTTGCCCTCCGCGTGGGCTTCTCGGAGATTCAAAACGAGCTCCTTTTATCTAATGATAATAATGACGGCGTTCGTTAAGCGCTTACTATGTGCTAAGTGCTGGGTTGGATACAAGGTGATCAGGTTGTCCCCCGTGGGGCTCACAGTCTCAATCCCCTTTTCCAGATGAGGTCACTGAGGTACAGAGAAATGAAGTGATTTGCTCAAAGTCACGCAGCTGACAAGTGGCGGGGGCGGGATTAGAACCCATGACCTCTGACTCCCAGGCCCCGGCTCTTTCCGCTGAGCCACGCTGCTTCCCGTAGGCAATCACGGATTGATCCAGGCCCGATACCGGGTAGAAGAGGGAGAGAAAGCCCCGCCGCCCTTCATGCTCTGCTCCTACAGGCCCGCAATCACCTGTCTCAGGTAGGGTCCATCACTGCCTTCCTCTGTCTCTTCCTTCTTGTTCATTCATTCATTCAATAGTATTTATTGAGCGCTTACTATGTGCAGAGCACTGTACTAAGCGCTTGGAATGGACAAATCGGTAACAGAGAGAGACGCTCCCTGCCCTTTGGCGGGCGCACGGTCTAATCGGGGGAGACGGACATCACGATCACCACTAATGATATAATAATATTGTTGGTATTTGTTAAGCGCTTACTACGTGCAGAGCACTGTTCTAAGCGCTGGGGTAGACACAGAGTAATCAGGCTGTCCCGCGTGGGGCTCACAGTCTTAATCCCCATTTTCCAGATGAGGGAACTGAGGCACAGAGAAGTGAAGTGACTCGCCCACAGTCACACAGCTGACAAGTGGCAGAGTGGGAATTCGAACCCACGACCTCTGACTCCAAAGCCCGTGCTCTTTCCACTGAGCCACGCTGCTTCTCTAAGACACTAAGATAGCTTCATTCATTCATTGATGGAACAGTATTTATTGAGTATTTATTTATTTGCTTACTATGTGCAGGACACTGTACTAAGCGCTTGGAATGTACAATTCGCAACAGATAGAGACAGTCCCTGCCCTTTGATGAGCTTACAGTCTAGAGAAGCAGCGTGGCTCAGTGGAAAGAGCACGGGCTTGGGAGTCAGGGGTCATGGGTTCAAATCCCGGCTCCGCCACTTGTCCGCTGTGTGACTGCGGGCGAGTCACTTCACTTCTCTGTGCCTCAGTTACCTCATCTGTAAAATGGGGATTAACTGTGAGCCTCTCGTGGGACGACCCGATGACCCTGGATCTCCCCCAGTGCCTAGAACAGCGCTCAACACATAGTAAGTGTTTAACAAATACCAACATTATTAATCGGGGGAGACAGACCTCACAATCACCACTAAGACAGCTTCATTCATTCATTGATGGAATAGTATTTATTGAGTATTTATTTATTTGCTTACCATGTGCAGGGCACTGTACTGAGAGCTTGGAATGTACGTTTCGGCAACAGATAGAGGCAATCCCTGCCCAGTGACGGGCTCCCGGTCTAAACGGGGGAGACGGACAGCAGAGCGAAACAGAACAAAAGAAAACAACGTCATCGAGATAAATGGAATCACGGAGATACACACCTCATTAACAAAATAAATAGAGTAATAAATAATATATACAGATGAGCACAGTGCCGAGGGGAGGGGAAGGGGGAAGAGCAGAGGGTGGGAAGGCGGGGAGGGGAGCCTGTTGTGGACTCACCACACCTGGGAGTCAGAGGATCTGGGTTCTAATCCCAGCTCTGCCAATTGCTTGCTGCGTGACCTTGGGCAAGTCACTTCACTTTTCTGTGCCCCCAGGTCTCCTGTTCTCCCTCCTACTTAGACTGTGAGCCCCATGCGGGACAGGGACTGTGCCCAACCTAATTCACTTCATTCATTCAATAGTATTTATCGAGCCCTTACTCTGTGCGGAGCACTGTACCGAGCGCTGGGAGTGTACATTTCGGCAACAGATAGAGACAATCCCTGCCCAATAATGGGCTCGCAGTCTAAATGGGGGAGACAGATGGCAAAGCGAAGCAGAAGAAAACAAAACCTGATTCACTTGTAACTACCCCAGCACTTAGAAGAGTGTTTAACCCCATAGTGAGCATATCATGAATACCATTACAAAAAAACAACCCAATAATAATAAGGATGGTATTTGTTAAGCACTTACTACGTGCCAGGCACTGTAATAATAATTATGGTATTTGTGAAGCGCTTACTATTTGCCGAGCACCGTTCTAAGCGCTGGGGTGGATACGGGGTCATCAGGTTGTCCCACGCGAGGCTCACAGTCTTCATCCCCATTTTACAGAGGAGGTCACTGAGGCCCAGAGAAGTGAAGGGACTTGCCCAAAGTCACACAGATGGCAGGTGGCAGATCTGGGATTCGAACCCATGCCCTCTGACTCCCTAGCCCATGCTCTTTCCACTGAGCCCAGCTACCTCTACGTGCCAGGCACTGTACTAAGCGCTGGGGTGATACAAGCAAATTGGGTTGGACGCAGTCCCTGCTTCACACGGGGCTCACAGTCTCGATCCCCATTTTACAGATGAGGTGACTGAGCCACAGGGAAGTGAAGTGACTTGCCCAAGGCCATACAGCAGACAAGTGGCAGAGCTGGGATCAGAACCCATGACCTTCTGACTCCCGGGCCCGGGCTCTGGCCACTACGTCATGCTGCTTCCCCACTGTACTAAGCGCTGGGGTGGAGCCAAGCAAAGCGGTTTGGACACAGTCATTCGTTCATTCATGTCAGGGAAGCAGCGTGGCTCAGTGGAAAGAGCACGGGCAAGGGAGTCAGAGGGCTTGGGTTCGAATCCCCGCTCCGCCACTTGTCTGCTCTGTGACTTTGGGCAAGTCACCACTTCTCTGTGCCTCAGTCACCTCATCTGGAAAATGGCGATGAAGACTGTGAGCCCCATGGGGGACAACTCGCTTCGTTCAGATCTCCCCCAGCGCGTAGAACAGTGCTCGGCACATAGTAAGCGCTTAGCAAATACCACAATTATGATTATTCGTTCGTTCTATTCAATTGTATTTATTGAGCGCTTACTACGTGCAGAGCACTGTACTAGGCGCTTGGAATGGACAATTCGGCAACAGATGGAGACGATCCGCGCCCACAGTCCACGTCCCCCACGGGGCTCACGGTCTCCCAGAGCAGAGGGGCAGTCAGACGATGCCCGCAGCCCGTCTCCGAAGAGGAAGGTCTTCCCACGGTATTTTGGGAAGGGCCGGGCCTGTTCTCATCGCCGGGCGATGAAGTTCCAAGCGCGTCCCACGGGAGCCGGTGTCACAGCCGGGCGGATCTCACTGTCCAAGAATGCTCGCTGACCTCTGACCCCCAGGCCGCGGCCGGCCCCGGGCCTCGGCTAGCGGAGGCCCGCCGCGCCGAGCGCCGCAGGGGAGTTCTCCCCTCGCCGTCCGCAGTGGGAAAAACGGCGGTCGTCAGGATTTTTGTATATTGTTTTTATGGTATCTTGTTAGCGCTCACTGTGTGCCGGGCGCTGTTCTAAGCTCTGGGGTAGATTCAAGATAATCGGTTTGGACCCAGCCACCTAATAAAAATCATAGCAACGATGGCATTTGTTTAGCACTTACTACGTGCCGAGCACTGTTCTAAGCGCTAGGGTAGATACGAGGTAATTCACTCATTCATTCATTCAGTCGTATTTATTGAGCACTTACTATGTGCAGAGCACTGTACTAAGCGCTTGGAATGGACGATTTGGCAACAGATAGAGACAGTCCTTGGCCAGTAAGGGGCTCGCAGTCTAAACGATCAAGTTGTCCCACATGGGGCTCACAGTCTTAATCTCCATTTTACCGATGAGGTAACTGAGGCACAGGGAATTGAAGTGACTTGCCCAAGGTCACATTGCGGACAACTGGCAGAGGCTGGTTTAATATTAATAATAATAATAATAATGGTATCTGTTAAGCACTTACTCTGTGCCAAGCACTGTTCTAAGCACTGAGGTAGATACAATAATAAGAATAATGTTGGTATTTGTTAAGCACTTACTACGTGCAGAACACTGTTCTAAGCACTGGGGCAGATACAGGATAATCAGGTTGTCCCATGTGAGGCTCACAGTCTTAATCCCCACTTTCCAGATGAGGTAACTGAGGCACGGACAAATGAAGCCACACAGCTGACAAGTGGCAGATCCGAGATTCGAACCCATGATCTCTGACTCCCAAGCCTGTGCTCTTTCCACTGCATCAGGTTGTCCCACATGGGACTCAGTCTTAATCCCCATTTTACAGATGAGGTCGGTGAGAAGTTAAGTCACCTCCCCAAGGTCACAAGTAGTGGAGTCAGCTACATGCTCTGACTCCCCTTAATAATAATGTTGGTATTTGTTAAGCACTTACTCTGTGCCAAGCACTGTTAATAATAATGTTGGTATTTGTCAAGCGCTTACTATGTGCCGAGCACTGTTCTAAGCACTGGGGTAGATACAGGTAATCAGGGGGTCCCATGTAACAATAGTAATAATGATGGCATTTGTTAAGCACTTACTATGTGCAAAGCACTCTTCTAAGCGCTGGGGGGATACAAGGTGATCAGGTTGTCCCACGTGGGGCTCACAGTCTTAATCCCCATTTTACAGATGAGGTCACTGAGGCACTGAGAAATTCAGTGATTTCCCCGAGGTCACACAGCTGACAAGTGGCGGAGCCGGGATTAGAACCCATGACCTGTGACTCCCAGACCCGTTCTCTTGCCAGTAAGTCACACTGCTTCTCAGAACCTAGGTCCTTCTGGCTCTCAGGCCCAGGTTCTCTCCCCTCCACCCCGCTGCTCCACCACATGGGGCTCATAGTCTTAATCCCCATTTCACAGTCGAGGTAACTGAGGCCCAGAGAAGTGAAGTGACTTGCCTAAGGTCACACAGCAGGCAAGTGGCAGAACCAGGAGTAGAACCCAGGTCCTTTGGATTATTCCCCCGATTAGACCGTGAGCCCATCAATGGACAGGGACTGTCTCTATCCGCTGCCGATTTGTCCATTCCAAGCGCTTAGTACAGTGCTCTGCACATAGTAAGCGCTCAATAAATACTATTGAATGAATGAATGAATTATTCCCCGCCCATAATTATTTTAATAATAATAACGCTGGTAGTTGTTAAGCGCTTACTATGTGCAGAGCACTGTTCTAAGCTCTGGGGGAGATACAGGGTCATCAAGTTGTCCCACGTGAGGCTCCCAGTCTTAATCCCCATTTTACAGATGAGGTAACTGAGGCAAAGAGAGGTGAAGTGACTTGCCCACAGTCACACAGCTGCCAAGTAGCAGAGCTGGAATTCGAAACCCATGACCTCTGACTCCCAAGCCCGGGCTCTTGCCACTGAGCCACACTGCTTCCCATAATAACGCTGGTATTTGTTAAGCGCTTACTATGTGCAGCGCACTGTTCTAAGCGCTGGGGGAGATAGAGGGTGATCAGGTTGTCCCACGTGAGGCTCACAGTCAATCCCCATTTTACAGATGAGGTAACTGAGGCCCAGAGAAGTGAAGTGACTCGCCCACAGTCACACAGATGACAAGTGGCAGAGCCGGGATTTGAACCCATGACCTCTGACGCCCAAGCCCGGGCTCTTGCCACTGAGCCACGCAGATTTTAAGTCTGGGGGGAGTGTGGAAAAGGTGTGGAAAGAGAGATGACAAGGCAGGAGAGAAATCAGCTACGGATGCTATAAACGTTAGGCAGAGAAATCAATAAGGGACTACTTGTGGGACGCCCAGTGGGAGCCGGACCGTGACTCCCACGGCACTCAACTCTTCGGCCCTCGTAGGTGACCCGTCCTGTCAGTGGTGGCTTCTTTGAGCCCAAGAAAAATCTAGACTGATCGATCGATTACACTGAAGCTATTAAGCTATCAAGGGGGCAGCGTGGCTCAGTGGAAAGAGCCCGGTCTTGGGAGTCAGAGGTCATGGGTTCGAATCCCGGCTCTGCCACGTGGCAGCTGTGGGACTGTGAGCAAGTCACTTCACTTCTCTGGGCCTCAGTGACCTCCTCTGGAAAATGGGGATGAAGACTGTGAACCTCACACGGGACAACCTGATTATCCTGTATCTGCCCCAGTGCTTAGAACAGTGCTCTGCACGTAGTAAGTGCTTAACAAATACCAACATTATTATTATTATTGTATCTACCTCAGTACTTAGAACAGTGCTTGGCACAGAGTAAGTGCTTAACAGATACCATTATTATTATTATTATTATTATTATTATTAATCCAGCCTCTGCCACTTGTCTGCAATGTGACCTTGGACAGGTCACTTCACTTCTCTGGGCCTCAGTTACCTCATCGGTAAAATGGGGATTAAGATTGCGAGCCCCACGTGGAACGGGGACTGAATCCAAACGGAATAGTTTGTTTCTCCTCCAGCACTTAGTACAGTGGCTGGTTCAGAAGTAAGCGCTAAATAAATACCATAAAAAACTGTGGCGGAGGCAGGATTAGAACCCAGGTCCTGCTGACTCCCAGGCTCATGCTCTCTCCGCTGGGCCATGCTTCTTACTTTATCACAGTGTTCGGCACCAGTACACACCGAATAGATTCTGTAATTATTACCGCTACTGATGATTCATTTTATTAAATTGTCTTATTTATTAAATGCTTAATTATGTGCCAAGCACTGTTCTAAGCACTGGGCTGCGTAAAAATTGATCAGGTTGGACCCAGTCCCTGTCCCACACTGAGCTCACAATCTAAGTAGGAGGGAAAACGGGTATTCAATCCCCATTTTCAGGTGAGGAAACTGAGGCGCGGAGAGATTAACTGACTTGCCCAAGATCTCGCAGCAGGCAAATGGGAGAGCCGGGATTAGAACCCAGATCCTCTGACTCTCAGGCCCAGGCCCTTTCCAGGAGGTCATGCTGTTTCCCACATACGTACCACTGTGGGAAGTTTTCAAAGACATCGCTTTATTGTACTATACTAGATAGCTCTTGAATTGCACATTCTGCGGGCTAAATTAATTGCTCTGTATTTGTCTTCTGTTACTTCCCCTTCAACGCTTAGTACAGTGGCTGGTTCAGAAGTAAGAAGTAAGTAAGAAGAAGTAAATTTCCATTTAAATGTTGCCGATTTGTCCGTTCCAAGCGCTCAGTCCAGTGCTCTGCACATAGTAAGCGCTCAATAAATACTATTGAACGAATGAATCTTCTCAGACTGCTTAAATGGAGAGCTTGGAATTTGAAGATGATCAAATGATCTCGCCTCAAGACGATCTCTTTGGGAAGATGCTCTCTTTATAGCTGCGGGGCCTCATGGGAAGACCGTGGTCGTGGGAGTCAGCGGTCCCGGGTTCCAATCCCAGTTCCGTCACCTGTCTGCCGCGTGACCTTGGGCAAGTCACTTGGCAAGTCAATTTCCTCATCTTAAAAGGGGGGAATTGAACATCTGTCCACCCTTCTATTTAGACTGGGAGAGTCATGTGAGTGTCTAGACTGTAAACACGTTGTGGGCGGGGGATGTGTCTGTTTATTACTACATTGAACTCTCCCAAGCACTTAGTACAGTGCTCTGCACACAGTAAGCGCTCAATAAATATTACTGAATGAATAATAATGTTGGCATTTGTTAAGCGCCTACTATGTGCAGAGCACCGTTCTAAGCGCTGGGGTAGACACAGGGGAATCGGGTTGTCCCACTTGGGGCTCACAGTCTTCATCCCCGTTTTCCAGATGAGGGAACTGAGGCCCAGAGGAAGTGAAGTGACTTGCCCACAGTCACACAGCTGGCAAGTGGCAGAGCCGGGATTCGAACCTGTGACCTCTGACTCCCAAGCCCGCGCTCTTTCCACTGAGCCACGCTGCTTCTATGAATGAATGAATGTGGGACAGAGACTACGTCGGTCCTGATTAATTTATATCTTCCCCAACACTTAGTACAGTGCCTGGCACATAGCAGTTAATAAATATCATCATTGTTATTATCATCAGTGTAACAGTCGGTAGCTGTTTCCCCGGTTGATAATCACCAACTCGTCTTCCTGCAGAAGACGACGGCTCCTCTGAATCAGCTAAGCTTTATCGTGTGAGAATGTATTCCTCTTTTCACACCCCTCGCCCCTGCCTTGCAAATATTTCTCACTGACTATCACACCCCGACCGTAATATCAATTAATATAAAAACAAATATTTGTGCAGTTCAGGTCTGGCGGGTTCCAAAGCAGATGGGACGACAGCGGGCGAGCGGATGGAATCCTCTAGACCTTAAGCTCGTAATGGACAGGGAACGCGTCTGCTCGTTCTGTTGGATTCCACGCTCCCCAGCGCTCAGGACGGTGCTCTGCCCGCAGAAAGTGCTCCCTTAATACCCCACTGATTGACGGCATCAAAAAAGACTCCGGAATAAATGTCGGCGTTACGCAGATATAGATGCCCGAGAGACGTCTCGTCAATTTTTTTGATTTCCAGTCACTCCAAATTGAGAACGATAGTCCCCGCGCTCAGACTTTTCTGTCATTGAGAAAAAAGGCTTCATTATTATTATTACTACTCCTGGTTTAGTGGGTAGATCCCGGGCCTGGGAGTCAGAAGGTCATGGGTTCTAATCCCGGCTCCGCCGATTTTCCGTATCTGCTCGTTCTGTTGGATTGCACCCTCCCCAGCGCTCAGGACGGTGCTCTGCCCGCAGAAAGTGCTCAGTAAATACCCCATTGATTGATGGCATCAAAAAAGACTCAGGAATAAATGTCGGCATTACACAGATATAGATGCCCGAGAGACGGCTCGCGATTTTTTTGATTTCCAGTCACTCCAAATTGAGAACGATAGTCTCTGCGCTCAGACTTTACTGTCATTGAGAAAAAAGGCTTCATTATTATTATGACTACTCCTGGTTTAGTGGATAGATCCCGGGCCTGGGAGTCAGAAGGTCATGGGTTCTAATCCCGGTTCTGCCAATTTTCTGCTGTGTGGCCTTGAGTAAGTCACTTAACTTGTCCGTGCCTCAGTTCCCTCATCTGTAAAATGGGGATTAAGACTGGGAGCCCCGCGTGGGACAGGGAATGTGTCTAACCCGATTTACCTGTGACCACCCTAGTGCTTAGTACAGGGCCTGGCACATAGTAAGCGCTTAACAAATGCCGTCGTCATTATTAGTGGTATTATAATAATAATAGTGTGGTGTTTGTTAAGTGCTTGTTATGGGCCAAGCACTCTTCTAAGCACTGGGGTAGATACAATCTAATGCGGTGCAATCTACAGTATTCATTCACTCATTCAATCGGATTTTGACTTAGCGGAAAGAGCCCAGGCCTGGGAGTCAGAGGCTGTGGGTTCTAATCCTGGCTCCGCCACTTATCAGCTGTGTGATCTGGGGGAAGTCACTTCACTTCTCTGCACCTCAATAACCTCATCTGTAAAATGGGGGTTAAGACTGTGAGCCCTTTGTGGACAACCTGATTACCTTGTGTCTACCCCAGTGCTTATAGCAGTGGTTGGCACATAGTAAGTGCTTAACAAATACCATTATTATTATTATGATGATTGTTGAGCACTTACTGTGTGCAGAGCACTGTACTGAGCACTTGGGAGAGGATATTATAACCATAAATAGGTACATTCCCTGACCATAATGAGTTTACAGTCCAGTGTCTGCACTACAAAGCTACATAATTCCTGTCCCACATGGGGCTCAAAGTCTAAAGTGGAGGGGAAACAGGTATTGAATCCCCATTTTACAGATGGGGAACCTGAGGCAATTATAAGTTAAGTAATAATTAATAATACTAATGGTATTTGTTAAATGCCAGACACCGTACTAAGCACTAGGCTGGATACAAGCAAACCCGGGGTCACCCAGCAGACTAGGGGTGGAGCCCAAATTGCAACTCAGTTCTCTTGACCCCGAGCCCTCTGCTCTTCCTTCTAGAGCACCCTGTGCTTATTAAGTGCTTAGCAGCGTACTAAGCGCTGTGGTAAACAATACAATACAATCTGCAATACAATAGAGTACAGTCCCTGTCCCATTTGGGGCTCACAGTTGAAGGGAGAGGGGATGCAAGTATGGAATCCCCCTTGGACAGTTAAGGAAATTAAAGCACAGGAAGAGAGGTTAGGTGACTTGTCCAAGGTCATACATCAGGCAAACGGCAGAGCTAGGGGCAGAACCCAGGTCTTCTGGCTTCCAGTCCCTAAAGTCACACTCTTCTCTTTGACTCCTGCCTAAACTAGATTGAACTAGTCCCCTTCTAGACTGTGAGCCCGTGGTTGGGTAGGGATTGTCTCTATCTGTTGTCAAATTGTACTTCCAAGCGCTCAGTACAGTGCTCTGCATGCAGTAAGCGCGCAATAAATACGATTGAATGAATGAATGAACTACTGTCTCTTCTAGCAGCATGTGACTTTTTCTTTTTAAAGAGGAGGAATTTCTAAAACATTCAAGGGAAGCAGCGTGGCTCAGTAGAAAGAGCCTGGGCTTGAGAGTCTAAGGTCATGAGTTCGAATCGCAGCCCCGCCACTTGTCGGCTGTGTGACTGTGGGCGAGTCACTTCGCTTCTCTGTGCCTCAGTGACCTCGTCTGTAAAATGGAGATTAAGACTGCGAGCCTCACGTGGGGCAACCTGATTACCCTGTATCTACCCCAGCGCTTAGAACAGTGCTCGGCACATAGTAAGCGCTTAACAGATACCAACGTTATTATTCCCAGTAACCTAACATAGGAGTCAAACTGCAGAACTTGCTTAACCAACTCCTCCTGTTCAATGGGCTAGTTATTCCCGTATTAGATATGCTCTTGGTGGCCAGAGAGAGAGGCAATAAATAGGAAGCCCAGTAGCCCTGTGCAGAAGCAGCGTGGCCTAGTGGACACAGCCCGGGCCTGGGAGTCAGAAGGACGTGGGTTCGAATCCCGGCTCCGCCACTTCTCTGCCGTATGACTGTAGGCGAGTCGCTTTACTTCTCTGTGCCTCAGTTCCCTCATCTGTAAAATCAAGATTGAGACTGTGAGCCCCGTGTGGGACTTGGATGGTGTCTAACCTGATTCTCCTCTAACTACTCCAGCGCTTAGTACAGCGCCTGACGTAGTAAACGCTTAACCTGTACCATAAAAAAGGAAAGCCAGTCCGTGCAATCATTAGGCAGTGGATTTGTTCGGGGTGCAGACCTGGTGTGTCTTGACAAACAATCATAATAATAGTATTTGCTAAGTGCTTACTATGTGTCAAGCACTGTTGTAAGCCCTGGGGCAAATATTCTCACTCCCTTCTGAGTCGCCCTGATTTGCTCCCTTTTATCATCCACCGCTTCCAGCCCCATAGCACTTATGGCTATATCTGTCATTTATCTGTGTTGATGTCTGTCTGGGCTGTAAGCCCACTGTGGGCAGGGAACGAATGTGTTTATCGTTGTAGCGTACCCTCCCAAGCGCTTAGTACGGTGCTCTGCACCCAGTAAGTGCTCAGTAAATATGACTGAATGAATGAATGAATGAAAGTTGACCAGGTTGGACAGAGTCCCCGTTCCCCACGGGGCTCACACTCTTAATCCCCACTTTACAGATGAGGTAACCGAGGCCCAGAGAAGTGAAGCGACTCACCCCACGTCACCCAGAGGATGAGGAGAGGGGCCGGGATCAGAACCCAGGTCTTTCCGACCCCCAGGCCCGGGCTGTAGCCACCAAGCCTCGCCGCTTCTCGGACAGCCGCAGCCTTGTTTCTTCCACTCCTCCGGGGGCCGCTCCCCGACTCCCCGTCCGCAACGCTGGGCTCCGACGACCGGGAGCTCATGAATCCCCGTTTTGTCTTTTGCTGATAGGACGTGATGGTTTTAACCCTCCGAGCTCTGCGCCTGTTTGTCTTGGCGGGAGGCCCGAGGCTGGGCCGGGCTTCACAGAGGCCACACTGTCGGCCGGCCTCCAGCCCCCCGAGGAAATAAACCGCCCTATCTTTTGGCCTCTCTCCTTATGACATTGTAACGCTTCCCCTCGCCCCCTTCGAAAGGAGGCTCTGCGGGTCTGTGTGTGTGTTTGCGAGGGGGTGGGGGCGTGCGTTGTGCGGGGGAGAGTTGTGCACACTGGCCAGGGACAACCTCCTCACTGGGGACCCATCTCCGGGGTAGCTATCTCTAATTATTTTAATCTATAATAATCTATATTTATTTATAGTGATGCTACTGATGCCGCTGATGCTGTCTCCTTGTTTTGTTTGGTTGGCTGTCTCCCCCTTCTAATAATAATAATAATGTTGGTATTTGTTAAGCGCTTACTATGTGCAGAGCACCGTTCTAGGCGCTGGGGTAGATACAGGGTCATCAGGTCGTCCCACGTGAGGCTCCCAGTTAATCCCCATTTGACAGATGAGGGAACTGAGGCACAGAGAAGTGAAGCGACCTGCCCACGGTCACACAGCTAAGTGGCAGAGTTGGGATTCGAACCCATGACCTGACTCCCAAGCCCGGGCTCTTTCCACTGAGCCTTGCTGCTTCTCTTGACTGGGAGCCCGTTGTTGGGCAGGGACTGTCTCTATCTGTGGCCCCAATTGTACTTTCCAAGCGCTTAGTACAGTGCTCTGCACACAGTAAGCGCTCAATAAATACGTTTGAATGAATGAATGAATGACAATGATGCCTGTTTACTTGTTTTGTTGTCTTCTTCTCCCCTTCTAGACTGTGAGCCTGTTATGGGCAGGGATTGTCTCTACCTCAGCAGCGTAGCTTAGTGCCAAGAGCCTGGGCTTGGGAGTCAGAGGTTGTGGGTTCTAATCTCAGCTCCACCACTTAACAGCTGTGTGACTTTGGGCAAGTCACTTCACTTCTCCGTGCCTCAGTTACCTCACCTGTCAAACGGGGGTTAAGACTGTGAGCTCCACGCAGCACAACCTGATTCCCTTGTACCTACCCCAGCACTTAGAACCGTGCTTGGCACGTAGTAAGCACTTAACAGATACCGTTATTATGATTATTCGTTGCTAAAGTGTGCTTCCCAAGCGCTTAGTACAGTGCTCTGCACACAGTAAGTGCTCAATAAATATGACTGAATGAAATACAATTAAATGAATGAATATTCACTCTTCTTTGAGAGGTGAATATTTAAAGGGACACATAACAGTAATAGCAATAATGATAATAGTAATAATTGTGGTATTTGGTAGGTGTTTACTACGTGCCAGGCAGCATGGCATAGTGGATAGAGCACGGGCTTGGGAGTCAGAAGGTCATGGGTTCTAATCTCGGCTCCGCCACTTGCCTGCTGTGCGACCTGGGCCAAATCATTTAGCTTCTCTCTGCCTGCTTCCTCATCTGTAAAATGGGGATAAGAGTGTAAGCTCCAGGTGGGACAGGGACAGTGTCAAACCTGATCAGCTTCAGTGGAAAGAGCCCGAGCTTGGGAGTCAGAGGTCACGGGTTCGAATCCCAGCTCTGCCACTTGTCAGCTGTGTGACTGTGGGCGAGTCACTTAACTTCTCTGGGCCTAAGTTCCCTCATCTATAAAATGGGGATTAACTGGGAGCCTCACGTGGGACAACTTGATTACCCTGTATCTACCTCAGCGCTTAGAACGGTGCTCTGCACATAGTAAGCGCTTAACGAATACCAGCATTATTATTACCTCAGCACTTAGAACAGTACTTGGCACATAGTAAACACTTAACAAGTACCATCATTATTATCATTATTATTATCATTACTGAGCTCCAGGGTGGATACAAGCTAACCAGGTTGGACACGGTTCCTGTCCCACGTGGGGCTCACAGTCTCAATCTCCAATTATCAGATGAGGGAACTAAGGCACAGAGAAGTGAAGTCACTTGCCCAAGGTCACACAGCAGACAAAGGGCAGAGGAAGGGATTAGAACCCAGATCCTTCTGTCTCCCAGGCCCGGGGTCTATCCAGTAGTGTTTGTGTTAATGGAGAAGCAGCATCGCCTAATGGAAAGTTGATTCTATTTATTGCTGTTGTTCTTGTCTGTCCGACTCCCCCGATGAGACCGTGCGCCCGTCAGAGGGCAGGGGCCGTCTCTATCTGTTACCGATTTGTACATTCCAAGCGCTTAGTACAGTGCTCCGTACATAGTAAGCGCTCAATAGATACTATTGAATGAATGAATGAATGAAAGAGCCCAGGCCTGGGAATCAGAATACCTGGGTTCTAATTCCAACTCTGCCAATTGCTTGCTGTGTGACATTGGGCAAATGACTCAACTTCTCTTTGCGTCACTTCTTCTGTTCTCCCTCCTGCTTAGATGGGGAGCCCCATATGACGGACAGGGACCGTGTCCAATCTAATCGACTTGTATCTACTCCAGAGCTTAGCACAGTGTTGGACCCAGAGTAAGCATTCATTCATTCATTCAATCATATTTTTTGAGCGCTTACTGGGTGCAGAGGACTGTACTAAGCATTTGGGAAAGTAAAATATAACAATAAACAGGGATGCTGCCTGACTGCAATGAGCTCAGAGTCTAGAGGGGGGAAGACAGACATCGGTACAAATAAATAAAATTACAGATATGTACACAAGCATTTAACAAATGCCTTGAAATGAATATTACATCTTAATATCGCAATGTGCCATGTAGCTTTTGATTTCTGCCACTGCCTCCAGTTCCTCCTCTTCTTTCCCCTATCACCAACCTAGTCACTGTATCTTGATCTTATTGTCATCATTATTCTTAATATTATACTGGTAATCAAGATATGATATGTAGTTGTCCTTCATATTTGAAGAGGATATCACTGACAAGGTGTTTTGTTCTATTTTGCTTTGCTGTCTGTCTCCCCCGTTTAGACCGTGAGCCCGTCATTGGGCAGGGATCGTCTCTATCTGTTGCCCAATTGTACATTCCAAGTGCTTAGTACAGTGCTCTGCACATAGTAAGCGCTCAATAAAAACTACTGAATGAATGAATGAAGCAGAATGGCTAAGTGGAGAAAGCCCAGATCTGGGAATCGGAGAACCTGGGTTCCAGTCTTGACCCACCCACTTCACCTGCTTTGTGAATTTCATTCATTCATTCACTCAGTTATATTTATTGAGCACTTATTGTGTGCAGAGCACTGTACTAAGCGCTTGGGAAGTACAATTCAGCAAGAAATAGAGACAATCCCTGCCCTCACCGGGCTTAAAGTCTAGAAATTTCAGCAAGTAACTTGACTTCTCTGAACTTCAGTCACCTCATTCACAAAATAAAGATTAAATCCTCCTCTTTTCAACTTAGACTGTGAACCCCATGTGGGACAGAGACTGTGTCCAAACTGATTATCTTGTAACTACTCCAGTGTGTAGTTCACTGTAATAGCACATAGTAAAAGCTGAACAACTGCCATAAAGAAGAAAGAAATATTTTTGTTTGCTTTTATGGGCTTTGTTATGTGCTTACTATGTGTCAGGCACTGTTCTAAATGCTGGGGTAGATACAAGAAGAAGCGTGGCTCAGCGGAAAGAGCCCGGGCTTGGGAGTCAGAGGTCATGGGTTCTAATCCCGACTCCGCCACTTATCCGCTGTGGGACCTTAGGCAAGTCACTTAACTTCTCTGTGCCTCAGTTACCTCATCTGTAAAATGGGAACGAAGACTGTGAGCCCGACGTGGGACAACCTGATTACCTTGTAGCTACCCCAGCGCTTAGAACAGTGCTTGGCACACAGTAAGCGCTTAACAAATACCAACACTATTAGTATTTTTACAAGGTAATCAGGTTGTCCCACATGGGGCTCACGGTCTCGACCACCATTTTATTATTAATCAAGGTCCAGAGGAGTGAAGTGACTTGCCCGAGGTCACACAGCAGACAAGTGGCAGAGTTGAAATTAACAATAATAATAATAATAATGTTGGTAGTTGTTAAGCGCTTACTATGTGCAGAGCACTGTTCTAAGCGCTGGGGTAGATACAGGATCATCGGGTTGTCCCACGTGAGGCTCACAGTTAATCCCCATTTTACAGATGAGGTAACTGAGGCTCAGAGAAGTGAAGTGACTTGCCCACAGTCACACAGCTGACAAGTGGCAGAGCTGGAATTCGAACTCATGACCTCTGACTCCCAAGCTCAGGCTCTTTCCACTAAGCCACGCTGCTTCTCTTAGGACGCAGGTCCTTCTGACTCCCAGGCCAGGACTCTATCCATTAGGCAACACTGCTTCTCCAAGTTCACCTGTGAGTAACATTTGTGCCTGAAGGTTATTTGGGGGATTGTGAGGTGACGTTCACCCGAAATCTTGGCTGGGGTCACCTTAGCCGAGCCTGGAGCCCGGTCAGCCTCTCCCGAGGCCTAACGCCCTCCCGTTCAGTCGATCCACCAGATTGATTGAACGCTCATTGTGTGCTGAGCACTGTACTAAGCACTTGAGAGAGTAAAATACAACAGATACATTCCCTGCCCACAACAAGCTCACCTTCTAGAGGACTCTTCCGTTCTTCCCACTCCAACCCAGACCTCCCGCTTTGCTCTTCTAACACCGACCTACTCACCGGGCCTCCATCTCATCTATCTGGACGCCGATCCGAGGGTGATGACGACGACGGTATCTGTTAAACGCGCACTATGTGTCAGGCACTGTCCGAGCGCTGTTCGGTATCTGTTCTCCCTCGGTATCTGTTCTCCCTCCCCCATAGACGGCGACTGTTCCTGACCTGATCATCTTGTTTTTACCCTGCCGCTTAGGACGGCGCTTGCCACAAAGTGTTTAACAGATACCGGCTTGACTGTTGTTATTGTAACTGAGGGCTGTGCTAAGCGCTGTGCTAAGAGAGGCCGGAGAAGGGCCGGAGAAGGATGTGGACGATGGAGTGGATTCCACACAAAAACATCCTCCGTGGTGATCCGCAGAATTAGGACTCATTCGATCGTATTTACTGAGCGCCTACCGGGTGAAGAGCACCGCACTAAGCGCTTGGATCAGGGGTCAACCCCAGACTTCGGGGGAGACACCAGGCAAGCTTCGAGATCAACCAGTCCATCAGTAATATGAAAGCAGTGTGGCCAGGTAGAAAAAGCCTGGGCCCGAGAGGCAGAAGGACCTAGTTCCAATCCCGCTCCACCGCTTATCTGCTGTGTGACCTTGGGCAAGTCGCTTCACTTCTCTGGGGCTCAGTTACCTCATATGGAAAATGGAAATTAAAACTGTGAGCCCCATGTGGGACAGGAACTGCGTCCAACCTGATTCTCTTGTATCTACCTCGGTGCTTAGAACGGTGTTTGACACGCAGTAGGTGCTTAACAAATACCATTATTATTATCATTAATATCAATCACATTTCCTAAAGTCCTACTGAAGGCTTGGGAGACTAGAATAGGGAAAGTAGACACGATCCCTCCCTTCAAAGAGTTTACAGTCTATCGTGGACAGAGCACTGTACCGAGCACCTGAGAGAGGACCATAGGATTAGTAGACACGATCTCTGCCCGCAAGGAGCTGACAGTCTACTTTGTGCAGAGCACTGTACTGAGCACTCGAAAGAAGACAATGGAGTTGGTAGATAAGATCCGTCACCTCAGAGCACTGTAATGGTTGCTAGGGAAAGGACATTACACTTAGTATATACATCCATAAATATATAGGGTGAGTATGTGTGTATATATAATGTATATATATACACATTAGAAGCAGCGTGGCTCAGTGGCAAGAGCCCGGGCTTGAGAGCCAGAGGTCATGGGTTCTAATCCTGGTTCTAATCTGCCGCTTGTCAGCTGTGTGACTTTGGGCAAGTCACATAACTTCTCTGGGCCTCAGTGACCTCACCTGTCAAATGGGGATTAAGACTGTGAGCCCCACGTAGGACAACCTGATCACCTTGTATCCCCCCCAGCACTTAGAACAGTGCTTTGCACATAATTGGCGCTTAACAAATACCATCATCATCGTCATCATCATCATCCCTACCCTGCTAAAAACTGGGGTAGATCAAAAATCAACACACTGCACAATTTCTGTCCCATATGGGGATCATCACCTATATAAGCATGGGCTTTGGAGTCAGAGGTCATGAGTTCAAATCCCAGCTCTGCCACCTGTCAGCTGTGTGACTGTGGGCAAGTCACTTAACTTCTCTGTGCCTCAGTTACCTCATCTGTAAACTGGGGATGAAGACTGTGAGCCCCACGTGGGACAACCTGATTCCCCTGTGTCTACCCCAGCGCTTAGAACAGTGCTCTGCACATAGTAAGCGCTTAACAAATACCAACATTATTATTATTATATAAGAGATTTAGTTATTTATCCATTTATTTATTGATATTAATGTCTGTCTCCCCCTCTAGACTGTGAGCTTATTGTGGGCAGGGAATGTCCCTGTTTGTTGTTGCATGGTTCTCCCCCAAGCACTTAGTACAGTGCTTTGCACATGGTGAGTGCTCAATAAATACGATTGAATCGAAATTGAATTGAATTGAGAGAGAACGGAGAGCAATAAGCCCGTTTTACAGTTGAGGAAACTGAGGCCCAGGGAGGTTAAGTGACCTGCCCAAGGTCACATAGTCATCCAGTGACAGAGCTGACATTAGAAACCTGTTCTCCCGATTAACAATCCCTTGGTATTTCCACTGGGCCACGCTGCATTTTTCTAAAATACCGACATCTTTATAGCAGGCTCGGTATTCTCCAAGTTACAAAGAAATTTTTAATTCAGAAAATTGGCACACCAAATCCCAAACTTCAAATATCCCTCACACCTCTGCTAATAAAAACTATTCCAAGGTTAACGGTTTTATAGGTTTCATGAAAGTGCTAGGCGCTGGGCATTCTAGCTGCATGGAGCCAACTATCAGAGGCCTAAACTTCAATGTTGCCTAAGAAATTATGATTTTATTGGTATGTAACTTTAAACTTGTAATTATAGGCCAAAAGTTGTGGAAAATTTATTTAGTGCAGCTTGTGTGCAACAACCAGTATCTGTTGCGATTAATGGGAGAGAGACAGAGTCCTACCTGTCTTGTGAGGTTATCTCACTTTGGAAAAGAGAGATCCTTTGGAGATTGAATTTACTGGGCTCTTTGGGGGAAAAAAATGTCATCTTTATATTTGCTACCATTGTGGGTAGGTGCCACGTTAATTTTAAAACGCTGTGCTGAATAGAAGATATTTGCTGCAAATCAACCCTTTCATTGAGGTAATGATGGAAAATTCCAAAGGTTGTCAAAAGCCCCAGCGTTTCGGGCTTTTTTTTTTCAATCCCGTACAATCAAAGCAGAAAGGAGGCATTCTGCAAAGACAGCAAAAAAACCCCTGCTTTTAGATAAAAACAGTGAAATCTGCCCCAGAGGCCTCCTCGAATATCTGTCCCCTTTGCCTTCTTTATACCTGGTTTCAAAGACTAATTTACCTCTTTTTTATTTCATTTTTTTATGGTATTTGTGAATCGCTTACTATGTGCTAGGCACCGTACTGAATGCTGAGCTAGATACAAGATAATCAAGTTGGACACAGTCCCTGTCCCACAGTCTTAATCCCCATTTTACAGGGGAGGGAACTGAGGCCCAGAAAAGCGAAGTGACTTGCCCAAGGTCACACATAAAACAAGTGGCGGAGCCAGGATCAGAACCCAGGTCCTTCTGAATCCCAGGCCTGGGCTCCGTCCATTAGGCCGCGTTGCCTCTTCAGTGTCTGCAGAGAAATTGGGTTTTGTCCTAAGGATTTTCTCATCAATTATTTCATTTTATCCTCACCACGATCCTATGATGATTTATTGAAATGTCTGGGTTCCTGTGTAGACTGTAAACTCCTTTCGACTCTTTTGACTCTCTCGTGCTGTCTTCTTCCAAGCACTCAGTACAGTGCTCGGCACCCAGCAAACGCACACTCAATAAATAGCACTGAGTGATAGATTAAACTCCTTGAGGGCAATCGATCAGTTGTATTTCTTGAGCACTTACTGGGTGCAGAACCCTGTACTATAAGCTTGGGAGAGGACAATGTAAAAATAAAGACACATTCCCTGCCCACAGCGAGCTTACAGTCTAGAGGGGGGAGGCAGATATTAATATAAATAAGTAAAATGACAGATCTGGAGGTAAATGATGTGGGGCTGGGAAGGGGGATGAATAAAGGGAGAGAGTCCGAGCGACGCAGAAGGGAGTGGGAGAAGAGGAAAAGAGGGCTTAGTGTAGGAGGGCAAGGATCATGTCTCTTCACTCATCATGATGTAGTGGAGAGAGCGCGGGCTTGGGAGTCAGAGGTCATGGGTTCTAATCCCGGCTCTGCCACTTGTCAGCTGTGTGACTTTGGGCAAGTCATTTCACTTCTCTGTGCCTCAGTTACCTCATCTGTAAAATGGAGACTGAAACTGCGAGCCCCACATGGGACAGTTGGGTAGGGATCGTCTCTGTTGCGGAATTGTACTTTCCAAGCGCTTAGTACAGTGCTCGGCACACAGTGAGCGCTCAGTAAATACAATTGAATGAATGAATGACTGAAAGACAGGAACTGTGTCCTACCCAATTTGCCTGTAATAGTAATAATAATAATAATAATGGTGTTTGTTAAGGACTTAAAAGTGCCAAGCACTGTTCTAAGTGCTGGGTAATAATAATAACGTTGGTATCTGTTAAGCGCTTACTATGTGCCGAGCACTGTTCTGAGCGCTGGGGTAGACACAGGGGAATCAGGTTGTCCCACGTGGGGCTCACAGTCTGCATCCCCATTTTACAGATGAGGTAACTGAGGCACCGAGAAGTTAAGTGACTCGTCCAAAGTCACACAGCTGACAAGTGACCGAGCCGGGATTCGAACCCATGACCTCTGACTCCAAAGCCCGTGCTCTTTCCACTGAGCCACGCTGTTGTCCCATGTGGGGGCCCACTGTCTTAATCTCCAATTTACAGATGAGGTAACTGAGGCCCAGAGAAGTCAAGTGACTTGCCCAGAGTCACACAGCTGACAAGTGGCGGAGCCAGAATTAGAACCCACGACCTCTGACGTCCAAGCCCAGGCTCTATCCAGTAAGCTACACCGCTTCTCCGCCTCAGTGTTTAGTACGGTGCCAGGCACATAGTAAGTGCTTAATAAACACCATTATAATAATAACAGTAGTAATCATTATTATCTCCAAAATAGTCATTCGGGGGCTCTGTACACAGAAGTCACTGCGTCAGCCTCCTCTCGGATCTCCCATCCTCCTGTCTCTCCCTCCTTCAGTCTATACTTCATTCCGCTGCCCGGATCATCTTCCTACAGAAACGCTCTGGGCCTGTCACTCCCCTCCTCAAAAACCTTCAGTGGTTGCCTATCAATCTTCGCCTGAAGCAAAAACTCCTCACCATTGGCTTCCAAGCCGTCCATCCCCTCGCCCCCTCCTACCTCACCTCCCTTCTCTCCTTCTCCAGCCCAGCCCGCAAGCTCCTCTCCCCTCCTCACTGGGCCTCCTTCTCGCCCGTCTCGCCATCGACCCCGGGCCCACATCCCGCCTCTGGCCTGGAACGCCCTCCCTCCTCACATCTGCCAATCAGCCCCTCTTCCCCCCTTCAAAGCCCTACTGAAGGCTCACCTCCTCCAGGAGGCCTTCCCAGACTAAGCCCCCTTTTCCTCAGCTCCCCCTCCCCCACTTTGTCCCAACTCGCTCCCTTTGCTCTACTCCCCCCACCCCACGGCACTTGTGTATACATATACGTAACTATAATTCTATTTATTTACATTAAAGCCTGTTTTACTTGTTCTGATACATATATCAAGTAATTCTATTTCTTTAAATTGATGCTGTTGATGCCTGTTTACTTGTTTTGATGCCTGTCCCCCCTTTCTAGACTGTGAGCCGTTTGTGGGCAGGGAATTCATTCATTCATTCATTCAATCGTATTTATTGAACACTTATTACGTGCGGAGCACTGTACTAAGCGCTTGGAATGTACAATTCGGCAACAGACGAGACAATCTTTGTCCAATGACGGGCTCAGGGAATGTCTCTAGGTTGCTGAATTGTAATAATAATAATGTTGGTATCTGTTAAGCGCTTACTATGGGCAGAGCACTGTTCTAAGCGCTGGGGTAGATAAAGGGTAATCGGGTTGTCCCACGTGAGGCTCACGGTCTTAATCCCCATTTTACAGATGAGGGAACTGAGGCACAGAGAAGTGAAGTGACTTGCCCACAGTCACACAGCTAAGTGGCAGAGGTGGGATTTGAACCCATGACCTCTGCCCGCCAAGCCCGTGCTCTTTCCACTGAGCCACGCTGCTTCCCTAATTGTACTTTCCAAGCGCTTAGTACAGTGCTCAGCACACAGTAAATAAAGCGCTCAATGAATACGAATAAATGAATGAATTCAATTTATACTATTGATTGATGGAATGACCTAGGAATCCACCTTCACCCCTTCCCCTGATTTCCAGCCCGAGTTGCCCCTTTCAGGTCTCATCTCTTTCAAATCTGCTTAGTACAGTGCTCTGCCATGGTAAGCCCTCAGTAAATATGACGGACTGAAATCTCTGTGGGGGCAGAGATCTGAGGAAGGGAAAACCTGAAGCGGGGAGGTAGGGAACACAGGACGGGGGTGGGGTGGGAAGGTGAAAGAATTTGAAAATATAAAAGTGGGCAGGACAGGAGAGGGAATTGGGGCAGAAACTGTGGTGGGCAAGAGCAAGGTGGGTTCAGGAGAAGCTGACCGAGGGAGGATGAGGTCAGTGGGGGTGGGAAAAAGGCAAGGAGAAAATGAAATTACCCAAAGTTAAAACGCTTTCCAGTGTGTCAGGGGCAGGGACTTGGAGGTGTCCACCATGTTGGTCATTCATTCATTCATTCATTCCCTCTTTTTTTTTTCCCTCTGCTCCCTCTACCCCCCCCCTTCACCTCTCCGCAGCTAAATCCTCTTTTCCCCCCATTTCCCTCTGCTCCTCCCCCTCTCCCTTCCCACCCCCTCAGCACTGAACTCGTCCGCTCAACTATATTTATCTTCATTACCCTATTTATTTTGTTAATGAAATGTACATCGCCTTGATTCTATTTATTTGCTATTGTTTTAATGAGATGTTCACCCCTCGATTCTATTTATCGCTACTGTTCTCGTCTGTCCGTCTCCCCCGATTAGACTGTAAGCCCGTCAAAGGGCAGGGACTGTCTCTGTTACCGATTTGTACATTTCAAGCGCTTAGTACAGTGCTCTGAACATAGTAAGGGCTCAATAAATACTATTGAATGAATGAATGAATGAATGAATTCAATCGTATTTATTGAGAGCTCACTGTGCGCAAAGCACTGTACTAAGCACTTGTCAGTGACAGGAAGCCAGTACAGCATGGGCCTCGGTCCCTTCTTGCCCTCTCCTTCCCCTCCCTGAAACTATTTTCTGTGTCAAAGTTGGTGGTGGGGTGAGGGGGTTGTTTTCTTCTCCCGAGTCTCTGACCGGAATATTGTGAGACGGTTCCCGGGTGAGATTTGTAAATTCGATGGTGAAGTTTCCCTGCATTCTTCACGCAGTTCCCAGCTAAAACGTCATAACAATCTCTATAAAATCTGAACCAGAACTTTTGTTTAACTTTGTAGAGTCCCCCGGCCAAGAATTTTCAATACAATTGCTATCAGTTGCATATTAAGTTTCCTTTAAAATTGTTATTTTCTTTCCAGTGGGGTTTTTCAAACAATAGAGAGTTTTTCTAAAGGAGGAAACGAAAAATCACGGGCCTGACTATACGTTGCTATAAATCAATTTTAGACATCGAACATCCTGTAGACAGGCAACTCGAGAGAACCTTTTCGATTTCCCGTGACAAATTTATGGAACGATTTTGACACGAGGAAATTAATGCCTTGGTCCCACTTAACATCTCTCTCTCTCCGTGGGTGTGTTTGTATGTGAAACCTAAGAAGCCTAATTGTGATGTGTTAAGCATCACTATGTTCCAAGTACTGTGCTAAAACGTTGGAGTAGATCCAAGATAATAGCGTCGGAAACAGTCTCTATCCCACACGGAGCTCATAGTTCAAGAAGGGAGAACAGATATTAGATCCCATTTGACAGATGAGGGAACTGAGGCCAGAGAAGGGAATAATAATGACAATAATCATGGCATTTGTTAAGCGCTTAGGATGTGCCAGGCACTGTACTCAGTGTTGGGGTGGATACAAGCAAATCGGTTTGGACACAGTTGGACACAGGCTCGGTGGAAAGAGCCTGGGCTTCGGAGTCAGAGGTCATGGGTTCGACTCCCGGCTCTGCCACTCGTCAGCTGTGTGACTGTGGGCGAGTCACTTAACTTCTCTGTGCCTCAGTTACCTCATCTGTAAAATGGGGATTAACTGTGAGCCTCCCGTTGGACGACCCGATTACCCTGTATCTCCCCCAGCGCTTAGAACAGTGCTCTGCGCATAGTAAGCGCTTAACAAATACCAATATTATTATTATTCCTGTCCCTTGTGGGGCTCACAATCTCCATCCTCATTTTCCAGACGAGGGAACCAAGGCCCAGAGAAGGGAAGTGACTTGTCCAAGGTCACCCAGCCAGCAAGCGACAGAGCCGGGACTAGAACCTGGGCCCCTGACTCACAGGCCTGGATCCTTTTTTTTTTTTAAAAATATGGTATTCGTTAAGCACTTACTATGTTCCAGGCACTGTAATAAGTGCTGGGGTAGATACAAGCTAATCAGGTTGGCTCCCTGCCCCACGTAGGGCTCAGTGTCTTAATCCTGATTTTGCAGCTGAAGTAACTGAATCACAGAGAAGTTAAGTGACTTGCCCAAGGTCACCCCGAGCACAAGTGGAGGAGTTAGGATTGGAACCCAGGTCCTTCTGATGCCCAGGTCTGGGCTCTGTCCACTAGACCACACTGTTTCCCTGTGCGCCGAATCCCCCCCGGTGTCATAACCGAGGATGAGATCCTTGAAGCCCACCCGGGGCCCGGCTCCTGAGTCCCAGACAGGATCTGCTTTTCCCCATCATTTTCAGTGTCTGTCCCCCGATTAAGGGCCCCCCTTTTCCTCTTCTCCCACTCCCTTCTGCGTCGCCCTGACTTGCTCCCTTTATTCATCCCCCCCCACCCACGGCACTTACCCTTATCTGTCATTTATTTCTTTACATTAATGTCTATCTCCCCATCTAGAATGAAAGCTCATATATTCATTTAATCGTCTTCATTCATACATTCAGGCGCATTCGTTGAGCGCTTACTGTGTGCAGAGCACTGTACTAAGCGCTTGGAAAGTACAATTCGGCAACAGATAGAGACAATCCCTGCCCAACAACGGGCTCACAATCTAGAAGGGGGAGACAGTCAACAAAACGAGTAGACAGACGTCAATAGCATCAAAATAGTACTGAGCGCTTAACAGTGTGCAGAACTCTATACTGAGCGGTTGGGAGAGTACAATACATCGGTAAACAGACATGTTGCCCGCGCACAATGAGTTTAAGTCTCAAGGCAGGGAGACAGACATTAATGTAAATAAATGACAGATAAATCCGTAAATGGTGTGAGGCTGGGAGGTGGGGCGAACAAAGAGAGCGAGTCAGGGCGGCGCAGAAGGGAGTGGGTTAAGGGGAAAGGGGGGCGCCTAGTCAGGGAAGACCTCTTGGAGGAGATGGGCCTTCCATAAAGCTTTGAACTGGGGGAGAATTGTAAGCAAGGATTGTGTCTGTTTCTTGTTCGCTTGCGAGAAGCAGCATGGCTCAGTGGAAAGAAAATGGGCTTTGGAGTCAGAGGTCATGAGTTCGAATCCCAGATCTGCCACTTGTCAGCTGTGTGACCTTGGGCAAGTCACTTAACTTCTCTGTGCCTCAGTTCCCTCATCTGTAAAATGGGGATTAAGACTGTGAGCCCCACGTGGGACAACCTGATTCCCCTGTGTCCACCCCAGCACTTAGAACAGTGCTCTGCACATAGTAAGCGCTTAACAAATACCAACATTATTGTTGTGGGCAGGGAATGTGTCTATTGTTATATTGTACTCTCCCAAGCACCTAGTGCAGTGCACAGAGTAAGCACCACTCGCTCCATCACCAAGCTACTTCCTACCACACCTCGTTGCTCTCCTACATGACCTAGTGGATACGGCACGAGCGTGGGTATCGGAAGGACCTGAGTTCTAATGCCTACTCCTCAACTTGTCTGCTCTGTGACTTTGGATAAGTCACTTCGTTTCTCTGGGCCTCAGTCCCTTCATCTGTAAAATGAGGATTAAGACTGTGAGCCCCACCTGGGAAAGGGATTGGGTCCAACCTGATTAGCTAGTATCTACCCCAGCGGGCAGAACAGTGCTTGACACATAGTAAGGGCTTAATAAATACCATCATCATCATTATTTTTATCCTTCGTTCGTTCGATCGTATTTATTGACTGCTTATTGTGCGCAAAGCGCTGTACTAAGCTCTTGGGAGAATATGATAAGACAACAAACAGACAAATTCCCTGCCCACAACGAGCTCACAGTCTAGGTGTGGAGACAGACATTAATATAAATAAAGTAATAAATAAATTACAGATATATATGCTTAGGTGCTGTGGGGATGGGAGGGAGGATGAATGAAGGGAGCAAGTCAGGATGACGCATTATTATTAGGACTATTACTACAACCCAACCCATACATTTCACTCATCTAATGCCAACCTACTTACTGTACCCCGATCTCATCTATCTCACCCCGACCTCTAACCCACCTCCCGCCGCTGGCCCGGAACGCCCTCCCTCCTCATATCCGACAATGACTCTCCTCCCGGCTTCAAAGCCTTATTGAAGTCCCGTCTCCTCCGGGAGGCCTTCCCAGATTAAGCCCCACTTTTCCTCCTCTCCCGCTCCTTTCTGCATCACCCTGACTGGCTCCCTTTATTCTTCTCCACTCCCAGCCCCATAGCACTCATGTCCATATCTGCCATTTATTTATTTATTGTAATGTCTGTCTCCCCACTCTCGACCGTAAGGTTGTTATGGGTGGAAAGTATCCGTTTACTGTTGTATCGTACTCTCCCAAGCGCTTAATACAGTGCTCTGCACACAGTAAATGCTCAATAAATACAACTGAACGAATGAACGAAGTCACTTCACTTCTCCGGGCCTCAGTTCCCTCATCTGTAAAATGAGGATTAAGACTGAGAGCCCCATGTGAGGCAGGGACCGTGTCCAACCTGATGAGCTCGTATCTACACCATCGCTTAGAACAGTGCTCGATGCGTAGTGAGCGCTTAACAAATACCATCATCGTCATCGTGGGCACAGAACAGCGCTCGACACTTAATAAGCTCTTAACAAATACCATTACCATCATCATCATCATCATCGTGGGCAGGGAAGTATCTACCAATTCTGTTGCACTGTGAGTAAGGTGTTCGGCACGTAGTAGGCACTTGATAAATGCTGTTGATTGATTGATCCACCGATTTCAGTGATCCCTTGAAGTAATGTCCCGGTATCGTTAGCTGGCTTGATCGGCTGAGTGTCCACATTTCGGTCCTGGAGGTGGAAGGACAGGGTGGAGGTCGGGGGTTGAGGTGGAGGTGGAGGGAGGATGATTTTTAAGGGGTGACGTCTCACGGACGGCGGGCTAGGAGCAAAATTACTCTGAACACTTGCATCCTCGCCCCCACCCTCTCTCTGCCGCCAAAGTCCTTCGGAAACAACCTCTGCCTTAAACCTCATTTCCAATTCCGAACCTGCCCCATTTTGCATTTGCATTTGCATAGTGCACGAAGTTAATTAGCAGATCTCCCCGTGGGAGACGAAGTGCGGTGGGTCGCTGTGCACCTTATTTTCTAGCGGAGGATGCCAAGGGAAATGGAGTCATCCCCACTGATTGAGAGAGAAGCAGCTTGGCCTAGTGACTGGACCAAGTGGCTGGGAGCCGGGAGACCTGAGTTCTAATCCTGGCTCCGCCACTACTCTGCTGTACGACCTAGGGGAGGGTCGCTTAACCACTGTGTGCCTCAGTTACCACATCCGTAAAGTGGGCATAAAATCCCATCCCCTGTAAACACTGCTGAGAAGCAGCATGGCTTAGTGGAAAGAGGCTGGGCTTGGGAGTCAGAGGTCGTGGGTTCTAAACCTGGCTCTGCCTCTAGTCAGCTGCGTGACTTTGGCAATTCACTTCACTTCTCTGTGCCTCAGTTCCCTCATCTGTAAAATGGGGGTCAAGTCACCTAAATTCTCTGTGCCTCAGTTACCTCATCTGTAAAATGGGGATCAAGACCGTGAGCCCCACCTGATAACCCTGTATCTCCCCCAGCACTTAGAACAGTGCTCGGCACATAGTAAACGCTTAACAAATACCAGCATCATTATTATTATCTGTCTCCCCCGCTGGATTGTAAGTTCCTGGTGGGCGGGCATCGTAACTACCAAGTCTATCGTATTGTATTTTCACAAATGCTTAGCACAGTGCTCTGCACACAGTAAGTAATCAATAAATACCACTGACTGGTCATTCTTGACGTGCCTGTCTCCTGTCCCTTCTTTCCACTTTACCCTTAGGTTGGGAGCCCCCGAAGAACAGAGAACATTTAGACTGTGAACCCGTCATCGGGCATGAATTGTCTCTATCTGTTGCCGAATTGTACATTCCAAGCGCTTAGTACAGTGCTCTGCACCCATTAAGCGCTCAATAAATACTACTGAGTGAATGAATGAAGAGTACCTGTTGAAAACTACTACTACTACTATTAATAATGACATTCGTTAAACGCTTACCATGCACCAAGCACTGTTCTAAGCGCTGGGGCAGATATAAGGTAATCAGGTTGACCCACTTGGGGCTCACAGTCTTCATCCCCATTTTCCAGATGAGGGAAGTGAGGCCAAGAGAAGTGAAGTGACTCGCCCAAAGTCACACAGCAGATAAGTGGAGGATGCAGGAGTAGAATTCACTTCCTTCTGACTCCAAGCCCGGACTCTATCCACTAGGCCATGCTAGAGAAGCAGCGTGGCTCAGTGGAAAGAGCACGGGCTTTGGAGTCGGAGGTCATGAGTTCGAATCCCAGCTCTACCACTTGTCAGCTGTGTGACTGTGGGCAAGTCACTTCACTTCTCTGTGCCTCAGTTACCCCATCTGGAAAATAAGGATTGACTGTGAGCCCCACGTGGGACATCCTGATTCCCCTCTGTCTACCCCAGCGCTTAGAACAGTGCTCGGCACATAGTAAGCGCTTAACAAATACCAAAATTATTATTATTATTATTATTCTCTAATAATAAAGCTTTGACGGTGGGGAGCGTGATCGGCTGTCGGGTATGAAGAGAGAGGGCGATCCAGGCCAGAGGCAGGATGTGGGCAAGAGGTCGGCGGAAAGATAGATGAGATCGAGGTAGTATTGATAATGGTGGCATTTGTTAAGCGCTTACTATGTGCAGAGCACTGTTCTAAGCGCTGGGGGAGATACAGGGTCATCAGGTTGTCCCACGTGGGGCTCACAGTCTTCATCCCCATTTTACAGATGAGGTAACCGAGGCACAGAGAGGTGAAGTGACTTGCCCACAGTCAGCTGACAAGTGGCAGAGTTTCTTGAGCGTTCATTTTGTGTGATGCAGCTATTTTTTAAAATGGTATTTCTTGAGCACTTAGTATATGAATTCAGTATACGATCACTCTCCTATCCCGCCTCGCTTACTGCATCAGCTTCCTTGCCTGACCTCTCAGCCTCCTGTCTCTCCCCATTCCAGTCCCTACTTCACTCTGCTGCCCTGATCATTTTTCTGTAAAAATCTTCAGGACATGTCACCCCCCTCCTCGAAAGACTCCAGTGGTTGCCCAACCACCTCCGCATCAAACAGAAACTCCTCTCCATTGGCTTTAAAACAGTCCACCTCCTTGCCCCCTCCTACCTCACCTCCCTTCTCTCCTTCTACAACTCAGCCCACACACTCCGCTCCTCTGGTGCTGCTAACCTCCTCACTGGGCCTCCATCTCGCCTATCTCATTCATTCATTCATTCATTCATTCATTCATTCATTCATTCATTCATTCATCCATTCATATTTATTGAGCAATTACTATGTGCAGAGCACTGTACTAGAGAAGCAGCGTGAGCCCGGGCTTGGGAGCCAGAGGTCAGGGGTTCGAATCCCAGCTCTGCCACCTGTCAGCTGTGTGACTGTGGGCAAGTCACTTTACTTCTCCGGGCCTCAATTCCCTCATCTGTAAAACGGGGATTAACTGTGAGCCTCACGTGGGACGACCTGATTACCCTGTATCTACCCCAGCGCTTAGAACAGTGCTCTCCACATAGTAAGCGCTTAACAAATACCAATTATTTATATTTACTAAGCGCTTGGAATATACAATCGCCGCTGACCCCTGGTCCTCGTTCTGCCTCTGGCTGGAACACCTTCTCTCTTCCGATAGGACAGAGAATGATTCTCCACCCCTTCAAAGCCTTTCTGAAGGCCCATCTCCTCCAAGAGGCCTTCCCTGACTAAGCCCTCCTTTCCTCTTCTCCCACTCCCTTCTGCGTCACCCTGACTTGTTTCTTTATTCATCCCCCCTTCCAGCCCCACACCACTTATGTCCATAACCCGTCATTTATTTATTTCTATTCATGTCCGTCTCCCCCTCTGGACTGTAAACTCATTGTGGGCGGGGAATGTGACTGTTTATTCTTGTATTACTGCAGTGCTCTGCTCACAATAAGCTCTCATTAAATACGATTGAATGAATGAATGACTATGTTTAGCACTGTTCTAAGCCCTGGGGTAGACACGAGGTAATTAATAACAATAATAATAATAATAATGTTGGCATTTAAGCGCTTACTATGTGCAGAGCACTGTTCTAAGCGCTGGAGTAGATACAGGGTAATCAGGTTGTCCCACGTGAGGCTCACAGTTAATCCCCCTTTTACAGATGAGGTAACTGAGGCACAGAGAAGTGAAGTGACTTGCCCACAGTTACTCAGCTGACAAGTGACAGATCCTGTTCCAGATGGGTCTCGCAGTCTAAGTAGGAGGATGAACGGGGATTGAATCCCCATTTTACAGGTGAGGAAACTGAGGTCCAGAGAAGCGAAATGACTTGCTCAAGATCACGCGCCAGACAAGCGGCAGTGCCAGGATTAGGACCCGAGTCCTCTAACTCCCAGGCCCAGGCTTCTTCCACTAGCACCTACAACTTCCCGCTTGAGAAGTATAAAATGAATAAGTGGTAAATGCCCTGGCCGCAAGAAGCTTGCATCTAACAAGGGAGGGGTTTTTTTGAGGTGAAGCGAGACAAGAAGCAAATGGGGGGCTTTAAGAAGAGAGGACCAGTGTGGTAACTGATGCTTTAAAAAAAAAATCCATGCAGCAATACGCGGTGGACGCTGGAAGGGAAGAGGCTGGAGGCAAGGAGACCCGTGAGGAGGCCAAAGCAATTCTCCGAAGTGTAAGCTTATTGTGGACAGGGAGCGTATCTACCAACTCTGTTGTACTGTACCTCTCCCAAGGCTTAGTTCAGTGTTCTGCACACAGTAAACCCTAAATAAATGCCACTGATGATGATGATGTTGTTGTTGATGATGATGATAGTCTAATTTTTTAATGGTATTTGTTAAGCGTTTACTATGTACTAAGTACTGTACTAAGCACTGGGGTGGATACCAGCTAATCAGATTGGACCCAATCTAGTCAGTCAGTTGATCGTATTTATCAAGCACTTACCGTGTGCAGAGCACCGCACTAAGCGCTTGGGAGAGGACAACATAACAGTAAACAGACATGCCCTGCCCACAACAAGCTTACAGTCTCGTGGCTCAGTGGAAAGAGCACGGGCTTAGGAGTCACAGGTCATGGGTTCTAATCCCGGCTCAGCCGCTCGTCAGCTGTGTGACTTTGGGCAAGTCACTTAACTTCTCTGTGCCTCAGTTACCTCATCTGGAAAATGGGGATTAAGACTGTGAGCCCTGCATGGGACCCGATTACCCTGTATCTACCCCAGCGCTTAGAACAGTGCTCGGCACATAGTAAGCGCTTGACAAATACCAACATTATTATTAGTAATAGTAGTAGTATTAGACGGTCAATCTCCATTTTACAGATGAGGTAACTGAGACCCAGAGGAGTGAAGGGACTTACCCAAAGTCACGGGGCGGATAAGCGGTGGAGTCGGGATTCGAACGCAGGTCCTTCTGCCAGGCCCGTGCTCTATCCTCTAGGCCAAGCTGCTTCTCACTAGCTTTTATTATATATATATCTCAATATCTTGCATTCTATTCTCATTCTATTCATAATATTCTCAGTCACCCTATCAATCAATCAATGATATTTACTTACTGTGTGCAGAGCAGTGTACCAGATGCTCTGAAGAGTACGCTATAACAGAGTTGGTCGACGCATTCCCTGCCCACAAGGAGCTTGTGATAAATGGTTGGACCAGGCCTGTAACGGGTGAGATGGATCGAAGGGGCAGTTTCGGGAAACGGGAAGGGAAACAAGGAGCCTTTAGCACCAACCCTGATGTGAGATGAAGGATTCGACGATCGGACTGCCATTCATTCAATCTCGAGCGCTCACGGTGTGCAGAGCGCTGTACTAAGCACTCGGGAAAGTGCAATAGACCAGTAAAGAGAGACAATCCCTGCCCACCACAAGTTCACAGTCTAGTGGGAGCTAACAGTCTAGAGGGTGTCAAATATTTGAAATACAAGCCTACTTGTATTACATCAAGAATGTGGCTTAATCAGTCGATCGTATTTAGTGAGTGCTTATTGTGTGCAGGGCATTGCGCTAAGCGGTTGGGAGAGTCCAGTATAACAGAGGTGGTGGGCGTCCTCCCTGCCCGCAAGGAGTTTACAGTGTAGAGGGGGAGACAGATGTTAAAATAAATAAATGAATTACAAATATGGACATTAGTTTCAGGGGGCTGAGAGTGGTGTGAATAAAGCGTGCAAATCCAAGTGAAGCAGAAGGGAGAGGGAGCAGATGAAACGGGATGGCCAAACATAAAGAACTGGTTGCCAGACTGTAAGCTCATTGTGGGCAGGGAATGTGTCTATTTTTACATCGTACTCTC
This sequence comes from Ornithorhynchus anatinus, assembly GCF_004115215.2. Lineage (NCBI taxonomy): Eukaryota > Metazoa > Chordata > Mammalia > Monotremata > Ornithorhynchidae > Ornithorhynchus > Ornithorhynchus anatinus. The sequence continues at coordinate 169,244,954 of NC_041729.1, forward strand.
CCAAGCACTTAGTGCAGTGCTTCTCACACAGTAAGTGCTCAATAAATACTACTGCCTGACTAAAGTGCAATTAAATCAAGTGAATTTAAGAATGGTAAAGATCGTGACAGAGAGCGTGCAAGGTATTATTATTATTATGGTGTTTGTTAAGTGTTTGTTTGTTTGTTTGTTTGTTTGTGGGCGGGGAATGTGACTGTTTATTGCTCTGTTTAGTGCTCTGCTCACAATAAGCTCTCATTAAATACGATTGAATGAATGAATGACTATGTTGAGCACTGTTCTAAGCCCTGGGGTAGACACGAGGTAATTAATAATAATAATAATAATGTTGGCATTTGTTAAGCGCTTACTATGTGCAGAGCACTGTTCTAAGCGCTGGAGTAGATACAGGGTAATCAGGTCGTCCCACGTGAGGCTCACAGTTAATCCCCCTTTTACAGATGAGGTAACTGAGGCACAGAGAAGTGAAGTGACTTGCCCACAGTCACTCAGCTGACAAGCCAAGCACTGTTCTAAGTGCTGGTGTCGATACAAGGTAATCAGGTTGTTCCACGTGGGGCTCTCAGTCTTAATCCCCATTTGACAGATGAGGGAACTGAGGCAGAGAAGTGAAATGACTCGCCCAAAGTCACACAGCTGACATGTGACGGAGGGGGGATTAGAATCCACGACCTCTGACTCCCAAGCCCGGGCTCTTTCCACTAAGCCACGCTGCTTCGACGACATTTAGGGTGGCCCAAAAGATCTCTCTCTCTGATAACTAGGCAAGAAGAGAGAGGGAAGGCAATAAATCCCCACCAAATTGAGATCTTCCTTCCTCCCATCCAGCTTACATTTGCTAACTAACCGAGTTCTGCAATTTCAGTTTACAGTGGAATTTCAATTTTGTTCTAACTTAAAACGTGGCTCGATTTATGGCTGTATGTACTGCTGTCATACAATATTAATAGAGATAATCCAATTAGAACTACAATTCAAGGAAAAGGCTTTCTCCGGCTCACTGTGTTTTGGCCCCGGTGAGCCAGATAACACTTAGGCCAGATACAATTTCCTTCAGTAAATTATCTTACTTTTCTGGTCTTTTCTCTCAAACACTTCAAGTTTAACGATAACAGAGTGGCTTGGGCGTAAGAAAGCGTTCCGATTTTCTCCCAGAAGACATTTCTGAGCAGTTAACGGCTGGCCAACGCGACAACACGGCCCTGCAACCGGGGTAACTGGCCTTACTACTGTGCCCGGAGAAGGGAATTCGCTGTCTTTCTCTTTTCCAGTTTCATGTTATTAATAATAATAATTATTAGTACTGTGCTCTGCACGTAGTAAGCGCTCAATAAGTACTACTGAATAATAATTATGGAACTTCTTAAGCACTTACTATGTGCCAGGCATTCTACTAAGCGCTGGGGTGGATACAAGCAAATAAGGTAGGATACAGTTCCTGTCCCATGTGGGGCTCATAGTCTCAATCCCCATTTTACAGATATAACTGAGGCCCAGAGAAGTGAAGTGACTTTCCCAAGGTCACACAGCAGGCAAGTGGCAGAGTCAGGATTAGAACCCGTGACCTTCTGACTCCCAGACCCTTGCTCTGTCCACTACGCCATGCTGCTTCATGAGGAAACTGCCTTTCCAAACAGTCATTCTGAGGTATTTATTAAGCACTTATTGGGTACAGAGCAATCGCTCAGTGGGTGTCAAGCCCTGGGCTAAACACTGGGCCAACAGAGGATAATCAGAACAGACACAGTCCCTGTCCCATACGGGACTCACCGTCGAAGATGGAGAGAGAGCAGTACTAGATGAACTTAGCTGCCTAGTCAGCCAATCCATTAACAAATAGTATTTACTGGACACTTAGTGCAGGGCACTGTACTAAACTCTTGGGAGAAGCCGCTTGGCTTCCATTCATTCATTCATTCTTTCATTCAGTCGTATTTATTGAGCGCTTACCGTGCGCAGAGCACTGTACTAAGTGCTTGGAAAGTGCAATTCGGCAACAGAGACAATCCTTACCCAACAACAGGCTCACAGTCTAGATGAGGGGAGACAGACAACAAATCAAAACAAGTAGACAGGCATCACTACCATGAAAATAAATAGAATTCTAGATATATAGACATCATTAATAAGATAAATAGTAGAATTCTAGATGTATAGACATTAATTAAAACAAATGGAATAATAAATATGTACATATATACCCAGATGGTGTGGAGAGGGGGGTGGAGAAGAGGGAGGGAGTCGGGGTGATAGGGAGGGGAGGAAGAGCAGAGGAAAGGTGAGGGGGGGGCTCAGTCTAATAATAATGTTGGTATTTGTTAAGCACTTACTCTGTGCAGAGCACTGTTCTAAACGCTGGGGTAGATACAGGGTAATCAGATTGTCCCACACGGGGCTCACATTTTTTAATCCCCATTTTTACAGATGAGGTAACTGAGGCGCAGAGAAGTGAAGTGACTTGCCCAAGGTCACACAGCTGACAAGTGGCAGAGGCGGGAATAGAACCCACGACCTCCGATTCCCAAGCCTGGGCTCTTGCCACTAAGCCACGCTGCTTCAGGTTGGAAAGACCTCCTGGAGCAGACCTTAGTGTTAAGGCCTAATGGTAAGAGCATGGGCCGGGGAGTCAGAGGACCTGGGTTCTAATCCTGGACCCGCAACTTGTCTGCTGTGTGACCTTCAGCTAGTCACTTAACTTCACAGTTTCCTCATCTGTAAAATGGGCATTAAGACTGTGAGCCCCACAGGGGGACAACCTGATTACTTTGTAACTACCCCAGCGCTTAGAACAGTGTCTCTAGACTTTAAGCCCCCTGTGGGCGACGGATTGTCTCTCTTTAGAGAAGCAGCATGATGTAGTGCATAGGGAAAGGGACTGTGCCCAACCCAATTTGCTTGTATCCACCCCAGCGCTTAGTACAGTGCCCGGCACGTAGTAAGCACTTAACAAATGCCTTTATTATTTCAGCACTTAGAACAGTGTTTGGCACATGCTAAGCGCTTAATAAATATTATTCATAAATATATACATACATAAATACATAAATAAATAAATAGGGAAGCAGCGTGGCTCAGTGGAAAGAGCCTGGGCTTCGGAGTCAGAGGTCATGGGTTCGACTCCAGGCTCTGCCACTCGTCAGCTGTGTGACTGTGGGCAAGTCACTTCACTTCTCTGGGCCTCAGTTCCCTCATCTGTGAAATGGGGATGAAGACGGTGAGCCTCACGTGGGACAATCCGATGACCCTGTATCTACCCCAGCGCTTAGAACAGTGCTCTGCACACAGTAAGTGCTCAACAAATGCCAACATTATCATTATTATTATTATTATTATTACAATCAAGTTAGCAAACATGATCCCTGCCCTCTAGGGATCTTCCAGTCTTCTGTGTACATAGCACTGTACTAAGCACTTGGGAGAGTACAATCAAGTTAGCAGACGTGATCCCTGCTCTCGAGGAGCTTACAGTCTACTGAATGTGGAGCACTGTACTGAACCCTTGGGAGAGTACAATAGAGTTAATAGACATGGCTCTTGCCCTCAAGAAGCTTTCAGCCTGCTGTGTGCAGAAGACTGCGCTAAGCTTTTGAGAGGGTAGAATCACATTAGTAGACCCGATCCCTACCTTCAACAAGCTTAAAGTCTAGCTGGGGAGATGATAGCTAAAATAAATTATAGTTTAAGGAGAGTATAATTGTACTCTCCCAAACGCTTAGTACAGTGGTCTGCACACAGGAAATGCTCAATAAATATGATTGACTGACTGACTAATGAGTTCAAAGGCACGGTGTAATGAAAAGCAGCACGGCGTAGTGGATAGAGCCGGGCCTGGGAGTCAGAAGGTCATGGGTTCTAATCCCTGCTCTGCCACTTGTCTGCTGCGTGACCTTGGGAAAGTCACTTCACTTCTCCGGGCTTCGGGTACCTCATCTGTAAAATGGGATTAAGACCATGAGCCCCACGTGGGACAGGGACTCTGTCCACCCCGATTTGCTTGTATCCACCTCAGTGTTCAGTACAGTGCCTGGCATAAAATTAGCACTTAACAAAAACCACTGTTATTATTATTACTAGGGAAGCAGCGTGGCTCAGTGGAAAGAGCCTGGGCTTCGGAGTCAGAGGTCATGGGTTCGACTCCCGGCTCTGCCACTTGTCAGCTGTGTGACTGTGGGCGAGTCACTTCACTTCTCTGGGCCTCAGTTACCTCATCTGTAAAATGGGGATTAACTGGTAGCCTCACGTGGGACGACCTGATTACCCTGTCTCTCCCCCAGCGTTTAGAACAGTGCTCTGCACATAGTAAGAGCTTAACAAATACCAATATTATTATTATTATTTAGGTCACACAACAGACAAGTGGTAAGGCTAGGATTAGAACCTACATCCTTCTGATTCGCAGGCCCGAGCTCTTTTCCATTAGGCTACGCTGCTTCTTGACTTGATTTAAAAGCCACTGTCCTGGCTTTTATCATCTATTTGAGTTTTATCGTTCCACCCTTTCATCTGTGTCTGTCTTCCCGCCCCTCCACCCTCCCTTATTCACAGACTATAAACTCCTTAATAGTAATAGTAGCTGAGTTATGTGTTAGCATTTAATGCTAATAATAATGGTAAGAATAATAATAATAACAATTATATGCATTATTTATTTATTCTGATATCTGTTTCCCCCCTAGACTGTGAGCTCACTGTGGGCAGGAAATTATGTTTACCAATTCTGTTGTATTGCACTTTCCCAAGGACTTAGTAAAATGCTCAAGAAATACCACTGATTGACTGAACACATAGAGAAGTTAATAATTAATAATAAAAAGAATTATAAGGCTAATAATGGTGGCATGTGTTAAGTGCTCAGTGCCAGCGCTTAGTACAGTGCTTGGTACATAGTAAGTTCTTAACAGGAGAAGCAGCGTGGCTCAGTGGAAAGAGCCTGGGCTTCGGAGTCAGAGGTCATGGGTTCGACTCCCGGCTCTGCCACTCGTCAGCTGTGTGACTGTGGGCGAGTCACTTCGCTTCTCTGTGCCTCAGTTACCTCATCGGTAAAATGGGGATCAACTGGGAGCCTCACGTGGGACGACCTGCTTACTCTGCATCTACCCCAGTGCTTAGGACAGTGCTCTGCACATAGTAAGCGCTTAACAAATACCAACATTATTAACAAATACCATAATTATTATTATTATTACTATGTGCCAAGCACTGTACTACACGCTAAGATAGATCCAAGATGATGAGATTGGACCCAATCCCCTGACCACACAGGATCCCCTGTAAGGTGGGAGGAGGACAGGTGTTTGCTTCCATTTTACGGATGAGAAAACTGAGGTGGAGAAAAGTTACGTGACTGGCCCAAGGCCACACAGAAAGCAGATGTCCTAACTCCCAGGCCCAGGCTCTTTACACCAGGGTCTGTTTCTAATTTTTACCCATTTGTTTCTCTTGGCATTTAGTAAGTGCTTTTCCCATTTAGTAAGCTCAGAAGCAGCATGGCTTAGGGGATAGAGCTCGGGCCTGAGAGTCAGAAGGACCTAGATTCTAATCCCGGCTCCGCCACGTGTCTGCGGTGTGACCTTGGGCAAGTCACTTAACTTCCCTGTGCCAAAGATACCCCATCTGTAAAATGGGAATTAAGAGTGCGAGCCCCACGTGGGATGGGGACTGTGTCTAAGCCGATTAACTTGTAACTATCCCAGGGCTTCCCCTCTCAGGGTGGCACCTGGAGAGTTTCCAACTCCTCTACCGGTCTCGATTACGGGAGGGGGAGTGAAGCCGAGGCCCGTCCGTTCCATTCCTAGCTTGGCCAGTGGCTAGCGAGGGGCAGGCCGTCGGCTACAAGTCAAAACTCCCCCGTGCCGGGCAGCGGCGGCCCGGGAGGGAGTCGAGGGTGGAGACTCATGCAGCATGGCTCAGTGGAAAGAGCCTGGGCTTCGGAGTCAGAGGTCATGGGTTCGACTCCCGGCTCTGCCACTCGTCGGCTGTGTGACTGTGGGCGAGTCACTTCGCTTCTCTGGGCCTCAGTGACCTCATCTGTAAAATGGGGATTAACCGTGAGCCTCACGTGGGACGACCTGATTACCCTGTATCTCCCCCAGCGCTTAGAACAGTGGTCTGCACATAGTAAGCGCTTAATAAATACCAACATCATTATTATGATTACTGAGCGGAAGGAGGCACTGGTAAACCGCTTCTGGATTTTGACCGAGAAAACTCTGTGGATCCTCTACCGGAACGATTGCGGATGGAGAGCGAGGCCTTCCGGGAGAGATGCGTCCATGGCGTCGCTATGGGTCGGAGATGACTCGACAGCATAAGACAAGACCCCAGTGCTTAGAACATTCTTTGGTGCATAGTAAGCAGTTAACAAGTACCGTTATTAATAAATACTGTCACTCGTATTACTAATGGTAGCAGTTACTGAGATCCAACTAGGTGGAATGCACTTTCTTAGCTCCTCTCCCCCCTACATCCTAACACTCACTCTTCATTCCCTTAACGCTAACCAACCCACTGGGCCTTACTGTCACGTCTCTCTCCGCTGAACTTTTGCTCTCATCCTCCCTCCTGCCAGAAACTTCTTCTCCTTGACTTCCGGCAGACGGCCACAATCCCCATCTTCAAGACAATTCTGAAGAATGGGAATTAAGACCGTGAGCCTCATGTGGGACAGTCTGATTACCCTGTATCTACCCCAGCGCTTAGAACAGTGCTCAGCACATAGTAAGCACAAATACCAACATTATTATCATTATTATTATTATTAATAATAAATCACACCTCCAGGAAGCCTTCCCCGATTAACTGCTCATCTCCCCATCCTATTTTTTTCTTGTATGATAGTCGATAAGCACTTACCGAGTATTAGGCACTGTTCTAAGCGCCGGGGTAGATACAAGTTGATCAGGTCGGACAGCCCACATCCCAGATGGGGCTCAGAAACTTAATCCTCATTTGAAAGATGAGATAACTGAGGTACAGAGTGTTAAAGTGACTTACCCAAGTCACGCAACAGACAAGTGGCAGAGCCAGGATTAGAACCCAGGTCCCCTGACTCCCAGGACCGTACTCTAGCCACTAGGCCGCCCCCCCACCCAATCCTCAATCTAAGTACTTCTGTGGTACCTAAGCTCTCCCCATCCTTCACCACCATACTGTTTATATCTGTACCTTCCTCTCTATTGCCTCCTCCTATCCGTAGTTTAGTTTAGTGCCTGCCTCTCTTTCTAGACTCTGAGCTCTTTGAGGGCAGGAATCATGTCTATTGCATTCTCCGAAGCGCTTAGAACAGTGCTCTGAACACGCCTTCAGGCAGAGATCATATTTACTAACTCTTTTGTACTCTCCCACGCCCTTAGTAAAGTATTGGCACAGAGTAAGCGCTCAGTATACCGCCTGTACCCAGAAGGTACTCAATAAATACTACTGCCAGATTAAATGAATCCCCCTTGGTCTACTCCGGTTTCACGGCGACCCAGTGCACAATAACTGCGAGCTTCTCCGTTAGTCTGAAGGAACCCCCTGGGGGAGTCGACATCGACACTGAAAGTCTTTGAGAATCTATATATCTTTTCATTTTCAGGACTGGGGAAGGTAAATAAGAGAAAGGAAATAGTCTCCAAAGAAGTGTGCAAGCTGTCGGTCAAAACTTGGGTAAATATTCCCTTTGATGCAGCCCAGCCTTTCGGCTTTGATTTTTTTTGGAGGCCTGAAATCGATCCAGTTTCGCAGCTCAGCTACGAGGCTTCGGAAATATATTTTCACCACCACGGTGTCTCCGGCCGCTCTGATTTGATCTCTTTCAGACTGGCGTCTCTTTCCAGGGCGACAGAACCTTCCATTCACTCCACCGTGCCCCGCTTTTTCTTTTTTTTTAAATTAAAAATTTCCCTTCCCAAAAGGCTGCATAAATTGTCTTGGTCTCTAGGAGCAGCGGATAGGAAGTTTTGGCATTGTGGAGATGAGGTTACTACACTCAACTCATAAACCAGGAGTGTGGCCCAAACCCCCAGCCAAAGCAGCTTGTGTTTGCCTCCGCAAACCGCACAACCGCTCCCGCCCTATCCTGAAATGGGGGTTTGGAGAGCGGCGTTACCCGGCGGTAACTTTTCAGATGGCGACACAACAGCTCAGATTCAGACCGGGGGTAGTGAAAGAAGAAGAAGAAGTTGTCTTTCAAGCGATAGGCTCTTTTGGAAAACATCTCTAAGGACCTGCAAAAAGAAGAAGAAGAAGAATTGTGATGTTCGTTAAGTGCTTACTATGTAATGTTGGTATTTGTTAAGCGCTTACTGTGTGCAGAGCACAGTTCTAAGCGCTGGGGTAGATTTTTACAGGGTAATCAGGTTGTCCCACGTGAGGCTCACGGTCTTCATCCCCATTTTCCAGATGAGGTAACTGAGGCACAGAGAAGTGAAGTGACTCGCCCACAGTCACACAGCTGACAAGTGGCAGAGGCGGGATTCGAACCCATGATCTCTGACTCCCAAGCCCGGGCTCTTTCCACTGAGCCACGCTGCTTCTCTGTAACTATGTGCCAGACACTGTACTAAGCAATGGGGTAGATACAAGTGTCAGATTGGACACAGTCCCTGTCCTGCATGGAGTTCACAGTCAAGCAGCGTGGCTCAGTGGAAAGAACGCGGGTTTGGGAGTCAGAGGTCATGGGTCCGAATCCCGGCTCTGCCCCTTGTCAGCTGTGTGACTGTGGGCGAGTCACTTCACTTCTCTGTGCCTCAGTTCCCTCATCTGTAAAATGGGGGTGAAGACTGTGAGCCTCACGTGGGACAACCTCATTCCCCTGTATCTCTCCCAGTGCTTAGAACAGCGCTCTGCACGTAGTAAGCGCTTAACAAATACCAACATTATTATTTTACAGATGAGGTAACTGAGGCACAGAGAAAGGAAATGACTTGCCCAAGGGACCTGGGATTAGAAAGCAGGTCCTTCTGACTCCAGGACCGTGCACTATCCATTAGGTCACACTGCTTCTTTATGATAAGTGCTCTGCACATAATAAGCGCTCAATAAATACTACTGAATGAATGGAGGATAAGGGTGAGCCTTACCGCTATGTACCCAGACAGGGAAGATACAAAATAATCAGGTTGGATTCTGTCCCTGTTCCACACTGGATTCCCAGTCTAAGGCGGGAGGAGAACAGGGATTTAATCCCCATTTTGCAGATGAGAAAACCGAGAGACAGAAAGGTAGAGGGACTAACCCAAGGTCACCCAGCAGGCTATTGGCTGGGTTTAGAACCCAGGTCTCCTGACCTGGCAGAGCACTTTTGTACATATCTCTTATTTTATTTATAATAATTATGGTATTTGTTAAGCGCTTACTATGTGCTGAGCACTGTTCTAAGCGCTGGGGTAGATACAGGAAAATCAGGTCGTCCCACGTGAGGCTCACAGTTAATCCCCATTTTACAGATGAGGTAATTGAGGCACAGAGAAGTGATGTGACTTGCCCACAGTCACACAGCTGACAAGTGGCAGAGCGGGGATTCGAACTCATGGCCTCTGACTCCCAAGCCCGTGCTCTTTCCACTAAGCCACGCTCCTTCCCTATCTCTCTGCTCTTCTCCTTTCCCAACCCCAAAGCACTTGTGTTCATTTTATTTATTTGTATTTACGTGTCTCCCTTACTCTAGACTATGAGCTCATTGTGGGCAGGGAATGTCAGTGTAGATTGTTGTACTTTCCCAAGCACTTAGTACAGTGCTCTGCACACAGTAAGCTAGAAGCAGCATGGCCCAGTGGAAAGAGCATGGACTTTCATTCATTCATTCAATAGTATTTATTGAGCGCTTACTATGTGCAGAGCACTGTACTAAGCGCTTGGAATGAACAAGTCGGCAACAGATAGAGACGGTCCCTGCCGTTTGACGGGCTCACGGTCTGATCGGGGGAGACGGACGGACGAGAACGAGGGCGATAGATAGAGTCGAGGGGAAGAACGTCTCGTAAAAACCGATGGCGACTAAATAGAATCGAGGCGATGTACATTTCATTAACAAAATAAATAGGGTAGTGGAAATATATACAGTTGAGCGGACGAGTACAGTGCTGAGGGGATGGGAAGGGAGAGGGGGAGGAGCGGAGGGAAAGGGGGAAAAGAGGGTTAAGCTGCGGAGAGGTGAAGGGGGGGTGGTAGAGGATAATAATAATAATGTTGGTATTTGTTAAGCGCTTACTATGCGCAGAGCACTGTTCTAAGCGCTGGGGGAGATACAGGGTAATCAGGTCGTCCCACGTGAGGCTCACAGTTAATCCCCAGTTTACAGATGAGGTCACTGAGGCCCAGAGAAGTGAAGTGACTCGCCCACAGTCACACAGCTGACAAGTGGCAGAGCCGGGAGTCGAACTCATGACCTCTGACTCCGAAGCCCAGGCTCTTTACACTGAGCCACGCTGCTTCCCTATTTATTTATTTATGTATTTATGTATGTATGTATGTATGTATGTAGTACAGGGCTCTGCACACAAGCAGGCACTCAATAAATACCATTGATTGGTTGATTGATTGATTTAGTCCACCATGACAGACAGAGCCAATCTGATACTGACAAGTAAAAGTTTAAAGGGAGTTAAGACGCAGCATGGCCTAATGGCAAAGGCACAGACCTGGGAGTCAGGGGACCTGCATTCTAATCCTGCCTCTGCTACCGGCTTAATGGAAAGAGCCCGGGCTTGGGAGTCTGATGTCGTGGGTTCTAATCCCAGCTCCGCCACTTGTCAGCTGTGTCACTTTGGGCAAGTCACTTCACTTCTCTGTGCTTCAGTTACCTCATCTGTAAAATGGGGATTAAGACTGTGAGCCCCACATGGGACTACCTTGTATCTACCCCAGAGCTTAGTGCTCTGCACACAGTAAGTGATCAATAAATATGATTGAATGAGTTATTATTATTCCTGCCTGTTATGTAACCTTGGGCAAATCGCTTCACTTCTCTGTGCCTGTTTCCTCATCTGTAAATTAGGATTAAATACTACCCTCCCCGCAATTTAGACGGGAAGCCTCACGTGAGACAAGAGCTGTGGACAACCTAATTAATTATTTCTACCCCAGCACTTAGAACAGTGATCGATACATAGTAAGTAATTAACAAATACCACGATTACTATTATTATGTGAAGAGAGTAGCTACTCCTCTCCTTAGAGACAGTGATTCACAACCATTTCATTTCTCTCCCCTCCTTCCTCAACTCTTTCTCCCCGGAATAAACTGACCACAAAATGTGTGTGACCAATTTGATCCTAAAGGGTTGTTTTCCTGTTATTATCTCCCAAGTGCTTAGTACAGTGCTCTGCATATAATAAACACTCAGTAAATACCACTGATTAATAATGATAATAACTGTGGTCTTTATTAAGTGCTTACTATGCGCTGGGGACTGTACTAAGAACTGAGTGGATACAACCAAATCGGGTTGGACACAGTCCCTGTCCTACATAATAATAATAACCATGGTATTTGTTAAGTGCTTACTATGTGCCAAGCACTGTTCTAAGCGTTGGGATAGATACAAGGTCATCAGGTGGTCCCACGTGGGGCTCACGGTCTTAATCCCCATTTTACAGATGAGGTAACTGAGGCACAGGAAAGTGAAACAGCTGACTCCCAACCCTGGGCTCTCTCCACTAGGCCACGCTACTTCTTGTGACATCTACAGTTAACGGCTCCTGCCTCCAACAGCAACATCTTTGGCCGCAAAAGGGAGGCGGACGTTCGGTAGTTATTTATAGGCTGATAAATCAGCAGATGGAAGCGTCCCCTGGGAAGCCTGGTACGGCTCAGATGAGCCATCCAGACTGTTTCTTGCTACCAACCGGAAAACCGTTTGAACCTCAGTCACCGGAGAGGTTTAGATGTTCACTCTTCAGGGAGTCTCCTTGGGAGCAGGCTGATAAACGTCCAACACACTGTGAGGGGGAGGTGAGTGTCCTTGTCTCTCTGGGGAGTGGGTGACAAATCACGTTGGTGGCTCAGATGAAGGGCTAGAATTGAGAGGGGCTCAGAGAGAAAGCCCCTCTCAGGGTGGCACCTGGACAGTTTCCAGTCTTCTACCAGTCTCGGCTCTGGGAGGGAGAGTGAAGCCGAGGCCTGTCCCTTCCATTCCTGGCTTGGCCAGTGGCTAGCGAGTGGCAGGCCGGCGGCTACAAGTCAAAACTCCCCCGTGCTGGGCAGCAGCGGCCCGAGAGAGAGTCCAGGGCGGAGACTCGAGTTGACTGTGCGGAAGGCGGCGATGGTAAACCACTTCTGGATTTTTACCACGAAAACTCTGTGGATCCACTACCAGAACGATTGCACATGGAGAGCGGGACGTTGTGGGAGAGATGCGTCCGTAGCGTCGCTATGGGTCGGAAACGGCTCGACGGCATAAGACAAGACAAGACGGAGACAGAATTCTTGGGCCTGGGCCCGACTAAATTCCGGCCCCCTTCCCAATCAATCAATCATATTTATTGAACACTTACTGTGTGTAGGGCACTGTACTAAACACTTGGGAGAGTCTAAAAGAGTTGGTAATCATGTTCCCTACCCATAACAAATTTACAGTCTAGAGGGAGAGAAAAATCACATACATCTACTTACGTGCTTCTTTTTACCCATCCTCCACACTTTGTTATATGTGATTGTGCAACTGAACAATTATTTATCTTGATAAAATTGATTTTATATCTGCCTCTAGAAAGTAAGATTTCTGTGGGCAGGGAATGCACCACTTACTTGTGCTATCAATCATTCAGTTGTATTTATACAGTGCTTACTACGTGCAGAGTACTGAACTAAGCGCTTGGGAGAGTGCAATGCAACAGAATTAGCAAACTTATTCCCTATCCATAACAAGATTACAGTCTAGAGGGGGAGACAGACATTAATATGAATAAATAAGTAATTTATAAGCTCACTGTATGAAGAAAATGCCTGGCACATAGTAAGAGCTTAACAAATACTACAGTTATTATTAATTATTACCCTGTCGATACCCTATAAATACCATTATTCCTGCTGTTGCCTTACAATTCTATAGAGGAAAATAATTAAATGTGTGTAGCCGGATAAACTAACTTACTGCTGCAGGAAGAGAAGCAGCGTGGCCTAACAGAGACTAGTCTTAAGAGTCGGAGGACCTGGGTTCTGATCCCGTCGCTAAGACCTTGGGCAAATCACTTTTTTTTATGGTATTTGTCAAGTGCTTACTATGTGCCAGGTGCTGTTCTAAGCACTGGGTTAGAAACAAGCTAATCAGGAAGGACACAGTCCATGTTCCACATGGGGCTCAGAGTCTTAATCTCCATTTTACAGATGAGGTCACTGAAGTACAGAGAAATGAAATTACTGGCCCGAGATCACACAGGAGACAAGTGGTGGAGGTGGGATTAGAACCCAAGTCCTTCTGACTCCCGGACCCGGGCTCTATACACTAGGCCATGTTGTTTCTCACATCAAATTGTACATTCCAAGTGCTTACTTAATACAGTGCTCTGCACATAGTAAGCGCTCAGTAAATACTAATGAATGAATATAACTTCTCTGTGCTTCAGTTTCCTCATCAGTAAAATGAGAATTCAGTCTCTGTTCTCTCCCACCCCCTTGCACTGTGAGCCCCGTGTGGGACAAGGAATGAGTGGACCTGCTTATCTTCTATCTACTCCAGCATTTAGTACAGTGCTTGGCACATAGTAAATGCTAAAGAAACATTACAATCCAATTTGTTAGCAACGGTCTGTTTTTGCAAACCCAACCGGACAATGAGACGCAGCAGAGAGGCCTAAATTAGCATAGGAAAAGTGTCAAAAGCTACAATCAACTTCGTATGTTCCCAAAATAGATTTCACGTGGCTCTCTAAATCGCACCTGAGATTAAACGGGACATTGGATATACTTCTGTCTCAATCAAATGTTATCAGAATTGTAACCTTTAACCCCAAGGAACAACCGCATAAACCTCTCTAAAAATCTCGATGGACTTTTTATTTTGTCAGTTGGATTTTATGAAGTAATCAATCGATCAAGAGACATTGAGCAATAGTAATTCCTTCCTCTGAGCTTCTGAGCCCCATGTGGGACAGGGGCAGTGTCTGTTCTTCATTTATTGACTGTATCTATTCCTGGGCCTGATAAACATTTAATAAATATCACAGTTTTTACGACTAGAATATATCGAGCACCTACTTTTGTTGTTTGGTTTTAAGTGAAGCAGCGTGGCTCAGTGAGAAGCAGCGTGGCTCAGTGGAAAGAGCACGGGCTTTGGAGTCAGGACTCATGAGTTCGAATCCCAGCTCTGCCACTTGGCTGTGTGACTGTGGGCAAGTCACTTAACTTCTCTGTGCCTCAGTTCCCTCATCTGTAAAATAGGGATTAAGACTGTGAGCCCCACGTGGGACAACCTGATTCCCCTATGTCTACCCCAGCGCTTAGAACAGTGCTCGGCACATAGTAAGCGCTTAACAAATACCAACATTATTATTATTATCATTATTATTAAGTAATTATTTAGCGCTTATTGTGTGCCAGGTATTGGGGTAGACACAAGATAATTATATTGGACACAGTCCCTGACCCAAGGGGACTCACCGTCTAAGTAGGAGGCCAAACGGGTTTTGAATCCCCACTTTACAGATGAGGAAACAGAGAAGTTAAGTGACTTGCTCAGCGCCATACAGCAGATAAGTGCCCTTTGTGAGATAGGGAGTGATTGCATTGAATAATAATAATAATTGTGCTATTTGTTAAGCGCTTAACATGAGCCAAGCACTGTAATGAGCAATGGGATAGATACAAGATAAGCAGGTCCCACGTGGGGCTTGCAGACTAAGTAGGAGGGAGAACAGGGATTGAATCCCCATTTTGTAGATGAGGGAACTGAGGCACAGAGAAGTGGAGTGACTTGCCCAAGGACACATGGCAAGAAGCAGCTTGGTGTAGGGTACAGAGCTCAGGCTTGGGAATCAGAAGGCCATGGGTTCTAATCCCAGCCCTACCGCTTGTCTGCTGTATGGCCTCGGGCAAGTCATTTCATTTCTCTGTGCCTCAGTTACCTCATCTGTAAAATAGGGATTGAGACTGTGAGCCCCACGTGGGACAGGAACTGTGTCCACCCCGAGTTGTTTGTATCCACCCCAGCGTTTAATGCAGTGCCTGGCACATAGCAAGTACTTAACAAATACCATAATAATTATCATTAACTACACGGCAGAAACAGGAGTAGAACTCAGACTCCCAGGCCCATGCTCTTTCCTTGGCTCTCGCTGCTTGTATCTACCCCAGCACTTAGTACAGTGCTTGGCACATAGTAAGTAACTTACTATGTACATCTCCTCCAAGAAGCCTTCCCTGACTAAACCCTCCTCTCCTCTTCTTCCACTCCCTTCTTTGTCACCCTGACTTGCTCCCTTCATTCATCCTCCCTCCCACCTGCACAGTACCTACATATATCTGTTATTTCTTTATTTCTTTATATTAATATCAGTCTCCCCATCTAGAATGTGAGCTCATTACTGGGAGGGAATGTGTTTGTTGTTCTTTTGTATTCTCCCGAGAGCTTAATAGAGTGCTCTGCGCACAGAAAGGGCTCGGTAAATATGACTGACTGGATGAATGAATGAACTTAACGCATGCTACGAGTATTATTATTATTATCATTACTAGATCCTCCCTCTTAATGGCGGCAAGAAATTCAGAAATTTCTAGAGAAGGAATCCTTTGGCGTGGACGTGATCCAGACAGCAAATGACAAATGTCTTCACTTAGGGAAGATGACCATTTAGTCAAAAGTAAGTTCCAAACGCAGTGACATCAACCATGACCCAAGGGCTGAGGGCAAGGGAAGGGTAGAGATGGCTCAGAATTGTAGTTCTGATGCTACCAAGGCTACCTCACGTCTGAGCACTAAATGATTAAAATAAATGAAACAAAATGGTCATGGAAATGGAAACAAAAAACTCTGGAATTTAAACAAGAAATACATCCTGAAGCTGCCTTTCTTGGCAGGCCAGAAAATGGCTGCCGCTCCTCACGGCCGGGTGTCGACGATGATCCGGGAGGGATCAGGAAAAGCGTCAGAGAAGTTTGACGTCTGACTGTGGATTTCTTTCCTGGTGCCAAATTCTCAGCGAAATCCTTCTGAGAACCTTCAAGGGGGAAGAACATTCAGCCGAATGAATTTGCTGCATCTAAAGCCCGGGCCTGGAAGTCAGAGGACCTGGGTTCTAATCCCGGTTTCACCGCTTGTCTGTTGTGCGACCTTGGGCGAATCACTTCACTTCTCTGGGCTTCGGTTCCCTCAGCTGTAAAATGGGGACCCCATATCTGTTCTCTTTCCTTCTTAGAGTGTGAGCCCCATGTGCGACCCGGACTTTATCTGGTCTGATTAACCTGTAATAATGTTGGTATTCGTTAAGCACTTACTATGTGCAGAGCACTGTTCTAAGCGCTGGGGTAGATACAGGGTAATCAGGTTGTCCCACATGAGGCTCACAGTCTTAATCCCCATTTTTACAGATGAGGGAACTGAGGCACTGAGAAGTGAAGTGACTTGCCCACAGCCACACAGCTGACAAGTGGCAGAGCAAGCCCGGGCTCTTTCCACTGAGCCAGGCAGCACTTAGAACAGTGATTGACACATAGTATGTGCTTAACAAATACCATAAAAAAAAGTGGCTGGACATTTGCCAGATGGAAAAGCCACCTGCTTCAAGGTTGATGGCCCGGGCTCTGCAGAAGAGTTGATTCTAGTAATGGTGGCTTGTTCGGCAACACTCACACCCTCTGATTCCTTTGTCTCTATCTGTTGCCGAGTTGTACTTTCCAAGCGCTTAGTACAGTGCTCTGCACACAGTAAGTCCTCAATAAATGCAAGTGAATGAACGAATTCCTGCCCGTCATATTCCCACCGTAACTTTCCTTAAAATGCAGAGGCTTAGATACTGTTACTTATCCTTGGGGAAAAGAGCAAAAGGCTAGGAAAGGCACTTGACTCAGTTTGGTGTAAGGAGAAGGATGACAACACAGATATTTATAGGCTACCCATATCGCACAATCAATCATTCAATAATATTTATAGAGAAGCAGTGTGGTCCAGTGGAAAGATCACGGGCCTGGGAGTCAGAGAGCCTGGGTTCTAATCTTGGCTCTGCCACTCATCTGCTCTGTGACCATGAACAAGTCACCCCTCTTCTCTGTGCCTCAGTTTCTTCAACTGCAAAATGGGGATTCGATACGTGTTCTCCTCCCTACTTAGACTGTAAACTCCTTATGGGTTCTGGTTCTCTTGTATCTGTCCCAGCACTTAGTACAGTTCCTGGCACATAGTAAGCACTTCACCTAATATTTATTTTATTTATTGAGTGCTTCCTCTATTCAGAGCACTGGATAAGAGAGTTTGTAGTCTTGATCACTGCATGCCAGGAGCTTACAGTCTACTGTATTTCTCCAACGGCAGTTCTCTCTTTTCTTAATATCTGATAATAATTGTGGTGTTTGTTAAGCACTTATATGCCAAACACTATGCTACATATCAATCAAGCAATCAATGGTATTTACTGAGTGCTTATTCTGTGCAGGGTACTGTACTAAGCACTTCAGGGTGTACAACATAATAGAAACAGTCCCTGCCCTCAAGGAGTTTGCAGTCTACTGTGTGCAGAGCACTGAACTGAGCACTGAGTACAATACAACAGAGTTGACAGACACATTCCCCGCCCGCAAGGAGCTTACAGTTTATCAGGGAGGACGGATATTAGAATTAATTACAGATACGTATCGAAGTACCGCGGGGCTTATGGTGGGATGAATGTGAAGTGCTTCAGAGATTTAGCTCCAAGTTCCTAGAATACAATAATAATAATAATATAATAATGTTATTTGTTAAGTGCTTACTATGTGCCAAGCACTGTTCTAAGCCCTAAGGGAGATGCAAGGTTATCAGGTTGTCCCAGGTGGGGCTCACAGTCTTAATCCCTATTTTAATAATAATAATAATAATAATGTTGGTATTTGTTAAGCACTTACTATGTGCCGAGCACTGTTCTAAGTGCTGGGGTAGACATGGGGAATCAGGTTGTCCCACGTGGGGCTCACAGTCTTAATCCCCATTTTACAGATGAGGGAACTGAAGCACAGAGAAGTTAAGTGACTTGCCCACAGTCACACAGCCGACAAGTGGCAGAGCTGGGATTCGAACTCATGAGCCCTGACTCCAAAGCCCGTGCTCTTTCCACTGAGCCACGCTGCTTCTCTTCTTTTACAGATGAGGTAACTGAGGCACAGAGAAGTGAAGTGACTTGCCCAAAGTCACCCAGCTGACAAGTGACGGAGGCAGGATTAGAATCTGCCATCCCCCCTTTACCTCTCCGCAGCTAAAGCCTCATTTTCCCCTTTTCCCTCTGCTCCTCCACCTCTCCCTTCCCATCCCCACAGCACCGTACTTGTCCGCTCAACTGTATATATTTTCGTTACCCTATTTATTTTGTTAATGAATTGTACATCGCCTCGATTCTGTTTAGTTGCCATTGTTTTTACGAGATGTTCTTCCCCTTGACGCTGTTTAGTGCCATTGTTCTCGTCTGTCCGTCTCCCCCGATCAGACTGTAAGCCCGTCAAACGGCAGGGACCGTCTCTATCTGTTGCCGACTTGTTCATCCCAAGCGCTTAGTACAGTGCTCTGCACATAGTAAGCGCTCAATAAATACTATTGAATGAATGAATGAATGAATCCACGACCTCTGACTCCCAAGGCCGTGCTCTTTCCACTGAGCCACGCTGCTACAAAACAATCGCTCCCTGACATGGAAACTCATAGTCTAAGGGAGACAGGTATTCAATCCCTATTTTACAAATAAGGACACTGAGGCACAGAGAAGTTAACTGACTTTCCCAAGGTCACAAAGCAGACAGGCCACAGAATCAGGATTAGAACCCAGGGCCTCCAATTCCCAAGCCTGTGCTCTAACTACTAGGCCAAGCTGTTTCTCAGCTTCAAACTTAAGTATGGAGCATGTTACCGGTATGTAAAATGGGGATTGAAACTGTGTGTCCCACTTGGGACAGGGACTGTGTCCAACCCGATTAGCTTGTGTCTGCCCCAGTGCTTAGTACAGTGCCAGGCACATAGTAAGTGCTTAACAAATGCCGTAATCATTATTATTATTATTATTATAGGACTGGGATGAGATATATAATAATAATAATAATGATGATGCTATTTGTTAAGCACTTACTATGTGCCAAGCACTGTTCTAAGCCCTGAGGTAGATACAAGGTTATCAGGTTGTCCCACGAGGGACTCATAGTCTTAATTCCCATTTTACAGATGAGGTAACAGACACAGAGAAGTTGTGACTTGCCCAAAGTCACACAGCTGACAAGTGGCTGCGCTGGGATTAGAACCCATGACCTTTGACATCCAAACCCATGCTTTTTCCACTAAACCACGCTGCTTCTCTGGTGGCACGGACCCCTGGATAGAATACAGGTCTAGGAGTCAGAGGACCTGGGTTCTAATCCCAGCTCCGCCACTTGTCTGCCATTTGACCTTGGGCAAGTCACTTCACTTCTCAGTGCCCCAGTTGTCTTGTCTTATGCCGTCGAATCATCTCCGACCCAGAGCGACACCGTGGTCACATCGCTCCCAGAAAACCCCAACTCCATCTGCAATCGTTCTGGGAGTGGATCCAGTATCTCACCCATAAAACGGGGATTAAGGCTACAGGACTCGGAAAATAGAATTGGTTGATTGATTAATTATAATGTTGGTATTTGTTAAGCGCTTACTATGTGCAGAGCACTGTTCTAAGCGCTGGGGGAGATACAGGGGAATCAGGTTGTCCCACATGAGGCTCACTGTCTTAATCCCCATTTTACAGATGAGGTAACTGAGGCACAGAAAAGTGAAGTGACTCACCCACAGTCACGCAGCTGACAAGGGGTGGAGTCAGGATTCGAACTCATGACCTCTGACTCCCAAGCCCGAGCTCTTTCCACTGAGCCACGCTGCTTCGCTTATACCTGTTCCAAGGTCAAAGGGAGCATCCACCAGCTCAAGGTCAAACACTATCTCTTGATTGCCTGAGCCAGCAACACACAACCCAGAATCAACCCCGCCACCGAAACCACCAGATAGGCAGATAAGCAGCGTGGCTTAGTGGAAAGAGCCCGGACTTGGGAGTCAGAGGTCCTGGGTTCTAATCCTGGCTCTGTCGTTTGCCTGCTGTGTGACCTTGGGTAAGCCACTTAACTTCTCTGCACCTCAGTTACCTCATCTGTAAAATGGGGATGAAGACTGTGAGCCCCACGTGGGACAACCTGATTCCCCTGTGTCTACCCCAGCGCTTAGAACAGTGCTCGGCACATAGTAAGCGCTTAACAAATACCAACATTATTATTATTATTACTCCAGCGGCTTAGTACGGTGCCTGGCACATAGTAAGCACTTAATAAATACCATTATTATTATTTTTATATAAGTGCTGTGGGGATGAGGGTGGAGTTGTACAAGTTTTATCAATTTGGACACGGTCCCTGTCCCACATCCCGTCTAGGCAGGAAAGAGTAAGATTTAATCCCCATATTTGCAAATGAGGAAACTCGGGCACAGAGAGGCAAGTGACTTGCCCAAGGTCACTAAACAAGCAAGTGGCAGAGCATGGATTAATAATAATAATAATGTTGGTATTTGTTAAGTGCTTACTATGTGCAGAACACTGTTCTAAGCGCTGGGGTAGACACAAAGGAATCAGGTTGTCCCACGTGGGGCTCACAGTCTTAATCCCCATTTTACAGATGAGGTAACTGAGGCACAGAGAAGTGAAGTGACTTGCCCAAAGTCACACAGCTGACAGGTGGCAGAGCTGGGATTCGAACCCATGATCTCTGACTCCAAAGCCTGGGCTCTTTCCACTTAGCCACGCTGCTGAACTCAGGACCTCTGACTCCCAGGCTCCTGCTCTTTCCACAAGGCCGTGCTGCTTCTCGAGGTGACGCAGAAGGGAGGGAGAGCTGAGTAAAGGGGGCGCTTAGTCTGGGAAGGCCTCCTGGAGGAGGTGAGCCTTCAAAAGGGCTTTGAAGGGGGGAAGAGTGATTGATTGGCAGATTTGAGGAGGGAGGGCGTTCCAGGCCAGAGGCGGGACGTGGGCCAGCGGTCGGCGGGCGGACAGGGGAGAAGGAGGCCCAGTGAGGAGGTGAGCGGCACCGGAGGAGCGGAGTGTGCGGGCTGCCATGGAGAAGGAGAGAAGGGAGGTGAGGTAAGAGGGGGCGAGGGGGTGGACTGCTTTGAAGCCAAGAGTGAGGGGTTTGATACGGAGTTTGATACGGAGTTTGATACGGAGGAGGATAGGAAATCACTGGAGATTTTTAGAGGGGAGGGGAGTGACGTGCCCAGAGCGTTTCCATAGAAAGATAGTCCGGGCATCGGAGTGAAGTATGGACTGAAGTGGGGAGAGGCAGAGGTTGGGAGGTTGGGAGGTCAGAAAGGAGGCTGACGCAGGAAGTACAAAACAAAGAAGTGACACATTCCCTGTCCATAAGCTGCTTCCATTCTCACAATAGGGAAGCAGACACGAACATATTTATAAACAGAGAGGTCAAGATCAACAGATGAATGGACATCGAAAGGAACGTATTCTCCGAGGTGCTGAGGACGGGGATCAAACTCAGAATCATCAAAAGCTGGTCTCAGAAATGATAAAGTCCAGTCTGGCAGCTCCTCAAAGCCACCTAAAAAGAAAGTTAACCTCTAAGAACTCTGAAATCCGCTATAGGATGTGATTCGGGCAATCCACGCCCGATAGTATCCACAGACGTCAGGGAGCACAGCGTGAACTCGACATCGGTGGCCGGAAATTCTCTTTCAAACGACCGTGGGCGAAATGTCATCCCGACCTCCTATCGCTGACCGGAAAGCCAAGCTATTTGATGAATGAATCAATTGCACTCCAGTTGCTTTTATCCCAGATTGCTCTTTTCGGTCAAATACAATTTATTAGGCGTCTCCTGGATAAATGCGAAGCGAAGGAGAGGCCGACGTAGCAAATCTCCCAAGGAACTGTTCCCGGGGCTGAGACTAAGGCCACATCTCCCTGATTTATTTGAGGGAGAAAAATGTGTCTTTTGCTTAAGGTGGATCGAGCTCCTCTTCAGCACTTTCGTATATCTGTTAATTAATAAGTAATAGTAATGATGACATTGCTCATTCGATCTTATTTATTGAGCGCTCACTGTGTGCAGAGCACTGGATTTAGTGTTTGGAAAAGTACGATACGACGCTAAACAATGATATTCCCTGCCCACAGTGAGCTCACAGTCTAAAGCGTTCTTGTTAAGCGCTTACTATGTTCCAAGCACTGTACTAAACGCTGGGAGAGATACAAGTTAATCAGGCTGGACACAGTCCCTGTCCCACATGGGGCTCACACTCTTAATCCCCATTTTACAGGTAAGTGAACTGAGGCCCTGAGAAGTTAAGTGACTTGGCCAAGGTCACACAGAGGACACGCGGCAGAGCTGGGATTAGAAACCAGGTTCTTCGGACTCCCAGGCCCTTGCTTTACCAACTGCACCATGCTGCTTCTCTCATAAACATATTTACTGAGCACTAGCTATGTGCAGAGCGCTGTACTAGGTGCTTCGGAGAGTACAAGAACTGGGCTCAGAAGGTGCTATAGTCTTCAGCGGGAGGATCTAGGTTGATTATAATGGATTAATGGATGGGGAAAGGAGAGCGTATAAGAATATTTACGTAAGTACTGTAGGGCTGGAGTGAGGATCAAAATGCTTAAGGGGAAATAATAATAATGATGATGATGGCATCTGTGAAGCGCTTACTATGTGCAAATCACTGTTCTAAGCACTGGAGAGGATACAACGCGATCAGGTTGTCCCACATGGGGCTCACGGTCTTAATCCCCATTTTACAGATGAGGTAACTGAGGCACGGAGAAGTGAAGTGACTCGCCCAAAGTCACACAGCTGACAAGCGGCTGAGCTGGGATTTGAACCCATAACCTCTGACTCCCAAGCTTGGGCTCTTTCCATTGAGCCACGCTGCTTCTCTAAGAAAACCAAGTACATTGTCAATGCAGAGGGGAGGGTGGATAGGAGAGGTGAAGGACCTAGTCAGGGAAGGCCTCTTGGAGGAGGTGGGATTTGAGGTGGGTTTTGAAGCTGGGGAGTGTCGTCGCCTGTCAAATGTGAAGGGGGAGAAAATTGCGGGCCAGAAGGAGTAGAGAGGCAAGGGGTCGGCGACGAGCCGGAGGAGCTTGAAGTAGAGTGTGTAAATTGGGCCACTTGTCAGCTGTGTGACTTTGGGCAAGTCGCTTAACTTCTCTGGGCCTCAGTTCCCTCATCTGTAAAACGGGGATGAAGACTGTGAGCCTCACGTGGGACAACCTGATGACCCTGTATCTACCCCAGCGCTTAGAACAGTGCTCTGTACATAGTAAGAGCTTAACAAATACCAACATTATTATTATTATAGTTTGAGATCAGCGAGGTGAAGTAAGAGGGGGCGAGCTGATTACAACCGATGGCAAGGAGTTTTTGTTTGATGCAGAAGTGGATGGGCAACTACTGGAGGGTCTTGAGGAGGGGGGAGACATGGACTGAACAGTTTTTCAGAAAAATAATCTGAGCAGCAGAGTGAAATAAGGTGTGGAGAGGGGAGATGATGCAGAAGGTGAGAAGCAGCGTGGCTCAGAGGAAAGAGCTGGGCTTGGGAGTCAGAGGTCATGGGTTCTAATCCCGGCTCCGCCACTTGTCAGCTGTGTGACTTTGGGCCAGTCACTTAACTTCTCTGGGCCTCAGTTACCTCATCTGTAAAATGGGGATTGAGACCGTGAGCTCCACGTGGGACAGGGACTGTGTCCAACCCGATCTACTTGTGTCCACCCCAGTGCTTAGTACAGTGCCTGGCACAAATACCATAATTATTATTATTAGAAGGTAGGAAGGTCAGGAAGGAGGCTGAAGCAATAGTCAAGGTGGAATATTCATTCATTCAATAGTATTTATTGAGCACTTACTGGGTGCAGAGTACTATGCTAAGCACTTGGAAAGTCCAATTCAACAACAGAGACGATCCCTACCCAACAACTGGTATTGCTATCTGTCTGCCCCCTCTAGACTGTTATCTCTTTGTGGGCAGGGAATGTCATTGTTTATTACTATACTGTACTTTCCCAAATGCTTAGTACAGTTCTCTGCACACTGAAGCACTCAATAAATAGGAATGAATGAAGGAACCCAGGTCCTCTGACTCCCAAGCCAGTGCTCTTTCCACTAGACAATATCCGACGGTTCACTCCTCTCGTCACCTTCAAAACCCTCTTGAAATCCCATCTCCTCCAAGAGGCCTTCCCTGATTAAGTCCTAATTTCCCCTACTCACTCTCCCTTCTGCATCACCTCTGCATTTAGGTCTAGACCTCTTGTCTGCCGGGTGACCTTGGGCACTTCTCTTCTCTGGACCTCAGTTACCTCATCTGTAAAATGGGGATCGGGAATGTCAGCCCCACATGGAACAGGGACCGTGTCCAACCTGATTTGCTTGTATCCACCCCGGCGCTCAGTACAGCGCCTGGCACATAGTAAGCACTTAAGTACCATAATACTACTGTCATTATTATATTCACGCCACCCTCAGCCCCACGGCTCTTATTTCCCTAGTCTTGTACTCTCCCATTTCCCCTATCTGTAATTTATTTTAATGTCGATCTCCCCCTCTAGGGCCTCTCTGGGTCGCACAGGAGAGTTTGCGGTCGTCTACCAGCCTCGACTACGGAAGGGAGGGTGAAGCCGAGGCCTGTCCACTCCATTCCTAGCTTGGCCAGTGGCTAGCGAGTGGAAGGCCATCGGCTACAAGCCAAAACTCACCTGTGCCGGGCAGCAGCGGCATGGGACAGAAGGGCAGAGACTCGAGTTTACTTCGTGGAAGAAGGCAATGGTAAACCATTTCCAGATTTTTCCCAAGAAAACCCTATGGATCCACTACCGGAATGATTGCAGCTGGAGGTGGCGCGCTCTGGGAGAGATGTGTCCATGGCGTCGCTATGGATTGGAAACGACAATAAGACGGCATAAGACAAGCCAAGACTCCCCTTCTAGAGTGTAATTTCACTATGGGCAGGGAACATATCCACCACCTCTATGGTATTGTACTTTCCCAAGCTCTTAGTACACTTCTCTGCACGTAGTGAACCCTCAATTAAAACCATTGATTGACACTTGATTGAACCCAGCGAGCGTGAAATAAATGCTATTATTTCTACAAATATTCCTCAGTTTCTTCACCTGTAAAATGAGGATAATAATACAGCCTCTTCCTCCCTCGTTATTTTGTATTAAGCGCTTAACAAATACCATAATTATTATTATTATTAGAAGGTAGGAAGGTCAGGAAGGAGGTTGAAGCAATAGTCAAGGTGGGATATTCATTCATTCAATAGTATTTATTGAGCACTTACTGGGTGAAGAGCACTGTACTAAGCGCTTGGAAAGTGCAATTCAGCAACAAATAGAGACAATCCCTACCCAAGATCAGGTATTGATGTCTGTATGTATGTATTTAACCCTATGACAAGGATAAAATGAGATAACAATAATAATAATTATGGTACTTACTATGTGCCAGGCACTGTAGTAAGCGCTGGGGTAGATACAAAGAAATCAGGTTGGACAGAGTCCCTGTCTCACATGGGGCTCACAGTCTTACCCCATTTTACTGATGAGGTCATTGAGGCACAGAGAAGTGAACTGACTTGCCCAGGGTCACCCAGCAGCGTGGCTCACTGGAAAGAGACTGAGCTTGGGAGTCAGAGGTCATGGGTTCGAAACCCAAACTCTGCCGCTTGTCAGCTGTGCGACTGTGGGCAAGTCACTTCACTTCTCTGGGCCTCAGTTCCCCCATCTGTAAAATGGGGATGAAGATTGTGAGCCTCACGTGGGACAACCCGATTACCCTGTATCTACCCCGGCGCTTAGAACGGTGCTCTGCATGAAGTAAGCACTTAACAAATACCAACATTATTATTAGTGATGGAGCCCGGATTAGAACTCAGGTCCTTCTAACTCCCAGGCCTGGGCTCTGTCCATTAGGCCTCACTGTTCTCACTGATCTCTGCTGAGAAGGTTTTTGGGGAAATTAAAGCCCTAAACACAAAGAAGATATGTGACATTTCTTTTGCTTCTGAGACACTGAAAAAAAGATGACTGTAATGGTGAATTTAAAGAGTTTACTAAAAAACTGAGAAGGAGAGGTAATTATGTATAGAACTATCCTGGGTTAAGATCTGGCCAGAGGAGGGAAAAAGCAGCATATTGTGAAATCTTCATGACTGGAATATGGCTGAAGGGCAGAGATGTTTGTAAACTAAATGACACGCTACGCCTTTTGGCCTCAAATAATCAATGACTTTACTGTTTCTATATCCCCCCGCCATTTGGAGATTGGCGGGAGTCTTTGGACAACTCTTTTAAAACAGAACTCTTCTGGAGTAATGGAATCAAATTAAGTCTGAGCTCCCTACGTGACAAGCAATATGCCATAGTGAAGCACGCTCCATGCTAGACATTTGAAGAACTTTTCTGAAATTTCTCCAGCTGTCACTGTGGACTCACATAAACTAGTGATGATCATCATGAGGGAAGCAAAGTGGCCTAATGGAAAGAAGTCAGGCCTGGGAGTCAGAGGACCTAGACTTTAATCCTGGCTCCACCATTTTCCTGCTGTGTGACCTTGGGCAAGTCACTTGACTTCTCTAAGCCTCAGTTTCCTCATCTGTAAAATGGGAATTCAATACCAGTTCTCCCTTCTACTTTGATTGTGAGTTCTCCGTGGGACGGGGACTCTTATCGACCTGATTATTTGGTTATCTGGATCTGTGCCCTTTGGGCGCTTGATATCCACCCCACCCTTAGCCCCAAAGCACTTACATCCATATATCTAATTTATTTATACTAATGTCTTTTAATGGTATCTGTGAAGCACTTATTCTGTACCGGGCACTGTACTAAGCCCCGGGGTAGCTACAGGCTAATCGGGTTAGACACAGTCCATGTCCCATATGAGGCTCACGGTCTTAATCTCCGTTTTATAGATGTGGAAAATGAGGCAAAAAGAAGAGAAGAGACTTGCCCAGTGTCACACCGCAGAAAAGTGGCAAAGCAGGAATTAGAACCCGGTGCTCTGACTCCCAGGCCCGTAATCGATCCACTAGGCCACGCTACTTCTCCAGTCTCTCCGTCTACACTGTAAGCAGGACACGTATCTACCAATTCTGTTGTATCGCACTCTTCCAAATGCTTAGTACAGTGCTCTGCACAAAGTAAGCACTCAATAAATACCACTGATTAATCGATTGAATATCTGCAATAGTAAGGAGGACAGCACCTGTTAAAATAGGCTCATTGTTCATCCAAATAATAATAATATTGTTGGTATTTGTTAAGTGCTGACTGTGTACCAAGCACTGTTCAAAGCGCTGGGACAATAATAATAATGTTGGTATTTGTTAAGCGCTTACTATGTGCAGAGCACTGTTCTAAGCGCTGGGATAGATACAGGGTAATCAGGTTGTCCCACTCGAGGCTCACAGTCTTAATCCCCATTTTACAGATGAGGTCACTGAGACACAGAGAAGTGAAGTGACTTGCCCACAGTCACACAACTGACAAGTGGCAGAGCCGGAATTCGAACCCATGACCTCTGACTCCCAAACCCGCAGGCTATTAGATTGTCCCACCTGGGGCTCACAATCCTGACCCCCATTTTACAGATGAGGTCACCGAAGCACAGAGAAGTGAAATGACTTGCTCACGGTCACACAGCTGTCAAGTGGCAGAGCCAGAATTCGACCCCATGACCTCTGACTCCCAAGCCTGTGCTCTTTCCACTGAGCCACGCTGCAACCAGGCTGACCCCAGAGACGGCTACTTGGGAAGCTCCCCCCGGTGAAGCCGAACCCCAGAGGAAACCAGTCAAGTGATGAAAATAACTCCTCTGTCAGGGAGGATGAGAGAGCGAGGAGAGGTCGAAAATCGACGTTTCCCCCACTGACAGTGTATTTCCTGCAGAAGCCCTGCCCAGATAAAAAGTAAAAAGCAGGATGGCCTAGCGGGAAAGAGTCCAGCCCTGAGAGCCAGAAGGACCTGGGTCCTATTTCCGGTTCGACTGCTTTTCATTCAATTCAATCATATTTATTGAGCGCTTACTGTGTGCTGAGCACTGTACCGAGCGCTTGGAAAGTACAATTCGGCAACAGAGACAATCCCTACCCACCAACAGGCTCACAGTCTAGAAGGGGGGAGACAGACAACAAAAGAATCCAAGTAGACTCTGAGTCCGTTATTGTCTCTATCTGGTGCTGAATTGTCCTTTCCAAGGGCTCAGTACAGTGCTCTGCACACAGTAAGTGCTCAATAAATACGAATGAATGAATGAAAGAAGACAGGCATCAAGAGCATCAGTATAAATACAATTATAGATATATACAATCATTAATAAAAGAAATAGAATAATAAATATGTACATAGATACACGTGTTGTGGAGCAGGGAGGGGGGTAGAGAAGCAGCGTGGCTTAGTGGAAAGAGCACGGGTTTGGGAGTAAGAGGTCACGGATTCTAATCCCCACTCCGCCACCTGTCTGCTGTGTGACCTTGGGCAAGTCACTTCACTTCTCTGGGCCTCAGTTACCTCATCTGTAAAAATGGGGATTAAAAAATGTGAGCCCCACGTGGGACAATGTGATGACCCTGTATCTACCCCAGGGCTTAGAACAGTGCTCGGCACATAGTAAGTGCTTAACAAATATCATAATTATTATTATTATCACTAGAGCAGAGGGAAGGAGTAGGGGTGATGTGGAGGGGAGGAGGAGCAGAGGGAAAGGGAGGGCTCAGTGTGGGAAGGCCTCCTGGAGGAGGTGAACTCTCAGTAGGGCTTTGAAGGGGGGAAGTGAGCTAGTTTGGCAGATGTGAGGAGGGAGGGCGTTCCAGGCCACTCCACCGCTTGCCTGCTGTGCGACTTTGGGCAAGTCACTTCACTTCCCTGTGGCTCAGTTACCTCATGTGTAAAATGGCTATTGAGACTGGGAGCCTCATGTGGGACACGGACTGTGACCCACCTGATTAGTTTCCATCTACCCCGACGTTTAATACAGTGCCTGGAATATCGTAAGCAGTTAACAAATACCATTAAAGGAAAAAGAAGTGGTCTTCCCAGAATAAGATGAAATTAGTGGAAATACTAGCAGTAGTAGTAGGAATCGTAAGGAAATGTATTAAGCACTTACTGTGTGCAGAGCACTGTACTAAATGCTGGGAGAGAATATAGAGGTGAGAATTAGACATGGTCTCTGTCCTTTGGGAGCTCCCAATCTAAGTGTTTCAGTGGGGAGTGGGGCCTGGAGACAGATTAGATGGGAGGAAACTCAAAGAGGAAATATTGATAACAAGTGTTGGTATTAATTAAACACTGGAAAGAGCCCGGGCTTGGGAGTCAGAGATCATGGGTTCGAATCCAGGCTCTGCCACTTGTCAGCTGTGTGACTGTGGGCAAGCCACTTCACTTCTCTGTGCCTCAGTTACCTCATCTGTAAAATGGGGATGAAGACTGTGAGTCTCACGTGGGACAACCTGATTACACTGTATCTACTCCGGCGCTTAGAACAGTACTCCGCACATAGAAAGCGCTTAACAAATACCAACATTATTATTATTATTACCTTCTATGTGTGAAGCACCTGTCAAAAAAAGACCCCCACCCACCAAAAAACCATCCATCCAAATACCTCCTGGCAAAATAAGCTCCACCCACCAAAAAAAGCCATCCATTCAAATACCTCCCTTCAAAATAAGAGGAGCCAACCGAAAAAGCCATCCAACCAAACACTTCTTTTTTATATATAAAAAAAGGTATACGTTAAGCTCTTATTATGTGCCAGGCACTGTACTAAGCACTGGGGCGCATAATCAGGTTGGACACAGTCCATGTCCCACAAGGGGCCCGCAGTGGTAATCTCCATTTTACAGATGAGGTAATCGAGGCAGTGGCTGGTTTTCACACCCGCCCTCAGAATCTATGCATAAAAATGAATTCATTATGAATCTAAAGTTAAAACTCTAGAGCTGCCTGGTGAAGCGTGTGTTAACTCGGGTAAACCCATGCCTGGTTTCAGAAACATCCAGAACAGGGACACTGTTGAAGACCATTTAACATTTAACACTGGGGAGCTGACGGGCAGTTCCGCTGGGCGGATCCATTGCTTCCATCAGTTGTGAAGAGGAAGTGGGTGTTGTGGAGGGGAAAATATTTACGCCCTGCACTAAAACAGACAAAGCCCATTTCCACAGACACAAAACCAACGTGTCAGACCTTGTTGCCCTGCCTCAGCCTGTCCTAGAGCCCGGGTCTGGGAGTCAGAAGGACCTGGGTCCTAAACCTGGATCCACTACATGTCTGCTGTGTGACCTTGGGCAAGTCACTTTACTTCTCTGGGCCTCACTTCCCTCAACTGTAAAATGGGGATTAAGACTAGGAGCCCATTGTGGGACAGGGACTGTGTCCAACCCAATTATCATGTTTCTACCTCAGCACTCATTTTGGTGCCTGGCACAGAGTAAGCACTTAAATATAATTTGTTATTCTTGTTATGACCCGCTCTTCTCTACACGGCGACGGTCACGGGTTGATTGTAACCCCTATCTATGGGCTGTCTCACCCAATGAATCATTACTTTTTTCCACACAGGTCAAAGGCCTCGAAAGCTTAATCAATCACTCGATGGTATTTATTGAGGGCTTACGTGTGCCGAGTACCCTACTGAACGCTTGGGAAAGTATGATGCAACAGGGTTGATAGACACGTTCCCTGCTCACATCGAGCTAATAGCCTAGAGGGGGTGCCAGATATTAATATGCATGAATAATTTATAATACATCATCAGTAGATATGGACATAAGTGCCGGGAAAACTCCGGACAGACCGAGTCGAGGAGTTTTTTAACAACGCTCTAAAGGAACTGCTCAAGAAGCACGGCGTTTGCTGCTTCGCGGCATATGTCAAGGTCAGTCAAGGACCAAAATTTGAGAAGCAGCGTGGCCTAGTGGAAAGAGCCCCACCCCAGGGAGTCAGAAGACCTGGGTTCTAATCCCGACTCTGTCACCAAATCCTGTCCGTTCTGCCGTCACAACATTGCTGAAGTCCACCCCTTTTTCTCCATCCAAACTGTTACCCTGCTGATCTAAGCACTTATCCTCTAGATTCGTTGTGAGAAGGGAATGTCTGATATTGTACTCTCCCAAGTGCTTTGTACAGTGCTCTGCACACAGTAAGCGCTCAATAA
Source organism: Ornithorhynchus anatinus (assembly GCF_004115215.2). Taxonomy (NCBI): domain Eukaryota; kingdom Metazoa; phylum Chordata; class Mammalia; order Monotremata; family Ornithorhynchidae; genus Ornithorhynchus; species Ornithorhynchus anatinus. The sequence continues at coordinate 169,276,293 of NC_041729.1, forward strand.
ACACAACTATTATTATTATCATTATTATTATTATTGCCCTATCCCTCCTTGACTACTATATCTGCCTCCTCGCTGACGCCCCTACCTCCTGTCTCTCCCCAATCCGTTGCCTACTTCAATCTGCTGCCCAGTTCATTTATCGACAAAAACGTTCAGTCCACGTCTCCCCACTCCTTGAGAACCTCCAGTTGTTGCCCTTCCACCTCCTCATCAGACAGAAACTCCTCACCATTGGCTTTAAAGCACTCGAGCAACTCACCCCCTCCTACCTCAACTCACTGATCTCCTACTCTGGCCCAGCCCGCACACTCCGCTCCTCTAGCGCCAGCTTACCCGCCGGGCCACCGTATCATCTACCTGGCCACCGGCCCCTTTCCCACGTCCTCCCCTTGGCCTGGAACTCCCTCCCCTTCCATATCCGCCAAACCCCACTCCCTCCACCTTCCAAGCCTTATTAAGGTCCCATCTTCTCCAATTAAGCTCTCTTTTCCTCACCTCGCTCTCCTTTCTGCCTCAGCTTTGCATTTGAATCTGTGACCTTTGGACATTTTATAGTCACCAAACACCAACCCCATGGCAATTATATACATATCTTTAAATGACATTATAAATTACTCATCTATTTGTATTATTGTCTCTCCCCCTCTAGACTGTAAACTCGGTATTAGCAGAGGATGAGTGTGCTAATTCTGATGCACTGTATTCTGTATTCATAGTACAGTGCTCTGTACATAGTAAGCACTCAGTAAATACCATTGATTGATGGATTGAGTGATTGATTGATTGATTACTCTGGGAGCCCAGTCTGAATATCTCGTATTTCCTCTTTTAAAGCACTTAGTCATCTTACCTCTTCCTATTTTTCCTCGCTGATTTTCTACTACAATCCAGCCTGCCCACTTTCCCCTTCTAATGCCAACCTAGCCACCGTACCTTGATCTCCTCTATCTCACCGCTGATCTCTCGCCCACGTCCTGTCTCTGGCCTGGACTGCCCTTCCTCTTCATATATGACAATCACTCTCCCCACCTGCAAAATCTAATTAAACCCGCAACTCCTCCAAGGGAACTTCCCCAACCAAGCCCTATTTCCTCTTCTCTCGCTCCCTTCTGTGTCACCTTTGCACTTGTTTTTATAACCTTTATTCACCCCTCCCTCTGCTCCGCAGCCCTTACAATAAATTATAATAATTGTGGTATTTGTTAAGCGCTTACTATGTGCCAGGTGCTGTAATAAGCACTAGGTAGATACCAGATAATCGGTTAGGATACGGTTCCTGCCACCTGGGAGTCAGAAGGTCATAGGTTCTAATCTCGGCTCCACCACTTGTCTGCTGTGTGACCTGGGGCAAGTCACTTAACTTCTCTGGGCTTCAATTACTTCAGCTGTAAAATGGGGATAGAGACTGTGAGCCCTACATGGGACAGAGACTGTGTCCAACCCTATTTGCTTGGATCCACACCAGTGCTTAGTATAGTCCCTGGCTCATAGTAAGAGTTTAACAAATACCATTATGATGACGATGATGATGACGATGATGATGACTCACAGTCTTCATTCCCATTTTACACATGAGGGAACTGAGGTCCAGAGAAATGAAGTGGTTTGTCCAAGATCAAACAGCAGACAAGTGGCAGAGTGGAATTGGAACCCAGGTCCTTCTGACTCTCAGGCCCGAGCTCTATCCACTAGGCCAAGCTGCTTCTCATGCAGGTACTCACTTATTTACATATTCTAGAGAAGCAGCATGGCTCAGTGGAAAGAGCCCGGGCTTGGGAGTCAGAGGTTGTGGGTTCTAATATCGGCTCCGCTGCTTGCCAGCTGTGTGACTTTGGGCCAGTCACTTAACTTCTCTGGGCCTCAGTTACCTCATCTGGAAAATGGGGATTAAAACTGTGAGCCCTACGTGGGACAACTTGATCACCTTTTATCCCCCCAGCGCTTAGAACAGTGCTTTGCACAGAGTAAGCGCTTAACAAATGCCATCATTATTATTATTATATCATATTGTCTGCCTCCCTCTCGAGACTGTAAGCTCCTTGTAAGCAGGGAACCTGTCTATCCAGAGCTCTGTTATGTTGTGCTCTCCCAAGCGCTTCATACAGTGTACCGCACACAGTGTGCTCAACAAAAAGAATGGATCGATCGATACCCCACCGCTTTGTACTGTACAGAGCTTAGCAAATACCAATTGTATTTACTGAGCACTTCCTGTGTACAGATTCCGTACTAAGCCCTTGGGAGAGTATTATACTACCATGTTGGTAGACATGCTCCCTGCCCTCAGTGAGATTATGAAGTAGACCCTGACCAAGAGCAGATTTAGAGAACAGACAAAATCTTCAGAATCTAGGGACAGGGTGAGGCCCGCTGTTCCTTAGTGGGGGGGGGGGGGCGGGGGGGTCAGTTGTCCTGAGGAGTTTTCCTGTCGGGGTTTCAGCATCGCAGTGACATTGGGCAGGTCACTTCACCTCTCTGGCCTCAGTTACCTCATCTGTAAAATGAGGATGAAGTCTGTGAGCCTCATGTGGGAAAGGGCCTGTGGCCAACCTGATTAACTCATATCTACCTTAGAGCTAAGCATAGCACCTGACACATAGTAAATGCTTAACGAATACCATTTTTTTAAAAAAGCGCTTACCACATCCCACCGTTTCTTTCCCCACCTTCAAAGCCTTACTGAAGGCCCAACTCCTCAAGAAGACTTCCTAGACTAAGCCCTCTACTCCTCTTCTCCCACTCCCTTCTGCCTCACCCTGACTTGCTCCCTTCATTCATCCTCCCGCCCACCCCCTTGACACTTATATATGAATTTATTTATTCATTTATTTACATATTAATATCTGTCTTTCCCTCCACCCCCCAGACTGTGAGCTCATTGTGTGCAGGGATTGTGTCTGTTTATTTTTGCACTGTACTCTCCCAAGTGCTGAGTTCAGTGCTTTGCACTGAAATGAACAAAAGAATGAATGATTATTATTACCATCCTCTGTGAGTTCCCCCCCCACCAGTCAGGTTTCTCCCCATACTGGGATGATCACTTGTTATCTGGGCAGAGCTTATGCAGGAAATATACTGCTAGAAGAAGAAATGGCAATTGTCATCCTCTCCTCGCTCTCTCATCCTCCCTGATAGGGGAGTTATTTTCATCATCCAACTGGTTTCCTCTGGGCTCTGACTCCACCAGGGGGGAGCTCCCCAAGTAAATGTCTTTGGGGTCAACCTGGTTTGGACCGGGGATGGGCAGTTTTGAGGGACCCCCCGATCGCTCCCTTTTCCTTATTCGGAGCGAGCAGTTTCTTCGTGAATAGGATTAATCAGACTTCCTCATGAAGTGCAGGAAACATCCACCTCCTTTCCAGTGAACAGGCACTATCCTCAGATACAATTTCAGCTTTTATTGATCTTTCCTTACATGTCAATGGATTTCTTCCCTCCGTTATTTATCCTTCCATTTTGAGCCCTTGGAATAATAAAAATAATATTAATTAACATTATCTAATTCATAATAATAATCATTGTGGCCAGGGAATGTAGCCATTTATTGTTATATTGTACTCTCCCAAGGACTTAATACAGCATTTTGCACCTAGTAAGCACTCAATAAATATGATTGAATGAATGACTGAAAGAATAACAATAGCGTGGCTCACTGGAAAGAGCACGGGCTTTGGAGTCAGAGGTCATGGGTTCAAACCCCGGCTCTGCCACTTGCCAGCTGTGTGACTTTGGGCAAGTCACTTAACTTCTCGGTGCCTCATTTTCCCTCATCTGTAAAATGGGGATTAAGACTGTGAGCCCCACGTGGGACAACCTGATTCCCCTGTGTCTACCCCAGCGCTTAGAACAGTGCTCGGCACATAGTAAGCGCTTAACAAATACCAACATTATTATACTTGATAAGTGCTTATTATGTGCTAAGCACAGTTATAAGCCTGGGGTAGATACAAGTTAATCAGGTTGGACACAGTCCCTGTCCCATATGGGGCTCACACTCTTAATCCCCATTTTACAGTTGAAGTAATTGAAGCCCAGGGAAGTGAAGTGACTTGCCCAAGGTCACACAGAGACATGTAGTGGACCAAGATTAGAACCCAGGTCCTTCTGACTCTCAGGCCCATGGACTGTGATGGTGATGGTGATATTTGTTAAGCGCTTACAATGTGCCGAGCACTGTTCCAAGCATTGGGTAATAATAGCAATAATAGTGACATTTGTTAAGCGCTTACTATGTGGCAAGCACTGTTCTAAGAACTGGGGAAGATACAAGGTAATCAGGTTGACCCACATGGGGTTTACAGTCTTAATTGCCATTTGACAGATGAGGTAACCGAGGCACACAGCAGTTAAGTGGCTTGCCCAAAGTCATACAGCTGATAAGTGGCAGAGCTGGGATTAGAACCCACGACCTGTGACTCCCAAGCCCATGCTCTTTCCACTAAGCCATGGTGTTCCCACGGCTATGATGCTCCCATTAAGCAACGCAGTTTGGAAGCTAGGGATTGTGTGTCTCTGAGCAGTGATTTACCACTGTTATCATTACTATTTTTATCATTATTAATCTTCTAGGAGCTTAAAATCTAACAGGGGAGCACAGGGACTGTGGTTATTATTATTACTATTATCATTATTATCAGCAGCAATAATAATGACTATAACTGCCTTGGTTAATGGCAGTTGCCTGGATTACCAGAGAGAATTGTGTGTCCTGGCCTCTTGGTTCGTTGAAATCAGTTTGAGCGGTTAGAGTCAGGGTGTTTGCTGAGATTCAAGGGACAGGGCTGACCTACCTGCCTCCTGTCTCTCCCCACTGTAGTCCATCCTTCACTCTGCTGCACCGATCATTTTTCTGAATAGATGTTCAGTCCACACCTCGCCACTCCTCAAACATTTCAAGCATTTCATACAGTGCTCTGCACATAGTAAGAGCTCAATAAATACAACCGATTGATAGGTCATGCTACTCTTTTAGGCGATGAAGAATTAGCCTCTTCCAGCCTCCCCCAGCCTCCATCAGTCTTCTGCAGCCTCCACCGGCCTCCTCCCACTCTAGCAGCCTTCCCCAGCCCCCATCCTGTGTGATGTCACGACCTTCTGCCCCCGCCAAATGCTCCCAGATCCTTTCTCTTTAGGAGGTCACCTAACTCCATGGCCGCTCAGATCACCCCTTTATGGCGTAGTGGACAAAACACTGAGCTGGAAGTGAGAAGTCCTGGTTCATTTATTCAGTCGTATTTATTGAGCACTTACTGTGTACAGAGCACTCTACTAAGCTCTTGGAAAGTACAATTCTGCAACAAATAGAGACAATTCCTACCCAACAACGGGCTCACAGTCTAGAAGCGGGGTGATAGACAACAAAACAAAACAAGTAGACAGGCATCTAAACCCAGATCTATCTCTGGCCTGTTAGGTGACCTCGGGCATGCCATTTAGCATCAGACAGAAACTGTTCACCCTCAGCTTTAATACACCCAATCTCCTTGCCTCCTCCTCCCTCACCTCACCACCCTCTTACTACAAAGCAGCCCTCACACTCTGCTCCTTTAATGCGGACCTACTCACTATCTCTCGATCTCGCCTATCTCACTGTGGACCTCTCTCCCTTGTCCTTCCTCTGGCCTGGAACTCTCTCCCTGAGCCTTTTTTTTGGGTTGGGATCATCTCTGTTACCAAATTGCGCTTTCCAAGTGCTTAGTACAGAGCTCTGCACATTATAAGTGCTCAATAAATGTGATGGAATGAATGAATATCCTACAGCCGATCACTCTTCCCACCTTCAAAGTCTTATTGAAGGCCCATCTCCTCCAAGAGGCCTATTTTGTCTAAGCCTTCATTACCTCTTTTCCCGCTCCCTTCTGCTTCATCCTGATTTGCTCCCTTTATTCATCCCCCTTCCTAGCTCACATCACTTATGTACATCTCTGTAATTTATTTATATTAATGTCTGTCTCCCCTTCTAGATCGTAAACTCGTTATGGGCAGGGAAGATATCTACCAATTCTGTTGTATATTACTCTTCCAAGCACTTAGGACAGTGTTCTGCTCACAGGAAGCACTCAATAATTATGATTGATTGACTTTCTGATTCTAAAGGCGATAAGACACTGTATGTCCTTCCCTCTTTCCCTCCCTCTGAGACTGTCATTTATTCCTTCATTCAATCATATTTATGGAGCACTTACTGTGTGCAGAGCACTGTACTAAGCACTTGGAAAGTAAAAAACAGCAATGAAGAGAGATAATCCCTGCCTACATTGGGTTTACAGTCCAGAGTGGGGTTCCAATCTGAATATTGCTATTGTTTTTGTCTGTCTGTCTCCCCCAATTAGACTGTAAGTCCGTCATTGGGCAGGGACTGTCTCTATCTGTTGCCGAATTGTACATTCCAAGCGCTTAGTACACTGCTCTGCACATAGTAAGCACTCAATGAATACGAATGAATGAATGAATGAATGAATGACTATCCTGAATCAGCCCAGTTCTTAGCGTCTGGCTTTCACACATAGTAAGTGTTGAATTAATCAGCGATATTGTTTTTGATTGCATTTGTTAAGCTCTTACTATGTGGCAGTCACTGTACTAAGCACTGGGGTCGAGACAAGTTAATCAGATCGGACACAGTACTTAGTAGAGTGCTCTGCACACAGTAAGCACTCAGTAAATACCACTGATTAAATAGTGGAGTAGGTACATCATTTCATCGCATTTATTGAACACCTACTGCTTGCAGAACCCCGTACTAACTACTTGGTAAAGGACAATTGAGTTAGGAGAGACAATCCACATCTTCAAATAGACTGTCCCAAGTATACATTTAAAGACAACCAAAAGACAAAGAATAAGCAAGTTTAAATAATGCATTCCTCTGCAGAAACCTTTGGCAAAAATATGGGAATCAGTGAGGAAGCAGCAAAGAAAAACCCAAATTGAGATTAGAAAGAGAAAGAGGAATTCTAGCCTGATTCATTTTCCTGCAAATCTCCTACTTGCTAGGTTTAAACTGCCTTTCCATCTGGGTTCGGAAAAGCCGGAGAATATTTAGTTTTGCCTTCTAGAACCTTGACTTTCTGGACCTGATGAAGGCTACCCTGTTTCTTCTCTGGCTGACATATTTGAGGAGAGGTTTAGGAGAAAGCGAAAGTGGTTTCCATTACAAGTCATCAAAACACTCCTCTTTCTCAGAGAAAAGTTGACAAGGAGGCCCTACCAAACCTTCAAATCTGTGACAGTCCTCTTGGGTCTCCTCTACTAGTTCACTGACACCTGTCTAATGGCAATTTAGAATTCTTTTCTCTTTTCCAAGCATTGTGCTAAACACTGGGAAAAATGCAAGAGAATCAGATTGGACTCAGTCCATGTCTCCCTCCCAGGCTCATTGTAGGTAGGGTTAGGGAGAGCTCTGGGAGAGCTCTGGTGTCCTATCCCCATTTTACAGATGAGGAAACTGAGGCCCAGAGATGTAAAGTGACTTGCCCTTTTGGCTAAGATCAAGTGTAGTATCTGTTCTTATCAGTTTAATATCTGATATGTCTTCGAGGTGAGGACGCTGTATTAAGCATCTTTTTGGAGTAGGGAGGTGGGTTGGGAGCTTGCTCCATTCCCTCTACTCATCGGCCTGGTATTGCAGTGCTTCCAGGATGGGTATTTTTTTTCCATTGCTTAGAACAGTGCTTTGCACATAGTAAGCACTTAACAAATGCCATCGTTACTATTATTATTTGCCCAAGGTCACACAGAAGACAAATAGTGGAGCTGGAACTGGAACCCAGGTCCCCTGACTTCCAGTCCCTTCCAGTCCTTACTCAGTGAGCTTTGGTGTCATCTCCCTCACTGCTGACTCCCTGGAATTCCCTCCCCCAGGGAAGCAGTGCAGCCTAGTGGAAAGAGCACGGGTCAGGGAGTCAGAACCCCTGGGTTCTAATCCAAGCACTGCCATTTTTCTGCCGTCACTTGGGCAAATCACTTCTCTGTTCTTTAGTTTCTTCATCTGCAAAATGGGGATTGGACACCTGTTCTCCCTTTTCCTTAGATGATGAGCCCCATGTGGGTCAGGGACTGTCTAACCTGATTATCTTGTATCTACCCCAGGGCTTAGTACAGTGTTTGGAGCATAGTAAGCACTTCACAAATGCCATCATCATCATCAACAGACCACCACTCTCCCCATCTTCAAGGCCCTTCGGGAATCTCAGCTCCTCCGGGAGGTTTTCCCTGATTATTCCTTCATCCCCTTACCCCACAGTACAGTGCTCTGCACATAGTAAGTGCTCAATAAATATTACTGAATGAATGAATATCGCATCTACTGACACTTCGGCGGCTTCTGCATCATTTAAATACTTGGAAAAACCCCCTGACCCCCATCGAAGGACTTAGGTTCATATCTTTATTCACTATTGTTTTCACATATCTATAATCACTTTAGTGCCTGTCTCCCCTGTTAGACTATAAACCCCCTGAAGGTAGGGATCATGTCTACTAACTCTATTTTCCTCTCCCAAGTGTTCAGTGCAGTGCTCTGCACAGAGTAGACTGGAAGCTCCTTGGGAACAGGTATTATGCCTACTAACTCTATTGTCCTCTCCTAAGTGCTTAGTACAGTGTTCGGTGCACAGTAAGCACTAAATAAATACGATTGATTGACTGAATGAAGTTGAAACCAGGTAAATCATATCTCCTCCAAGATAATAATAATAATAATGATATTTGGTAAATGCTTACATAATAAGAGCTTAACAAATACCATCATTAATATTATCATTATTAGGTGCCAAGCACTATTCTAAGTGCTGGAGTAGATACATGGTAATCAGGTTGTTCCAGATGGGGATCACCATCTTAATCCCCATTTTACAGATGAGGTGACTGAGGCACAGAGAAGTGAAGTGACTTGCCAGTCATATGCTGATACTGAGCCCTCCCTTTCCTTCTCCTTCTCCTCCCCTCCCCCTCCCCCTACTCCCTCCCTCTGCTCTAACCCCTTCCCTTCCTCACAGGACTTGTGTATATTTGCACATATTTATTACTCTATTTTATTAATAATGTGCATATGTTTATGATTCTGTTTATCTCTTTCAATGGTATTAATGCCCGCCTACTTATTTTGTTCTGTTGTCTGTCTCTCCCTTCTAGACCGTGAGGCTGTTGTTGGGTAGAGATTATCTCTATTGCGGAATTGTACTTTCCAAGGGCTTAGTACAGTGCTCTGCACACAGTAAGCACTCAATAAATACAACTGAATGAATGAATGGCAGAGGCAGGATTAGAACCCACGTCCTCTAACTCCCAGGCCCGTGCTCTTTCCACTAAGCCACGCTGCTTCTCTCCCACTTTATTTCCCTCTCTACTGCATCACTTCGGTACTGGAGTCCTCACACACTAGTAAACATTAAGGTCCTCACCCACATCACTGCAACACAACACTTACGGAAAGCTCCTTATTCTTAAACACAATAATAATAATAATGATGTTGGTATTTGTTAAGTGCTTACTATGTGCAGAGCACTGTTCTAAGCACTGGGGGTAATCAGGTCGTCCCACGTGAGGCTCACAGTTAATCCTCATTTTACAGATGAGGGAACTGAGGCACAGAAAAGTTAAGTGACTTGCCCACAGTCACCCAGCTGACAAGTGGCAGAGCCGGGAGTCAAACTCATGACCTCTGACTCCAAAGTCCATGCTCTTTCCACTGAGCCACGCTGCTTCCCTGAAGCCCAGGCTCTTTCCACTGTGTTGATATTCATTAAAAGCTTACTCTGTGCCAAACACTGTTCTAAGCGCTGGGTTAGATACAGGGTCATTCATTCATTCATTCAATAGTATTTATTGAGCGCTTACTATGTGCAGAGCACTGTACTAAGCGCTTGGGATGAACAAGTCGGCAACAGATAGAGACGGTCCCTGCCGTTTGACGGGCTTACGGTCTGATCGGGGGAGACGGACAGACAAGAACAATGGCACTAAACAGCGTCAAGGGGAAGAACATCTCGTAAAAACAATGGCAACTAAATAGAATCAAGGCGATGTACAATTCATTAACAAAATAAATAGGGTAACGAAAATATATACAGTTGAGCGGACGAGTACGGTGCTGTGGGGATGGGAAGGGAGAGGTGGAGGAGCAGAGGGAAAAGGGGAAAATGAGGGTTTAGCTGCGGAGAGGTAAAGGGGGGATGGCAGAGGGAGTAGAGGGGGAAGAGGAGCTCAGTCTGGGAACGCCTCTTGGAGGAGGTGAGGGTCATCAGGTTGTCCCATGTGAGGCTCACAGTCTTAATCCCCATTTTACAGATGAGGTAACTGAGGCATGGAGAAGTTACGTGATTTACCCAAAGTCACACAGTTGACAGGTGGTGGAGCCGGGATTCATTCATTCGTTCATTCATTCAATAGTATTTATTGAGCGCTTACTATGTGCAGAGCACTGTACTAAGCGCTTGGAATGAACAAGTCGGCAACAGATAGAGACGGTCCCTGCCGTTTGACGGGCTCACGGTCTGATCGGGGGAGACGGACGGACGAGAACGAGGGCGATAGATAGAGTCGAGGGGAAGAACGTCTCGTAAAAACCGATGGCGACTAAATAGAATCGAGGCGATGTACAATTCATTAACAAAATAAATAGGGTAACGGAAATATATACAGTTGAGCGGACGAGTACGGTGCTGAGGGGATGGGAAGGGAGAGGGGGAGGAGCAGAGGGAAAGGGGGAAAAGAGGGTTTAGCTGCGGAGAGGTGAAGGGGGGGTGGTAGAGGGAGTAGAAGGAGAAGAGGAGCTCAGTCTGGGAAGGCCTCTCGGAGGAGGTGAGTTTTAAGTAGGGTTTCGAAGAGGGGAAGAGAATGAGTTTGGCGGAGGTGAGGAGGGAGGGAGACCGAGGGACGGTGAGGAGGTGGGCGGCAGAGGAGCGGAGCGTGTGGGGTGGGCGGTAGAAAGAGAGAAGGGAGGAGAGGTAGGAAGGGGCAAGGTGATGGACAGCCTTGAAGCCTAGAACCCATGACCCCTGACTCCCAAGTCCGTGCTCTTTCCACTGAGCCACGCTGCTTCTTTGTGTTTATTACTTAAATGCCGGAGTTCCCTAAGGGCAGGGATTGTGTCCACCAACTCTATTATACTCTCCCAAGTGTTCGGTACAGTGCTCGGCACACAGTGGACTGTACGTTCCTTGAAGGCAGGGGTGGTGTCTACTAACTCTATCGTACTCTCCCACACAGTTAGGACAGTGCTCCGTTCGACTGATATTTCAAATTGGAGTTAGTGTTTTCCATCGACGTGGTGGCTGAAGAAGGTTTCATTCATAAACGGTTTCAACTTTTCACGCCCAACTGGTGTCTGTGGTCAGAGAGCAGGGCTCCTCGGCTACGGCATTTGTAAATCTGTGCATCATGTTGGAAATAGCTACACTTCCTGCAACTGGAATTCGGGCTCCTGACACGGCTGAGTCGATTCTTCGTTTCCAAGGCGAATGCCAGCCCTCCGACCCACGGTCCGCCAAGACCACCACCTGCCAAGTCCACCACCTAGGAGCAGCGTGGCTTAGTGGAAAGAGCATGGGCTTGGGAGTCAGAGGTTGTGGGTTCCAATCCCATATCCGCCACTTCTCTGCTGTGTGACTTTGGGCAAGTCACTTAACTTCTCTGTGCCTCGGTTACCTCATCTTTAAAATGGGGATTAGGCCTGTGAGCCCCATGTAGGACAGCCTGATTACCTTGTATCTACCCCAGCGCTTAGAGTAGTGCTTGGCACATAGTAAATGCTTAACAAATTTCATCATCATATTTTGAAACTCTCTACTCACCCTCGCACCCCCCGCCCCGCAAACTTTCCACCTACCAAGTTCACAACTCATCAACTCTTCAATGCCCACCAAATTTTCCACCCAAATCCATCACCCACCAAGTTCACCGCTCATCAGCCCCACTGCCCACCAAACTTTAATTAATTAATGTTGGTATTTGTTAAGCACTTACTATGTTCTAAGCGCTGGGGCAGACACAGGGGAATCAGGTTGTCCCACATGGGACTCACAGTCTTAATCCCCATTTTCCAGATGAGGGAACTGAGGCACAGAGAAGTGAAGTGACTCGCCCACAGTCACACAGTTGACAAGTGGCAGAGCTGGGATTCGAACTCATGACCTCTGACTCCAAAGCCCATGTTCTTTCCACTGAGCCACGCTGCTTCTCATTCCACCCTCCAAGTCCACCGCCCACCACGCCAAACATCCACCAAGCCCACCGCCCAAGTCCACCGTCCACCAAGTTCACTATTTGCCAACCCTACCGCCCAACAAACTTTCCACCCACCAAGTCCACCGCCTACCAAGTTCACAACTCACCGACTCCACTGCCCACGAAACTTTCCACCTACTGACTCCACTGCTCACCAAGTCCACCGCCCACCCCGCCCACCATTCATCCGCCCCACTGTCCACCCGGCCCACCCAGCGCACCGTTGGCCGAGCCGACTGCCCCCCACGTCCACCACTCACCAACCCCACCGCTCACCAAACGTTCCACCCGCCAATCCTACTGCCCGCCGAAAGCGCCACCCAACAGACCCATTGGCCGCTGATCCTACCTACCACCCACTAAGCCTACCGACCTCCGCATCCGCCAAGCGCTTTAAAATGGTTTTATTGGTTTCCCTGCCCAAATCCTTTGCCAGTGCAGGTATGAATCGAGTTATTGAGTTAGTAATCTAAAAAGGCAGTTGGAAGCATCGCCTGTGTGGAGAAGGAAGGGCCGCTAGCTGCCTGCCTGAGCTGCCTGAGGTCAGAAATCCGATTTGAAGCGGGCACTGTGAGACAGTTTCCCAGCACAATCCCAAACGGGAGGCAGCATGGCCTGGTGGAAAGGGTTTGCGATGGAGAATCACAAGTCTTGGGTGTCTGACCCAGCCTTGACCCTGGCCTGCTTTATGATCTTGGGCAAGTCACTTGGGTAAATCCTCTAGATCGGATGCTCCTTGTGGGAAGGAACGTGTCTACCAACTCTGTTATTTGGAACTCTTCCGAGTGCTTATTACAGTGCTCTGCGCACTGTAAACTTTGAGAAGCGGCATGGCCTAGCGGATAGAGCACGGGCCTGGATGTCAGAAGGACCTGGGTTCTGATCCCAGCTCCACCGTTTGTCAGCTGTGACCTTGGGCAAAATCACTTTACTTCTCTGTGCCTCAGTTCCCTCATCGATAAAATGAGGATTAAGACTGTGAGTCCTATGTAGGTCAGGGACCGGGTCCAACTTTGTCTTGTATCTACCCCAGAGCTTAGAACAGTGCCTAGCACAGAGTAAGTGATTAATAAATGCCATTATAATTAATATTATTATTATTATACTCACCAAATATAGTGGATTGACTTAAATTCCCTTTCCTTACCATTCTGCTTCTCCTACCTGTACTTTGTCTCTCCCTCTAGATAACAATCTCCTTGAGGACAGGATTCCTACCAGTTCTATTATAGTTGCCCTAGTGCTTAGTATAGTGCTAAGCACATAGTAAGTACTCAGTAAATACCATTTTTTTGCCAGTCAATCAATCATTCAATTAATCAATAGTTGTTACTGAGCAGTGTGGAGCAGCAAGGCCTAGTGGAAAGAGCATGGGCCTAGGAGTCAGAGGACCTGGGTTCTAATCCTAGGTCTTGTCTGCTGAGACACCTTGAGCAAGTCACTTAATCTCTGTGTCTCAGTTTCCTCATATATAAAAAGGGATTCACTGCCTGTTCTCCCCCTTACTTTGGCTGTGAGCCCCCTGTGGGAAAGGGACTGTACCCAACCTGATTATCTTATCTCTCTCTTAGCTTGACACATATTAATAATAATAATAATGATGGTATTTGTTAAGTGCTTCCTATGTGCGAAGCACCGTTTAAGCGCTGGGGTAGAAACAAGGTAATCAGGTTGTCCCATGTGGGGCTCTCAGTCTTAATCCCCATTTTCCAGATGAGGTAACTGAGGCGCGGAGAGGTTAAGTGGCTTTCCCAAGGTCACACAGCAGAGGAGTGGTGGAGCCGGTATTAGAAATCTTGTCCTCTGACTCCCAAGCCCGTGCTCTTTCCACTAAGCCAAGCTGCTTCTCTATTAAATGCTTTATTAAGTGCTCAGCAAGTGCCATAGTTATTATTTTTCATTCATTCAATTCAATAGTATTTATTGAGTGCTTACTATGTGCAGAGCACTGTACTAAGCGCTTGGAATGAACAAGTCGTCAACAGATAGAGACAGTCCCTGCCGTCTGACGGGCTTACAGTCTAATTTTTGCATTCGTTGAGCACTTACTATACCAAGCACTGTCTAAGCGCTGGGGTAGATACGAAATAATTCATTCAATCGTATTTTTTGAGTGGTTACTGTGTGCAGAGCACTGTACTAAGCGCTTCAGGTCAGAGCAGTACCTGTCACACATGGATTTCACAGTCTTGGTAGTTGGGCGTAGGACTGAATCCCCATTTTGCAGATGAGGAAACTGAGACACAGAGAAGTGAAATGACTTGCCCAAGGTCACATAACAGACAAGCAACAGAACTGGGGTTAGAGCGCAGTTCCCCTGGCTCCTAGACCAGGTTTCTTGTCACTAGGCCACACTGCTTCATAGTTATCCTTACCTCCTGTGTGCAGAGTGCTTGGGAGAGGACAGTAGAGTTCATGGACATGATCCCTACCCTAATAAAAATAATGATAATGGTATTTGTTAAGCGCTTACAATGTGCCAAACACTGTTCTGAGCACTGGGGTTTATACAAGATAATCAGGTTGTCCCACGTGAGGCTCACAGTCTTAATCCCCATTTTACAGATGAGGGAACTGAGGCACAGAGAAGTGAAGTGACTTACCCAAAGTCACACGGCAGACAAGTGGCGGATCCAGGATTTGAACCCACAATCTCTGACTCCCAAGCCTGTGCTCTTGCCACTAAGCCACGCTGCTTCTCTAGATGCTTCTCATCTTCCCCTTCTCTGATTAATCATGTATTCATGCATTCAATTGTATTCATTGAGCACTTCCTGTGTGCAGAGCACTGTACTGAGCCCTTGGAAAGTACAATGCAGCAATAAAGAGAGACAATCCCTACCCACACCGGGTTTAAAGTCTAGAAGGGGGAGACTGACATCAAAACAAGTAAACAGGCATCAGTAGAAATGAACAGAATTATAGATATAGATACACATCAAAACAAGTAACCAGGCATCAATATAAATAAATAGAATAATAGATACATACAGATATACATAAGGGCTGTGGGGTGGGGAGAGCAAAGGGAGTGAGACGGGGCGATGCAAGGTGTTATATACTCACAACCAGCGTGGCTCAGTGGAAAGAGCACGGGCTTGGAAGTCAGAGGTCATGAGTTCGAATCCCCGCTTTGCCACTCGTCAGCTGTGTGACTGTGGGCGAGTCACTTCACTTCTCTGTGCCTCAGTTCCCTCATCTGTAAAATGGGGATTAACTGTGAGCCTCCCGTGGGACAACCTGATTACCCCGTATCTACCCCAGCGCTTAGAACGGTGCTCTGCACATAGTAAGCGCTTAACAAATACCAACATTATTATTATTATTATATTATTATTACAACCTCCCTCTGCGATTTTGTCCATTCCTAAGTACTCCTCCTATCTGCATATTATTTTCTGCCTGATGTCTCCATGAGATTTTAAACTTCCTGAGGGTAGGGATTGTGCCTTCTACGTCTACTCTACTCTCCCAGGCGTTTAGCACAGTACTCTGTACACTGTGGGTGGTCGATAAATTCAGGCCTATCCCACGTTACGTCCACAGCCCAAAACATAAAATCTAGTGATCGGGTACGAACGTTCCCCAGGACTTCTAACCCTGCTATGTCTCATTACTGCTGGTAAAACAAGTCCCTACTCCCTCAACCCTAATGGTATGTCCAATTATTGCTGGCAAAATAAATAATAATAATAATAATGTTGGTATTTGTTAAGCGCTATGTGGAGAGCACTGTTCTAAGCACTGGGGTAGATACAGGGTAATCAGGTTGTCCCATGTGAGGCTCACAGTTAATCCCCATTTTACAGATGAGGTAACTGAGGCCCAGAGAAGTGAAGTGACTTGCCCACAGTCACACAGCTGCCAAGTGGCAGAGCCGGGATTTGAACCCACAACCGCTGACTCCCAAGCCCTGGCTCTTTCCACTGAGCCACGCTGCTTCAACTACTACTACTAGCAGATGCAGTGTGGCCTAGTGGAAAGAGTCCAGGAATGAGAGGATGTGGGTTCTAATTCCCGCTCAACCACTTTTCTAATGTGTGACCTTGGGCAAGTCACTTAACTTCTCTGTGCCTCAGTTTCCTCATCTGTAAAATGGAGAGTAAGACTGTGAGGCCCACACGGGACAACCTGATTACCTTGTATCTACCCCAGTGCTTAGAGCAGTGCTTGGCGCATAGGAAGCCCTTAACAAATACCATTACTATTATTATTGCTATGAGTTGTTTCGCCCTATTCTTAGATGACATTTTTTCCTTTAAAGTTATTTAATGATGGTGGTATTAGTTAAGCGCTTACTATGTGTCTCCCCCCACCCCTGTTCCTCCCTCTTCCCCTCCCCTCAGTACTGTGCTCATTTGTATATATTAGTTATTACCCTATTTATTTTGTTAATGAGGTGTACATCCCCTTGATTTTACTTATCTTGATAATGTTGTCTTGTTTTTGTTTTGTTCTGTTTTGCTTTGCTGTCTGTTTTCCCCGTTTAGACTGTGAGCCGGTCATTGGGCAGGGATCGTCTCTCTCTGTTGCCCAATTGTACATTCCAAGCGCTTAGTACAGTGCTCTGCACACAGTAAGCACTTATTAAATACGATTGAATGAATGTGTCAAGTCTACTCTGTGCAAGGCACCGTACTAAGTACTGGGGCAGATACAAACTACACACAGCTACATACAAGCAGATACAGGTTAGACACAGTCCCTGTCCCACAAGGGGCTCACTGTCTTCCTCCCCATTTTACAGATGAGGTAACTGAGGCATAGAGAAGTAAAGTGACTTGCCCAAGGTCGCACAGCAAGGTGGTGGAGTCGGGATCAGAACCCAGGCCCTCTGACTCCCAGGTCCATGCTCTATCCACTAGACCACTGTGTGTCTCATGATTATTAACATTTCATTCATTCAATAGTATTTATTGAGCGCTTACTATGTGCAGAGCACTGTACTAAGCGCTCGGAATGTACAATTCGGCAACAGATAGAGACAGTCCCTGCCCATTGACGGGCTTACAGTCTAATCGGGGGAGACAGACAGACAAAAACGATAGCAATAAATAGAATCAAGGGGATGTACATCTCGTTAACAAAATAAATAGGGTAATAAAAATATATACAAATGAGGGGACGAGCACAGTGCTGAGGGGAGGGGATGGGAGAGGGGGAGGAGCAGAGGGAAAGGGGGAAGAGAGGGCTTAGCTGAGGGGAGGTGAAGGGGAGGTAGAGGGGGGAGCAGAGGGAAAGGGGAAGCTCAGTCTGGGAAGGCCTCTTGGAGGAGGTGAGCTTTCAGTAGCGTCTCATTAGCAGCTGTCTACAGTGCAAAGGAGAATGTTAACAAGTCCTAATCAGTCCTCTCCATTGCATGGGGAAATGTTAACAAGTCATTAGTGGCTTTTCAGTGAAAAGGGCAGTTGTCAATTTGTCATTAGCAGCTGTCTATAGTAGAAGGGATTGTGAGCCCCATGTGGGACAAGGACTGTGTCCTACCCGATCTGCTTGTATCCACCCCAGCGCTTGGCACACAGTAAGCGTTTAAGAAATGCAGCAATTATTATTGAAGGGGGAACGGTAACAAGTTCTTAGCTGTTGTCTACAGTGGATGTGTGATTGTTGACAAGTCCTTAGCAGCGCTTGGGTCAACGTCGACAAATCGTGAGTGGCTGTTTAGTGTGAATGGGCAAACGCTAAGAAGTCATTAGCAGCGGTCTACAGAGCTGGGTGAATGTTAAGAAGTCTTTTTTATTAATAATAATAATGTTATAATAATGTTGGTATTTGTTAAGCGCTTACTATGTGCAGAGCACTGTTCTAAGCGCTGGGGTAGGCATAGGGGAATCAGGTTGTCCCACATGGGGCTCATAGTCTTAATCCCCATTTTACAGATGAGGTAACTGAGGCCCAGAGAAGTGAAGTGACTTGCCCACAGTCACACAGCTGATTAGTGGCAGAGCTGGGATTCGAACTCATGACCTCTGACTCCAAAGCCCGTGCTCTTTCCACTGAGCCCCGCTGCTTCAATAACTTGTTAGTATTTGTTAAACGTTTACTGTGGGCAGAGCACTGTTTTAAGCGCTGGGGTAGATACGGGGTCATCAGGTTGTCCCACGGGAGACTCACAGTCTTCATCCTCATTTTCCAGATGAGGTAACTGAGGCACAGAGAAGTTAAGTGTCTTGCCCACAGTCACACAGTTGCCAAGTGGCAGAGGCAGAATTCGAACCCACGACCTCTGACTCCCAAGCCCAGGCTCTTTCCACTGAGCCAAGCTGCTTATCCACAGTGGATGAGGGAATGTTAAGTCATTAATGTCTGTCCAGAGTGAATGGGAGAATGTTACCAAGCCATAGCTTTGTGGATAGAGCATGGGCTTGGGAGGCAGAAGGACCTGGGTTCTAATTCTGCAACTCCACTTGTCTGCTGTGCGACCTTGGGTAAGTCACTTAACGTCTCTGTGTCTCAGTTCCCTCATCTGTAAAATGGTGATTAAAATTGTGAGCCTCATGTTCGAGAGGGACTGAGCCCAACCCGATTAGCCTGGATCTTCGTACAGTGCCTGGCATAAAGCACTTAATAAATACAATTACTTTTACTATTATTAAGTACCATTAAAAAAAACCCCAAACCAAAAACCTTAAAAAAAAAAAGAATGGGCGAATGTCAGCAAGTCATTCGTGAAGCAGTGTGGCTCAGTGGAAAGAGCACGGGCTTTGGAGTCAGAGGTCATGAGTTTGAATCCCAGCTCTGCCACTAGTCGGCTGTGTGACTGTGGGCAAGTCACTTCACTTCTCTGGGCCTCAGTTACCTCATCTGTAAAACGGGGATTAGACTGTGAGCCCCACGTGGGACATCCTGATTCCCCTGTGTCTACCCCAGTGCTTAGAACAGTGCTCGGCACATAGTAAGCGCTTAACAGATACCAACATTATTATTATTATTATTCGTGGCTGCCTACAGTGGATGGGCGACTGTTAAGAAGTCGCTAATGCCTATCTAGAGCGAATGAGCTAATGTTAAGTAGTTGTTAGTGGCTGTCCAGAATAAATGGAAGACTATTAACGAGTCATTTGCAGCTGTCCAGACTGACTAGGCCATTGTTCTTGTCTGCCTGTCTCCCCCATTAGACTGTAAACCCGTCAAAGGGCAGGGACTGTCTCTATCTGTTGACGATTTGTCCATTCCAAGCGCTCAGTACAGTGCTCTGCACATAGTAAACGCTCAATAAATACTATTGAATGAATGAATGTTAACAAATGTCTCTCAAGCCCGCAGTCTCGGTGTCATCTTCGACTCGGCTCTCTCATTCACCCCACACATCCGATCCGTCACCAAGGCCTGCCGGTCTCACCTTTATAATATCGCCAAGATCCGCCCTTTCCTCTCCACCCAAACGGCTATCTTACTATTACGGGCTCTCCTTATATCCCGGCTAGACTACTGTGTCGGCCTTCTCTCTGACCTCCCTTCCTCCTCTCTCGCCCCGCTCCGGTCTATTCTTCACTCCGCCGCCCGGCTCATCTTCCTGCAGAAACGATCTGGGCCTGTCACTCCCCTTCTTAAACAACTCCAGTGGTTGCCTATCGACCTCCGCTCCAAACAGAAACTCCTCACTCTAGGCTTCGAGGCTCTCCATCACCTCGCCCCTTCCTACCTCTCCTCCCTTCTCTCTTTCTACCGCCCACCCCGTAGGCTCCGCTCCTCTGCCGCTCACCTCCTCACCGCCCCCGTTCTCGCCTATCCCACCGTCGACCCCTCGCCCAAGTCCTTCCACTGTCCCGGAACTCCCTCCCTCCTCACCTCCGCCAAACTAATTCTCTTCCCCTCTTCAAAGCCCTACTGAGAGCTCACCTCCTCCAAGAGGCCTTCCCAGACTGAGCTCCCCCTTTTCCCTCTGCTCCCCCTCTACCCTCTGTAAAATGGAGATTAAGACTGTGAGCCCCACGTGGGACAACCTGATTCCCCTGTATCTACCCCAGCGCTTAGAACAGTGCTCGGCACATAGTAAGCGCTTAACAAATACCAACATTATTATTATTATTGTCCCCCTTCACCTCTCCTCAGCTAAGCCCTCTTTTCCCCCCTTTCCCTCTGCTCCTCCCCCGCTCCCTGCCCCTCCCCTCAGCACTGTGCTCGTCTGCTCAACAGTATGTATTTTCATTACCCTATTTATTTTGTTAATGAGATGTACATCACCTTGATTCTATTTATTGCTATTGTTATAATGAGATGTACATCCCCTTGATCCTATTTATTGCTATTGTTTTTGTCTGTCTCCCCCGATTAGACTATAAGCCTGTCAACGGGCAGGGACTGTATCTGTTGCCGATTTGTACGTTCATTCAATAGTATTTATTTATTGAGCGCTTACTATGTGCAGAGCACTGTACTAAGCGCTTGGGATGAACGAGTCGGCAACAGATAGAGACGGTCCCTGCCGTTTGACGGGCTTACGGTCTGATCGGGGGAGACGGACAGACGAGAACGATGGCGATAAACAGCGTCAAGGGGAAGAACATCTCGTAAAAACCGATGGCGACTAAATAGAATCGAGGCGATGTACAATTCATTAACAAAATAAATAGGGTAACGAAAATATAGACAGTCGAGCGGACGGGTACAGTGCTGTGGGGATGGGAAGGGAGAGGTGGAGGAGCAGAGGGAAAAGGGGAAAATGAGGCTTTAGCTGCGGAGAGGTAAAGGGGGGATGGCAGAGGGAGTAGAGGGGGAAGAGGAGCTCAGTCTGGGAACGCCTCTTGGAGGAGGTGATTTTTAAGTAAGGTTTTGAAGAGGGAAAGAGAATCAGTTTGGCGGAGGTGAGGAGGGAGGGCGTTCCGGGACCGCGGGAGGACGCGACCCAGGGGTCGACGGCGGGATAGGCGAGACCGAGGGACGGTGAGGAGGTGGGCGACGGAGGAGCGGAGCGTGCGGGGTGGGCGGTAGAAAGAGAGAAGGGAGGAGAGGTAGGAAGGGGCAAGGTGACGGAGAGCCTCGAAGCCTAGAGTGAGGAGTTTTTGTTTGGAGCGGAGGTCGATAGGCAACCACTGGAGTTGTTTAAGAAGGGGAGTGACAGGCCCAGAGCGTTTCTGCAGGAAGATGAGCCGGGCGGCGGCGTGAAGAATAGACCGGAGCGGGGCGAGAGAGGAGGAAGGGAGGTCAGAGAGAAGGCTGACACGGTAGTCTAGCCGGGATATAACGAGAGCCCGTAATAGTAAGGTAGCCGTTTGGGTGGAGAGGAAAGGGCGGATCTCGGCGATATCGTAGAGGTGAAACCGGCAGGTCTCGGTAACGGATAGGATGTGTGGGGTGAACGAGAGGGACGAGTCAAGGATGACACCGAGATTGCGGGCCTGAGAGACGGGAAGGATGGTCGTGCCATCGACGGTGATAGAGAAGTCTGGGAGAGGACCGGGTTTGGGAGGGAAGATGAGGAAGACGTTCCAAGCGCTTAGTACAGTGCTCTGCACGTAGTAAGCGCTCAATAAATACTATTGAATGAATGAATGAACAAACTCGTTGGCAGCTTTCTACCGTGCATAAGTGAACCTTAAAAAGTCTTTAGTAGCTGTACAGAGTGAAATGGGAATGTTGACCAGTCATTTGTGCATGACTACAGAGAATGGGTGAATTCATTTAAATATATTCATTGAGTGTTTACTGTATGCAGAACACTGTTCTAAGCGCTTGGGAGAGTACAGTGGCTCTGCGGAAAGAGCACGGGCTTGGGAGTCCGAGGTCGTGGGTTCAAATCCTGACTCTGCCACTTCTCAGCTGTGTGACGTTGGGCAAGTCACTTAACTTCTCTGGGCCTCAGTTACCTCATCTGGAAAATGGGGATGAAGACTGTGAGCCTCATTAGGGACAACCTGATGACCCTGTATCTACCCCAGCGCTTAGAACTGTGCTCTGCCCATAGTACGCGTTTAACAAATACCAACATCATTATTATTATTACAGTACAACAGTAAGCAAGCACATTCCCTGCCTATAATGAGTTTATAGACTAGAGGGGGAGACAGACATGAATATAAAGAAATGGACATAAATGTCCATAAAGGGGGGGGTGAATGAGCAGGTCTGAGTGTCGCAGAAGGGATTGGGAGAAGAGAAAAGGGGGGCGTTAGTCTGGGAAGGCCTCTTGGAGGAAATGGGCCTTCAGTAACTCTTTGAAGGCAGGGGAGAGTCATTGTCTGATGAATGTTAACAAGTGGTTGGTGATTGCCCAGAGTGAATGGCGGAATGTTAACAGGTGATGAGCAGTTGTCCAAAATGAATGGGTGAATGTTATCAAGTCATTAGTGGTTGTCTCCAGTAGATGGGTAAATGTAAACAAGTGGTTAGTGGCTGTCATCAGCAGACAAGTGGTGGAACGGAGTTAGAACCCACAACCTTCTGACTCCCAGGCCTGGGCTTTATCCCCTAGGTCACGCTGCTTCTCTAAAAATTCCTCCTTCCTGAAATTCCCTCTGTCTTCATCTCCTATGGGCCTTCTCCACTCTGTTTTCAAAGATCTACTAAAATAGGATCTTCTTCAGGAAACTCCCCTCATCTCTCATTTCCTCAAATTATTTATATTCCTTCCCTTCTGTGTCATCTAGGAACTTGAGTGTGGAGCCCCTTAAGCACCAAGAGAAGCAGTGTGGCTCGGTGGAAAGAGTATGGGCGTGGGAGTCAGAGGACGTGGGTTCTAATCCCGACTCCACCACTTCTCTGTTGTGTGACGTTGGACAAGCCGCTTAACTTCTCTGTGCTTCAGTTACCTCATCTGTAAAATGGGGATTAAGATTGTGAGCCCCAATCTGAGTATTTTGAATCTACCTCAGCGCTTAGAACTGTGCTTGGCACATAGTGAAAGCTTAACAAATACCATTATTATTATTAGATGCTCACCCCTCCATCACCACAACAACACTTATGTACAGATTCTGTTGGTTTGTGGTTTCCCCTACCTGAACTTTATTATGATGCCTGTCTCCCCCACTAGATTGAAAGCTCCTTAATAATTATAATAATAGTAAAATTTGTCAAGTGCTTACTATCTGCCAAACACTGTACTAAGCACTGGGGTAGATACATGATAATGATAATGCCTGTAGTATCTGTTAAACCCTTAATGTGTGCTAAGAACTGTACTAAGAGCTGGGGTGAATACAAGCAAATTGGGTTGGACACAGTCCCTGTGTCACGTAGGGTTCAAAATCTCAATCCCCATTTTACAGATGAGGTAACTGAGGCTCAGAGAAGCAAAGTGACTTGCCCAAGGTCACACAGCAGACAAGTGGCAGAGTCAGAATTGGAACCCACAACCTTCTGACTCCCAGGCCCCAGCTTTATTCACTTTGCCAATACATGATCAGGTCCCACGTGGGGTTTACGAAGTAAGTAGGAAGAAGAACAGGTATTGAATCCCCATTTTGCAAATGAGGGAACTGAGGCACAGAAAAGTTAAGTGACTTACCCAAGATCACACAGCAGGTAAGTGGTAGAGCCAGGATTAGAGCCCGTTTCCTCTGACTCCCAGGCCCATGTTTTTTCCACTTGTCCATGCTGCAGACAACCCTCGAGAGCAAGGGTTGTATCTACTCACTCTATTGGACTCTGCCAAGCACTCGTACAGTGCTCTGCACATAGCAAATGCTCAGAAAATACCATTCATCAGATCGATTGATTGACACACACGGAATCCCTGGGTGGCCATAGGGTGAGAGCTGGCACACGCTTGCTGAAATGGTGATCGGTGGATATAAACCGGGGAAAATTCTCCCAAGCACTTAGTACAGAGTTCTGCACATAATAAGTGCTCAATAATACCACCGATCGATTGGGAGAAGTAAAATCTTCAGTGGTACAAGTCTCTTAACGAGTCTGATCTCTTAGGATCAGTGGTACAAGGCTCTACCACTTTTCTGCTGTGTGTTCTTGGGTAAGTCACTTAACTTTTCTGTGCCTCAGTTCCCTCATTTGCAAAATGTGAATCAGGGTGACCAAAACAAAACCTAAGGTGCTTGAATTTCTTTCCTCGGCGCCTAATACAGTGCCCGCCACCCAGCAGCCGTTCAATTAATACCGTTATTATTACTCCTGCTAGCACTGGGGCAGTTTCTTCAACTTTCATTCGAAGAGCGGAACAGCGTCAAGAAAACCTATCCTTTCATTTTCTAGCGGAAATGAAAGGTGCTGTTTTGAGGATGGAGGGAAGTCAGGCTTTGATCAGTTCATAAACAGAGTGCTACCTTTATTTAGTTCTGTTTGCCAAAAATAAAAATGCCAACCCTCTGAAACCCGTTGGGAGGGCGCCCGGCAATATTTGTACACGCGAATAATATTCATGTTGCATCTGTGAGACTCCCCGTCAAATAAAGAACATCTAATCCCAGGCTCAAAAAAGGAAAACACGTACTTTTTAGGCACAATGGACCGTGGCTTGTGGCTCTGGTTTGAAAGGCAGGCTCACAGCTTGGACATCAACGGTGACATGTTCTTTTTTGATCACCGCCTGCCTTTTCTTTTCTTTGCCGCCTAGGAGAATCTTCAGTTCTCCCTCTTGGCTTCGAGATGAAGAACGTCCAGCCGACTGGATTCCCGCAGCGGGGAGTTGGCATTTCTGGAGTGGAGGTTGAACGGGCCGCGCCAGCTCAAACACAAACATTTCCTCTTTCTGTTTGCATGCTCCTAAAGGCCATCCAGGATAGGGAAAATTCCTCGGCCTTGGCACGTTTGGGTGAGGATCTCAATACAAATGATTATGCTTTCATTCCCGCCCTCGGCAGGTGGTGGCCTAGGGACTTCTGTGGGGGCTGCCTTCAGTGGGGGCTATGAGGGCTTTGATTTTTACCAGTAGCAGAAGTACGAGTAGAAATAACGATCTAATTATATACTACCTTAGTTTGTGTGCTTAGTTATCCGTCCGCGTTTATGTTGCGTATTTGGGGTTTAAAGCTCTAAAGGGCAGGGATGGCGTCTGTTGCAATTTATGCCCAACAACCATTGAGTTTTAATTGTTGAATGTGAATGATCTCGAGGTAGTATCACGAATGCCATCAGAGAAATGAGGTCTATCCCACCAACTTGGAACTCAGGAAAATTGGAAAATCGTTCTAAATGGAAATCGAATACACCTGGACTGTGTTTTATTCTCTTCTAGCTTGGTTTTCATAATAATGTTGGTATTTGTTAAGCGCTTACTATGTGCCGAGCACTGTTCTAAGCGCTGGGGTAGACATAGGGGAATCAGGTTGTCCCACGTGGGGCTCACAGTCTTAATCCCCATTTTACAGATGAGGGAACTGAGGCACAGAGAAGTTAAGTGACTTGCCCACAGTCACACAGCCGACAAGAGGCAGAGCTGGGATTCAAACTCATGAGCCCTGACTCCAAAGCCCGTGCTCTTTCCACTGAGCCACGCTGCTTCTCTATAATGTTGGTATTTCATGCAAGACTGGGGGGAATTTGGATTTATTTTCTGCAGAAAGGTGGTTATGTTTTATTAGCCTAGTGGTCTGGGAAGCACTTGGAAGACATGGTGGGGATATCCATTTTAAATTTGGTAAGGAGAACAGAATATGTGCCTTACAAATATGCTAGCTAATTAATAATAATAATAGAAGTAATAACTGTTGTATTTGCTAAGTGCTTACTATGTTCCAGGCACTGTACTAAGCGCTGGGGTAGATACCAGGTAATCAGATTGGACACAGTCCCTGTCCCACATGGGGCTTACACTCTTCATCCCCATTTTACAGATGAGGTAATTGAGGCACAGAAAAGTGAAGTGACTTGTCCGAGGTCAAACAACAGACAAGTGGCAGAGGTGAGATTAGAATCCCAGAACCCCCTTTAGACTATGAGCTTGCTGACGGTAGGGATTGTCAGCCTGGCTCCGTGGGAAGAGCACGGGCTTGGGAATCAGAGGACGTGGGTTCTAATCCCGGCGTCACCACCTGTCTGCAGTGTGACCTTGGGCAAGTCACTTAACTTCTCTGTGGCTCAGTTACCTCATCTGTAAAATGGAGATTAATAATAATAATAATAATGTTGGTATTTGTTAAGCGCTTACTATGTGCCGAGCACTGTTCTAAGCGCTGGGCTAATAATAATAATAATGTTGGTATTTGTTAAGCGCTTACTAGGTGCCAAGCACTGTTCTAAGCACTGGGGGAAATACAGGGTAATCAGGTTGTCCCACGTGGGGCTCACACTTTTAATCCCTATTTTACAGATGAGGGAACTGAGGCACAGAGAAGTGAAGTGACTTGCCCACAGTCACACAGCTGACAAGTGGCAGAGCTGGGAGTCGAACTCATGACCTCTGACTCCGAAGCCCAGGCTCTTTCTACTGAGCCACGCTGCTTCTCCATGTGAGGCTCACAGTCTTAATCTCCAATTTCCAGATGAGGTAACTGAGGCACCGAGAAGTTAAGTGACTTGCCCAAAGTCACACAACTGACAGGTGGTGGAGTCGGGGTTAGAACCACGACCCCTGACTCCTAAATCCGGGCTCTTTCCACTGAGCCACACTGCTCCTCTAACACTGTGAGCCCCACGTGGGACAACCTGATAACCTTGTATCTCCCCCAGTGCTTAGAACAGTGCTTGGCACATAGTAAGCACTTAAAAAATACCATGAGTATTATTATTATTATTACTGCTGTACTGTACTTTCCTTAGCGCTTAGTACAGTGCTCTGCACACAGTAAGCACTCAATAAATACAATTGAATTGAATGAATGATAGTAGAAGTAACAGTACTAACAGTAGTAATAACAGTAACAGTAATAATAATAATAATGTTGGTATTTGTTAAGCCCTTACTATAGTAATAGTAGCGGTAGTAGTAGAGAAGCAGTGTGGTTTAGTAGCAAGGGCACAGGCTTGGGAGTCAGAGGACCTGGGTTCTAATCCCGGCTCCGCCGATGGTCTGTTGTGTGACCTTGGGCAAGTCACTTCACTTCTCTGGGCCCCAGTGACCTCATCTGTCAAATGGGGATTAAGACTGTGAGCCCCATATGGGACATCCTGATGACCTTGTAACTACCCCAGTGCTTAGAACAGTGCTTGATGCATAGTAAGCGGCTTAACAAATACCATAAATATTATTAGTAATAGGAGTAACTGCAATAGTAATAATAGTAATAATAATAATAATGTTGGTATTTGTTAAGCGCTTACTATGTGCCGAGCACGTTCTAAGCACCGGTGTAAATACAGGGTAATCAGGTTGTCCCACATGAGGCTCACAGTCTTCATCCCCATTTTACAGATGAGGGAACCGAGGGACAGAGAAGTGAGTTCTCTAATAGTAATAATGATAATAATAATGATCAAGGCATTGTGCTAAGCACTGGAGTGGATACAAGCAAATCGGGTTGGGACAGTCCCTGTCTCACGTGGGCCTCACAGTCTCAACCCCCATTTTACAGATGAAGTAACTGAGTCACAGAGAAGTGAAGTGACTTGCCCAAGGCCACATGACAGACAAGTGGCAGAGCCGGGATTAGAACCCCGGTCCTTCTGACTCCCAGGCCTGAGATCTATCCACTAGGCCATGCTGCTTCTCTGCTACCACTAAGCCATACTAATAATGATGGTATTTGTTAAGCGCTTTGCAAAGCACTGTTCTAAGCGCTGGGGGGATACAAGGTGATCAGGTTGTCCCACGTGGGGCTCACAGTCTTAATCCCCATTTTACAAATGAGGTCACTGAGGCACAGAGAAGTGAGGTGACTCACCCAAAGTCACACAGCTGACAAGTGGCGGAGCCGGGATTAGAACCCACATCCTCTGACTCCCAGGCTTGGGCTTTTTCCACTAAGCCGCACTGCTTCTCTACTATTACTGCTATAATTACTACCACCACAATGAATACGTGGCTTAGTGGATAGAGCACCGACCTGTGAGTCAGAAGGACCCGGGTTCTAATCCCTGCTCTGCCACAAATCTGCCATGTGTCCTTGGGCAAATCACTGTTCGCTCTCCAATGGCTTCTTTCCCACTGCTTTCAAACATGCCCGTGTCTCACCTATCTTAAAAAAACAATCCTCCCTTGACCCCTCGGGTCCCTCCAGTTATCGCCCCATCTCCCTCCTACCCTTTCTCTCCAAACTCCTTGATCGAGTTGCCTACCACTGCTGTCTCGAATTCCTCTCCTCCAGTTTTCTCCTTGACAATCTGGTTTCCACCCCCTTCACTCCTCAGAAACTGCCCTCTCAGAGGTCATCGGTGATTTCCTTCTGGGCAAATCCAACAGCCTCTATTCCATTTTAATCCTCCTCAACCTCTCAGCTGTCTTTGACACCGTGGACCACCCCTTTCTCCTGGAAACGTTAACCAACCTTGACTTCACTGACTCTGTCCTCTCCCGGTTCTCCTCGTCTCTCTGGCCGCTCATTCTCTGTCTCTTTCGTGGGCCTCCCACCCCCTAAGTGTGGGGGTCCCTCGAGGTTCAGTTTTGGGTCCCGTTCCATTCTCCATCTACACCCACTCCCTTGGAGAACTCAAGCGCTCACGTGACTTCAACTACTCCCCCTGTGCAGATGATCCCCAAATCTCCATCTCCAGCCCTGATCTCTCTCCTTCTCTGAGTCCCACATTTCCTCTTGCTTCCGAGACTTCCCTATTTGGTTGTCCTCCCTTTACCTTTAGTTCAACATGTCCAAAACTGAACTCTTTATCATTCCACACAAACCCCATCCTCTTCCTGACTTTCCCATCACTGTAGATGTCAACACCATCCTTCTCATCTCCCAAGCCTGTAACCTTAATGTTGGTATTTGTAATGTTAAGCGCTTACTGTGTGTAGAGCACTGTTCTAAGCGCTGGGGGGATACAGGGTAATCGGGTTGTCCCACGTGAGGCTCACAGTTAATCCCCATTTGACAGATGAGGTAACTGAGGCACAGAGAAGTGAAGTGACTTGCCCAAAGTCACACAGCTGACAAGTGCAGAGTGGCTCACTGGAAAGAGCACGGGCTTTGGAGTCAGAGGTCATGGGTTCGAACCCCAGATCTACCACTTGTCAGCTGTGTGACTTTGGGCAAGTCACTTAACTTCTCGGTGCCTCAGTTACCTCATCTGTAAAATGGGGATTAAGACTGTGAGCCCCACGTGGGACAACCTGATTCCCCTGTGTCTACCCCAGCGCTTAGAACAGTGCTCGGCACATAGTAAGCGCTTAACAAATACCAACATTATTATTATTAAGTGGCAGAGCCGGGATTCGAACTCATGACCTCTGACTCCCAAGCCCGGCCTCTTTCCACTGAGCCACACTGCTTAACTTTGGTGTTATCCTTGACTCCTCTCTCTCAACCAACCCACCTATTCAATCCATCACTAAAACCTGCCAATCCCACCTTCACAGCTTCACTAAAATCTGCCCTTTCCTCTCCATCCAAGATGCTCCCACGTTAATACAATCCCTCATCCTGTCCCGCCTGGATGACTGCATCAGCCTCCTTGCTGACCTCCCAGCCTCCTGCCTCTCCCCACTCCATTCTTTCAATAGTATTTATTGAGCGCTTACTATGTGCAGAGCACTGTACTAAGCGCTTGGAACGTACAATTCGGCAACAGACAGAGACAATCCCTGCCCATTGACGGGTTTACAGTCTAATCGGGGAGACAGACAAAAACAATAGCAGTAAATAGAATCAAGGGGATGTACATCTCCTTAACAAAATAAATAGGGTAATAAAAGTATATACAAATGAGCAAATGAGCCCAGTGCTGAGGGGAGGGGAAGGGAGAGGGGGAGGACTAGAGGGAAAGAGGGGGAAAAGGGGGCTTAGGTGAGGGGAGGTGAAGGCAGGGGCAGAGAGGCAGCATAGGGAGCAGAGGGAAAAGGGGAAGCTCAGTCTGGGAAGGCCTCTTGGAGGAGGTGAGCTCTTAGTAGGCACTCTAGTCCCTACTTCACTCTCCCACCTGGATCATTTTTCTACAAAAACGTTCAGACCATGGCACCCCACTCCTCAAAAAACTCCAGTGGTTTCCCATCCACCTCTGCATCAAACAGAAACTCCTCACCATTGGCTTTAAAGCCGTCCATCCCCTCGCCCCCTCCCACCTCACCTCATTAATCTCCTACTCCAACCCAGCCCGCACATTTTGCTCCTCTAATGCCGACTTTTTCACTGTGCCTCCATCTCGCCCATCTTTTGCCGACCCCTGGCCCACATCCTGCCTCTGGCCTGGATCGCCCTTCCTCCTCAAATTCGACAGACAATAATTCTCCCCCACTTCAAAATCTTATTGAAGGCCCATCTCCTCTGAGAGGCCTTCCCCGACTTAAGCCACCTCCTTCTTCTTTCTCCCATTCTCTTCTGCATTGCCCTGACTTGTTTCCTTTGTTCTTCTCCCCTCCCAACCCCTTGCACTTATGTACATGTCTCTAGATTTTTTTTATATATTACTGTCTGTCTGCCACCCCTTCAGACCGTAAACTCAGTGTGGGCAGGCAATGTGTTTACTTTTGTATTGAACTCTCCCAAGTGCTTAGTACAGTGCTCTGCACACATTAAGTACTCAATAAATGCAACTGAATGAATGAAGTCACTTCAGTTCCCTGGGCCTCAGTTACCTCATCTGTCAAATGGGGCTTAAAAGTGTGAGACCCACGTGGGACAGGGATTGTGTCCAAACTGATTGACTTATATCTACCCCAGCGCTTAGAGCAGTGCTTGGCACATAGTAAGCCCATAACTAGTACCAAAATCATTATTATTACTGTTACTTCCACTTAAACAATCATTACAACTACCATTACTATTACCTCTATAGTACTACTCAAGCACTTAGTACAGTGCTCTGCACATGGTAAGCACTCGATAAATACAATTAAATACGATCGAAAGAATACTACTCCTTACTACTCCTACTAATAACGGTATTTGTTAAGCACTTACTATGTGCCATACACTATACTAAGTGCTACTAATACTGCTGCTACTGATTCTACTATTACTAGCAGTGTGGCTCAGTGGAAAGAACCCAGGCTTGGGATTCAGAGGTCGTGGGTTCTAATTCCGACTCTGTCATTTGTCAGCTGGGTGACTTTGGGCAAGTCTCTTTACTTCTCTGGGCCTCAGTTCCCTCATCTGTAAAACGGGGATGAAGACTGTGAACCCCACGTGGGACAATCTGATTACCTTGTATCTACCCCAGCGCTTAGAAGAGTGCTTGGCACACAGTAAGCACTTAACAGATACTAACATTATCGTTATTATTATCCTATTATTACTAGCAGTGTGGTTTAGTGGAAAGAGCCAGGGCCCAGGAGTCAGAGGTTGTGGATTCTAATCCCGGCTCTGCCACTTGTCTGTTGTGTGACCTTGGGCAAGTCACTTCACTTCTCTGTGCCTCATTCCCTCATCAGTAAAATGGGGATTTGGACTGTGAGCCCCATGTGGGACAACCTGATTACCTTGTATCTACCCTGTGCTTAGACCAGTGCTTGGCACGTAGTAAGTGCTTAGCAAATACCAAAATTACTATTATTACCCCAATGCTTAGAACAGTTCTTGGCACATAGTAAATGCTTAACAAATACCATTATTATTAATACCATGAACCCCAAGTGGGACAGGGACTGTGTCTTGACCTGATTATAATTGTACTTACAGTGTTTACAAAAGTGTCTGAGACATAATAAGCATCTAACAAATACCACTTAATACTACTTAATACTTACTTAATACTACTTAATATTAGTAGTAGATGCTAGCATACACCAATCCCCATGATTTAATCTGGAAATAAGGCCCTCTCCCCAGGGAGAAGAGTGTGTCCTTCTCCATCCCAGCCCGCACACTCCGCTCCTCTGCTGTCACTAACCTCCTCACTGGGCCTCGTTCCCACCCGTCCCGCCGTCGACCCCCGGCCCACGTCCTCCCGCCGTCCCGGAACGCCCTCCCTCCTCACCTCCGCCAAACTAACTCTCTTCCCCTCTTCAAAGCCCTACTGAGAGTTCACCTCCTCCAGGAGGCCTTCCCAGACTGAGCCCTCCCTTTCCCTCTGCTCCTCCTCTGCTCTACACCCTTCCCCGCCCCACAACACTGGTGTATATTTGTTCTTGTCTGCCCGTCTCCCCCGATTAGACCGTAAGCCCGTCAAAGGGCAGGGACCGTCTCTATCTGTTGCCGACTTGTACATTCCAAGCGCTTAGTACAGTGCTCTGCACATAGTAAGCGCTCAATAAATACTATTGAATGAATGAATGAATATATTTGTGCATATTTATTATTTATTTTATTAATGATGTGTATATATCTTTAATTCTGTTTATTTATTTTGATGCTATTGATGCCTCTCCACTTGTTAAGTTTTGTCTTGTCTTCCCCCTCCTAGACTGTGAGCCTATTGTTGGGCAGGGATTGTCTCTACTTCTAGAGAAGCAGAAATAAATAGAATTATAGATATAGATACACATCAAAACAAGTAACCAGGCATCAATATAAATAAATAGAATAATAGATACATACAGATATACGTAAGGGCTGTAGGGTGGGGAGAGCAAAGGGAGTGAGACGGGACGATGCAAGGTGTTATATACTCACAACCAGTGTGGCTCAGTGGAAAGAGCACGGGCTTGGGAGTCAGAGGTTATGGGTTCTAATCCCCCTTCTGCCACTTGTCAGCTGTGTGACTTTGGGCAAGTCACTTCACTTCTGTAGGCCTCAGTTCCCTCATCTGTAAAACGGGGCTGAAGTCTGTGAGCCCTACAGACTGGGGAAGCAGACTGGGGAAGCAGCGTGGCTCAGTGGAAAGAGCACGGGCTTCGGAGTCAAAGGTCATATGTTCGACTCCCGGCTCTGCCACTTGTCTGCTGTATGACTGTGGGCAAGCCACTTCACTTCTCTGTGTCTCAGTTACCTCACCTGTAAAATGGGGATTAACTGTGAGCCTCACGTGGGACAACCTGATTACCCTATATCTACCCCAGCGCTTAGAACAGCACTCTGCACATAGTAAGCGCTTAACAAATGCCATCATTATTACTTGTTGCTGAATTATACTTTCCAAGGGCTTAGTACAGTGCTCTGCACATAGTAAGCGCTCAATAAATACTATTGAATGAATGAATGCACACAGTAAGCGCTCAATAAATACGATTGGATGAATGAATGATTTAGCTTTTGCTGCACTCTTCCAAGTGTTTAGTACAATGCCCTGTTCCCAGGAAGCACAAATGTTACTGTTGCAATTAGTCACTTGCAGATCCAGCAAATAGCCAATTCACTCTTGACCTTTCACTCTCGAGGGTCGCCTGGCGAAGTAAAAGCAGCCTGCTGATTTTGCAACTTTGGAAGTTCAAACTGCTCTTTCTGGTCTGCACAAGTTAGAAACTTCCACCCGAGTACGTCATGTTTATTTAATTTGTGGTACAAGGAAACAAACTCTTGAGATGTCTCTCTTACCTCAAAGTGTGTACAGGAAACACTTCTGAATAAGCACGTGGAGAGAGCAACAGTGAAAAGTGAAAGAAGTGACCAACTCATGGTATGAGTCAAAGAGAGTGGCTGGCTTTTCTTTCGGCTGTGATCAGGAGATCAATCAATTCATCGTATTTATTGAGCGCTTATCGGGTGTAGAACACTCTACCAAGCACTTGGAAAAGTAATAATAATTTTGGTATTTGTTAAGCGCTTACTATGTGCAGAGCGCTGTTCTAAGCGCTGGGGAAGATACAGGGTAATCAGGTTGTCACAGTTAATCCCCATTTTCCAGAGGAGGTAACTGAGGCACAGAGAAATGAAGTGACTTGCCCACAGTCACACAGCTGACAAGTGGCAGAGCCGGAAGTCGAATTCATGACCTGTGACTCCGAAGCCCAGGCTCTTTCCACTGAGCCACGCTGCTTCCCGAAAGGAATAATAACAATCGTGGTATTTGTTAAGCACTTATTAGGTGCCGGGCACTGTACTAAATGCTGGGGTAGATACAAGGTAATTGGATTGGACACAGTCCCTATCCCAAATAGGGTTCACAGTCTTAATTCCCATTTTACAGATGAGGTAACCAAGGCACAGAAGAGTCACGCAGCAGACAAGTGGAGGAGCCGGAATTAAAACCCAGGTGCAGAGCACTGTACTAAATATTTGGGAGGGTACAATATAAAAGAGTTTTAGCCCCTGCACACGAGGGGCTGGCCGTCCGGAGGAGTACACTGACATTAATATAAATGGATTGCAGATATAATAATAATCATAATTGCCATTATGGTATTTAAGCGCTCACTATGTGGTGAGCACTGTTCTAAGCGCTGGGGTAGGTACCAGGTATTCAGGTTGTCCCATGGGGCGAGGGGCTCACAGTTTTAATCCTCATTTTACAGATGAGGTCACTGAGGCACAGAGAAGTTAGGTGACTTGCCCAAAGTCACACAGCTGATAAGTGGAGGAGCTGGGATTAGAACCCACGACCTGTGACTCCCAAGCCCGGGCTCTTGCCACTAAGCCACGCTGCTTCAAAAGTGCTGTGGGGCTGAGGGTTGGGTGGGAAGCAGCGTGGCTCAGTGGAAAGAGCACGGCTTGGGAGTCAGAGGTCATGGGTTCGAATGCCGGCTCTGCCACTTGGCAGCTGTATGATTGTGGGCAAGTCACTTCACTTCTCTGTGCCTCAGTTCCCTCATCTGTAAAATGGGGATTAAGATTGTGAGCATCATGTGGGACAACCTGATGACCCTGTATCTACCCCAACTCTTAGAACAATGCTCTGCACATAGTAAGCGCTTACAAATATCAACATTATTATATTCCCCCCTTTCCCTCTGCTCTTCCCCCTCTCCCTTCCCCTCCCCTCAGCACTGTGCTCATTTGTGTATATTTTTATTACCCTATTTATTTTGTTAATGAGGTGTCCATCCCCTTGATTCTATTTATGGCGCTTAAGTTGTCTTGTTTTTGCCCATCTGTTTCCCCCGATTAGACTGTAAGCCCGTCAATGGGCAGGGACTGTCTCTATCTGTTGCCGAATTGTACTTTCCAAGCGCTTAGTACAGTGCTCTACACATAGTAAGTGCTCAATAAATACTAGTGAATGAATGAATGAATGAGTACCCAGTGCCCACAGGGAACAGATACAAGGGCTTAGGTGATGCAGAAGGGAGAGGGAATAGAGGAAATGAGGGCTTCATCAGGGAAGGCCTCTTGGAGGAGATGGGCTTTTAGGAGGGCTTTGAGGCCGGGGAGAGGGGTGGTCTGCTGGGAGGTAATGAGAAGCAGCATGTCCTAGTGGCAAGAGCCCGCGCTTAGGACTCAGAGGACGTGGGTTCTAATCCCGACTCCCCCGCTCGTCTGCTGATTGAACATGGTCAAGCCACTTCACTTCTCTGTGCCTCAGTGACCTCATCTGTCAAATGGGGATGAAGATGGGGAGCCTCACGTGGCCCAACCTGATGACCTTGATTCTACCCCAGTGCTTTGAACAGTGCTCGGCACATAGTAAGCGCTTAACAAATACCATCATTATTATTATTAGAATCAGCTCCTCCACAGGGGGTGTCCCTCTAATTCACCTAAGGTTCCTTCTGGGAGACATCCTCATCACGTGGCTCACATTGCCTGCCGGCAGGTGGAAAAAAGGAGAGGCTTGTTTAGGACCACAATAATAATAATAATTGAGGTATTTGTTAAGCACTTATTATGTGCCAAGCGCTGCTCTAAGTGCTGGGGTAGATACAACTTAATCAGGTTGGATACAGTCCCTGTCCCACATGGGGCTCGCGGTCTCAAACTCCATTTGACACTTGAGAGAACTGAGGCTCAGAGAAACTAAGTGACTTGCCCAAGGTCCCACAGCAGACAAGTGGCGGGGTCGGGATTAGAACCCATGACCTGCTGATTCCCAGGCCCATGCTCTATCCACTATGCCAGATATGGCTGGGAGCTCCAAGGCAGGGAGGGTGAGTCAGAGGACTTGGAAATCCCCCTGCCTGCTGCGTGACCTTGGTCAAGTCACTTCGCTTCTCAGCGTGGTTTAGTGGAAAGATCCCGGGCTTGAGAGTCAGACGTCACAGGTTCTAATCCCGGCTCCGCCACTTGTCTGCTGTATGACTTTGGGCAAGTCACTTCTCTGTGCCTCAGTTACCTCATCTGGCAAATGGGGATGAATAATAATAATAATGTTGGTATTTGTTAAGCGCTTACTATGTGCAGAGCACTGTTCTAAGCGCTGGGGTAGATACAGGGTAATCAGGTTGTCCCACGTGAGGCTCACAGTCTTAATCCCCATTTTACAGTTGAGGGAACTGAGGCAAGAAGAAGTGAAGTGACTTGCCCACAGTCACACAGCTGCCGAGTGGCAGAGCTGGGATTCGAACCCATGACCTCTGACTCCCAAGCAGGGGCTCTTTCCACTGAGCCACGCTGCTTGTGAGCACCACGTGGGACAACCTGATAACCTTGTATCTACCCCAGCGCTTAGAACAGTGCTTGGCACATAGTAAGCGCTTAACAAATACCATCATCATCATCATTATCGTAATGATTTTTCTCCGGGCTTCAGTTCCCTCATCTGTAAAGTGGGGATTAAGACTGTGAGCACTGCATGAGACAGCGACTGTGTCCAACTCAATTACTGTGTGACTGTGGGCAAGTCATTTAACTTCTCTGTGCCTCAGTTACCTCATCTGTAAAATGGAGATGAAGACTGTGAGCCCCACGTGGGACAACCTGATTCCCCGTGTCTACCCCAGCGGTTAGAACAGTGTTCTGCACATAGTAAGCGCTTAACAAATACCAACATTATCATTACCTTGTATCTACCCCAGGGCTAAGAACAGTGCCTGGCACATAGTAATCGCTTAACAGATATCACAATTATTATTATCGAAGCAGCGTAGCTCGATGGAAAGTGTCCGGGCTTGGGAGTCAGAGGTCTTGGCTTCGAATCCCGGCTCTGCCACTTGTCAGCTGGGTGACTGTGGGCAAATCATTTAACTTCTCTGTGCCTCAGCTACCTCATCTGGAAAATGGGGATTAAGACTGTGAGCCCCACGTGGGACAACCTGATTCCCCTGTATCTCCCCCAGCGCTTAGAACAGTGCTCTGCACATAGTAAGCGCTTAACAAATACCAACATTATTATGATTATTGTTAGAAGAGCCACCTTCCCTTTTTCCTGACCCCCAGCTACCAATTTCCAATCGATTGAGCCCCATAGTCCTGCTCTAAGGCAACAGAGAAACGGTTCCAGAGTCTCCTGGGAACCACTGGCCATAAAACTGTCTCGCATTAATTATTAGTCGTGGGGTTTCTGTGTGGGGGCAAAGAGGGTGGGAGTGGGCATCTCCTCTTCGGCTGCCTTCACTCCTCCCTCCCAGGGAGCTGGGAGAAGTTCTGCCTGTGTGGCAAAGATACTCCGCAAAGCGTCCTCAACTCCCCGGTGGCAAGATGCTATAAAAATGCAGAATAAATAATAGTAATGACACGAAAAATGTTGACCTTGAAATCCAATATGAAAGCCAGAAGCTAGAAAGTCCGAGTGGCCCAGCTGGGAGCCGTTCAGGGCTTTGGAGAACAGGGTGGGCCTCGCCAGGCCTTGGATGGGCGAAGAGGCAGGATGTGGCGGAGGCGGAGGGTGGCACCCTTCCATCCGGAGAGGGCAGTTCCCTCCGTCCCTCTGCCGTCCTTCCCTCCCTCCCCGTTCCTTCCTCCCTGCGGGAGAGGTGGGCTTTGGGGCCAGATGGAAAACTGAGGTTTGACCACTTCTGCTCCTGAGAAATTCCCGGGCGACTTTTACAAGGAGAAAGAGGGGCCCGCCTGTTCTGGAGAAGAGCCCCCTTCGTTGCCCCCCGTGAAGACTTGAGGAGGGGAAGTAGAGACAGAGGAAGTGGAGGCGGGAAGAAACGGAGGGGATGGAAGTGGAGGCGGGTGGAAATGGAGGCAGAGGAGAAAGAGGAAATGGAAATGGAAGTGGAGACAGAGAAAGTGGAGGTGTGGGAAGTGGAAAGAGAGGAAGTGAGGGTGGGGGAAGTGGGGCAGTGGAAGTGGAGGTGGGCCGAAGTAGAGGCAGAGGAAGCGGAGACGGTGGAAGTGTGGAGAAGCAGCATGGTGTAATGAGAGGCAGCATGGCATAATGCATAGAGCTCGGGCCTGGGAGTCAGAAGATCATGGGTTCTAATTCCGGCTCCGCCACTTGTCTGCTGTGTGATCTTGGGCAAGTCACTTCACTTCTCTGTGCCTCAGTGACCTCATCTGTAAATTGGGGATTAAGACTGTGAGCCCCATGTGGGACAACCTGATTACCCCGTATCTACCCCAGTGATTAGAACAGTGCTGGGCATATAGTGAGCGCTAAACAAATACCATAATAATAATAATTATTATTATTCTAACCCCAGCTCTGCCACTTGTCTGCTAGGTGATCTTAGGCAAGTCACTGTGCCTCAGTTCCCTCATCTGTAAAATGGGTTTTAAGACTGTGAGCCTCACGTGGGACAACCTGATTACTCTGTATCTATCCCAGCGCTTAGAACAGTGCACTGCACATAGTAAGCGCTTAACAAATACCAACTTTAAAATGGAGATTGAGACTGTGAGTCCCCAATGGGAGAGGGACTGTGACCAACCCGATTTGCTTGTATCCACTCCAGTGCTTAGTACAGTGCCTGGCACATAGTAAGTGCTTAATAAATACTATAATTGTCATTATTATTAAGTGGAAGTGGGCAGAAGTGGGCCAGGGGAGGAAGCGGAGGCTGGGGGACGTGGAGGTGGCTGTGAGTCCGCTGTGGGCAGGGATTGTCTCTGTTTGTTGCAGAACTGTACTTTCCAAGCGCTTAGTACAGTGCTCTGCATAAGGTAAGCGTTCAATAAATGCCACTGAATGAATGAATGAGGTGGGCGGAAGGGGAGTTTTTAGAGGGCTGCTGACTGTTTGAGTGGGTATTTGTGGTGGACCCGGGCATCAGGGTAGATCTGGCTGACATTCTTAGGCCTGGTGTTTTTTTCTCTAAATCCTGGGGGAGAAACTCTGATCCATCTGTCAGTCAATAGTATTTATTGAGCACCCGATCTAGGAGCCCTCAAGGATCTGCCAACCTACTGTGTGCCGAGCCCTGTACTAAACACTTGGGAGAGGATAATCGAGTTAGTAGACCTGATCCCTGCCCTCAAGGAGCTTACTGGGTGTAGAGCGCGGACTGAGCACTTGAAGGAGTACAGTTGGGTTAGTAGATATGATCTCTGCCCTCAAGGAGCTTACAGTCTACCATGTGCCGAGCACTCTACTAAACGTTTGAAAAAGTGCAGTACACTTGAGTTAGTGGACACGGTTCCCGTCCACAAGGAACTTAGGAGTGGAAGACAAGCAGTGTGGTCTAGTGGAAAGAGCATGGGCCAGGGAGTCACAGGACCTGGGTTCTAATCCTAGCGCTGCCTCTTGTCTGATGTGTGACTTTGGGCGAGTGACTTCACTTCTCTGGGCCTCAAGTTCCCTCATCTCTAAAATAGGGATGAAGACTGTGAGCCCCGTGTGGGACAGGGACTGTGTCCAACCTGCTGAGCTTCTATCTACCCCAGTGCTTAGCACAGTGCCTGGAGCATAGTAAGCACTTAGCAAACATCATTAAGAAAACCCAAAAACATAGAATTGAGGGTCACGTGATATAGGTTCTGGTCCCAGTTTTGCCACTGTCTTGTTGTGTGGCCTTGGAGAAGTCATTTATCTTTTCTGGCCTCAGTTTCCTCCTCTGTAAAATGGGGATGAAATCCCTACAGTCGCTCACTCTAAAACTATGAGCCTCAGGTGGGACAGGGTTTGCGTCCAATCTGATTAAGCGCTTTAGTACAGTGCTCTGCACCCAGCAAGTGCTCAGTGACTCCAATTGACTGATCGATCAGCTTATATTTTCCCCTGTGCGTACCACGGCGCTTCGTTCCAAATAAGTGCTTAATGAATCTCTTAATTGAGTAGAAAAACCTTAGCGAATATGGAATTTTAGCAAGCAGAAGCGTTCTTTGATTTCCCCATCCTCCTTCGTTCACCTAGAACGCATCCTAGCAACTCAGATCATCCGGCGGAGAGTTGAATAGCCAACATTCCTCTTTCCTCGACTTGTTTATCATCTTGGGTCACGTGACCCCATTCATATCTCACGACCCACACAAGTCTTACTCAGACAGGAACTCTGTCTTTTATCATACCCTTTCCAGCACAAAATGCCTTGCTTTGGCAAAGAATTTCAGCCGCAGCCACCGACAATCCCATGAAATATGTTTCGGGCATCGAATACGAGGCCAGAGGTTCACATACGGACCATTTTCCCAACGTTCAGAATAGCAGGCCTCGGTGGACTACATAGCATTTCGCATTCTTTTCTTCCATGTCCCCGGTCACGATTTTCCAGTGACTGTTTCTCGGGAAAATACCAGGTTGATAGAAAGAGCACGGACTGGGGAATCAGAGGTCATGGGTTCAAATCCCGACTCCGCCGCTTGTCAGCAGTGTGACTTTGGGCAAGTCACTTCACTTCTCTGTGCCTCAGTTCCCTCAACTGTCAAATGGGGATTAAGACTGTGAGTCCCACATGGGACAACCTGATCACTTTGTATCCTCCCCAGCGCTTAGAACAGTGCTTTGCACGTGGTAAGCGCTTAACAAGTGCCATCATTATTATTAACTACAGATCTTCTCTCCAATCCTCCCTGGGTTTAAATCAGGCCCCCCGTTTGTTGGGTGGTTTGTTCTTTTAAAGCAACCAACAGGCCTTTCCTGGTGATAGAATGACACATTAGGGTTATGAGGCAGAATTTGTAGAGAGGAAGCTGAGAATCCCACTTGCCTGCTGTGTGACCTTGGGCAATTCACTTAACTTCTCTGTGCCTCGCTTTCCTCAGCTGTAAAATTGGGATTAAATGCCAGTTCTCCATTCTGCTTAGACTGGGAATCCCATGTCGGACAAGGACTGTGTCCTAAATGATTATCTTGTCTCTATCTCGGCACTTAGTACAGAGCTTGGAACACAGTAAGTGCTTAACAAATACCGGAATTGTTATTAAACTGGAAGTCGACACTACACGGGCTTGGGAGTCAGAGGTCATGAGTTTGAATCCTGGCTCTGCCCCTTGTCAGCTGTGTGACTGTGGGCAAGTCACTTCACTTCTCTGTGCCTCAGTTGCCTCATCTGTCAAATGGGGATTAACTGTGAGCCTCACGTGGGACAATCTGATTACCCTGTATCTACCCCAGCGCTTGGAACAGTGCTCTGCACATAGTAAGTGCTTAACAAATACCAAAATTATTAAAATTATTATTATTTCCCTTTCACCGCCCCTTTGGCATTTCCACATCTTCCAAACACAACATGAAAATCCAGGTTCAAGTCTCTGTTCTGTCACTTGTCTGCTGTGATGGCCCTGGGCCTCGGTTTTCTCATTTGTAAAATGGGGATTAAGACGGCGAGCCCCATGTGGGACAGGGACTGTGTCCAACCCGATTACCTTCTATCTACCTAAGGGCTTAACACAGTGTCTGGCACATAACTAATACTAAAAAAACCCCAAAAGGAACACGGAATCGAGAATTAAGTGCTATAGACTCTGGTCTCGGCTTTGCCACTGTTTTGTTGTGTAACCTTGGACAAGTCACTTATCTTTTCCGAGCCACAGTTTCCTCATCCGTAAAATGGGAATCATAATAATAGTAATAGTAATTATTATCATTATGGTATTTGTTAAGTGCTTACTACGTGGCAAGCATTGTTCTAAGCACTGGAGCAGATATAAGGCAATCGGGTGGTCCCACATGGGGCTCACAGTCTTCCTCTCCTTTTTACAGATGAGGTAGCTGAGGCACGGAGAAGTTAAGCAGCTTGTCCAAGGTCACACAGCAGACAAGTGGTGGAGGCTGGATTGGAACCCACGTCCTCTGACTCCCAGGCCCGGGATCTTTCCACTAAGCCACGCTGCTCTCCCTTCTTCTTCAACTATTCATTCCATCATATTTTTTGGCGCTTACTATGGGCAGAGCACTGCGAACTCTGTAGAATCAGGGGCAATTTATCCTGGTACCTAGCATAAAACTCAATACATAGAAGGACCTTTATAAATACTATCATTATATTTTTTGGAAACTCAGACCTGCCACGTGGCTCAGTGGAAAGAGCATGGGCTTGGGAGTCAGAGGTCATGAGTTCGAATCCCGCTCTGTCACTTGTCAGCTGTGGGACTGTGGGCAAGTCACTTCACTTCTCTGTGCCTCAGTTACCTCATCTGTAAAATGGGGATTAACTGTGAGCCTCACGTGGGACGACCTGATTACCCTGTATCTCCCCCAGCGCTTAGAACAGTGCTCTGCACATAGTAAGCGCTTAACAAATACCAACATTTTTATTTAAACTTATGTCCTGATCTCTACACTCTATTGCTTCCTCCTACCTCTAACTCATTTTAAAGTGCGTCTCTTGCTCTAATAGGGACTGCATCTATTAACTCTATTGTATTTTCCCAAGCGCAAGGCTTGGCACAGAGTAAGCACTTAACAAATAGCGTCATAATAATAATGCTGTTCTAAGTTCTGGGGTAACTACAAGTTAACTGGGCCCGTCCAACACAGGGGCTCGCAGTCTAACTAGGAGGGAGAACAGACATCGAATCCCCATTTTACAGATGAGGAAATACAGAGAAGTCAAGTGACTTGCCCAGGGTCACCCAGCAGGCAGCCGGCGGAGCCGGGATTAGAACCCAGGTTCTCCGACTCCCGGGCCTGTGCTCATTCCATTAGGCCGTGCTGCTTCTGACAAATAATGATAATGGCGGTGCATCTGTTAAGCGCTTAAAATACGTCGAGCGCCGTACTAAGCGCTGGGTAGATACCAGTTAATCAGGCCGGACACAGTCCCCGTCCCCCATGGGGCTCACAGTCGAAAATAGCACTTAATGGGAAATCTGCAACTGCTGGGATGAGGTGATTTTGCCTTGTTTGGCGAGAGGCAAGTTTATCTCCTCCACCAGGTCATGTTTCCTTGGAAATAGTTTCATTTCTAATTCCGGAAGAAGGCGTAGTCTGTGTTGAACGTTTACTGAACGGGACCCTCGTGGAGCCCCCAGCCCTTTCCCCCCAACTGACCCAACCCCAAGGGGCTCTGGGGTGGACACACACACACACACACACACAAACACACACAGTCGTGGGCAAGGAGGGGGGAGAGGGGAGAAGTGGTCAGGGGCAGCCAGGGCCCGGGGAGCGGGTTGGCATCGTGCCCCACTCCCACCACGTGCCCACCCACCCGCACACGACCGCTTCTTCCCGTGGTGGCGGGGGGGGAGCGTGTTCTACTGGGACAGACTGGTGCTGTGGGAGAATGTATCCAATCTCTCTACCGTGTCCTACCCAAACTGTGTCGTGCAAACTTGTGTTCTACCGGGGCAGACTGGTGCTGTGGGGAGAATGTCTCCAGTCCCTCTGCCGCGATCTGCCTAAACCGTGTAGTGGAAACACGTGTTCTACCAGGGTAGATTGAGGTTGTGGGAAGAAAGAATGTGCCCAGTCCCTCCACCAAGTTCTACCCAATCTGTGTAGTGCAAACAAGTGTTCTGCCAGCCCAGACTGGTGCTGTCGAGAGAACGTGCCCGGGCCCTCTACCCAAATCGTGCAATGCAAAAACGTGTTCTACTGGGACAGACTGGTGCTGTAGGGAGAATGTTTGCTAATTCTTTTGTAAGGCCCTATATAAGTTGTGTCATGAAAACATGTGCTATAACGGACTAAACTGGATGCCCAGTTCTCCAACAACTTGGGCCAAAGCCTCCTGTGAAGAAAAAACCTCATGGAAATCATGATGATATTAAGGCTAAAGATATTGTTAGTGATAGATAAAATAACAATCATAATTATGGTCCCCGTTAAGTGGTTATTACCTGCCAAGCACTGTTTAAAGCCCTGGGGTAGATACGAGATTCTGATTAGGTTGGATACAGTCCCTGTCCCACGTGGGGTTCACAGTCTTCATCTCCATTTTACAGTTGAGGTAACTGAGGCCCATGGAAGTTAAGAGATTTGCTTAAGGTCACACAGCAGACAAGTGGCGGAACGGGGACTAGAACCCAGGCCCTTCTGACTTCTGGCCCGTGTTTTAGCCACTAAACCACTTTGCTTCTCCTGCTATGTATAAAGCTTTTCTCTACTTCTACAGCCCCTCAGCAGATCCAGAGCCCCCAGACACCTCCCTCCCGGGGCTCCCCGAACCCGGGTCCCTCTCCAAACTGAGGCTCCACTTCCGAGCCGAGGAACTTGGCAGCGGAAACCCTGGCGGGGGGGGATCGAAAATAACAAGATCAGACACGGAGGAGCCCGGTGTCCAATCTGGACCAGACGAAGGGGCGAGGCCAACGTCGACCGGCCTTGCTGACCTCCCCGCCTCCTGTCTCTCCCCACTCCAGTCCATACTTCACTCTGCTGCCCAGATCATTGTTCTACAAAAACACTCAGTCCAC
This sequence comes from Ornithorhynchus anatinus, assembly GCF_004115215.2. Lineage (NCBI taxonomy): Eukaryota > Metazoa > Chordata > Mammalia > Monotremata > Ornithorhynchidae > Ornithorhynchus > Ornithorhynchus anatinus. The sequence goes on from NC_041729.1 coordinate 169,320,942, forward strand.
GTATCCCCCCCTCCTCAAGACCCGCCAGTGGCTGCCCATCCACCTCCACATCATAAAGAAACTACTCACTGTTGACTTTAAAGCAGTCTATCACCTTGTCCTCCTCCTACCTCACCCCACTACTCTCCTACTACAGTCCAACCCACCCAATTCGCTCCTCTATTCTAAACCTTCTTACTGTGCCTCCATCTTGTCTATCTCGCCGCCGACCTCTCGCCCACGTCCTGCCTCTGGCCTGGAACAACCTTCCTCCTCAAATCCACGGGACAATGACTCTCCCCGCCAAAGCCTCATGGAAGGCCCATCTCCTCCAAGAGGCCTTCCCTGACTAAACCCTTCTTCTCTCCTCTCCTACGCCCTTCTGCGTCGGTCCGACTCTCTCCCTTTATTCATCCCCCGTCCCAGCCCCACGCCGCTTATGTCCATATCTGTCATTTATTTTTTTTCTATTAATGTCTGTCTCTTCCTCTAGAATTTAAACTCACCGTGGGCAGGGGACATGTCTGTTTCTTATATCGTCCTCTCCCAAGCCCTCACTACAGTGCTCTGCACACAATAAGCGCTCAATAATTATGACCGACTGACAGTAAACCCTCATTAAATACGATCGATTGATTAAGTTTACAGTCTAGTCAGGGAGACAGATATTTTAATATAAATAAATAAACGAATTACAGATGTGGACGTAAGTATCGCAGGGCTGAGGGGGTGCTGAATAAAGGGTGCAAATCCCACATGGATTAGTAAACCTATGACACATCAAATTTAGAAATTTATCTTTCCCAATATCCTGCAGTGACCACTTCCTTCCCCATCCCAGTGTCCTATTCTGTCTCTTCTGTCCAGTGAGGATGTGGACAAACCCATCAGTCTTTAAAGGGTTAGGAAAGAGGCGCTATGACTAAAGACGACAGGAATTGGAGTGGCTCAGTAATAATACTCAGAAGTATCACTGTGGTTCATTGTGTTCATTCATTCAATCGTATTTATTGAGCGCTTCCTGTTTGCAGAGCACTGTACTAGGTGTTTGGGAGAGTATGATGTAACAGTAAAGAAGACGTACTCTCCGCCCACATCGAGCTTCCATCCAAGCACTGTTCTAAGGGATGGTGTAGACAAGAGCAGGGTGAGAAGCAGCATGACTTGGTGGAAAGAGCATGCGTTTAGGAGTCAGGGGAACTGAGTTCTAATCCTACTCTGCCACTTTCCCGCTGTGTGACCTTGGGCAAGTCACTAAACTTCTGTAATTTCATTTATTTATCTATGTATTTATTTATATTAATGTCTGTCTCCCTCTCTACACTGTGAGCTCATTCTGGGCAGGGAATGTCTCTGCCTGTTATTATATTGTACTCTCCTAAGCGCTTAATGCAATGTTTTGCCCACAGTAAGCGCTAAATAAATACGATTGAATGAATGAGTAAACGTCTCTGTACCTCAGTTTCCTCCTCTGTAAAATGGGAATGCAGTATCTGTTCTCTTTCTCCTACTTAGACTGTGAACCCTATATAGGAATAGATGCTCTGACTAAACCGATTATCTTGTAGCTGGGAAGCGGTGTAGCCTAGTGGATAGAGCACAGCCCAGGGAGTCAGAAGGTCATGGTTTCTAATCCCAGTTCCACCACTTGCTGCTGCGTGACCTTGGGCAAGTCACTTCACTTCTCTGTGCCTCAGTTACCTCATCTGGAAAATGGGGATGAAGACTGTGAGCCTCACGTGGGACAACCTGATTCCCCTGTATCTCCCCCAGCGCTTAGAACAGTGCTCTGCACATAGTAAATGCTTAACAAATACCAACATTGAAGCAGCATGGCTCAGTGGAAAGAGCCCGGGCTTGGGAGTCAGAAGCCATGGGTTCTAATCCCGGCTCCGCCACTTGTCAGCTGTGTGACTTTGGGCGAGTCACTTCACTTCTCTGTGCCTCAGTTCCCTCATCTGTAAAATGGGGATTGAGACTGGGAGCCCCATAAGGGACAGGGACTGTGTCCAACTCAATTATCTTGTATTCATTCCATAGTATTTATTGAGTGCTTACTATGTGCAGAGCACTATCCACCCCAACGCTTAGTACAGTGCCTGGTACATAGTAAGTGCTGAGGAAATACCATAATTATTATTATTAATCAATCCCTGGTATTTATTGGGCACTTACTATGTGCAGAACGCTGTACTCAGCACTTGGGAGATTACAATACTAGAGCTACAAGATACGTTCCCTGCCCACGGTGAGTTTGCAATCTACTATAGCACTTTTCTCATAGTAAACACTTGACGAAGGTCACAGTTACTATCATTATTGCTATTATTACACGGGGCTGATGATCTACAGTAATAATGTAGAGAAGCAATACAGTAATAAGCTAGAGCAGTACAGTACAGCAGTACAGTAGTACAGTAATAATGCTAGAGAAGCAGCTTGGCTTAATGGAAAGAGCACGGGCTTGGGAGTCAGGAGTCATGGGTTCTAATCCCGGCTCTGCCACTTGTCAGCTCTGTGACTTTGGGCAAGTCACTTAACCTCTCTGGGCCTCAGTTACCTCATCTGTAAAATGGAGATGAAGCCTGTGAGCCCCATGAGACACAACCTGATCACCTTGTATCCCCTCCCAGCGCTTAGAGCAGTGCTTTGCACATAGCAAGCGCTTAACAAATACCATCATTATTATTGTTAGTATTATTCACCTATGGAGAAGTGGCAGGGCTTAGTGGAAAGAGCACAGGCTTGGGAGTCAGAGGTCATGGGTTCGAATGCCGGTTCCATCACTTATCAGTTGTGTGACTTTGGGCAAGTCACTTCACTTCTCTGGGCCTCAGTTACCTCATCTGTGAAATGATCCCCATGAGGGACAATCTGATTACCTTGTATCCATACCTGTGCTTAGAACGGTGCTTGGCACAAAGTAAGTGCTTAACAAATGCCAACATCATTATGAAGAAACTGAGTCTTCTTATGTTGTTGGGTCATCTCCGACCCGTAGCGAAGCCAAGGACTCATCTCTCCCAGAAGACCCCACTCTCCACCTGCAATCATTCCGGTAGTGGATCCAGAGAGTTTTCTTAGGAAAAATATGGAGGTGCTGCTGTGTGACCTTGGGCAAGTCACTTCACTCCTCTATGCCTCAATTCCCTCATCTGTAAAATGGGCCTGAAGACTGTGAGCCCCCTGTGGGACAATCTGATTACCTTGTATCTACCCCGCTGCTTTGAACAGCACTTGGCACATAGTAAGCGCTTAACAAATACTATTATTATTATTCTCGTCTGTAAAAAGGGGATGAAGCCTATGAGCCCTGGGTGGAATGGGGACTGTGTCCAACTCGATTTGCTTGAGTGCAATACTTCGAGCCCCACGTGGGACAACCTGATTACCTTGAATCTACCCAAGGAAGTGCTTAATAAATGTCATCAGTATAATTCTTCCTCCCCCATGGACTGCACTCTCCCCCTCCCCTCGACGCGCACTCTCTCTCCCCTCCGCAATCCCCACCACTTGCGTATCCCCCTTCCCACTGTTCCCTCTTCCAATCCCTCTTTCTGGAAAACCATCCGCCCCTTCCACCAGATGGGATGGTGCAAGTTCTGGCCCAGACCCCCAACGCGCTTCCCTCCACCCCCCCCCGGCTCCCAGTCCCGCCTCTCCCTAGGAAGCAGCAGGGCCTAGCGGATGGAGCCCGGGCCTGGGAGTCAGAAGGTCATTCATTCATTCATTCAATCGTATTTATTGAGCGCTTACTAGGTGCGGAGCACTGTGCTAAGTGCTTGGGAAGTGCAGTTCAGAGTTCTAATCCCGGCTCCACCACTTGTCTGCTGAGTGACCTTGGGCATTTTGCTTCTCTGGGCCTCAGTTCCCTCATCTGTAAAATGGGGATTAAGGCTGTGAACCCCCTGTGGGACAGGGGCCCATTTGCTTGTGTCCATCCCAGTACTTAGTACAGTGCCTGGCACGTGGTATGCTCTTTAACAAATACCATCATCATTATTATTATTTTCTCCTCCTGACTCTGGCCCTTGGCCAGGCTCTAGGGGTCTGGGTTCGGGGCGTGGGGGTGGGGGGAATGTCCCAGCTCCAGCTCCCAGTTGTGCTGGGAGCATTACAGGGCAGGGGTCCAAGGAGGTGAAGGGGATGTGGAGAGGCGGCGTTGTAATATTAATAATAATAATAATAATAATAAAATGGACGGTATTTGTTAACTGCTTATTATGTGCCAGGCACTGTTTTAAGTGCTGGGGTACATACAAATTAATCAGGCTGGACACAATCCTTGTCCCACGTGGGGCTCACAGTCTTCATCCCCATTTTACAAATGAGGGAACTGAGGGCCCAGAGAAGTGAAGTGACTTGCCCGAGGTCACACAGCAGACAAGCGGCAGAACCAGGAACTTCCAACTCCCAGGCCCGTTATCTATCCACTACAGCATCCTAGTGTACTACCAGGGACAGGCCGCTCTGGAGAGGGGGCACCCAATAATAATAATAATAATGATGGTATTTGTTAAGCTATGTGCCAAGCACTGTTCTAAGCGCCGGGATAGATACAAAGTAATCAAGTTGCTCCACGTGGGGCTCACAGTCTTAATCCCCATTTTACAGATGAGGGAACCGAGGCCCGGAGAAATGAAATGCCTTGCCCAAAGTCACACAGCTGTGATAAGTGGTGAAGCTGGGATCGGAACCCACGACCTCTGACTCCGAAGTCCGCGCTCTTTCCGCTAAGCCATACGGGACCTGGGTTCTCATCCCACCCTGCCACTTGTTTGCTGTATGACCTTGGGCAAGTCACTTCACTTCTCTGGGCCTCAGTTCCCGCACACCTGATGACTTCGTATCTCCTCCAGCGCTTAGAACGGTGCCTGGCACATAATAAGGGCTTAACAGATACCAATGAAAAAATAAAGACAAAAACCCCTTCTGGCATCTGTTCCTCCCGGCTCTCCCTCTCCTCCCTGCCCCGGCTTTCCTCTGGAGGCCGGGGGCGAGGGGCGAGGGGCGGGGGGTGGGAGGGAGCACCGGGCAGAGGTGGGAGAGGGCACAGGGTGGAGGGGTGAGGGAGCACTGCACGGGGCGGGAGGGAGCAGTGGACAGAGGTGCGAGATAGCACTGCATGGGCCGGGGGGGAGCACTGGGCGGAGGTGTGTGGGAGCATTGGGGAGAGCTGGGAGGGGACACTGCATCGGGTGGGAGGGAGCACTGAGCAGAGGTGGGAGGGGGCAGTGGACAGAGGTGGGAGACGGCACTGCACAGGGTGGGAGGGAGCACTGAGCAGAGGTGCGAGGGAGCAGTGGACAGAGGTGGGAGACGGCACTGCACAGGGTGGGATGGAGGACAGAGCTAAAGTGAGAGGGACCTCCTGCAGGGGCGGGAGGGAGCAGCCAGCACGGAGCAATGCGGGAGCGGGATCCGGGGTGGGGGGAGCACTGGAGGGCAAGATCCAGGGGGGAGCATCGGGGGGAGCAGGAGCCAGGAGGGAGCACTGGGGGAGCAGAATCCGGGAGGGAGAACTGGGGGAGCAGGATCCGGGGGGGAGCACACGCATGGGGGGAACACTGGAGGGCAGGATCCTGGGGAGAGCATCGGGGGGGGGGGGGGGCACCAGCCAGGAGGGAGCACCGAAGGGAGCAGCAGCCAGGAGGGAGCACGGAGGGGGGAGCAGGATCCAGGGGGAGCACCGCAGGGAACGGGATGGGGGGGAGCACTGGGGGGAGCAGCAGGCAGAAGGGCTGCTTAGCAGAGCGCTGTGCACACAGTAAGCGCTCGGTAAAAACGATTGAGGGAGGGAGGAAGCGGCGGGGGAGCAGGCTCGGCGGGGGGGAGGGGGGAGCGCAGCGCAGGGCCGGGAGGAGCCGCGGGGGGGCGCCCTCTCCGGCCCCGCCCAGCGTCCAGTCCCCGCGGCGGCCGGCGGGGGGCGCCGGAGCGCGGGGAGCGGCCGCGGGGGGCTGCGGTGCCGGGGGCGGCCGCGGGGGGCGCCCCGGAGCCGCCACCTCCCTCCGTCCGGGGGGCCGCGGGCCCACCTACCTGCCACCGCCCTCCGCTCCTCCCTCCTCCCCCTCCTGCCCGTCCTCCCTCCTCCCCCTCCTCCTCCTCCTGATCTTCCTCCCCCTCCTCCTCCCTGTCCTCCTCCTTCTCCTCTTCCCAGTCCTCCTCCTCCTGCTGCCCGTCCTCCCTCTTCTTCTCCTCCTGCCCGTCCTCTTCCTCCTCCCAGTCTTCCCCCTCCTCCTCCTGCCCGTCCTTCTCCTCCTCGTCGTCCTCATTCCTCCTCCCGCTCCCAGTCCTCCTCCTCCTCCTCCCCGCCCTCCTCCTCCTCCCCCCCAGTTCTCCTTCTCCTCCCAGTCCTCCTCATCCTCCTCCTGCCCGTCCTCCTGCTCCCCCTCGCACTCCTCCTCCTCCTCCTCCTCCTGCCAGTCCTTCTCCTCCCAGTGCTCCTCCTGCCGGTCCTCCTGCTCCCCTTCTCAGTCCTCCTCCTCCTGCCGGTCCTCTTTCTCCTCCTCCTCCTGCTGCTGCTGCTGTCCCCGCCCCCGGCCCGTCCTCTCCCGCGGCCGGTCCCTCCCCGTCCCCCGTCCCCCTTCCCCCGTCCCCCGGGCCGTCCCGGACCCTCCCCCTGCCCCCGTCCCGTCCCGTCCCGTCCCGTCCCGTCCCTGGGCCGGGTGGGGGTCCGGCGGGGCCGCAGACTGCGCTGCCGGGTGGGGTTGGCGGGCTCCGGCGCTGGGCGGGACGAGGACGAGGATTGAGAGCAGGAGGAGGGAGGACCGAGAAGGAGGAGGAGGAGGAGGAGGAGGAGGCGGCCCCTTCCCTGTGTCCGGCTGGGCTGGGCTGGGCTGGGACGGCCCCTTCTCTCGCCCTGCAGCTGCCCCCCGGACCGGACAGGACCAGGACCAGCCCCAGGACCGGGACCGGGACCGGGACCGGCCCCAGTCCCAGGACCAGCCCCAGTCCCAGGACCAGCCCCAGGACCAGCCCCAGTCCCAGGACCAGCCCCAGCCCCAGTCCCAGGACCAGCCCCAGCCCCAGGAGCAGGAGCAGGAACAGGAGCAGGACAGGAGGAGGAGGAGAGGGGCGTCCGAGGTGGTTGCCCGCCGCCCGGGCCGGGGAGGAGCGTCCGTCTGTCCCGGCCACCCGGAGATGGCTAGCCCCGGCCGCCCCCATGCTGGCCCCCGCTAGCCCCGCCGGGACCACCGGGACCACCGGGACCGCGGCCGCCTGCGAGGGCCGGCCCGGGAGCAGGGGCCGGAGCAGGGGCCGGAGCAGGGGTCCGGGCCGGAGCGGCAGCGGGAGCCGGGGGCCCCGGGGCTGCGGCCGGGCCGGGCCGGACCGCCCGGAGGACCCCGGCGTCCGGCCCCGCCGCCCCCGCCGACATGTCCGGCTGCGGCACCAAGCCGCACCGCCGCACCTCGCTGCCCTGCATCCCCAGGGACCAGGTGAGGACCCGGACGGGGACACCGGGGACCGGACGGGGACCGGACCGGGGAGGGCTGCGGGAGGACCTCGTCCTGGACCGCGTTTGGCAGAGGGGGGACTCGGGAGCGGGCGGGAGATGACTGATGAGGAGGAGGGATGGAGGGATGGACCGAAGGATGGATGGACGGAGGGAGGGAGGGAGGGAGGAAGGGATGGATGGAGGGATGGATGGATGGATGGATGTCCCGCCGACGCCCTGGACGGCCCCCCCACCCCCCCCAAGACGCGCCCCGGGCATCTCCGAGAAGTATGCTTCGGGCTCCCCCAACACCCGAGCCCGGCAAGCGCGCCCCTGCACTCTCCAAGGACTGTCCCTCGGCCGCCCCCAGAAACTGCACCCCGGGAGTCCCCAAGACCCGAGCTCCGGGCACCCCCAGGAACCGCGCCCCGGGAGCTCCTCCCCAAGAAACTGCGCCCCGGGGGGCTCCAGGAAACAGTGCCCCGGGGTCCCCCAGGACTGTGCCCAGGGACCCCCCCCTCAAGAACCAGGCCCCGGGCTCCCCCAGAAACCGTGCCCCGGTATTCCCCCCAAACCGTGCCTCGGGCTCCCCCAGAAACTGGGCCCCGGATTCGCCGAGAACCGTGCCCCGGGCTCCTCCAGAAACTGTGCCCCCGGGGGGGGGCTCCAAGAAACAGTGCCCCGGGCTCCCCCAGAAACTGGGTCCCGGGATTCCCCCAAAACCGTGCCTCGGGCTACTCCAGAAACTGCACCCCGGGGGGGGGGGTGGCTCCAAGAAACAGCGCCCCGGCCTCCCCCAGAAACTGGGCCCCGGGATTCCCTAAGAAGCAGTGCCCCGGGTTCCCCCATAAATCGGGCCCCGGGATGCCCCCCAAACTGTGGCCCGAGCTCCTCCAGCAACTGCGCCCCGGGGGGTTCCAGAATCTGCGCCCCGGGGGTGCCCAGAGACTCTGCCCCGGGATTCCCCAAGAACCATGCCCCGGGCTCCTCCAGAAACTGTGCCCCGGGATTGCCCCCAAACGGTGCCCCGAGCTCCTCCAGAAACTGTGCCCCGGGGGGCTCCGAGAACCGATCCTCGGGAGCCCCCCTAAACCGGGCTGCTTCTCCCTCGGGTCTGCCGTCCGTCCATCCGTCCGTCCGTCCGTCCATCCGTCCGTCCATCCCGGTGGCTCCGGATTGCCAATTGCCGCAGCTGAAGTTTGGCGAGCAGAAAGCGGTGTCCGCGGCCTCTCGGCCCCTTCCTGCCGGGGGACAAGGCAGGAGAGCGGTCAGGGCCCGAATTCCCGGGACAGAGGGCTTCCCTCCCTCTCCCGAGCGCTCAGCGCAGCGCCGTGCGCACAGTGAGCGCTCAGTACGTAGCCCGGGGGCTGGGGAGGGGAGGCCGCGCCCTTAGGCTGCAGCTGCGAAGGATCGAAGCGGACGCCGAGGCGCGCAGCAAATAGCGGGTCTTCATTCATTCGGTCGTATTGATTGAGCGCTGACTGTGTGCGGAGCGCTGCACTCGGCGCTTAGCGCTGTACTGGGTCTTGAGCGTTTGCAGCTAAGGTCGCGGGTCCCGGGAGTTTGTCGTCTAATACGTAGCCCCCACAGGGTCGGGAGGCACCCCTCTCGCCGCTTTAAAAAAAATGATCGACCGCTGGATCTCATGTTCCGGCGCTTAGGACAGTGCCCGGCGCATTGGAAGCGCTTAACGAATATCATGACGATTCGGTTTCGGAGTAATCGATTTTATTCGTTGAGCGCTTCGCGCGTGCCACGCACTGTGCTAAGCATTCGGGAGAGTATCGTGGAACAGAGTCGGTAGACACATTCCGTGCCCACGGCGAATTGAGAGGGGAATAATTTATAGGGCATAAACTATCAGCGGACGGGTGTGGTTGGGGGTGACTTTCTCCTATGGAAAGCCTGGAGGGGGTGAACAACGTTTAGGACAGTGCTTGACACAGGGTAAGCGCCCAACAAATAACAGAATAATCATGCTGTAATATTATCGATAATAATAATAACAAATAAACAACTCTTGCCAGTACCAAAGTCATCTGTAAATTGGGAATTCAAAACCTGTCCTCCCTCCTACTTTGATTGTGAGCTTCGGGTGGGGCAGCGAGAGCCACTGAACTGATTAGCTTGTATTCTTGTCCAGCGCTCAGGACAGTGCTTGACACCTAAGAAGCGCTGAACAAACGCCACGGTTATTATGATAGTTGTTGTTGTGATCGGGGCATCTAGGATGTCTTGCGTCAGTGTGACTTTGACACTTGTTTCGATCGGTTTGGTCGGCACATAAATTTCCACTGCCCGCTTTCGCTCAAGAGCTGGGCGAGATTTCTCCAGATCTGATTTTCTAGGGACAGGGAAAGGCGATTCCCCAAGAGGAAATGTCTCTCTTTCCATGTGCTTTCCCAGAGAAGCTGTGAAGTGCAGCATGTTTTCTGTTTTTGTTTTTCCTGAGTTACCATCAGTTTAACCTTAGGCTGCTCTGTTTCTGGAAAAGGGTTGATTCCATATATCTGCGGTGGGTCTTGACGTGTTTGAGATCGATGGTCGACAGCCCCGCAAGCCCGAGCTTTATTTGAGAACAAATGTACTTATTGAACATTTTCTTTAAATCGAGTCCGTATAAAAGCCGCAAGCCCCCTCGCAAAATCCCAGAGGAGGAAAACCCAGAAAAACTGATTCGTCCGGGATTGTTTTAGAGGGAATTAGAGGCACCCAGCTAGATGAAAGCTAGAGGGCTACTTAGAATATGCTCTCGGAGAACCAGGGTTTGGATGCGTCTCTTTTATTTTACAGCTGGGATGTTAATTAGCCATGTGGGAAGCTACCGGAAATGCCTCTGATTCGGAACAGATTTTTCACTTACTGGGAAATTTGAACTCAACAGCCAAGATTCCAAGTTTAAAGATCGTCTTTCCTTGATTTCACGACAAACGGCGTTTATGTCAGTAGTCCGTGGCAGTCTTTCCTTCAGACGTCGAAGGGCTTGGTGTTTCACCGAGGGGGAAATGGCTGATTTCTGTTCCCTCGACGCATCGAAGATGGGTCCGCCCTGACCCGTTCCACAGTCGTGGCAGATTGGTCCTTAGCTTTCTCGTGGTAGCCTCGTTGGGGAAAAGCAGAGTATAAAATGGATGAATATAACCAAGAATTGTTTTTCGGCGGCTATATCGAAAGATATCTCTTTCCCACAGAAAATGTATGCTTAAATCTGGTCTATTTTGGTAACATTTTGGGGGGTGGGGGTTACTATTTTTAACTGCGTGCTTCTGAAGAATATTATAAAGTGTGGGATTCTGGTTACTGGTCAAACGAGGCTTGTGTTTGAGGAATTCCGATTCCCAGAACGCTACAGGAGGCCATGGGGGAGTGTTGCTCTCTTCAACGGCTTTTTAAATATAATATGTTAAAAATAGGACCGAGTTCATATTAAAAAGAAGACCAAACTGCCTTCACTGTTAAGAGTCACAGCGCTTGATACTAGCCTAGTCTTCTTGACAGGTCCATATCTTTGGACTTAAGCTGCTTATCGGAATTATCCCAGGAAGGCGAACTTAAGATAGAAGGTGCAAAGTATGCCACGGTCTTATTTACTTTGCAAATCACTGGCAGAGAGGACTGCCACAATATCACAGGCCTCCCCTCTGTCTCCTCGGAAAAGTCCGAACCAGATCAACGAGCCCGGGGCCCCTCTCCAAACCTACCTCACAAATACGGCGTGACGCGCGCTCTGAACCAAAATGTAGGGATCTTGGAGTGAACCAGCCGTATTTGTGGAACACTTACTGTGTGCAGGGTACTGTGTTGAGAACTTGGGAGAGTACAACACAACAATCTAAGAGGCACATGCCCTTGCCCTCAACAAATTGACAATCCAGAGTAGTTGGTCTGCTAGGGACCAGCCGAGTTGACAAGATCCGGTCCATCAGCCGTATTTATGGAGCACTTACCGTGTGCAGGGCACTGTACTGAGACCTTGGGAGAGTACGACATGACAATCTAGCAGACACATTTCCTGTTCACGACGAATTTACAATCTAGAGTTGTTTGTCTGCTAGGGACTAGCGGAGTTCACAAGATATCCCAACTGGACTTTGACCTTCCCGAGGCAAGGTGAAGGAGGGCGGGCGATTTATGGTCGCCCAAGGAATGAAAATCATTTTTCTTTTCCAGTCACCCGCCACATCATGTCCCTGGGGAAGTCAGGCATCTCGCTGGACTTTATCTCTGGGACTGGGAACAGATAGCCAGTTTAAAGTTGTCGTTCTCCCAACACAAACAATTTTAAACACTGGAAGATAAAGGCGTCTTAAAATGCTTGCAAAAAAAAAAAAAATCAATGAAAAACAGTTTCATTTCCAGGTTAGTGAGGATGTGTGTGTGTAGATCTGCTATATGGATAACTGCATCTTCTTGCGCCTGAATAAAATATACCTCTCCGGGAGGCTTTGGGGAGGAAGGAAGAGGGAGAGAGAAGGATGCGGAGTAGAGTTCGAGTGGGCCTCCAGAGTTCCACCTTTGTCATGAAGACATTTTTTCGCGATGACTCTGACTTTTAGTGAGGCAAAAGATGATAAATCAACGAAGAAAAAACGATGTGTTCTTGTGCCTCTGGCCCAGTCAGCCCTTGGCAAATGTGTTTTTTGAGAGGATATTTCCAGTGGAAATAACAATTTTGGACCCAACTTGGCAAACCGAAGAGTCAGCGGAAGCGCGGCCCGGTGGAGAGAGCGTGGGGCCGGGAGTCAGAAGATCCGGGTCCTCGTCCCGGCTCGACCACCGACCCTCCGGGTGACTTGGGGCAAGTCACGGCCTCGCTCTGTGCCTCGGTTTTCCTCATCTGGCAAATGGGGATGACGATACCGGCCCTCCCTCCGTCTTTGACTGGGAGCTCAAAGCCAGACAGGGGACTGGGTCCGATCTGACTGCCTTGCGTCTACCCCAGCATCTGGCATGGGGCTTGGCACATAGTAAGCGCAGAATAGAGCAGGGGCCTGGGAGTCAGAAGGTCATGGCTTCTAATCCCGGTTCTGCCACTTGTCCGCTGTGTCACTTCTTGGGCAAATCACTTCTCTGTGCCTCAGTTACCTCGTCTGTAAAGTGGGATCGAGACTGTGAGCCCGAAGTGGGACAGGACTCGTTTCCAACCCAATTTGCTTGTATCCACCCCAGCACTGAGTACAGTGCCTGGCACGTGGTAAGCGCTTAATAAATGACATCTTTATTAGCATTATTATTATTATTCTCACCGTTATCGACGTCATCAAAGACACACCGGCATTTCCGGGGAGAGTGCTGAGCATAGAGGGGCCGTATTTTTCGAGACCAGAGAGCGGTCCAGCCTCCAGACCCACGGCCTCCACTCCCCACTGTGGCCCCAGGGTCCTGGGGGAGCTGGTGAGAGGGTAGGGGGAGAAGGAAGAGGGCAATATGGAGACCCCCAGGCCCCCCGAACCACTACGGTCAATCGGTGTCTTCCAACTCTATTGTAGCGTCCCCTCACTTAGCGCTTCATACAGTGCTCTGCACAGGAAACAATAAATACCATCGGTTGGTCAGTCACATTTGTCGCAAATTCCCCTTGCAATTTTTCGATCATATTTATTGAGCACTTACCGCGTGCAGAGCACTGTACTAAGCGTTTGGGAGCATCCAATAGAACAGAGCCGATAGGCACGTTCTCTGCCCAAACTTCCAGTCTAAAAGGGGAGAAAGACCATGGCCTTGACAGTGGCACAGTTTAGCGCTGTTAAGGAAAGTGGATTCAGGGTGTTTTCTCTGTCTACAGATGAACTTTGATTTCGTTCCAGGCAGATAGTTCCATTGACTAGACTAGGTGGGAGCAATAATAATAAATGTTAATGGTCTTGAGTGCTTACTGTGTGCCAAGCACTAGGGTAGAAGGACGATCTGGGCGGACGTGGTAACGGTCCCTCATGGAGAGAGCTCAGTAGAGGAGGAAGGGAGAGTGGGGATTTTATCAAGCGTTTAGTACAGTGCTCTGCATTTAGTAAGCGCTCAATAAATACTATTGAATGAATCCTCATTATCCAGGGGAGGAAAAGGAGGCCCAGAGAGGGGAAGTGACCTGCTCAAGGTGAGCAAAGGTGCAACTAGAATCTAGATCTCTCGACTCCTTTGTTTTTTCCATTCTTCTTTTTTCTTGTTCCTTCACCTCCTACTTGGATTGTGAGCCCCATGTGGTTGAGAGCTTAGTGCAGTCCATTGCACCGAGCGAGCATTTAATAATAACGATTGTAGTATTTATTTTGCACTTACCAGATGCCAGACACTTTACAAGGCACTGAAGTAATTGGGCTACGACCTTTTTTCCTTTTTTTTTATTGGTATTCTGTTAAGTGCTTACTTGCTGCTGAAGAGAAACAGCCTGGCCTAGTGGATGGAGCGTGGACCTGGTAGTCAGAAGGACCTGGGTTCTTGTCCCGGCTCTGCCATTTGTCTGCTGTGTGATCTTGGGCAAGTTACTTCATTTCTCTGTGCTTCGATGATCTCATCTGTAAAACGGGGGTTAAGACTGTGAGCCCATTGTGGGACAGGGACTCTGTCCGACTGTGTCCGGTCTCCATATTGCCCTCTTCCTTCTCTCCCTCCCCTCTCAGCAGCTCCCCCAGGACCCTGGGGCTCCAGTGCTTAGGACAGTGCCTGGCACATAGTAAGAGCTTAACTTACTTAACTTATCATAATATGCCAGGCCCCATACTAAACGCTGGGGTAGATATGAGATAATCAGGTGGGACAGAGTCCATGTTCTACGTGGGGCTCACAGTCTGAGAGCGAGCGAGTATTAAATCAGATCAGAATTAATCTCTGTCCCACAAGAGGCTCAAAGTCTAGGAGGAGAGGGAGAACAGATATTTAATCCCCATTCTGAATGTGAGGAAATTGAGGCACAGAGAATTCAAGTGACTTGCCCAAGGCCACAGAGCAGGCAAGAGATGAAGGCAGAATTAGAACCCAGTTCTCCTGACTCCCAGATCTGTGCTCTTTTCACTGTCACACCGCTTTGTAGTCCAGTCATTGACTTGGGTAAAGGAACCCTGAACCTCACGAAGGATGAGAGAAAGGGGGTCTGGGCATTTGGCTGGCTTTGTGGCCACCAGTTGATGAGTTGGTTGATTGTGTGGCTAGTTCGTCTTTCTCTGTGAGAAACAGCGTGGCATAGTGGAAAGAGCCCGGCCCTGGGAATCACGAGACTTGGGTTCAAAACCCCACTCTGCCACTTGCCTTCTGCGTGACCTTGGGCAAGTCACTTCACTTTTCTGTGCCTGAATTCCCTCCTCTGCAAAATGAGGATCCAGGGCCTGTTCTCCCTCCTACTACGAGCCCCGTGTGGGACCTGATGACTTTGTATCTTGCTCTGCACACAGTTAGTGCTCAATAAATACGACTGAATGAATATCCCAGCTCTTTGTACAGTTCTTGACACATCAATGAGCGCTAAATAACACCGCAGTTATTATTATTCTGTGACATGCTTTGCTTATCTTAGAAGAAATTCTGTCCTCTCACTAAGGTGACCTCTGCGGACAACCCTATATACGTGCCCCTCCATGAGGCCATCTCTGTGAAGAGTTTGAATTTTCCGACCGGCTCACTTATTTTATGAAGGGAGAAGGCTTTAGGGACACACAAGCAGACAGTGGTGGACAAATTTCAGTGCGAATCGGTGTTCGACATATTCTGAAACAAAGTACCTTTCACCAACTTTATCCTCCAAAGGTCAGTGCCCAGTAGCCGTTCAGCAGTTTTCCTCTTTTATCTTTTCATATTTCATTCCCCCAACAATATGATTTGATCCAACAAGCAGCTGAGCATGGGTGACTGTGTCGGAACCGCACGGCACCTTTTGTTTTGCGTGGCTTTTACAGTGAGAATTAGGTGTCTGCATCTCATTTTTAGAGAGTGTTTGTAAATGCATGGATCAGCGGGGTGAGTTTAAATATTTGAGGGTCTGAAATGGAGGCAGAGGCAGAAAACCTCTTCTTGAAAAAAGCTCTTTGACTGAAAACGGATACCAAAGCCTTTCGCCGAAGTTAAGGGAAGGTAACCAATTTGAAAAGGTTATCACTTCGGAGTCAAAGCTTAAAACGTAAGCATTTGCAGGGTCCGTGGGAGGTAACTAAGCAGGAATCAAGAATGCAAGGGATTCAGACGTCATTTTCTTTTTTTTTTTTTTAAAAAAAAGGATAATTAAAGCGAGCCTCTGCTATCCTGCCTTTTTTTTGGAAGGCGAGCCAAACTCCGAGGTAGTAGCTTGCATTCCTGAACAGAGGCAGGAATTCGTTCTGCTGTATGGAGATTCATGGTTTTAATTAAGTTATTTTTTTGAGAGATTTCAGTAGCATTAAACAGTTCTTATGATCCAGACGGCGATATCGATTATTTATAATCGTCTGGTAACCGAGTGAACTGGGAAGGCCCAAGTGCAAAATTCCAGATGCAAAAATGTTTTGTTTTGGTTTTTTCCCTTTGAGGGGGAGAACTCGACTTCAATCAAAAAACCATTTGTAATCTCAGGCCTTCCATCAAAATTTTTAAAGGGTGCTGAACGAGGAGAGTTACCCGTTGCAAATATGAAGGGCGTAAATAATCGGTGGACAAATCGATGGCGGTCGATAGAATCAGAAGAGGAATTTTCTCTTTCTGAATGGAGACTGAAAGCGTGGAACTCTCCCCTGCTGAAAGAAGGGCTGTGTAAGCTGGGTTGTCATGATAATTCAATAAACAACCCAGAACAAGGACTCTGTGTATTAAATCCATTTTGAAAATCTTTCGGGGTGTGGGATGCAGGATGTCGGGAGGGATGATTCTGAGAATTTGTTGTACTGTGACGTTAGGGAATGTATCCTTTTTGGAGAATCTCTTCGGAAAGTGAAGAAACCAGTGGTTCACAGAACGCAAAAATAGTTTGCAATCTCAAACTGCGAGAAAAATGGAAAAGTCACCCGTAACTCTTATGAGTCCAGAGAGGCAGACGTACACTAGCCATGTTTAAACGCAGTTCTGCAGGAAGGGAAGAAGAAAGAAGAAAGATGTCAGAAAAGTGCTTGCTGGCTTGTGGGCCGTGGGGCAGTTAGAAAATAATAATAATAATAATGATGGCATGTGTTAAGAGCTTACTATGTGCAAAGCACTGTTCCAAGTTGCTAGCCTTACTCCAGACTAGTCTGGAACTTCCCTGCACTCCATACAAGTCAGGCCACCACTCTCCCGATGTTCAAAGCATTACTGAGGTCAAACTTCCTCCAAGAGGCCTTCCTTGATTAAGTCCTGTTTTCTTTGGCTCGCTCTCCCTTCTGTGTCATCGGTGCACCTGGATCAGTGACTTTTGGACATTGGATAGTTGCCCCAACCCCACAGCATATCTTTAAATTCTATATTATGAATTACTTCTTTATTCCAATCAATGTCTGTCTCTCCCCTCTAGATGTAATGGAGAGGGAATGTGACTGCTAAGCTCTTAGTACAGTGCTCTGCACACAGTAAGTGCTCAATAAATGTGATTGAATGAATGCTAATTCTGTTGTAGTGTGCTCTCCCAAGTGCTTATTATAATGCTCTGTGCACAGTAAGGACTCAAATATGATTGATTATTGAAGGCACACCTCCTCCAAGAGGGCTTTCCCGCCTAGGGCCTTATTTCCCAAGGTCACACAGCAGACAAGTGGCAGAGCTGGGATTAGAACCCAGGTCCTTCTGACTCCCAGGCCCAGTCTCTATCCACTGGGCCATGCTGCTTAAATTCATCTATGATAGTTGGCATTTATTGAGCACTCATTCTGTGCCAAGCAACGGGGCAAATATATGCTATCCTATTAGATCGGACAGAGTCCCGGGCCCACATGAGGCTCTCGGATCTGAGGGGAAGAGAGAGAGCACGTGCCCTATCTCGGTTGTGCAGATGAGGAAAATGAGGCCCAGTGAGAGGAACACGCTGGCCCAAGGTCACATGGTAAACTGGGGCAGAGCTGAGATTAGAACCCAGGCCTCCAGTCTCTCAGACCTGGACTCTTTTGACTGCTTCCCTAAAGTTATATCACGTTTACTTCCTCATTGCTCTTTGAGGGAACGGGAGACTATAAAAATTCAGTCTTGACGATAATCTGATGTCATTTTACCCCGTGGGCTCCCCTTCCCTATGCTCATCGAGGATGTGTCCTTCTGAAATGAATGATTAGACCTTGTAAAATCCGGGCCTGAAGGCAGGTCAGAGGTTTAAAGTGCAGGATACACCTTGGCTTTTACTTTGACCTGGAGGGATACAGCATTATCATTGTCCCTCAGCTTAATCCCTTCCCACTCCTTCGCACTTGGATTCACACTGTTTATTCACCCCTCCCTCGGCCTCAAAGCATTTGTGTCCACATCCATCCCTTCATTTTTTATTCACATTGATATCTGTCTCCCCCATAGCCTGTAAGCTCCCTGTGGGCAGGGAACGTGTCTACCTACTCTGCTATGCTGTACTCTCCCAAGTGCTTAGTAGGTGCTCTGCACTCGGCGCTCGATCGATTTAGGTTGAGTTTGGCGTTTTAAAACTAAAGAAAGTTTCAAGGATCATTCATTCAAGAGTATTTCAATTGGACTGAGTGCTTACTATGTGCAGAGCACTTGGATCACAAGGATGGGCACAGTAGCAGGACTCTCTACTGAGAGAGCTTTCTCCAAAATTGCCCAACTTTTCAAGAATTCCTAGATCTATCAATCAATCAGAAGTATTTATTGAGGCCCTACAGTGTGCAGAGCACTGTGCTAAGCACTTGACTTTAATACAACAGAGTCGGGAGACACGATCTCTGCTCCCAAGTGTTCACAATGGAAAGAGCACAAGGCTGGGAGTCAGGAGACGTGAGTTCTAGTCCTGGCTCTGCCCCCGGCCTGCTGTATGACCTTGGACAGTTCACGTAACCTCCTTGGACCTCGATTTCCTCATCTAGAACATGGGGATAGCAACACCTGCCTCTTTTTAACCTCACAAGGATGTTGTGAACTTCAAATGAGATCATCCGTGTGATCGGGTTTGGGAAAAGCCTTGTTTTGTCTTATGCTGTCGAGTCGTGTCCGACTCATAGCGATGCCATGGACACGTCTCTCCCAGAACGCCTCTGTCTCCACCTGCGATTGTTCTATTACAGGCAGTAGCTTCTCACAATCTTACTCCCCATTTTACACATGAGGGTAACTCAGGCACAGAGAAGTGAAGTAACTTGCCCAAGGTCACACAGAAGACAAGTGGCGGAGCCTCAGTTCTGTGCCCTAGTTCCCTCATCTGTAAAATTGGGATTAAGACTGTGAGCCCTATGTGGGACAGGGATTGTGTTCAACCCGATTATCTGGTATCTACCCCAGCACTTAGAACAGTGCCTGGCACATAGTAAGCACTTAACAAATAGAATTTTAATTATTATCTATTGGAAATCCAGTTTGGGAGTCCTTTGGATATTTTCCTTTTCTATTAAAACACCTGAAAAGCAGCGTTGCCTAAGAGAGAGGACACAGGCCTGGAAATGAGGAGGAACAGAGAGGCCCTAGTGGAGACGATACGGGCCTGTAGAGAGTAGTGTTCCTCTGGACTAGAAGCTCCTTGTGGTCGGGCAATTGTGTCTACCCACTCTGTTATATTGGACTCTCTTAAGCACTGGTACATGGTATGCACACAGTGAGCGCTCAATAGATATTAATTGATTGGCCTGGGACTCAGGGAACCTGGTTTCTATTCCTGCCTCCACAGCTAGTCTGTTTTGTGACGTTGGGCAAGTCACTGTGTTGAAGTTTCCTTGTCTGAAAATGGGGATAATAATAATAATAATGTTGGTATTTGTTAAGCGCTTACTATATGCAGAGCACTGTTCTAAGCGCTGGGGTAGACACAGGGGAATCAGGTTGTCCCACGTGGGGCTCACAGTCTTCATCCCCATTTTACAGAGAAGGTAACTGAGGCACAGAGAAGTTAAGTGACTTGCCCATAGTCACACAGCTGACAAGTGGCAGAGCCGGGATTCGAACCCATGATCTCTGACTCCAAAGTCCATGCTCTTTCCACTGAGCCACGCTGCTTCTCTTACTTCCACCTGTTCAGATTGTGAGCCTCATGCGGGATGTGGATTAGGTCCAATCTGATTATTTTATATCCACCCCAGCGGTTAGTACAGTGTTTGGCACATAGAAAGCACTTATCAAGTACCAGAATTAATGAACTGGTTTCTAATCCTGACTCCATCATTTGTCTTCTACGTGTCTTCGTGTAAGTCACTTAACTTCTCTGGTTCTGTTTCCTCATCTTGAAAATGGGAATTTCAGTATCTGTTTACCCTCACGGTTATACCGTGAGACAAGTAGAGGACAGGAACTGTGTCTGACTTGATAATCTTGTCTCTACCATGAGTGCTTAATGAATTATTACTATTATACTACAATTTTTGTTATCTTCATTAGATTGTTGATACTTGGAAGCCCAGTAGGTGTGTCAGAATGGGGAAATAATACCTTGCCAAGAAGCAGCGCAGCCCAGTGGAAAGGTCCCAGGCCTGGGAGCCAGAAGGCCTGGATTCTCATCCTGGACCCACCACGTACCTTCTGTGTGACCTTGGGCAAATCATTTACCTTCTCTGTGCCTCAGTTTCCTCATCTGTAAAACGTGGATTCGATACCTGAGCTCCCTCCTATTTAGATTTTGAGCCCCAGTTGGGACCCTATTCTTCCGCCCAAAACTTTCCTGCCGAGGTATCTGCCTCAGCAAGCTGAGCCAGGATGAGAACAAGACAGGGATTATCTCTCTTTATTGCTGTATTTTACTTTCCAAGTGGTTAGTACGGTGCTCTGCACACAGTAAGCGCTCAATAAATATGATTGAATTGAGCCGAGCTCTCCCCATTCCCAGAGCCGGGCTCCCTCCACTGGAATTACTCAAATCCCTGGAGCAGCGATTACTCATCAGGTAACGGAGCTGACTGAAAAAAGCCCAGACCTGAGAATCCGAAGGACCTGGGTTTGAATCCGGGCTCTGCCACTTGTCTGCGGTGTGACTTTGGGCAAGTCACTTCACTTCTCCGGCCCTCAGTTACCTCTTCTGTAAAATGGGGATTGATTGTGAGTACCGGGTGGGACAGGGACTGTGTCCAATCTGATTGGACTTATGGCACAACTTGATTACCTTGTACCTCTACAGATGAGAAAACTGAGACCCAAAGAGGTTGTTATTATTACTATTATCTTTATTGTTACTCATTTGACCAGTGTCTCGTAGACGGTCACGGCCAGAAAGGGGATTCAACTTGGACTCTTGACTCCCATGTCCCGTGCTCTTTCCATCAGACCACACTGCCTGATGAGGTCAATGACTTTATTGTCCTCATGTTATCCATCTTCTCATAGCGTCAGCCAGCTCCGCCGCTTGTCTGCTGTGTGACCTTGGGCAAGTGACTTCACTTCTCAGTGCCTTGGTTACTTCAGTCTGTAAAATGGGGATCAAGACAGTGAGCCCCATGTGAGACAGGGACTGTATCTAACCTGATTTGCTCGTATCCACCACAGCGCTTAGTACAATATCTGACACAGCAAGCGCTTGACAAATACTATAATTAATTAATTAAATATGTGTGTTCACAGAAATCACTTTCCCATTCCCCTCCTCACCTTCATTCTGTCTCTTTCCTGCCATGCTAACATGGCGATGTCCGGATTTCTGAAATTTGGACTGCAGGGTTATTTTTTTTTGTCTACAAAAATCTCAATTTTTTTTCCTCAAGTGACACTAAAAGGCCCAGAGGATCATATTGGTTTGCCTTTCCAAGAGGGGTCTCAGTTGAGCCTGGTTTTCAGATTTCCAGAGTCTATAAACTTTCTCACGATGATTAGTCTGACTCGAGATGACCTCAATGTCTGTTGAGAAGGGAAGTCTCTGTTTATAGAAGAGAGGGCTCAGAAGCCCACAGGCTTTGCATCGGTGGGTTGGAAGTCGGTCCTAACGACGACGACCTGCGCCGTCTAGACTCGGGAGCTGATAAGTTGTCGGCCTTGCTTGGGCCAACGTTGTTCTCACGTTTATAAAATGCAACAACTCGGTTTCTCAGCCAGGAGGAGAAGGGGGAAAGAGGGGCGGGATTTGTAATGGGAAATTACCACGAGTAAGACAGAAGATACGGCTCTTCCGATTGATTCCAAAGTGGAGAATCAAATGGACGAGTTTTCCACGTTAGTCATGCACTAGTATTTATTGAGGAACTACTGTGTGCGGAGAACTGTACTGAACACTTGGGAGAATTTGATAGACTGTGTAGACACGTCATACCCTAATGGTGAGAGGACAGGCCAGGGAGTCAGAAGGACCCGCGTTCTAATCTTGGCTCGGCCCCTTGTCTGCCTTGAGAACTTGGGCTAGTCACTTTACTTCTCTGTGTCTCAATTCCCTTATCTGCAAAATGGGGATTAAGATTCTGAGCACTGTGGGGGACAGGGACAGTGTTCAACCTAATTAGTTTGTAGCTACCCCAGCGTTTAGAACAGTGTCTGGCACATAGTATAGCACAATCACTCATCCTATCCCGACTGGATTACTGCATCAGCCTCCTTTCTGACCTCCCAACCTCCTGTCTCTCCCCGCTTCAGTCCAAATTTCACTCTGCTGCCCGTATTATCTTTCTACAGAAACGTTCTGGTTATGTCACCCCCCTCCTCAAAAACCTCCAGTGGTTGCCTATCAACCTTCGCATGAAGCAAAAATTCCTCACTTCAAAGCTGTCCATCCCCTTGTCCCCTCCTACCTCACCTCTCTTCTCTCCTTCTCCATCCCAGCCCACACACTCCGCTCCTTGGAGGCCACTAACCTCCTCACGGGGCCTCCATCTCGCCTGTCTCACCTCTGACCTCTGGCCCACGTCCTACCTCTGGCCTGGAATGCCCTTCCTCCTCAAATCTGCCAAACAATTACACTTCCCCATTTCAAAGCCCTACTGAAGGCTCACCTCCTCCAGGAGGCCTTCCCAGACTAAGCCCCCTTTTCCTCAGCTCCCCTTCCCTCGCGTCGCCCCGACTCACTCCCTTTGCTTTTCTCCCCTCTCCCGACCCCACAGCACTTGTGTCTATATAGACGTATCTATAATTCTATTCATTTATATTGATGCCAGTTTGCTTGTTTTGATGTGTATATATCTATAATTCTTTTTTATGTATATTGATGCCTGTTTACTTGTTTTAACCTCTGTCTCCCCCCTTCTAGACTGAAAGCCTGGTGTGGACAGGGATTGTAACGTTGGTATTTGTTAAGCGCTTACTATGTGCCGAGCACTGTTCTAAGCGCTGGGGTAGACACAGGGGAATCAGGTTGTCCCACATGGGGCTCACAGTCTTCATCCCCATTTTACAGATGAGGGAACTGAGGCACAGAGAAGTGAAGTGACTTACCCAAAGTCACACAGCCGACAAGTGGCCGAGCCGGGATTCGAACCCATGAACTCTGACTCCAAAGCCCGGGCTCTTTCCACTGAGCCACGCTGCTTCTCTTTGTATTGTACTTTCTCTTTGGATTGTACTTTCCGAACGCTTAGTACAGTGCTCAGCATAAAGTAAGCACTCAATAAATATGATTGAATAAATGAAATGTCACCATTATTATTATTAGTAGAAGCGGCCCTTGCCTTAAGGAGTTTACAGTCTATTGTGTGCAAAGCACTGTAGTGAGCACTTGGGAGAGGACTATAGAGTCACAGACATGGTCCCTGCATTCCATACTCCCTCCTTAGCATTCATGTCTAAATATCTGCTCAATTTATTTCTTCTGACCATGCTAGTTATAGGTATTTTTGCACTGTTTTCCACATTAGAGAGGAAGCTCCTCGGGGCAGGGCCTGGGACACTTGGTTATTCTGTACTTTTCAAGCGCCTAGTACAGTGTACTGCACCCAGTAGTTGACTGGTTGCACTTACCCATCCATTGTAGATGGTAATCATTAGAATAGTGTGGCTTAGTGGAAAGAGCCCAGGCTTGGGAGTAAGAGGTTGTGAGTTCTAATCCCGGCTCCGCCACTTGTCAGCTGTGTGACTTTGGGCAAGTCACTCCACTTCTCTGTGCCTCAGTTTTCTCATCTGTAAAATAAGGATTCAGTACCTCATCTCCCTCCTCCTTAGACTGAGAACTACAAAACTCCTCACTCTAGGCTTCAAGGCTCTCCATCACCTTGCCCCTTCCTACCTCTCCTCCCTTCTCTCTTTCTACCGCCCACCCCGCACGCTCCGCTCCTCTGCCGCCCACCTCCACACCGTCCCTCGGTCTCGCCCATCCCGCCGTCGACCCCCGGGTCATGTCCTCCCGCGGTCCCGGAACGCCCTCCCTCCTCACCTCCGCCAGACTGATTCTCTTTCCCTCTTCAAAACCCTACTTAAAACTCACCTCCTCCAAGAGGCGTTCCCAGACTGAGCTCCTCTTCTCCCTCTACTCCCTCTGCCATCCCCCCTTTACCTCTCCGCAGCTAAAGCCTCATTTTCCCCTTTTCCCTCTGCTCCTCCACCTCTCCCTTCCCATCCCCACAGCACTGTACTCGTCCGCTCAACGGTATATATTTTCGTTACCCTATTTATTTTGTTAATGAATTGTACATCGCCTTGATTCTATTTAGTCGCCATCGGTTTTTACGAGATGTTCTTCCCCTTGACTCTATTTATTGCCATTGTTCTCGTCTGTCCGTCTCCCCCGATTAGACTGTAAGCCCGTCAAACGGCAGGGACTGTCTCTATCTGTTGCCGACTTGTTCATCCCAAGCGCTTAGTAAAGTACTCTGCACATAGTAAGCGCTCAATAAATACTATTGAATGAATTGAATGAATGTGGGACATGGACTGTGTCCAACCTGATTATCTTGTATCTACCCCAGTGCTGAGTACAATGCCTGGTTCATGGAAAGTGCTTAACAAATACCATTAAAAAAAAAAAAAGCACTTACTATGTGCCAGGCACTGTACTCAGCACCGAAATAGGTACAAGATAATCAGATTAGACGCAGTCCCTGTACCACGAAGGACTCACAGGTGTGTTTACCAAAGGGGTTCATTTCCCTCCAAATTCACTGTTGCCCAGAGCACACCTCTTTCGGGAGTATTTGAGTGTTTTACAGATAGGGTGTTTCACCTTTCATACTTTTCTTTTTGGCAGTCTGCTACTTTCTCTTGTGTTACTGAGTTTATATGATAATTGTGGCATTTGTTAAGCACTTACTATGTGCCAAGGACTGCACCAAGCAGGGGAAGTAGATACAGGATAATCAGGTCAGACACAATGCTTCTCTGCCATGGGGCTCGCCGTCTTACAGGGTGGGAGAACGGTTACTGAAACCCCATTTTACAGATGAAGGTACTGAAACGCAGAGAAGTAGTGACTTGCCCAGGGTCTCAAAGAGCATGTAGGTGGTGGAGTCGCGATTAGAACCCAGGTCCTCTCACTCCCAGCCCATGCTCTGTCCACGAGGCCACACTGTTTCCCGTGTCCCTGCTGAATATATTAGAGGAAGATGAGAATGTGTGTGTCTGGATAAACTTCACCCCGCTTTCAGCTGCTAATTTATGCTCCTTGTAGGCAAGGCGCATGTCTTCCAACTCTGCTATATTTCCCCTCCCAGGCACTTAGTACAGTGTTTTACATACATAAGTGTTCAATAAATATGACTGATTGGTTGTTAAATGGAAAAGCAACAGGAATAGATATTCCATCGATCATTTATGTTGTTGTTCATTCATTCATTCATTCATTCATTCATTCATTCATTCAATCATATTTATTGACTGCTTACTATGTGCAGAGCACTGTACTAAACGCTTGGAAAGTACAATTCAGCAACAGATAGAGACAATCCCTACCCAACAACAGGCACACAGTCTAGAAGGGGGGAGACAGACAAAACAAAACAAGTAGACAGGCATCAATAGTATCAATATAAATAAATAAAATTATAGATGTACAGACATCATTAATAAAATAAGTAGAATGATAAATATGTACATATATACGCAAGTGCTGTGAGGCAGGAAGGGGGAAGAGCAGAGGGAGGGAGTCGGGGCGATGGGGAGGGAAGGAGGAGCAGAGGAAAAGGGGGCTTAGTCTGGGAAGGCCTCCTAGAGGAGGTGAGCTCTCAGTAGGGTTTTGAAGGGGGAATGTATGCTAATTTGGTGGATGTGAGGAAAAAATATGGAACACTTCACAGATTTGTGTGTCACTGCTGTGGGCAGGGAACATGACTGCCAACTCTGCTGAATTGTACTCTCCCATCCATTAATATAGTGTTCTGCACATAGTAAGCACTCAATAAATGCCATTGATCGATTGATGTTTGATTGATGTTATATCTATTCATAGTATTTACTGAGCACCTGCTCTGTGCAGAGCACTGTACTAAGCTCTTGGAAGAGGAAAGTAGAAGATTGCAAAATTGCACTTTCCTTCTGGACAGGGATCATGTGCGTCGATTCTGTTCTGCTCTTCTAAGCATTAAGCACAGTGCCAAGCACACAGTAGATGATCAATACATACTACCGATGGAGACAAAAAAAAAAAGAGATACAGCACATTTGCAGAGCTACCGACTGCTCATCAGTCACTGATGAAAACAGATTTTGTGTCTCTAGCGTTAAGGGGAAGTTCTCACGTGGGACAACCTGATGACCCTGTATCTACCCCAGCGCTTAGAACAGTGCTCTGCACATAGTAAGCCCTTAACAAATACCAACATTATTATTATTTTAAATCCAGCCCAGTGGCCAGAACAAACATTGAGATGGTGAGCCCTTCTACATTGTAAACTCACTGCGGGCTGGGAAGGTGTCTTCCATCTCTGTTATACTGTACTCTCCCAAACGTTTAGTACAGCACTCTGCAAACAGTGAGTGCTCAATAAATACCATCGATCGATTCATTGAAAAGATGACTCCTTGGATTTCCACTCTTCCAAGGTTGTTGCTGTTGTCTTCAATGAAACTTTTAAGTGTCCAAACGAGTCTTCTGTTGTCTTCTCCCCAGTGCTTAGTACAGTGCTCTGCGCACAGTAAGTGCTCAGTAAATACCAAAAAATAATCTACTTCTAGGTGGTGGTGTCTTTTATTTTTTAGATGGTATTTGTTTATCCCTTACAATATATCAGTCATTATACTAAGCACTGGGTGAAATACAGGCTAATTGGGTTGGAGAAGCAGCGTGGCTCAGTGGAAAAAGACCGGGCTTGGGAGTCAGAGGTCGTGGGTTCTAATCCTGGTTCTTCCACTTGTCAGCTGTGTGACTTTGGGCAAGTCACTTCACTTTTCTGTGGCCTCAGTGACCTCCTCTGTAAAATGGGGATCAAGACTGTGAGCCCCAAGTGGGACAACCTAATAACTCTATATCTATTCCAGTGCTTAGAACAATGCGTGGCACATAGTAAGCACTTAACAAATACCAGCATTATTATTATCATTAGTCCCTGTCCCACATGGGGCTCACAGCCTTAATCCCTATTTTACAGATGAGGGAACTGAGGCTCAGAGAAGTAAAGTCATATGAGAGGCAAGTGGCAGAGCCAGGATCAGTGTTACCCAAGTGCAGTTAATAATAATAATTGTGGTATTTAAGCGCTTACTCTGTGCCAGGCACTATACTAAGTGCTGGGTGGAGACAAGTAAATTGGGTGGGACACAGTTCCTGTCCCAAGTGGGGTTCACACTCTCAATCCCCATTTTACGGATGAGGTAACTGGGGCCCAGAGAAGTGAAGTGACCTGCCCAAGGTCACACAGCAGACTTTTGGTGGAACCGGAAATAGAACCCATGACCTTCAGACTCCCAGGCTCATGCATTATCTGCTACGCCATGCGGCCTCTGAAACACTGAGCTGTTTTGATGATGATGATGATGGTATTTGTTAAGTGCTTACTATATGCCAAGCACTGTTTTAAGTACTGGGGTAGGTACAAAATGATCAGGTTGTCCCACGTGGGGCTCCCAATCTCAATCCCCATTTTACAGATGAGGTAACTGAGTCACAGAGAAGTTAAGTGACTTGCTCAGCATCACAGAGCAGACAAGTGGCAGAGCCAGGATTAGAATCCACAACCTGACTCCCAAGCCTGTGCTCTTGCCTCTAGTCCATGCTGCTGTTTTCTATCAGCCTCTTTTTTGATAAGCAGATTTTATGCCCCATCAGGTAGCCGGCATGTAAACCCCAGAGCACCGTAAAGCAGGAGCACGACGGGCAGAGACCAGAGAGCACTGGTGGTGCCGAGCAAGCCACCGGTACTAGAATCAACTCCTCCGCCCGGGATCTGCATCCTGACGTCTCAGACTTCGCGCAGTCCGTCTTTCATGCTGGGAGATGCTAAGGCTGTGGTCGTCTTGCTGTTTTTTCCTCACCAATTATGTTGACAGTTTTTGTTTTTTACGGCCCAGAACAAAAAAGCAACTGTGGAACATACGTTTTGATTTAGTTTTCGAGGGCGGTTGCATGCGATGTTGATTTTGGGAAGTTGGCACCGGGTCGGAAAATCTGTCACTCTGTTGTAATACTAGTTTAATGCTTCTAAATAGTTTGGGAGTTTTGCACAGAAAACATCATTTCCAGGGGTGACATGGAAAACTAAAAAACCTTGAACTGTTTAGTTTATAAATATTTCTTTGAAATTAAATGTTTTACTTATAAACTAGCCAACCAAAATGGGGTGTTTTACCTTAAAACCCTTGCCGCATTGAACTCGCATGTTTACAAATGAAATATTTTAGTTCAAAAGCATTTTTGGTCATAGCTCGGAGGCAGGCCGCTGGACACGGGCTAGGCCTGTAACGTTAGTTCTCTGCTGGGCTTGTGGCCTCTTCCGGAGCGTCTCAGCTGTTAGACGATGCTGAATTGCCGTCGGTTTTTCTTGAGGATAATAATAATAATGATAATGATGGTGTTTAATGATGATAATGATGGTTAAGAGCTTACTATGTGCCCAGCACTGTTCTAAGTACTGGGGCAGATATAAGGTAATCAGGTTGTCCCACGTGGGGCTCACAATCTTAATCCCCATTTTCCAGATGAGGGAAGTGAGGCCCAGAGAAGTGCAGTGACTTGCCCAAACTCACACAGCTGATAAGTGGTGGATCCGGGATTAGAACCCACAACCTTCTGACTCCCAAGCTTGGGCTCTTTCCATTAAGCATCCTGCTTCTCACTCAAAACATCTAGTCCAAGGAGGCAGGCGAGGAAGTCTAAGGGAAGTGCCAGACAAACAACATCTCCCAAGAAGTCAATGATAATAATAATAATGGCATTTGTTAAGCACTTACTGTGTGCCAGGCACTGTACTAAGCGCTAAATTGCCATGGCCTACCTTACGCAGCAGCCACTGGGGCTTTCTGGGTGGGGTTTGCCTCCCCTTTCCCTGGGGTGGAGTTTCTATTAGTCAGTCATATTTATTGAGTGCTTACTGTATGCAGAGCACTGTACTAAGCGCTTGGGGGAGTATAATAGAGCAATATAACAAACACATTCCCTGCCCACAATGAACTTACAGCCTAGCGTGATGAGGGTATTTGTTAAGCATCTTAGTGTCCATCAATCAATCAAATTTATAGAGTGTTTACTGTGTGCAAAGCGTTGTACTAAGCACTTGGCAAGGTATGTGACCTAATGGGTAGAGCACGGGCTTGGGAGTCAGAAGATCATAGGTTCTAATCCTGGCTCTGTCACTTATCTGCTTTGTGACCTTAGGCAAGACATTTTACTTCTCTGGGCCTCAGTTACCTCATCTGTAAAATGGGGTTTGAGACTGTGAGCCCTGCGTGGGACAGGGACTGTGTCCAACCCAATCTTCTTGTATCCACTCCAGCGCTTAGTACAGTGCCTGGCACATAGTAAAGCACTTAATAAATATCATCATTATTATTATTATGATACGACAGAGTTGGAATACATGTACCCTGCCTACAGGGAGTTAACAGTCTACTAGGGGAAACAGACCTTAAAATAAATGCGAGGCAGCTTGGAAAAGTGGCTAGAGTCCAAGCCTGGGAGTCAAAAGGACCTGGGTTCTAATCCTGGCTCTTCCACTTGTCTGCTGTGTGACCTTGGGCAGGTCACTTAACTGTTCTGTGCCTCAGTTTGCCTCATCTGTAAAATGGAAACGATCTGGGCATGTCACCCCCCTTCTTAAACAACTCCAGTGGTTGCCTATCAACCTCCGCTCCAAACAAAAACTCCTCACTCTAGGCTTCAAGGCTCTCCATCACCTCGCCCCTTCCTACCTCTCCTCCCTTCTCTCTTTCTGCCGCCCACCCCGCATGCTCCGCTCCTCCGCCGCCCACCTCCTCGCCGTCCCTCGGTCTCGCCCATCCCGCCGTCGACCCCCGGGTCGCGTCCTCCCGCGGTCCCGGAACGCCCTCCCTCCTCACCTCCGCCAAACTGATTCTCTTCCCCTCTTCAAAACCCTTCTTAAAACTCACCTCCTCCAAGAGGCCTTCCCAGACTGAGCTCCTCTTCTCCCTCTACTCCCTCTGCCATCCTCCCTTTACCTCTCCGCAGCTTAACCCTCTTTTTCCCCTTTTCCCTCTGCTCCTCCACCTCTCCCTTCCCATCCCCACAGCACCGTACTCGTCCGCTCGACTGTATATATTTTCGTTACCCTATTTATTTTGTTAATGAATTGTACATCGCCTCGATTCTATTTAGTTGCCATTGTTTTTACGAGATGTTCTTCCCCTTGACTCTATCTATTGCCATTGTTCTTGTCTGTCCGTCTCCCCCGATTAGACCGTAAGCCCGTCAAACGGCAGGGACCGTCTCCATCTGTTGCCGACTTGTTCATCCCAAGCGCTTAGTACAGTGCTCTGCACATAGTAAGTGCTCAATAAATACTATTGAATGAATGAATGAAAGATTGTAAGCCTCAAGTGAGGCAGGGACTGGGTCAAATCCTATTACCTTTCATCTACTCCAATGCTTAGTACAGTGCCTGGCACATTGTAAGTGCTTAATAAATGCCACAATTATTATTATTATCTTTACAGAAAGGGGAAATAGTAGAATGTTAAGGATATTTACATAAGCATCATGGAACTGGGGTGAGTAGGAAGTGTCTAATGGGTGCACAGCCAAGTGCATAGTTGATTCATTCAATCCTATTTATTGAGCGCTTACCGAGCACCGAGCACTGTACTAAGTGCTTGGAAAGTACAGTTCAGCAACAGATAGAGACAATCCCTGCCCAAAGAACGTGCTCACAGTCTAGAAGGGGGAGGCAGACAACAAAACAAAACAAGTAGGCATCGAAACGATCAAAATAAATAGAATCATAGATATATACACATCATTAATAAAATAGAGTAATAAATATGTACAAATATACACAAGTGCTTGGAGAGAGGAGTCCGGGAATCAATCAATCGTATTTATTGAGCACTTATTATGTGCAGGGCACCGTACTAAGTGTTTGGAAGAGTTCAAGGCCTCTTGGAGGGGGTGTGATTTTTAGGAGGGTCTCGAAGTTGGGGAGAGTGGCGGATGTTGGATATGAAAAGTTGGTTAAGCCAGGCAGTCAGTCGTTTTAATGTACTAAGTAATTCCCTGTACTAAGCACTTGGGAGACTACAATTCAACAATTTACTCATTCAGTTGTATTTATTGAGCACTTACTGCGTGCAAAGAACTGTACTAAATGCTTAGGAAAGAACACCAATAAACAGTGATAGTCCCTGCCCACAACAAGCTCACAGTCTAGAGGGAGACAAACATCAATACAAGTAAATAAAATGACAGAAATGAACATAAGTGCTTAGGGGCTGGGCGGGGTAAAGAGCAAAGGGATAAATAAAATGACAGATACGCATAAATACTTTAGGGCGGGGAAGAGGGAAGAGCAAAGGGAGCAAGTCAGGGCGAAGCAGAAGGGAGGGGGAGATGAGGAAAAGTGGGGCTTAGTCTGGGAAGGCCTCCCAGAGGAGATGGGCCTTCAATAAAGCTTTAAAGGGGATGGGGGAGTCTGTGGGATTAGAGGAGGGAGGGCGCTCCAGGCCAGAGGCGGGACGTGGGCCAGGGGTTGGCAGTGAGACAGGCAGACAGGCGAGATGGAATGAGAAGTGAGAAGGTTAGCACTAGAGGAGCGGTCACAATAAATGGACAGTTTCCCTGCCCATAACAAGCTTAGAGTCTAGAGGGAGACAGGACTTGGATCCGCGTCTTCCCATCAGCTCTGCAGGCGGAAGCCGGAGAGCGCAGAGGCCTGGGCTCCTCTTGGGACCCAGACACATGTCAAAGCGGGCTCTTTATCCCCTGCTCCAATCCTGCGGGCCAGGTTATTCCCGGTTTTGTGGCTTCCTGTTCCGGCGTGGAGTTTAAAGCGTGGCTTGTGTGGCCTTGGTGTGTACCAGCCCCGGGACTCCTTCCAACAGGGGCTTTGATTGGGACATCAATCGCCGGCCCTCATTCCGTCCGTCTGAGGAAAATCACCCGGCGCGTTTCTCCGGGACGCTTGGCTGCTCTCACTAGAGGACGTTGGCCAGACGTCCGATCTCCTATTCGGGTGTATTTATTGAGTGTTTACTGTGTGCGGTGCACTGTACTAAGCACTTGGGAGAGAACAATGCAGCAATAAGCTGACACATTCCCTCACTAGCTCCTTCATTTCTTCGGGATGGGCCACGAAGAGGTCTTTAACCTGCCACTTGCCAGCTCTGTGATCTCGGCCCAGTCTCTTGACTTTCCTGGGCCTCAGTTTCCTAACCTAATAATGATAATAATTATAGTGCTTGTTAAGCGCTTTCCATGTGCCAATCACTGTTTTAAGCACTGGGGTAGATACAAGTTAATGGGGACTTAACAAGTTAATGGGGTAGATACAAGTTAATGGGGTCTGTGAGCCCCTCCTGGGACAGGGACAGTGTCCATCCCGATTTGCTTGTATCAACCCCAGTGCTTAGTACAGTGCTTGGCACATAATAAGCACTGAACAAATTCTACAGTTAATTAATCAAGTTGGGCACAGTCCCTGTCCCACATGGGGCTCATATTCTTATCCCCATTTTACAGGTGTGGTCACTGAGACCAGAGAAGTGAAGTGACTTGCCCAAAGTCACACAGCGGACTTGTGGCAGGGCTGGGATGAGAACCCAGGTCGTTCTTACTCCCAGGCCCGGGCTCCCCTCTAAAATGAGGATGCCATACCTGATCTCCCTCCCTCTTATTCATTCATTCAATCATATTTAATGAGGGCTTACCATGTGCAGAGCACTGTACTGAGCACTTGGGAGATCCAATACAACAATAAACAGATACATTCCTTGCCCACAGTGAGCTTACAGTCTAGAGGGGGAGACACAAATGGGAGGGGCAAGTGGCAGAGCCGGGGTTAGTAGTCAGACCCTCTGTTCTGATTCCACCCCTCAAGGAGTTTCCTGTCTTATGCTGTCGAATCGTCTCTGACCCACAGCGACTCCATAGGCACCTCACTCCCAAAACGTCCCCCTTCATCTGCATTCGTTCTGGTAGTGGATCCATAGAATTTTCTTGGGGAAAAGAATCTGAAAGTGGTTTACCATAGCCTCCTTCCAAGTGGTAAACTTGAGTCTCCACCCTCGACTCTCTCCCGTGCCACTGCTGCCCAACACGGGGGAGTTTTGACTTGTAGCAGATGGTCTTCCACTCATTAGCCACTGCCCAAGCTAGGAATGGCTTGGTAGTCGAGGCTGGTAGAGGCCTGGCAACTCTCCAGGTGCCGACCTGAGCGGGAACTTAAGGAGCTTACAAACAAGTGTAAATAAAGTGCTCTACAAATCATAGGCCCTCATAACCCTTGATTGACTGGTTCACTTGATCTGCTTTATTTCTGCTCCACTCTCCTTGGTTTTTTTTATCTTCTCCAAGACAAACCGTAGGGGTATTTGACTTGAACCAGCGTGGGCTTACAGGTCGACCAGCGTCTCAGAGAAAGCCTGAGGCCGATCTAAAGTGGGCTTCCGGGTCGACCAGCATCTTACCAGAAGGTCTGGAGCCGATCTAAAGTGAGCTTACAAGTTGAACAGCATCTCACCAGAAGGCCTGGGGCCGATCCAAAGTGGGCTTACAGGTCAACCAGTGTCTTACCAGAGGCCTGGGGCCTATCCAAAGTGGGTTTTTACAGGTCAACCAGTGTTTTACCAGAAGGCCTGGGGCCAATCCAGAATGGGTTTACAGGTCAACCAGCGTCTCAGCAGAAGGCCTGAGGCCGATCTAAAGTGGGCTTCCGGGTCGACCAGAATCTTACCAGAAGGCCTGGAGCTGATCCAAAGTGGGCTTCCAAGTCAGCCAGCGTCTTACCAGGAGGCCTGGAGTCGATCCAAAGTGGGTTTACAGGTCAACCAGTGTTTTACCAGAAGGCCTGGGGCCAATCCAGAATGGGTTTACAGGTCGACCAGCGTCTCAGAGAAAGCCTGAGGCCGATCTAAAGTGGGCTGGAAGCATCTTACCAGAAGACCTGGAGCCGATCCAAAGTGGGCTTCCAAGTCAGCCAGCATCCTACCAGGAGGCCTGGAGTCGATCTAAAGTGGGTTTACAGGTCAACCAGTGTTGTACCAGAAGGCCTGGGGCCAATCCAGACTGGGTTTACAAGTCGACCAGCATCTCACCAGAAAGCTTGGGATCCTAAGCTCATTGTGGGCAGCGAAAGTGTCCCTTTATTTTTCTATTGTATTCTTCTAGTCGCATAGTTTGCACACAATAAGCACTCAAAAAATATGATGATTGAATGAATGGGGCCGATCCAAATTGGGCATACAGATTAGTGTGGCTCAGTGGAAAGAGGCTGGGCTTGGGAGTCAGAGGTCATGGGTTCGAATCCCCGCCCGCTCTGCCACTTGGCAGCTGTGTTACTGTGGGCAAGTCACTTCACTTCTCTGGGCCTCAGTTACCTCATCTGGAAAATGGGGATTAACTGTGAGCCTCACGTGGGACAACTTGATTACCCTGTATCTCCCCCAGTGCTTAGCGCAGTGCTCTGCACATAGTAAATGCTTAACAGATGCCAACATTATTATTATTATCGACCCACGTCTGTCAACCCAATTTGCTTGTATCCATCCCGGCACTTAGAACAGTGCCTGGCACATTGTGAGCACTTAATAAATGCCATCATTATTATTATTGTTATTAAGACCTGAGGGCCGAGGCCCAGCTAGATACAAGTTAATCAGGTTAGACACAGTCCCTCTCTCATGTGGGGTTCGCACTCTTAATCCCCATTTTTTACAGAGGAGGTAACTGAGAAGTGAAGTGACTTGCCCCAGATCACACAGCAGACAAGTGGTGGGGCTGGGATTAGAACCCTTGACCTTCTGACTCCCAAGCCCGTGCTCTATCCACTGTACCGTGCTGCTTCTCATACTGATGAAGTTCATTCATTCAATCGTATTTGAGCGCTTACTGTGTCCAGAACACTCTACTAAGCGCTTCTAAAATGGCTGATACGTTTCCCCTTTTATTCTCCCCTCGAGTGTTGACGGCCTTGTGAAGTTGTCATCCTGTCAGCAGAGCAGTTGAAGCCCCCTGGACTAATTGGTTTTATTTATTGTACCACCCAAGGAATTAGAGAATACCCCATTGAGGCATCCTCTGTCCATCAAAGTACAGCTGAAACACCGCAGGGTCAGTGTCAGTGCCCAACCCGATTTATCTGTATCCACCCCAGCGCTTAGTACAGTGCTTGGCCCATAGTAAGCGTTTAACAAATATCACAATTTTTATGATTATTACCACACCTCTTCCAGGAAGTCTTCCTCTTCTCCCAAGCTAGTCCCTCCCAATTCCCAGCTTGGTGTGTTCAAGTACAAACTTCACACTGAAACCATCATGGGGGGAACCCTTCTGTTCAGAACAGTGCTTGACACATAGCAATCGCTTAACAAATACCATTATTATTATAATGAGAAGCAGCATGGTGTAGTGGATAGAGCCTGGGCCTGGGAGACAGAAGGTCATGGGTTCCAATCCCCGCTCCCCCACTTTTCTGCTGGGTGACCTTGGACTAGTCACTTCACTTCTCTGGGCCTCAGCTTCCTCATCTGTAAAATGGGGATCGGGAGTGTGAACCCCATGTCGGACAGGGACTGTGTCCAACCCAATTATCTTGTACCTACCCCTGATCTTAGAATAGTGCTTGGCATATAGTAAGCACTTAACAAGTACCGTAATTATTATTAATGACTCCCGTGTCCACTCTGTTAGTAGTTACTCATGTAGGTATCTGTTTTTCTTTTCTGTCGGGAAGGAATTTTGTGTCAGTCTACTCTACTGTATTGTCAGTCCCTTGAGGATGCTGTTTATCAACTCAATTGTACTCTCCCAAGCACTTACTACAGTCCTCTGTACTCAGACTGTAAGCTCCTTAAGAGTAGAGGTAGTGTCTACCTCTATTGTCCTCTTCCAAGCATTCAGCACAGTGCTTTGCACCCAGTAGACTGTAACCTCCTTAAGGACATGGATCAATGCTCTAAATGCAGTAAACTGTAATCTCTTTAAGGACAGCGATCATGTCTTCCAACCCTACTGTGCTCTCCCCAGCATAGTACAGTGCTCTGCCCACAATTATCCAGTACATAGAATTGGTTGATTAATTAATCTCTTGCCAGAACTTTCTGTGAAGCTTGTGCCCAGGACACCCGCACCAGGAGGAAAAAGCCTGGAGAATGTTGTCTGAGGATGGAATCGTTATCACTTTGGATTAATCCTCAAATAATCCTCAACAAATCTCTTGCACTTTACACGACAGCCTGTTCGGTGGTAGAGTGAAGTTCTCAGGGGAGAACGTGACTTTAATCCATCCATCAGTGGTATTTGTTGAGCGCTTACTATGCGCAGAGCTCTGTATTAAGGTGCTGTGGATGCCTGTTTACTTGTTTTGATGTCTCTCTCCCACTTCTAGTCTGTGAGTCCGTTGTGGGCAGGGATTGTCTCTGTTGCTGAATTGTACTTTCTAAGGGTTTAGGACAGTGCTCTGCACACAGTAAGCGCTCAATAAATATGATTGAATGAATGAATGAATGAATGACTTGGGAGAGCGCAGCACAAGACTTAGCAGTAATGGCTGAGCGAAAGTGAGAGGGGAGAGAGAAATCCCAAAACGATCCAGGCGCCTGCGTTGTAGTGTTTGTGATTTATGGCCTTCCGTAGTTTATTTATTCACCACTTCCTCCTCCTGCCAGTAAATTATTTAAGCTTAAGCTATTTGAGGGAAGGGATCGTGTCTCCAAACTCTCTTGTCGTCCCCTAAGTGCTCAGTCCAGTGGTCTGGACAAAGTAGACTGGAAGCAACTTGAGGGCAGGGATCTTATCTACTCGATTGTACTCTCCCAAATGCTCAGTACAACATTCTGTGCCCTAAAGGCACTCTTTTGATTTAGTTATTATCCTAGAGAAAGAAGAACATCATCAGATAAGGTTTTAGACCCTGAGGTTTCAGGCCCGAACAGTGAATACAGTGTTTCTTTGTGATTAATTTCAGGGAAATTTGTTAGGGCCATTTAGCTAATATTCCGAGGCCTCGTAAACATGCAAATAGAGAACATTTTAATTTCTGGGAGTGATGAAGTGAGTGAAATATGTAGATGGTTTGCTGATTCTTTTTGCTGATTCATGCAGTCCTTTTTGGCGAAGCACCGTGGCCTAGTGGAAAGAGCAAGGGCTAGGAGTCAGAGGACCTGGGTTCTAATTCCAGCTCCACCGTTTGCTGTTGGACCTTGGGCAGATCACTTAACTTCTCTATGCCTCAATTTCCTCATCTGTAAAATGGTGATTTGGTACCTGTTCTCCCGCCTAGGACTGTGAGCCCCATGTGGGACAGGGACTGTGTTCACCCTGATTATCTGTTATCTACCCCAGTGCTTATGAGAAGCAACATGGTGCAGTGGATAGAGCCACAGACCTGGGAGTCAGAAGATCATGGGTTCTAATCCTGGCTCCATTCACTTCTCTGATTCTCAGTTCCCTCATCTGTAAAATGGAGATTAAGACTGTGAGCCCCATGTGGGATAGGGACTGTGTCCAACCAAATTTGCTTGTCTCCACCTCAGTGCTTAGTACAGTGCCTGGCACATTGTAAGTGCTTAGCAAATACCATAATTATTATTAATTCTTAATACAGTCACTAGCCTGAGGTAAGCATTTAACAAATAGCATACTTATTATTATTTTTCCTCACTGAGCCTCACTTTCATCTCTCTGTTTTCCTTGGGCACACACCCTCCCAATGCTTTCTCATCCGGCAGACCGCAGCTCTCCCCATCTTCAGAGTTCTACAAAGTTACATTTCCTCCCGAAGGCCTTCATTGAATCAGGATATTGATTGAGCGCTTACTGTAGTTAGCTGGATTTACTGAACGCTTAGTGGTGCAGAGCACTGTACTGAGTGTTTGGGAGTGGACGATAGAAAAATCAACAGACATATTCCCTGCCCACAGCGAGCTTACAGTCTATTGTATAATAATAATAATAATGGTATTTATTAAGCGCTTACTATGTGCAGAGCACTGTTCTAAGCGCTGGGGTAGATACAGGGTAATCAGGTTGTCCCATGCAGGCCACTGTACTAAACGCTGGGGAAATGATAATATAGTAGAGTAGCCAGACACGTTCCCTGCCCACAAAGAGCTTACAGTCTACAGGAGGAGTCAGATAGTAAAGTGAATAGTAGAATAGAAGGTTATGGATAGTGTTTAAGTGCTCACTATCTGACAAGCACTGTGCTAAGCACTGGGGTAGATACGAGATAATCGGGTTGGACCCAGTCCCTGTCCCACATGAGGCTCACAGTCTTAATCCCCATTTTACAGATGAGGTAACTGAGACCCAGAGAGTATCAGCATTTAAGGAGTACACGGCCAAGTTCGTAGTTGATGCAGAGGGGATATGAGGGCTTAGGGAAGGCTCCTTGGAGGAGGTGTGATTTTAGGAGGGTTTAATCTCACATCTTCCCAAATTATTTCACCTTTAGATGCTCCTTCAGTAATTCCTTGATACCTAAGCAACAGGTTTGTTTCCCGCTCCCTTCCAGCCACTGGTCTGGTCTCTGTTGGCTGGGGTCTCTGTCAGATTTATTGAGCGCCTTACTGTGTGCTGTGCACTATATTAAACGCTTGGGAGGGTACAATATGACAGAGCTGGTAGACATGTTACCCGCCCACAGCGAGCATACAGTCAAGAGGGAGATCATTAGCTTGGCCTAGTGGATAGAGCCCGGGTGTTCGAATCAGAAGGAGTTGGCTCTTAATCCCGGCTCTTGTCTGCTGTGTGACCTTGGGCAAGTTATTTCACTTCTCTGTGCCTCACTTACCTCATTTGTAAAATGGAGATTGAGACTGTGAGCCCCACGTGGGATAGGAACTG
The DNA here is from genome assembly GCF_004115215.2 of Ornithorhynchus anatinus. Taxonomy (NCBI): domain Eukaryota; kingdom Metazoa; phylum Chordata; class Mammalia; order Monotremata; family Ornithorhynchidae; genus Ornithorhynchus; species Ornithorhynchus anatinus. The sequence continues at coordinate 169,359,713 of NC_041729.1, forward strand.
TGTCCAACCTGATTAGCTTGTATAATAATAATAATTATTATTATTGTTACTAAACTCTAAAAATTGTAGGCCTATATCATCTCTGGAGAAAACTATGCTTTCTTTTTTATAGCTGGGTCCTCAGACCTATTTATAGATAAATTTGGAGAAGGGGGGAGTAGAACCGAGCAGTAGAGTAGTCATTTATCAAGATTGACATGAAAACAAATATTATTCTAGTAAGGAGAGGAAATTCTTTGTAAAGCCTGTTCAAGAAAGGCATTTAGTCTACCTCACCAGCTTCCTGAGGGTCTCCATCCAAATAAAATCAAACCGTTGTCCTAAATAAGGTCATTGCAAAAAACGATTAGGAAGCCGATGTGTCGACTCCTCTCTGAACAGAGTCGTCACAGTCCCATTTACATGGGCTGTTTTAATAGTCTTGAGGCCTCTAAGACAGCCCCGTTTGAAAAGCAAAATAATTTTGGCGATGGGTTCGATTGGCTCATGATTTCTCCCTCCTGGATGACAGTGGTGATTTATTTCCCTCCACCGAGTGATGGAGATGGTTTTATACAGGGGTCTCATTGCAGCTAAGCGAAGGAGAACATTCAGTGTCTGTGGGTTTTACAAACTTCCTTAGAAACAGACACCCATTAAGGTGTCATAGCTAATTGGGAGGGGAGCGACGAGTGCTTTAATGGGACAAAAATTCATGAGGCTTAGGTCATTAAAATGAGAAAGATTTGGGGTCTTTATTTACAAACTGAAAACAGAATGTACGTTTGCAGGGTGTGAGGGAAATACAGGGCTCATTGATCTCCAGTGACTACCTACCTTTCATCCATTCGTTCAGTTGTATTTATGGTATTTGTTAAGAGCTTACTAAGTGCCAAGCACTGTTATAAGCACTAGGGTAGATACAGGGTAGTCAGGTTGTCTCACGTGGGGCTCACAGTCTTAATCCCCATTTTACAGGTGAGGTAACTGAAGTACAGAGTAGTGAAGTGGATAGCCCAAGGTTACACAGCAGACAAGTGAAGGAGCCGGGTTAGAACCCATGTCCTCTAACTCCCAAGCCCGGACTCTTTCCACTAAACAAGCCACTCCAATCCATCTAACAGTCAGAACCCTACGTAGTCGCCGGTAACCTCTTCACTCATTCATTCAGTTGTATTTATTAAGCTCTGTGTGCAGATCATTGTACTAAGCATTTGGGACAGACAGTACAATACAACAACAAACAGTGACATTCCCTACCCACAACAAGCTCACCATCTTGTGGGGGAGACAGACATCAGTACAAATAAATGACAGATATGTGCATAAGTGCTGTGGGGCTAGGAGGGGGGAATGAAGGGAGCAAGTCAGGGTGATGCAGAAAGGAGTGGGAGATGAAGAAAAGGGGGCTTAGTCTGGGAAGGCCTCTTGGAGGGGATTTTCTTTTATCCATCATCTTTAGTTGTTCTGAACGCCTGCCGTGTGTGGAGCACGAGCTGATCGTCTGACTCTGCTCTTTTTTGTCTGCTTGTGGTGTTTCGGAATCTCTCTGTCTGCTTTTTCTTTGCCCCTCCTCAGCCAGGCCGGGATCAGAGAAGGGGCTCAGCACTCTCTCCCCCAACCCTGGCAGCCAAGGGGGAGGGGAGCCTGGCCTTGGCTCCAGCGATGTAGACGCCCTCCTCCAGAGGTGGTCAAGAAAGGGTTAAAGATGTCATCATTAATTATAATAAAAATAACTCCGGTACTTATTAAGTGCTCATTAAGTGGCAGGCACTGTACTAAGCACTGAGGTGGATGCAAGCAAATCAGGTCAGACACAGTCCCTGTCCCACATGTGGGCTCACAGTCTCAATCCCCATTTGACAGATGAGGACAGAGCACATAAGTAGCCAGAGCCCAGGCCTGGGAGTCAGAAGGACATGGGTTCTAATCCCGGCTCCGCCACTTGCTGGTTGTGTGACCTTGGACAAATCTCTTCACTTCTCTGTGCCTCAGTTACCGCATCTGTAAAATGGAGAGCCTCACCTGGGACAGGGACTGTGTCCAACTCAGCCAATCAGTCAACTCAAGTTAATCAGCCAGTGGTATTTATTGAGTGTTTACTATGTGCGGAACACTGTATTAAGTGCTTCGGAGAATTTAATACAGCAGAATTAGCTGATGTGTTCCCTGCCCCTAACGAGCTACCAGTCTAGAGTGATGATCCACACAGAATCAGCAATCCCATTTCTCTTCCAGCCATTTAGAAAGAGGGGGTGAAAATCTTTTAGTGGTAGATTAGCAGTAGCTGAAGTAAGCTATTTATTGTGCTCTCCCTGGTTCTTGTGCACTGAACTAAGTGATCCAGGTTTGTGTCAGTCAGTTGTATTAATTGAGCGCTCAGAGTGGGCAGAGCACTGTGCTAGGTACTTGGGAGAGTTCAATAAAGCAATTAACAGCCACATTCCCTGTCCACAATGAGCTAGCTTCCAGTCTAGAGGGAGTATCCTGGGCTGTGCTCAGTAGCTGGTGGTTTCTTGGGCAAGGATGAGTGGGGAGGGATTTCTGTGAACAGGAATAGCAGCATGGCTTAGTGGCTAGAGCTTGGGCCTGGAAGTCAGAAGGACCTGGGTTCTGATCCCAGCTCTGCCACATATCTGCTGTGTGACCTTGGACACGTCTCTTCACTGGACCTCAATTACTTCATCTGTATAATGGGGATTAAGATTGTGAGCCCCACGTGAGACAGGGACTGTGCCCAACTTGATTTTCTCGTATCCACCCCAGTGTATAGAACAGTGCCAGGCACATAGTAAGCGCATAGCAGATACCACAATTATTATAATTATAATAATGTCTGCTGTGCGACCTTGAGCAAGTCACTTGATTTCTCTGGGCCTCAGTTACCTCATCTGTAAAATGGGGATTAAGACTTTGAGCGCCATGTGGGACAGCAACTGTGTCCAATCTGATTAACTTGTATCTAGTATCTTGTATCCAGTGCTTAGTACAGTGTTTGGGATATAATAAGAGCTTAACAAGTACTATAATGATGAAGATTATTATTATTATTATTATTATTATTATGAGGGTCTTCTTCACGGTGGCTGCTGTGGTCACAAAAGGGGTATTGAAGTTCACCCTAGTTCTCTGCTCAGCCTATTTCATTAGTCAATTGTCATTATTTACAAAAGATAATCTTACTATTTAAAGCGTGTTTTGAGAGGAGGAGTAAATATGGGGCACGGGCAGAGTTTTTTGTGTTCCTGGTAAATGTAAAACAAGAAGCTCTGCTGAAATGTTGTGGTCTGTAAATGTAGTTAATATGGAAAAGATCCCTGCTGACATATGGAAACATGATAGAGTATAAATATCAGGAAACATGGATCTATGAGACACTGAAAATCTCATTTTTTTGACTGTTGTTATTAATATAATTATATTGTTAAGCTCTTATTGCAAGTCAAGCACTGTTTAAAGCACTGGGGTAGATATAAATCAATCAGGTAGGACACAATCCCTGTCCCTCGTGGGACTCAGCCTAAGGGGGAGGGAGAAGAGGTAATGAATTCCCATTTTGCAGTCGAGGAAACTTGAGGTCCAGCGAGGTGAAGTGACTTGCCTAAGGCCACACAGCAGGCAAGTGGCAGAGCTGAGATTTGAACCCATGTCTCATTCATTCATTCAATAGTATTTATTGAGCACTTACTGTGTGCAGAGCACTGTACTAAGCGCTTGGAATGTACAAATCGGTAACAGATAGAGACAGTCCCTGCCCTTTGACGGGGTTACAGTCTAATCGGGGGAGACAGACAAGAACGATAGCAATAAATAGAATCAAGGGGATGAACATCTCATTAAAACAATAGCAAATAAATAGCAAATAAATAAATCCTAACTCTCTAGCCCGGGCTCTTTCCACCAAGCCATGCCATTTCTCAATAAGTACTATCCATTGTTGATTGATAGCAGTGCTCTTTACTGAGTGCAATGCAGTCTACTAAGCATTGTGGAAAGTATGACAGGGCCCACTCTCTGCCTTCTATGAGCATTTAATGTGATGAAGGAGAGAGTCAGACAGAAAGTATTCTGTTATTATTATTATTATTATTATTCACCCTCAGTGGGAACAGGAGGAAGCGTAAAGCCACCACAGGAAGTTGAAGAAATAATTTTCCTTGTAATGAATAATAATAATCATGATGATGGTATTTGTTAAGTGCTTACTATGTACCGGTCACTGTTCTAAGCGCTGAGGTAGATAAAAGACAATCAGGTTGAACACAGTCCCCATTCCCCAAAGGGCTCACAGTCTTAATCGCCATTTTACAGATAAGGGAACCGAGGCACAGATAATTCATTCAGTCATATTTATTGAGCGCTTACTATGTGCAGAGCACTGTACTAAGCACTTGGAAAGTACAATTTGGCAGCACATAGAGACAAACCCTACTCAACAATGGGCTCACAGTCTAGAAGGGGAAAAAAGACAACAAAACACAACAAGTAGACAGGCATCACTGCCATCAAAATAGATTAATATAACCATAGATAAATGCTCATCATTAATAAAATAAATAGAGCAATAAATATGTGCAAATATATACAAGTGCTGTGGGGAGTAGAAGGGGGAAGAGCAGAGGGAGTAGGGGGAATGGGGAGGGGAGGAGGGGCAGAGGGAAAGGGAGGGCTCAGTCTTGGAAGACCTCCTGGAGGAGGTGAGCTTTCAGTAGGGCTTTGAAGTGGGGAGGAGAGCTAGTTTGGCCGATGTGAGGAGGGAGGGCATTCCAGGTCAGAGGTAGGACATGAGCCTGGGGTCGACAGCGGGACAGGCGAGAACGTGGCCCAGTGAGGAGGTTAGCGGCATTAGAGGAGCGGAGTGTGCAGGCTGGGATGGAGAAGGAGAGAAGGGAGATGAGGTAGGAGGGGGCAAGGAGATGGACAGCTTCGAAGCCAAGAGTGAGGAGTTTTTGCTTCAAGCGAAGGTTAATAGGCAACCATGGAGATTTTTGAGGAGGGGAGTGACATGCCCAGAGCGTTTCTGCAGAAAGATAATCTGGGCAGCAGAGTGAAGTATAGGCTGATGCAGGGAGAGACAGGAGGATGGGAGATCACTAAGGAGGCTGATGCAGTAATCTTGTCGGGTTATTATGAGAGATTTGTACCAGCGAGGTGGCATTTTGGGTGGAGAGGAAAGGGTGGATCTTGGCGATGTTGTGAAGGTGAGACTGACAGGATTTGGTGACAGATTGGTTGGGTGGGGTGAATGAGAGAACAGAGTCAAAGATGACACAGAGGTTGCGGGCTTGTGAGACGGGAAGGATGGTAGTGCCATCATAGTGACAGGTAAGTCAGGGAGAGGGCAGGGTTTGGGAGAGAAGACAAGGAGCTCACTCTTGTACATGTTGAGTTTTAGTGGCGTGCAGACATCCAGGTGGAGATGTCTTGGAGGCAGGAGGAGATACGAGCCTGGAGGGAGGGAGAGAAAACGGGAAGAGATGTAGATTTGGGTGTCATCTGCGCAGAGATGATACTTGAAGCCGTGGGAGCGAATGAGTTCACCCAGGGAGTGAGTATAGATGGAGAACAGAAGGGGACCAAGAACTGACCCTTGAGGAACCCCTACAGTTAGGGGATGGGAGGGGGAGGAGGAGCCCACGGAGGAGACCGAGAATGAATGGCCAGAAAGATGAGGAGAACCAGGAGAGGACGGAGCCTGTGAAGCCAAGGTTGGATAATGTGTTGAGGAGAAGGGGATGGTCCACGGTGTCAAAGGCAGCTGAGAGGTCGAGGAGGATTAGGATAGAGTAGGAGCCATTGGATTTGGCAAGAAGGAGGTCATGGGTGACTTTTGAGAGGGCCGTTTTGGTGGAGTGGAGGGGACGGAAGCCAGATTGGAGGGGGTCCAGGAGAGAGTTGGAGTTGAGGAATTCAAGGCAGCCAGTGTAGACGATTGGTTCTAGGAGTTTGGAAAGGAAGGGTAGGAGGGAGATGGGGTGATGACTGGGAGGGGTAGTGGGGTCAAGAGAGGGTTTTTTTTAGGATGGGGGAGACATGGGCACGTTTGAAGGCAGAGGGGAAGAAGCCGTTGGAGAGTGAGTGGTTGAAGATGGTAGTTAAGGAGGGGAAGAGGGAAGGGGTGAGAGTTTTTATGAGATGAGCGGAAATGGGGTCCGAAGCACAGGTGGAAGAGGTGGAATTTGTGAGGTGGGAGGAGATCTCTGAAGATACTGCTGGGAAGGATGGGAAAGTAGAAGAGAGGGTTGAGGGCGGGGGGAAAGGAGAAGGGGGAGGGGTGACTTTGGGGAGCTCAGACCTGATGGTGTTAATTTTCGTAATGAAGTAGGTGGCCAGATCGTTGGGGGTGGGGGGTGGGAGAAGGGGAGGAACAGGGGGCCTGAGAAGGGAATTAAATGTCCAGAACAACTGGCGGGGGTGATGGGCATGGATGTCAAGTGAAGATAAGTGAAGTGACTTGCCCAAGGTCACACAGCAGAAAAGTAACAGAGCTGGGATTAGAACCCTTGACCTTCTGACTCCCAGGCCCGGGCTCTAGCCACTAGTCTTTAGGATGGACATGAATGTGTAAGTGCTAAGGATGGATGATTGGTTAACTACCCTCTCCCTTGCCTCTGACAGAAATTAATCGGAGAAGTCTTCCTGGAGGAGGTGGGTGGGGGAAGCCATGGTTTGTGGAGACAAAAGGAGAGGTGGGAGGCGGAAGAGTCTCCCTGCCGTCGTCCCGACTTTGCGATTCTTGGACAGGTTGTGGGTTCCTCGGACCGGCCGACTCTCCCCTTGAGAGTCGTGTATACACACGCACAAATGTAAAATAAACAAGTCTGAGGGAAACACGTTGCAGGAAGAAACCCTCTGGACAGCTATTCTGGATATAAAGCTGCAGAGGTTTTAGTTTGATTACATTTTTTAAAAATGGTATCTGTTAAACACTCACTATGTGTCACACACCGCTCTTAAGCGCTGGGATAGATACAAGTTGATCAGGCTGGACCCAATCCCTGCCCCCCATGGGGGTCCCAATCTACACATTCTCCAGCTGACTGGGTAGGCAGGTCATCGTGAAGACAAACTTCCATTTGGCAAGAATTCATCTCTTAATCTAGATTTTTGTCTTCTGCAATTGGTTTATCGTTTCAGAGGAACTTGTAACTTTCCAAATGACTAATAAGATACATTTGGAAAGGAAGGAGGTTCTTTTAATTGAAACTCCAAGCAAGCCAGTCAGATTCAATTAAAAGGTTTAAGTTTTAAGTGATAGGAGCCATTACGCTCTTGATTCCATAGCTTCTGGCCACCTGGGAGACAGAATTTGGAGCTGGGTTCTCCTTAGATAATGAGTAAATCTTCATCATTGTCCAGTGGTATTTATTGAGCACTTAGTGTGTGCGGAACACTGTAGAGAAGCAGCGTGGCTCTGTGGAAAGAGCCCGAGCTTGGGAGTCGGGAGTCGTGGGTTCTAACCCATGCTGTGCCACTTGTCAGCTGTGTGACTGTGGGCAAGTCACTTCACTTCTCTGTGCCTCAGTTACCTCATCTGTAAAATGGGGATTAACTGTGAGCCTCACGTGGGGCAACCTGATTACCCTGTATCTACCCCAGCGCTTAGAACAGTGCTCTGCACAGAGTAAGCGCTTAACAAATACCAACATTATTATTACCAAGCACTTGGGAGCATCATAATCGTATGAAACGCTTCTCATGTGTCAAAGGGGAGTTTTGACTTGTTGCAGATGGCCTTCCACTCACTAGCCACTGGCCAAGCTAGGAATGGAATGGACAGGCCTCGGCTTCACTCTCCCTCCCATAGTTCAGACTGGTAGAGGACTGGAAACTCTCCAGGTGCCATCCTCAGAGGGGAGCACTGACGAAGTTATTCAGGTTGGACACAGTCCCTATCCCACATGGGGCTCACAGTCGTCATCTCCATTTTACAGATGAAGGAACCGAGGCCCAGAGAAGTGAAGTGATTTGCCCAAGGTCACACAGCAGACAAGTGGAAGAGCTGGGAAAAGAATCCAAGCTGTGGACTGTGTCCATGTGGTAAAGTCTGTCTCTCTAAGCTATAAGCTCATTGTGGGCAGGGGATGTGTCTGTTTATTGTTATATTGAACCCTCTCAAGTGCTTAGTACAGTGCTTTTCACACAGAAAGAGCTCAAGAAATATGATAAACTGACTTATTATCTTGTATCTACCCCAGTGCTTAACAAATTCCATTAAAAAGAGAAAGAATGCAAGTTCACTGCCTGCAAAGTAGTCTTACTTGAATGGAGACGACAGACAACCATTAATTCCCAAGATGGGAGAAAATCGATCGGTCAGTGGTAATGATTGAGCACTTGCGTGCAGAGCATTGTTTTGAGCACCTGGGAGAGTACTAGGTGCAGCACAGCCTAGTAGAAAGAGCAAGGGCCTAGGTGTCAGAGGACCTGGGTTCTAATCCCACCTCTGCCACTTGCCTCCCGTGTGACCTTGGGTAAGTCACTAAATTCTGTTAGCCTTAGTTCCCTTATCTGTAAAATGGGGATTTGATATCTGTCCTCCCTCCTGTTTACAATGTGAGCCCCATATGAGACCTGATGATCTTGTATCTATCCCAGTGCTTAGTACAGTCCTTGGCATATAATAAGTGCTGAACAAGTGCCATTATTATTATTATTAATAAAATATAGTAGAGTTGGAAGACATAATCTCTGCCCATAACAGGCTAACAATCCAGAGAAATACATCAAGATTATTTTTTAAGCACTTTCTGAGTGCAGAGCACTCTATTAAGTGCATAGGAGAGTAATAATAATAATAATAATGTTGGTATTTGTTAAGCGCTTACTATGTGCAGAGCACTGTTCTAAGCCCTGGGGTAGATACAGGGTAATCAGGCTGCCCCACGTGAGGCTCACAGTCTTAATCCCCATTTTACAGATGAGGTAACTGAAGCACAGAGAAGTTCAGTGACTTGCCCAAGGTCACACAGCTGACAAGTGGCAAAGCCGGGATTCAAACCCAAGACCTCTGACTCCCAAGCCCGGGCTCTTTCCACTGAGCCACGCTGCTTCCCAATAGACATGGTTCCTGTCCACAAGGAGTTTGTGCCTATAGAGACAGACACACCCTAAAATAGAATAGGAGGATAGTAATAATAATAATGATGATGGTATTTGTTAAGCGCTTACTATGTGCCAAGCTCTGTTCCAAGCTTTGGGGTAGATACAAGGTCATCAGGTTGTTTCATGTGGGGCTCACAGTCTCAATCCTCATTTTACAGATGAGGTCACTGAGGCTCAGGGAAGTGAAGTGGCTTGCTCAAGGTCACACAACAGTCAAGTGGCAGAGCCGGAATTAGAACCCAAGTCCTCTGACTCCCAAGCCCGTGCTTTTACCACTAAACCATGTTGCTTCTCTAATAGTAAAATAGTAAAGCAGAATATAGGAAATAGTAGAGTATAGAAAGTAATACAAAGCTGTAACTCGTTGTGGGCCGGGATTGTGTCCATTTATTGTTAGATTGTCCTCTCCCCAGTGCTTAGTACAGTGCTCTGTCCACGGTAAGTGCTCAATAAATATGATTGAATGAATGAATGAAAGAAATACAAGAAATAGCTAAAAGAGTAATTACATATTTGTATCTTTGATTAATCAAATAAATAGAAAGTTGGCCTATGAACAATAAGGTACAGAAGTGGTGAGTATGGATTTTGGGAATTTTTCAGGGAATGACCTCTTTAGCACTTACTGTTCATTCATTCAATCGTGTTTATTGATCTTTTACTATGTGTGGAGCGCTGTACTAAGCGCTTGGGGGAATGCAACAATAAAGGGACACATTTCCTGCCCATAATGACCTTGGAGTAGGGAGAGACAGGAGTCAGGGAGGTCAGAGAGGAGGATGATGCAGTCATCAACGCGTGATGGGATTAATTTTTGGATTAACACTATCGGGTTGCATTTAGGATGAAGAAGAAAGGGCGGATTATAGTGATGTTGTGAAGGTGGAACCGACGGGATTTGGGGACAGATTGAATATGAGGTTGAATGAGAGAGATGAGTCAAGGATAATGCCAAGTTTACAAGGTTGTGAGACAGGGAGGATGGTAGTGATGCCTACAGTGACAGAAAAGTCAGGGGAGGACAGGGAAGATGAAGACTTCTGTTTTGAACGTGTTAAATTGAATCACCTTTCGTTTCAACCTTCCACCTGTCCCAGGCCGGGAGAAGTTGAAATGACAATAATATTTAGCTTGGTCTACGTTTCCTAAACCTATTCACATCGATGATCTCATCTGAGGTTCACAACATCCCTGTGAGGTAAGAGAGGCAGATGTTGCTATCCCCATCTTCTAGACATGTCTACTAATGCGTTGGAACACTCTCTACTGCTCTGAACACAATTAGGCACTCAATAAATAGTGCCTGATTGATGGTGCTCAGCTTCACTGCTTATAGACTGGCTCTGCCGCTTTTCTGCTGGGTGACCTTGTGGAAGTCACTTCACTTTTCTTTGTCTCAGTTACCTGATCTGTAAAATGGAGATTGAGACTGTGAGCCCCAAACCTAATTTGCTTGTATCTACCCCAGCACTTAGTACAGTGTCTGGCACACGGTAAGCACCGATTAGACTGTAAGCCCGTCAATGGGCAGGGATTGTCTCTATCTGTTGCTGAATTGGACATTCCAAGCTCTTAGTACAGTGCTCTGCACATAGTAAGCGCTCAATAAATATTATTGAATGAATTGAATGAACTTAACAAATACCACAGTTATTTGTTCATGGATATATTCAATTGTCCTTTTGTTTATTTAACGAAGTCCTCCTGGCATCTGTATTACAACATGGTTTCTCTCGTTCTCTCTCCTGCTGGTCTCCCACATCCGGCCATGAGCTCCTGGAGGGTTGGGGGCATAAGCTTTGTTTCTGCTGTGCGTGGCTTAGTGGATAGAGCACGGGCTTGGGAGTCAGAAGGTCATGGGTTCTAATCTCACTTCCTCCACCTGTCTGCTCTGTGGCCTCGGACAAGCCACTTACGCTTCTCTGTGCCTCAGTTACCTCATCTGTAAAATGGGGATGACGACTGTGAGCCCCAAGCTGGCAGGAGCGTATCCAACCTGATCTGCTTGTATCCATCCCAGAGCTTAGTACGGTGCCTGGCACATAGTAAGCACATAACAGATATCCTCATTATTATTATTATTCTCCCTCTCTCACATTCTTTACAGTGCTCAGGGGGCTCAGTAACTCTCGTTGATTGAGACTGGAGCCTATAAATTGTAAGGTCGCCAAGATCCGCCCTTTCCTCTCCACCCAAACGGCTACCTTACTATTGCGGGCTCTCGTTATATCCCGGCTAGACTACTGTGTCGGCCTTCTCTCTGACCTCCCTTCCTCCTCTCTCGCCCCGCTCCGGTCTATTCTTCACTCCGCTGCCCGGCTCATCTTCCTGCAGAAACGATCTGGGCATGTCACTCCCCTTCTTAAACAACTCCAGTGGTTGCCTATCGACCTCCGCTCCAAACAAAAACTCCTCACTCTAGGCTTCGAGGCTCTCCATCACCTTGCCCCTTCCTACCTCTCCTCCCTTCTCTCTTTCTACCGCCCACCCCGCACGCTCCGCTCCTCTGCCGCCCACCTCCTCGCCGTCCCTCGGTCTCGCCCATCCCGCCGTCGACCCCTGGGTCACGTCCTCCCGCGGTCCCGGAACGCCCTCCCTCCTCACCTCCGCCAAACCGATTCTCTTTCCCTCTTCAAAACCTTACTTAAAAATCACCTCCTCCAAGAGGCCTTCCCAGACTGAGCTCCTCTTCCCCCTCTACTCCCTCTGCCATCCCCCCTTTACCTCTCCGCAGCTAAAGCCTCATTTTCCCCTTTTCCCTCTGCTCCTCCACCTCTCCCTTCCCATCCCCACAGCACTGTACTCGTCCGCTCGACTGTATATATTTTCGTTACCCTATTTATTTTGTTAATGAATTGTACATCGCCTCGATTCTATTCAGTTGCCATCGGTTTTTACGAGATGTTCTTCCCCTTGACGCTGTTTAGTGCCATTGTTCTTGTCTGTCCGTCTCCCCCGATTAGACTGTAAGCCCGTCAAACGGCAGGGACTGTCTCTATCTGTTGCCGACTTGTTCATCCCAAGCGCTTAGTACAGTGCTCTGCACATAGTAAGCGCTCAATAAATACTATTGAATGAATAAGGTCGTTGAGGGCAGGGAATGTGTCTGTTTATTGTTATGTTGTACTCTCCCAAACGCTTAGTACAGCGCTCTACACACACTAAGCACTCAAAAAATACAACTGGCTGACTGACTGAGATCAAATGGCACCCATGATCTCTTGGAACGCTTCCCTACAGTCCTCCAGGATTCATCCAGTGTCCAAAAAAGTTTTCTCTCTCCACTCAGTCGGTTTCCAGGGTGTCTGCTGAGGTAGGTGCCGGGGTTGGGGTTGGTGCGGGGAGAAGGATCCTCTGCTTGCTGAGCTAAACTCTTCTCAGGAAATAATTAATTTGGGCTATTTACTGAGGGCTCACTGTGTGCAGAGCTCTGTACTAAACGGATGGGAAAGTGCAGTATCATAGAATTGATAGACACCATCCCAGCCCACAAGGAGCTTAAAGGCTAGAGGGGAAAATATATAAATTAGAGATTAGAAACAAAACAATAAATCTGTTGGGGATGCTGTGTCACCTGGACTCGAAGTCTATGACTTCATCAAGTAGCGGTAATGATCACGGTGGGATTTAAATGCTTACCTTGTGCCAGTCACTGTACTAAGAGTTGGTGTAAATTTAAGGTACTCAGGAAAGACCCTCTCTCTGTTCCTCATGGGCTTACAGTCATTCATTCATTCATTCATTCAATCGTATTTATTGAGTACTTACTGTGTACAGAGCGCTGACTGCGAGAACCAGCACGGCCCACTGGAAAGAGTCCGGGTCTGGGAGCCGGAAGACCTGGGTTCTAATACTGCTCCACCACTTACCTGTTGTGTGATCTTGGGCAAGTCGCTTCATTTCTCTGGGCCTCAGTTATCTCATCTGCAAAACGGGGATTCAGACCCCGTTCTCCCTCCTACTTAGACTGTGAAAGCCCCATTTGATGATCGAGTATCTACCCCTGCGCTTAGTACAGTACAGTGCTTGGCGCATAGTAAACAACGAATTCCACAATTATTTTTATGATTATTATTAATAAAGATGTTAAATCCCCATTTTACAGGTGAGGAAACTGAGGCCCACAGAAGCTAAGTGCCTTATGCAAGGTCACAAGATGACTGACCACTTCAGACACTGCTCTTCCTCCCCTCCCCATCGCCCCTACTCCCTCCCTCTGCTCTACCCCTCCTCTCCGCCCCACAGCACTTGTGTATATATGTACATATTTATTATTCTATTTATTTTATTAATGATATGTACATATCTATAATTCTATTTATTTATAGTGGTGCTACTGATGCTTGTTTACTTGTTTTGATGACCGTCTCCCCTCTTCTAGACTGTGAGCCCATTGTTGGGTGGGGATTGCCTCCATTTGTTGCTGAATTGTACTTTCCAAGCGCTTAGTACAGTGCTCTGCACACAGTAAGCGCTCAGTAAATATAATTGAATGAACGAATGAATGAAGATGCTTGAGAAATGCAGAGTAAAGTGGCACCTTCCCCACCTGCAAGGAGTTCGTATTCAAATGAATTATTTTCCTGAAGGTTTGCTTGAGGTAAATTTCCCCTTCCTAAGTCTTAAAAGCTCCATTAGACAGGTGACCTAATTAGAGGATGATTTTTTCACCTCTATGAAAGAGAGGTAAAAGTAATTCCAACCTATTTCTGACTTAGAACAGCGGACCCTTGGTTTCGTCTGTTGCCCAAAATAGAGCAAGCAAGCGGTTAAAATGAAGGGATTCAATGAGTGGTGAGTTGGTGCTAAGCGCTGCGGAAGACGTGAGAAGCAGCGTGGCCTCGTGGATAGAGCCCGGGCCCGGGAGTCAGAAGGATCTGGCTTCTAATCCCGGCTCCCCCGCTTGTCTACTGTGTCACCTCGGGTAAGTCACTTCACTTCTCTGGGCCTCAGTGACCTCATCTGTAAAATGGGGGGTAAGACTGTGAGTCCCATGTCCGACAGGGACTGTGTCCAACCTGATTATCTTGTATCTACTCCAGTGCTGAGAACAGTGTCTGACATGTAGTAAACACTTAGTAAACGCTATTGTTATAATTATTGTGATCATTATTACCAGGCCCATTCCAGTCCCACCTGGGGCACACGGTCTAGGCGGTAAGTTTTATACCGCGATGATCAGAACGATTACAAAATGGCATCCAGGTAAAGTCTTAAATTGGACCCAAGAGTCCTAGGGGAGAGTTGAAATATAAACTGGGCAATTACTTTGTCCAAAGCAGCAGGACCTAGTGGGTAGAGCAAGGGCCCGGGAGGCAGAAGGACCTGGATTCTAATCCTGGCTCCACCACTTGTCTGCTGTGTGACCTTTCTCACTGATGCCTGTCTACTTGTTTTGATCTCTGTCTCCCCCGCTTCTAGACTGTAAGCCCGGTGTAAGCAGGTATTGTATCTATTGCTGAATTGTACTTTCCAAGAGCTTAGTACAGTGCTCTGTACAAGGTAAGCGCTCAATAAATATGATCGAATGAATGAATTATACTAATTATAATAATAGTTGTGTTTAAGCGCTTACTATATGCCAAGAACTGTACTAAGTACTGGGGTGATTACAAGCAAACTGGGTTGGACACAGTCCAACTTCACTTCTCTGTGCCTCAGTTCCCTCATCTATAAAATGGGGATGAAGACTGGGAGCCCCATTTGGGACGTGACTCTATTTATTGTCCTTGACTCTATTTATTGCCATTGTTCTTGTCTGTCTGTCTCCTCGATTAGACCGTAAGCCCGTCAAACGGCAGGGACTGTCTCTATCTGTTGCCGACTTGTTCATTCCAAGCGCTTAGTACAGTGCTCTGCACATAGTAAGCGCTCAATAAATACTATTGAATGAATGACATGGTCTGTGCCCAATCTGAATTACTTGTATCTACCTCAGCACTTCATACAGGGCCTGGAACATAGTAAGTGCTTAATAAATACCATAAAAATTTTAAAAAAGCAAATTTCTTGTAATAGTAACTTCGGGCTCCTCCTTTCTGAAAGCGGCAGCCATTATTTGGAAAGCCTAAACAGGTCTAAAAATTAAAATCTTATTCATTTATAAAAATTACAAGGTGCTTGAGGTCAGATATCACGACTGCCTGCTTTATATTACCTTCCTGGTGCTTAGTATGGTAGTATGAATGATGGTATTTGTTAAGTGCTTACTATGCATAAAGCACTGTTCTGAGCACTGGGGGAGATACAAGGTGATCAGGTTGTCCCACATGGGACTCACAATCTTAATCCCCATTTTACAGATGAGGTAACTGAGGCACAGAGAAGTGAAGTGATTCGCCCAAAGTCACACAGCTGACAAGTGGCAGAGCCGGAATTTGAACCCATGACCTCTGACTCCCCAGCCCGGGCTCTTTCCAATGAGCCTCGCTGCTTCTCTGAGCCACGCAGCAATACTCTTTGCTGGTACTACTCAGCAAATAGTAAGCACTCAATAAATAACAGCATGGCCTGATGGAAAGAGTACAGACCTGGTAGCAAAAGACCTGGATTCTAATCCTGACTCTGCCTCTTTTCTGCACCATAGAAAGAGCTGCGGTGGATACGAGCAAATTGGTTTGGACACAGTCCAACTCCACTTCTCTGTGCCTCGGTTCCCTCCTCCGTAAAATGGGGATACCCACGCTTTGTCCCCTCAGACCATGAACCCCATGTGGGACGGGACTGTGTTTGATGTGATTATCTTGTAACTACCCTGGCACTCAGTAGAGTGTTTGGCAGGTAGTAAATGCTAAATAAACAGCATTACAATAAGAGCTGTGGAGCTGAAGTGGATGGGGGGGGGGGCGAGTATTAAAGTGCTTAAGGGCTACAGACCCAAATCCATGGACAATACAGAAGGGTGGGTAAATATGGTGTGGAAATGAGGTTTTAGTCCGAGAAGGCCTCCTGGAAGAGATGTGATTTGGGGAGGGCTTTCAAGGTGGGGAGAGTGGTGGTCTGTTAGATAGTCATTCATTCATTCATTCATTCATTCATTCATTCAATCATTTCTGTTGAGCGTTTACTGTGTGCAGACCACTGTACTAAGCACTTGGAAGAGTACAATATAAGGGTAACCAGACCCATTCCCTGTCCACAATGGGCTTACAGTCTAGAGGGGGGGAGACAGACAGCAATACAAATAAATGAAATTACGGATACGTACGTAAGTACTGCGGGCTGGGAAGGGAGAAGAGCAACGGGAGCAAGTCAAGGTGACGCAGAAGGGAGTGGGAGATGAGGAAAAGTGGGGCTTAATCTGGGAAGGCCTCTTGGAGGAGATGGGCCTTCAATAAAACTTTGAAGGGGGGGAGAGTCATTGTCTGTCAGATTTGAGGAGGGAGGAGATAAGACTGTAAGTTCGTTGTGGGCAGGGAATGATGTGTCTGTTCATTGTTGTGGTGTACTCTCCCAAGTGCTTAGTACAGTGCTCTGCACACAGTAGACGCTCAATAAATACAATTGAATGAAAGAATGAATATAACGGAGGAGGGAGTTAATAATGGTATTCATTAAGCGCTTATTTTGTGCCAAGCACTGTTGAAGCAGGACGTAGACAAGTGGTCAGCGGCGAGACATCTTCCACTTTGTATCAGTGGTGATTTTCTCTTCTTCCTATCCCAGTCCTTAATACAGTGCTTGGAACATCATTAGCGCTCATCAGATACCACAGTGCTGATCGTTATTGCCACTGATTGATCGGTCTATTGCTGGATTGGAGTCTCCCGTAGAGACGGGCAGATCCGCTTGGAGGCGTGGATTCTAAAGCCGGTGGCTTGCTCAGCATCACTCATAATAATAATGTTGGTATTTGTTAAGCGCTTATTATGTTCCGAGCACTGTTCTAAGCGCTGGGGTAGACACAGAGGAATCAGGTTGACCCACGTGGGGCTCACAGTCTTCATCCCCATTTTACAGATGAGGGAACTGAGGCCCAGAGAAGTCAAGTGACTTGCCCACAGTCACATGTTCTCCGGTCCCTCTGGACACATCGTGGACAGGGAATCTGTCAGTTTATTATTATATTGTACTCTCCCTAGCGCTTAGTACACTGCTCTGCACACAGTAAGTGCTCAAATACGACAGAGTGAATAACTGTCGTGTACCCACTGGGGCCGGAGCGCAACGAGCTAGCAGGCGGGCAGAGGTGAAGTGCAAGGCCAAGTAGCCGCGGAGGGCTTTGACCAAGCACAGACCCCGCTGACGGGTGCAGTGATGGATGCCCAGGGCCCACGCCGGACTGGACCTCGTTGGCCCAGGGCTCAGCCCTTAGAACAGTGCTTGGTACATAGTAAGCGCTTGCAAATATCATCATCATTATCATTAGTCTTCCCCGCCCACGTTCACCGGAGATTTTTCCGGATTCCCAACAGGCCCGTCCACCTCGCAGGACCCTCCTTCCCTCAGACGCCTTCCCCGTCCGCGGCCCGGCCTCGGCAGCCGCAGCCCACCCGATCTTTGACTTCCGTTGGAGCCGCTCTGATGGCAGTGGTTTGCAGAGCTCTGAACCCAAACCCCTGACAAACCGGGAGGTGGTGAAAACTTTTTTTTGATTTAATGGCATTTGTTAAGCGCTGACGATGTACCAGGCGCCGTACTGACCGCCGCGATGCGTACGGGTTGATCAGGTCGGACACGGTCCCTGTCCTACATAGGACTCACAGTCTTAATCAAGTCTGGATCAAGTCTTAAAAGTTGTCTCTTTACAAACCACAGATCTGGAAAAGCCTAGGTGGAATGGTGGAAAAACGTCCATGTGGCACCAACTTGAAACGATTAGAGTCCTAGGTAATTACCAGCCTGGCTTTGTTAAGAACAGATCCTGTCAGATAATCTAATTTCCGGGCTCAGAGCAATGGATCTGGTCAACAGGGGAAAGCATTTGACGTAATTTATCTCCACTTTACCAAGAGTGAAGAGTCTGTCTCGTGTCAGCAACCTAGGAAAATAGAATATCGTAGACCCTATTCATGCTAAATTGTTTTTTGTTGTTTGCTTGTTTTTTTCATGGTATTTCTTAAGCGCTTACTTTGCACGAGGTACTTTTCCAAGCGCTGGGGTAAAAATAATCAGTTTGGTCACAGTCCCAGCCCCCCATGGGGCTCACAGTCTCAATCCCCATTTTACAGATGAGGTCGCCGAGGCCCAGAGAAGTGAAGTGACTTGTCCAAGGTCACCCAGCTGACAGGTGGCAGAGCCGGGATTAAAAGCTAGGTCCTTCTGACTCCCAGGCCAGTGCTCTATCCACTCCGCCAAGCTGCTTCTCAGCCCGGGTGGCAGACATCTCATCGTCCATCACGCTGTTTCAAGGCCAACTTGAAGGAGGCCCCTGGAGATCTGTTTCGATTCTTTGTGTTTCTGGGAGAGACCAACAACTGTCGTGGAGAAGATAGGGTGCAATAGTAGCTGAGGTCTTTGTTGTCCAACAAGATGGGAGACAGTGTGGCCTAGTGGAAAAATCTGGGAACTGGGAATCGGTGGCCTGGGTTCTAATCCCAGCTCGGCACTGGCTTGTTGTGTAATCTCAGGCAGGTTACTTAACCTCTCGGGTCCTCTGTTTCCTCAATCGGTTCATGGCATTTATTGAGCGCTTACTGAATGCAGAGCACTGTGCTAAGCAGTTGGGAGAGCTTTTCGTAGACAGGGAATGTGTCTGTTTTTTGTTCTATTATACTCCCCCTAGCGCTTAGTACAGTGGATGAAGGGTGGACTGAAGCGGGGAGAGACAGGAGGTTGGGAGATCAGAAGTGATGCAGTAATCCAGTCGGGATATGATGGGTGACTGTACTAACGTAGTAGCGGTTTGGATGGAGAGGAAAGGGTGGATCTTGGGTTGTGAAGGGGAGACCGGCAGGTTTTGGTGACGGATTGGATTGTGGGCTGAATGAGAGAACGGAGTCAAGGATGACACCAAGGTTGTGGGCTTATGATGATGATGATGATGATGGCATTTATTAAGCGCTTACTATGTGCAATGACTGTTCTAAGCTCTAGGGAGGATACAAGGCGATCAGGTTATCACAAGTGGGGCTCACAGTCTCAATGTCCATTTTACAGATGAGGTAACTGAGACACAGAGAAGTGAAGTGACTTGCCCAGAGTCACACAACTGACAAGCGGCAGAGTCAGGCTTTGAACCCATGACCTTTGACTCCCCAGCCCCAACTCTTTCCACTGAGCCACACTTATGAGACTGGAAGGATGTTAGTGCCGTCCACAGTGACAGGAAAGTCAGGGAGAGGACAGGATTTAGGAGGGAAGAGAATGAATGGAATGTTTGAATTGAAAGTTTGTTTATGCACAGTTCTTAGTACAGTGCCTGGCACATAGAAAGCACTTAACAAATACCATTTTTTTTTCCAAAAATAAAGCTCTCAGTGAGCCTTGGGGACGAGAAATGAGAGGATCATGGGGGACCCAGCCCCTGTCCCACACAAGACTTACTGTCTCTTTCCCTCGTGAGCCCCCCTGAACCCCTAAGTTCACAGCTGACCTTTCTGGGCAACATGAACATTTATTTACCAGGGCACAGAAGGTGAGAGCACAGTTCAGCTCCCAGTACAGTGTTTTGGATGTAGGAAGAGGCCAGTACAGTGTTTTCTACTTAATAGGCCTCCAATACGTGTCTCTGCCAAAAAACAAATAAGGTGGATTTTAAGGAAAACAAACCTCAAAGCCATGGTAAAAATGATTTGTCCCAAGTATACATCACTCTCCCATAAAACTGTTATAAGTGAGCATTTTCCATAGACTATCACTGGTAAATTAAGGAACCGTCGTCATAATCAGAGGTCATGGGTTCAAATCCCAGATCTGCCCCTTGTCAGCTATGTGACTGTGGGCAAGTCACTTCACTTCTCTGTGCCTCAGTTCCCTCATCTGTAAAATGGGGATGAAGACTGTGAGCCTCACATGGGACAACTTGATTACCCTGTATCTACCCCAACGCTTAGAACAGTGCTCTGCACATAGTAAGCGCTTAACAAATACCAACATTATTATTATTATTATAATAATGTTGATAGTAATAATTGTGGCACATGTAAAGTGCTTACTCGGTGCCAGGCATTGTTCTAAGCAATGGGGTGGATACAAGCTAATCAGGTTGGACACAGTCTCTGTTCCACATGGAGTTCCCCATTTTACAGCTGAGGTAACTGAGGGCCAGAGAAGTGAAGTGACTTACCCAAGGTCCCACTGCAGACAAGTGGCAGAGTTGGGATTAGAACCCAGGTCCTTCTGACTCCCAGATCTGTGCTCTATCCATTATGCCATGTTGCAAATAATTTACAGATAAAAGAGAAAGGACAAATGGAAATGTGGTTGAGTAAAAGTTTCTAGTCCCTGCTCTGGCACTGGCTAACCGGTGACCTCAGGCAAGTCGTTGAATCTGTTTGTTCGTCTGTGTCCTATCTGATTACTTTGCATCTTCCCCAGAGCTTGACAATCAATCACTCAATCAGTGGTATTTATTGAACACTTACAGTGTGCAGAACACTCTACTAAGCGTTTGGGAGAGAACAGTGTAACAGAATTAGCAGACACGTTCCCTGCCTGTCCTGAGTTTACTCGCTAAAGAGGGAGACAGACGTTAATATGAATTAATAAGTCATTTAAAATATAAAATTTAAAGATACGTACAGAAGTACTGTGGGGTTGGGGGTGGGGAGGATAACACGTGTCCACAGGTCACAGGTTGGAGTACGTAGGTGATGCAGAAGGGAGAGGGAGCCGGAGAAAAGAGGGCTTCATCGGGGAAGGCCTCTTGGAGGAGGTGTGACCTCGCTGAGAAGCAGCGTGGCTCAGTGGAAAGAGCCTGGGCTTTGGAGTCAGAGGTCATGGGTTCGAATCCCGCCTCAGCCACTTGTCAGCTGTGTGACTTTGGGCAAGTCACTTCACTTCTCGGTGCCTCAGTTTACCTCATCTGTAAAATGGGGATTAAAAAACTGTGAGCCCCACATGGGACAACCTGATTCCTCTCTGTCTACCCCAGCGCTTAGAACAGTGCTCGGCACATAGTAAGCGCTTAACAGGTACCCACATTATTATCAATAAGGCTTTGAGGGTTGAGAGAGTGGGGGTCTGGTGTCTAGGGAGGGGGAGGGAGCTCGAGGTCAGGGGGAGGAGGTGGGAAAAGGGTCGGCAGCGAGATAGACGAGATGGGGGTCCGGTGAGGAAGCTGGCGCTAGAGGAGCGGAGGGTGAAGGGCAGGGCTGGAGTAGGAGATCAGGGAGGTGAGGTGGGTCGGGGCGAGCTGATTGAGGGCTTCAAAGCCGAAGCTGAAGAGTTGGTTTGATGTGGAGGAGGATGGGCAGCCTTTGAAGGTTCTTGAGGATTGGGGAGACATGAACTGAACTGTTTTGTTGGTAAAAACTATGTTGGCACCTAGTAAGCACTTAATATAGCCTTCTGGTTGTTATCAATTAATCAATGATAGTTAGTAGTAGTAACAATAATAGTAATTGGGACTTTTGTTAAGGGCTTTGTGCCCAACACTGTACTAAGCATTGGGGTAGGTACAAGATAATCAGGTCCCAACTGGGGCTCACATTCTAACTAGGAGGAAGACTAGGTACTGAATCCCATTTTGAGGTCCAGGGAATAATAATAATAATAATAATGGTGGTATTTGTTAAGCGCTTACTATGTGCCAAGCACTGTTCTAAGCACTGTCGTGAATTGACTTGCCCAAGATCACACAGCAGATGAAAGGAGGACCAGGGATTCGAACCCAGGTCCCCAGGCTTCCAGGCCTGGGCTCTTTCCATTAGGCCATGCTGTCTCTCAGTATTTACCGTTAGTAGTATTAAAGGCGTTAGGACTTTCGCAGCGTGGCCTAGTGGTTAGAGCACATTGCTGGGAGTCAGAAGGACCAGTGTTCTAATCCCAACTCCGCCTCTTGTCGGCTCCGTGACCTTGGGCAAATCACTTCTCTGGGCCTCAGTTACCTCATCTGTAAAATGGGGATGAAGCCTGTTGGCTCACGGACTGTGACCATTCCACCCCAGCGCTTAGTACAGTGGCTGGCTGAGAGTAAGCACTTAAATAAATACCACATTTATTCTCACCCTCTAGACTGTAAGCTTGTCATGGGTGGCAAAAGTGTCTGTTTATTGTTGTATTGTGCTCTCCCAAGCTCCTAGTATTCATTCATTCAATAGTACTTATTGAGCGCTTACTATATGCAGAGCATTGTACTGAATGCTTGGAATGTACAATTCGGCAACAGATGAGACAATCCCTGCCCACTGACGGGCTTACAGTCTAATAGGGGGACAGTGCTCCACACACAGTAAGCGCTCAATAAATATGATGTGCTGACTGTCTGGTTGCCAGATGTGTTATGCCTGGAGGTTGTGGTGAAAATGATAATAATAATAATTCTGGTATTTGTTAAGAGCTTACTATGTGCCAGGCACTGCAGTAAGCGCTGAGGTGGATACATTCATATTGGAAATAGTCCCTGTTCCATGTGGGGCTCACAGTCTCTATCCCCATTTTATAGATGAGGCGACTGAGGCCCAGAGAAATGAAGTGACTTGCCCAAGGTCACATAGCAGATAAGCGGCAGAGCTGGGATTAGAACCCATGACCTTCTGACTCCCGGGCCCGGGCTCTAGCCACTATGCCATGCTGAAAAGTGGAATGTAAATAATCGCAGCCACTAGGTTGGATTATTTGAGGACAGAATGATAGAAATGCATGGCTTCCTTTCCACCAAGTGAAGATAAGGAGGGGTCCAGCTGGTAGTGTTTTTTCTTGCCTCATCCCTCTTCCTCTGACCACTTTCCTCTCGTAGTCTATCCTGGAACTGTAAGGATGCCTCCGATAGCTCTCACTTGGTTGTTCCATTTTAAGAGGAACCCCTGTGAGAAGGAGCTTGGCGGAGGAGAAGCAGTGTGGTTTAGTGGCTAGATCCCAGGCCTGGGAGTCAGAAGGACCCGGGTTCTAATCCTGGCTCCACCACGTGTCTGCTGTTTGACCTTGGGCAAGTCAGTCCACTTCTCTGGACCTCAGTTATCTCATCTGTAAGATGGGGATTAAGAGTGCAAACCCCAGTGCAAACAGGGACTGCATGCAACTTGATTAACTTGTATCTACTCCAGCGCTTAGAACAATGCTTGGCACATGGTAAGTGCTTAACAAGTATCTTAAATATTATTCATTCATTCGTTCAATAGTATTTATTGAGCGCTTACTATGTGCAGGACACTGTACTAAGTGCTTGGAATGTACAATTTGGCAACAGATAGGGACAATCCCTGCCCAATAACGGGCTCATAATTATTATTATTATTATTATTATTATTATTATTATGAAGTGCAGCCTGGTGGTCCAAGTCTAATCCCAACTCTGCCACTTGTCTGTTGTGTGACCTAGAGCGAGTCACTTCACAGTGTGGCTTAATGGAAAGAGCTCAGGCTTGGGAGTCAGAGGCTGTGGGTTCTAATCCTGGCTCCTCCACTTGTCAGAGGTCATGGGTCCGAATTCCAGCTCTGCCACTTGTCAGCTGTGTGACTGTGGCCAAGTCACTTCACTTCTCTGTGCCTCAGTTACCTCATCTGTAAAATGGGGATTAAGACCGTGAGTCTCACGTGGAACAACCTGATTACCCTGTATCTACCCCAGCGCTTAGAACAGTGCTCTGCACATAGTAAGCGCTTAACAAATGCCAACATTATTGTTATTATTGTCAGCTTCGGGCAAATCACTTAACTTCTCTGCTTCTCAGTTACCTTATTTGCAAAATGGGGATTAAGACTGTGACCCCCATGTGGGACAACCTGATGACCTTGTATCTCCCCCAGCACTTAGAACAGTGCTCAGCACATAGTAAGTGCTTAACAAATATCAACATTATTGTTATTATTCTCTGGATCTCAATTTCCCCATCTGTAAAATGGGGATTCAATTACCTTATTCTCCCTCCTACTTAGACTGTGAGCCCCACGCGGGCCAGGACCCCCCCCATCCCACCTGATTAACCTCTATTTATCCCAGTCCTTACTTCAGTGCTCTACCCATAGTAAGCACTGAACAAATACCGTGAGAATAATATTAATGAAATGAGGGAATGGATTAATGAGTGTGGCTGTGGAATTCTCTTCTTGGTGGTAACTTTTAAGTGACACCCAATTGAGCTATTCCTGGTGTCCCTTTTAATTTTGAAAGTGAAAAGTAATAAGGTTTTTGGGGAAGGTGCTTTGACTAGGGAGCAGGAAACCACTGCACTGACTGTTGTAGGGTTCACAGGAGGTGTCGTTATTACAGTTAATCACTGTGCTCCCAGAGGGAAAAATCACATTAACCCCGCCTCGCAGCCGTGCAGTTGAGAAATCAACATTCTGCCCATAAATTGCACTTAGTAAAGCTTGGAAGCTTAAATGGTCTAATTGCCTGTCTATTGTGAATGAGAGCAGATGGGTTTGTTTTTTTTAATTGGATTGAAATCAAAACACGGTTTTGATAATCCCCCGGCACGTTGATTTCAGATCTCGCTGCTTTTATCGGAACTATTTTCACTGCGATGGGTCGTCGTGATACCTTCTCTCGGACTTCCTGCTTTAGAAATTCAATCATTCGTGTTCACTGAGTGCTTTTTGCATGCGGAGCACTGTACTAAGCGCTTGGGAGAGTCTGATGTAGCAGAAACTCATTTCCTGCCCCCAATGAGCTTACAATCTGGAGGGGGAGAAGGACACGAATGTAAATAAATAAATGATGGATATAAGTGCTGTGGGGCTGAGGGAGGGATGAATAAAGGGTGCAAATCCACGTTGCAAGGGTGAAGCAGAAGGGAGAGGGAAAAGAGGAAATAAGGATTTAGTCAGGGAAATTGAGTCATGGTCCCCGACTGTGCTTTTCCAAAAGGAACCAACATTCCTTCCCATTTCCCATGACATTTGTAGCTGATTTAATTCAGTGAGCAAAGTTAGTTAGATCCTAAGAGAAGAGGAATTTGGTTCCAGTCAATCAGTAATACTGATTGAACACCTATTGGGCACAGAGTACTGTGCTAAACAACAATAATGATTAATTGTGGGATTTGTTAAGCCCTTGTAGGTGCCAAGCTCTGTACTAAGCACTGGGTTAGATAAAAGATAAACAGGGCCCATATTCTGTGCCCATCCCAAGCTGACAGTCTAGAGAGGGAGACAGATGGAATGAATAATTTATAATATGTAATCTAAAATCTCACTGCACCCCAGAAGGAAATGCCCCCTTCCATGCAGACCGGTTGATGTTTTCACAAGCCACAGATTTAAGAGTCGCACCTATTTGCTCCTAAATTTATTGCCTTAATTGCGACGGCAGTAGTTTGGAGATCCTGGTCTTTATGGTGTCATCAATCTCAAGAGTTTAACGCGTCAGGCTTGAATAAACAAGCGGTGAGAAATTCTTGGATTGCTGGTGTGCCTCGCTCCCTGTTTTATGGCGGGCGAGCCGACCCTCTGAGGCCTTTGCGCTTGGGAACAGAACCTGGGCCGCATCTTGGCTGCCAACAGGAAGTGGAGCTGTTCTGTCCCTGGGCTGGGACACGGCCTGCCCTTCGAGAACCTGGGAAATCCATCGGCCGTATTTACTGGGCACTTCTCGAGTGCAGAGCAGTGTACTAAGCGCTTGGGGGATTACAATAGAACAGAGTTGGTAGACGTGTTCCCTGCTTAGGGTAGTGAGCTTATGGTTTAGAGGGGGAG
Organism: Ornithorhynchus anatinus; assembly: GCF_004115215.2. Taxonomy (NCBI): domain Eukaryota; kingdom Metazoa; phylum Chordata; class Mammalia; order Monotremata; family Ornithorhynchidae; genus Ornithorhynchus; species Ornithorhynchus anatinus. The sequence goes on from NC_041729.1 coordinate 169,385,537, forward strand.
ACAGACATTGATAGAAATAAATATTCATTCATTCATTCACTAGTATTTATTGAGCACTTATTATGTGCAGAGCACTGTACTAACGCTTGGGATGTACAAATCGGTAACGGATAGAGACAATCCCTGCCCAATGACGGGCTTACAGTCTAATCGGGGGAGACAGACAGACAAAAACAATAGCAATAAATAGAATCAAGAGGATGAACATCTCATTAAAACAATAGCAAATAAATAGAATCAAGGTGATGTACATCTCATTAACAAAATAAATAGGGTAATGAAAATATATACAGTTGAGTGGACGAGTACAGTGCTGAGGGGAGGGGAAGGAAGGGGGGAGGAGCAGAGGGAAAGGGGGGAAGAGAGGGCTTTGCTGAGGGGAGGTGAAGGGGAGGATAGAGGGGGAGCAGAGGGAGCAGAGGGAAAAGGGGGAGCTCCGTGTGGGAAGGCCTCTTGGAGGAGATGAGTTTTAAGTAGGGTTTTGAAGAGGGGAAGAGAATGAGTTTGGCGGAGGTGAGGAGGGAGGGCGTTCCGGAACCGCCGTTGGACCAGGTCCAGGGGTCGACGGCGGGATAGGCGAGACCGAGGGATGGTGAGGAGGTGGGCGGCGGAGGAGCGGAGCGTGCAGGCTGGGCAGTAGAAAGAGAGAAGGGAGGAGAGGTAGGAGGGGGCGAGGTGATGGAGAGCCTTGAAGCCTAGAGTGAGAAGTTTTTGTTAATGTATCCATAATACATTATGGATATGGACTGAAATGCTGCAGGGCAGGAGGTCTTGGAGAAGATGTGACCACAGAAATGCTTTGAAGGTGGAGAGAGAGGGGGTCTAACATCTACAGAGAGGATGGGAGTTCCAGGCCAGGGGGAAGAAGTGGGAAAGGGGTCGGTAGCCAGATAGACGAGATCGGGCACAGTGAGGAAGCTGGCGCTAGAGGAGCGGAGTGTGCCGGCTGGGCCGGAGTAGGTGATCAGTGAGATGAAGCAAGAGGGGGCAGGTTGATTGGCTGCTTTAAAGCCAGCGGTGTGGAGTTTCTGTTTGATGGGGAGATGGATGGGCAACCATCGGAGGTCTTGAGGAGCGGGGAGACACTGACTGAACGTTTTTGTTGATAAATGATCCGGACAGGAGTTACAAGCTAAACAGGTTGGAGTCGGCCCCTGACCCACATGGGGTTCACAGTCTTCATCCCCATTTTACAGCTGAGGTAACAGACCCAGAGAAGTGAAGTGACTTGTCCAAGATCACACAGCAGACAAGCGGTGGAGCTGGGACGAGAAACCAGGTCCTCCAACCCCAAGGCCCAGGCTTTTCCCACTAGGCAACCCTGCTGCTTCCTGATTTATCCACTTCTGCCCTCTTCTCTCCATCCAGACCGCTACCATGTAAATAATAATAATGTTGGTATTTGTTAACCGCTTACTATGTGCAGAGCACTGTTCTAAGCACTTGGGGTAGACACAAGGTAATCAGGTTGTCCCACGTGAGGCTCACAGTCTTCATCCCTATTTTACAGGTGAGGGAACTGAGGCACAGAGAAGTGAAGTGACTTGCCCACAGTCACACAGCTGACAAGTGGCAGATCTGGGATTCGAACCCATGACCTCTGACTCCCAAGCCCAGGCTCCTTCCACTGAGCCACACTGCTTCTCTAAATCCAGTCACTCATCTTCTCCTACCTGGATGACTGCATCAACCTTCACCCCGCCTCCTGTCTCTCCCCACTCCAGTCCATACTTCACTCTGCTGCCTGGTTCATTTTTCTGCAGAAACATTTAGTCCCATATTTCCCAGGACTAGAATTCAGTTTCTTGACTCCCAGGCCCAGGCTCTTCCCACTAATAATAATAATAATAATGTTGGTATTTGTTAAGCGCTTACCATGTGCAGACCACTATTCTAAGCACTGGGGTAGATACAGAGTAATCAGGTTGTCCCACATGAGGCTCCCAGTCTTAATCCCCATTTTCCACATGAGGTCACTGAGACACAGAAAAGTGAAGTGACTTGCCCACAGTCACACAGCTGACAAGTGGCAGAGCCAGGATTCGAACCCATGACCTCTGACTCCCAAGCCCGGGCTCTTTCCACTGAGCCATGCTGCACTGCTTCCTTATCAGTGCTTGGTACACAGTAAGCACTTAAATAGAGTAGGGGCAGTGTGGCGTAATGGATAGAGCATGGACCTGGAAGACAGAAAGTCATGGGTTCTAATCCCAGCTCCACCACATGTCTACTTGTGACCTTGGGCAAGTCACTTTACTTCTCCGTGCCTCAATTTCCTTACTGTAAAGTGGGGATTGAGACTGTGAGTCCCAAGTATGCCCAACCCAATTTGCTTGTATCCACCCCAGCGCTTAGTTCAATGCTTGACACATAGTAAGTGCTTAACAGATACCACAGTTATTATTATTATTATTATTCTATTAAATGGGCACAGGGTCCCAGCCTCATCTCCCTTCACAGCCACTTCTGGCTCACCCCCTCCTCTGTTGCCGGGAACTCCCTCCCCCTTTATGTTTGGTAATCCATCGCTCTCCACATCCTGAAGGCCTTTCAGGAATCCTATTCCCACCCGGAAACCTTCCCGGATTGGTTTCTCGTCCCCTGGCCTTCCGGCCACCTCCACCGTCATCCATCTCAGCCCCCTCTGAACCCTAAGCACGTTAAGATACTCAGCACATAGCTCGTATTCTCTCTTAGCATGGCTTAATGGATAGACCACCGTCCTGGGAGTCAGAAGGGCATGGGTTCTAATCCTGGTTCCACCACTGGTCTGTTGTGTGACCTTGGGCAAATCACTTCACTTCTCTGGGCCTCAGTTACCTCATCTGCAAAATGGGGATTGAGACTGCAAACCCCATGTGGGACAAGGGCATTGCCCAACCCGATTTGCTTGCATTTACCCCGGTGCTTAGTACAGTGCCTGGCGCATAGTAAGGGCTAAACAAATATCATATTCTTACTTCCCTGGTCTGGGTTTTATTTCAACAACTGGCTCCCTCATTAAACTGTAAGATGACTGTGGTTTGGGATTGTGTCCACCCCCTCTGCACACAGTAGACTGGAAACTACTTGAGGGCAGGGATCATGCCTACCAACCGGACATTTTTCTAAGCACAGAACAATTGTATTTATTGACTGCTTATTTTGTGCAGAGCACTGTACTAAGTGCTTGGGAGAAGACAGTAGAACAGATCCATTCCCTCCCCACAATGAGCTTATGTGTAGAGGGAGAGACAGACATTAAACAAATAAATTACAGATATAGACATAAGGACTGGAATGGCAGATGAATAAAGGGAGCAAGTGAGGGTGATGCAAAAGGATGTGGAAGAAAAGGAAAGGAGGGCTTAGGCAGGGAAGGCCTCTTGGAGGAGATGTGCTTTCAATACAGCTTTGAAGGTGGGGAGAGGAATTGTCTATCAGATATGAGGAGAGAGGGCATTCCAGGCCAGGGGCAGGATTCATTCATTCATTCAATTCAGTCATATTTATTGAGCATTTACTATGTGCAGAACATTGTACTAAGCGTTTGGAATGTACAATTCGGCAAGAGAGAGACAACCCCTACCTAATGGAGAAGCAGCGTGGCTCAGTGGAAAGAGCCCGGGCTTGGGAGTCAGAGGTCATGAGTTTGAATCCCGGCTCCGCCACTTAATAATGTTGGTATTTGTTAAGCGCTTACTATGTGCAGAGCACTGTTCTAAGCGCTGGGGTAGATACAGGGTAATCAGGTTGTCCCACGTGAGGCTCACAGTCTTAATCCCCATTTTACAGATGAGGGAACTGAGGCATAGAGAAGTGAAGTGACTTGCCCACAGTCGCACAGCTGACAAGTGGCCGATCCGGGATTCGAACTCGTGACCTCTGACTCCCAAGCCCGTGCTCTTTCCACTGGGCCACGCTACTTCTCTATGGGCAAATCACTTAACTTCTCCGTGCCTCAGTTCCCTCATCTGTAAAATGGGGATTAACTGTGAGCCTCACGTGGGACAACATGATTACCCTGTATCTCCCCCAGCGCTTAGAATAGTGCTCTGCACATAGTAAGCGCTTAACAAATACCAACATTATTATTATTATTAATAAACGGGCTCACAGTCTAAACCAGGCAGACAGCAAAGCAATACAGAACAAAACAAGTAGTCTGGCATACATAGACTGCACCATCATTGCCGATAAACTATATTTTTCTTTTCAAGAACGCCACTTTGGCAGAAGAGAGAAGCATTTTCTGTATCCTTGAGGTAGGCGGTTCTCTTTATTCAATAGTATTTATTCAATAGCATTTATTGAGCACTTACTATGTGCAGAGCACTGTACTAAGCGCTTGGAATGTACAAATCGGCAACAGATAAGAGTCCCTGCCCATTGACAGGCTTACAGTCTAATCTTCCAAAGTAGAAAGCAGTGTTGCCTAGTGGAGTCAGAAGAGCCCGGATTCTAATCCCTTCTCTGCCGCTTTTCTGTCGCGTGATTTTGGGCAAGTCACTGCACCTCTATGTGCCTCAGTGACCCCATCTGTAAAATGGGAATTGCGACTGTGTTCCCCATGTGGGATAAGGATTGTTTCCAACCTGATTATCCTGCATCTACCCCAGTGCTCAGCAAAGCGCCTGGCACAGAGTAAGTGCTTAACAGATAACATGAAAAGCACTTAGTACAGTGCTTTGCACACATAAGCACTCAATAAATAAGAGTAATAATAAGAATAATAATGAAAAAATTCAAAAAACCTATGAAATATTTAAAAAATTAGATTCATTCATTCAATCGCATTTATTGAGCGCTTACTGTGTGCCAAGCGCTTAGTACGGTGCCTGAGAAAGTACGACATATCAATAAACAGTGAGATTCTCTGCCCACAGTAAGTTTATAGTCTCGAGGAGGGGAGACAGACATCAAAAGAAATAAATAAAATGAGAGATATGTACATAAGTGCTGTGGGGCTGGGAGGGGGGAAGAGCAAAGGGAGCAAGTCAGGGTTGTAGACCTCTAGAGCGTAAGCTCACTTTGGGCAAGAAATGTGTCTGTTTATTGTTTTATCGGACTCTTCCAAGAACTTAGGACAGTGCTCTGAACCCAGTAATCGCCCAACAAATCTGATTGACTGAAATACCATCGAGAAAAGAAAAAAGAACACCAACAAAAAAGAGAAACTCCACGTTTGTTGAGCTCTGTACATAAAATGTCACGATCTTGGGCGTCCAGTTCCTTACTACTTCCTGCACCACCTCCTACTCCCCCCGCAACCCAGCCGAGCACCTTCCCCACCTCCGCTGAGCACTGAGACCCGGCCTGTTCGGGTGGGTTTCTCTTTTTGTTTGTTTTGATTTTGTAGTTGTGTGAGTTTTCACACAATACACAATACACAATACAGCAATACAGAACAAAACAAGTAGTCTGGCATACATAGACTGCACCATCATTGCCGATAAACTATATTTTTCTTTTCAAGAACGCCACTTTGGCAGAAGAGAGAAGCATTTTCTGTATCCTTGAGGTAGGCGGTTCTCTTTATTCAATAGTATTTATTCAATAGCATTTATTGAGCACTTACTATGTGCAGAGCACTGTACTAAGCGCTTGGAATGTACAAATCGGCAACAGATAAGAGTCCCTGCCCATTGACAGGCTTACAGTCTAATCTTCCAAAGTAGAAAGCAGTGTTGCCTAGTGGAGTCAGAAGAGCCCGGATTCTAATCCCTTCTCTGCCGCTTTTCTGTCGCGTGATTTTGGGCAAGTCACTGCACCTCTATGTGCCTCAGTGACCCCATCTGTAAAATGGGAATTGCGACTGTGTTCCCCATGTGGGATAAGGATTGTTTCCAACCTGATTATCCTGCATCTACCCCAGTGCTCAGCAAAGCGCCTGGCACAGAGTAAGTGCTTAACAGATAACATGAAAAGCACTTAGTACAGTGCTTTGCACACATAAGCACTCAATAAATAAGAGTAATAATAAGAATAATAATGAAAAAATTCAAAAAACCTATGAAATATTTAAAAAATTAGATTCATTCATTCAATCGCATTTATTGAGCGCTTACTGTGTGCCAAGCGCTTAGTACGGTGCCTGAGAAAGTACGACATATCAATAAACAGTGAGATTCTCTGCCCACAGTAAGTTTATAGTCTCGAGGAGGGGAGACAGACATCAAAAGAAATAAATAAAATGAGAGATATGTACATAAGTGCTGTGGGGCTGGGAGGGGGGAAGAGCAAAGGGAGCAAGTCAGGGTTGTAGACCTCTAGAGCGTAAGCTCACTTTGGGCAAGAAATGTGTCTGTTTATTGTTTTATCGGACTCTTCCAAGAACTTAGGACAGTGCTCTGAACCCAGTAATCGCCCAACAAATCTGATTGACTGAAATACCATCGAGAAAAGAAAAAAGAACACCAACAAAAAAGAGAAACTCCACGTTTGTTGAGCTCTGTACATAAAATGTCACGATCTTGGGCGTCCAGTTCCTTACTACTTCCTGCACCACCTCCTACTCCCCCCGCAACCCAGCCGAGCACCTTCCCCACCTCCGCTGAGCACTGAGACCCGGCCTGTTCGGGTGGGTTTCTCTTTTTGTTTGTTTTGATTTTGTAGTTGTGTGAGTTTTCACCCTGCAGGGAAGCGTGAAGCCTTTCATTTATACACAAGCCCCCGATAAATGTAGCCTTTGATCGGTCAGAGCGCAGCCTGCACTTCTGAAATGTTAGTACTCCAAACACACGGGAAAACACATCCAGGTTGGAAATAGAAATCGACCAGTGGAGTTTTATTTCGATGTTCTGCGGGAATTAGTCTCAAAGGAGAGTCGTAGAAATAATGACCAATTAAGTAGCTCATCTGCACCGACAAAGAGGCTTTTTTGCTCAAAAACTCACTGTCTAGCTTGGCTTCCTTTTCAAATCTCCTTTCTCTGACTGATCCCTTGCCTTCATGGTAGTGGTTAGAGCTCGGGCCTGGGAGTTGGGGTCATGGGTTCTAATCCCACGTGGGACAACCTGATTCCCCTATGTCTACCCCAGCGCTTAGAACAGTGCTCTGCACATAGTAAGCGCTCAACAAATACCAACATTGTTATTAATCTTGGCTAGGCCTCTTGTCGGCTGTGTGACCTTGCTAAAGTCACTTCACTTCTCTGGGCCTCAGTTCCTCATCTGTCAAATGGAGATTGAGACGGTGACCCCCATGTGGGACAGGGACTGTGTCCGACCCGATTTGCTTGACTCCACCCCAGCGATTAGCAATTAGTACAGTGCCTGGCACACAGTAAGCACTTAACAAATACCATAATAATAATCTCTCCCCCAGCCCTCCCACCCTGGAACTCCCTCCCGCTTCACTCCAAAAGACACATCACCTCTCGCCCCATCTTCATTCATTCATTCATTCAATAGTATTTACTGAGTGTTTACTATGTGCAAAGCACTGTACTAAGCACTTGGGAGAGTACGCTATGGGAAGCAGCATGGACTAGTGGCAAGAGCACGGGTTCGGGAATCAGAGGATGTGGGTTCTAAGCCCGGCTCTGCCACTTGTCTGCTGTGTGACCTTGGGCAAGTCACTTAACTACTCCGTGCCTCAATTCCCTCACCTGTAAAACGGGGATGAAGATGGTGAGCCCCAAGTTGGACAACATGATTACCTTGTACCTACCCCAGTGCTTAGAACAGTGCTTGGCACCTAGTAACTTGGCACCTTGACTGTGGGCAAGTCACTTCACTTCTCTGTGCCTCAGTTACCTCATCTGTAAAATGGGGATTACCTGTGAGCCTCACGTGGGACAACCTGATTACCCTGTATCTACCCCAGCGCTTAGAACAGTGCTCTGCACATAGTAAGCGCTTAACAAATACCAACATTATTATTATTATTAATAATAAATACTATAATTATTATCATTATAACCTCAGACACATTCCTGCCCACAATAAGCTCACAGCCTAGAGGGTGAGACAGACATTAATATAAATAAACAAATAGATAAATAAGTAATAAATAAATCTGCAGGGCACTACTGAAATCACATCTCCTCCAGAAAGCCATATCAACCTAATACCCTGCCTCCATAGGAATCGAATCAATCAATAGTCTCCCGTGAGTGCCTACTATGTGCAGAGCGCTGTACTAAGCACTTGGAAGATGACAATAGAGTTAGTAGACCCGTTCCCTGCCCTCAAAGAGCTTGCACTTTACTGTGTAAAACACTTCTCCCTCTCCTTTCTGCGTCACCTTGATTTGCTCCCTTCATTCATCCTCCCATCCCCAGATTCACAACACTTAAGCACGTAATTTATTTACGTTATTAATAACGTAATTTATTTCTATTAATGTCTGTCTCCCCCTCTAGACTGTAAGCTAGTTGTGGACAGAGAATGTGTCTGTTGATTGTTATATTGTACTCTCCCAAGCACTTAGTACAGTGTTTTGCACATAGTAAGTGCTCAATAAATTCGACTGAATGACCTCACCCCCAATGATCCGGCCACCTACTTCATCACAAAAATCAACCCAATCAGGTCTGAGCTACCCAAAGTCACCCCTCCCCCTCTCGCCTCTCCCCCCCGCCCAACCCTCTCCCCTACTTTCCCATCCTCCCTGCAGTATCCTCAGAGGAGATCTCCTCCCTCCTCGCAAGTGCCACCCCCTCCACCTGCGCCTCGGACCCCATTCCCGCTCACCTTATAAAAACCATCGCCCCTGCCCTCCTACCTTCCTTAACTTCTATCTTTAACCGCTCAATCTCCAATGGCTCCTTCCCCTCTGCCTTCAAACATGTCCACGTCTCCCCCATCCTAAAAAAACCCGCTCTCGACCCCACTTCCCCCTCCAGCTATCGCCCTATCTCCCTACTACCCTTCCTTTCCAGAATCCTAGAACGAGTCGTCTACACTCGCTGCTTAGAATTCCTTAACTCCCATTCTCTCCTAGACCCCCTCCGATCTGGCTTCCGTCCCCTCCGCTCTACCGAGACCGCTCTCTCTAAGGTCACCCGTGACCTCCTTCTTGCCAGATCCAATGGCTCCTACTCCATTCTAATCCTCCTTGACCTCTCAGCTGCCTTTGACACTGTGAACCATCCCCTTCTCCTCCACACCTTATCTCACCTCGGCTTCACGGACTCCGTCCTCTCCCGGTTCTCCTCTCATCTCTCTGGCCGGTCATTCTCGGTCTCCTTCGCGGGCGCCTCCTCCCCCTCCCATCCTTTAACCGTTGGGGTTCCTCAAGGGTCAGTTCTCGGCCCTCTTCTGTTCTCCATTTACACTCACTCCCTCGGTGAACTCATTCGCTCTCACGGCTTCGACTACCATCTCTACGCAGATGACACGCAGATCTCCATCTCCGCCCCTGTCCTCTCCCCCTCCCTTCGGGCTCGCATCTCCTCCCGCCTCCGGGATGTCTCCACCTGGATGTCTGCCCGCCACCTAAAACTCAACATGAGCAAAACTGAGCTCCTCTTCTTCCCTCCTGAGCCCGGTCCTCTCCGAGACTTCCCTATCACCGTGGATGGTATGACCATCCTTCCCGTCTCTCGGACCCGCGACCTCGGTGTCATCTTTGACTCATCTCTCTCGTTCACACCACACATCCGATCCGTTACCGAGACATGCTGGTCTCACCTTTATAATATCACCACGATCCACCCTTTCCTCTCCACCCAAATGGCTACCTTACGGCTACGGGCTCTCGTAATATCCCAGCTACACTACTGTGTCAGCCTTCTCTCTGATCTCCCTTCCTCCTCTCTCGCCCCGCTCCGGTCTATTTTTCACTCCGCTGCCCGGCTCATCTTCCTGCAGAAACGCTCTGGGCCTGTCACTCCCCTTCTTAAACAACTCCAGTGGTTGCCTATCGACTTCCGCTCCAAACAAAAACTCCTCACTCTAAGCTTCGAGGCTCTACATCACCTCGCCTCTTCCTACCTCTCCTCCCTTGTCTCTTTCTACCGCCCACCCCGCACGCTCCGCTCCTCCGTCGCCCACCTCCTCACCGTCCCTCGGTCTCGCCCATCCCGCCGTCGACCCCCGGGCCACGTCCTCCCGCGGTCCCGGAACGCCCTCCCTCCTCACCTCCGCCAAACTGATTCTCTTTCCCTCTTCAAAACCCTACTTAAAACTCACCTCCTCCAAGAGGCCTTCCCAGACTGAGCTCCCCCCTTTTTTCCCTCTGCTCCCTCTACCCCCCCCCTTCACCTCTCCACAGCTAAACCCTCTTCTCCCCGCTTTCCCTCTGCTCCTCCCCCTCTCCCGTCCCACCCCCTCGGCACTGTACTCGTCCGCTCCGACTGTATATATCTTCATCACCCTATTTATTTTGTTTAATGAGCTGTACATCACCCTGATTCTATTTATTTGCCATTGTTTTTATGAGATGTTCTTCCCTTTGACTCTATTTATCGCCATTGTTCTCGTCTGCCCGTCTCCCCCGATTAGACTGTGCTCCCGTCGAAGGGCAGGGACTGTCTCTATCTGTTGCCGATTTGTACATTCCAAGCGCTTAGTACAGTGCTCTGCACATAGTAAGCACTCAATAAATACTAATGAGTGAGTGAATGAATGAATGAATGAATGAATGAATGAATGAATGAATGAAGAAAGGACTTGAGACAGGACAACAGGGTTAGTAGACAGAATCCCTGCTCTCAAGAAACTTGAAATCCACTGTGTGCAAAACACCCAGTAGCAGGGAAACAGCGTGGCTCAATGGAAAGAGCCCGGGCTTGGGAGTCAGAGGTTGTGGGTTCTAATCCTAGCTCCACCCCTTGTCAGCTGTGAGACTTTGGGCAAGTCACTTCACTTCTCGGTGCCTCGATGAACTCATCTGTAAAATGGAGATTGAGACTGTGAGCCCCACGTGGGACAACCTGATGACCCTGTATCTACCCCAGCACTTAGAACAGTGCTTGGCACATAGTAAGCGTTTAACAAATACCACCATCATCGTCATCACTGTACTAATTGCATTGGATAGTGAAGTAGACACTACTTTGGTCCTCAAGCAGGTTACAATCTTTGATTCATCATCATTTTCATCCTCGTCCTCAGTGATATTTATCGAGTGTGTACTGTATTAGAGAAGCAGCGTGGCTCAGTGGAAAGAGCACGGGCTTTGGAGTCAGAGGTCATGAGTTCGAATCCCAGCTCTGCCACTTGTCAGCTGTGTGACTGTGGGCAAGTCACTTAACTTGTCTGTGCCTCAGTTACCTCATCTGTAAAATGGGGATTAAGACTGTGAGCCCCACGTGGGACATCCTGATTCCCCTGTGTCTACCCCAGCGCTTAGAACAGTGCTCGGCACATAACAAGCGCTTAACAAATACCAACATTATTATTATTATTATTACTGTGGGTAGACCAATGTATTAAGTGTTTGGGAGAGTACAACCCTTAGAAAAACAGCCTGGCCCAGTGGCTAAAGCATGAGCCTGGGAGTCAGAAGGACCTGGCTTCTAATCCCGGCTCCCCCTCCTTGTTTGCTGTGTGACCCTGGGCAAGTCACTTAGCTCTCTGTGCAGCACTCTCCTCATCTGAAAAATGGGTATTCACTACCTTCATTCATTCATTCAATCACATTTATTGAGCCCTTACTGTGTGCAGAGCACTGTACTAAGCGCTTGGAAAGTACAATTTGGCAAAATTCAGAGACAATCCCTACCCAACGAAGGGCTCATAGTCTAGAAGGAGGGAAGACAGACAGCAAAACACAACTAGTAGACAGGCATCAATAGCATCAATTTAAATAAATACCTGTTCTCCTATTTATTCTGTGAATGCTACATGGGAGAGGGTCTAAACCCAACGTGGTCATTTTATATCTACCCCAAATCTTAGTACAGTGCTTAGCACATAGCAAGCACTTAACAAATAGCATTATTATTATTTAAGAAGCAGCATGGTCTAATGGTAAGAGCAGTGCCTGAGAAGGCAGAGGACCTGGGTTCTAATCCCAGCTCCGCCACTTGTCTGCTGTGTCACCTGGGGCAAGACACTTCCCTTCTCTTTGCCTCAGTTATCTCAACTGTAAAATGGGGACTGAAACTTGAGTCCCATGTGGGGTATGGACTTTGTCCACCCTGATTAGCTTGTACCTACCCTAGCGCTCAGTAGAGTGCGTGGCACAAGGTAAGCGCTTAACAAACCCCATTTAAAAAAAAGTGAGGGCTGAGGGATAGGAGCAATATGTGAATAAGTGTGTGCTAGCAGTACCAGAGCGATGGAATGACGCCGAGGGGTGAGAATTACCCGGGGACGTTAAAAAGCGCCACGATACTGTAGGATAGAAAGGCAGCATGAAAAGCAGCATGGCTTAGTGGGCAGAGCATAGGCCTGGGAGTCAGAAGGACCTGAGTTCCAATCCTGATCCCGCCACTTGTCTGCTGTGTGACCTTGGGTAAGTCATTTCACGTCTCTGTAAAGTGGGGATTAAGAGTGTGAGCCCCATATGGGACAGGGACTGTGTCCAACCTAATTAGCTTGGATCTACCTCAGCGCTTAGAACGGTGCCTGGAACATAGTAAGCGCTAAACAAGTACCATAGTAATTATTATTGTTATTATTAATCCCAGCCCACCTTGGGACTCATTTTGGTATATCAATCACCACCCTCCCCGTCGTCTCTGGGAGATGGAAAGGGGGAGATGGGGGGATTTCTGGCTTCCCTCAGTGGCCCCCAGCTGCCAAGCCCGACTTCCTTTGCGTTCAGTCCAGCTTCTGAGGAAAATCCTCCTCTCGAAACGCCCCAAATGTTGGAATCGGTTATTTGTGTACATTTTCAAAATAACTCCTCTTTGAATTTTCTGTTTTATGTGAACTGTAGTTAAACTCCTTTTTTTCCATGACTTGCGGAGAATGGTATTTAACTGTTTGTCGGTCACCTCTCTGTGAAAGATTGGGTTTTCAGTAGAACAGGGCAAGAGAAGTTCTAGGTGCTTCCGCCGACTAACCACACCAGCCGGGCTTTGCAATCTGTCAGTCAGTGGTATTGATTAGGCGCTTACTGAGCGCAGAGCACCGTACTGAGCACTTGGGAGAGGGCAACTGAATGATCGATTTATTGAGCCCTTACTGTGTACTGAGTGCTTGGGAGTGGACAATAGAACACTATAACAACACATTCCCTGACCACAACGAGATTACAGTCAAGAGGGGGAGACAGACATTAATAAAAACAAATAAATGACGGATATGGACATAAGGGGTGTGGGACTGGAAGGCGGGATGGATAAAGGGAGCGATTCAGGGTGACGCAGGAGGGAGTGGGAGACGAGAAAAGGAGGGATTAGTCTGGGAAGGCCTCTTGGAGGCGATGGGCCTCCAATAAGGCTTCCAAGGAGGGGACAGTCCTTGTCTGTAGGATTTGAGGAAGGAAAGCGTTTCAGGCCAGAGGCAGGACGTGGGCGAGAGGTCAGCAGCGAGATAGACACCATGGAAGCCCAGTGAGAAGGTTTATTCCCATGGCCCTTAATGGTTCTGAGCAGGGATTTATGTCTTGATATTGCGCAGCATTTTCCCTTGTTATACCCGGGGTTTGGGGTGGTGGACTGCCAGTTTATGGAGGATTTTTATTTTCCGGAGATCGCAGAGGGTATGAATGTTGGTTGAAAACAAAGTGGTCACAGACCTCCGATGGGGTGGGTGGGGAAGAAGGAAAATCCATTACTAAGTTGGCCTTCCAGCATTGAGCCTGCACTTAATGAAGCAGCGTGGCTCAGTGGAAAGAGTACGGGCTTGGGAGTCCGAGGTCATGGGTTCTAATTCCGGCTCTGTCGCTTGTCAGCTGTGTGACTTTGGGTAAGTCACTTCACTTCTCTGTGCCTCAGTTACCTCCTCTGTAAAATGGGGATGAAGAATGTGAGTCCCACGTGGGATAACCTGATCACCTTGTATCTCCTCCAGTGCTTAGAACAGTGCTTGACACATAGTAAGCGCTTAACAAATGCCAACTTAAAAAAAGTCAAACTTGGCTAGTAATTCCACAGATACCCATAAATTGCATATCTAAATAGATATATTGGGAAGTAGTGTGGCTTAGTGGAAAAAGCATGAGCTTGGGAGTCAGAGGTAGTGAGTTCTGAACCTGACTCTGCCACTTGTCAGCTGTGTGACTTTGGGCAAGTCACTTCTCTGTGCCTCAGTTACCTCATCTGTAAAATGGGGATTAAAACTGTGAGCCCCATGAGGGGCAACCTGATAACCTTGAATCTATCCCAGTGCTTAGAACAGTGATTGGCACATAGTAAGCGCTTAACAAATGCCATTATTATTATTATTATTATAGATATACATAGATCATATATGTATGTGATTGTGTGTAATATAGCCGTATATCTAAGGAATATATGTGTCTATTTCTGTGAAATGTATATGTGTGTCTGTGTGTAAAACTGTTGAACATATATGTATCTGTGAAATTTATACATATAAAATCTATGGAATATATACTTACATATCTGTGGATATGTATACATATGTTTGTATACATATACATACACACGTATAGTCCACAGATATGTAAGTATATATAATAATAATAATAATAATGTTGGTATTTGTTAAGCGCTTACTATGTGCCGAGCACTGTTCTAAGCGCTGGGGTAGACATAGGGGAATCGGGTTGTCCCACGTGGGGCTCACAGTCTTAATCCCCATTTTACAGATGAGGGAACTGAGGCACCGAGAAGTTAAGTGACTTGCCCACAGTCACACAGCCGACAAGTGGCAGAGCTGGGATTCGAACTCATGAGCCCTGACTCCAAAGCCCGTGCTCTTTCCACTGAGCCACGGATATTCGGTGGTCTTTATACTAGCCATGTTTGATAGAAGGAGCAGCGTGGCTTAGTGAAAGAGCTCAGGCTTGGGAGTCAGAGGTGATGGGTTCTAATCCTGGTCCCGCCACTTAGGGGAAGCAGCGTGGCTCAGTGGAAAGAGCCTGGGCTTCGGAGTCAGAGGTCATGGGTTCGACTCCCGGCTCTGCCACTTGTCAGCTGTGTGACTGTGGGCAAGTCACTTGACTTCTCTGTGCCTCAGTTACCTCATCTGTAAAATGGGGATTAACTGTGAGCCTCATGTGGGACAACCTGATTACCCTGTATCTACCCCAGCGCTTAGAACAGTGCTCTGCGCATAGTAAGTGCTTAACAATTACCAACGTTATTACTTATCAGCTGTGTGACTTTGGGTCAGTCACTTAACTTCTCTGTGCCTCAGTTACCTCCTCTGTAAAATGAGAATTAAGACTGTAAACTCCACGTGGGACAACCTGATGACCTTGTATCTCCCCCAGCACTTAGAACAGTGCTTGGCACATAGTAAGCACTTAACCAATACCATCATTATTATATATGTATATGTATCTCAAGGGGTAAGACCTCCCTGACATATCAATCAGTCATACGTAGTGAGTGCTTGCTGTGTGCAGAGCACTGTACTAAGCACTTGGGAGACTATAATTCATTCATTCATTCAATAGTATTTATTGAGCACTTACTATGTGCAGAGCACTGTACTAAGCGCTTGGAATGGACAAATCGGTAACAGATAGAGACAGTCCCTGCCCTTTGAAGGCCTTTGGCCCATTAGATTACAGTCTAATCGGGGGAGACAGACAGAAAGAAACAATAGCATTAAATAGAATCAAGGGGATGAGTTGGTAGATACATTCCCTGCCCACAGTGAATTTACAATCTAGAGGGGGAGACAGATATTAATATAGATGAAGAAATTATGCATATGAACATAAGAGTTCTGGGGCTGAAGGTGGCATGAATAAGGGGAGCAAATCTAAGATAAGGTGGATTGGTTTCCTTTTCATTCAGTCATATTTATTAAGCGTTTACTGTGTGCAGAGCACTATACTAAGCATTTGGAAAAGTATAGTACAGCAATAATCGGAATTCAGAACCTGCTACTTCCTAATCTCCCTCCAGCCTGGTCCTGGAGGATAGAAATCCAATGGATTGTCCTCTTCCAAACGCTTAGTACAGTGCTCTGCATCCAGGAGATTGACAGCTCCCTGAGGTCAGGGATGGCATCTACTAACTCTATTGTCCTCTCCCAAACGTTTAGTGCAGTGCTGTGCGTAGAACCTCCTTGAGGGAGTGCGTAGTAAGCATTCAGCAAATACCACTGATTGGTAGTGTGATTATCTAATATTCTCTTTTCCTTTGAAGGCTAATTAAATGAATTTATTCCCCCTCTATTAGAAATGGCTTGTCGCGAATAAGCTGATTTCTACTTAGTTGTTGGGTGAAGAAAGTTGTTAGTCATTTTCACGTTGACAAGAAATTATTTCTTAAAAATAGCAATAGGGTTCATTAAATGTTGGAGTGGATATAATACTGGATTATCATTTTTCTTTCCCAGTGCTTTACAATAATAATAATGTGATAATAAGTAATAATAAATGATAAGTGATAATAAATGATGATAAGTGCCCCGCTAGACCGTAAGCTCGTTGTGGGCAGGGAATGTGTCTGTTTATTGTTATATTGTTCTCTATCAAGTGCTTAGTACAATGCTCTGCACACAGTAAGTGCTAAATAAATATGATTGAATGAATGAACAAAAACCATTATTATTATTATTAGACAATCAGATCAGGGTCAGTCTGTGTCCTACGTAGAATTCCATCTGTAAAATGGGGATTAAGACTGTGAGCCCCACGTGGGACAACCTGATCACCTTGTATCCCCCCAGTGCTTAGAACAGTGCTTTGCACATATTAAATGCTTAATAAATACCACCGTTATTATTATTACTAATTCACAGTCTGAGAGGGAAGGAGAGCATGATCTTATCCCCGTTTGACAGAGGAAGAACTGAGACACAGAGAAGTGAAGTAACTTTCATGAGGTCACACAGTGGATAAGTGATGAAGCCAGGACTAGAACACAGTTCCAGCCCTCAAGAAGAAGCAGCATGGGTTAGTGGAAAGAGCCCAGGCTTGGGAGTCAGAGGTCATGGCTTCTAATCCTGGCTCTGCCACTTGTCTGCTCTGTGACCTTGGGCAAGTCACTTAACTTCTATGGGCCTCAGTTCCCTCATCTGTAAAATGGGGATGAAGACTGTGAGCCCCAGGTGGGTCAACTTGATTACCTTGTATTTACCCCAGCACTTAGAACAGTGCTTGGCACATAGTAAGTGCTTAACAAATACCATCATTATCATATTATTATTATTATTTAGCAATAAACAGACACATTCCCTGACAACCTGGATTCTAATTCTGGCTCTGCCACTTACCTGCTGTGTGACCTGAAATAAGCTACTTCACTTCTCTGTGCCTCAGCTGTCCCTTTGTTAGATGGGAATTCAGTGTTTGCCCAGTGTTTACCCAGTGTTTACCACATCTGACCTGATTTTCTTATATCTACCCTAGTGCTCAGTCTGGTCCACAGCAAGGCCCAGTGGATAGAGCAAGGGCCTGGGTTCTAATTCCAGTTCTGCCACTCGACCGATGTGTGACCTCGGACACGTCACTTCGCTTCTCTGGGCTTCAGTGACCTCATCTGTAAAATGGGGATTGAGACTGTGAGCCCCATGAGGAACAGAGACTCTGTCCAAACTTGTATCTACCCTGGCGCTCAGTACAGTGCCTGGCCCTGATTGACTGACTTGGGGACAACAGTTCATTCATTCAATAGTATTTATTGAGCGCTTACTATGTGCAGAGCACTGTACTAAGCACTTGGAACGTACAAATCGGTAACAGATAGGGACAGTCCCTGCCCTTTGACGGGCTTACGGTCTAATCGGGGGAGACGGACAGACGAGAACAACGGCGATAAATAGAATCAAGGGGATGAACATCTCATTAAAACAATAGCAAATAAATGGAATCGAGGCGATGTTCATTTCATTAACAAAATAAATAGGGTAATGAAAATATATACAGTTGAGTGGACGAGTACAGTGCTGAGGGGATGGGACGGGAGAGGGGAAGGAGCAGAGGGAAATGGGGGGGAAAGAGGGGTTAGCTGTGGAGTTGACCTCCTCCCTTGGTTTTCCCCGCTGTCCAAAGGTCCAGTTTGAAATCCGCCCTGTTGGTCAGGCGAAGAGCAATCTAATGGCCTTGCAGGCCCTGGTGCCTCCAAGAGGTACTGAGGAATCCGGCAACTGGAAGATAATAATAATAATAATTATGGTATTTGTTAAGCATTTACTATGTGCCAGGCACTGTTTTAAGCACTGGGATAGATACAAGACAGTTGGGTTGGACACAGTCCCTGTCCCACCTAGGGCTTGCAGTCTTCATCCCTGTTTTACAGTGCAGTAACTGAGGCCCAGAGTAGTGAAGTGATTTGCCCGGGGTCACATAGACAAGTGGCAGATCCGGTATTAGAATCCGGGTCCTTCTGACTCCCAGGCCTGGGCTCTATCCACTAGACCATGCTGCTTCTCACATTGAGCACTTACTATGTATAGAGCACCGGACTGAACGCCTGGGAGAGTAAAGAACCACAGAGTTGTTGACACATTCCACTGCCCACAAGGAGTTTATCAGTCAGTGCTATTTACTGAGTGCTTACTATGTACAGAGCATTGGACTAGGCACTTGGGAGAGTATAAGACAACAGAGTTGGTTGACACAGTCCCTGTCCACTAGAAGCTTATCAACAATCAATGCTATTTATTGAGCATTTATTATGTGCAGAACACTGTACTAAGTGCCTGGCTGAGTACAATGCAACAGAATTGGTTGACACATTCCCTGCCCACTAGAAGCTTATAAATCAATCAGTGGTGTTTATTGAGCGCTTACTATTTGCAGAGCACTGTACTAAGCACTTGAGGGGTGTAAAACACATTCCCGGCCCACAAGGTGCTCTCAGTCTGGAGGACTTTGGGATTGCGAAGATCACGGGTCACTAACAAATGACCCAATCCCATCCTCCGCTTATTCCCCTCCTGCCTCCGGTGCCTTTTCATCAGGCCCAGGCAGACGGAGGCCTGTGGAAATCTCTAAGTTTTACCATGAAATGGCCAGATATGAGGCCGGCTCATTGTGACCTTGATTAAATAGTAAATAACCAAGGCATTTGTTAAGTGCTTACTACGTGCCAAGCCTGTTCTAAGTAATAAGGTGGGTACGAGGAATTCAGGTTATCCCTCGCGGGGCTCACAGTCTTAATCCCCCTTTTACAGATGAGGGAACTGAGGCCCAGAGAAGTGAAGCGACTTGCCCAAAGTCACACAAGAAGACAAGTGGCGGAGCGGGGTTAGAATCCACGTCCTCTGACTCCCAAACCCGGGGTCTTGCCGCTAGGCCATGCCATCCAGGCAGCTCCACCACCCATATTTGCTCTCCCTTCTGAGGAGTGGCAGTCGTTTTGCAAGTGGAAATAGAAAAGAAGTCCCCCTGGGTTGAAAATAGTGCTCCACACCCAGTAAGTGCTCAATAAATAGCATGGATGGAGTCCTTTAAGGGGCTTCTGGAGAGGCTGCGGCGGGGTTTGGATGGTGCCGATGGCTCGGTCCTACCCTGAGGGAGAGGAAAGGGAAGCAGCATCGCCTAGTGGATGGAGCACGGCCCTGGGAGGCAGGGGATCTGGGTTCCGATCCCTGCTTGGCCTCTTATCTGCTGTGTGACCTTGAGCGAGTCAGTTCACTTGATGAAGGACCTCAATTCCTTCATCTGCAAAATGAGGATTCAATCAACCAATCATATTTATTGAACACTACTGTGTTCAGAACACTAAGTGTTTGGGAGAGTACAGTAGATCAATATAATAATGATGGTATTTGTTAAGTGCTTACTATGTGGCAAGCACTGTTCTAAGCGCTAGGGTAGATACAAGGCAGTCAGGTTGTCCCACACGGGGCTCATAGACTTAATCCCTATTTTACAGATGAGGGAACTGAGGCACAGAGAAGTGAAGTGACTTACTCAAAGTCGCACAGCAGACAAGTGGCGGACCTGAGATTAGAACCCACGACCTCTGACTCCCAAGCCCGGGCTCTTTCCACTAAGCCACTCGGCTTCTCTAACAGTCACATTTCTTGCCCATAACGATCTTACAGTCTTGATTCAAGGGCTGTTTTCCCTTCTACTTAGACTGTAGACTTGATTATCCCAAGACGGTGGGACTTGATTATGTTGTAGCAGAGAAGCGGTGTTGCCTAGTGGATAGAACACGGACCTGTGTTCTAATGCTGGTTCCGCCACTTGTCTTCTGTGTGACCTTTGACAAGTCACTTCACTTCTCTGGGCCTCAGTTCCCTCATCCATAAAATGGGGATTAAGATTGTAAGCCCTGTGTGGGATGGGGACTGTGTCTCTAGTGCGGCGCTTAGGACAGTACCTGGCATATAGTAAGAGCTTAACAAGCACCACAACTATTATTATTACAATATCTCTGCCAGGCCTTAGTACAATGCTTGGCACATAGTAAGCACTTAACAAATATCACAATTATTTGACTATTATTAATATAACTGGGCAGGGATCTTATCTACCAACTATGAAGCAACATGGCTTAGTGGAAAGAGCCCGGGCCTGGGAGTCAGAGGCTGTGGGTTCTAATTCCGGCTCTGCCACTTGTCAGCTGTGTCACTTGGGCAACTCAACCTCTCTGTGCCTCAGTTCCCTCATCTGTAAAATGAGGATTAGAAGTGTGAGCCCCACGTGGGACAACCTGATTACCCTGTATCTACCCCAGTGCTTAGAACAGTGCTTGGCACATAATGAGTGCTTAACAAACTTGTTTTGTTTCTCTGTCTTTCTCCCGTGATTAGTCTGTGAGCCCGTTGTTGGCAGGGATTGTCTTTATCTGTTGCCTGAATTGTACATTCTTAGCGCTTAGTATAGTGCTCTGCACACAGTAACCGCTCAATAAATATGATTGAATTGAATGAGTGAATGAACAAATACCATTATTATTATTATTTTGTTATTATTATCATTTCTAATGTCATTAATATTATTATGTCCACCTCTATTCAGATTTTGCATGTTTCTCTGTGTGTGAACTCCTTGGAGGCAGGGGATGAGAAGCAGTTTGGCTTAGTGGAAAGAGTCCGGGCTTGGGAGTCAGAGGTCATGGGTTCTAATTCCGGCTCCACCACTTGTCTGCTGTGTGACTTTGGGCAAGTCACTTCACTTCTCTGTGCCTCAGTTACCTCATCTGTAAAATGGGGACTAGGTCTGTGAGCCCCACTGGGACAACCTGATCACCTTGAATCCCTCCAGCGCTTAGAACAGTGCTTTGCACTTAGTAATCGTTTAACAAATACCACCATTATCATTATTATTAATGTCATTCCCCGATTCTGAATTTCTCAAATTCCTTGTTACGTTTTCTTGCTCTCTGCCTCTCTCCTGCCTTATGCTGCTATGTGCAGGGCACTGTACTGAGCGCTTGGAATGTACAATTCGGCAACAGATAGAGACGATCCCTACCCAACGATGGGCTCACAGTACTACGCTTCTACTCCTCTTACGCCACTGCTCTGTCCTAAGAGGAATGTGCAGTTATAGATCGGCTCTGCTGTTTCCACATTGTTTCCACTTCCCCCACAGGAATGGAGCTCCATGATTTTTCCCAGCAGATTCCTCTACTTAAGGATGTGTTTTATTCGTCGCTCCCTCCCCTTAACATTCGTCACTCATTCATTAATCCACAAAATGGGGCAATATCCGCTCGGCGGCTCATCCGGTTTTGAGTTAAAAGTAATTTTTTAACATCGACAACTTTGGCCTCTGCACCTTTTAGGGAACGTTGGCAAGAACCTCTGAAATAATTTTAATGGATGTTTCCCTTTTCCGGACTTCAAAGGTTACCGCCCCAAAGCTTTTCCTTATGCCCTGACTCTATTAGTTTTAACTTCCCGTCTTCCCGGCTGCAGGAAAAATAGGACATCCTCGCATTATCCTCATATTCACGGTCAGCTACCGCTGGTAATTAGCCTGGAGGTTGCGCGCGAGATAAAAGCAAGATGCGAAAACATAAGTTGTTTCTAGGTGGGGGGAAAATGGAGGAAAATAGGTTACCTTTCTAACTCGGTACAAATTCCAATAAAAATGTGTTTCTTGGCTTAATGTTTTCAGAGCATAGCTGGTGCAACGTTAGAGACTCCTGCGGTTTATCGGTGTGTTTTTCTAGTTCTTGTAATGGCGTGTGTTAAGTGCGTAGTCTGTGACAAGCTCTGGGCTACACACTGGGGTAGATAGAAGGTGATGAGGTGGGACACGGTCTCTGTACCACATGAGACTCGCGGTCTTCATCTTGCTTTACAGATGAGGGAACTGAGATCCAGAGACTTGAAGTGACTTGCCCAAGGCCACACAGCAGACAAGTGGCGGAGTTGGGATTAGAACCCAGGTCTTCTGACTCCCTGGCTGGTGCTCTTTCCATTAGACCACGCTGCTTCTCCCTTGGAAAGGTAGAATAATAATGTTGGTATTTGTTAAGCGCTTACTATGTGCAGAACACTCTTCTAAGCACTGGGGTAGACACAGAGTAATCAGATTGTCCCACGCGAGGCTCACAGTCTTCATCCCCATTTTAATAATAATAATAATAATGTTGGTATTTGTTAAGCGCTTACTATGTGCAGAGCACTGTTCTAAGTGCTGGGGTAGACACAGGGGAATCAGGTTGTCCCACGCGAGGCTCACAGTCTTAATCCCCATTTTACCGATGAGGTAACTGAGGCACAGAGAAGTTAAGTGACTTGCCCAAAGTCCCACAGCTGACAAGTGGCAGAGCTGGGATTCGAACTCATGAGCTCTGACTCCAAAGCCCATGCTCTTTCCACTGAGCCTCGCTGTGTGAGCAGACAGGATCCCCGCTCTGACCAATATGGGACATGTTTACCAGCTGTGTTATAATGCTGATGGTATTTATTAAGCACTTACTATGTGCCAGTCAGTGTCCTAAGCTCTGGGATGGATACAAGCAAATCTAGCTGGATACGGTATTGTTATATTGTACTCTCCCAAGCACTTAATACAGAGCTCTGCACACAGTAAGCGCTCAATAACTACAACTGTTTGATGGGACTCACAGTCTGAGTAGGAGGAGATTATTATTATTAGTATTATGTTGTGTCGTCAAATCGTTTCCTATTCATAGCAGCCCTGTGGTTATATTTTCTCCAGGACGTCCTGTCTTCTGCCACAATCCGTAACTTTTCTAACGGTTCTTCCATTATCGCTGTAATAGTCTCTATCCATCCCTGGTCTGCCTCTTCGGCGTTTGCCCCGGACTTTTCCTACAATTAGTGTCTTTTTCAGAGAATCAGTCCTCCTGATTTGGGGGCCAAAATATGCGAATCCTAAATCAAGTCATTTGGCCTGCCGAAGACCACTTTGGACCACAGATATTGAATCCCCACTTGCCGTGGCTAATTTCTGGCACACAAGTGGCTCTGTATATAAGTTGTCCTCTTCAGTACCGAGAACGTGGCAAGGCTATTTGTATATGTGTATACACTGTGTATATAATAATAATAATAATGGTATTTGTTATTAATAATGTTGGTATTTTTTAAGCACTTACTGTGTGCCAAGCACTGTTCTAAGCTCTGGGGTAGACACAGGGGAATCAGGTTGTCTCACGTGGGGCTCACAGTCTTCATCCCCATTTTCCAGATGAGGTAACTGAGGCACCGAGAAGGAAAGTGACTTGCCCAAAGTCACACAGCTGACAAGTGGCAGAGCCGGGATTCGAACCCATGACCTCTGACTCCAAAGCCCCTGCTCTTTCATTCATTCATTCAATAGTATTTATTGAGCGCTTACTATGTGCAGAGCACTGTACTAAGCGCTTGGAATGTACAAGTCGGTAACAGATAGAGACAGTCCCTGCCGTTTGACGGGCTTACGGTCTAATCGGGGGAGACACTGAGCCACGCTGTTAAGTGCTTACTATGTGTCAAGCACTCTTCTAAAAACCCGGGTAGATCCGAGATAATAATAATAACGATTGTATTTGTTAAGTGCTCACTATGTGCCTAGCACTCTTCTAAGCACTGGGGTAGACGCAGGGGAATCAGTTTGTCCCATGTGGGGCTCACACTTTTAATCCCCATTTTACAGATGAGGTAACTGAGGCACAGAGAAGTTAAGTGATTTGCCCACAGTCACACAGCAGACAAGTGGCAGGACCGGGATTTAAACGTACGTCATCTGACTCCCAAGTCTGTGCGCTTGCCACTAAGCCACGTTGCTTCCCTTAAATCGCTTCGCTGCTCTGGGCCTCAGCTATCTCATCTGTAAAAATGAGGATTAAGACAGTGAGCTCCTCGTGAGATAGGGACTGTGGCCAACCTGATGATCTTGGATCTACCCCAGCGCTTAGGACAGTGCCTGGCACAGAGCAAAAGCTTCACAAAATACCCCATTCATTCAGTAGTATTTATTGAGCGCTTACTATGTGCAGAGCACTGTACTAAGCGCTTGGAATGTACATTTCGGCAACAGATAGAGACAATCCCTGCCCAATGACAGGCTCACAGTCTAAACAGGGGAGACAGCAAAGCAAAACAGAACAATACAAAATAAGACAACATCATCAAGATAAATAGGATCAAGGAGATATACACCTCATTAGCAAAATAAATAGGGTAATAAATAATTTATACAAATGAGCACAGTGCTGAGGGGAGGGGAAGGGGGAAGAGCAGAGGGTGGGGGGGAAGGGAGGGGAGGAGGAGCAGAGGGAAAAGGGGGTAGCTTAGTGTGGGAAGGCCTCCTGGAGGAGGTGAGCTCTCAGTAGGGCTTTGAAGAGGGGAAGAGAGTGAGTTTGGCGGAGGTGAGGAGGGAGGGCGTTCCGGAACGGCGGGAAGACGTGGGCCAGAGGTCGACGGCGGGACAGGCGAGAACGGGGGACGGTGAGGAAGTGGGCGGCAGAGGAGCGGAGCCTGCGGGGTGGGCATTGGAAAGAGAGAAGGTAGGTGAGGTAGGAGGGGGCAAGGGGATGGAGAGCCTTGAAGCCCAGAGTGAGGAATTTTTGTTTCGTGCAAAGGTCGATAGGCAACCACTGGAGGTTTTTGAGGAGGGGAGTGACATTCCCAGAGTGTTTCTGTAGGAAGCCGATCCGGGCAGAGGAATGAAGAATAGACTGGAGCGGGGAGAGGCAGCAGGAAGGGAAATCGGAGAGGAAGCTGACACAACAATCCAGTCGGGATAATATGAGAGCTTGTACCAGCACGATAGCCATTTGGATGGAGAGGAAAGGGCGGACCTTGGCGATATTGTAAAGGTGAGACCGGCAGGCTTTGGTGACGGATTGGATGTGTGGGGTGAATGAGAGATCCGAGTCAAGGATGACATCCGGGTTGCAGGCCTGTGAGACGGGAAGGGTGGTCGTGCCGTCCACAGTGACGGGGAAGTCAGGGAGTGGACGGGGTTTGGGAGGGAAGAGAAGGAGCTCAGTTTTAGACATGTAAACCACATGTACCACATGTAGACCACATGATAACTAATACCATTTAAAAATAATTATAATAAAAAAGACAAGGTCAGTAGAAAGGCCACAATGGAGTCCTGCCTTTCCAACCCACCCCAGAACACCCACTGAGGCTCGAGAGCAGAAGGGAAGGGGTTGGAAGGAGATGGGGAAACTGAGGCTCCCATTCATCCTACTCAATCAATCAATCAATGGTATTAACTGAATGCTTGCTATGTAAAGAGCACTGTATTGAGCACTATTCTCTTCCCCTGATTGGCACTCAGAGGCTCCTTGCTGGCTTGGAGATGGCTGTGAGTTGGCCAGGGGTGGGATCCATAGTTATTGAGCAACCCCTGAGGGCTGTGTACTGTACTGAACGCTCACTCATTCGTTCAATCGTATTTTTTGAGTGCTGATGCTGTGCAGAGCACTCTACTAAATGCTTGAGAGAGTACAACATAGCAATAAACAGACACATGTCCTGCCCACAACAAGCTGACAGTCTAGTGCAGGGACGGCAGAAACCCAAGGCCTCACTCTACCCACAAGCTCATTTTGGGCAGGGACCATAATAATAACAATAATAAGAAGAATTTTGGCATTTGATAAGCACTTACTACTTGCCAGTCACTGTACTAAGCACTGGGGTGGATACAAGCAAATCAGGTTGGACAGAGTCCCTGTTCCACACGGGGCTCACAGTCTTAATTCCCATTTTACAGATGAGGTAACCGAGGCACAGGAATGTTAAGTGACTTGCCTAAGGCCACATAGCAGACAAGTGGCAGAGCCAGGATCAGAACCCGTGATCTTTGGACTCCCAGGCCCGTGCTCTATCCACTACACCGTGCTGCTTCTCCAAGTACGTTTATTGTGTTATTGTACTCTCCCAAGCGCTTAGCACAGTGATATGCACAAAATAAGCGTTCAGTAAATACGATCGAATGAACGAAGGAGGTTCCAGCGTAAGGGTCTCTGGGTTGGGTTCGGAGGCCGACTTGGCTCGACGGCGAGCATCATGACCACCGCCCCGCCTGGAGTTTCCCGTCGTCCTTTGGGCCGGCTGACTACACGACCGGTGGAAAGGAGCAAAGACGGAACAGGGGAGGGGCGAGTTGTGAGATCCGGCAGCGCCCCGGGCCGTCCGGAGCCAATGTGGGAATTTTCCTGTCGTAAGAGAGATCTGACACAATGAAGCATTAAAAATAGCTCCCTACAAGAACATCTGTTCCATCTCTTTGCCCCATTCTTCGACCATTTGATAGCTTTTATTAAACCCAGGACCAATGGGCTCATTGTGGGAAGGTTGGGAAAACATTTGGATGGAAAAAAATTAGAGTAGGGAGAAGAGGACTTATCGAATGCCTTCCGTTCCTCCGGAACTCGGGTTTTCACCGTGCGTCAGGGCTAAGACGTGTTTAGGAAATTAGGGAAGGTTTGCTCATGATGGCAACCTGTATAGCCACCACAGACTGAGTTGTCGGGAGCCAGGGTTGTGGGCATGATGGACACTGAGATGTCACATAATAATAATCACAATAATTGTGGAATTTGTTAAGTGCTTACTATGCGCCAGGCATTGCCCTAAGCGCTGAGGCGGATACAAGATAATTGGGTCGGACACAGTCCTTGTCCTGCATAGGGCTCGTAGCCTTAATCCCCATTTTACAGATGTGGTAACTGAAGCCCGGAGAAGTGATGTGACTTCCCCAAGTTTAAACAGCACACAGATGGCAGAGGCGGGTTCAGAACCCAGGTCCTTCTGACTCCCAGGCTTGGCTCTATCCACTAGACCACACTGCTTCTCTTTCCTGCTCTGTGACCTTGGACAAGTCACCTCCCTTCCTCTGTGTTTCAGTTTCCTCATCTGTCAAAAGGGAATGAATTACCTCTTCCCCCCCTGCTTTGCCCGTGTGAGACGGGGACAGTGTCCTACGAGGTCATCGGGTATCTATCCCACTGCTCAGCACAGTGTTTGGCCTCTAGTGAGCAGTCAGCACAAACTTCAACAATTATTAGCTATAGCACGGGTGTCCCTGAATGGGAGGTTTTTTCAGCGCTTAGAACAGTGGTCGGCACAGTGAGCACTTAACAAATACCATCGTTATTATTATTATTGAGAAGCTAGTATTTATTAGGATCTTACTGTGTACGGAGGGCATACATAGGTGGGAATTAGATGCAGTCCCAGCTGAAGTTGACATTGAATTGTCTGTGTGCTGCCTCTGTGTCCTAGCAATCCCTGACATTCTCTTTGGTCAAGAAACTGCCAAAAATTCAATTCAGTGGAACATTTATGCACGGTCCCTTCTTTTTCCTAAGTATTTTATTTCTGGGTTTGTCTCCCTTGTTAGACTGTAAAGGTCCTCGAGGGCAGAGATCATGAATTCTAGTAGTAGCAGTAGAAATTTATTTAAATTAATGTCTGTCTCCCCGCTCTAGACTGCAAGCTCACTGTGGGCAGGGAATGCGTCTGTTATATTGTCATAGTGTACTCTCCCATGCACTTAGTACACAGTAAGCACTCAATAAATAATCAATCGTATTTACTGAGCACTTCCTGTGTGCAGAGCACTGTTCTAAGCTCTTGGAGGAGTACAATGTAACGGTTGATAGACACATTCGCTGCCCATAACAAACTCATAGTCTAGATTAATTTATTAATTGATAGTAACGGTAATAGCAATAGTTATAGGAGCACTAATAAGAGTAGTTAGCTCATCTCCAAACTACAAACTAGGCACAGAGATGTTAAGTGACTTACCCAAGATCACACAGCAGACAAGTGGGGGGGCCAGGATTAGAACCTACATCCTCTGACTCCCAAATCCAAGTGATTGCCACTAAGCCATGCTGCTTCCCTTAAATTACTTTGCTTTTCTGGGCTTCATCTGTAAAATGTGGGTAGGGAGTGTGTCTGCCAGCTCAATCAATCAACCATCAGTGGTGTATTTATTATTTACTATGCGCAGAGTACTATACTAAGCGATTGGGAGAGTACAGTGCAACACATTCAGCGATTGGGAGAATTAGTAGATTGCAATCCCCGCTCTCCACCATTTTACAGGTTATTTTAAGCAGACCATTCATTCATTCAGTTGTATTTATTGAGCGTTTATTGAGTGCAGAACACTGTACTAAGTTCTTGGAAAGTACAATTCAGCAATAAAGAGGGACAATCCCTGCACACACTGGGCTTACAGCCTAGAAGGGGGGAGACAGACATCAAAATAAGTAAACAGGCATTAGTATAAATAGAGTTATAGATATATACACATCAAAAGAGTAAACAGGCATCAATATAGTAAACAGGTAGCGAACACATTCCCTGCCCATAATGCGCTTAGAGTCTGGAGGGGAGAAAAGACATTAATATGAATAAATAAGTTATAAATAATTATAATTTAAGGATATGTACTTAAGTGCTGGGTTCTGGGGGTATGGAGAATATCAAGCATCCAAAGGTCACAGATTGAGGTGCATACTTGACGCAGAGCAGCAACGGAGAGCAAGCGGGGAAAAGAGGACTTAATTAGGGAAGGCCTCTTAGAGGAGATGTGACCTTAGTCATTCTTTGGAGGTGCAGAGAGGGGTGATCTGGCGGATATGGAGGGGGAGGGAGTTCCAGGCTAGGGAAGGTCACGAGAAAGGGCTCGGCAGTGAGATAGACAAGATCGGGGCACAGTGAGTAAATGGGTGCTGGAAGAGCAGAGTGTGCAGGCTGGGCTGGAGTAGGACATCAGGGAGGTGAGGTAGGTCGGGGCGAGCTGATTGAGTGTTTTAAAGCCGACGGTGAGGAATTTCTGTTTGACGCGGAGGTGGATGGGAGCCACTGGGGGTTCTCGAGGAGTCGGGAGACACGGAATGAATGTTTTTGTAGAAAAATGATCCAGGCAGCAGAGTGAAGTCAGGATTGGAGTGGGGAGAGCCAGGAATCTGGGAGGTCAGCGAGGAGGCAGATGCAGTAGTCAAGGAGGGAGAGGAGAAGTGCTTGGATCAACAAGGTAGCAGTTTGGATGGAGAGGAAAGGTTGGATTTTAGCGATGTTGCGAAGGTAGAACTGACAGGATCGGTTGTCCGTTTGAATACGTAGGCAGAATCAGAGAGACGAGTCAAAGACAAAGACAAGTTTTAGGTCTTAATAGTAATGCTAATGATGGTATTTGTTAAGCGCTTATTATGTGCCAAGCACTGTTCTAAGCGCTGGGGTAGGTACAAGGTAATCAGGTTGTCTCATGTAGGCCTCGCAGTGTTAATCCTCCTTTTACAGATGAGGGAACTGAAGCACAGAGAAGTTAAGTGATTTGCCCAAAGTCACACAGCTGATAAGTGGTGGAGCCGGGATTAGAACCCACAATTTCTGACTCTCAAGCCCGGGCTCTTTCCACTAAACTATGCTGCTTCTTATAACTTGTGCAATAGGGTGGATAGTGGTGTTCTCTACAGTGATGGGAAAGACAGGGAGAAGACAGGGCTTGGGTGGGTAGGTAAGGAGTTCAGTTTTGCACGTGTTTAATTTGAGGTGTTGGTGGGACATCCAAGTAGTTGAAGGCAGGAGGAAATGCGAGATTGTGGGGAAGGAGAGAGGTCAGGGCTGGAGATGTGGATTTAGGAATCATCTGTAGAGACGGTAATTGAAGCTATGGGAGTGAATGAGTTCTCCAAGGGCATGGGTGTAGAGGGAGCATAGAAGGGGACCCAAAACTGAGCTGTGAAGGACCTCCTACTGTCAGAGGGTGGGAGACAGAGGAGGAGCAGCCCCCAAAGATACTAAGAAGGAGAGATCAGAGAGATAGGAGGAGAACTAAGAGAGGACAGTGGCAGTGAATCCAACCTTGGATTAAGTTTCTAGGAGAAGGGGGTGGCTTACAGTGTCCAAGGCGGCTGAATGGTCTAGGAGGATTAGGATGGAGTAGAGGCCATCGGAACTGGCAAGAAAAAGGTTATTAGGTACCTTAGAGAGAGTTGTTTCTGTGGAGTGAAGGGGCAGAAGGCAGATTGGATGGGATTTAGGAGAGAATTGGAGGCGAGAAGTGGAGACAGCGGGTGTAAACAACTCTCTCAAGAAGTTCGGAGAGAAATGGTAGCGGGGACATGGGGCGATAAATGGACGGAGCCATGGGGGTCAAGTGAGGGTTATTTTTAGGATGGGGAGAAGTAAGCATGTTTGAAAGCAGTGGGGAATAACAATATTAATTATTATGGCATTTGTTAAGCACTTACTATGTGCCAGGCACTGAGCCCTATGGTAGATACAAGCGAACTGGGGACACAGTCCCTGGCCCACGTGGGGCTCACGGGCTCGATCCCCATTCTACAGATGAGAGTACTGAAGCACAGAGAAGTGAAGTGACTTGCCCAAGGTCACACAGCAGACAAGCGGCGGAGTCAGGAAGAAGCCATTGAAATACAAAAAGTTGAAGACTTGTAGTCAAGGAGGGGGCAAATGTTTTCCAAAGTTCTGAAAGGATGGGGTCAGAAGCACAGGAGGAGGGAGGTAGGTTTAGAGAAGAGGCGAGAGATTTCATCTTGAGTTACTGCAGAGAATACAGGGAAACTCAAAGAAGGTGGAGTGGGAGATGGGAGAGAGCAGGGGAGATTTTAGGGAGATCACTCCTGATGGTTTCAATTTTGTTGATGAAGTATGTGGCCAGGTCATTAGGGGAAAGAGATGGTGCAGGTGTGGGGGAAAGGAAAAGGAGCTGTCTGGAACAGCTGTTGGAGGCAGTGAGGAGGGGAGTGCATTAGAAAGGGGAACTATTGTTGCCAGAGAGTGGAGAGGCCCGGATCGAAGCAGCTAAGAACGAATTTAAGGTGGACAAGGGCAGAGAGATGAGTGGATTTCCTCCAAGAGGGTTCTGCATCTCGCCACAGGAGCGGGAGGAGCGAAGTGCACAGGTAATCCAGGATTGTGGGTTCGGGGTGTGGGACTGGCAGAGAGATGTGAGAGTGAGACAGTTCAGTTGATGTTCAATTGATGCTATCGATGCCTGCCTACTTGTTTTGTTTTGTTGTCCGTCTCCCCTCTTCTAGACTGTGAGTCTGTCGTTGGGCAGGGATTGTCTCTGTTGACAAATTGTACTTTTTACAGTAAGCATTTAACAAATACCGTAAAAATAATAATAATAATCTACTCCAGCATTTAGAACAGTGTTTGGCACATAGTAAGTGCTTGACAAGTATCATAATGATTATAATTAATTCTGTTGTATTTTACTCTCCCAAGTGCTTAGTACAGTGCTGTACACACAGTAAGTGCTCAATAAATGTTGGTATTTGTTAAGCGCTTACTATGTGCAGAGCACTGTTCTAAGCGCTGGGATAGATACAGGGTAATCAGGTTGTCCCATGTGAGGCTCACAGTCTTCATCCCCATTTTACAGATGAGGGAACTGAGGCACAGAGAAGTGAAGCGACTTGCCCACGGTCACACAGCTGCCAAGTGGCAGAGCAGGGATTCGAACCCATGACCTCTGACTCCCAAGCCCAGGCTTTTCCCACTGAACCATGCTGCTTCCCCAGTAAATACGACTGAATGAATCGAGTGAGTGAAAGTTCACTGGAGAAGGTGGTGTTGAATCTATTTGTGGGTCAGGAGATGGTAGTTCAGGTCTGGAGAACTGCTGTATTGTACTCTCCCAAGTGCTTAGTACATATTCCTCTCTGCCAAGTGCTTGGTATAATGTTATGTACAGAGTAAGCACTTAATAAATACCACTGACAAGGAATAGTAGCAAGAGGAGCAGTAATAATAGCAACAGCAGGGAGAGCGGTAATGGTAGGCAGCATTTATTGACTGTTCCCTTGACACTGTACTGGGTGCTTGGGAGTTAGAGAGTAGCCAAATGCCTTATTCATTCAATCATTTATTGAGCACTTACTAGGTGCAGAGCATTGTACTAAGCACCTGGAATGTAAATTTGGCAACAGATGAGGACAATCCCTGCCCACGAAGGGGCTCACAGTCTAAAAGGGGGCTCAATGTATTCATTCTCTGCCCAAAAGGAGCTTCCACTCTTAAGGGAAGGAGCCAAACATAAAAATGCCTTGAACTAGAATAATCAGTGTTCGTTCAATACCATTTATTGAGCACTTACTGTGGGCAAAGCACTTGGGAGAGTACAAATCAACAGACTTTATAATAATAATTATTATGGTAATTGTCAAATGCTTACTATGTGCCAAACACTGTTCTAACTGCTGGGGTAGATTATCATTATTATTATTGTATCAAGTGCTTATTGTGTGCCAAACTCCGTTCTAAGCACCGGGGTAGATACAGGGCAATCAGATCTAACACAGTCCCTGTCCCATGTGGGGCTTCAGTCTCAATCCCCATTGTATGGATGAGGTAACTGAGGCCCAGAGAAGCGAAGTGACTTCCCCGAGGTCACACAGCAGACAAGTGGTAGAGTCGGAATTAGAACCCAGGTCCTTCTGACTCCCAGGCCCCTGCTCTATCCACTAAGCCATGCTGATTCCCACTAATTAGCGGACCAGTTCCCTGCACATAAAATGCTCAGACAGCGGCGGCTAGAGGAGCAGAATTTCCGGCTCCGTCCTCAGGCTTCCCAGGTTTTGTGGAAGGTTCGGGCTGAGTGGGTCTCCTTTTTCCCGCCAGGACGGTAGGAGGCAGAACAGGCAGAAGTCTCCTTCATTCACTCAGTCCTATTTATTGAGCACTTACTGTGTGCAGAGCACTGTACTAAACGCTTGGAAAGTACAGTACAGCAATAAAGAGAGACAATCCCCTTGAAGCACAGGTCAGGAACTGTGTCTGAACTCACGATTTTTCCACCTATGTTGGCGCTTTGCATGTAGTAAGCTCTTTGTAAATGTTATTATTAACAAAAGTTTCATTATTATTATTAAGTGCTTACTCTGGGCCAAGTTCTGGGGTAGATAGTTGTTGTCAAATGGTTTCAAGTCCAGTGCCAATTAGTACAGGGCTAAGTGCTTAGTAGTGCTCTGCACACAGTAAGTGCTCAATAAATATGTTTGAATGAACGAATCATTTCCTCTCCACGGCGACTCCGCCGACACATCTTCTCCAGAGCAGCACATCTTCATCTGGAGTCGTTCTGGTACGTACATCCATAGGGTTTTCTTGATAAATACGGAAGCGGTTTACCATCGCCTTCTTCCGTGCGGTAAAAATCGAGTCTTTGTCTCTGACCAACATTTTGATCACTTGATTATTCGCCTTTGACTCTTTCTGTGTCACTGCTGCCTGAATTGACTGTAGATAGACGTAATCAATCAGAGATAACCCCAAAACAACGGGAAGCTTTTGGTGACAGAGATTTCATAGGGAAAATATTGAACCAGGAGCCCTACTAAAATCACATCTCCTCCAGGAAGGCTTCACTATAATTATAATAATCATTAAGGTGTTTGTTGAGCGCTTAGTATGTGCCAAGTACTGAATGAATCCCCACTCCCGCAGCATTTGATCCTCATTATCGTCATCACCATTTGAGCAGTCACAGGTGTGCAGAGCATTGCACTAAGCATGAGAAGCAGCGTGGCTTAGTGGAAAGAGCACGGGTTTGGGAGTCAGAGGTCGTGGGTTCTAGTCCTGGCTCTGCCACTTGTCAGCTGTGTGACTTTGGGCAAGTCACTTCAATTCTCTGGGCTTCAGTTCCCTCATCTGTAAAATGGGATTAAGACTGGGAGCCCCATGTGGGGCAACCTGATCACCTTGTATCCCCTCATTGTTTAGAACAGTGCTTTACACAGAGTAGGCACTTAACAAATGCCATCATTATTTTTACTATTATATGTAGTAATATTATTATTACATAATACTATTAATAATAATATGATGGCATTTGTTTAGCGCTTACTATGTGCCAGGCACTGTACTAAATGCTGGGGTAGATTCAAGCAAGTTGGGTTGGACAGATTCCTTTGTTTTAGGTGGCTCTCCCAGTTTCAATCTGGTAATTGAGGCACAGAGAAGTTAAGTGACTTGCCTAAAGTCACATGGCAAGCAAGTGACGGAGTCAGATTAGAACCCATGACCTTCTGACTCCCAAGCCCGTACTGTATCCACTGCACCATGCTGCGGCACTGGAGTACCTAATGGGTTCAGAGCACTATACCATACATTTGGGAAATACAGCAGAAAATGATAGTAATAATAATAATGGTGTTTAAGTGCTAACTTTGTGCCAAGTACCGTTCTAAGCGCTGCGGGAGATACGAGATAATCAGGTTGCCCCACGTGGGGCTCACAGTCTTAATCCCCATTTTACAGATGAGGTAACTGAGGCACAGAGAAAGTAAATGACTTGCACAAGGTCACAAAGCAGGCAGATGGCAGAGGCAGAATTAGAGCCCGGATCCTTCTAACTCCCAGGCCTGGGGTCTGTCCACTAGGCTATGCTGCTTTTCCTCCTTTCGTATCTACCAAGCACTTAGTACGGTGCATCTCATTGAGCAGGCGCTCAATAAATGCCACCACCATCCCCCCAACCAATACCACTATTCTACTGCTGCAACTTTCCCAACACCCCTGCGCATTCATTCAATAGTATTTATTGAGCGCTTACTATGTGCAGAGCACTGTACTAAGCGCTTGGAATGTACAAATCGGTAACAGATAGAGACAAGTCCCTGCCCTGTGATGGGCTTACGGTCTAATCGGGGATTCACTGCTGGGAAATTAGGGAATTTTTTATGTTTTTTGGTGGTATTTGTTAAGGTCTTCCTATATGCCAGACACTAGTAAGAGCTGAGATAGAGACCAGCTGATCAAGTTGGACACAGTCCACGTCCAACATGGGGGTCACAGTCTTAATCCCCAGGAGCCGGGTTTAATCAGTGGTATTTATTGAGCACTTACTATGCATGCAGAGCACCGTACTAAGCGCTTGGGAGAAATACAATGGAACCCAGATCCTTCTGACTCCCTGTCCTGTGCCCTATCTACTGGAGAAGCAGCGTGGCGCAGTGGAAAGAGCACGGGCTTCGGAGTCAGGGCTCATGAGTTCGAATCCCGGCTCTGCCACTTGTCAGCTGTGTGACTGTGGGCGAGTCATTTAACTTCTCTGTGCCTCAGTTCCCTCATCTGTAAAATGGGGATTAAGACTGTGAGCCCCACGTGGGACAACCTGATTCCCCTGTGTCTACCCCAGCGCTTAGAACAGTGCTCTGCACATAGTAAGCGCTTAACAAATACCAACATTATTATTATTATTATTATTAGGCAACACTGCTTTTCAGTGTTCTCTGAACAACGCCCTTCTGTTTTGGATACAGCATCCTGCAGCGTTGGAAGAAACAGCGTCAGTCCTATATTTATTGAGTGCTTACTGTGTGCAGAGTAATAATAATAATTATGGTATTTGTTAAGCGCTTACTATGAGCCAAGCACCGTTCTAAGCGCTGGGGGAGGTACAAGGGCATCAGGTTGTCCCACGTGGGGCTCACGGTCTTCATCCCCGATTTACAGATAAAGTCCCTGAGGCACAGAGAAGTTAAGTGACTTGCCCAAAGTCACACAGCTGATAAGTGGCGGAGCCAGGATTAGAACCCATGACCTCGGACTCCCAAGCAAGGGTTTTTCCACTAAGCCACGCTGCTTCTCGCGTAGAGTCCCGTACTAGGCGGTTGGGAGAGTACAATATAACGGAGTCGGTAGACACGCTCCCTCCCGACGATGAGCTTACAGCCTATTGAGAAGCAGCGTGGCTCAGTGGAAAGAGCCCGGGCCTGGGAGTCAGAGGTCATGGCTTCGAATCCGGGCTCTGCCACTTGTCAGCTGGGTGACTGTGGGCAAGTCACTTCACTTCTCTGTGCCTCAGTTACCTCATCTGTAAAATGATTAACTGTTAGCCTCTTGTGGGACAATCTGATGACCCTGTATCTACCCCAGCGCTTAGAACAGTGCTGTGCACATAGTAAGCGCTTAACAAATACCAACATTATTAGAGAGGGTAAAGACTCTAGCGTGAGTTCTCCTCCACCTAGTCTTTTGCAAGCGCAGGTCTCCGCAATCCAGCGGGTCT
This sequence comes from Ornithorhynchus anatinus, assembly GCF_004115215.2. Classification (NCBI taxonomy): domain Eukaryota; kingdom Metazoa; phylum Chordata; class Mammalia; order Monotremata; family Ornithorhynchidae; genus Ornithorhynchus; species Ornithorhynchus anatinus. The sequence goes on from NC_041729.1 coordinate 169,421,933, forward strand.
CGGTACAGAATATACCGCAGAAGTCGAACAACAGAGCAAACAGAGTACTCAACAATTTCTATGGAGCTCAAAGCCGGAATGGAGTATCCGAGGAAAACATCACAGAAGGTCATTTAAAACGCTAAAATCCCATTTCTTTACTGGCAGAAGGGTGTTTTGGACGATAGAACGGTGAAATCCGACTGTAAAATGGCGTGGGAAAAGAGGCTCTGGCTATTTTTCTAATAACTCATGTGAAATTTCTGTCCATGTGTCCCGGCAGTGCATACAGGAAGAAAAAAAAAAGTTTGCAAAGTACAGGAAGTTTATTATATTTTTATAACGATCTGTTTCAAATTATAACTTGAAGAAGAAAATGAGGCAAGCTGCCCTTCTCCGTGGAGACAGATTTTCCATGACCATATCCAGCCACAGAGGAGGATATTACATAAGTCTCTGCCCAGAGAACTTGGAGGCAGGAGGCAGCCCAACGTCACAGAGCCGCCTCTCGAGACCGAATCAAAACAAGGAACTGTAGTCGGGGCAGAGAGACAGAGAGACTCCTTACGTCTTGCATTTCGGGCCGGTGACCAAGAGGAAAGCTGGGAGAGCCGGGTCGCTGGATCCGGGCCTCTTGGATCTGCCGCTCCCACCGCTAGCAGCAACCACCACGAGCTCAGCCCAGGCCCGGACGCTCAATAAATACCACCCTGAGCGCACAAGGTTCTACTGGAATCTTCACGGTTTGAAACTCTTCCCCTGGATCCCCCTTAGTGATGATAATTATGGTATTGGTTAAGCGCTTTCTACGTGCCAGGCATTTCGCTAAGAGAAGCGGCGTGGCTCAGTGGATAGAGCGCGGGGCTGGCAGTCGGAAGGACCTGGGTTCTATTTCCCGCTCCGCCACGTGTCTGCTGTGTGACCTTGGGCAAGTCGCTTCACTTCTCTGGGCCTCAGTGACCTCATCTGGAAAATGGGGATTAAGAGTGTGAGCCCCACGTGGGACAGGGACTGTGTCCAACCCGCTTGTATCTACACCGGCTCTCAGGACAGGGCTTGGCACATAGTAAGAGCTTAACAAATACCATAGTTATTATTATTAGAACCAAATTTGTGCGCTCTCTCTGCTTCCCCACACCAGTCGGAGACAAGTTGACAAACCTTATTTGATGCAGGATTTGAAGAACGGATAAATCACCCTGTGGCACTCAGCCTCCCTCCCCCTCCCTTCTATCGGATAATAGTAACGATGGTATTTAAGCGCTTACTGTGTACCAAGCACTGGGAAATGATGTCATTGTAACCTGCGGGCAATGATAAGGTGGGGGGAGCGGGTTCCCCCGTTATAGCACAGTAATAATAATATCAGCAAGCCTGTCTCTAGACTGTAAGCTCAAGCTCCTTGTCGGGAGAGAAATGTCGTCAGACTCTGCTGTATTATACTCTCCCAAGCGCTCAATACAGTGCTCTGCACAGAGTAGGCGTTCAGTAAATACCATTGTTGGAAGTCCACCAAGCAGCTTCCCCGCAGAGTGGTCCCATCCCCTCAACTCGGGAGAAATTCAGTCCGGACGTCGGAAGGTTGGATTCTTAGACCCTAGACGGTGAGCTCATTGTGGACAGGGAATGTGTCTGTTGCTATCTTGTACTCTCCCAAGTACTTAGAACAGTGCTGCTTTGCTCACAGTAAGTGCTCAATAAGTACTATTGAATGAACGAATGAGTGGGACCACAAGATCGGATCCTGCTCAAGGGGGTGTCCTGCTGGTCGTGCTCCCGGACAGTGCTCCTCTGACAGTGCCCTCGGGCCAGGACAGCCGACGTTCTGGTTCGGATCAGACAGAGACGATTCCTGGCTGTTTGGCTCCAGTGATTCAGGACACTGAAAACACCACAGGAAGGTGGTGGGTTCTAATCCCCGTTCTGCCCCTTGTCTGCTAGGTGACCTTGGACACGTCACTTCACTTCTCTGTGCCTCAGTTACCTCATCTGTAAAACACGGATTAAGATTGTGAGCCTCGTGCGGGACAGGGACCGCGTCCAACCCGATATGCCTGTATCCACCCCAGCGCTTAGTACAGAGCCGTAACGGTTACCACAGTTTTTACTATCATTATTAGCACAGCCCGGTGGCGGAGACACCCGTGGCCTGCCATGTGACCTTGAGCAAGTCATTTCATCTCTCTCTGTCTTCCGTTTCCTCAGCGGTAAAAAGGCATTAAAATGTGTTGTTCTCCCTCTGATTGGGAGTCCTTAACAGATTGTTAATAAATGCTACGTAAATGAGTACATGTTTTATAATTACATAAAATTATGACTTTTACGACTGCAGCCCCAATATGGAGAGAGAACTTTTGTTTCCTGTGTATTAGGCAATGATGAGGCTAGTGCTGAGAATTTCTGTATTATTGGTTTGAGTTTTTTTGCCTCTTGCCAACCAGCTTCTGTAGGACTCTCCTGGAGAGAGTCACAAGGTCACTTATTTTCTCTTTTATTTAAATGATGTTTATGAAATGTTGTGGCAGACACTGTACTAAGTGCTGGGTAGATGTTAATAATAATTATGGCATTTGTTAAGCTCTTTCTTTGTGCCAGGCATTGTCCTGAGCGCTGGGGTAGATATAAAATAATCGGATTATCTTATCACCGGACTACTTGTTTTGTCTTATTCTGTTTTGCTTTGCTATCTGTCTCCCCCGTTTAGACTGTGATCCCGTTATCTGGGTAGAGATTGTTTCTAACTGTAGCCGAATTGTACATTCCAAGTGCTTAGTATAGTGCTCTGCACATAGTAAGCGCTCAATAAATAAGATCGAATGGATGAATGAATAATCCCCATCCCACATGGGGCTCGCAGATGAGGGAACTGAAACCCAGAGAAGTAAAGTGATTTGCCCAAGGTCATACAGCAGACAAGTGGCAGAAGCAGAATTAGAATAACAATAATGTTGGTATTTCTTAAGTGCTTACTATGTGCAGAGCACTGTTCTAAGAGCTGGGGTAGATACAGGTGAATGAGGTTGTCCCACGTGAGGCTAACAGTCTTCATCCCCATTTTACAGATGAGAGAACTGAGGCACAGTCACACAGCTGACAAAGGGCAGAGTCGGGATTCGAAGCCATGACCTCTGACTCCCAAGCCCCGGGCTCTTTCCACTGAGCCACGCTGCTTCTCTAGAACTCATGACCTCTAGAACTCTAGAACTCATTACCTTCTGATTCATGCTCTAATATAATAATTTTGGAATTTGTTTAGCGCTTACTATGTGCCGGGCACTGTACCAAGAGCTGGGGTGGTTACAAGCAAATCGGGTTGGACACAGTCCCTGTCCCATGTGGGGCTCACAGTCTCAATCCCCATTTGACAAATGAGGAAACCGAGGCCCAGAGAAGTAACGTGACTTGCCCAAGTTGACAAAACAGACAAGCGGTGTAGTCAGAATTAGAACCCATGACCTTCTGACTCCCAGGCCCAGACTCTAGCCACTATGCCATGCTGCCCCTCAGTTCATGTCCCACACAGCACTCTCAGTCTTCACCTCCGTTTTCCTAACGAGGAAACCGGGGCACGGGGAGGTGACGGGAGTTGCCCAAGGTCACACTGCAGGCAAGTGGCAGAGCCGGGATTAGAAGCCAAGTCTTCCGCTTCCCTAAGTCCTCTGATTCCCAGGCCCGGGCTCTCTCTGATGTTTGTGCGTGAGTCATGGCAGTGCGAACTCTGAACGTTCTCACAGGGCATTAGCCGGTGGCTCTGCAAATTGCTCATCCTCGTTTATCATCCGTATTTCCCGAACCCTGTACCCCGGACTTGGGAGCGTACAGCTACGGTACGTGACATAGTCCCTGCCCTTGAAAAGCTTTCAGATGAATCGGTCAATAGTCTTTTACATTCGTTTGCTCCCCTATTTGGAACCCAGTGTTCTAAGCACTATTCTAAACACTTGGACGAGCAGTCAGTCAATCGTATTTAAGAGGCCTTCAGGGAAGGCCTGGCTAAGCCCTCGGTTCCTCTTCTCCTTCTCCCTTCTGCGTCACCCTGACTTGCTCTCTTTATCGAGAAGCGGCGTGGCTTACTGGAAAGAGCCTGGGCTGGGGAGTCAGAGGGCGTGGGTTCTAATCCCGGCTCCGCCACTTGTCTGCTGCGTGACCTTGGGCAAGTCACTTCACTTCTCTGTGCCTCAGTTACCTCATCTGCAAAAATGGGGATTAAAAAATGTGAGCCCCACGTGGGACAACCTGATTACCCTGTATCTCCCCCAGCGCTTAGAACAGTGCTCTGCACATAGTAAGCGTGTAACAAATACCATAATTATTATTATTTTTATTATGCATCACCCCCCAGCCCCACACCACTTAGGTCCACATTTGTCATTTATTTATTTCTAATAATAATAATGTTGGTATTTGTTAAGCGCTTACTATGTGCCAAGCACTGTTCTAAGCGCTGGAGTAGATGCAAGGTAATGAGGTTGTCCCACATAGGGGTCACAGTCTTCATCCCCGTTTTACAGATGAGGTAACTGAAGCATAGGTCAGGTAAGTGACTTGCCCAAGGTTCACACAGCTGCCAAGCGGTGGAGCTGGGATTAGAACCCATGACCTCTGACTCCCAAGCCTGGGGTCTTTCCACTGAGCCACTAAGTTCTTTCCACTTCTCATTTCTATTCGTGTCTGTATTCCCTTCTAGACTGTAAGCTCTGTGTGGGCAAGGAACGTGTCTGTTTATTGTTATATCGTACACTCCTAATCGCTTAGTACAGTGCTTTGTACACGGTAAGCGCTCAATAAATACTGAGTGAATGATTGTACTGAACACTTACTATGTGAGGAGCACTGTACTAAGCACTTGGGAGAATACAGCAGTCAGTCAATCATATTTATGGAGCATTTATTGTGTGCAGAGCACTGTATGAAGCACTTGGGAGAGTACAGTAGAACAATATAACAGAAACATTCCCTGTATGTATTCATTCGATTGTATTTGAGTGCTTACTGTGTGCAGAACACTGTACTAAGCACTTGGAAAGTACAATTTGGCAAAAAATAGGGACAACCCCTACCCAACAACTGGCTCAGAGTCTAGAGGGGGCGATGCCATTTCTGCCCTCACAGAACTTTGTCTGTGTGCAGAGCACTGATCTAAGCTCTTGAGAGAGCACAGAAGATTTAGTAGACACCATCCTGCCTTCAAGAAGCTTCCAGTCTATGGTGTGGAGAGCACTGTTCTGAGCACTTGAGAGGTACTTAAAATCAAGCTGGGAAAAGAAACACTCACAGAAATCACATGTAAGAGGAAGTCATGGATTGTAAAAACATAAAGGGCAAGGGCTGGGTGTGGGAAAGGGGTGGGGGTGGGCACCAGTGCCCAGGTGCTCCGGGGGCATCGCAAGCTGGAGGTGGGAATGGTTGGGGAGTTGAGAGACTAACCAGGGAAGGCTTCCTGGAAGAGATGGGATTTCAGAAGGATTTGGCTGTGCTTCTGGGAAGGGAAACACCGTGTCCTGATTCAAAGAGCCTGGGTCTGGAAGTCAGAGGACCTGAGTTCGAATAACGGCTCTGCCACTTGCCTGCCGCCTGACCTTGGGCAAGTCACTTCGCTTTTCCATGCCTCCGTTCCCTCAGCTGTAAACTGGCGATTGAGACTGTGAGCCCCAAGTGGGACAGGGATTGTGGTGAACCTGATTAGCTTGTGTTCATTCATTCATTCATTCAATAGTATTATTGAGCACTTACTATGTGCAGAGCACTGTACTAAGCGCTTGGAATGTACAAATCGGTAACAGATAGAGACAGTCCCTGCCCTTTGACGGGCGCATAGTCTAATCAGGGGAGGCGGACAGACCAGAACAATAACAATAAATTGAATCAAGCCCAACACTTAGTATGGAGCATAGTACATAGTAAGCGCTTAACAAATACTATTTAAAACAAAAAAGAGCGATCTGTGATGGGTCAGGCAGCATGTCATAATGGAAAGAGGACCTGGTTGCCATCCCAGCTCCATTCCATATCCACTGTGTAACTTCAGGCAAGTCACTAAGCATCTCTGTGCCTAGGATTCTTCATCTTTGAAATTCCCTCTTAGACTGTGAGCTCTGTGTGGGACAGGGACTGAGTCCAACCTGATTTTACTCAATCAGTGGTGGTATTTACTGAATGCTTCCTGTGGGCAGAGCACTGTTCTAAGTGTTTAGGAGAGTAAAGTACAACATATTAGAGAAACAGCATGGCCTAGTGGATAGAACCCGGGCCTGGGAGTCAGAAACTCCTAGCTCTGTGTGACCTTTATGTGGCTTGTTGCTTAACTTCTCTGTGCCTCAGTTCCCTCATCTGTAAAAAGGGGATGAAGACTGTGAGCCCCATGTGGTTTGTAGACTGTGTCCAACTTGAGTAGCTTATATCAACTCCAGTGTTTAGTACAGTGCTTGGCACATCAGTCAATCAGGAGTATTGATTGTGCGCTTACTATGCGCAGAGCTGTGTACTAAGCACCTGGGAGAATACAATACATTAAAATTAGCAGACATATTCCTTGCCTATAAAGGGTTTACAGTCTAGAAGGGGGAAGCAGACTTTAGTATGAATAAATAATCTGTAATATATAATTTAAAGATATGCACGTAATTGCGGGGGTTCATTCATTCTATTCTATTCATTCAATCATATTTACTGAGCACTTACTGTATGCAGAGCACTGTACTAAGCACCTGGGAAAATACAATGCGGCAGTAAAGAGTAACAATCCCTGCCCGTAACGACCTCGCAGTCTAGAGGTGGGGAGATAGACAACAGAGACATATAGTAAGCGCTTACCAAATATCATATGGAGAAAAAAGTTGGTAGATATAATTCCTGCCCTTAAGGAGCTTACTGTCTAGAGGAAGACAGGCTTTGAAATGAATATTGAGAAGGGAACTAGGGTATAAGGATAGATTATCCAGTCAGTATCCCTAGTGTTTGGCAGTCCTTGGAACAGAGAAAGTACTTAACAAATATCACAGTTATTTTTGTCATCATTATTATTGTTGTTGTTATTATTGGGTCAAAGACCCCGGCAAAACATGGACAACTCCATTTCCTTTCTCGACCAAGCAGTATGACCTAGTAGACAGAGCCCGGGCCTGGGAGTCAGAAGGACCTGGGTTCTAATCCCGGCTCTGCCACGTGTCTGCCGTGTGACCTTGGGCAAGTCACTTCATTTCCCTGGGCCTCAGTTATCTGTAAAAAGGGAATTAAGATCGGGAGCCCCATGTGGGACTTGGACTGTGTCCTCTCTGATTACCTTGAACCTACCCCAGTGCTTAGAACAGCATGTGGTGCATAGAAAGTGCTTAACAAATACTATATACACACACACACAAAAAGACACACTGCTTGCCGAACTGTCATTTCCAGCTGAGTGCACCATGATCAAAGTCTCCAGATGGTTCGATTATGAGGCTCGAAGGAAAGCTCACAAGATCCGTTCTGAGCTGGAAACCACGAATGAGGTCAACCCAGAAATTTGGGAAAAGCCTCTTTTCCTCATTGAGGATAGAGGGGAAATTTGGATCCCAACTCTCCGACTTACTCTTTCTTTCACTTCTCTTAAATCCTTTCCTACCTGGGCTGTTGTTAGCAGGGGATCCTGCCTCCAGGATCGGTCAATTAATGGTAATTATTGAGTGCTTATGGTGTTCAGAGAACTGTACCCAAGTGCTTGGGAGAATGCAGTACAGTGGAGTTGGTAAACACGATTCCCAACCTCAGGGAGCAGAAAGCATCCAGGTTTGGGTGGTGAAAGTCTTCACATTGGTGTGATTCTCCCTCTCTTGTGAATATGGAGGTCCAGCGGTTTTGTTGGTCTTCCTTGGGTGGAGATTTGGCCCCAGATCCGCAGATGGAAATCGGTCCGAGAGAAGAAATGACTGTTTTGCCCAGATGCCCTGAAAATACCAAACTCTGGTTCTCTGAGAGGACTGTTAGCTTGGATTTCCAGCGCTGGGGAGCCCCAAATTTTGCCAAAATTTGCTGGGTTTGCATCAAGGGCGGAAGAGCTAACAGTTTGAACTGTGATTCAAAGGACGCTTCCTAGATCTGACCATCTCGCTGAGTACAGTTCTGGAAATTCTACATGTTTTCTCTAGGTTAGTGACTATATGTCTCGAGATAAAGGCCGTTGGCATTCAGAAGACAACTTTGACCTCCCAGCTGTGGGTTAGAGATTTGTCAGAGGTGGCTTTTATTACCCCTGGACGGACTTTGTTTCTTAAGCCGATCTTAGGAAGCAGAAGGTTAGGGACGGGGTGAGTGAATCCGTCAGAGGGGATCGATCGTTTGGGCCTCTGGAGGCTGTCGGGAGTGAGAAGTTTTAATTTTCATTCTCCATGATGAAATTTTAATTTTGTTTTAGAGAAGCAGCATGGGCTAATGGAGTGAACAGAGGCCTGGGAATCAGAAGACCTTAACTCCGCTCTAGTTTCCTCATCTGTTAAATGGGGATTCAATACCTGTTCTCCCTCTCTCTTAGCCTGTGAGCCCCGTGTGGAACAGAGACAATGACTGACCTGATAGTGTATCTACCCCAATGCTTAGTACAGTGCTGAGCACATGGTAAGCGCTGAACCTATCGGGCAGTGACTGGCACTTGTACTCTAGTGATTGGGTCTAAAGGCTGATTACAATGTCACTCACAAAGCGTGAACTCCCAAACCACCCTCAGGCCCACAGCACTCATGTCTGTATCCGAAATCCATTTTAATGTCTGTCTCCCCCTCTAGGCTGGCAGCTCCTTGGGAGCGGGGACCGTATCTACGACTCTGTTATATTGTACTCTTCCCAGCACTTGGTACAGTGTTCTGCACACGGTAAACGCCCAGTAAATATGGGTAAGCAGCATCGCCAAGTGGATAAAGTCCAGGCCTGGGAGTCAGAAGGACTTGAGTTCTAATCCCTGCTCTGCCACTTATCCGCTGTGTGGCCTTGGGCAAGTTACTCTTTGTAGGGCACGGGCCTGGGTGTCACGGGTTCAGGTTATAATCCCAGGTCTGCCACATGTCTGCTGTGTGACCTTGGGCAAGTCATTTCACTTCTTAGAGCCTCAGTTATCTCATCTGTAAAATGGGGATTAAGACCGTGAGCCCCACGCGAGACAGGGACTGTCCAACCCGATTCGCTTGTATCCGCCCCAGTGCTTAATTCCGTGCCAGGCACATAGTAAGCACTTAATAAATACCATTATTATTATTATCTGTTATTATTATCAGTAAAATGGGGTTGAAGATTGTGAGCCCCCTGTAGAACAAGGACTGTGTTCAACCTGATTAGCTTGTGTCTACCCCAGGATTTAGAAAAGTGCCTGATACATAGTAAGTGCTTAACAAATGCCATTAAGAAAAAAAAAAAGGAAAGACGCTTGTCTGGAGTTAAGCCTCCTGACTCCCATTGTCCTCAAGCAATCAGTGTATTTATTGAGTGCCTATTTTGTGCAGAGCACTGTGCTAAGCATTTGGGAGGATCCAATACCAGAGAGTTGGTAAACCTCGCCGCTAATGTCATTGAATTTATTTTCCCAGTCTGTAGGCAACAAAAGCTAGCCGGTTTTGTTGAGGTGGAGGTTGGCCCAGTTCCATCTTATCTAAGCGAGTTATTAGATCCGTTAAAAAGTAACTGGGGGAGGACAACTCGGCCACCTTTTATGGCACTGCCATCGGAGACAAACGTCTCCCATGCCAATCCCTGAGAAATGAATGAATTTGTCCGAGACCTATCGATTACCCGACAGGAATTTTGGATGTGTTGCAGGTCAAGCCATAATCCCTCTTCCTATGATTAGTGTCTCTAAGCCCAGGCCTGGGAATTCTGGGAATTTTTTCACCTGTGTCCCTCCTGATTTTCCCAGGTTGTGGTTTTAGCATAGAGGGATGCGGGGGGATTTTTTCCCTTTTTTATGGTATTTGTTGAACACTTACTATGTGCCAGGCATTGTACTAAGTGCTGGGGTGGATGCAAACTAATCAGGTTGGACGCAGTCCCTGTCCCTAATGGGGCTCATAGTCTTGATCCCCATTTTACAGATGAGGTAACTGAGGCACAGAGAAGTTGTCACTTGAGCAAGATCGCACAGCAGACAGGTGGCAGAGCTGGGATTACAACCCAGGTCCTTCTGACTCCCAGGCCCGGGCTCTATCCACTAGCCCACAGTGCTTCCAATGGGAAGGTAGCCAGCTTTCTCGGGCGGGTGGGGATCGCTGACAAATTGAGATATATGGATTAGAAGGATTTTAAAGTTTTATCAGATGTTGGATTAATGTAAAGAGCCCTGGATGAAATGCCAGCCAACTTGCATTCTAGTCCCAGTACCACCTAAGACAAATGTGTGACCTTGGGCAGGTCATTTAAATTCTTGAGTCCTCAGTCTCACCTGAAAAATGGAGATAAAATAAACACTCTCCCTTTAAGACCGTGAGCACCGTGTCAGATTGTCTCAAGTCTACCCCGGCATTTAGCACAAGGTCTAGCACGTAAAAAGTACCTGTCATTATTGTTATTGGCAAAGATTCACCCTTATGTTCCTATGCACAGGACCGTGGTAAGGTTCAAGGAGTCAATCAATCAGCACTAAATTAACCAGGAATCAATTTATGAGTAATATTGAGTGCTTACTGTCTTCAATCAGTCAATGATATTTTATGAGAACTTCCTGTGTGCGGAGCACTGTTCTAAACACTTGGGAGAATCGACATTTTCCCAATCCACCCCGAGCTTACAGTCTAGAGAGGAAGGTATAACAAATTGCGGGTACGCGCTTAAACTGGGGTGAAAATCAAAGGCTTGAAGGGTTCAGATCCAAGTGCAAGGGAGATGCTGAAGAGAGAGGGAGTAGGGGAAAATGAAGGTTTAGTCAGGGAAGACCTCTTGGAGGAGTTGTGACGTTAATAAGGCATTGAAAGTTGGGGAGAGTGGTGGTCTGGTATATCTGGATGGAGAGAAGTTTCAGGCTAGAGGAAAGATGTGGGAAAGGGGTCGATGGCGAGATGGACAAAATCAGGCCATAATAAGCAAGCTGGAGATAGAAGAACGGAGTGTGAGGGCTGGGCTGGCAGGAGATCAGTGAGGTGAAGGAGGAGGGGGCAGGATGATTAATTGCTCCAAAGCCAGTGGTGAGGAGTTTTTCTTTGACATGGAGGTGGATGGGCAACCACTGGAGTTTTTTTGAGGAGTGGGGAAACATGGGTGAATGGGAAACTGTGTAGCATCCCTTTCTCCTGGACATAATATCCAACTTTGGCTTCGCTGACACTGTCCTCTCCTCGTTCTCCTCCGATCTCTTTGGCTGCTCATACTCAGTCTCTTTCTCAGGGCTCTCCTCTGACTCCAAACCCTTAAATGAGAAGCAGTATGGCCTAGACATAAGGACCTAATCTCAGCTCTGCTACTCGTCTTTTATGTGACCTTATTCATTCATTCAATAGTATTTATTGAGCGCTTACTAAGAGCACTGTACTGAGTGCTTGGAATGTACAATTCGGCAACAGATAGAGACAATCCCTGCCCATTGATGGGCTTACAGGCAAGTCTCTTAACTTCTCTGTGCTTCACTTCCCTTATCTGTAAAACGGGGATTAATCAATCAATGGTATTTTATTGAGTGCTTACTGTGAGCCCCATGCAGGACGTGGACTGTGTCCAAACTGATTAGCTTGTCTCAAGCCCAGCGTTTAGTTCTTGGCACATAGTCATCTCTTAAATACCATAAAAAGAGCAAAAAAAAAAAAAACACCTCAAAAAACTGTGGGAGTCCCTCAAGGCTCATTTCTGGGTCCCCTTCTATTCTCCATTTACCCGCACTCCCTTGGAGAATTCATTCACTCCCATGGCTTCAATTACCATCTCTATGCAGGTGATTCCCAAATCTCTCTCTCCAGCCCTGATCTCTCTCCTTCTCTGCAGTCTCTCCCTTCCTCCTGCCTTCAGGACATCTCTACTTGGAAGTCCCACTGACACCTCAAACTTAATATGTCCAAAACAGAACTCCTCATCTTCCCACCCAAACCTTGACCTTCTTCTGACTTTTCCATCACTGTAGACACCACCACCATTCTCCCGTCTTACAAGCCTCGGAGTTATCTTTGAATCATCTCTCTCATCAACCTTTAATGTTAAAACTGCCAACCAATTCCTGTTGGTTTAACCTACCCAACATCGCTAAAATCCTCCCTTTCCTCTTCATCCAAATTGCTACCATGTCAATTTAAGCACAGCTCCCATTCCTCTCTGATAACTGTATCAGCTTCCTTGCTGACCTCCCTGCCTCTATCTCCCCCCGTTCCAGTCCAGACTTCAGTTTGCTGCCTGATCTTTTTCTTTTTCAAAAATGTTCAGTCCACGGTTCCCCACACCTCCAGTGGTTGCCAGACCACCTCTGCATCAAACAGAAATCCCTCACCAATGGCTTTAAAGCACCTTGCCCCTTCTTATCTTAGCTATTTCAACCCAACCTGCCCCTTTTGCTCCTCTAAAGGCAACCTACACACCAAACCTTGATTTCGTCCACCTCGCTGCTGACTCCTCGCTTTCATCTTGCCTCTGGCCTGGAACTCTCTCCCCTTTCATATCTGACAGAAAATTGCTTTCTCCTGTTTCAAAGCCTTATGGAAGGCCCATCTCCTCCAAGAGGCCTTCCCCAACTAAGCCCTCATTTCCTTTTCTCCCACTCCTTTCTGCATCACCTTTGCACTAGGATTTTCACCCCTCCCTCAGCCCCGTAGCACTTATGTCCATATCCATAATTCATTTATTCATATTCATGTCTGTTTCTCCCTCTATGTAAGCTCACTGTGGGCAGGGAACATGACTACCAACTCTGTTATATTGAACTCTCCCAAGGGCTTAGCACAGTGCCATACACTCGGGAAGCCCTCAATACATAGGATTGATTGGCTGATTGAGGCAGAGGAGCAGCTGGTGAAGCCCTTTTGTTCCAGTCCGACACACATGGCTTAGTGGAAAGAGCACAGGCTGGGGAGGACAAGGATTCTAATCCCGACTTGTCTGCTGGGTCGACCTTGGGCAAGTCATTTCACTTTACCTCATCTGTCAAATGGGGATTAAGAGTGTGAGCCCCATGTGGGACAGAGACTGTGTCCATCCTGACCAGCTTGTATCTACCCCAGTGCTTAAAATGGTGCTTGCCACCCAGTAAGTTGTTATTATTATTAAGTGCATTGGAGTCTTCTCTGATTCATAGCGACTCCGTGGATATACTTTCTCCAGAATGTCCTGTCCTCCGCCGTAATCCGCAACCTTTCTCATGGTTCTTCTGTTATCGTTGTTATGGTCCTCTATCCATCTAGCTGTCTGTCTGCCTCTTCCACATTTTCCCTGGAGTTTTCCTAGCACTAGTGTCTTCTCCAGAGAATTAGTCCTCCTGATTATGTGGCCAAAATATGCTCATCTAAGTTGAGTCATTTGGCCTTCCAAAGACCACTTTGGTTTCTTTTGCTCTAAAATCCATTTGTTTGCCTTTCGGGCAATCCATGGTATTCGCAAAAGCCTTTTCCAACACCACATTTCAAAAGAATCGATGTTCTTTCTGTCCTGTTTTTTCACTGTCCAGCTTTCAGATCCATACATTGTCAGTAGAAACACCATAGAGTTGACAATTTGTATATTTGTGGCAATCGTTGCATTGGCACATTTCACGACTTTTTCCAGGCTCTTGCTAACTAGTCTTCCTTATCAAATAACACTATTATTATTATCATTATTAATATCTCTGTAGAGCATCAAAAATGCTGAAGTTTCCAACTGTAAAATCTTTCCTACGAGAGGTTATCCTTCCCTTTTGTGTTGCCTATGCACTTGGCCTGTGTTCACCTAAATCACCTGGATATTCAACTTATGTCCATAACTTTCTACTCTACTATTTCCCCTATCTGTCATTTATTTTCATGACGGTCATCCCCTTTAGCCTGGAAGATCCTTGTCCCCAGGGATCATGTCTACCAACTCTTCCAAGTGCTAGTACAGTGCTCCGCACATAGTGAGCTCTCAGGAAATACCATTGAGTGATTCATCGTCCAAGTTTTCAGGATATTTTCAGTGGGCCCCAATGACTAGGAGTTGAAATTAAATTATTTGTCGAGGAGAGATAAAGGTTGAAAATCCACATATATATATATATATATGGATTTTCAACCTTTATCTATCTATATATATATCTATATATATATCTATCTATATATATATCCTTGACAAATAATTGAACTTTGACTCTCAATCAGTCTGGACTTTGGTATGATGGATTGATGGATTGACAGATTGACAGGTTGGGGGTTTGATCTCCTTCTTCCCCTTGTGGTTTCCTATGTGGTTGTAATTGCTTTCCATTGATATCTAGACCTCAAGGTCATTGTGGGAGGGGAATGTGTCCGCTCTATTGTTGGATCGTGTTCGCCCAAGCGCTTAGTACTCTGCACACAATAAGTGCTCAATAAATACAGTTGATTGATTGATGTCGGAAAGGATCCGTCTTTGTCAGAAGGCATCGGGGTGTTGAGCGAGGAGTCTGAGGAAATCTAGGATCAGCCAACCCAGACCTGCAGTCGGCGAGTCTGTTCAAAAGTTCAATTTTCCAGATCATCCGTAAAGAGGGATTAACTGTCCTTCACAGCTTTATTAAGGCATCCTGCTTTTAATGTGGAGAGGAGCTGGGGGCTCCAGGGGAAAGCACTGCAACTAATTAGGAACACCACTCCTTGGTTTCACTCAAACCAGTAAGCTCCTCTAGTCGGAAAAAAAAAATGCAAAACACATTTCTGCAAAGCTACCGAGTCTCCTGGTGAAAATCAGTCAATCATTGGTATTTACTGAGTGCTTGCTGTGTGCAAAAGCACTGCACTGAGCGCTTGGGAGAGGGCAGTATAAGAATCGGTACACATGTTCCCTGTGCATAATGAGTTTACTGTCTAGAGGAATGCTTTTTGAGTGCTTACTGTGTGCAGAACACTGTACTGGATGCTTGGGAGAGTACAGTAATAATAAATAAGCGCTCAATAAATATGATTGAAGGAATGTATGAATGAATAATAATAATAATGATGGCACTTGTTAAGTGCTTACTATGTGCCAAGCACTGTTCTAAGTGCTAGAATAGATACAAGTTAATCAGTCCAGGGACACAGTCCCTCTCCCACATGGGGCTCACACTATTAATCCCCATTTTACAGATGAGGGAACTGAGGCCCAGAGACGTGAAGTGATTTGCCCAAGGTCACACAGCATATAGTGGTGGAACTGGGATTAGAACCCAGGTCCTTCTGACTCCTAGGCTTGGGCTCAATCCTCTAAGCCACGCTGATGCCCATGCACAAGGAGCTCCCAATCTAGTGGACTTGTATAAGCCTATCAGCCATTTCTAGCCCTCAGGTGTTTAATAATAACTAGAGAATTTATTAAGTACTTTATATTGTGCTACACACTGGTGTCAGAAGGACCTGGGTTAATAATAATAATAATAATGTTGGTATTTGTTAAGCGCTTACTATGTGCCGAGCACTGTTCTAAGCGCTGGGGTAGACATAGGGGAATCAGGTTGTCCCACGTGGGGCTCAGTCTTAATCCCCATTTTACAGATGAGGGAACGGAGGCACAGAGAAGTTAAGTGACTTGCCCACAGTCACACAGCCGACAAGTGGCAGAGCTGGGATTCGAACTCATGAGCCCTGACTCCAAAGCCCGTGCTCTTTCCACTGAGCCACGCTGCTTAATCCCAGTTCTGCCATTTGTCCACTGTGGGACCTTGGGCAACTCACTCAACTTCTCTGCCTCAGTTCCGTCATCTGCAAAATGGGGATTAAGACCATGAGCCCCATGTGGGACAGGGACTGTGTTCCACCTGATAAGGTTGTACCTACCTCAGTGCTTAGTTTAGTGCTTGGCCCATAGCAAGTGCATAACAAATACCATTAAAAAAAAAAGAGCTCACTGTTTGGAACAGAGCATTCTGTCTGAGGGTCCATCAGCCCGTTCACCAGTCTGCTCTCAGACCAGAATCAATGGGGATTTGGGCAAAAATCACCAGACCCATAGCTGGGGGCCACGGCACTGCCAATGGGAGTCACATAACTGTCATCGTGGGCCAGAGCGCTGTCATTGCAGATGCAGGCAGCAGTGAAAAAATACGACTTTAAAATGCCCTTTATTGGATTCGTTTGAATAACCTTATTTCAGTCGGTTGCCATGAGTGTGGCTTCTGAACTTTGTAAGTGGATTTCAGTCCTCATTTCTTATTTGCTGCTTCTACCATCTAGACGGTAAGCTCCTCCCCTAGACTGTAAAACCTCCTTCTCTAGATTATAAACTCCTTCCGGTCCGTCGATTGTTTTTAGTGAGCGCTTACTGTGTGCAGACCTCTGGATTAAGTTCTTGGTAGAGGGCAATAGAACAGAATTGGTAGAAACATTCCCTGCCCACAGTGAGATCACAGTCTCGAAGGGGAGACAGACACTGATATAAACAAATATACTACAGGTATGTTTATATACGTGCGGCTGAGGGAGGGGTGAATAAAGGGAGCAAATCAGGATGAGACAGGAGTGGGAGAAAAGGAAATGAGGGTTTAGGAGATGTGGCTTCAATAAGAGTTTGAAGCGTTGGGAGAATCATCGTCTGCCAAGTATGAAGAGAGAGGACAATCCAGACCAGAGACAGGATGTGGGCAAGAGGTCATTAGCAAAATAGATGAAATGGAGCGGCAGCGAGAAGGTTGGCATTAGAGGAGTGAAGTGTGCAAACTGGGCTGTAGCAGGAAAGCAGTGAAGTGAGGTAGGAGAAGGCAAGCTGATCGAGTGCTTTAAAGCCGATGGTGAGGAGTTTCTGTTTGATGTGGAGGTGGTTGGGGAACCACGGGAGGTTCTTGAGGAGGGGGGAAACATAAACTGAACATTTTTATAGGAAAATGATCCCTAGATTGCAAAATGTTCCCCTAGACTGTAAGCTCCTTCTCTAGCCTGTAAGCTCCTTGTGGGCAAGAAATGCGTTATAGTGACAAGAATAGTTTGTTTTTGTTTATGAAGCACTGTACTAAGCTCTGGGAGAGAACACACAGGTGAGAATTAGATACTGTCTCTGTCCCCAGGGGGGCTCGTATGTCTGCCAACTCTGCTGTAGTGGGTTCTCTCAAGCGCTTAGTAAAGTGCTCTGCTCACAGTGAGTGTTCAACAAATACCACTGATTGATGGAATGGTTCAACTGACCTCAGAAGGCCGTTCTTCAGATGTGAGCTTCTCGGGGCTCAGACCAGTAGTAGCCATCTCTTCAATCTTGTGGCCATTTGGCCCCTGGCACTTGATTGTAACAGGATATAGGGCTAACCTCTGACCTTTAGCAGCATGGGGTAGTGGATAGAACATGGGCCTGGGAGTCAGAAGATCGTGGGTTCTAATCCCAGCCCCGCCACTTGTCTGCTGTGTGACCTTGGGTAAGTTACTTCACTTCTGTGGGCCTCAGTGACCTCCTCTGTCACATGGGGATTCGAGGCTGTGAACCCCACATGGGACAACCTGATTACCTTATATCTACCCCAGTACTTAGAACAGTGCTTGACAAATAGTGAGCGGTTAACAAATACCAAAATTATGATGATTATTATTATTGTGACTACTATTATTTAGGACCTGGACTAACGGGTGGGGACAGAGCTATTGGTGTTTCTGTGGCTATTCTTCATTTTTGCACCTCACTAATGTTTATTTGTTTCTATCTGAGGTTGAGACACTGGAGAAGTAGTTTGAGGCCTGTGTGGTTCAGGGACTCTGTCCAATCTGTTTTTTTTTGTATTTCCTCTGGTGCTTAGTACAGTGCTTGGCACAAAGTGAGTTCTTAATAATAATTAGGGTACTTGTTAAGCACCTACTATGTGCCAACCACTGTTCTAAGTGCTGGGGTAGATACCAGTTAACCCTGTGTCCCACATGGGGCTCACATTCTTATCCCCATTTTGCAGATGAGGTAAGAAACTCAGAGAAGTTAAGTGACTTGCCTAAGGTCACACAGTAGACGTGGTGGAGCCAGGATTAGAACCCAAGTTCTCCTGACTCTCAGACCTGAGCTCCATCCACTAAGCCACGCTGCTTCTCATGCTGTTTCACGAGAGGAGCAGCATGGCCTAGTGGAAAGACCCCAGGCCTGGGTATCAGAGGACCTGTGTTCTAATCGCAGCTCTGCCGTGTCCCTGCTGTGTGACCTTGGGCACATAACTTCACTTCTCTGTGCTTCAGTTACCTCAAGTGTAAAATGGGAATCTAATACATGTTCCCCCTCCTATTTAGAGGGCCCTGTGTGGGACAGGGATTGTGTCTGGCCTGATTATCTCGTATCTTCCCCAGGGCTTAGAGCAGTGCTTGGTGCATAGTAAAGACTTAACAAATGCCAGTATTATTATTATCATTATTATCATTAACTAATACCTTAATTATTGTAAAGAGCACAGGACTGGGAGTCAGAGGATCTGGTTTTAGTCCCAGTTCCCCCACTTGCCTGCTATGTGACCTTGGGCAAGTCACTTTACTTCTCTATAAAAGGGGACTAAAATACCTTATATCCCTCCCTCTTAGACTGAAAGCCCCATGAGGAGAGAGACTGTGTTCAGTCTGATTATCTTGTATCTATTCCAATGCTTGGCACATAGTGAACATTTAGCGAATATCACAATTATTAATCTTTCTCCACTGAGCTCAGATGCTTGTCTTTGTTTCCAGTCTAGAGAGGTTGTGGATTTGTGGCCGAACCCTCGTCCATCGTCTCATCAAATAAGCCATTTTAGGGTCAAGGGTTTTAGTGTGAGAAATTCTCTCCTTGCACTAGCACTTGGATTTGCTCCCCTCACTCCTCCCTCCCAGCCCCACGGCACTTATGTCCCTCTCTGGAATTTATTTATTCATATTAATGTCTGTCTCCCCCTCTAGACTGCAAGTTCCTTTGTGGGCAGGAAACCTGTCTACCAAATCTGTCATATTCTCCCAAGCACTTAGTGGAGTGCTCTGCACATAGTAGACACTCAGTAAATGCAATCGATCGATTGATTGACTGATAAAATTGTTTTCTAAGAACTCCATCAGCATTATCGTCATTTTCTCTCCATTTGTATTTGAACAATGCCTGGATTCTAGAAATGCCAAGCTTCTGACAGGCTCCTTGCCCTCTTTTACTGTCATGCCATCCTTACTGGGAGATGTCAAGGGGCGGGGATTAATTCTCCCCATTGCCCAGATGGGAACCTCTAAGGCCGGAGAAGATTCGAGTGTCTGGAACGAAACGGGGAGGCAGTCTTGGATGAAGTTCTTTTTCCCCCCTCCTTTTTCTCCTCTTCTTTCCTCCTCTTCTTCCTAATCTCCTTCCTTTCCACACCTCCTCTATTCCTCATCTACCTTCCTTCCTTCTCTCTCTCTCCTCCTCTACATGTTCCTTCTTCTCCCCACCCCCACTCTTTGACTTTCTGCTCTTCCTCTTCCTTCATATCTCCCCCTCCTCATTTTTCTCTTCCTAACGTTGTTTCTCTCCCCTTCTCTCTTCCCTTGCACTTGGACCTGTATCTTTTGGGCATTTGGTAATAATAAATAATAATTAAAATTAATTGATATTCATCCCACCTTCAGATCCACAGCAGTTATGCATATCTGTAAATTTTTACTTACATTAACATCTATCTCGCCCTCTAGACTTTAAGCCTCATGTGGGCAGAGAGTGTGTCTGTTTACTGTTATATTGTACTCTCCCAAGTTCCTAATACGGTGCTCTGCACTCAGTAAACACTCAGGAAATATTATTGATTATTGATTCCTTCCCTCCTCTTCCTCTCTCTTTCTCATTCTCTGTCTCTCACTCTTACCCCTCCCCATCAATTCCCCTGCATCTCTAAACTTTTCCACTCTCCATAAACCCTACTTCTCTGTACCAAAAATGTAAAAGCATTTTATAATTGCTTCTAGCTGTAGGAAGCATGAGGATAAACCACCCTAATAGTAATAATAATAATGATAACATTGAGAACGTGTGGCCTCTTCTGGGATTGAATTCCCCTTTTACAGATGAAGAAACTGAAGCCCATAGAAGTGGCCCGAGGTCTCACAGCAAGCAAATGACAGAACTGGGATTAGAAACCAGGTCCTCTGACTCCCCTGCCCGAGTTCTGAGTACTTGGGAGAGTATATCACAGTTGAGTTGGTAGCCACGTATTCTTAGCACAAAATATGCATTGCATATATTCGGCACAATTGAGTCGGTAACGCATATTCAGTCTGTCACCAACTCCTATCCCCCTACCTTTGCAACATTGCTAAAATCTGTCCTTTCCTCTCCATCCAAATTGCTACCACATTGATCCAAGCACTTATCCTATCCCACCTTGATTACTATATCAGCTTCCTTGCTGATCTCCCAGCCTCCTGTCTCTCCCCATTCCAATCCATACTTCACTCTGCTGCCCAGATAATTTTCCTACAAAAATGTTCAGTCCCTGTCTCCCCACTCCTCAAGAGCCTACAGCGGTTGCCCATCCACCTCCGTATCAAACAGAAACTCCTCAGCACCGGCTTTAAAACAATAACTTCGCCCCCTTCTACCTTATCTCTCTGCTCTCCCAGTACACCCCAGTCCATACACTCGGCTCCTCTAATGCCAACCTACTCACTGTCCCTCGATTTCAACTATCCGTTGAGCCCTTGCCCACATCCTGTTTCTGGACTGGAACTTTCTCCCCCTCCATATTCCACCTCTCTCAAACAAATGAAACCTTAATAATAATAATCGTGGCATTTGTTAAGCACTTACTACATGCCAAGCACTGTTCTAAGCACTGGGGTAGATACAGGGTAATCAGGTTGCCCTACGTGGGGCCTCACAGTCTTCATCCTTCTTTTACAGATGAGGTAACTGAGGCTCAGAGAAGTGGAGTGACTTGCCCAAGGTCACGTACCTGACAAGTGGCAGAGGAGATGAGAACCCACGTCCTCTGCCTCCCAAGCCCGGGCTCTTGCCACTAAGTCATGCTGCTTCTCTTGTGGATCAATCAGTAGTATTTACTGAGCATTTCCATGTGCAGCACCCTGTACTAAGCACTTGGGAGAGTTCAACGTAACAGAGTTGGTAGACACGTTCCCTGCCCACAAGGAGCTTGCGGTCTGGAGGATACTTACATGGTACTTGGAACTTAAAGAGTACCTCAAAATAGATTTTTTTCAATGCCTACTTCGATGAGTTCTGAGAAACTGACTGAATCTCTGAGAAGTACTTCTGCCAGATCAAATGCAGCTGCAGGGTTGTGTTCATTTAGATTAATGGGACCCTAAAGTCTAAATTGAGAAAGTGGGACAATCACTCAAATACAGAGGCTCACAAACCAAAGTCAGGGGTTTATTTTTGATGAGAAAAAGGTTTGGAAAAATGCCCTAGTCCTGCCTTCACACCCTTCTGAGTGATTGGAGATTAGAGGGCTTGTGGAAAAAGCAGAGGTTGTAGATATGAATAAGAACTACTCTGCCATAAATAATATCTCAAGCTCCTTGTGGGCAGGGAATGTGTCGGCCAACTCTTTTACACTGTATTCTCCCAAGCGATTAGGACTGTTCTTTGCCCACAGTAAGCGCTCTATAAATGCCACTGATTGATTAAGCCAGCATGGCCTAGTGGGAAGAGCCCAGGCCCGGGAGTCAGAGGACCTGGGTTCTAATCCTGACTCCACCACTTGTCTTGCTGTGTGACCTTGGACAAGTCAGTGATCTTCTCTGTACCTCTGTTCCCTCATCTGCAAAATGGAGATTCAATGCCTGTTTTCCCTACTACTTAGTTTTAGTCAGATCCCCATGCAGGACCTGATCATCATCAGTAGTGTATATTGAGCGCTTTCTGTGTGTAAAGTACTGAATTAAGCAGAGAATACAATATAACAGAGTTGGTAGACACGTTCCCTGTACATAATGACCTTACGGTGGTGAGGGGGAGACAGACATTAATAAAAATAAATGATTTATTTTAACATTTTAAAGATGTGTACGTAAGTGCTGTAGGGTTGAGGGCTGGGAGGATATCAAATGTCCAAAGGTCTTGGATGCATGAGTATAGATGACAGAGAAGGGAGAGAGAGAGGTAGGGAAAAGCGGACTTTATCGGGGCAAAAACTGGAGCCCCCTCCCCTTCTCCTCTCCCTAAACTCAAAGTTGGAATGAGAAAAATACCTAATGACTCATCTGTTTCAGCAATTTGTCTCTCTCCCTCCCCCGCTAAGACATGAGATGTGTTCTCATCCGAGCTGACCCCCCGCCACACACAATCCTCGTGGATTCTTGAAATCTCTGAAGTGCACAGTGCTCGAAGCAGTAATTAAAAGCAAATAAAGAAATGTGTGAAGGTTTTAGGCTCTGTGAGAGGATTGTGTGCATCCAAAATGTTCTTTCAACAAGGACAAATTATATCGGTGATAATTATTGAAGAACGGGGAGATGAAGGATAGGGAATTCTCTGGTCACAAAGCATGTAAGTTGGAGAGTATACTTTTTAAAAATGTATTTCTTCTAAATTGTCTTCATGAAGTCTTACTCCTAGAGTCAATCGATTGCATTTATCGAGCGCTTACTCTGTGCAGAGCACTGTGCTAAGTGTTTGGAAGAGTACCGAAAAGCAGAGAAGCAGCATGGCCTAATGGCAAGAGCACGGGCTTGAGAGTGAGAGGATGTGAGTTCTAATCCCAGCTTTGCCACCTGTCTGATGTGTGACCTTGTGCAAGTCACTTCACTTCTCTGTGCCTCAGTTACCTCATCTGTAAAAATGGGGAATAAGATTGTGAGCTCCATGTGGGACAGGGACCGTGTCCAACCTGATTATCTTGTATTTACCCTAGTGCTTAGAACAGTGCTTGGCACATAAGTGCTTAACAAATAACATAATTATTGTTATTATTAGCAGAGTTGGTAGATACTTTCCTGGCCCTAGGATCCTATTGGCTAAAAGGAGAGGCAGACATTGAAATAATGATGATGATTATGACAATAATTTTCCAAAGGGCTTACACAAATTACTTCAGATATTCCTCATAATATTTCTGGAAGGTAGGCTGAGGCAGGTGTGACCTTCTCTATTTATAGAAGAGGAAATGGGTTCAGAGAAGTTAAGTACCTTAAACAAGGCCACACAGCAGGCCAGTGGCAGAGCTCAGCCCAAGGTTTTCCTAATTGGCTGCCCTTCCTTCATGATATACAACATCAATCATCCCCTCCCAACAGCACTTGTGTATATTTATATATATTATTTAATACTCTATTTTATTAATGATATGTATTTTTGATTCTATTTATTTTGATGGTATTGATTCCAGTCTACTTGTTTTGCTTTGTCTCCCCCTTTTAATAATAATAATAATGGCATTTGTTAAGCGCTTACTATGTGCAAAGGACTGTTATAAGTGCTGGGGGGGATACAAGGTGATCAGGTTGTCCCACGTGGGGCTCACGGTCTTCATCCCCATTTTACAGATGAGGTAACTGAGGCCCAGAGAAGTGAAGTGACTTGCCCAAAGTCACACAGCTGACAAGCGGAAGAGCTGGGATTTGAACCCATGACCTCTGACTCCCCAGCCCGTGCTCTTTCCACTGAGCCATGCTGCTTCTCTCCTTAGTCTGTGAGCCTGTCGTTGGGCAGGGATTGTCTCTATCTGTTGCCTAATTGTACATTTCAAGCGCTTAGTACAGTGCTCTGCACACAGTAAGCACTCAATAAATACAATTGAATGAATCAATCAATCCATAAATCAATTGTATTTATTGCTCACTTATTGTGTGCAGAACACTGTACTACATGCTTGGAAGAGTAAAATATAATGACAGACACATGCCCTGCCTACAGTGAGCTTACAGTCTAGAGGGGGAGACTGACGTTAATATAAATGTATAAATCAATTTATGGATATGTATGTGTGCTATGGGGCTGAGGGAGGAGTGAGTAAAGGGTGCAAATCCTAGTGCAAGGGCAAAGCAGAAGAGAGTGGGAGAAGAGGAAATGCGGGTTTAGTCGGCGAAGACCTTTTGAAAGAGATGGGCTTTCAGTAAGGCTTTGAAGGTAAAGGGAGTGATCTTCTGTCAGATATGAAGAGGGAGGAAGTGAGCCCAAGACCTGAGGGGGGATGTGGAAGAGTGGTTGACTGTGTGTCAGATGAGATTGAGTTTCAGAAAGCAGGTTGAAATTAGAGGAGCAAAGTGTGCGGGCTGGGTTGTAGTAGGAGATCGGTGAGGTGAGGAAGGAGGGGGAAAGGTGAATGAGGTTGATTTGGGAATCATCCTCATAGGGTTGGTAGCTGAAGCTGTGGGAGCAAGTGAGTTCTCCAAGGGAGTTGGGTGTACATGGAGAATAAAGGGGGACCCAGAACCGAGCTTGAGGGACCCCCCCCCCCCACCCCTGTTAGGGGGTGGGAGGCAGAAGAGAAGCCCTCAAAAGAGACTGAGAAGTGTGGCCATGGAGATAGGAGGGAAACGTTGTTGTCTAGTGGTACTTATTGAGCACTTAATGTGCAGAGTACTGGCAGTCAGAATGACCTGGGTTCTAATCCCGGCTCTGCTACCTGTCTGCTGTGTAACCCTGGGTAAGTCATTTCACTTCTCTGGGCCTCAGTTACCTCATCTGTAAAATGGGGATTAAGACTGCGAACCCTCTGTCCAACCCGATTACTGTGTATCAACCCCAGCGCTTAATAATGATAATGATGGTATTTGTTAAGTGCTTACTATATGCTAATCACTGCTCAAAGCACTGGGGTAGATACAAGGTAATCAGGTTGTCCCGCATGGAGCTCATAGTCTTAATCCTCATTTTACAGATGCGGTAATTGAGGCACAAAGAAGTTAAGTGACTTGCCCATGGTCACATAGCAGACAAGCGGTGGAGGGGGAATTAGAACCCACGACTTCTGACTACCAAGCCCGGGCTCTTTCCACTGAGCCATGCTGCTCCACATAATATCTACCTTGGGTTTGTTATCGCATTTTTATTACCAAAGTGCTCTCACATTACGTAGTTCATTTCAAACCCTCACAATACCTTGTGAGGTAGGGGAAACAAGGCCGGCATTTCTACCCCCTTTACAGATGAAGAAACTGAGGTTCAGAGAAGTGAAGTGACCCGCCCACGATCACACGGCAGTCTAATGGGACGGGTCGGACTCGAACCTGTGTCTTCCGGCTTCTAGACTGGAGCCCTACTGCTTCACCACACTGCTTCCCCTGGTATATAGAACCTGGCATATAGTATACCCTTAACAAATACCAGAATTATAGGACGAGAACCAGTAGAGGACATTATCAGTGAAGCCAAGTTGGATAATGATTCCAGGAGAAGGGGGTGGTCGACAGTTTCGAAGAAGGCAGCTGAGAGGTCATGGAGGATTAAGTTGGAGTAGAAGCTGTTGGGTTTGGCAAGAAGGACATCATTGGTGATCTTCGAAAGAGTGGTTTCTGTGGAGCGAAGAGATCGGGAGCCAGATTGGAGGGGGTCAAGGAGAGAGTTGGAGGAGAGGAATGTGAGACAGCGGGTGTAGACAACTCTCTCAGGGAGTTTAGAGAGAAACAGTAGGAGGAGATGGGGCGTACTTCACAGATTGTACTTCACAGCTCCTTCTCCATCAATAGTTTGCATGGATTGTACATTCCAAGCGCTAAGTACAGTGCTCTGCACATAGTAAGCGCTCAATAAATGCTATTGAATGAATGAATGGATTGCTTGGTCAGAGCAGAGGTCTGTGTAATACAAACAGGTTAGTAGGCATGAGCCCTGCACTCGGAGAGTTTGTTGCCAGCCAGGGGAGACAGATGCTTGATTTTAACTTCAGGGAGGAGGAATTACAGATATAATAAAGTATATCCCTAAGGGGAACTTATTTTGGCCAAATGAGACCAAGCCAAAGGATGTTCCCCAGAGTTTATCCATAAACTTTGACGGATAGTTTGGAGTCTACTTTGACCCTCAGCATCATCTTCTCCTTATGGAGTCTGGAAGACCCTTGCTCTGAGCTTTGTTGCAAGACATTTTGGAGTGGGAAGATTTAATCAATAAATAATATTTTAATAGTATTTGCTAAGCACTTTGTGGTAGGCTCTGTACTAAGCAATGGGGTAGATACAAGCTAACCAGGTTGAACAGAATCCCTGTCCCACATGGGGCTTAGTCTTAAAACCCATTTTACAGATGATGTAAGAGGCACAGGGAAGTGAAGTGACTTGCCCAAGGCTACACAGCAGGTAAGTGGCCGAACTAGGATTAGAACCCAGGTCCTCTGACTCTCAGGCCTCCTGCCTTTCTATTAAGCCATGCTGTCTGCCCAATTGAGTGCTTATTATTGACAGAGCACTATATGTGCTTAGGAACAAAGTTTCCCTGCCTATAAGGAGTTTACAGTCTATAGGGAAGAGAGACATATCAGTAGTTGGATGAATATGGAAAATAATAGAGGAATAAGAATAATTACTTCAGTTCTGCACGTTTGGGGTGAGTAAGCACTTGGGAAGAGAATTGTTAGGACACACTCTGCCCATAAGGAGTTTTCATTTCATTCATTAGAGAAGCAGTGTGGCTTAGTGAAAGGAGCATGGGCTTGGGAGTCAGAGGTCATGGGTTCTAATCCCGGCTCCACCACTTGTCTGCTGTGTGACTTCGGGCAAGTCACTTAACTTCTCTGTGCCTTATACGTCATCTGGAAAATGAGAACTAAGACTGTGAACCCCACCTGGGACAATCCGATAACCTTGTATCTCCCCCAGCACTTAGAACAGTGCTTGGCACAAAGTAAGCCACTATTATTATTATTGTTATCTGGCCTGATTAACTTTTTTTCCCTATGGTAGTAAGTGCTTACTGTGTATCAGCCACTGTACTAAGCACTGAGGTATATACATGCTAGTCAGGTTGTACACTGCCCATGTTCCACATGGGCCTCATAGTCTTAATCCCCATTTTGAAGATGAGGTAACTGAGGCACGGAGAATCTATCAGTTGTACTTAATGAGTGTTTATATGTGTAGAGCACTGTACTAAGCTCTTGAGAGAGAACAATAAGACACACTCCCTGCCCAAAATGAGCTTACAGACCAGAGGGGGAGAGAGACTTAAATCTAAATAAATAAATTCCAGATAAGGACAGAAGTGCTGTGGGGCTGAGGGAGGGGTGCATAAAGGGTGCAAATCCAAGTGCAAGGGCGGCACAGAAGGGAGTGGGAGAAGAGGAAATGAAGGCTTAGTTGGGGAATCTCACCGCAGACCTCTCGCCCACGTCCTGCCTCTGGCCTGGAATGTCCTCCCTCTTCATATCCGACAGGCATTACTCTCCCTGTCTTCAAAGACTTTTTGTAGTAATAATAATAACGTTGGTATTTGTTAAGCGCTTACTATGTGCAGAGCACTGTTCTAAGCGCTGGAGTAGATACAGGGTAATCAGGTTGTCCCACGTGAGGCTCACACTTAATCCCCATTTTACAGATGAGGTAACTGAGGCCCAGAGAAGTGAAGTGACTTGCCCACAGTCACCCAGCTGACAAGTGGCAGAGCCGGAATTCGAACCCATGACCTCTGACTCCCAAGCCCGGGCCCTTTCTTCTGAGCCACGCTGCTGCTCTTCTCTGTTTGTAGGCATAACTCCTCCAAGAGGCCTTCCCAGACTAAGCGCTCATTTCCTCTTTTCCCACTATCTTTTTCCTGCTCCCTTTCTTCACCCCTCCCTCAGCCTCACTGCATATAAATCAGTGGTACTTATTGAGCACTTAATGTGCAGAGTACTGTACTAAACACTTGGGAGAGTACAATACAACAGAACTAACAGACACTATATACATATCTACAGTTTATAATTGTCTCCCCTACTAGACTATGAGTCTCCCCTACTAGACTATGAGTTGTTTGTACGCAGGGAATGTACTCTCCCATGTGCTCTTAATAAGGCTTTGAATGTAGGGAGAGTGATCTTCTGTCTCATATGAAAAGGAATGGAGTTCCAGGTAAAACGTAGGTTGCAAGATCGAGGTACAGAGAGTTGGTTGACATTAGAGGAGTGAACTCTGTGGGCTGGGTTGCAGTAGGAGAGTAGTGAGGTGAGGAAGGAGGGAGTAAGGTGATTGATTGCTTTAAAGTGATGGTAAAGAGTTTCTGTTTGATGTGGAGGTTAATGGGCAACCACTGGAGGTTCTTGAGGGGTGGAGAGACGTGATGAAGTTGATGATGACTCATTCACTCAGTTGTATTAACCTTGAAGGACCCCCACCCACAGTTATGGGGTGGGAGGCAGAGGAGGAGCCCACGAAGGAGACTGAGAATGAACAGCCAGAGAGCTAAAAGGAGAACCAGGAGAGGACAGAGTCAGTGAAGCCGAGGTTGGATACTGTTTCCAGGAGAAGGGGATGGTCCACGGTGTATTTGTTAAGCGCTTATTATGTACCATGCTTATTATGTACCATACTGAGGTAGGTACAAGCTAATCAGATTGGACACAGTCTCTGTTCCACATGGGCCTCGCAGTCTTAATTCCCATTTTACTGATGAGAAAACAGAGATACAGAGAAATGAAGTGACATGCCCAAAGTCACACAGAAGACAAGTAGCAGAGCCGGGATTAGAACCCAGGTACTAAGCACTTGGAAGAGTTCAGTATAACAGAGTTGACAGATGCGTTTCCTGGCCACAAGGAGTTTACAGTCTAGGAGGGACACAGTAAGTAATATGAATAAAGAAATTATGGCTATAATTGCTGTGGGGCTGAGGGAGGGTTAATAAAGGATGTAAATACAAGTTCAAGGGTGATGTAGAAAGGAGTGTAAGGAAAGGCGGGCTTAGCCACTGAAGGCCTCCTAGAGGAGCTGTGCCTTCAATAAGGCTTTGAGGGGGAATGGCGATCATCTATCAGATCTGAAGAGGAGGGGTGTTCGGGACAGGGGCGAAGGTCGGCGGTGAGGTGGACGAGGTCTAGGAATGGTGAGAGGGTCAGCATTAGAGGAGTGAAGTGTGCAGGCTGGGTTATAGTAGAAGAGCATTGAGGTGAAGTATGAGGGGTTATGGTGAGTCAGGGCTTTAAAGCCGTCGGTAAGGTAAGCACTTGATATTTGTCCCATAGTCCTTGTGTTCATAGCCATAATTTATTTTAATGTCCGTCTCCCACTTTAGATTATAAACTCCTCAAAGGCAAAAATCATGCCTACGTAGTCTGTATTATACTCTCCCTAGTGCTTAGTACAGTGCTCTGCACACAGTAAGTACTCAATAAAGACCACTGACTGATTGATTGTGTGCTAATTGAATCCTGGGTAAAAATGGATTCTGCCGTGCCCATTTAAAAACTCCTGAGTGACCCACTGCTCCCTTCAGCCAGGGAGAAACGGAGGAGGAAGAAGGGGAAGCATAGAGAGAAACAAGTGGTATTTTCCTGCTCTGTGAACTTAGGCAAATCACTTAATTTTTCTGTGCCTCGGTGCCCTCTTTTTTTTTTCCCTCTTTTTTAACGGTTAAGTGCTAAGTATCTGCCAGGCACTGTTCTAAGCTCTGGGGTGGGTACAAACTAATCAGGTTGGACACATTCTCTGTCCCATGTGAGGCTCACAGTCCTAAACCCCATTTTACAGATGAGGGAAGTGAGGTGCAAAGAAGTGAAGTGACTTGCTAAGGTCTCACAACAGACAAATGGAGGAGTCAGGATTAGAACCCATGTCCTTCTGACTCCCAGGCAGGTGCTGCACCCATTTAGCCATGCTCCTTTCTCATCTGTAAAATGTATGCTCCTAAGTGCTTAGTACAGTGCTCTGCACAGAGTAAGTGCTCAATAAATACCACTGATTGGTTTGATAAAATGGAAAATGAATCCCTGTTCTCCCTCCTACTTAGACTGTCATCTCCATGTGGGACAGCGACTGTGTCTGATCTGATTCTCAAGTCCATTCATTCATATTTATTGAGCGCTTACTGCGTGCACCACTCTATACTAAGCACTTGGGAGAGTGCAGCATAATAGTGAAGAGACACTTTATATGCCCACCCTGTGCTGACAGTCTAGAGGGGGAGACAGACATTAATATAAATGAAGAAATGACAGAAATGGACATAAGTGCTGAGGAGCTGGGTGAGTGGGGCGAATAAAGGGAACAGGTCAGGGTGACGCAGAAGGAAGTGGGAGAAGAGGAAAGGAGGGTGCAGTCAGGGAAGGCCTCTTGGAGGAGATGGGCCTTCACTAAGGCTTTGAAGGAGGGAGAGTCATTGTCAGACAGAATAGCAGTTGCTACAGTTATTATTATTGCCATATGCGAGTTCGAAAGGCAGTGGAGACCAAACTGGTGGAGGAGAAAGGGTAGAGGGAGTTTGAAGCCTAATGATTAGTTATTATTATTTATTATAATAGAAATTATTAAATATTAAAGCCTCATTATTTATAATGCCATAGGAATGTTTTAGCCACCTCTAGGACTTGTGTGCTTATTGATACCCTCTCCAACCCTTACATGTAGTCAATTGTTCAGTGAGTAATAACAGTGGGTTTTTAATTTTTTTAAACTGAGGTCCCATCCTTGTCGTCACTTGTATCACCCATCACCCAGGGACCGTCCATCTCTTGGATCCTCACTTGGTGCAGGCAGAGCAGGCTTCTCACGCTCTGGGCAGAGGTGACCCGCAGCAGGCTGCTGCAAGTCTCCATCCCTCAAGTGCTTAGTACAGTGCTCTGCACATAGTAAGTGCTCAATAAATACGATTGATTGAATGAATGAATGAATAATGGGTGTTTATAAATGGTCTTGCCCCTGCGGCTATAATGTCGGAAGCATTCATAAACTCAACCTTAAAACAGTTTTCTTTTTTCTATGGTGTCTGTTAAGAGTTTACTATGTGCCAGGCACTGTACTAAGCTCTGGGGTGGGTACCAGCAAATTCGGTCCGGCACAATCTCTGTCCCCCGTGGGGCTCGCGCTCTTAATCCCCATTTTGTAGATGAGGGAAGTGAGGCCCAGAGAAGTGAAATGACTTGGCCAAGGTCACAGAGCAGATGGGTGGCGATGTGGGATTGAGACCCTCTGAGCCGGGTCCGGGTCCTGAGCTGTCGGCCCTGCGGCCTGTCCGCCCTTCCCGCCGGTAGACCCAGCCGATGACATCGTTTCTGTCTTCGAGCCGGATGGGAGAGAGCAGGGTGCCCTGTGGGCGGAGGGGTTGGCAGAGGATGCGGGCGGGTGGCCTTGGCTGTGTGAGGCCGTGGCCTAGTAGCTAGACCCCGGGTGTGGGAATCAGAAGAACCTGGATTCATTCATTTTATTTAATTGAGCACTTACTGTGTGCAGAGCACTGTACTACGCACTTGAAAAAGTACAATACAGTACAAAACCATGACATTTTCCGGATCTGCCACTTGTCTGCTGTGTGACCTTAAACAAGACACTTCACTTCTCTGGTTCTCAATTTCCTCATCTGTAACATGGTGATTCAGACTATGGGACAGGGACTCTGTTCAACCCAATTACCTTGAATCTACCCCAGGGCTTAGTACAGTGCCTGGCACACAGTAAGCACTTAACAAATACCAGTTATTATTATTATAATGTATAATATAATAATAATAATAATAATGGATTTGTTAAGTACTTACTGTGTGCCAGGCATTGTACGAAATGTTGGGATGGATACAAGCCAATCAAGTTGGACACAGTCCAATAATAATAGTTATTATTATACCAACCTATAAATACCAACATTATTATTATTATCATCATTATTAATAATAAGCATATAAGAATTCTTCTCAGATGGTTCCTAAGTATGCCGTGATGGAAAGACACCGAAGGAAAAACGCGGGACCCATCTGGTGATGCGTTTGGCATGGGGAAGGAAGGCTTTCTTTTTGGAGGGGGCAACTGTTAATTATGGTATTTGTAAAGCGCTTCTTATGTGCCAGGCACATAAGTACTGGTGTGGATACAAGCAAATTGGGTTGGGCACAGTCCCTGTCCCATGTGGGGCTCAGTCTCAATCCCCATTTTACAGATGAGGTAACTGAGGCCCAGAGAAGTGAAGTGACTTGCTCAAGGTCACACAGACAAATGATAGAGCCAGGATTAGAACCCATGACCTGCTGACTCCCAGGCCCGTGCTCTATCCACTACACCATGCTGCTTCCTTATTTCCTAGAGGGGTAGAGAACGCAGAGACTTTGATTCCAAGGAGGGGCAGAGGTCGGGATAGGGGCAGGAGCCTGGGACAGGGCCACCCATCGCCCACCACACCTCCCCACTGCCCTGGCCCTCACCAGGACACTGGGGGCCTGTTAATAATAATAAGAACAATAACAGTATCTGTTAAGCGCTTACTATGTGGCAGGCATCGGGTCCAGCCCGCTCATTGGGCCGGAGCTGGGAAGGGCAGCATTCCCTGGCGCGTGTGGCTTGTAGGGTATCTCCTATCTTATCAGCCCTGAGTGGCATCCGTCTCGCGGCCGGCGTTGTCGGCCGCTGAAAAATCCAAAGGAAAATAACGTTCCCGTCCTCGTGCTGTGTCAGGCCTGCCCCTCTCCACCCCTCCCCGGTTCCGCCCCCATCCCTCCCCCATCCCCACCTCTCCCTTCCCTGGCATGACGAATGCTCTGTCGCCGAGGTGGCGTCTACCGGACAAAATGGCTTTTATTAGTAGTAGCGTTATCATTAGATTAGTATTAGAATTATTGTATCAGATTATTATACCTTCTAGATTATTGTATGATGTTATAATTGCATAACTATTATTATTCAATAATAATAATTGTTCAGCAATTTATATGTGCCAGGCTCTGTAATAAGGGCTGAGTTGGATACAAGCAGAGCGGGTTGGTCACAGTCCCAATCCCACGTGGTGCTCACAGTCTCCATCCCCATTTTACAGATGAGGGAACTGAGGCCCAGAGAAGTGCAGCCACTTGCCCAAGTCACACAGAAGACAAGTGGAAGAGCCAGGATCAAACTCGTGCACATAAGAGTATTTGCAGGTGTACATTCGTTCATATATTTTTGTGTATTCAATTACCTTTATTAGTTAGTATTCATTAAGGAAGCAGGATAATGTAGTGAAGAGAGCACAGGCCCGGGAGTCAGAAGGTCATGAGTTCTAATCCCGGCTCTGCCACTTATCTGGTGCGTGACCTTACCTTGAGCAAGTCTTTTCACTTCTCTGAGCCTCAATTACCTCATCTGGAAAATGGGGATTGAGACTGTGAGCCCCACATGGGACAGGGACTGTGTCCAATCCGATTCTTTGTTTCCACCCCAGGACTTAGTACAATACCTGGCACATAATTAAGCACTTAAAAATAATATAATTATAATTATTATTATCAAGGTCTTATTGCGGGGAAAGCCCCGTTCTCAACCTTAGGATAGATATCATGACACAAATCAATGCACAGTCCTCAATCTCACAGCCCTGAGATTCACAGTCTAAGAGGGAGCGCAACCAGGGATCCTTATTCCCATTTCATTTTATGGAGGAGGAAACTGAGGCATGGAGAGGGTAACAGACCTACTTTCCTACAGTCACACAACAAGACCCTGTGCTCTGCACACAGTAAGTGCTCAATAAATACAAGTGAATGAAGCCTGACAGAGCTGGACCAAGAACCTGGTGTCCAGATGTATTTCTGCAGCTCTTTTAGACGGTAAGCTCACTGTGGCCAGGGAAGGTGTCCACCTGCTCCTTTACTTGGTGCTCTCCTAATCGCTTAGTACAGTGCTCTGCACCCCGTCGGCGCTCAGTAAATGCCACCGACTGATTTCCAGGTTCTGCCTCTGGTTTTTGCAATCTCTGAGTAATTTCTGCCTGTCTCTCTGATGAAGCTGTAAGCTCCCCGAGGATAAGGATTGGGCTTCTTGCTACCTTTATATTTAATTTATTTGAATTATAATTTATATCTATTAGTGTCTGAATCTCTGTAGACTGTAAGATCCTTGTGGTCAGGGAACGTGCTTATCGACTTTACCAAGCGCTCAGTACAGTGGTCTTAGTACACAGTACTGCCTCCTCGCAGACCTCCAGGCTTCTTGTCTCTCCTCTCACCAGTTCAGACTTCACTCTGCTGCCCGGGTCATGGGTAGAAAGGTTAAAGAGGACATTTTAGAGAAGCAGCATGGTTTAGTGGGTCAACATGGGCCTGGGAATCAGAGGGTCATGGTTTCTAATCCTGGCTCCACCACTAGTCTGTTGTGTGACCTTGGGCA
Organism: Ornithorhynchus anatinus; assembly: GCF_004115215.2. Lineage (NCBI taxonomy): Eukaryota > Metazoa > Chordata > Mammalia > Monotremata > Ornithorhynchidae > Ornithorhynchus > Ornithorhynchus anatinus. The sequence continues at coordinate 169,456,132 of NC_041729.1, forward strand.
AGTCATTTCACTTCCTCTGTGCCTCAGTTACCTCATCTGCAAAATGGGGATTGAGACTGTGAGCCCCATGTGAGACGTGGCTCAAACGCGGCTTATTGGAAAGAGCCGGGGTTGGGAGTCAGAGGTCAGGGGTTCTAAACTCGGCTCTGCCACTTGTCAGCTGTGTGACTTTGGGCAAGGCACTTAACTTCTCTGGGCCTCAGTTACCTCATCTGGGAAATGGTTATTAAGACTGTGAACCCCACCTTGGACTACCTGATAACCTTGTGTCTCCCCCAGCGCTTAGAACAGTGCTTGGTATGGTATAGTAAGTGCTTAACAAATACCATCATTATTATTATCATTCATTCATTCAATAGTATTGATTGAGCGCTTACTATGTGCAGAGCACTGTACTAAGCGCTTAGGATGGACAATTTGGCAACAGACAGAGACAATCCCTGTCCACTGATAGACTCGCAGTCTAAACGGGGGAGACAGCAAAGCAAAATAGAACAAAACAAAAATAACAGAACATCATCAAGATTAATAGAATCAAGGAGATATGGACCTCATTAACAAAATAAATAGAGTAATAAATAATCTATACAAATGAGCACAGTGTTGAGAGCAGGGGAAGGGGAAGAGCAGAGGGAAAGGGGGGCTCAGTCTGGGAAGGCCTCCTGGAGGAGGTGATGTCTCAGTAGGGCATTGAAGAGGGGAAGAGAGTTTGGCGGAGGTGAGGATGGAGGGCGTTCCAGGCCAGAGGTAGGACGTGGGCCAGGGGTTGACGGCGGGACATGTGGGAACGGGGGACCGTGAGGAGGTGGGAGGCAGAGGAGCAGAGTGTGCGGGGTGGGCAGTAGAAAGAGAGAAGGGAGGTGAAGTAGGAGGGGGCAAGGTGATGGACAGCTTTGAAGCCAAGAGTGAGGAGTTTTTGTTTCCTGCGAAGGTTGATAGGCAACTACTGGAGGTATTTGAGGAGGGGAGTGACATGCCCAGAGCGTTTCTGTATCTACCCCAGCACTTAGTATGGTGCCTGGCACGTATTAAGCACTTAAAAAATGCCCCCCAAAAAGCCAAAACCAAACAGAAAAAAACCACACACAATCTAAGCAGGGATTTTACAGCCTAGATTATTAATCCTTGGGAGTGGACAGTAATAATAATGTTGGTATTTGTTAAGCGCTTACTATGTGCAGAGCACTGTTCTAAGCACTGGGGTAGATACGGGGCAATCAGGTTGTCCCACGTGAGGCTCACAGTTAATCCCCATTTTCCAGATGAGGGAACTGAGGCACAGAGAAGTGAAGTGACTTGCCCACAGTCACACAGCTGACAAGTGGCAGAGCCGGAAATCGAACTCATGACTTCTGACTCCCAAGCCCGGGCTCTTTCCACTGAGCCACGCTGCTTCTCCTATAAGTAGACAGTAAACAGTAGACAGTAGAGTTAGTAGATAGCAATCCCTGCCCTCCACCGTTTTACAGTCTACTGTAAGTGGACCATTGTACTAAGCAGAGTTGAGTATTTAGTAGATATGATCCCTGAGTATGTGTGCAAGTTATTACTATCAACCCCTTCAAGTCGTTTCCCATCCATAGCCACTCTATGGATCTATTTTCTCCACGAAGTCCTGTCTTCTGCCATAATCTGTCAACTTTCTAAAGGTTCTTCCATTATCGTTGCAATGGTGTTTAGCCATCTAGCTGCTGTTCTGCCTCGTCCACGTTTTCCCTGGATTTTTCCTAGCACTGTGTGCACAGCCCTGTACTAAATGTTTGGGGGAGTGCAATATTAGGGACGCGATCCTTGTCTCACAAGAAACTCACAGTCTCCTGTGTGCAGAGCACTGTTCATTCATTCAATCATATTTATTGAGTGCTTACTGTGTGCAAAGCATTTGGGAGAGTATAATATTAGATACAATCCCTGCCTTCAAGGATCTTACAGACTGTGTGTAGAGCATCACACTGACTGCTTGGGATAGAATAATAGCTAGTAGATCCCTGCTTTAAAGCTCTTAGAGCAGTGTGCTGCACATAGTAAGCATGGCCTAGTGGATAGAGCATGGACCTTGGAGTCAGAATGACCTGGGTTCTAATCCCAGCTCTGCCACTGGTCTGCTGTGTGACCTTAGGAAAGTCACTTCTCTGCGTTTTGGTTCCCTCATCTGTAAAATGGGGAACTTAGTCTATGACCCCTATGAGGGATAGGTACTGTGTCCAACCTGATTAACTTGTATCTACCTCAGCTCTCAGAGAAGTGTTTGGCACATAGTAAGTGCTTTAGAAATGACATTATTATTATTATCATTAGTAATAATAATAAATACCATAGATTGTACTCTAATTGTCATATGGTAGGAAGAAGGAAAGTAAGTATGTAATAATAACAGAGAAGTTAAATGACTTGCCCAAAGTTACACAGCTAACAAGTGTCAGGGCCGGGATTAAAACCCACGACCTCTGACTCTCTAGCTCTTACTCTTTCCACTAAGCCAAGCTGCTTCTCAATGTACGTAGGCATGAGCATTCTGAAATCAGGATTTTTATAGAAGTGACACAAGTGGTCCTGAATGCATGAGTGTGTCATTGGCAAGGAGGCACTCAGGAGAGAGTTAATAATAATAATAGTGATTGTTGTATTTGTTAAGCACTTACTATATGCCAAGCACTGTTCTAAGCTCTGGGGTAGATAAAAGGTAATCAGGTTGGACACCGTCCTCGTCACTCATGGGGCTCACAATCTTGATCCCCTTTTACAGATTAGGCAATTGAGGCCTAGAGAAGGTAAGTGATTTACCCACAGTTACGTAGCAGAGGTGTCAGAGGGGGATTAGAGCCCACGACCCCTAAATTAATCTCACCTAGACATCACCCCAGTAGTTCCCCTTGAGCAAACAGTCTGCCTTGAATTTTTGAAAACCTTGTATTCATGCTGATGATAGTATCTAAGAAACATGGAGCGAGCTTCTTTCTAATAATAATAATAATTATGGTATTTGTTAAGTGCTTACTATGTGCAGAGCACTGTTCTCAGCGCTGGGGTAGATACAGGGTAATCAGATTGTCCCACGTGGGGCTCACATTTTTTAATCCCCATTTTTACACATGAGGTAACTGAGGCACCGAGAAGTGAAGTGACTTGCCCAAGGTCACACAGCAGACAAGTGGTAGAGCCGGGTTCAAACCCATGACCTCTGACTCCCAGGGTGTAAGCTCTTTGTGTACAGGGAAAATTGTTATATTGTACTCTTCCAAGTGTTTAGTACAGTGCTGTGCTCCCAGTAGGCACTCAATCAGTGTGACTGATTGACATGAGCCAAGCCCCGGGGTAAAAAGAGAATTAGATCGGACACAGCCCCTGTCCTCATCAGGAGCTCACAGTCTGAAAGGTAGCTTTATATGCAGCTTACAGCTGATGAAACTGAGACCTGCTGTATTTTTAGGGATATTTGTTAAGTGCTTCAATCAATCAACAGTATTTATTGAGCGTTTTCGGTGTGCAGATCACTGTACTAAGCATTTGGGAGGGTACAGGATAACAAAGTTGATAGCCATGTTCCCTGCCCACAAGGAGCTTACCATCTACAGGGAAAGAGAGACGTTAATTTAAATAAATGAATTATGGATATTGACTTAAGTGCTGGGAGGCTTAGGGAGGGGTGCAAATAATGTTGGTATCTAAGTGCCTACTATGTGCAGAGCACTGTTCTAAGCGCTGGGGGAGATACAGGGTAATCAGGTTGTCCCACACGAGGCTCACAGTCTTCATCCCCACTTTACAGAGGAGGTAACTGAGGCACCGAGAAGTCAAGTGACTTGCCCACAGTCACACAGCTGCCAAGTGGCAGAGCTGGGATTCGAACCCATGACCTCTGACTCCCAAGCCTGGGCTCTTTCCACTGAGCCACGCTGCTTCTCCATGTGCGAGGGCGATAGAGAAAGGAGTGGGAGAAAAGGAAATGAAGGCTTAGTCAGGGAAGGCTTCTTGGCAGGAGATGTGCTTTCAATAAGGTTTTGAAAGGGGGGAGAGTATTGCCCGTTGTATATGAAGAGGGAAGTCTTACTACGTGGCAGGCAGAGTTCTAAGCACTGAGGTAGATACAAGCTTGGACAAGTATGGACACCGTCTGTGTCTCATGAGGGGGTCATTCTCTTAATCCCCATTTTGCAGATGAGGGAATTGAGGCACAGAAGAGTGAAGTGATCTGCTCGAGGTCAGACACAAGACGAGTGGCAGAGCTGGGGTTTAGAAAACCGGTCCTCCTGACACGCAGGGTCAGGGGCTTTCCACTGTCCCCTACACTCCTCAGATACCACCCTCCCAAAGGTCACCCTTGATCTCCTTTTTGCCCAATCCATCTGCCTCCACTCCATCCTGATCCTCCTCAACCTCTAAGCTGCCTTCGACACTGTGGACCACCCCTTGCTCCTGGAAAAATGATCCAACCTTGGTTTCGTTGACTCTTTCCTCTCCTGGTTCTCCTCATCTCTCTGGCCGTTCATTCTCAGTCCCCGTCGCAGGCTCCTCCTCTGCCTCCCACTCCCCAACTGTGGGGGGTCCCTCAAGGTTCAGTTTTGAGCTCTTTTCCATTCTCCATCTACACCCACTCCCTTGGAGAACTAATTCGCCGATGTGGCTTCAACTATTCCCTCAGTGCAGATGAGACCCAAATCTATGCCTCCAGCCCTGATCTCTCTCCCTCCCTGTTGTCTCACATTTCCTTTTGCCTTCAAGACATCTCTACTTGAATGTCCTCCCGTCACCTCCAACTTAACTTGTCCAAACAAGAACTCCTTATCTTCCCACCCAGAACCTGTCCTCCCCCTGACCTTCCCATAACTGTAGACAGCACCACCATACTTCCTGTCTCACAACCTTGGCGTTAGCCTCGACTCCTCTCTCTCGTTCAAACCACATATTCAGTCCCTCACTAAATCCTGTCAGTCCCGACTTCACAACGTCGCTAAAATCCGCCCTTTCCTCTCCTTCCAAACAGCTCCCACGTTAATACAGTCACTGGTCCTATCCCGCCTGGATTATTGCATCAGCCTCCTTGTTGACCTCCCAGCCTCCGGTCTCTCTCCACTCCAGCCCCCACTTCACTCTGCTGCCCCAATCATTTTTCTACAGAAACATTCAAGACGTGTCCCTCCCTCCCCACCCTTATAAAAGACTCCAGTGGTTGCCCATCCACCTCTGCATCAAACAAAAACTCCTCACCATTGACTTTAAAGCAGTCCACCTCCTTGCCCTTTCCTATCTCACCTCACTGCTCTCCTTCTACAACACATCCCATACGGCGTGGCTCAGTGGAAAGAGCCCGGGCTTAAGAGTCAGAGGTCACGGGTTCCAATCCCGGCTCTGCCACCTGTCAGCCGTGTGACTTTGGGCAAGTCATTTAACTTCTCGGTGCCTCAGTGACCTCATCTGTAAAATGGGGATGAAGACTGTGAGCCTCACGTGGGACAACCCGAGTACCCTGTATCTACCCCAGTGCTTAGAACAGTGCTTGGCACACAGTAAGCACTTAACAAATACAAACATTATTATTATTATGCACTCTGCTCCTCTGGTGCTAACCTTCTCATTGTGCCTCCATCTCGTCTGTCTCGCTGCCGACCTCTGGCCCACATCCTGCCTGTGGCCTGGAACGCCTTCCCTCCTCACATCTGAAAGACAATGACTCTCCCCCACTTCAAAGTCTTATTGAAGGCACATCTCCTCCAAGAGGCCTTCCCAGATAGGACTCCGCCCCCCCCCACCCTTTTCTCTTCTTCCACTCCCTTCTGCATCACCCTAACTTTCTCCCTTTGTTCTTCCCCCCATCCAGCCCTTCAACAGTTATGTACATATCTGTAATTAGTTTAATTGTATTGATGTCAGTCTCTGCCCCTCTAGACTGTAAGCTCACTGTGGACAGGGAATTTATTGTTGTATTGTCCTCTCCCAAGCATTTAGTACAGTGCTCTGCATACAGTAAGTGCTCAATAAATACAGTTGAATGAACTAGGCCATCCTGCTTCCCAAGTTAAGTGCTGTACTAAGAACTGACTAATATTGTGCTTAGCGCCTAGTAAGTGCTCAAAAAATACTATTGATTAAGTCACTTTCCCACATCTTCCCATGTTTTTCAAGTTAAAGTCTTGCCAGTTTGAGTTTGAACTGCCCTCCATAACTGATTGAAAATATCCAAGCTATTAAAATGAGTTAATTAAGTTCTGATCTTCTGAACTGCTCCAGCCTGGCTTGTGGACCCTGTTTTCTCAAGCCAAAGCGTAGATCAGATACTCTCTGCTCTCCGGTTAGGTCAGCTAATCATGTTTATGAAAAACACATGTTTCTCCCAGATGGAGCTGGAGATGTAAAAACACTCATAATTAACAGTATTTTAAACAAAAGGCTATTTTAGGCATCTTCCAGTTTAGGGGAGTGAAAAGGGGAGAAGAAAGAAAATAAGACTTTGACAGTTTTTCTCTGAAAAAAATGTGTTTGAGAAAGTATTTCAGCTCAGCTCTGTTTGTTTCTTATAGCTCTTCCAAATGACAGTGTCATAAACTTAGGGATCTTAAACAAAGCCCGCAAAGTTTACTTTGGACTTCGTTAGTATGTTCTAATCTAAACATGATTGATATCCCTCATACATCACTCCCGAAATGTTGCGGTTTTTCCCAGTTTTGTAAGCAGGTCCCATGCAGATTACTGTGAACCTGAATTCACACACCAGTCTCATTTCTTAACCTTTTCCAAACTGGCAAGAGGCATTTTGCCTATATTCCTGTAGACTGTAAGCTCCTCGTGGGCAGGATGTATGTTTACCAACTCTATTATATTGAATACTGGCCTAAGCATTGGTATTTACTGTATTATTCATTCAATCATTTATTGAGTGCTTACTCTGTGCAGAGCACTGTACTGAGCACTTGACATGTCCAAGACGGAGCTCCTTATCTTCCCTCTCCCGGACTTTCCCGTGACGGTGAACGGCCATATCATCCTTCCCGTCTCACAGGCCCTCAAACTTGGTGTCCTCCTTGACTCCGCTTTCTCATTCACCCCACACATCCAATCCGTCACCAACATCTGCCGGTCTCACCTTCACAACATCACCAAGATCTGCCCTTTTCTCTCCAACCAATCCGCTACCATGTTAGTACAGTCACTCATCCTGTCCTGACTGGATTACTGCATCAGCTTCCTTTCTGATCTCCCATACTCCTGCCTTTCCCCTTCAATCCATACTTCACTCTGCCACCTGGATTTTTTTTCTAGAAAAACGTTCAGGGCATGCCACCCCCCTCCTGAAAAATCGCCAGTGGTTGCCTATCCACCTCCATATCAAACAAAAACTCCTCACTGTTGGCTTCAAAGCTCTCCATCCCTTTGCCCCTTCTTACTTAATAATAATAATAACGTTGGTATTTGTTAAGCGCTTACTATGTGCAGAGCACTGTTCTAAGCGCTGGGGTAGATACAGAGTGATCAGATTGTCCCTCATGGGGCTCACAGTTTTAATCCCCATTTTACAGATGAGGGAACTGAGACTCAGAGAAGTTAAGTGACTTGCCCACAGCCACACAGCTGACAAGTGGCGGAGCTGGGATTCGAACCCCTGACCTCTGACTTCCAAGCCCGGTCTCTTTCCACTGAGCCACGCTGCACCTCCCCTCTCTCCTTCTACAGCCCAGCCCGCACACTCTGCTCCTCGGCCACCGCTAACCTTCTCACTGGGCCGCCATCTCACCTGTCCTGCTGTCGACCCCCGGCCCACATCCTGCCTCTGTCCTTTCATTCCATTCATTCATTCATTCAATAGTATTTATTGAGCGCTTACTATGTGCAGAGCACTGGACTAAGCGCTTGGGATGAACAGGTCGGCAACAGATAGAGACACTCCCTGCCGTTTGACGGGCTTACGGTCTAATCGGGGGAGACGGACAGACAAGAACAATGTCCTGGAACGCCCTCCCTCCTCACATCCACCAAACTAGCTTTCTTCCCCCATTTCAAAGCCCTACTGTGAACTTATCTCCTCCAGGAGGCCTTCCCAGACTAAGTCCCCTTTTCCTCAGCTCCCTCCCCCTCCCCCGTCACTTTGCCCCACTCCCTCTGCTCTTCCCCCCTCTCCCCATTCCACAACACTTATGTATATAAGTATATATCTATAAATCCATTCATATTATTGCCAGTTTACTTGTTTTGATGTCTGTGTTCCCCCTTCTTGATTGTAAGACTGGTGTGGGCAGGGATTGTCTCTATTGCTGAACTGTACTTTCCAAGCTCTTAGTCCAGTGCTTTGCACACAGTGAACCCTCAATAAATCTCAATCAATTAATTGTATATATTAAGCACTTACTGTGTGCAGAGTACTGCTCTAAACACTTGGAAAAGTAAAATATACCAATGTAAAAGACGTTTCCTGTCCGCAATGAGCCTACTGCCTAGATTGATCAATCTACTGATTAATTCATTGAAATCTCAATTGTGCTAGGCACTTTCTCTTCCAGTGTCCATCTATTTTTTTATGGTATTTGTTAAGTGCTTATTATTGGCTAAAAACTGTTCTAAGCGCCGGGATAAATACAAGCTAAGTAATAATTAGTAATAATTATTATGGCATTTGTTAAGTGCTTACTATGTGCAGAGCACTGTTCTAAGTGCTGGGGTAGATAGAGGGTAATCAGATTGTCCCACGTGGGCTCTTTTTTTTTTTTATCCCCATTTTTACAGATGAGGTAACTGAGGCACAGTGAAGTGACTTGCCCAAGGTCACACAGCAGAAAAGTGGCGGAGCTGGGATTAGAACCCATGACCTCTGACTCCCAAGCCCAGGCTCTTCCCACTAAGCCACGCTGTTTCTCTTAGAATTTCTCAAGAGAACTTCTGTTGTGCACCAGACAGTGCAGGAAGCAGAAAAGCTAGCTGGCCAATTCAGTATCTGATTTATCCACAGCAGAAAAATAGGAAGGGACTGTGGATAAAATAAATTCATTTTTGGTTTTCTGGGGCATAGACAGATGAGATCAGAAGAGAAGGTGAGACCAACCCTCCCTAAGGACAGAGATCGAGCCTATTAACTCTGTGGTACTCTCACCAGCACTTAGTACAGTGCTTTGCACACAGTAAATGCTTAATAAATACGACTGAATGAATGAAAAAATGAATAAATTTCTTGAGGGCAGGGATTATGTCCCCTAAATCTACTGGACTCTCCCAAGACCTTAGGACAGTGCTCTCTCCTTCTAAGTGTGTGGTGAAGAGCAGTGATTGATGGATTAATTGATCATTCTGTCACAGAATTAAGTGAGATGAAGAGCAATTTTCTTGCAGTGACCATCACTGGAGAAACCAGAAATCTGCCTGAAGTTAGTTGAACAGCTTTACAGATGCCATCAGCTGATCAATCATATTTATTGAGCACTTACAGTGTGCAGAGCACTATGCTAAGTATCTGGGAGAGAAGAATAAAATAGAGTTGGTAGATATGTTGTTCCCTGCCCACAGTGAGCTTAAAGTCTGGAGAAGGAGACAGAAATAAATATAAATAAAGAAATTATGGATATCAATGTAAGTGCTGTGGGGCTGAGGAAAGGGGGAATAAGCACTCTGCACATAGTAAGCACTCAATAAATACAATTGATTGAATGAATGAATGAAGCACTCTCCTAAGCGCTGAGGTAGACACAAGGCAATCAGGTTGGGCACAGTCCCTGTCCCACATGGGGTCACAGTAATAATAATGTTGGTATTTGTTAAGCGCTTACTATGTGCAGAGCACTGTTCTAAGCACTGGGGTAGATACAGGGTAATCAGGTTGTCCCACGTGAGGCTCACAGTTAATCCTCATTTTACAGATGAGGTAACTGAGGCACAGAGAAGTGAAATGACTTGCCCACAGTCACACAGCTGACAAATGGCAGCGCCAGGATTCGAACCCACGACCTCTGACTCCCAAGCCCGGGCTCTTTCCACCGAGCCACGCTGCTTCTCTAGGAGGGAGAACAGGGATTGAATCCCCATTTTACAATTGAGGAAACTGAGGCCCAGTAAGGTGACTTGCCCGAGATCACACGGCAGACAAACGGCAGAGCCGAAATTAGAACCCAGGTCCTCTGTCTTGCAGGCCCGGGCTCTGTCCACTGGGCCGCGCTGCTTCTCTGTGTGACACTCAGATGCTCAACAAATGCCATTGCTTGGTGAAGGATTGACTCCACCATCTTCATTCACGACTCCTGGACATTTGCCCAGTGACTAATCCGGAGACACTGACCAAGATAAGGCTACCCAAGGATTAGCCACTGAGGAATCCGTTGGGATGGAAATCTCTCTCTGGCAGGACACTCTGGGTTGAAACAGGCACTTTCCCATGTGCTTTTCGCAAGACTGTTTCAGCCGATTGACCGGGAATATTTATAGATTGGCTACTGAACAGAAAGCCCTGGACTTAGTACTTGGGAGAAGACAGACAGACTGGAAACTGCTTGAGGGCATGGATCATGTTTAATAATACTGATGGTATCTGTTAAGTGCTTACTACGTGCTAAGCGCTGTTCTAAGCGCTGGGGGAGATATGAGGTAATCAGGTTGGCCCACGTGGGGCTCACAGTCTTAATTCCCATCCCCACGATGGGGGTGAGGAAGTGAATGTAAGGTCACTGTGGGCAGGGAATGTCACTGTTTATTATTGTGTTGTACTTTCTCAAGCGTTCAGTACAGTGCTCTGCACAGAGAAAGTGCTCAAATACGATTGAATGAATGAATGGGCTTTTATCATTATCTTACATCGATTTCAGTGCTTAGCTCCATTTAATCATGATTAGTATGGAATATGTTAAGTCCTTACTTTGTGTCGAGCACTGTTCTCAGCTCTGGGTGGATAGAAGTTCGTCAGGTTGGACACAGTGCCTGTCCCTCAAGGGGCTCACATTCAAAATAGGAGGGAGAACAGGCATTGAATCCCCATTAAACAGGAAACTGAGGCCCAGAGGGAGTAAGAAACAGACAAGTTAGGTGACTTGCTCAGGTTCACCCAGCACTGATTTGTACATTCCAAGTGCTTAGTACAGTGCTCTGCACATAGTAAGCGCTCAATAAATACTATTGAATGAATGAAAGTGGCAGAGCCAGGATTAGAACCCAGGTCTTCTGGCCCCCTCGCCAGTGTTTTTTTTTTTACGTTATTTGTTAGTGTTAACTGTATGCCAGGCACTATTGTAAGCCCTAGGGTTGGTATAAGATAACAGGTTGAACATACTCCCTGTCCCATAGGAGGCTCACAGTCTTAATCCCCATATTCCAGATGAGGGAATTGAGGCATAGGGAAGTGAAGTAACTGCCCAAGGTCACACAGCAGACAAGTGGCAGAGCTGTGATTAGAACCCGGGTCCTTCTGACTCCCAGGCCTGTGCTCCATCCACTTGGCCACGCTGCTTCTCTGTGAGATGCTTCTCTGCTTCTTGTGAGATGACACCATCGTTCCCAAAGCTGCTTGCACAGAAGGGAAGCAGCATAGCATAGTGGATAGAGCATGGGCCTGGGAGTCAAAAGATCACGGGTTCTAATCCGGATCCGCCACTTGTCCGCTGTGTGTGAACTTGGGTAAGTCGCTTCACTTTTCTCTGGGCCTCAGTTCCCTCATCTGTAAAATGGTTATTTGTATTTGTTTGTTAAGCGCTTACTATGTGCCGAGCACTGTTCTAAGCGCTGGGGTAGACACAGGGGAATCAGGTTGTCCCACGTGGGGCTCACAGTCTTAATCCCCATTTTACAGATGAGGTAACTGAGGCACCGAGAAGTTGTGACTTGCCCAAAGTCACACAGCTGACAAGTGGCCGAGCCGGGATTCGAACCCATGACCTCTGACTCCAAAGCCCGTGCTCTTTCCACTGAGCCATGCTGCGAGACTGTGAGCCCCACGTGTAACAGGGACTGTGTTCAACCTGATTAGCTTGTATTCACCCAAGCGCTTGATACAGTGCTCAGACACAGAGTAAGTGCTTCATTAATTCTTTCAATCATATTTATCGAGTGCTTACTGTGTTCTGAGTACTGTGCAAAGTGTTTGGGGGGGGGGGAGCGTAATAGAATAAATTCCACAATTATTATTATTATTGAAGGAATAGCAGAACCCATATTCCCTGCAGTGAAGCTTCCAATCTAGTGTTGTCTTTTGTTACCACCGGTCGTCATCTTGGGCTACTCGATTGGTAGTATTAGAGTCTGACAGAAGCTTCAGCCCCAAGCTCCGTGTTAGGGTCATCTTTCCCGAAGGGTCCTGTCCTTGATGCTCTTACACTGGGTCAAGCAGACCGAGAGGCCACATGATCGAAAAAGATCAAAGGAGCAGGTTGGGGGCAGATTAGATGATTGACGTGATCCTTGCATGTAACTGAATCTGCATTTCTGTCAACATTTCCTGGTGATGGATGGGTTTTGTGCAAAAGCTCACTTCAGGAGATTGCAGTCTGGGTATGCAGGGGCAGTGAGAGGGGATGGGGAGGAAAGGAGAGAGGGAGAGAAGGGTGATGAAGAGAAATGACTGTGGGAAAGCCGGGTCGTGCGGGTCAATCAAAATAATCGCGGCATTTGTTAAATGCTGCTATGTGTCATCACTGTACTAAGCACTGGGGCAGATACAAGATAATCAAGTCCTGCATGGGGCTCACAGTCTAAGTAGGAGGAAGAACTGGTATCAAATCATCCATTTTGAGGATGAGTGAACTGAGGCTCAGAGAAGTGAAATGACTTGCCCAAGTTCACACAGCAAGCAAGTGGCAGAGCTGATCTTAGAACCCAGGTTCTTTGACTCCCAGACTGGTCAAATCCCTTTCGCTTTGCAGAAGGTGGCAAGCTTATTTCTTTGGAACTCAGATCACCCATCTCTTGCCATCTAAGTGTGATATTTGACCTCTTGAAAAGAAAAGGAAAAGAAACAGGATGAGGTTATATGAGGTGCTCCAGAGTATCCCGTGATTCTTTTATCAGTCAATTTTATATTATTTATAGTAATGTCTCTGTCTCCCTCTACACTGTAAGCTTGTTTGAGGGCAGGGAATGTGTCTGTTTATTGTTGTATTGTACTTTCCTAAATGCTTAGTACAGTGCTCTACACACAATAGGAACTCTAAATACAAATGGCTGACTGACTGACTGACAATCAGAGGTATTACCTGAGCACCTACTCTGTGCCAAACACTACACCAAGCCTTTGGATGAGTACGGTAGAGTTAGTTGACACAACCCTTGTCCTCAAGCAGCTTACAATCTACTGTGTGTAGAGCACGGGAGTGCAGCAGCATGATCTAGTGAAGGAGACAGAGAGAAATTGGGCTGGAAAGCACTGAAGCAGGCCCACCCCACTTCTCCCAGGCAGGTCTTTCAGTAGGTGGGCTAAGACCGGTTCTCCTGAGCCCAGCAAATAGGAGAGTCATTCATTTCATTCATTCAGTCCTATTTATTGAACATTTATTGTGTGCAGAGCACTGTACTAAGCACTTGGAAAGTATAATTTGGCAACAAATAGAGACAATCCCTACCCAACAACGGGCTCACAGTTTAGAAGTGGGGGAGACAAACATTAAAAGAAGTAAACAGGCATCAATAGCATCAAGTAAATAAATAGAATTATAGCTATATACACATCATTAATAAAAAATAGAATAATATGTACATATATACACAAGTGTTGTGGGGCAGGGAGGGAGGTAGAGCAGAGGGAGGGAGTCAGGGCGACGGGGAGGGAAGGAGGAGCAGAGGAAAAGGGAGGGCTCAGTCTGGGAAGGCCTCCTGGAAGAGGTGAGCTTTCAGTAGGGCTTTGAAGGGGGGAAGTGTGATTGTTTGGCAGATGTGAGGAGGGAGGGCATTCCAGGCCAGAGGTAGGACTTGGGCCAGTGGTCGGCGGCGGACGGGCGAGAACGAGACCCAGGGAGAAGGTTAGCGGCACCAGAGGAGTAGAGTCAGGCATGTCATTACCAACACGAACATGTTTAGCATTCAGTCAGATCTACTGAGTCCTTGCTGTATGCTTAGCACTGTACTAAATGCTTGGGAGAGTCCAATATAACACAGCTGGTAGAGATGATCCCTTTTATCTCCTCCTGTTCCCAAGCTCCTGAAGGGCATCAATCAGTCCTAATTACTGAACTCTTACTGTGTGCAGAGCACTGTACTGAGGGCTTGGGAGAGGACAGTATGTCAGAGTTGGTAGATACATTCCCTGCCCAAAACGAGCTTACAGTCAAAAGGGGAGACGGATGTTATAATCAATATAAGTATTAATGTAAGTGTTGTGGGCCTGAGGGTGGGGTGAATAAAGCGTGCAAAACCAAGTTGTGAGGGTGACACAGAAGGGAGGGGAAGTGGGGAAAATCAGGGCTTAGCTAGGGAAGGCCTCTTGGAGGAGATGTGATTTTCAGATCATTGTGGGCAGGGAATGTGTCTCTTTATTGTTAAATTGTACTCTACCAAATGCTTAGTACATCGTTCTGCACACATTAAAGCACTCAATAAATACGATTGACTGACAAAAAAAAATGGTATTAAGTGCTTACTATGTACCAGGCACCGTACTAAGCGCCGGGGTGGATGCAAACAAACCGTGTTGGACACAGGCCCGTCCTACATGGGGCTCGCAGTCTCAATCCCCATTTTACGGATGAGGGAACTGAGGTCCAGAGAAGTGAATTGACTCGCCCAAGGTCACACAGCAGACAAGTGGAAGAGCTGGGATTAGAATCCATGCCCTTCTGACTCCCAGACCCATGCTTAGAGCCTCTATGCTGTGCTGGTTTTTTAATTTATTGCCATTGTTCTTGTCTGTCCATCTCCCCCGATTAGACTGTAAGCCCGTCAAACGGCAGGGACTGTCTCTATCTGTTGCCGACTTGTTCACCCCAAGCGCTTAGTACAGTACTCTGCACATAGTAAGCGCTCAATAAATACTATTGAATGAATGAATGAATGAATAATAAAGCTTTGATGGTGGGGAGAGTGATCGTCTGTCAGATAAGCAGAGGAAGGGAGTTTCAGGCCAGAAGCAAAAATCTCTTCAGGTTATTGCCCCTGGGCCCGGCTTCCACAGCACCTGGTTCCTCGTCTCCCACTCCCCTCCGGATCACCTATATATGTCTATTTCTACTCTATCGCTTTTCCCACCTGCAGTTCACTTTCATTCATTGATTCTTTCAGTCGTATTTATGGAGCACTTCCTGAGTGCACGGCACTGTACTAAGCACTTGGGAGAGTACAGCATAACAACAGACTCATTCCCTGCCCACAGTGAGCTCACAGTCTAGAGGGGTAGACAGATAATATAGATTGATGAATAAACGGATAAATTACAGTTATATACATATATTCTGTGGGGATGGGAGGGAGGATGAATGAACGAGCAAGTCAGAGTAGTGCAGAAGGGAGTGGGAGAAGAGAGGAGGACTAAGTGAAGGTTTCAAGGAGGAATCATATCTACTCACTTGATAATACACTAATCAAAGCTTAGTAGAAGCAGCGTGGCTCAGCGGAAAGAGCCCGGGCTTGGGAGTCAGAGGTCATGGGTTCTAATCCCGGCTCTATCTCTTGCCAGCAGTGTGACTTTGGGCAAGTCACTTCACTTCTCTGTGCCTCAGTGACCTCATCTGTAAAATGGGGATTAAAACTGTGAGCCCCACGTGGGACCTTGTATCTGCCCCAGCACTTAGAAAAGTGCTTTGCACATAGTAAGCGCTTAACAAATACCACCATTATTCGTACAGTGTTCTTCACAATAGATTTTAAGCTCTTTAAGGGCAGGAATGATATCTACTGACTTGATTATACTCCAATCAAAGCTTAGTACAGTGCTCTGCACAAAGGAGGTTTGTAAGCTCTTTGTGGGCAGAGATTGTGTCAACTGACTATTATATTGTCTCGAGATCTTAAGACAGCTCACTGCACAGGGGAGGTGGTAAGTTCCTTGAGGACTTATTGTATCGCACTCTCTGCAATGTTTAGTGTAGTGTTCTACACACGATAGGGGCTCAATACTTTTGGTTGGAAAATCTGCTCTCTCTGATTTGTTATATCCTCATTTCTGAGCCCAGTGGCAGGAGCTCATGGCTGGATTTCTTTAATGGATCATAAAAAATGTGTCATGGTCTTTGAGCCTCTTTCTCAATCACCTCCGTGACCAAACAAAAGGTCCTTGGAAGTGTTTATGGCCCATTCTTATCTCAGTTTTGAGAAACCAGAAGCACCAGATTCCTACCTTACAAAATACTCTTTAGACAGTGAACCCCAGCTGGGACAGGGACTGCATCCAAACTAATTATCCCTATTTCCCTGAGCACTTAGCACAGTGATTAGGACATAGCAAAGGGCTTCTCAAAGACCACAATTATAATTGTTCTTTGATCGTTCCCTCTTGGCTAAACCAGAACGATGACTTTGGAAAACACAAAGTAACAAACCGTGTTCTCATTTGCCAAACTCTAGGCCTTAAGCTCATCAAGCAATCGAACATGGGAGTCCGGGGAATACTGTTGAGAAGTGTCTACGTTTCCCTGTGGAAATTTACTCCTCTTTTTGAATCAGCAGTGCTGCGTGGATCATCTTTTCTAAAAAAAAAAAATTTCCCTTCAGTTCATATCTCTCCACTCCTCAAGAACCTCCAGTGGTGGTCCATCCATCTCTGCATCAAAAAGAAACTCCTTACCGTCGGCTTTAAAGTTCTCGATCAGCTCACTCCCTCCTACCTTACCTAGCTGATCTCTTACTGCAAACCAGCCCGCACACTTCATTCCGCTAAAGCCAACCTTGTCAGTATACCTCCATCTCGTCTATCTCACCACCCACCACTTGTCCAAATCCTCTCTATGGCCCGGAACTCCCTCCCGCTTCATATCCTACAGATTATCAGCTTCCCTCCCTTCATAAGCCTACTAAAATCACACTTCCACCGGGAAGCCTTTCCTCATTTCCTCTCCTCCCTCTTCCTTCCGCATCACCTGTGCACTTGGAATTCTCCCCTTTAACCACTTGATATTTCCCCAACCCTCTGCATACGTACCTATCCGTAATTTATGTAACGTCTGTCTCCTCCTCCAGACTGTAATAGTGATAATTGTATTTGTTAAGCACTTACTATGTGCCAAGCACTGTTCTAAGCCCTGGGGTCTTGTTCATTCCAAGCGCTTAGTACAGTGCTCTGCACATAGTAAGTGCTCAATAAATACTATTGAATGAATGCAAGGTAATGAGGTTGTCCCATGTGGGGCTCACAGTCTTAATCCCCATTTTACAGATGAGGTAACTGAGGCACAGAGAAGTTAAGTGACTTACCCAGAGTCACACAGCTCATCAGTGGCGGAGCTGGGATTAGAATGATGTCAGCTCATTATGGGCAGGGAACGCTACCTACTCTGTTTCACTGTACTCTCCCAAGTGCTTAGTAGAGCGTTCTGCAAAAAGTAAGTGCTCAGTAAATTGCTTGCCATTCATAATTTATTTAGTGGTTAGAGTGTGGGCTTGGATTCTAATCCTGGCTCCACTGCTTGTCTGCCATGAGAGCTTAAGGAAGTCGCTTCACTTCCCTGTGACTCAGTTACCTCATCTGTAAAATGGGAATTAAGATTGCAAGCCCCATGTGGGATACGGACTGTATCCGACCTCATTACCTTGAATCTACTCCATGGCTTAGAAATGGTGCCTGGCACACAGAGAGCACTTAACAAATACCTTAAAAAAAGTGTATCTCCCTCAACATGTCTTCCAACTCACTTGAAGCATAATAATAATAATAATGGTATTTGTTAAGTGCTTACTATGTGCCCAGCACTGTTCTAAGCCCTGGGGTAGATACGAGGCAATCAGGTTGTCTCACGTGGGGCTCACAGTCTTCATCCCCATTTGACATATGAGATCACTGAGACCCATAGAAGTTAATTGCCTTGCCCAAGGTCACCCAGCAGACAAGTGGTGGAGCCGGGATTAATTAGAACCCCCATCCTGACTCCTAAACCTGTGCTCTTTCCACTAAGCCTCACTTAGTACAGTGCCCTGCACACAGAAGCTGCTCAGTAAATACCATCGATCGACTGAGTCAGTGGGTAGAGATTTAAAGAGTCAGATCCAAGTTGGTTGCATTTTGCCGTCTTCTTTCTTCCTTCCTCCTTTCTCCCTCTCTCTCACTCTCCCCTTCCCTCCAAGCCATCAACATCTCCTCCCTCCTCCGCCTTCCAAGAGCTCCATCCGTATCCCAGCTCACCCCCACACCCCACCTCCCTCTCTAATGTGCATTTCTTGGCTTTCCTCCCCCCAATTCTCTCTTCGGTTTTCTGGAGCTGTGACGTAAATGACTCCCAGTGAGTGACCCCGGGGCTAAGCTGTAAAACATTATCCAGCATGAATAAGAACTTTCTTATTAGATCCGCAGCTGGCTGGGCTGGGCTCAGACATATGGCAGAGACCGTGTTTTGCTAGAAAGGCCCTGCCTGACAAAGAACTCAGTCTCTGGGATCAAGGTTTACCCTGGCTTCTTCGTGTTTATAATATTGAATGCCAGGGGACAGCCTTTTTTTTTTTTAAAAAAAAAAAAGGAAATTGTGATTCTACTATTTAGTCCTAATCACTTCATAGATTGAGCAGAGATAAACGTAGATTTGGGAAAACAGAAGCTCACACGGCTTTCTCGGGCTTCTCCTCCGCTGCTAGAAACGATCGGCCTATTAAGTTTTGATTTTTCATCATCTCCACTGAGGGCCACCAACCTTTAGGAAGAACTTGGAAGCCAAGCACGAGAAAGGCAGGGAGGGCTTCACAGAAGTCTCAAAGGGGGCTTTTCCATGGCTTCGGCTGTGTTTCTAGACTGGCTCTCCCTTCTCCTCGTGCTTCGGCTAAATTGGTTTTTGGAGTGTGGTGATATTCTGTCATCCGCACAAGCTACTCGTCGGTTTGAGCGATAAATGGTATCATAATGTCCCGACCACGGCGTGTGTCTGCCCCAAAAGAAATCCGGCCTTCCGAAACACAGACGCACGGGATGGTGAATGGGGCCGTGGAGAAACCAGTAGCGAGCAAAGGCGAGTGGAAACTTCTATCTGTTCATTCCGTACCTCCTGACTCTCTGGTAACGATATTTCATTTCCCTGTCAAGCCAAGAGACAAAATCTGATTCCCAGGGGTCCCAGACTCGGTTCCTTAAGAGGAGAAGAATTTTCGGAGCCTGACTTTTGAAAAATGGTATCGAATACCTCTTTAATCTCGATCTTGTTATTTTTCTGAATGGATCTTAATAAGATGTGACATCTTCAATTTTACCTCCTCAATCAGTTTCACGGGGCCCCTTCATCCCTCCCACTGAAGTCATCCTTCATCCCGCTCTGCTAACTGGGTTCGGGTTCATCGCCCTCCCCGACGCATTCCAAACCTCCAACGCCCCCACACGAACGCACACAATTTCTCTGAGAGACACCCATTGAACCCTGCCCACGGACACCGATTCGGCGAGGTTTTCTTTCATTCAGTCGTATTTTTTGAGCGCTTAATGTGTGCAGAGCACTGTACTAAGCGCTTGGAAAGTACCATTCGGCCGCAGATAGAGACAATCCCTACCCAACGGGCTCACAGTCTAGAAGGGGGAAGACGGACAACAAAGCAAATGGACTAGCATGAATGTAAATATATAGAATCATAGATATATACACATCGTTAATAAAATAGAATAATAAATATGTACATATATACACAACTGCTGTGTGGCAGGGAGGGAGGTAGAGCAGAGGGAGGGAGTAGGGGCTATGGGGAGGGAAAGAGGAGCAGAGAAAAAGGAGGGCTCAGCCTGAGAAGGCCTCCTGGAGGAGGTGAGCTCTCAGTAGGGCTTTGAAGGCGAGAAGAGAGGTAGTTTGGCAGATGTGAGGGCGGAGGGCATTCCTGGACAGCGGTAGGACGTGGGCCAGGGATCGATGGCAGGACTTCTTTTCAGAGGAAGAAATCGGGTGTAGGTTCATCAAATTCGCTTGTGTTGCTTTGACCAAGCCCTCATCTCTCCCATCCTCTGTGTCCCCTCTGCACTCCGACCTCTACCCCCTGAGGATTTACTCTTCACCCACCCCCAAGCTCCGCAGGATTTAGAGTCCTGACCTGGGAGCCAGAAAGACTGGATTCTAATCCCACCTCTGCCACTTGTCTGCTGTGTGACCTTGGGCAAGTTATTGAACTTCCCTGAGTCTCAGTTCCCTCATCTGTAAAATGGGGATGAAGACAAAGTGGAACAGGGACTGTGTTCAACCGTATTATCTTGTATCTAACCCAGTCTTTGGTACAGTGCCCGGCACGTTAGTAAGTATGTAACAGATACCAGAAGAAAAAATAAATAAAAGCAATAATAATAATATTTGTTAAGCGCTTACTATGTGCCAAGCACTGTTCTAAGGGCTGTGGTAGATACAAGGTAATCAGGTTGCCCCATGTGGGGCTTCATCCCCATTTGACAGTTGAGGGAACTGAGGCACAGAGAAGTTTAGTGGCATGCCGAAGGTCACACAGCAGACAAGTGGCAGAGCGGGGATTAAAACCCACGACCTCTGACTCCCAAACCCATGGCTCTTTCCACTAAGCCACGATGCTTCTCCTTTATCCTTTACTCTTTTATTCTCCCATTCATTCATCCATTTAATCACATTTATTGAGCACTTACTGTGGGTAGAACACTGTACTAAGCGCTTGGGAGAGTACAATATAACCATAAGCAAACCCATTCCCTGCCCACAACAGGCTTACAATCTAGAGGATGAGCTAACAGTCCTTAATAATAATGATATTTGCCATGTACCTGGCACTGTGCTAAGCTCTGGGGTAAATACCGGTAAATCTGATTGGAACCAGTCCCTGTCCCAAGTGGGGCTCACAGTCTCAATCCCCATTTTACAGATGAGATAACTGAGGCACAAAGAAGTGACTTGCCCAAGGTCACGCAGTAGACAAGTGGTGGGGCTGGGATTAGAACACATGACCTTCTGATTTCCAGGCCTGGGCTCCATCCACTATGCCATCCTGCTTCTCACAGCATTCTGCAGCCCCCCAGCCTATAATTTATTTTAAAGTCCATACCCCTCTCCCTACTGTGATCTTCTTGTGAGCCGGGATCTTGTCTACCAACTCTAGTGCGTTGTACTTTTTTCCAAGCGTCTAGTACAGAGGTCGGCACATAGCAAGCACTCAGTAAGTACCACTGATGAGTTGAATGAGTTCACAGCTTGCAGAAATATGGAATTAAAAGTAAAAGAAGGGAGACAGGTGAATCCATCAATTTTCCTTTGGAGGCACAAAGACAATCCATCTCAGAGTCGACAATTGAAAGAACACGGATTCCTTCGGTTGTCAGCGTTGTAACAGTAATACTAATAATAACTATGATATTTGTTAAGTACTTCCCTCTACTAGGCCCAGGATAGACAACACAAAGCAAACAGATCAGACCTACTTCCTGTCCCCTGCGGGGTTTACAATCCGAGACGGAGGGAGAACGGGTATTGAATCCCCATCTTCCAGATGAGGAAACTGAGGTACAGAGAAGCAGCATGGCCCAGTGGGAAGAGCCCGGGCCTGGGAGTCAAGGGACCTGGGTTCTAATCCCAGCTCTGCCACCTGACCGTTGTGTGACCTCGAGCCTGTCACTTCACTTCTCCGTGCCCCAGTTCCCCATCTGTAAAATGGGGATTAAGATTCTGAGCCCCAGGTGGAACAGGGGCTGTGTCCAACCTGATCACTTTTTCTCTTCCCCATCACTTAGAACAATGCTTGACACATAATAAGCACTTAATAAATACCGTCATTATAATGACCGATTATTAAGTAAGCTGGTCGTGGGCAGGGAATGTGTCTGCTTATTGTTACTGTACCCTCCCAAGCGCTTAGTGCAGGGCTTGGCACACAATAAGCACTCAATAATTGCGATTGAGCTCGTTGTGGGCAGGGAATGTCACTGTTTATTGTTGTAAAGGACTTTTCCAAGCGTGTAGTACAGTGTTCTGCACACAGTAAGTACTTAATAGATAGGATTGAATGAATAAATGTATGAATGAATGAAGTGACTTGCCCAAGGTCACACAGCAAGCAAGTGGCGGAGCTGCGATTAGAACGCAGGCCACCCTGGCTCTTTCTACTCCGCCACACTGCTTCCCGTTGTAATTGTAGGCATATTTTCTGTGGCCCCGAATGCAAGGAAGAGTCACGGTTTTAAGGCGATCCTTGCTTTTGAGAACTAAAAGAGGGAAATAAACACTTGCAAAAGGACTTCTTGAATCTGAGGCCCCTGCAGGCTGTTTAAACGTTTTGGCTCCTCTCCAACTTTGACGGAGAAAGCAGCTCTTTGGCTAGTGTTGGGGGCTGGGGGAGGGAAGCTACGTTCGGTCAACACGATTCTCTGTTTGCCCAGAGGCCAGGGAGAATCGTCGGAGGCCACTGCAGGTCTCTGGGCAACTGGAGAAATTATTTGCGCATTCAGAGGGTCCTTGAAAATATCACGCCTTGGAACTTCTCAGCTGGTGCATTTTCATTGACTGATTGGTCTCATTGCCTCTATTTTCAGTACTCGGTCGCACTGATCGAGCGCTTACTGTGTGCAAAGCACTGGACTGTCAGCAAGGAGGCTGATAGAATAATCAAGGCGGGATAGGATGAGGGTTTGAAACCTTGAAGAGGTTTTCTTCAGGCACTTAAGATTCATTCATTCATTCAATAGTATTTATTGAGCACTTACTATGTGCAGAGCACTGTACTAAGCACTTGAAATGTACAAATGGGTAACAGATAGAGACAGTCCCTGCCCTTTGACGGGCTCACGGTCTAATCGGGGGAGACGGACAGACGAGAACAATGACAATAAATAGAATCGAGGGGAAGAGCATCTCATTAAAACAATAGCAAATAAATAGAATCAGGGTGATGTACATCTCATTAACAAAATAAATAGGATAATGAAGATATAGACGGTTGAGCGGACGAGTACAGTGCTGAGGGGAAGGGAGAGGGAGAGGAGCAGAGGGAAAGGGGGGTGAAGAGGGTTTAGCTGCGGAGAGGTGAAGGTGAAGGTTAAGATGGTTCTCTGCAGGCAGTAAGTGCTCCTGAACGATTGAAGTACTATAGTAAGCATGTAGGAGAGTGAAGCAGACATAGTAGTTGTACTTTCTGGTCATCTTGCTCCTGTTAGAGTGTTAGCTCCTTGTGGACCAGGAACCTGTCACTTGTGTCTTCTGTACTGCCCAGGCCCCTAGTACAGTGCATCAAGAGAGTCCCTGAATATTATTTGTTGTCTTACATTGTCGAGTGGAGTCCTACCCTTAGCGATGCCATGGAAACTGATTACTGCTAGTATTATTATTATTATGGTATTTGTTAAGCACATACTAGGTGTCGAACACTTTTCTAAGCACTGGGGTAATAATAATAACAATAATGATGGTATCTGTTAAGCACTTACTATGTGCCAAGCAGTGTTCTAAGCCCTGGGGTGGATACGAGGTCATCAGATTGTCCCATGTGGGGCTCACAGTCTTAATCCCCATTTTACAGATGAGGGAACTGAGGCACAGAGAAGTTAAGTGACGTCCAAAGTCACACAGCTGACAAGTGGCGAAGCCGGAATTAGAACCCACGACCTCTGACTCCCAAGACCGGGCTCTTTCCACTGAGCTACGCTTCCAGTCAATTAGGTCGGACACAGTCCCTGTCCAGAAGGAGTGGGCAGTGAGCCCCATGAGGGGCAGGGACTGTCTCTGTCCTAACTTAACTTGTGCCTACCCCAGAGCTTAAAACAGTGTTTGACACTAGTAAGGGCTGAATAAATACCATTAAAAAATGGTATTTACTGAGCCTTTACTGGATGCAGAGCACTGAATTAAGTGCTTGGAGAAGTACAGTAGAGTTAGAAAACATGATTCCTCCTCTCAAGAAGTTTATAATCCATCATTGTTTTTTACTTTTTTTATGGTATTCGTTAAGCGCTTACTACGTGCAGAGCACTGTTCTAAGCGCTGGGGTAGATACAGGGCTATCAGGTTGTCCCATGTGAGGCTCACAGTCTTAATCCCCATTTTACAGATGAGATAACTGAGGCACAGAGAAGTTAAGTGGATTGGCCAAGGTCACCCAGCAGACAAGTGGCAGAGGTGGGATTAGACCCCACCGTCGTCTGACTCCCAGGCCTGTGGTCTTGCCACTAAGCCACGCTGCTTCTCTACTCTCAAGGAGTCTCCAAGCACTTAGTACAGTGCTCTGCACACAGTAAGAACTCAATAAATACCATTTGTGATGATGATGACAATCTTCAACCTTGAACGGAATTAGAAGAGCTGTATCAGATGATGCTCAGATGGCTTTTATGAATGCAAAAGTAAAGTAAATCTGTTGTCAGACATTTTTTCGCATCCTGATTTTGGTCCAGGCCATGAGACGGCTCACTGGGAATAATAATCAGAATTTGTATAAGGGAGGATGGGCGTGTGACTGATAGAGATCCACTGTGGGCAGGGAATGCGGCTATTTATTGTGGTATTGCACTCTCCCAACCGCTTAGTACAGAGCTCTGCACACAGTAAGCGCTGAAAAAATACGATCGAATGAATTACGATTGAATGAACGGTGCTTTTGTCTTTTGTTTTCCCTGGTATCTGTTAAGCAGTTACTATGTGCCATGCACCAAGTGTTGGGGAGATCTCAGATTATTGTACTCTCCCAAGTGCTTAGTACAGTGCTCGCCCCTGAGTAAGTGTTGAATAAATACCATTGATTGATTGAATGGGGAGATCTCAGATGGTCAGATGGGACATAGTGTCTTTCATTCATTAATTCAATCGTATTTTTTCATTCATTCATTCTGGTGTATTTATTGAGTGCTTACTGTGTGCAGAGCACTGTACTAAGCGCTTGGAATGTACAATTCGGCAACCGATAGAGACAATCCCTACCCAACAACGAGCTCACAGTCTAGAAGGGGGGTGACAGACAACAAAACAAAGCAAGTAGTCAGGCATCAGTACGATCAAAATAGATAAATAGCATAACAGATATATACACATCATTAATAAAATAGAGTGTAAATAAAATATGCAAATATACACAAGTGTTGTGGAGAGGGGAAGAGGGTAGAGTAGAGGGAGGGACTAGGGGGAATGGGGAGGTGAGGAGGGGCAGAGGGTAAGAGAGGGCTCAGTCTGGGAAGGCCCACAACAGGCTCACAGTCTAGATGGGGGGAGGCAGACATCAAAACAAGTAAACAGGCATCAATAGCATCAATATAAATAAATAGAATTATAGATATATACACATCAAAACAAGTAAGCAGGCATTAATAGAAATGAATAGAATTATGGATACATATACACACAAGTGCTTTGGGGTGGGGAGAAGGGAGAGAGCAAAGGGAGAGAGTCATTGTGACGAGGATGGGAAGAGGAGCAGAGGAAAAAGGGGGTTCAGCCTGGGAAGGCCTCCAGGAGGAGATGAGCTCTCAGTAGGGGTTTGAAGGAGGGAGGATAGTTAGTTTGACAGTTGTGAGGAGGGAGGGCATTCTAGGCCAGAGGTAGGACGTGGGCCAGGGACCAGCGGTGGAACATACAAGAACGAGGCCCAGTGAGGAGGTGAGAGGCACCAGAGGAGCGGAGTGTGGGGGCTGGGCTGGAGAAGGAGAGAAGGGAGGTGAGGTCGGAGGGGGAGAGGGGATGGACAGCTTTGAAGCCAAGAGTGAGGAGATTTGGCTTGATATGGAGTCTCTGTCCCACAGTGGGCTCAGGGTGTAAGTAGGAGCGAGAACAGGTGTTCAGTCCTCCTTTTGCAGATGAGGAAACTGAAGCCCAGAGAAGTTAAATGACTTGCCTGAGGACCCACAGCAAGCCCCTGGAGGAGTCAAGATTAGAACCCAGGTCCTCTGACTCCCAGGCCTGGGCTCGTTCCATTAGGCCATGCTGTTTCTGACCTGTCTGCTGGACTGTAATAGTCACCCTAATTTCCTTGAATGTCTCTGGGCCCCTAATCCCTCTTCCAAGAAGCCTTCCCAGACTAGGCCTTCCTTTCCTCTTCTCCCACTCTCTTCTGCATCGCCCAGACTTACTCCCTTTATTCATTCCCCCCTCTCACCCACAGCACTTATGTCCAGATCTTATTTGGTCCTTTATATAAATGTGCGTCTCTCCCTCTAGACTGTAAACTCACTATGGGCAGGGGGTGGGGGTGGTTGTTGTTATAATGAACTCTCCTAAGCTCTTAGAAAATGACTCTCCCCACTCTTCAAAGCCTTATTGAGGGCGCATCTCCTGCAAGATGCCTTCCCTGACTAAGTCCCTCCTTTCCTCTTCTCCCACTGCCTTCTGCCTCTCCCTGACTTGCTCATTCATTTATTCACTCAATAGCATTTATTGAGCGCTTACTATGTGCACAGCACTGTACTAAGCGCTTGGAATGTACAATTCGGCAACAGATAGAGACGATCCCTGCCCAATGACGGGATCACAGTCTAAACGACTGCTCCCTTTCTTTATCCCCCTCCCAGCCCCACGGCACTTAGGCCCATATTTGTCATATATTTATTTGTATTGATGTTTGTCTCCCCAGGCTCTGGACTGTAAGCCCGTTGCAGGCAGGGAATATGTTTGTTTATTATTGTATTATACTCTCCCAAATGCTTAGTACAGTACTCTGCACACAAAAAGCACTCAATAAATATGAATGAATGAATGAATGAATACGGTGCTCTGTACAGAGTAAGCGTTCAATAAATGCAATTGACCGACTGACTGTGGAGGCAGAGCCCGAGAATCAAGGCCCTGGCATCGTTTCCAGGCCGGTGGCATGTGCCCTCTGGTCAGCCCACCGGGCCCGCTCGTCAAGTAGCCCCCGAAGATAAGGGGGCCGAGGTGAGATAAGGGGAGCGTCATGGCCTCTATTTTTAGACTTCTCTCTCGTTCCTCCTTTGATTGTGTTCAAGAAGTTTGTTTTTCCGTTTAGGAAACAAGCTGATGGAATTAGCCGGGCCCCTCCTCTGGCTGTTGCCGTGTGACCTTGGGCAAGTCATGTAACTTCTCCGGGCCTCATTTTCCTCATCTGAAAAAGGGGGGTTCGATACTTGTTCTTCCGTCATCGTCCGTTGAGAACTCTGTAGAGGACCAGGGCTGTTTCAAATATCATGAGTAGTATTTACTGAGCGCTTACCGTGGGCAGAGTGCTGTACGAGACGACAGCTGGTAGACATGTTAAGCGCTTAGTACAGTGCTCTGCACACAGTAAGCGTTCAGTAAATATGATTGAATTAACATGTTCCCTGGCCACAATGAGTTTATAGTCTAGAGAATGTGAATACCTTGTTTCTACCCCAGAATTTCGCATAATGTTTGTCATAAGGTAAGCGTGTAGTAAATACCGTCAACAACGTTTGTACTATCTGGACATCTAGAGAAGCAGCATGGCCTAGTGGCAAGAGTGCAGTCTTTTGAGAGTCAGAGGTTGTGGGTTTTAATCCCGGCTCTGCCACTTGTCTACTGTGTGACCTTGGGAATGTCACTTCTCTGAACCTCAGCTACCTCATCTGTAAAATGGGGATTAAGACTGTGAGCCCCACGTGGGACAGGGACGGTGTCCAACCCAATTTGCTTGTATCCATCCCAGTGCTTAGTACAGTGCCTGGTAGAGAGTAAGCGCTTAAAGAATACCATGACAATAATCATAATTTTTTATGGGATTTATTGAGTGTTTACTGCACACAGAGCACTGTAGCAAATACTAATGGCAGTACAGAGGTGGTAAGACACATCTCCTGCCCACAACGAGCTCGCTGTCTAATAGTGATGGTATTGTTAAGCGCTCACTATATGCCGGGCACTGTACTAAGTGTAGAGACTTCTGCCTCTACTTCCATATCACCTAAACTCAACCCTACCATAGCTCTTAGGCATTCACTTGATATTTAGCGTTTCTATCTTCCCCTTAGAATGAAAATACTCTGAAGTCAAGGGTTTGTTTCTACTAGAGAAGTGATGTGGTCTAGTGGAAAGACCCCGGGCCTGCAAGTCAGGAGGACCCGGGCTCTAATCCCGGCTTCGCCACCTGCCTGTTGTGTGACCTCGGGGAAGCCACTTCACTTCGCTGGGTCTCAGTTTCCTCATCTGTAAATCGGCAATTCAGGACTTGTTCACTCTTCTCCTTACACCCCCATATGGGAAAGAGCCCGATTAGACTGTGCGCCCGTCAGAGGGCAGGGACTGTCTCTATCTGATACCGATTTGTACATTCCAAGCGCTTAGTACAGTGCTCTGAACATAGTAAGCGCTCAATAAATACTACTGAATGAAAGAGACTGTGTCTAGACCTCTATTATACTGTACATATATGTAATTTTATTTATTTGTATAGCAATCTCTCTCCTCGCACCAGACTGTGAACGCACTGTGGGCAGGGAATGTCACTGTTTATTCTTGTCTTGTACTTTCCCAAACGCTTAGTACAGTGCTCTGCACAGAGTAAGCACTTAATAAAATACGATTGAATGAATATCCACCCCAGTACTTAATATAGTGCTTGGCGCATAGTGAGCACTGAAACATCACAATTAATAATAATAATGTTGGCATTTGTTAAGCGCTTACTATGTGCAGAGCACTGTTCTAAGCGCTGGGGTAGACACAGGGGAATCAGGTTGTCCCACGTGGGGCTCACAGTCTTAATCCCCATTTTACAGATGAGGGAACTGAGGCACAGAGAAGTTAAGTGACTCGCCCCCAGTCACACAGCTGACAAATGGCAGAGCTGGGATTTGAACTCATGAGCCCTGACTCCAAAGCCCGTGCTCTTTCCACTGAGCCACGCTGCTTCTCTAGTATAATCTTCTACTAATTTTCATGAACATTACCAATGCTTAGTATAGTTCCCTGTCTGCAGAAGATCCTCAATCAATGTTATTAATATTTTTTATGGTATTTGTTAAGGTCTTACTATATGTCAAACACCATTCTAAGCTCTTGAGTAGATAAAAGTTAATTAGGCTAGACACAGTCCCTGTCCCGCATGGGGCTCACAGTCCAAGCAGGAGGGAGAATGGGAGAAACAGACTCTTAGAAGTGAAGTGACTTGCCCACAGCATTTGGCAGAGCTGGGATTAGAATCCAGGTCCTCTGACTTCCAGGCTCATGCTCAGTTAATTAATTAATTATGATATTTGTTAAGCACTTACTATGTGCCAAGCACTGTGCTAAGTGCTGGGGTAGATACAAGGTTATCAGGTTGTCCCACGTGGTGCTCACGGTCTTCATCCCCATTTTGCAGATGAGGGAACTGAGGCCCAGAGAAGTTAAGTGTGGCGCAGTGGAAAGAGCACGGGCTTTGGAGTCAGGGCTCATGAGTTCGAATCCCAGCTCTGCCACTTGTCAGCTGTGTGACTGTGGGCAAGTCACTTAACTTCTCTGTGCCTCAGTTCCCTCATCTGTAAAATGGGGATTAAGACTGTGAGCCCCACGTGGGACAACCTGATTCCCCTGTGTCTACCCCAGCGCTTAGAACAGTGCTCTGCACATAGTAAGCGCTTAACAAATACCAACATTATTATTATTATTATTAAGTGGTTTGCTCAAGGTCACACAGCAGACAAGTGGCAGAACCAGGATTAGAACCCATGTCCTCTGACTCCCAAGCCCGGCTCTTTCCACTAAGCCACACTGCTTGATTTTTAGTCTCTTAAGGCTTGTCAGTCACCAAAACAGAGCATGGATTTTGTGATAACATCACTAAACGCTAGCGGTGGACGTATCTGAGATATTTTATTCATTCAGTTCTGTTTTAGCAGAAATGTATACAAACGTCAAAGGACTGTATTTTCCAGTGCGATTTTTCGGTCGGGTTTAATAAGCGTGGTCAACTAATTTCTCCAGCCCTGGGCACGGAGCTATTTATTTTCCTCCAGAGGGCATTCTATTCTGAGGGGCTTTAACTTC
Organism: Ornithorhynchus anatinus; assembly: GCF_004115215.2. NCBI lineage: Eukaryota > Metazoa > Chordata > Mammalia > Monotremata > Ornithorhynchidae > Ornithorhynchus > Ornithorhynchus anatinus. The sequence continues at coordinate 169,486,065 of NC_041729.1, forward strand.
CACCCCCCGCTCTGTGGAATCGGCGGCTGGAAGTCAGGGTTCCAAGAGGCGTCGGACGGAGTTGTTTGTCTGGAAATAGGTTAGAAGTGCGTGCACAAATGTGAAAAGCGTTTTAAAAATGCAGCCGTTTCTCTGTGGCCTCTCTGTACCAGCTGTGATCTAGCTGATCACTATTTTTCTTTTTCAATTTGCCAGATTTATCATGAAAGGACTTAAAAGAGATTACTTGTGGACCGAAGGGGGAAAAAATATCCATCCTGTTGTTTTTTTTTGATAATAATAATTATGGTATTTTTTAAGATAATAATGGTATTCGTTAAGCGCTTACTATGTGCAGAGCACTGTTCTAAGCGCTGGGGTATACAGGGTAATCAGGTTGTCCCAAATGAAGATCTTACTATGTACCAAGCACTGTTCTAAGAGCTGGGGTAGACACATGTTAATCAGGTGGGACACCGTCCCTGTCGCACATGAGGCTCACAGTCTAAGGATGAAGGAAAACGGGGACTGAATCCATATTTTATAGAGGAGGAAACTGAGTGAAGTGACTTACCCAAAATCACCCAGCAGACAATTGCTGGAGGAGGCAGAATTAGAACTCAGATCCCTGACTCACGGCCTTGCTCTTTCCACTAGGCCGAGCTGCTTCTCTACTATTCTACCATTCTTTTTAACTGTATACCATTTCAGCATCTTACTTTTCTTAACCGTCTTACTGAGCGCTATCATGCAAAGGTATTTATTGAGCATCCTGTACAATGCTGAGCGCTAGGGCTAGGCTCAGGATTAAAATCTTGGAAGCTTACAGTCGTGCTAAGAGACAGGATTTCTGACCTCAGAGTGCTGGCAATCTAATGGAGATACATTTTCTTTAGTGGTTATCAAATGCACAAAGGTCACAGATAAATAATAAATAATAAAGATGGTATTTATTAAGCACTTACTATGTACCAGGCACTGTACTAAGTGCTGGGGTGGATACAAGCTAATGAGGGTGGACACAGTCCATGTCCCACACGGGGCTCACTGTCTTAATCCCCATTTTACAGTTGACGTGTGAGGCACAGAGAAGTTAAATAACTTGCTCAAGGTCAACCAACAGACAAGTGGTGGAGCTGGATTAGAACCCTGGTCCTTCTGGCTTCCCGGCCATGCTGCTTCCAATCGGCCACGCTGCTTCTCAACTATTGGTTTTGTTCTTAAAAACCACTGTTAAATGTTACAAGTGCATCTTTTCCTGGGCTTCAGGAATGTGGTCATCCATGGTCCGATTTTTAACAACTGAACAAAAATATCTGCTATCATGGAATTGTCTTAGCTCCTGTAGAATTAAATATATATATAATTGCTATATTTTTATGATGTCTGGTAAATACTTACTATGTGTCAAGCACTCTTCTAAGCGGGTAGGTACTAGGTAATTAGTCTCTTGTCCCCCAAGAGGGTCACAGTCGAAGTAGGAGGGAGCACAGGGATTGAGTCCCCATTTTGCAGATGAAGAAACTAAGGCACAGAGAAGTAACTTGCCCAAGGTCCAACAGGAGGCAAGTGGCAGATTAGAATCCAGATCCTCTGGCTCCCAGGCCCACGTTTACTAGGCCATGCGCTACCTAATATAGAATCTGTGTTCTTTTTTTATACTGATTTTATGCACACTTTTACACCTATGAATATGTATGTAGAACGTGTATATATATGCCTACATTTATGCATGTATAATCCATTATATCCATATATAATAATTATATATCTATAATTGTCCCTGTAGTGAAATTAACCCACCTCTCAAAGAGGGATCATTTGCCTAGGGTCCTTTTTAGTGACATACTTAGAGATTAGATATTTGGTATGCAAATGTAATTGGATTATTGATGCACAAGAATTACTAGAAAGCACAATATTTCAAAATTAGTTCAGAAGGTAGGTGTCTTTCATGTAATGCTTCCATCGGAACTTTCATTCAGGTTGCGCTGCCAAATGGTGATCATCATCGTCGGTGGTATTTAAAAATAATAATAATAATATCAGTAATGGTTTTTGTTAAGTGCTTACTATTTGTCAAGCACTCTTCCAAGGGCGGCAGGAGATAGAAGCTAATCAGGTTGGGCACAGCCCCTGTCCCACATGCCAACCACTGTTCTAAAAGCACTGGGGTCGATACGAGCTTATCCAGTTGTCAAATGGGGCTCTCAGTCCTCACATCCCCATTTTACAGATGAGGGAACTGAGGCCCAGAGAAGTGAAGTGACTTGGCCAAAGGCACACAGCTGACAAGTGGCGGAGCAGGGATTAGAACCCGCGACCCAACCCCGGGCCCTTTCCACTGAGCCCCGTTGCTTCTCTATGACACTGACGGTCCTTCCTCCCCTCCCGTCTCTGTCCTTGCAGCTGACTGGTCATCCTGAATGGGAGCACAGGCGAGGACCCCGGGGATCCCAGGTGAGTGTCGTGGCGCCCCCAACTGGCCAGGCCTGACATGCCCCCCAGAGGCTGCCCCCTCCCCACCACCCCCTCTCCCCCCTGCCGCTCCCTGGCCATCCACCCTCCTCCTGGATTTTGTTTTTTATTTTTTATAATAATGACTACGGTACTTGTTCAACGCCTACTATGTGCCAGGCACTGTACTAAGCGCCGGGGTGGTTACAAGCAAATCGGGTGCAGTACCATTGAGTGAATGACTGAATGAACCCAATTTGTCTGTAACCACTTCAGCGCTTAGTACAGTGCCTGGCACACAATAAGAGCTGTACTGAGCGCTTAGGAAGTACAATACGGCAATAAAGAGAGACAATCCATTGCAAACAGTCCCCGTCCCATGTGGGGCTCACAGTCTCAATCCTCATTTTACACATGAGGTAACAGGCCCAGGTAATAATAATAATAATGATTCTGGTGTTTGTTAAGCGCTTATTATGTGCCAGGCACTGTACTGTGCGCTGGGGTGGATACAAGCAAATCGGGTTGCTCACAGTCCCCGTCCCATGTGGGGCTCACAGTCTCAATCCCCGTTTGACGGATGAGGGAACTGAAAACCAGGGAAGTGAAGTGACTTGCCCAGGGTCACACAGCAGACAAGTGGCAGAGCTGGGATTAGAACCCATGACCTTCTGACTCCCAGGCCCGGGCTTTATCGACTATGCCATGCTGCTTCTCTCTTCTCGGTGCTGCTTTTATGGTATTAGTTAAGCGCTTAATATGTGTCAAGCATGTACTGAGAGTTGGGGTAGATAATAACACTATAATAACTGTGATATTTGTTAAGCGTATACTATGTGCCAGGCACTGTACTGAGAGCTGGGGTAGATGCAACTCAATCAGCGGGAACGCAGTGCCTGTCCCACATGGGGCTCACTCTCTTAATCCCCAGTTTATAGATCAATCAGTGCTATTTATTGAGTGCTTATTAAGTACAGAGCACTGTACTGAGTGCCTGGGAGAGTACAATAGAACAGAGTTGCTAGACTGGTTCCCTGCTCACAGTGAGCTTACAGTGTAGAGGGGGAGGCTGACATTATTAAATGAAAGGGGAGGCCGTTCCAGGCTGGAGGGAGGAAAAGAATGAATGTGGTGTGTGTTAAGCGCTTACTATGTGCCGGGCACTGTACTAAGTGCTGGGGTGGATATAAGGTGGAAAGCAGCGTGGCTCAGTGGAAAGAACGCAGACTTGGGAGTCACAGGTCGTGGGTTCTAATCCCGGCTCCGCCACTTGTCAGTTGCGTGACTTTGGGCCAGTCATTTCACTTCTCTGGGCCTCAGTTCCTTCATCTGTAAAATGGGGATTAAGACTGTGAGCCCCAAGCGGGACGACCTGATCACCTTGTGTCCCCACCCCAGCCCTTAGAAGAGTGCTTTGCACATAGTAAGCGCTTAACAAATACCATCATTGTAAGTAGATTGGATTGGACATAGTCCCCGTCCCACTTGGGGCTCACAGTCTCGATCCCCATTTTACAGATGAGGTAACTGGGGCACAGAGAAGTGAAGCGACTTTCCCAGGGACACACAGCAGACAAGCAGAGGAGGGTGCCAGGGCCTTCTCATCCCAAGTCCGTGCTCTATCCACCAGGCCACACTGCTTCTCAACATTCATTTCATTCATTCAGTCGTATTTATTGAGCACTTACTGTGTGCAGAACACTATACTAAACGCTTGGAATGGACAATTCGGTGACAGAGACAATCCCTGCCCAAAATGAGCTCACAGATGCTGCAAGGGGTTGGTGGCCAGAAGGAGACCAGGCGAGGCACAATCCGTAGGTGGTTAGAGAAGAGAAATGCACAGGTTCATTCATTCAGTTCATTCAATCGTATTTATTGAGCGCTTACTGTGTGCAGAACACTGTACTAAGCACTTGGAATGTATAATTCGGCAACAAATAGAGACAGTTTCTACCCAACAATGAGTTCACAGTCTAGAAGGGGTGAGATAGACAACAAAGAAAGTAGACGGGCATCAATAGCGTCAAAAGTCATTTAATTTCTCTGGGCCTCAGTTCCCCCATCTGCCAAATGGGGCCCGCGACTGCGAGCCCCACATAGGGTCGTGGGAGATGAGCAGGGTGAGGGAAGAGGAAGAGAGATGTCGGAGACATTCTACTTAATCAGAAAGACGGGCAGCCATTCGAGATTCTTGGGACGTCCGGAGAAGGAAGATGGATATAGAAGATACGATTTTTACTATCTAGGCTATTGAGCAATGTGTCCGCAAAGGGGTCATTTTGGAGTCGGATAATTGGGATTTGATTATGAACTGTCAGGTGTTAGTTGTCCCCAGCTTTTCCATTCAGGCTCGTCCTCATGGGGGGTGGATCAGTCAAAGGCTTCTTGGTCTTGACTGGGGCAATCCTCTCAGATGACTGCTCCGTAGCTTGTCTGACACGTAATAATAATCATATCGGTATTTTTAAGCGCTTATTCTGTGCCAGACACTGTTCTAAGTGCAGCGCTAGATAGAAGGTTGGACACAGTCCCTGTCCCACATTCGGCTCATAGTCTTAATCCCCATTTTACAGAAGAGGGAATTGAGGCACATTCATTCAGTAGTATTTATTGAGCTCTGACTATGTGCAGAGCACTGTACTAAGCTCTTGGAATGTACAGTTTGGCAGCAGATAGAGACAATGGCTGCCCAGTGCCAGGCTCACAGTCTAAATGGCACAGAGAAGTAAAGTGACTCACCCAAGATCACCCAGCGGACAAGTGGCAGAGCCCAGGTCCTTCTGACTCCCGACCCGTGCTCTATCCACTAGGCCCAGCTCCTTCTCTGGGTTTGGTTTTGCTTTTACTTCTTCTAGGCCAAAAAACACCCATCTATCTCACTTTCTCATTCATTCATTTATTCATTCATTCAATAGTATTTATTGAGTGCTTACTATGTGCAGAGCACTGTACTAAGCGCTTGGAATGTACAAATCAGTAACAGATAGAGACAGTCCCTGCCCTTTGACATCTTACAGTCTAATTGGGGGAGACAGACAAGAACAATGGCAATAAATAGAATCAGGGTGATGTACATCTCATTAACAAAATAAATAGGGTAACAAACAAAATAAATAGGGTGACAGCACTTGCTATCATCATCATTATTATTATTGTATTATATTTGTTAAGCGCTTACTCTGTGTCAAGCACTATTCTGAGTGCTAGGGTTAAGTCCAGATAATCAGGTTGGACATAGTCCCGGTCCCACATGGGGCTCACAGGTCAAAGGAGGAGGGAGAACAGATATTGAATCCCCATTTTTCAGTTGAGGAAACAAAGAGAAGTGAAGTGACTTGTCCAACATCACACAGTGGGCAAGTGGGAAGCCAGGATTGGAACCCAGATCCTCTGACTCCCACTCCCAGAATCTTTCCACAGGCCACCTTTCTCCCCTCTAGACTACACTCATTATGGGAGGGAAACATTCTACCAACTCTGTTATATTGTACTCCCCCAAATGCTTCATGCAATACTCTGCACACAGTAAGTGCTCAATCAGTAAGATTGATGGATTCATTAATTTCCTGGTGAAAAAAGGACAGGACTAGGGGTCAGGAGACTTGGGTTCTAGTCCCAGCTCTGCCATGGACCTGCTGTGTGACCTTAGGCAAGTCACTTAACCTCTCCGGGCCTCAGCGTCTTCCATGTAGAATGGAGATGAGATGCCTGCTTTCACTCCCTCTCAGTCTGGGAGAGCCCCATGTGGGACAGGGAGCGGTCTGATTATCTTGTATCTTAGTGTTCCGGTACCTAATAATTCTGGTATTTATGAAGTGCTTACAATATCATTACATCTCACGGCGCTAGGCCGGAAATGACGGCTCCATCTTAGAAGTGACCCCCTCTTGGTGACCCAAGAGTTAACCTCCCAAGCACGACCTGACTTTTCCCAAGCAGGAATTCAGGCCCCCGGGAGAATCCAGAGGGCCTTGTCACATTTTCCAGAAGCATAATGTCTTTTCATTGCTGTTTGTCTCCTCCCTTCTTCCTTTCTCATATACCAGCCCTCAGACTACTACTTGTTTTATAGAAATCTTGCCAACATTTATTTCATTTTTGGTTTCCACCCAAGGATTCTTTTTTCTGCTTTGGTTTGGGAGCTGACTGAATTCTCCCCCGTCTAAGGGTATTTTGCAATACAGCATCTCCACATCGAGCAGAAATGCCTCACCATCGCTTTAAGAACCATCAAATCCTTTCTCTCCCCGTACCTGTCCTTATATCCCTAACTTCACTAACCCCTAGCTTGCACCTCTGAATCCTCTAACTCCAATCTCCTGACTGATTCAATCCCACCTCTCTCTCTCTCCATCAACCCCCATCTCCCTCCCTCCCCCCTGGGTAGAACTCCCTCCCCGTTCACATCCGACAGTCCACAACTTTCCCATCTTCAAAACCCTTCTGAGATCCCATCTCCGAGGAAGCCGTCCTTGATTATCATCTCATCTCGCCAACCTATTTCCCTCTAAATTGCCACCTTAACACTTCAAACAATTAATCAATCAATAGTCCGTGTCTTTTTATATACAAAACGCTTTTGCTCTTTCAGTCATATTTGAGTGCTGATTGTGAGCAGGGCACAGTACGAAACTCTTGGGAGAATATAATATAATTGAGTTGGTAGACACATTCCCTGCCCATAGCGAGCTTATAGTCTAGGTGGGGAGACAGACATTAATATAAATGAATAAATTGAAGTTATGGACGTGAGTGCCGTGGGGCAAATGTAATGGTGACGTAGAAGGGAGGGGGAGAAGAGGAAATGAGGTCTTAGTTGGGGAAGGCCTCTTGGAGGAGATGCGCTTTTAATAAGTCAGGGTTTGGGAGAGTAGAACAGGGTTAGTAGCCACTATCCCTGCTTTCAAGGAGCTTACAGTCGAAGCACTTCCTGTAGCATTTATGAACATATCTTTGTGTCTGTTACTTCCACCTATGTGAAATTCAGTTTTATGTCTGACTCCCCCGCCGGATTGTAATCTCCATGTCTCCTAACTCTTTCGCAAGAGGTTGACTACCATGCTCTGCACAAGTAAGGAGTCCATATATCCTATTGATTGACTTAATTAATCAGTGGTATTTATTGAATGTTTAGTATGTCTAGAGCACCATATTAAGTGCTTAGGAAAGTACAGTTCAACAGAGTTGGTAGATCCAATCCTTGCTGACAAGAAGTAGGCGTTAATAGAGAAGCAGCATGGCTTAGTGGAAAGAGCATTCATTCATTCAATAGTATTTATTGGCGCTTACTATGTGCAGAGCACTGTACTAAGCACTTGGAATGAACAAGTCGGCAACAGATAGAGACATTTCCTGCCGTTTGACGGGCTTACCATGTAATCGGGGGAGACGGGCAGACGAGAACAATGGCAATAGAGTCAAGGGGAAGAACATCTCGTAAAAATAATGGCAACTAAATAGAATCGAGGCGATATACAGTGCATTAACAAAATAAATAGGGTAATGAAAATATATACAGTTGAGCAGACGAGTACAGTGCTGAGGGGATGGGAAGGGAGAGGGGGAGGAGCAGAGGGAAATGAGGGGAGAAGAGGGTTTAGCAGCGGAGAGGTGAAGGGGGGCGGTAGAGGGAGTAGAGGAAGAAGGGGAACTCAGTCTGGGAAGGCCTCGCTCAGTGTGGGAAGGCCTCTTGGAGGAGGTGAGTTTTAAGTAGGGTTTTGAAGAGGAGAAGAGAATTGGTTTGGCGGAGGTGAGGAGGGAGGGCGTTCCGGGACCGCAGGAGGACGTGGCCTGGGGGTCGACGGCGGGATGGGCGAGACCGAGGGACGGTGAGGAGGTGGGCGGCGGAGGAGCGGAGCGTGTGGGGTGAGCACAGGCTTGGGAGTCAGAGGATGTGGGTTCTAATCCCTGCTCCGCCACTTGTCTGCTGTGTGACCTTGGACAAGTCGCTTCACTTCTCTGTCCCTCAGTTACCTCATCTGTAAAATGGAATTTAAGACTGTGAGCCCCACGTGGGACAACTTCCTTACCTTGAATCTACTCCAGCACTTAGAACAGTGCTTGCCACATAGTAAGCATTTAACACATGCCATGATTATTAATTATAAGAAGCTTAGTACAGTCCTCTGTATACAGTAAGCATTCAATCGATATGATTGATCGAAGTTAACAGTGTTCGGGGAAGGAAAGATATTAAAATAGATCATGAATAAGGGAAATAGAGTAAAAGAATATTTACGTAAGGGTAATGGGGCCGGGGTGAGTATCAGATGCTTAAGGGGTACACAGCCAGTGCATAGACAATACAGAGGGAAGGGAAGAGAAGTGAAGTCTCAGTCAGGGAAGGCCTCTTGGAGGCGTTGTGATTTTAAGAGGATTTTAAAAGTGATGAGATTGACAGGCTTTTGGTTATGAAAGAGGAGAGATTTCTAGGCCAGAGGGAGAAGATGGACACGGGCAATACGATAGATGAGATCGAGGTACAGAGAGGCGGTAGGTATTAGAGGAGCGAATCGTGCGGGCTGGGTTGCAGTAGGAGAACAGCGAAGTAAGGTAAGAAAGGGCAAGGGGATTGAGGGCTTTAAAGCAAAAGGTAAGGAGTTTCTGTTCAATATAGATATGGATGGGCAACCAGTGGAGGTTTTGGGGGATTGGGAGATATAGCCTGAATGTTATTCAGAAAAATGATCTTGGCAGCGGACCGGAGAGGGGAGAGACAGGAGGCAGGGAGGTCAGCAAGGAAGGTGATGCAGTGGGAGATTTCGGCACAACAGAATTGGTAGAAATGTTCCCTGCCCACAAGGAGCTTACATTCTAGAGGTGGAGCTTACATTCGAAGTGGAATATAAGTGCTTGGATCCCTGTGGGAGCAGTTTGGATGGAGAGGATAGGGCAGATTTTAGCAATTTTGCAAAGGTAGAACCAACAGGACTGTGTGACAGATTGTGTGTCGGGGGGGGGATTAAGTGAGGGAGATGAGTGGAGTTTCAGCCAAAGATACCGGCTTGTGAGAAGGGGAGGATGGTGGTGGTGTCTATGGTGATAGGAAAGTCACGGGGGGGGAAAGGGTTTGGGTGAGAAAATGAGGACATATTAATTTTAAAGTTGAACCCAGAAAAATAATCCTAGATTTTCACTGCCCTTTGGAGAAATCAGGCTCCAAAGGCGCCTGAGGTTACCGAGTTTCCTCCTGGACTAGCAAACATTTCCTTGTTTTCTCCCGGGCTGTCAATTTTATTCCCCGGGGCGGGATTTTCATTGCTGCTCACATTTCCCATTCTATCTCTCCAGAGCCAACACTTGTTGGAAGCCCCCAAAGCGATTCAGAGACCTTAGTCTGGAATGTTCTTTTAGAAAAATGCCAACAGCCGATGTACGAACAGCCAGGGTGCTAGCTGAAAGTGTGATGAGGTTACGTAAATCACTTATCACCAAGGATTCATTGTTTGTTTTTATAATGGTATTTATTAAGCACTTACTGTGTGTCAAGTAGAGTGCTGGCATAAATACAAGATAACTATGTCCCGGTGATGTTTTTTAGTAACTGCCGACTATCACTCAATCAATGGTATGTATTGTGTCCTTACTGAGTGCAGAGCATTGTACTAAGTGCTCATGAGAATTCAGTACAACAGAGTTGGTTGACAATCCTGCCCACTTACAGAAGCAGCCTGGCTCACTGGATAGAACTCAGGCCTGGGAGTCAGAAGGTCATGGTTCTAATCCCGGCTCCGCCACTTGCCTACTGTGTGGCCTTGGGCAAATCACTTCACTTTTCTGTGTCTCGGTTCCCTTATCTATAAAATGGGGATTGAAACTGTGAGCCCCACGTGGGACAGAGACTGTGTACCTACCCCCGCGCTTAGTATGGTGCCTGGCACATATTAAGCACTTAACAAATGCAACAATTATTACTGTTATTATTAGGGGAGACAGACACTAAAATAAATTACAGATTCATTATTCAATAGTATTTATTGAGCACTTACTATGTGCAGAGCACTGTACTAAGAGCTTGGGATGTACAAATCTATAACACAGACAGTCCCTGCCCTTTGATGGGCTTACATTCTAATCGGGGGAGACAGACAGACAAAAATGATAGCAATAAATAGAATCAAGGGGATGAACATCTCATTAAACCAATAGCAAATAAATAGAATCAAGGTGATGTACATCTCATTAACAAAATAAATAGGGTAATGAAAATATATACAGTTGAGCGGACGAGTACAGTGCTGAGGGGAGGGAAAGGGAGAGGGCATAATATATAGGCATAAGTGCTGTGGGGCTGAGAGTGGAGTGAATTCCAAATGCGTAAGGGTTACGGATCCAAGTACAAGGGTGACGTGGAATGGAAAGGGAGTGAGGGTTTATTTGGGGAAGGCCTCTTGGAGGAGGTGTGATTTTAATAAGGCTTAGAAACTGGGGAGAGTGGGCATCTGCCAGATATGAAGAGGAAGGGCGCTCCAGATCAGAGGGAGGACATGGGAAGAGGGATCAGCAGTGAGAAAGATGAGATTGAGGTGCGGTGAGTAGCCTGGCGTGAGAGGAGTGAAGTGTGTGGGCTGGGAGGGAGTAGGAAATCAGGGAGGAGGGGGTAAAATGTTGGAGGGCTTTAAAGCCTTCAGAAGGAGATTCTGTTTGATGCAGAGGTGATTGGGCAACTACCTGAGGTTCTTGAGGAAGGGGCAGATGTGGACTGAACTTTTTTAGAAAAAATGTAAAGTGTGGATTGGAGTGGGGAGAGACAGGAGGCAGATATTTCAGCAAGAGGCTGATAATAATAATGATGTTAATAATTATGGTATTTGTTAAACGCTTACTATTTGCCAGGCATTGTTCTCAGCACTGGGGTTGGATACAAGATAATTGGGCTGGACACAGTCCCTGTTCCACAGAGGGCTCATGCTCTTAATCCCCATTTTACAGATGAAGGAACTGAGGCACAGAGAAGTGAAATGATATGCCCAAGATCACACAGCAGACAAGTGGTGGATCCAGGTTTAGAACCCATGACCTTCTGACTCCCAGGCCTATACTCTATCCACTAAGCCATGCTGCTTATTATTAATTAATTAATACTTATGAATAATCATTGTGGTAGTTTTTAAGCACTTAGTATGTGCCAGGCACTGGAGTAAGCGCTGGGATAGATAGAAATTTGTCAGTTTGATTACAGTTCCTGTCTGCTTGGGGCTCACAGTCTTAATCCCCATTTTACAGATGAAGTAACAGAGGCCCAGAGAGTGAAGTGATTTGGCCAGCATCACACACAGCAGACAAGTGCTGGTGCTGTCATTATTTAATGAGAATCTCCTGGGTGCAGGGCACTGTATTAAGCACTGCAGAAATGCGGGATACTAAAAGACCTTGGACAAGTCACTTAACTTTTCTGTTTCGTCAGCTGTAAAATGGGAATTAAACACCTATTCTCCTATTTAGACTGTCATCCCCATGTAGGTCAGAGACTATGTCTGACCTGATTATCTTCTTTCAACTCTAGCACCTACTGCACTGTGCTGTACTAAAAGAGTTTTATCCTGCCTGTTTCACCTGTCTGCTGTGAGAACTTGATCAAGTCACTTCACTTGTCTGTGCCTCAGTTACCTGATCTGTAAAATGGGGATTAAGATTGTGAGCCCCATGTGGTAGAGGAGCTGTGTTCAACCTGATTCCCATGTATCTACCCCAGTGCTTAGAACAGGGCCTGGCACATAGTAAGAGCTTAACAGATACCCTTTATGTATGTGTGGTGTTGTTTTTTTTTTTAATTACCACCCGGTGAGGGGAAAAAGGTGGCAGGAAATTGGTGTGACTTGGGGTGATGGGAGTTAATCAGAGAAGGCTTGGCTGAGGAGTTGGAATTTCAGGAAAGCTTTGAAGGCGGGAAGATCTGTGACCTGTCAGATTTGGGATAACAGGGAGAGCGAAGGGCCCGAGGCGAGAAAGTTGAGTGGGAGGAACAGCGAGAAGGTCAGCCTGGGAGGAGTGAAGACTGCGATCCGGGGCAGTTATAGACAGCTAATTCTGTTGTATTATACTCTCCCAAGTGCTTATTACAGTGCTCTCACGTAGTAAGAGCTCAATAAATACGAGTGATTTACTGAGTGAAAGGAGCTGGTTTCCAACTTCTCAAGATAGAATGATTATAATATAGGTTAGGATGATTCGTGTGGGGGTTTTCACGGTTCCGCACAGTCGAACTCATTATCTACCTCTCAAATCTTTTATTTTTTTAAATTGGAGCTAACCAAAAAGTTTTAAGAATAATCTTGTTAACATTTTATTGCCAAATGGTGCATAGTGTGCCCTTATTAATCCACTGTGATCAATCCATGATATTTCTTGTTTTTTGTGTGTAGACCACTGTACTAAGCAGCATTTTAATTGAGGCATGATTGGTGCAGTAGGACAGGACACAGAACTAAGCTTTTGGCAAGTACTAATATAAGGAATTTGCTGGAGCATTTATTGAGAGAACTTGTCTGCTAATTCTGTTGTCCTCTCCCAAGTGTTTAGTGCTCCGCACATAGTAAGTGCTTAATAAATATGGTCAATTAATAATAATAATAATAATAATAGTATTTGTTAAGTAGAGAAGCAGCGTGGCTCAGTGGAAAGAGCCTGGGCTTGGGAGTCAGAGGTCATGGGTTCAAATCCTGGCTCTGCCACTTGTCAGCTGTGTGACTGTGGGTGAGTCACTTAACTTCTCTGTGCCTCAGTTCCCTCATCTGTAAAATGGAGATTGACTGTGAGCCTCACGTGGGACAACCTGATTACCCTGTATCTACCCCAGCACTTAGAACAGTGCTGTGCACATAATAAATGCTTAACAAATACCAACATTATTATTATTATTATTAAGCACTTACTATGTGCCAAGTACTATTCTAAGCTCTGGGGTAGTTGGAAGGTAATCAGGTTGTCCCATATGGGACTCATAGTCATTCATTCATTCAATAGTATTTATTGAGCGCTTACTATGTGCAGAGCGCTGTACTAAGTGCTTGGAATGTACAATTCGGTAACAGATAGAGACAATCCCTGCCCATTGACAGGCTTACAGTCTAATCGGGGGACAGACAGTCAAAAACAAGATGACTTAGTCGCAATAAATAGAATCAAGGGGATGTACACCTCATTAACAAAATAAATAGGGTATTAAAAATATATACAAATGAGCACAGTGCTGAGGGGAGGGGAAGGGAGAGGGGGAGAAGCAGAGGGAAAGGAGGGGAAAAGGGGACTTAGCTGAGGGGAGGTGAAAGGGGTGTCAGAGAGGCAGCAGAGGGAGCAGAGGGAAAAGGGGAAGTTCAGTCTGGGAAGGCCTCTTGGAGGAGGTGAGCTCTCAGTAGGGCTTGAAGAGGGGAAGAGAGTTCGTTTGGCGGAGGTGAGGAGGGAGGGCATTCCAGGACCGCGGGAGGACGTGGCCCAGGGGTCAACAGCGGGATAGGCGAGAACGGGGAACGGTGAGGAGGTGAGCGGCAGAGGAGCGGAGCGTGCAGGGTGGGCAGGAGAGAGAGAGAAGGGAGGTGAGGTAGGAGGGGGCAAGGGGATGGAGAGCCTTGAAGCCCAGAGTGAGAAGTTTTTGTTTCGTGCGGAGGTTGATAGGCAACCCCTGGAGGATTTTAAAGAGGGGAGTGACATGCCCAGAGTGTTTCTGCAGGAAGATGAGCCGGGCAACGGAAGGAAGAATAGACTGGAGCGGGGAGAGAGAGGAAGAAGGGAGATCAGAGAGAAGGCTGACACAAGAATCCAGCCGGGATATTATGAGAGCCCGTACCAGTAAGATAGCTGTTTGGGTGAAGAGGAAAGGGCGCATCTTGGTGATATTGTAAAGGTGAGACCCACAGGCATTGATGACAGATTGTTTGTGTTGGGTGAATAAGAGAGCAGAGTCAAGGATGACACCAAGGTTGCGGGCTTGAGAGACGGGAAGGATGATCGTACCATCCACGGTGACAGGGAAGTCAGGAAGAGGACAGGGCTTGGGAGGGAAGATAAGGAGATGATGTAACTGAGGCACAGTGAAGTTAAGTGACTTGCCTAAAGTCACACAGCCGACAAGCGGCAGAGCCGGGATTAGAACCTCTGACTCCCAAGCCCAGGCTCTTTCCACTAAGCCACGCTGCTGGAGAGCTCACTGGGTGAGGTGAACTGTACTACACACTTGGAAAGTACAGAATAAAGAAGCGACACGTTCACTGGCTAAAGCAGTGGACATTCCGACAGGAAGAGAAAGACAAAGAGATTTACAACTGGAATAGTCAAAATCAGTGAATGAATATGCCAATATGCCCGAATTCTCAAGAGGGCAGAATGGATAGTATGAGGGCCTGAGAATCAGAAGGACATAGGTTCTAATCTCAGCTCTGCCGCTTATCTACTGAATGATCTTAGGCAACTCACTTCTCTGTGACTCAGTTACCTCATCTGTAAAATGGAGATTAGAACTCTGAGCCCCATGGGGAACAGGGATGGTGTCCAACCTGATTTTCTTGTATCTACCCCAGTGCTTAGTACAGTGCCTAGCACCTAGTAAGCGCTGCACAAATGCCATAAAATATAATGATAAGAATAATAATGACTGTGATATTTGTTAAGCACTAATGATGTAATAATAATAATGATAATTACGGTATTTGTCAAATACCGTCCAATTAGAAGGGAGTAGGATTTGATCTCCATTTTACAGATGAGGAAAGCTGAGGAACAGAGAAATTAAGCAACATTGCCCGAGGTCCCACAGCAGGCAAGGGGTAGAGCTAGTATTAGAACCCGGATCCCCTGACATTCAGGCCTGAGCTCTCTCCTCTGGACCATGTTGCTTCTCAATTTAGAATGGCTCGGGAAGGTTGGGTGAGCTGGAGTCAGGTGGATTTGAAGGCAGAGATGTGGGAAGCACTGTACTAAATGCTTGGGGAGAGTTCAGTTTAAATAAGTCATGCATCCCTTGTTCTGATCTCGGAGAAGCAGCGTGGCTCAGTGGAAAGAGCACAGGCTTGAGAGTCAGAGGTCATGGGTTTGAGTCCCTGCTCTGCCACTTGTCAGCTGTGTGACTGTGGGCAAGTCACTTCACTTCTCTGCGCCTCAGTTCCCTCATCTGTAAAATGGGGATTAAGACTGTGAGCCTCACGTGGGTCAGCCTGATTACCCTCTATCTACCCCAGCACTTAGTGCTGTGCACATAGTAAGTGCTTAACAAATACCAACAGTATTATTATTTTTAAAAGAGATAACCCAAAATGACATATAGATCTGCGAGTAGAAGGTTAGATGAGGAAGCAGGTGGAGTGTATTTGGTATTCTCTGTTTTTTTCTGTAAACTTAGTGGTTATAGCTGTTTGCTGGCAGAGATCATTTTGCTTGGTATTTCTGTTGAATTGTGAATAATGCATGAATGATATGTTCTGTATGTGTGTATACTGCATTGTGAATATGTATGTGCTATATCCTATATGTGCAGATATTGAATTGCGAATATATGTGCATGTCCTATATGTAGGCATATCGAATTATGAATATGTGTGTATGTTATATGTCCTATACGTGTGTATATTGAATTGTGAATAGGTGTGTGTGATGTATCCTATATGTGTGTATGATGGAATCTCCCTTCAAGAGTGACTGTTTTTATAAAAATGGTATTTATAAAATGGTTACTATGATTAGCTCGGTTTCGAGGTGTCAGGACAGAGAGGATGGAAACACCGTGTGAAGGAGTTGATTCTAGTGCTGGTGGCTTTCTTAACGCCATTCGCCCTCTCTGATCGCTGCTCCTTGTGCCTGCTGGGATCAAAGTGCAACAAGCAAGCAGACAGGCAGGGGTGCAGCATGTGGCCAAGGGGCCGGGGAGGAGTTTGCCCAAGCCCAAGCCCCGCTGACGGGCACGGTGAGAGTGGCCCAGGGCCGACACTGGACTGGACCCTGGTGCCCTGGAGGGCGGCGGCCTGGCTCACCACTGCGGTCTTCCCCACCCACATTCGCTGCAGATTTTTCTGGATTCCCATCCACCTCCCAGGACACCTTAGCTGGTTGTTCCCTTAGGCACCTTATCCGCCCAGGGCCCGGCAAAGCGGGCACAGCCAGGACTTAGAACCCAGATCTTCCGCTTCCCAGAGCCGGCCTCCCTCCAGCAGATGCAGGGTAGTGGACTTATTCATTCAATAGTATTTATTAAGCGCTTACTATGTGCAGAGCACTGTACTAACCGCTTGGAATGTACAGTTTAGCACCAGGTAGAGACAATCTCTGCCCAATAACGGGCTCACAGTCTTAACTTATATGCGTATGTCTATGCAGCGCACTTGTCATCTGATCATTTTTGTCCCATTTCTTTTCCAGTATCCTTTTTCCATGTTTCCTATTTGACTATTTTAATTTGAAGATTCTAGTACCTTGATCTCATCTACTCACCTCCGACCTCTCGCCCACATCCTGCCTCTGGCCTGGAACACCCTCTCTTTTCATATGCAACAGACGAACACTCTCTCCCACTTCAAAGCCTTATTGAAGACACATCTCCAAGAGGCCTTCCCTGATTAAGCCCTCCTTTCCTCTTCCTCCACTTCGTTCTGCGTCACCCATGCCCTTGGATTTGCTCTTTTTATTCACCCCTCCCTCAGCCCTGCGGCACTTATATACCTATCCATAATTTATTTGTATTAATGTCTGTCTCACCATATAGTGTGTAAGCTTGCTGTGGGCAAGGAACGTGTTTACCGACTTGGTTACATTGCTAACTCTTGGTAAAGGGCCCTGCACACAGTAAACACTCAATAAATACGATTGATTCAATTCATTCAATCGTATTTATTGAGTGCTTACTGGGTGCAGAGCACTATACTAAGCACTTGGAATGTACAATTGGGCAACAGATAGACACGCCCAACAACGGGATCACGGTTTAAAAGGGAGAGACAGACAGAAAAACAAAACAAGTAGTCAGGCATCAATGCCATCAAAATAGATAGATTATGTAATAATAATAATGTTGGTATTTGTTAAGCACTTACTATGTGCAGAGCCCTGTTCTAAGCACTGGGGTAGATACAGGGTAATCAGGTTGTCCCACATGAGGCTCACAGTTAATCCCCATTTTACAGATGAGGAAACTGGGGCACAGAGAAGTTAAGTGACTTGACCTCAGTCACACAGCTGACAAATGGCAGAGTAGGAATTCGAACCCATGACTTCTGACACCCAAGCCCGGGCTCTTTCCACTGAGCCACGCGGCTTCTCTGTATATGCACAGCATTAATAACGTGAAAAAGTAATAAGTAATATATACAAATATACACAAGTGCTATGAGGAGGGGAATGGGGTAGAGCAGAGGGAGGGAGTAGGGGGAATGGGGAGGGGAGGAGGGACAGAGGGAAAGGAAGGGCTCAGTCTGGAAAGGCCTCCTGGAGGAGGTGAGTTCTCAGTAGGGTTTTGAAGAAGGGAAGAGAGGTAGTTTGGCGAATGTGAGGAGGGAGGACCTTCCAGGTCAGTGGTAGGATGTGGGCCAGGGGTCAATGGCGGGACAGGTGAGAACGAGTCACCGTGAGGAGGTGAGCGGCAGAAGAGTGGAGTGGACGGGGTGGGCTGTAGAAGGAGAGAAGGGAGGCGAGATAGGAGGGGGCAAGGGGATGGACAGTTTTGAAGCCAAAAGTGAGGAGTTTTTGCTTCATGCGAAGATTGAGAGGCAACCACTGGAGGTTTCTGAGGAGGGGAGTGACAGGCCCAGAGCGTTTCTGAAGAAAGGTAATCTGGGCAGTCATGGAAGTATAGACTGAAGCGGAATCAGTATAGACTGATTGCTTGATTGGTAGAGAAAAAGCAGCAAATAAGGAAATTAGGAACGACATCAGTCAGCTTTCCTGCACACTTCCCTCTCTCCCTCCCACTCAGGCTGACATGTTCTGAAAGGAAATTTGAGTATATTTCAAAATATCACTGTGGACAACCTGAAATACTTGGTGGGGTGGGAGATGAGAGGAAATAGGTGTTTGTTTGCTTGCTTGAGAAGCAGTATGGCCTACCGGAAAGAGTAAGGGCCCTAGAATCAAAGGACCTGGGTTCTACTCCAAGCTCACTGCATGCCTTACTTTGTGACCTTGGGCAAATCAGTTCACTTCTTAAATATTCTGGGTCTCAGTAATCTCATCTGTATAATGGGGATTCATTACCTGTTCTCATGTGGAAGAGAGACGATATCCATCCCGATTATCTCTTAACAACCCCAGCGCTTAGTAGAGTCCTCGGAACATAGTAAGTGCTTAACAAATATCACCATTCATTCAGTTGCATTTATTGAGTTCTCACTGTGTGCAGAGCACTGTCCTAAGCGAATGGGAGAGTATAATACAACAAAAAACAGACACATTCCCTGCCCACAGTGAGCTTCTAGTCTAGAGGGGGAGACAGACATTACTATAGATAAATAAATGATGGATTTGTACATAAATGCTGTGGGACTGGGAGCGGAGAAGAATGAAGGGAGCAAGTCAGGGTGAAGCAGAAGGGAGTGGGAGAAGAGGAAACAGGGATTAGTCAGGGAAGGCCTCTAGGAGGAGATGGGCCTTCAATAAGGGTTTCAAATAGGGGAGAGTAATGGCTGGATGTGGGGAGAGAGGGCTTTCCAGGCCAGAAGCAGGACGTGGGTGAGGGTTCAGCAGCAGAGATAGATGCGGTCGTGGCCCAGTGAGTAGGTTGACATTAGAGGAGTGGTGTGTGAGGGCTGGGTTGTAGTAGGAGAGTAGTGAGGTGAGGTAAGAGGGGGCAAGGTTTTTGTTTTTGTCTGTCTCCCCCAAATAGACTGTAAGCCCATCAATGAGCAGGGATTGTTTCTATCTGTTGCCGACTTGTACATTCCAAGCGCTTAGTACAGTGCTCTGCACATAGTAAGCGCTCAATAAATACTATTGAATGAATGCTTTAAAGCCAATGGTGAGGAGTTTTCGTTGGATGCGGAGGTGGATGGGTAACCACTGGAGTGTTCTGAGGAGTGGGGAAATGTGTCCTGAAGAACGCTTTTGAGGAAAAATGATCCGGGAAGCAGAGTGAAGTATGGACTGGATGGGCAGAGACAAGAGGCTGGGAGGACAGCAAGGAGGCTGATCCAGTAATCCAGGAGGGATAGGATGAGTGATTATATTAAAGTGGTAACGGTTTGCATGGAGAAGAAAGAGCAGATTTTAGTGATGTTGTGAAGGTGGGACCTACGGGATTTAGTGATGGATTAAATCTCAGTGGAAAGAGCACGGGCTGGGGAGTCAGAGGTCATGGATTCAAATTCCAGCTGTGCCATTTGTCAGCTCTGTGACTTTGGGCAAGTCACTTAATTGCTCTGTGCCTCAGTTACCTCAACTGGAAAAGGGCATTTAAGACTGTGAGCCCCACGTGGGACACACTGATCACCTTCTATCCTCCCTAGCGCTTAGAACAGTGCTTTGCACATAGTAAGTGCTTAACAAATATCAGCATTATTGTTATTATTATTATTAAATTTGTGGGTCGAGTGAGAAGAAGGAGTCAAGGATAACGCCAAGGTTACAGGCTTGTGAGACAGGAATGATGGTGGTGCCGTCTACAGTGATGAGAAAGTTGTGGGGAGGACAGGGTTTGGGTGGAAAGATATGGAATTCTGTTTTGGACATATTAAGCTTGAGGTGATGGGAGGACTTCCAAGTAGAGATGTCTTAAAGGCAGGAGGAGATGCGAGACTGCAGAGAGGAAGAGAAAACAGGGCTGGAGATGTAGATTTGGATATCATCCACATAGAAGTAGTAGTTGAAGCCATGAGAGTGAATGAGTTCTCCAAGGCAGTGGGTGTAGACGGAGGATAGAAGGGGACCCAGAACAGAACCTTGTAGGGGACCCCTACATTTAGGGGGTGGAAGGGAGAGGAGGAGCCCGTGAAGGAGACTGAGAATGAACAGCCAGAGTGATAAGAGGAGAACAAGGAAATGACAGTCAGTGAAGCCAAGATGGATAATGTTTCCAGGAGAAGAGGGTGGTCCACAGTGTCAAAGGCAGCTGAGGGATCAATAAGGTTTAAGATGGAGTAGAGGCAGTTGGATTTGGCAAGAAAGAGGTCATTTGTGACCTTTGAGATGGTGGTTTCTGTGGAGTGAAGAGATCAGAAGGCAGATTGGAGGGGGTCAAGGAGAGAATTGGAGGAGGGGAATAGGAGACAGAGGGTGTAGACAACTCGCTCAAGGAGTTTGGAGAGGAATGGTAGGAGGGAGATGGGGCAATAACTGGAGGGAGCTGTGGGGTCAAGGCAATGTTTTTTTAGGAGAAGGGAGTCCTGTGCATGTTTGAAAGCAGTGGGGAAGAAGCCATTGGAGAGCAAACAGTTGAAGATGGGCGTTAGGAAGGGAAGAAGGGAGTGGGCGAGAGTTTTGATAAGGTGAGAAGGAATGAGGCCAGATGTGTAGGTGGAGGGGGTGGATTTGGGTTGAGGGCAGTGAAGTGAAGGAATGAGTTGACAGGAGGCTTTGAAATCTGACATCAGAGTGACCTCTGATCCTTCATTTCTCAGTGGATCCCACATCTTCTGCTTCAGGCTTTCAGTAGAATTGTCAGGGGCATTTGGGATGGATGAATTTGAATACAAATATTCTTTTCCAGTTTCCCCAAACTGTTGAAAATTTGGATTTCTTTTGGATTTGGATGGCCGAAGATACGAGGAGAATAAACCACGGCAACTTATTTTGAAATCCTAAATCCAATTCAGAGGGTTTTGAGTTCTTGTTCAGCAATTGATCGATAGCATTTAAGTGCCAGCTGAGTGCAGAGCACTGTGCGGAAGGCTTGGGGAGGACGATAGAGTTAGTAGGCAGGATTCCTGCCCTCAAGGAGCTTACAGTCTTCTGTGTGCAGAGCTCTGAACTAGTAGAGATATAATAATCCTAATAATAGCCATAACTTTGGAGCCAAGGGAGGGTTGGTTTTTTTTTGCATAAGGGGAGACATAAGCATGTTTGAAAGCCACCATCTTCGTCTGTTCACTCTCCAATGGGTTGTTCCCCACTGTTTTCAAATACGCTCGTGTCTCCCCTATCCTGCTAAAAATTCTCCTTGGACCCAAGGCTTCCTCCAGTTATCGCCCCATCTCCCTCAAACCTTTCCTCTCCAAACTTTTCAAGTAAGTTGTCTACACCTGCTGTCTCCATTTCCCCTCCGATTTTCTCCTTCACTCCCTTTGATCTGGTTTTCACCCCCTTCATTCCACCAAAACTGCCCTCTCAAAAGTCACTGATGTAATGTTGGTATTTGTTAAGCGCTTACTATGTGCCGAGCACTGTTCTAAGCGCTGGGGTAAACACAGGGGAATCAGGTTGTCCCACGTGGGGCTCACATCTTCATCCCCATTTTACAGATGAGGGAACTGAGGCACAGAGAAGTTAAGTGACTCGCCCACAGTCACACAGCTGACAAGTGGCAGAGCTGGGATTCGAACTCATGAGCCCTGACTCCAAAGCCCGTGCTCTTTTCCACTGCGCCACGCTGCTTCTACTGATGAGTTCCTTCTTGCCAAAAGCAAACTTGGCTTCACGGACACTGGCTCCCCTCTTATCTCTGTGGCTGTTCCTTCTCGGGCTCCTCCTCTGCCTCCCACCCCCTAAATGTGGGGGTCCCTCAAGGCTCAGTTCTGGGTCCCCTTCCAGTTTCCATCTACACAGTCTCCCTTGGAGAACTCATCGCTTCCCATTCTTCAACTTCCATCTCTACCTGAATGATTCCCAAATCTCCTTCTCCAGGCCTGATCTCTCTCCTTCTCTGCAGTCTCGCATTTCCTCCTGCGTTCAGGATATATTTACTTGGTTGTCCCCCCAACGCCTCAAACTTTATTTGTCAAATATTGAACTCATTTTACTACCCAAACCCTGTCCTTCCCTTGACTTTCTTATCACTGTAGACTGTACCGCCATCCTTCCTGTCTCACAAGCCTATATAACCTTGGAGTTATCCTCTACTTGTTTCTCTCATACAACCCACATATTCAGTCTGTAACCAAATCCTGTCAGTTCAACCTTTACAAAATATCTAAAATCCTCCCTTTCATTCATTCACTTAATCCTCTTTATTGAGTGCTTACTGTGTGCAGAGCACATCCAAACCACACTAATCCTGTCCCACCTCAATTATTGTTTCATCCACCTTACTGACTTCCCTGTTTCCTATCTCTTCCCCACTCCAGTCCACACCTCATCCTGCTGCTAGGATCATTTTTCTACAAAACCGTTCAGTCCATATTTCTCCACTCCTCAAGAACCGTCAGTGGTTGCCCATCCACCTCCTCATTAGATGGAAAGTCCTTACCATCGGCTTTAAAGCACTCAATCAGCTCTCCACCTCCTACCTCACCTCGCTGCTCTCCTACCAGACCCAGCCAGCACACTCCTCTTCTCTATTGCCAACCTACTCACTGTACCTCGATCTCATCTATCTCACCACCGACCTCTCGCC
The DNA here is from genome assembly GCF_004115215.2 of Ornithorhynchus anatinus. Classification (NCBI taxonomy): domain Eukaryota; kingdom Metazoa; phylum Chordata; class Mammalia; order Monotremata; family Ornithorhynchidae; genus Ornithorhynchus; species Ornithorhynchus anatinus. Next base: position 169,508,965 of record NC_041729.1, read on the forward strand.
CACAATCTGTCTCTGGCCTGGAACGCCCTCCCTCTTCATATCCGACAGACGATCACTGTCCCCTCCTTCAGAGCCATATCGAAACCACTTCTCTCCCAAAAGGCCTCCCCCAACTAGGCCTTCACTTCCTCTTCTCCCACTCCCTTCTGCATCACCCTTTTTTCACCCCACCCTCAGCCTCACAGCTCTTATGTCTATAACCATCACTTATTCATTTATATCAATGTCTATCTCCCCCTCAAGATGGCAAGCTCATTGTGGGAATGGAACGTGTCTGCCAACTCTACTGTATTGTATTCTCCCAAATGCTTAATTCAGTGCTCTGCACACAGTAAGCGCTCAATAAATGTGTCCGATGGAAGTGTTCACCGTGTGCAAAGCACTGGGGTAGATACCTGTTAATCAGGTCAGACACAGTCCCGTTTCCACATGGGGTGACAATCTCAGGAAGATGGAAAGCAAGTATGAAATCCCCATTTTACAGGTGAGGGAACTTAGACATGAAGAAATTAAGTGACGTGTCCAAGGTCACACAATACTTAACTGGTAGATGTGGAATACAAACTCAGATCTTCTGACTCCTATCACCCTGCTCTTTCCCTTAGGCCCCATTGGCCCAAGAGACTAAAGCATTAGGGTTCTCCAGTATGCCTGCCCTTTGAATCAGTCCTCAGCCCCTCTGTTTCCTTTATCTTTTTTATGGTATTTATTAAGCATTTACTATGTGCCGTGCACTGTACTAAGCGCTGGGGTGAATGCAAGCTAATCAAGTCCCTCAAGGGGCTCCCAGTCATAATCCCCATTTTACAGATGAGGACACTGAGGCCCAACAAAGTGAAGTGACTTGCCAAAGGACCCACAGCAGACAATTGGTAGAGTCAGAACCAGAATCCAGGTTCTCTGATTCCCATGCCTTAGCTCTTTCCACTAGGCCTTGATGTTTCCTCCCCTGCCTCTGATGATGGAGCTAGATAGTCTATTGAACCCACACACTCTTGTCCTGACAAGTCAAGGCGATCAATCAATCATATTTATTAAGCACTTACCGTAGGCAGAACATTGTAATAACCTCTTGGGAGAGTGCAGTAGAATAATATAGCAGATACATTCCCTGCCCACAGTGAGTTTACAGTCTAGAGAGGGAGACAGACATTCATAGAAATAAATAAATTACGGATATGGATATGTGTTGTGGAACTGGGAGCAAGGGGATAACGGGATAATAGGAGTAAATCAGGGTGATTTGCAAATCAGAGGGGAGTGGGAGAAGAGGAAAGGAGGGCTTAGGGAAGCCTTCTAGGAGGAGACGAGCCTTCACTAAGGCTTTGAGAGTGGGAGAGTCACTGTCTGTCAGACTGTAAACTCCTTATGGGCAGAGAACGGATCTGCTAATTCTGTTGTCCTCTGGAAAGTGCTCAGTCCAGTGCTCTGCACTTAGTAAGTGCTCGATAAATACGATTAATTGATATGAAGAGGCAGGGGAGGATGATGGATGGCCGGATCCAGTGCCAGATCCCAAAATCCCACCCGGGATCGTGCTCTCGAGCTGTAGCCCCCAAACCGGAGCTGGGCCCAGCTGAGGAGTGAAGCCATCCACATGGAATTTCTCCCCGGTGGATTTTCCCAGAGGGCCTCTTGTGCAATCACCAGCCTTGCTCAATCCCCGATTCCTGGATGACTCCGAGTCTGAGGACTCCAAAGTCAGGCCCGAGACAAAATCTGCAGATTATCAACATTGTTTCCTCGCTGCGTTCTGGGTTCTTATCAGCATTTCCCGCTGACAGCAGCTCACACTCCCATCACACCCAGGCACTGAAGAACGTTGCAAGGCCTAGAATAGTAGGGTATTTGCTAAGTGCTTATTATGTGTCAAACACTGGACTGGGTGCTGAGTGTGACCTTGGACAAGTCACTTCACTTCTCCATGTCTCAGTTACCTCATCTTTAAAATAATGATAATTAGTAATAATTGTGGTATTTGGTAAGTGCTTACTTCATGCCAGGCCCATTCTAAGTGCTGGGCAAGGTAATTGGGTTGGACTCAAGTCCCTCTCCCGTATGGGGCTCACAGTCTTAATCCTCATTTTACACATGAGGGAACTGAGGTCTAGTGAAATGACCTGCCCAAGGTCACTCAGCAGACTAGTGGTGGACCTGGGATTAGAACCCAGGTCCTTTTGACTCCCAGGCCCAGGCTCTAATCACTAGGCCATGCTGTTTCTCAGGCCGTGCTGCCACATGGAACAGGAACTGTGTCCAACCCGATTTGCTTGTATCCACCGCAGCGCATAGTACAGTGCTTGGCACAAAGTAAGCACTTAAAAAATACCTTAACAAATACCATAATTATCATCATTATTAAGATCATCAGTTCCCACATGGCGATTACAATATGTGTAGGAGGGAGAACAAGTATTGAATCCCAATTTTGCAGATGAGGGAATTGAGACCCACAGTAGTGAAGTGACTATATTAGCGTATTGGACCCGCGTCCTTTTTAAACCATTTGGAAAGCGGGGAATTTCCAGAAAATCTGTCCTTGGCTACTGTTTCAGGAGCTACCGCTCCATGCCTCGGAAGCTCCCTGGGCTAGTTACACCGCCTCCAGACTCACCTCTTCCTCTCCATCCAAAGCAACTTTATGCTGGTCCAAAAACATGCCTCAGTGACTGCATCACCCTCCTTGCTGACCTCCCTGCCTCCAGCCTCTCCTCACTCCATTCTCCAGGGAAAGAGCATGGCCTAGTGGATAGGGCATGGGCCTGGAAGTCAGAAGATCCTAGGTTCTAATCCTGACTCCACCACTTGTTTGGAGTGAGGCCTTGGGCAAGTCACTTCACTTCTCTGGAAAAGGGAGAGTGAGACTGTAAGCCGTAAGCGGGATAGGGACTGTGTCCAACCCTATTTCCTTGTATCCACTCCAAGTGCTTAGAATAGTGCCTGGCACAAAGTAAGGACTTAAAAATACTATCATGATTGTCATCGCCGTTATTATTATTATTATTATTATTATTATTACTATTCACACCTATGTCCATATCATTTTTCTCCAAAAAGGGTTGCACACATCTCCCCACAATTAAAAGACCTCCATCCACTTCTGCATCAGAGAAAGTCAACTCTGTCTGCTTTAAGGCACTCAATCCCTTTCTACCTTACTTCTCTGATTTCCTATTCCAATCCAGCCTGCACACTCTGCTCCTCTAATGCAGGCCCGCTCACTGTACCTCAGTCCCGTCTATCTCACCACCAGCCTCTTGCTCGCCTTCATCCAATCATATTTATTGAGAATTTACTGTGTGCAGAGCACTGTACTAAGCACTTGGGAAAGTACATCGCAACAATAAACGGTGACGTGCCTGCCCACAACGAGCTTACAGTCTAGTGGGGGAGTCAGACATCAATACAAATAAATGAAATTAGAGATAATAATAATAATGTTGGTATTTGTTAAGCGCTTACTATGTGAAGAGCACTGTTCTAAGCGCTGTAGTAGATACAGGGTAATCAGGTTGTCCCACGTGAGGCTCACAGGTAATCCCCATTTTACAGAGATATATACATGAGTGCTGCGGGGCTGGGGTGGGGGGAAAGAACAAAGGGAGCAAGTCAGGGTGACGCAGAAGGGAGTGGGAGATGAGGAAAAGTGGGGCTTAGTCTGGGAAGGCCTCTTGGAGGAGATGGGCCTTCAATAGGGCTTTGAAGGGGAGAGCAATTGTCTGTCGGATTTGAGGAGGGAGGGCATTCCAGGCCAAAGGCAGGACATGGGCTAGGGGTCGGTGGCGAGACAAGTGAGATCAAGGCACAGTGAGAAGGTTAGCACTCATAATAATAATGTTGGTATTTGTTAAGCGCTTACTATGTGCAGAGCACTGTTCTAAGCGCTGGGGTAGATCTTTCAGGGCGATCAGGTTGTCCCACATGAGGCTCACAGTTAATCCCCCTTTTACAGATGAGGTAACTGAGGCACAGAGAAGTTAAGCGACTCGCCCACAGTCACACAGCTGACAAGTGGCAGAGCCGGGATTCGAACCCATGACCTCTGACTCCCAAGCCCGGGCTCTTTCCACTGAGCCACGCTGCTAGCAAAGTGTGTGGGCTGGGATGGAGAAGGAGAGAAGGGAGGTGAGATAGGAGGGGGCAAAGTGATGGACTTCTTTAAAGCCAATGGTGAGGAGTTTACGTTTGATGCCGAGGTGGATGGGCAACCACTGGAAATTTTCGAGGAGAGGGGTGATATGGCCTGAACGTTTCTGTAGAAAAATGATCCGGGCAGCAGAGTGAAGTATGGACTGGAGTGGGCAGAGACCGGAGGCTGGGAGGTCACCATGGAGGCTGATGCAGTCAATCCAGGCAGAATGGGATGTGTGACTGTATTAACGTAGTGTCAGTTTGGGTGGACAGGAAAGGGGGGATTTTAGCGATGTAGTGAAGGAGGGACCGACAGGATTTAGTGATGGCTTGAATATATAGATTGAATGAGAGAGGAGTCAAGGATAACACCAAGGTTACGGGCTTGTGAGACGGGAAGGACAGTGGTGCTGTCTCCAGTGATGGGAAAGTCAGAGGGAGGTCAAGGAGCTCTGTTTTGAACATGTTAAGATGGAGATGCTGGGAGGACATAATAATAATAATAATGTTGGTATTTGTTAAGCGCTTACTATGTGCCGAGCACTGTTCTAAGCGCTGGGGTAGACACAGGGGAATCAGGTTGTCCCACGTGGGGCTCACAGTCTTCATCCTCATTTTACAGATGAGGTGACTGAGGCACAGAGAAGTTAAGTGACTTGCCCACAGTCACACAGCTGACAGATTCGACATCCAAATCGAGATGTCTTGAAGGCAGGAGGAAATACCAGAGTGGAGAGAGGGAGAGGGATCAGGGCTGGAGGTGGAAATTTGAGCGTCAGCTGCATAGACATGTTCACTGCAGCCACAGCCTTTCTCCCTGCTTGGAATTCCTTCCCACTTCTCACCCAAATCCCCATCTTCAAAGCACTTCTGAAATCACTACTAATAATAAAGTTTTCTGTACTTATTGTATGTTTTCTGTGCCAAGCACCAGGCTGAATGGTAAGGAAGATTAATGCAGTGTTCTGCTCATAGAAAGCACTCAATCTATATCGATTGATTGAAGATACTGAATAATCAGATTGTCCACAGTCCCTAAATCGAAGGGAGAACAACTACTGAATCCTCCCTAGGGTACATATCTTTCAATTATATATTATAAATTATTTATATTAATGTCTGACTCCCCTCTAGACTGTTAACTCATTCTGGGCGGGGAACGGGTCTGCCAACTCTGTTGCATTGTACTCTCCCAAGCGCGTGGTCCAGTGTTCTGCACAGAGTAAGCGCTAAACGTGGCTTCGTGGAAAGAGCACGGGCTCGGGAGTGAGAGGACGTGAGTTCTAATCTTGCCTCTGCCACCAGTCTGCTTTGTGACTTTGGGCCAGTCACTTAACTTCTCATTGCCTCAGTTCTCTCATCTCTCAGATGAGGATTAAGACTGTGAGCCCCAATTAGAACAACCTGATTACCTTTCATCTACTCCAGTGGTTAGAACAGTGCTTTGCACATAGTAAGCACTTAATGGATACCATAATTATCATGAATTATTATTATAATCTCCTCATTTTAGCACTTCTATGCCATTTAAGAGAAGCAGCATGGCTCCGTGGAAAGAGCCCGAGCTTAGGAGTCAGGGGTCGTGGGTTCTAATCCCAGCTCTGCGACCTGTCAGCTGTGTGACTTTGGGCAAGTCACTTAACTTCTCAGTGCCTCAGTTACCTCATCTGTAACATGGGGATTAAGACTGGGAGCCTCATGTGGGACAACCTGATTACCCTGTATCTACCCCAGCGCTTAGAACAGTGCTCGGCACATAGTAAGTGCTTAACAAATACCAACATTATTATTATTATTTAAATACTTTGAGCCTTAACCATTACGTAGCTTACCCACCCTGTTATTTAAGCGGTGTGCTCATGTCCTTATCCTCTGTTCCTTCTTCCTTTCCGCAATTCCTCTCAGTGTTTGTCTTTGTCATTCATTTATTCAATTGTATTTATTCATTCAATCACATTTATTGTGTGCTTATTGTGTGCAGAGCACGGTAATAAGCACTCAGAAAGTACAATTCGTCCCACTTTCTCACTCTGTTCTCCTGGTCTGGAACTCCCTCGCTCCCTACATTAGGCAGAAAAAGCTCTCCCCACATTCAAACCTCTCTTAAACATGTACATCTCAGGATACGATGATTTCTTTTGGCCAGTCGATTCATTTCATGTTTCATTCAATCATATTTATGGAATGCTTACTGTGTGCAGAGCACTGTACTAAGTACTTGGGAGAGTATTATACAGCAATAAACAGACACATTCCCTGCCCACAGAGAGCTTACAGTATAGTGGGAAATATTCTTATGTTTGTCTCCCCTGTTAGGCTGTAAACTCTGCGTAGGTAGGGAATGTGTCACTTCTTTATTCTTTACTTATTGAGTGCCAAATAGGCACTCAATAAATGTTACCGTAACCACCAGTACCACTGCTATTTTCTACTTTTTAAATTAACTTTTTTAGGCGAAATGGGGAACAAAAGCCACAAGTTGCTTACTCTGTTAAAATAGAAGGCTTCCCGGAGATGTTCCATTGTGTTAGTTTTTTGTTGTTGTTGTTGTTCTTTTGTTGTAATGATATTTAAGTGCTTACTAATACTACCAATCCGGTTGGACACAGTCGATGTCCCACAGGGGGCTCACAGTCTTAATCTCCATTTTAAGACAAGGTAACAGAGCACTTTCAAAGTAGTTGGGAGAGCACAATAGAATTAGTCGAAAGGATGTCTTACAGTCTACTTTGGGCGGTGCACAGTACAGAGAAATTGGGTGATTACAGTTGAGTTTGTAGGCATGAAGCAAGGAACTGAAAATCAACCATGGGCAGAGCACTGTATTAAGCACTTGGGAGCATTGAATAGAGTTAGTGGATAAGATCCCTGTCTTCAAATTGTTTATTTTACCATATGCAGAGCTCTGTAGTAAACCTTTGGGAGATAGAGATAGTTAGCTAACATCCTCTTTATGTACACATCCTCTCTCTGTACCTCTCACGATCGCCTCTCCCATTTTTATTTTTAGATGGCGAGAACCCTTAGAGACAGGGTCCTTGTCGGATTCCCCTAGCGCTTAGAACAGTGCTCTGCACATAGTAAGCGCTTAACAAATAGCAACGAATACCAACATCATCATTCCCACCTGTTTCTTCTTTCCCAGTGCTTAGTGCAGTACTCTGCACCTAGTGATAGCTGCTTAATAAGTATTATTACCAGTATAATAATAACTACTATGGTATTTGTTAAGTGTTTACTTTGTGCCAGGCTCTGTACTAAACGCCGGGGTGGATACAAGCAAATCAAGTTGGACACAGTCCCTGGCCCATGTGAGGCTCACAGTCTCATTCCCATTTTACAGATGAGGTAGCTGAGGCACGAAGAAGTGAAGTGATCTGCCCACGTAGACTGTAAGCTGGCTGTGGGCAGGTAACGCATCTATCAACTATCTCCCAAGTGTTAGTACAGTGCTAGGCACACAGTAAGCGCTCAGTAAATTGTATCTATTACTACTTTTCAATCCTTGCCTTCAAGGAGCTGACGATCGTCTTCCTATGATATTACGTCATGTCGTTTTTCAGAACATGGCAAAACTGGGACAGATATTGTGTTCATTTGCCCCAGCCCCTCCATGAACGAATCACCGTGGTCAAAACGGCCCAGCGTCTGAAGATCTGTCATTGTTCCGTGTCCTTAGATTTAAGGTTAAGGCGTTTGAAACTCTATTTTTATGTGCCTCTTTTTGTTTTAATATTCGTGGCTGACTTTATGAGCAGGGCGTTCGACTCGAGAGTCTCGAGGGAGCCGTTGAGAATTTATGATCCATAAGCCGTGAACGAACCAAGCCTGTACATGTGTATTTATGCGAGTCTGTGTGTGTTCTCTGTGGAGCGAGTGTGCAGTTCTTCACACATGCGGTCCTGGGGTCTCGGAGAAGGAACACCGGTCTGAGGGAAAGCCCCACCCGCCCTTTAAGGGGTGTTTGGCCCCTACAGGAAGCAAGACCTGAGAACACAGAATCCCTGTGGTGAGGTTGTTAGCTCGCCTCCCTTTAGATTTTCCACATTCTACAGAAATCCCTTCAGTACCTATATTGGTCGGGTGATGGTGACAGGTTTTCTTTTCCTGTTTTTGTTTTTAAGGTATTAAACATTTACTATGTGTCTGGCCCTGTACTAAGCGCTGGGATAGAATCAGGCTAACTGACGGAGGCCCTGTAGAGGAGGAGGTGATTCTATTCATTCACTCAATCGTATTTATTTAGCACTTACTGTGTGCAGAGCACTGTACTAAGCGCTTGGAATGTACAATTCGGCTACAGATAGAGACAATCCCTGCCCTCAACGAGCTTACCTTCTAAAGGTGGGAAGCGGTGTAGCTCAGTGGAAAGAACCTGGGCTTGGGAGTCAGAGGTCATGGGTTCAAATCTCAGCTCTACCACCTGTCAGCTGTGTGACTGTGGGCAAGTCAATTAACTTCTCTGTGCCTCAGTTACCTCATCTGTAAAATGGGGATTGACTGTGAGCCTCACGTGGGACAACCTGATTACCCAGTATCTACCCCAGCACTTAGAACACTGCTCTGCACATAGTAAGTGCTTAACAAATACCAACATTATTATTAAAGGGGGAGACAAAAACAAAACAAGTAGACCGGCATCAATACCATCAAAATTCTAGCACTGAGGGTCTGCGAAGCACCGCTGGGGTCTCTCTATGAAGAGACGGGGGGCTTTCGGCCCTCAATCCCAGCCGAAAGAGCCCTTCTCCCATCTCTGAGTCACGGTAGGAGGCCAGGATCCCCGGTCAGTGCTCTTAGCCCTCCAGTGCTCCCTTTCCTCCAATATAGTTTGGGGAGGTTTCTTAGTGCTCTTGCCTACCACCCCACGCCCCGCTATTCCGTGGCTCTTTGAGTTGCTCCTCCAGCCCCTCCAGCAGGTAGGCACCGGTAATAATCACAACACTCGTTGAGCACTAACAATATGCCGGGCACTGTTCTAAGCTCTGGGCTATTGCATCTCCATTTTATAGATGAGGGAACTGAGGCACAGAGAAGTTAAGGTTGCTGCCCAAGGTCACGCAGCAGGCAAGTGGTGGAGATGGAATTAGAACCCAGGTCCTCTGACTCCTGGGCTCACACTCTTTCCAATAGGCCACGCTGCTCCTCGAAGATCTGAGATCTGAATACTGAATGGATAGAACATGGGCCTGGGAGTCAGAAGGACCTGGGTTCTACGTGGCTTAGTGGAAAGAGCATGGGCTTGGGATTCAGAGGTTGAGGGTTCTAATTCTGGCTCTGCCACTTACCGGCTGGGTGACTTTGGCGTCACTTAACTTCTCTGTGCTTCAGTTACCTCATCTGTAAAATGGGAATGAAGACTGTGAGCCCCACTTGGGACAACCTGATTACCTTGTACCAGTGCTTAGAATAGTGCTTCACACATAGTAAGCGCTTAACAAATACCATCATTATTATTACTATTATCCCGGCTCCGCCACTTGTCTGCTGTGTGACCTTGGGCAAGTCATTTCACCTCTCTGTGCCTCAGTTACCTCATCTGTAAAATGGGGATTGAGACTGTGAGCCCCATGTGGGCCAGGGACTGGGTCCAACCCAACTTGCTTGAATCCATCCCAGCGCTTAGTACAGTGTCTGGCACATAGTAAGCGCTTAACAAATACCATCCTTTCCGTCTCTCAGGCCCGCAATCTCGGTGTCATCCTTGACTCGTCTCTCTCGTTCACCCCACGCATCCTATCCGTTACCGAGACCTGCCGGTTTCACCTTTACGATATCGCCGAGATCCGCCCTTTCCTCTCCACCCAAACCCACCCAAACCCACCGCTACGGGCTCTCGTTATATCCCGACTAGATTACTGTGTCGGTCTGCTCTCTGATCTCCCTTCCTCCACTCTCGCCCCGCTCCGGTCTATTCTTCACTCCGCCGCCCGGCTCATCTTCCCGCAGAAACGATCTGGGCCTGTCACTCCCCTTCTTAAACAACTCCAGTGGTTGCCTATCGACCTCCGCTCCAAACAAAAACTCCTCACTCTAGGCTTCGAGGCTCTCCATCACCTTGCCCCTTCCTACCTCTCCTCCCTTCTTTCTACCGCCCACCCCGCACGCTCCGCTCCTCTGCCGCCCACCTCCTCGCCGTCCCTCGGTCTCGCCCATCCCGCCGTCGACCCCCGGGCCACGTCCTCCCGTGGTCCCGGAACGCCCTCCCTCCTCACCTCCGCCAAACCGATTCTCTTCCCCTCTTCAAAACCCTACTTAAAACTCACCTCCTCCGAGAGGCCTTCCCAGACCGAGCTCCTCTTCTCCCTCTACTCCCTCTACCACCTCCCCTTCACCTCTCCGCAGCTTAACCCTCTTTTCCCCCCATTTCCCTCCGCTCCTCCCCCTCTCCCTTCCCATCCCCTCGGCACTGTACTCGTCCGCTCAACTGTATATATTTTCATCACCCTATTTATTTTGTTAATGAAATGTACATCGCCTCGATTCTATTTAGTCGCCATCGGTTTTTACGAGACGTTCTTCCCCTCGACTCTATTTATCGCCATCGTTCTCGTCTGTCCGTCTCCCCCGATCAGACCGTAAGCCCGTCAAACGGCAGGTACTGTCTCTATCTGTTGCCGACTTGTTCATTCCAAGTGCTTAGTACAGTGCTCTGCACATAGTAAGCGCTCAATAAATACTATTGAATGAATGAAATATTAACATTCTTGTTATTAAAAAGGCGATAGTGAAAACAAATCCAGTTCAAACAGCCTTTATTTAGATCTGCTACTCCTTTCTTTCCCTCCTCCTGTCACCCTCCCCCACCCTCCAAGGACCCTCAGTTACTTCCCAACAGATGTTCCAGGACTTCCGTTGATCCAGTCTTTCCCCCTCTTCTCACGGGTGTCCTAGGGAGCAGTTTCACCCTCTCTAAGTAGTTCGGAAGCAGTGTCTCTTAGCGTCCCATCTCTCCCTCAGGGACCGGAGCGTCACTCTTGTGGAGTCCTAACTTGAACTCTAGACCCCGACCTTGCAGGACATCCGGCTTCTAATCCTCTCCGCTCTCTCCCTGTGCCCCGTGTCATCCAGGGATGAGCTCTCTCCACGTCCTGCTTTCCCAGGCCCACAGCCTGCTTCCCTCATCTCAAGATGCCAGAGGGTCTTGCTCTCCAATTCCTGACCCCTCTACTTCCTCTCCCATCCTTCTCTCATCCTGGCTCAGCCGAGTCATAATAATAATGATAATAATGATGTTGGTATTTGTTAAGCTCTTACTATGGGTCAACCACTCTTCTAAGCACTGGGGTAGATACAAGGTAATCAGGTTGTCCCACAGAGGGCTCACCGTCTTCATCCCCATTTTACAGATGAGGTAACTGAGGCCCAGAGAAGTTAAGTGACTTGCCCAAGGTCGCACAGCTGACAAGTGGCGGAGCCGGGATTAGAAACCACAACCTCTGATTCCCAAGCCTGGGCTCCTTCCACTGAGCCACGCTGCTTCTCTCAGAGAGGGACACCATGGAGTGACCCTCCTATCTTTCTCCTCCTTCTCCTAAGTGTGGAGGCCAGTAGAACTGGTCGAAACTGGCCCGAGCAGGAGGTCAGGGAAGATGGGGATGGAATCCAGGTCTCCTCATTCCCAGAGCCATGTTCTTTCCACTCAACCGGTGTCAGTGACCACAGAAGCGTAGTGGCGATCTAGAAATTCAGTGCCATCCTTAAGGGTTGAAAGCAACCCCCGGGAAAGCAGTATTGCCTAGTGGAAAGACCTCAGGCCCGGGAGCTAGAAGACATCCGTCTCCCCCGATTAGACTGTAAGCCCGTCAAACGGCAGGGACTGTCTCTATCTGTTGCCGACTTGTTCATCCCAAGCGCTTAGTACAGTGCTCTGCACATAGTAAGCGCTCAATAAATACTATTGAATGAATGAATGAATGAATGACATGGGTTCTAATCCCGGCTCCGCCGCTGGTCTGCTGTGTGACCTGGGACAAGTCACTTCACTTCTCTGGGTCTCAGTTACCTCACCTGGAAGATGGGGATTATGACTTTGAGCCCCATATGAGACAGGGACTGTGTCCTACCTGATTACCTCGTATCTACCCCAGGGTTTAAAGCAGTGCTAGTCAGATAGAAAGAGCTCAACAAATACCAAAATTATTGTTATTATTATTCTTATCATTAATGATAATAATAATAAATTGGGACATTAATTATTGTGTGGCTTGCTGTGATTGTGTCTGTGGGTCTGGGGTGGCTTCTCTATCTTTTGGGTTGCCTTTCGAATGAATGGATAGGTGGGTTTCCACTAGCTTTCTGCTGCCATCAGTCCGCTAATGCTAACCTTCTCACAGTACCTCAGTCTCGCATATCTCACCGTTGACCATCTCTCCCACCTCCTACCTCTGGCCTGGAACACCCTCCCTCCTCATATCAGACAGATAATTTTTCTACGCCACTTCAAAGCCTTATTGAAGGCCCATCTCCTCCAAGAAGCCTTCCCTGACTAAGCCCTCCTCTTCTCCCACTCCCTTCTGCGCCGCTCTTACTTGCTCCTTCATTCATCCTCCCTCTCATCCCCACAGCACATATGTACATATCTGTATATATCTGTCATTTAATTATCTACTTATTTATATTAATGTCTGTCTCCCCCTCTAGACTGTGAGTTCGTCTTGGGCAGGGAATGTGTCTCTTCGCTAGGTTGTACTCTCCCAAGCTCTTAGTACAGTGCTTTTCATTCAGTAAGCACTCAATAAATATGATTGAATGAACGAATGAGTGCCCAGTACAGGGAGTGACCTTCTCTGACCGCCCCCGCTCACCCTACTCCCCTTGTTCATGTTTTGGCAAATTCCATTCCCGGCCAGAAAATGCACTGTGATATGAACTCATTTTTCAAAAGTGACAGCCAAGGTTATAATTAGCCTCTTGAGGGGGAAGGCACTAAATTCGGAATATCGGGACGAAAGCAAGGTGGTGTTGAAATAGGGATGGTGGGGAGGAAAGAGCGGGCCATATCTTTCCACCGGCCCCGGAAGCAAGACAGAAGCTTCCGGGTTGAAGCAAATCGCAGCTCTCCCGCTCGTTCCGAAGAATGATGATCACTGTGGCATTTGCTAAGCGCTTACTATGTGCCAAGCACGTTACTGACCACTTGAGCTGGATACAAGATTAACAGGTCAGATGCAGGCCCCGAAACACATGGGACTCGTGTTCTTCGGTGGTCGGGTACTGGAAGCTCATTTTACAGATGAGGAAACTGAGACACAGAGACGTTAAGTGACTCGCCCAAGGTCACACAACAGGCATTTGGTAGGGCCAGGATTAGAACCAAAATTGTACTTTGCGAGCACTTAGTACAGTGCTCTGCACACAATAAGCACTCAATAAATATGATTGAATGAATGAACCCAAGTCCCCTGACGCCCAGCCCAGGGCTATTTCTACTAGACCATGCTGCTGCTTCTCCAGTTAAAAAGTGGGCAGGCAATGTGGAGACCATGGCTTTGATCCCAGCCAATATGGGAGAAATTTGTAAGAAAATGAGCAAGCCTAACTTTGTTCCAATAGCCACCCCAAAGCCCCGATTTATCCTCTTTGTTGACTGTTCTCCCTCCACCGAAACCCATGTGGATTGCTGTTAATCAATCACTGGTACTTATTGAGCACTGTATTGTGATAATTTGGTATTGTGGTATTGTTAGTATAATTGTGGTATTTGTTAAGCAGTCCCCTATGGGGCTCACAGTCTTAATCCCCATTTTACAGATGAGGTAACTGAGGCCCAGAGAAGTGAAGTGACTTGCCCAAGGTCACCCAGAAGACAAGTGGCGGGGCCGGAATTAAAACCCAGGTCCTTCTGACTCCCAGGCCCGGGCTGTGGCCATTAAGCCATGCTAGTGATGGATGAGAAGCAGCGTGGCTCAGTGGAAAGAGCCCGGGCTTGGGAGTCAGAGGTTATGGGTTCGAATCCCGGCTCTGCCACTTGTCAGCTGTGTGACTGTGGGCAAGTCACTTCACTTCTCTGTGCCTCAGTGACCTCATCAGTAAAAAAATGGGGATTAACTGTGAGCCTCATGTGGGACAACCTGATTATCCTGTATCTACCCCAGCGCTTAGAGTAGTGCTCTGCACATAGTAAGCGCTTAACAAATACAAACAAATACCAACATTATTATTGTATTCAGGGCTGACTTGGTGCAGAACATGGGAGTAAGCGCTGAGAGAAAAACTCTCCACTCTCCCCATCTTCAAAGCGCTTCTGAGACCACACTTCCTCCAGGACGCTTTCCCTGATTAACGACTCATCTTCCTATTATATTCCCTCTCCCCATCCCAGCACTTTTGCAACAGCATTTTCACACCATCTAAGAACTCACACCTCCTAGACTGTAAGCACCTTGCTGGCACGGATCCCCTCTAACTATTTTATCCTCCCAAGCACTGATAACAGTACTGGGCACACAGTAGTCCGTAAAATCCTTGAGGTCAGGGATTGTGTCTGCTAGCTCTCCTTTGAACAGTGCCGTGTACACAGTTGGTGCTCAATGAATCCCTTTGACTGCTCAAAGTTCATCTACACAGTTCTGAGAAAACCCATTTAGAAGGACAGCAGCTGGGGTATTGTAACCTTCGAACCGAACGTCGTTCATTAGATGCCAGGGCTCCCGTTCCAAAGCTGCGGAAGCCTGGGGAGTAACAGAAGCCTGGACTGTGTGAAACACTTCTACTTGACGGAGCGCAGTCCAACTCTGAACACAGAACTCATGACAGGGCTGCCTTCGATCAAACTATTTTTTTTTTATGGTATTTGTGAACCGCTTACTATGTGCTTGGCACTGTCCCAAGTGCTGGGGTAGATACAAGCCGATCGGGTTGGAGGCGGTCCACGTCCCACATAGGGCTCGTTGTCTTAATCCCCATTTTACAGATGAGGCCCAGAGAATGATAAGAACAATAATAATAATAATGGTATATGTTAGGCGCTTACTATGTGCCAAGCAGTGTTCTAAGTGCTGGGGGAGATACAAGGTAATCAGCTTGTCCCACGTGGGGCTCCCATTCTTAATCCCCCATTTTACAGATGAAGGAACTGAGACACAGAGAAGTTAAGTGATTTGCCCCAAGTCACACAGCTGCCAAATGGTGGAGCCGGGATTATCATCCACGTCCTCTCACTCGCAAGCCCATGCTCTTTCCACTAAGCTATGCTGCTTCTCAATAATAATAATTATGGTATTTGTTCAGCACTTTCTATGTGCCAGGCACTGTAATAATAATGTTGGTATTTGTTAAGCGCTTACTATGTGCAGAGCACTGTTCTAAGCGCTGGACTAAGCTCTGGGGTGGATACAAGATAATCAGGTTGGACACAGTCCCTGTCCCGTATGGGGCTCACTTAATCCCCCATTTTACAGATGAGGGGACTGAGGCACAGCGAAGTGAAGTGATTTGCCCAAGGCCACACAGCACACAAGTGGCAGAGTCCGGATTAGAATCCAGGTCCTTCCAGATTGCAGGCCTGTGTGGATACTGGGCCACGTTGCTTCTGCAGATTAAGGGTCCCCTCGCCCCCACTGCGCCTGAAGAAACTTTCCTTTCTTAAGCTCCGGGGAGCCGATTGAAAACCGTACTAGCCCGTTTATTTTTAAAATCCTGTGAAATTCAAAGTGACGCCCACGAAGGCCGCCGACTACCTCTGGGGACAGAGCAGCTATTGAGGAACATGACCCAGACCCCCACCAGAGGCGGGTGTGCGGGTAAACGCCAGGCAGGGTTTCTCATCGGGGGGGAGCCCAAAACCCGAAATCTCTCTGAGGACCCGGTGTCCCCCGCCCCCTCCTCCTTTCTTCATTCCCTTCCCCTGGCTCTTCTGGGGGTCCTGGAGCGAAGCGGATGGGGAGGGAGGCCGACCGAGGACGTTGTGGCTTTTCTGAGCTTGCTGATGTTGCCAAAATCGCCCGGTGACCACAGGCAGTCGGGAGGCTACCTTCCACCGCCGACATCACACGGGCTTCGCCCTAGATGGTAAACCCGTTGTGGGCAGGGAACGCATCTGACCTTAAGCGAGCCACATAACCTCTCTGTGCTCAGATACCTCATCTGTAAAATGGGGATTAAGACTGGGAACTCCGTATGGGACAACCTGATTACCTCGTATCTACCCAGGGCTAAGAACAGTGCTTGGCACATAGTGAGCACTTAACAAATACCATCATCATCGTTGTTGTTATTATTATCTGCCAACTTTGTTTTGTGGTACTCTCCCAAGCACGTAGTACAGTACTATGCATACAGGAAGTGCTCAAAGAACGTGTCTCTCAACTCTTACTGTGTACTCTCCTAAGCTCTTAGTACAGTGCTCTGCATGCAATCAGAACTCAATAAATACTGTTGATTGATTGATAATAAATACCTTAGATTGATTATTAAGGTCCCATCTCCTCCAAAAGGTCATCCCCTTAGAGAAGCAACGTGGCTCAGTGGAAAGAGCCTGGGCTTGGGAGTTAAAGATCGTGAGTTCAAATCCCGGCTCTGCTGCTTGTCAGCTGTGTGACTTCGGGCAAGTCACTTAACTTCTCGGCACCTCAGTTACCTCATCTGTAAAATGGGGATTAAGACTGTGAGCCCCACATGGGACAACCTAATCACCTTGTATCCCCCCCAGCACTTAGAACAGTGCTTTGCACATAGTAAGCGCTTAACAA
The DNA here is from genome assembly GCF_004115215.2 of Ornithorhynchus anatinus. Lineage (NCBI taxonomy): Eukaryota > Metazoa > Chordata > Mammalia > Monotremata > Ornithorhynchidae > Ornithorhynchus > Ornithorhynchus anatinus. The sequence continues at coordinate 169,525,788 of NC_041729.1, forward strand.
ATACCGTCATTATTATCTCCGATTAAGCCCTCTTTTCCCCAGCTCCCTCTCCCTTTTGCGTCCTCCTTGGATCTGTGCCCTTTGGGCACTTGATAATCATCCCACTCTCCATCCCACAGCTCTTATGTGTATATCTGTAATTAACTTATTTATACCAATGTCTGTTTCCTGCTCTAAAATGTGAGATCGCTGTGGGCAGGGAACGTCTTCCGACTCTGCTGTATCGTAGTCTCCCTAGCACTCAGTACAATGCTCTGCGTAGAGTAAGTGCTCAAGAAGTATCTTGGACCGATAGATGTGGGGAGACTGTAGCTGATTCTCAAAGGAGGGGCTGCCCAGGGGTCACCCCAGGGTCCAGAGCACAGCTGTGTTGTGCTGGGGAGCGACAGGAAGGATCTCAGAATTGCAGTCTCTCTGCTTTCGTGTTTTCCGTCGTATTTATTGAGCACTTACTGTGTGCAAAGTACTGTACTAAGCAAAGTAAAAATAAGCAGACACATTTTTACGGTCTAGAGGGGGAGACAGACATTAACATAAATAAATTACAGATATGGAAGTATGTGCTATGGGCTGGGAGGGGGGAATGAATGAAGAGAACAAGTCAGGGCGACACAGAAGGGATTGGAAGAAGAAAGGAAGCCTTAGGGAAGGCCTCTTGGAGGAGATGGGCCTTCAACAAGGCTTTGAAGGCGGGGAGGGTCATCGCCGCCCCTCTGGAGTTGGTAAAAACAGCACGTGGATTTGGGGGAGCCACATCACTGCTACTTCCACAGGGCGAGGAGATGGCCACCTGAATGATTAGACTTTTAGTCCAGTTTGAAATGAACAGAAAAGGAAATGATAGTTTGATAGGTATGATAGTTTGCAGTAACAAGCCAATTGTTCCTCCCTCCCCCTCCACATGCACCAAACAGCCTCTCTCTCTCTCTCCCTTCAAAGTATTAAGGTCACATCTCCTCCAAGAGGTCTTCCCTGATTAAGCTCTATCCCCTACCCCCCCCCCCCCCCCCCCCCCGGCTTGCTCCCTCTTCTGCATCATCTATGCACTTGGATCTGTTACCTCTGGACATTTGCCATTTGCCCCAATCTCACGACATGTCTTTAAACTGTGTCATAAATTATTTATATTAGTGTCTGTCTCCCCCTTTAGACTGTAAGGTCATTAAGGACAGGGAACACATCCATCAATTCTGCTGTATTGTACTCTCCCAAGCACTTAGTGCAGTGCTCTGCAAATAGTAAGTGCTCAATAAATACCATTGATTGATTAATTATCGACTGAGAAAACACAGAGACTGAGGAGCCAGTGATTAATGATGATCGGTTTGAATGGGGAAGCAGCATGGCTTAGTGGAAAGAGCACAGACCTGGGAGTCAAATGACTTGGGTTCTAATCCCAGCTGTGCTACCTTCTTGCTGTATGACCTTTAGGCAAGTCATTTCACTTTTCTGGGCCTCAGTTCCCTCAACTGTAAAATGAGGATTCAATGCCTATTCTCTCTCCTACTTAGACCTAGAGAAAAGAAAAGGTGGCAGGGGGTTGATGTGACTTGGGGTGATGGAAGTTAATCAGGGAAGGCTTAGCTGAGGAGTTGTAATTTCGGGAGAGCTTTGAAGGTGGGGAGAACTGTGGCCTGTCACATTGGGGTGACAATTATCTTCTTATTCATTCATTAAATCCTATTTATTGCACACTTACTCTGTGCAGAGAACTGTACTAAGCTCTTGGAAAGTACAATTCAGCAACAAATAGAGACAATCCCTATTCATAACATCATTATTATTTATTATTATTATTTTTCACTGGTCTCTCTCATTCACCCCTGAGCACACTAAGTTTTAGTCAAGTCCTGGTTGGGAGGCATTAACCGTTTTCCAGACCAGAAATTAGAGTCTCTTATATAATCTTTAACGGTCATCTAAACTGTGCCAGGAGTCAGACAGGCAAAAACTTCAAAACGTTTGCCTCATTTTCTAGGAATAATAATAATAACTGTGGTATTTAATAGCTTCCTATGACCAAGCATTGTGCCAAGATCAGGGGTAGATCGAATCAGATCAGACCCTGTCCCTGTCGCCCATGGGGCTCACAGTCTAAATAGGAGGGGGAATAGGAATTGATTCTCCATTTTACACCAGGAAACTGAGACACAGAGATTTGAAGTGACTAGCCCAAGGCCACACAGCAAGCAAGTGGCAGAGCGAGGATTAGAATCTAGGTCCTCCGACTAATAATAATGTTGGTATTTGTTAAGCGCTTACTATGTGCCGAGCACCGTTCTAAGCACTGGGGTAGACATAGGGGAATCAGGTTGTCCCATGTGGGGCTCACACTCTTAGTCCCCATTTTACAGATGAGGGAACTGAGGCACAGAGAAGTTAAGTGACTTGGCCACAGTCACACAGCCGACAAGTGGCAGAGCTGGGATTTGAACTCATGAGCCCTGACTCCAAAGCCCGTGCTCTTTCCACTGAGCCACGCTGCTTCTCGACTAACAGGCCGGGGCTCTTTCCATTGGGCCACCCTATATTTGTGTGTGTGTGTGTGAAAATGAGACCCCTCTAGACTGTAAACTCGTTGTGGGCAGAGAATGTGTTCTACCAACTCTGTTGTATTGTACTCTCCCAAGAGCTTAGTACAGTGCTCTGCATAGAGTAAGCACTCAATAAATACCATCGAATGAATGTGTGTGTGTATGTGAGCACACATTAAAACTTTGAGGTGTTGTACTTGTATAATATTAGTCATAATCCTTTCCTTTATTGAGAATTTAGAAAACAGTTTTCTCGAATTCCAGGGCGTCTTTCTGGGTGGGCGTGGCTTAAGACCATATGTACTCAATCTGTATTTTGCTCTCGGTATCACTAAGATCTCCAACTGGGTTTCTCTGGCACGCGGCCCTCTTCCCCCGATGGTCTATTTTATGGGAGAAGAGTGAGGGCTGGTTTCAGTCATCTTCCATGAGGTTAGTGGTCCCTTTCTTTTTCGGAAGGTTTTGCAGCGAGCTCTAGACTCTTCCCGGGGCCGGGCAGGGGGCTTTCTTTTGCGGGGGGGACCCTGATCTCCTCTCTGCCACCTCTGCAGATTTGCTTTAAAGAAACCCTGCATAACTGTGCGCTCATAAACATTTACCTAGTAGCTATTTGTGAAGGAGGCCGGAGAAAGGAGGGGGGAGGTCTCTCTGTAGTGATTTCAGGAGGGGATTGTTAATATTCCTGTAGGGGGAAGATTTATGTCTGTTGAAACCACAGTGAATGGAGCCTTTTAGCTACTGAAGTATTTATTGAGTGCCCACAGGGTGCAATACACTATGCTGAGTGATGGGGAAAGTCATAATAATTGTCATATTAATTGTGGTGTTCGTGAAGCACGTACTATGTGCCAAGCCCTGTCCTAAGTGCTGGGGTAGAGACAAGATCATCAGATAAGGCAAGGTCTCCGCCCATTCAATCAACCAATCATATTTACTACTACTACTAATAATGTTGGTATTTGTTAAGCGCTTACTACGTGCTGAGCACTGTTCTAAGCGCTGGGACAGATACAAGGTAATCAGGTTGTCCCACATGGGGCTCACAGTCTTAATCCCTCTTTTCCAGATGAGATAACTGAGGCACCGAGAAGCGAAGTGACTTGCCCAAAGGTGGTAGAGCCGGGATTAGAACCCATGACCTCTGACTCTTAAGCCTGGACTCTTTCCACTGAGCCATGCTGCTTCTCAGCATTTACGGTGCATTCACTGTGTGCAAAGCACCGTCCTAAACGCTTGGGAGAGTACAATACAACAGAGTTGGTAGAACACATTCCCTGCCCACAGTGAGCTTTCAGTCTAGATAGGGGGAGACAGACCTTAATAGGGTTAAAAGAATTAGGGATAGGGACAAAGGTGCTGTGGGGCTGAGGGAGGGGTGAATAAAGGGTGCAAATCCAAGAGCAAGGGAAATACGGAAGGGAGTCGAAGAAGAGAAAATAAGGGCTTAGTTTGGGAAAGCCTCTTGGAGGAGGTGTGCCTTCAGTAAGGCTTTGAAGGTGGAGAGAGTAATTATCTGTCCAATATGAAGAGACAGGACGCGGGCGAGAAGTTGGCGGTGAGATAGAGGAGATTGCGGTAGTGAGTAGGTTGGCATTAGAGGAGCCTAATGTGCAGGCTGGGCTGGAGTAGGAGAGCAGTGAGGGGAGGTAGGAGGGGGCAAGGTGGTGAAGGCTTCAAAACCCATAGTAAGGAGTTTGATGGGGAGGTAGCCGGGCAACCCCTGGAGGTTCTTGAGGAGTGGGGAAACATGGCCTGAATATTTCTGTAGAAAAATGATCCGGGCAGCAGAGTGAAGTGTGGACTGGAGTGGGGAGAGACAGGAGGCTGGGAGATCAGCAAGGAGGCCAATAAAGTATTCAAGGCGGGATAGGATGAGTGGTTGGATTGACGTGATAGTTTGGATGGAGAGGAAAGGGTGGATTTTAGCGATGTTTTAAAAGTTGAATCGACAGGATTTAGCAATAGATTGACTATGTGGGTTGAATGAGAGAGAGAAGTCAAGAATAACGGGGGGTGCTGTCTATAGTGATGGGAATGTCATGGAGAGAATAGGAGAGATGAGAAGTTCTGTTTTGGACATACATGGAACTCACGGTCTAAGCAGGAGGAGGTACAGGTATTAAATCCCCATTTTACTCAAGGATTTGCTCAAGGTTTCCCTGAAGGCAAGTGGAGAAGCGGGGATTAGAACCTAGGTCAATCAGCCGTATTTATTGAGTGCTTACTGTGTGCAGACGCATTTCCAGCCCACGATGAGCTTACCGTCTTCCTCTGACTACCCAGTCTGTGCTTTTTCTATCAGTCCACGCAGCTTCTCGTGCATCAGGAGCCGAAGATGTGTTCTCTGCCCAAAAGGAAATCTAATGGGGGAAGCCGACATTTTTTTTAAATGGAATTTGGTACGCTCTACTAACAGCCAAGTACTTTTTTAAGCACTGGGGTAGATACAATATAATCAGGTTGGACCCATTCCACACGCCACCCAGGGCTCGCATGCTCGGTAGGAGGGAATAGGATATAATCCCCATTTTACGGAGGAGGAAACTGAGGACCAAAGAAGCTAAATGACTTGTCCAAGGTCCCACAGCAGAAACACGGTGGAGTCAGGATTAGAACCCTCCTCCTGTTACTCCCAGGCCCGGGCTCTATTCAGTAGGTACCACCGCTTCCCTGCTTACTTTTAGAATATTTATAATTTAATTTCATTTAATCAGGATATGCCTTTGGCAATAGAATCTGATTCTATAATTTTTCCATCTTTTGAGGGGAAACAATAGAATTATTAGTCAAAAGTTAGCCTTCCCGATCACCTTGTCTGCTACCATTCCACACAATTGCATTGAATCCCTATTTTACGATGATGTAACTGAAGCATAGAGGAATTAAATGACCTTTCCAAGGTCGCACAACAAAGCCGTAGAGCTAGGATTAGAACCCAGGTCTTTCTGACTCCACAGCCTGAGCTCTTTCCACTAGGCCACACCACTTCTTGTGTACTGGGAGCACAAGACGTTTCCCCTGCCCATACAGAATTCTAATCAGGGAAACGGGAATAATTTTCTGTTTGTGTTTTTAATGGTACTTTTTAGGTGCTTACTCAACTGCATTTTGGGTCAGCGGATTGGGGTTTCTGGAACTATGAGCCTCCCGATATTTTCTAATTAAGTGAAACTTTTCCCTCGATGGATTTTGTCCTTTTACATTAAGAGGCTTTCAACCAACCGAGAAGCACCCTGGGGCTCAGTGAGTGTAGCCCCTTCGGAAGAGAGAGCAGTTTTCTGTCTGATTTGGCAAGGAAGAATGCTGCCATCTGTTGTTCCGCTGAAATCCCAGTGTTCCCACTGGAAACCCTTTCACCATGGAGTCGGCACATTTCGCTCGACGGAACGTGATTCGGAGGCACCCGTTTTCCTCCGAAACCACGGTCGGTCGGTCAGTTGTATTTAGTGTGTGCTTACTGTGTGCGGAGCACTGTACTAAGCACTTGGGAGTGTACAATATGGCAATATAACAGGCACATTCCCTTTCCCACGATAAGCTTACGGAGCAAGGATGATTCAACAACCGTTGGCTCGGGCAGACTCTCAGGGAAACTGCCTTCCACCCTCTTCACCCGAAATAAAGTGTTTTTCATTCTGTGATGTCCAGTGTCAGGAAGCAGCCTCATTTCGGTGGACCGTTCAGTGACTGAGCCCCAGCCCTTCTTCTCAGCAACTGATGGAGAAAATAGAGTTTATTGCTTTCATTTTGTGACAAGTGGAGGGGGATGGTGAGAGGACACTTAATGAATCCCCCTGCCACCAAATTGGCAGGCGTAGCAATCGTCCTGAGGAAGTAGCTGTCTTCTTTCTTAAGAACCTCCCGAGATGGCCACTCCATTCAGAGATGCGATGGGGAGGGAGCTGGGTGCCACTAATAATAATAATTGATATTTGTTAAGCGCTTATTATGTGCCAGGCACTGTACTGAGCCCAAGGTCACAGAGCAGACAAGTGGCAGAGGCAGGATTAGAACCCACAACTTCTGACTCCCTAGCCTGGGTTCTTGCCACTAAGTCAAGCTGCTTCTCTGTACTGAGCCCTGGGGCGGATACAAGCAAATTCCCTGTCCCCCGTCGGGCTCACGGTCTCAATCCCAATTGGCAGACCTTCCCAGCAGGTTTTGGGAAGGAGCAGGTGAACAGCTTCCCTTCAGGGCCCGGTTATTTTTGTCGTCCCACCATCCTGGATTCTTCTGAGGCTGAGGTCCTGAACAGTGACACCCGGGTCAGAGCATCCAGAGAAGCAACGTGGTTCAGTGGAAAGAGCCCGGGCTTTGGAGTCAGAGGTCACGGGTTCGAATCCTAGCTCTGCCACTTGTCAGCTGCGTGACTGTGGGCGAGTCACTTCACTTCTCTGTGCCTCAGTTCCCTCATCTGGAAAATGGGGATGAAGACTGGAAGCCTCACGTGGGAAAATCTGATGACCCTGTATCTACCCCAGTGCTTAGAACAGTGATCTGCGCATAGTAAGCGCTTAACAAATACCGACATTATTATTACTTAACCAGGTGCTCGATAAATATTAATGATAATATCGTTTGAGATTGGCCCTGATTGCCACTGCCCTTTCCACCAAAGTATATGCAGATAAAGAACCATTTGTAAACAAGTGAAAGTCCAGAACTAGTTGCTTCTGGTTTTTTTTTCCTGAAAAAATAAGTTTTAAAGGATCTTTGACGAGACAGACGATGCCTTCAGGGAGCGCTCAATAAATACGATTGAATGAATGAATTCTTCCGAGCATAATTTGGGGCAGATAAGGGTGCCTTTTTAGCTTGTAGCAGCATGGCGTAAGGGAGAGAGCATGGACTTGGGAGACAGGAGGTCATGGGTTCTAATCCAGATCCTCCACTTATCTGCTGTGTGGGCTCGGGCAAATCACTTCGCTTCTCTGGGTCTCAGTGACCTCATCTGTAAAATGGGGATTAAGACCGTGAGCCGCATGTGGGACAGGGACTGTGTCCAACCTGATGACCTCGTATCTACCCCAGCGCTTAGTACAGTGCCTGGCACACAGTAAGTGCTTCACAAATATCACAAAAAAAAATCCCTATCTCGAATGGACTGATCGTCCAGCGGCGGCAGCTACTCTCCTCCCTCCTCCAGAAAGCCCAGGCAGCCGGGAGCCGTTGGGGAAACGTTCGCCATCGGGGGACTGTGGTGACAGACACCTTTGTGCGTCCCGAGGGTTTTCCGTCTTGCTGCCGTTGTTGCGCACGTGTATTGTTGTTGGGGATGGCGACTCCCGATCCTGTTGTATCGTCGTCGCCCAAGCTCCCTGTTGAGTGCTCAGCACGCAGTAAGCGCTCGCTCAACAGCTCCCGGGGACAGACTTTTTCCAGGCTGATGCGCCCCTGCCACACACACATATACACACACTCACCATCCTTCTCTCTCTGCTGCCCACATCAATAATAATAATGATTATGGGACGACTATGTGCCAAGCACTGTTCAAACCCCTGGGGTAGATACAAGGTAATCAGGTTGTCCCACGTGGGGCTCACAGTCTTAATTCCCATTTTACAGATGAGGGAACTGAGGCACAGAGAAGTGAAGTGGCTTGCCCAAGGTCACGCAGCAGAATACACACACACACACGACATACTGGGTTGAGCACAGGCCTGGGAGTCTAAAGGCCGTGGGTTCTATTCCCGGCTCAGTCATTTGTGTGCCACGTGACCTCGGGCAAGTCACTTCACTTCTCCGGGCCTCAGTGCTCTCATCTGTAATATGGGGATAAATACTGTGAGCCCCACGTGGGACAGGGACTGTGTCCCACCCGGTTATCTTGTACCTACCCCAGCACTTAGAACAGTGCATGGCGCAGAGAGGAGCAGCGTGGCTCAGTGGAAAGAGCCTGGGCTTCGGAGTCAGAGGTCATGAGTTCGACTCCCGGCTCTGCCACGTGTCAGCCGTGTGACTGTGGGCAAGTCACTTCACTTCTCTGTGCCTCAGTTACCTCATCTGTAAAATGGGGATTAACCGGGAGCCTCACGTGGGATGACCTGATTACCCTGTATCTCCCCCAGCACTTAGAACAGTGCTCTGCACATAGTAAGCGCTTAACAAATACCAACATTATTAACTTAACAAATCCTGAAATTATCGTTATTATTACCCATCATGCATCCTCCTCTCTCTGCTGCCCATGACACACACACACACACACACACACAAAGACACACACACGATGCAGTGGGCAGCACACGGGCCTGGGCGTCAGACAGTCATGGGTTCTAATCCCGGCTCCTCCCTTTGCCTGCCGAGTGACCTTGGGCAAGTCACTTCTCTTCTCCGGGCCTCAGTTCCTTCATCTGTATAATGGGGTCTAAGACTATGAGCCTCACGTGGGCCAGGGACTGTGTATCTACCCTGGCACTTAGAACAGTGCGTGGCACTTAACGAATACCAGGATTAATATTCTTATAATAATTGTGTATTAATATAATATATTAATATTCCTCAGTTACCTCATCTGTAAAACGGGGATGAAGACTGTGAGCCCCACATAGGTCAACGTGGTCACTTTGAATCTACCCCAGCGCTTAGAACAGTGCTTGTCACATAGTAAGCGCTTAACAAATACCATCATTATTACCCATCACACATCCTTCTCTCTCTGCTGCCCATAACACATATAATAATAAAGTTGGTATTTGTTAAGTGCTTACTATGTGCAGAGCACTGTTCTAAGCGCTGGGATAGATACAGGGTAATGAGGTTGTCCCACGTGAGCCTCACAGCCTTCATCCCCCTTTTACAGATGAGGTCACCGAGGCACAGAGGAGTGAAGTGACTCGCCCACAGTCACACAGCTGACAAGTGGCAGATCCGGGATCCGAACCCATGACCTCTGACTCCCAAGCCCGGATTCTTTCCACTGAGCCACGCTGCTACTCGGCTATGCACACAAACCCCCCCATCGTGCATCCTTCTATCTCCCCCGCATCCCAACACACGCGCACCCCCCGCCCCCGACACGGACCCACACCCGAGGCCCGCGCGCTCTCTCTCGTGTGTCGGCTACAGGGCTCGGGGACGAGCGTGCCGGTGGACATCGCGGTGATGGGGGAGGCCCACGGGCTGATCACGGACCTGCTGGCGGACCCCTCCCTGCCGCCCAACGTGTGTACGGCTCTGCGGACCGTCAGCAACCTGCTGAGCGCCCAGCTCACCTTCCCGGCCCTGCACAAGGCCCGGCCCGCGCCCTCACCCGGGACCCTGCCCGCCTGCTCGGAGGGCCTGCCCGCCTCCGACACCGAGGACGGACCGGATCGGGAGAAGCCGGCCATTCCCAAGGTACCCCCCCAACGCCTCGTCCCCCTCCCCCGGCCCCTTCCTCGGTCACCCCGCTCCTAGCGGCCTGGCTCAGTGGCTAGAGCCCGGGCCTGGGAGTCAGAGGGACCTGGATTCTAATCCCGGCTCCACCGCTTGTCTGCTGTGTGACCTTGGGCAAGTCACCTTCTCTGGGCTTCAGTTCCCTCGTCTGTAAAAGGGGGATTAAGAGTGTGAGCCCCATGTGGGACAGGGACTGGGTCCAACCTGACTACCTTGTACCTAACCCAGAGCTTAGAACAGTGTTTGGCACAGAGTAAGCACTTAACAAGTTCCATGATTATCATCATTATTATTATTATTACAGTTTAGAAGGGGATCTTAGTGTCCTGTCATTCTTAAACCAGGGAACCCTTTCAGGGTTTTTAAATTCATGCTTCTTGTGGGCAGGGAATGTGTCTGCCAGCTCTGTTGTATTGGGCTCATTTATTCATTCAATTCATCCAATCACATTTATTAAGTGCTTACTGTGTGCAGAGCACTGTGCTAAGCACTTGGAATGTACAACTTGGCAACAGATAGAGACAATCCCTGCCCAACGACGGGCTCACAGTCTAAAAATGGTATTTGTTAAGTGCTTGCTTTGTGCCAGCCACAGTTCTAAGCTCCGGGAGAGATACAAGGTAATTGAGTCGTCCCACATATTAAAAAAAAAAATAATGTCGGTATCCTTAAGCGCTTACTATGTGCCGAGCACTGTTCTAAGCGCTGGGGTAGATACAAGGTAATCAGGGTGTCCCAGGTGGGGCTCACAGTCATAATCCCCATTTTACGGAAGAGGTAATTGAGTCACAGAGAAGTTCAGTGACTTGCCCAAAGTCACACAGCTAAGTGGCAGAATCAGGATTAGAACCCACAACCTCTGACTCCCAAGCCGGGGCTCTTTCCACTAAACCACACTGCTTCTCAAATGCTTCTCTCCCAAGCGCTTAGCACAGTGCCCTGCACTCAGTAAGTGCTCAAAAAATGCCATCGATGATGAAAGCTCACTGGGGGCAGGAAATGTGTCCATCAACCCTGCCGTATTGTCCTCTTCCAAGTGCTTAGTCCAGTGCTCCGCACCTAGTAAGCGCTCAATAAATACAATTGATTGATGGTGATAATGATACCACTGTGAACGGTAATAAATCCCATGCTCACCGTCCAGTGCCCCGCACATAGTAAGCGCTCAGTGAATTTGATCGAGCGCAAGATTGATGATGACGGTGACGATACCGCTATGAACTGTAATAAATCCCGTGCTCACTGACAAGTGCTCCGCACACAGTAAGCGCTCAGTGAATACGATCGATCGATAGACTGATGGTGATAATACCACTGTGAAGGGCAATAAATTCTGCGCTCACCGTTCTGGGCTGTGCACACAGTAAGCGCTCAGTCAGTACGATCGATCGATCGATCGAGGATGATGCTCATAACACGGTGAAAGGAAATGAATCTCGCACTCCCTGTCCAGTGCTCTGCACACAGTAAGCGCTCAGTGAATACGATCGATGGATAGATTGATGATGATAATACCACTGTGAAGGGCAGTCAATTCTGCACTCACCGTTCTGGGCTCTGCACGTAGTAAGCGCTCAGTCAGTACAGTGGATTGATTGACGACGATGTCCATAACACTGAAAGGAGATGAATCTCGCACTCCCCGTCCAGTGCTCCGCACACGGTAAGCGCTCGGTGAATGGATGGTTGGATGGACCGTTGATGACACCGATGACGCGGCTAGCAGCGTGAAGGGGGATGAATGTCGTGCTCACCGATCCCGGGGGGGGGATGCTCTCTCTCCCCATGCAGCGCCTGAGGAAGAGTCTCCCGCCGGGGCTGCTGAGGCGCGTCTCGTCCACGTGGACCACGACGACGTCGGCCACGGGCCTGCCCACCCTGGAGCCGGCCCCCGTGAGGAGAGACCGCAGCGCCAGCATCAAAGCCCACGAAGGGCCTTCTTCTGTCAGGTCAGAGAGCCCGGCCCGGCCCGGCCCGGGACCTGCCCCTGACCCCCGTCCCCCACGCCCACCGCACATCAGGTGGCCTTGGCCCGGACCCTGAGGGAGCTCCAGAACCGAGGGGCCTCCCTCGTCCGGACTGGGTGGGAGTTTGAGGTCCAGAGTTCCTCCTTGTCCGGACCGGGAGGCAGTTTGAGAACCGAAGGGCCTCCCTCGTCCTGACCCCGAGGGAGCTCGAGAACCGATGGGCTCAAGAACCGACGGGCCTCCCTCGTCGGGACTGGACGGATATTGGAAAGCCGAAGTTCTTCCTTGGCGAGACTGGGCGGGAGTTCGATAGCGGAGGGGTCTAACCTCAGCCGGACTGGGTGGGAGTTTGAGAGCCAAAGCCCTTCCCTGGGCCGGATCGGGTAAGGGAAGTCTCGACAGGCCGTGAGGACAGGCGGGGCCGGGGAGTGTGGAGGCTGGCGGCGACCCGAGGTCGGGGGCCGAAGCCCCACGCTGCTAGGGGTTCGAATCCCGGCTCCGCCGCTTGTCAGCTGTGTGACCGTGGGCAAGTCACTTAACTTCTCTGTGCCTCAGTTACCTCATCTGTAAAACGGGGATTAACTGTGAGCCTCACGTGGGACAACCTGGTCACCCTGTATCTACCCCAGCGCTTAGAACAGTGCTCTGCACATAGTCAGCGCTTAACAAATACCGACATTATTATTATTATTAGGGGTCCCGGGAGGGGCCACGGACACCAGAAAGGATCGCCAACGGGGTCGGAGAGCGGCTCTGTCCTGCGGTGGACGGAGGGACCGAGAGCGATGTTTGTCTGGGGACCATCCAGTTCCCTCCGAGACCGACCGGGGAGGAGGGCCAGTCGCGTGGTGCCTCCCCCGCTGAGCTGCCGGGTGCCCACACATACACACACTCACAAATATACACCTACGTATATGCACATTCACACCCAAATGTGCGTAGCATTAATATTTACACATATATAGTCAATTGAACCTATTGGTCTGTACATTGATAAAAATAATGATGGTATTTGTTAAACGCTACTATGTGCCAAACACTGTTCTAAGTGCCGGGGTAGATACAAGGTTATCAGTTTGTCCCACATGGGGTTCACAGTCTTAATCCTCAGTTTACAGATGAGTAACAGGCCCAGAGAAGTTAAGTATCTTGCCCAATGTCACACAGCAGCAGGGGGTGGAACTGGGATTAGAACCCACATCCCCTGACTCCCTAACCCGTGCTCTTTCCACTAAGCCACGCTGCTTCTCTTGTGTGTAATGATCTATGATATTATATATGATATATGCATATATGTGTGGGTGTGTGGGGGAGATGGTGCTTGCACAGAGAAGCTGTCGGTGAGCCCGTCGTCGATCGTATTTATTGAGCGCTTACTGTGTGGAGAGCGCTGTACTAAGCACTTGGGAGAGTGTAAATTAACAATATAACAGACACGTTCTCTGCCCCCAGTAAGCTTCCACGTGGCCTAGTGGATAGAGCCAAGATCTGGAAGTCAGAAGAAGCTGGTTTCTAATCCCATTTCTGCCACTTGTCTGCCCTATGACCTTGGGCAACTCTGGGCCTCAGTTGCCTCATCTGTCAAATGGGGATTAAGGCTGGGAGTCCCATGTGGGATAGGGGCTGTGTCCAACGTGACAGATTTGCATCTACCCTAATGCTTAGAACAGCGCCTGGCACATAGTGAGCTCCGCCGCTTGCCAGCCGTGTGACTTTGGGCAAGTCATTTAACTTCTCTGTGCCTCAATTACCTCATCTGTAAAATGGGGATTAAAACTGTGAGCCCCATCTGGGTCAACTGATCACCTTGTATCCCCCAGCGCTTAGAACAGTGCTTTGCACATAGTAAGCGCTCAACAAATACCACCATTTTTATTTTATAGTAAGCACTTAACAAATACCACAGTCATTGCATCTAGTTGTAATGAATAGAAGCAAATTGTCATGGGCTAGAAGAGCCATAACTAGGTAGTCTTGTACCCATCTCTGCCACCTTGCATGACTCCCCCTGAGCCACCCCAAGCGGGCAGTGTGTTTGTGTGTTGTTTATAGTATTGGTTACGTAGTTGTTATTTGCCAGGATTAGGGATTGGAACCCAGGCCCTTCTGACTCCCAGGCCTGTGCTCTATCCTCTAAGCCTGCTTCTTCTCTCAAGCAGCCCAGTGTGGCCTAGTGAAAGGTAATAATAATGTTGGTATTTGTTAAGTGCTTACTATGTGCCAAGCACTGATCTAAACACTGGGTTAGGAACAAGGTAATCAGGTTGTCCCACGTGAGGCTCACAGTCTTCAACCCCCATTTTACAGATGCGGTAACTGAGGCACAGAGAAGTGAGGTGACTTGCCCAGGGCCACAGAGCTGACAAGCGACAGAGCCAGGATTAGAACCCGTGACCTCTGACTCCCAAGCCCAAGCTCTTTCCACTGAGCCCCGCTGCTTCTCCTTGTAGTGTGGCCCAGTGGAAACAGCCCTGGCTGGGAAGTCAGAGGACCTGGCTTCTAATCCCAGCTCCACCACTTGCCTGATGTGTGACTTTGGGCAAATGATTTTTTTTTTTTTTTCCAGTGGTATCTGTTAAGTGCTTACCCCCCGCCCCGTTTAGACCACGAGCCCGTCGTTGGGCAGGGATTTTCTCTATCTGTTGCCGAATTGTACATTCCAAGCTCCTAGTACAGTGCTCTGCCCGTAGTAAGCGCTCAGTAAATCCGATGGAATGAATGGATGCGCCAGGCACCGAACTGAGGGTTGGGGAAGTCGTCAGGTTGGACAGTCTCTCTCCAACATGGGGCTCACAGTCTCAATCACCGCTTGGCGGATGAGTTAAATGAGGCACAGAGAAGCGAAGCAACTTGCCCAAAGTCACACAGCAGACAAGTGGCAGAGCCAGGATGAACACCCAGGTCCTTCAGCCTCCAAGGCCCTCGCTCTATCCACTAGACCACACCGCTTCTTCTTCTGCACTTCACTTCTGTGTGCCTCGGTTTCCTCACCTGTAAATCCTACTTCCTCCTACTTAGACTGCTGTGCCCCATGCGTGGATATAGGGACTTTGATTGACCTGCTTATTTTGCATCCACCCAAATGCTTAGTACGGGGCCTGGCACTTAGTAAGAGCTTAAGAAATGCCCCAAACATCGCCCCAAAGCCAAGCAAACAAAAAAATACCAGCAGGATTTATTTCCCTTTAGGCTGTGCGCACCCATAGTCAAAGAAAAAAAAAAGTACGGCAAAATTGCGTGTAATTTAAGGGTTTGGCGACCAAAAAGCTGTGGATCAAGCCCCAGCCACGTGGAGGGAGGGGGCTGTAGGCTTGGAGTTTTCCGGGGACACGCAGTTGGAAAAGCCAGACCCGTTTAGCCTCTGGCCGATGGAACTCGTTTTGTTTTGTTGTCCGTCTCCCCCTTCTAGACTATGAGCCGGTTGTTGAGTAGGGATCGTCTCTATCCGTAGCTGAACTGTACTTTCCAAGCGCTTAGTACAGTGCTCTACACACAGTAAGCGCTCAATAAATACGATTGATTGAATGAATTAATTAATTCTGCTCATCAGAAGCACAAGATGTTTGGGGCCTCCTGAGTCTGACTAATCCGGGGAGCTTTCTCGCCGCCCCCTCGGGACCCGCTTCTTGAGACTCAGGTAGATATGGGCAAGGAATGTGTTTGATGTTATTCCCAACTGCTTAGTACAGTGCTTTGCACACAGTAAGCAGTCAATAAATGCGATTAAAAATAATGATAATGATGGAATTGCAAACTGAACCCTGCAGCCCTCTCCCGCTATCTTTCGGGCCTGCAATACCCCTGTTGGTCAGTGGCAAGAGCCTGGACCTGGGAGTCAGAAGGTCATGGGTTCTAATCCCGACGCCACCACTTGTCTGCTCCGTGACTTTGGGCGAGACACTTCTCTTCTCTGGGCCTCAGTTCCCTCATCTGAAAAAAGGGGATTGAGACTGTGAGCCCCACATGGGACAGGGACTGTGTCCAACTTGATTTGCCTGTGTCCACCCCAGAGCTCATTACACTGCCTGGCGCATAATACTGTTGGTATTTGTTTAACGCTTACTATGTGCCAAGCACTAAGCGCTGAGGTAGATACAGGGTAATCAGGTTGCTCCATGTGAGGCTCACAGTCTTAATCCCCATTTTCCAGATGAGGTCACTGAGGCACCGAGAAGGGAAGTGACTCGCCCAAAATCACACAGCTGACAAGTGGCAGAGCCGGAATTAGAACCCATGACCTCTGACTCCTAAGCCCGGCCTCTTTCCACTGAGCCACGCTGCTTCTCTAAGCTCTTAACAAGTACCATATTATTATCAGTATTATTATTATTATTATCATCCCGCCTTTCCACGGGTCCGCACTGCCCTCTGCTGGTCAGTTCCGCTTCTTCCTTCTCCAGAATCCTTGATTCAGCCCACACTGAGAACTGAAAAGAAGCCCTTACTTTTCATTCATTTCATTCGATAGTATTTATTGAGCGCTTACCATGTGCAGAGCACTGTACTAAGCGCTTGGAATGTACAATTCGGCAACAGATAGAGACAATCCCTGCCCACTATCGGGCTCACAGTCTAATCGGGAGAGACAGACAGCAAAGCAAAACAGAACAAAACAAAACATCATCATCAAGATAAATAGAATCAAGGAGATATACACCTCATTAACAAAATAAATAGGGCAATAAATAATATGTACAAATAAGCACAGGGCTGAGGGGAGGGGAAGGAGGAAGAGCAGAGGGTGGGAGGGAGGGAAGGGGAGGGGAGGAGGAACAGAGGGAAAGGTGGTGCTCGGTAATCCATCAATCCATCAGGGGTCTTCTTTGAGCCCTTACTGTGTGCGAAGCACTGGACTGAACACTTAAAGTTGGTATTTGTTAAGCGCTTACTATGTGCAGAGCACTGTTCTAAGCGCTGGGGTAGATACAGGGTGATCAGGTTGTCCCACGTGGGGCTCACAGTTTTAATCCCGTTCTACAGATGAGGTAACTGAGGCACAGAGAAGTTAAGTGACTTGCCCACAGTCACACAGCTGACAAGTGGCAGAGTCCGCATTCGAACCCATGACCTCTGACTCCCAAGCGGTGCAACAGAGTTAGGAGACCCCTTCCCAGCCCATAACAGTTAACCACCAAAGATCCTCAGGAGAGAGATTCCCGATCGATCGTCTGATTTAGTTCAGAGAGATTTGGGTTTCAGGTCTTGGTTTAGTTTCCCCCAGATTTTGATATTGTTCTCGGGGAAGTGTGTGTGTGTGTGTATCTGGAAAGGCCAGTTCATTCATTCAATCGTATTTATTGAGTGCTTACTATGTGCAGAGCACTGTACTAAGCGCCCGTGGCTTAGTGGAAGGAGCATGGGTTTGGGAGTCAGAGGACGTGGTTTCTAATCCCAGCTCCGCCGCTTGTGTGCTGTGCGACCTTGGGCAAGCCACTTAACTTCTCTGTGCCTCAGCGCTTAGTACAGTGCTCTGCACACAGTAAGCCCTCAATAGATACGATTGAATGACTATAAAATGGGGATTAAGAGTGTTAGCCCCAGGTGGGACAATCTGATTACCTCGTATCTACCCCAGCACTTAGAACAGTGCTTGGCAAATAGTAAGCACTTAAATACCGTAATTATGGTTTCCAGCATAGCTCAGTGGAAAGAGCCCAGGCTTGGGAGTCAGAGGTCATGGGTTCGAAGCCCGGCTCTGCCACTTGTCAGCTCTGTGACTGTGGGCAAGTCACTTAATTCTCTGTGCCTCAGTTACCTCATCTGTAAAATGGGGATTCATTGTGAGCCTCACGTGGGACAACCTGATGACCCCGTATCTCCCCCAGTGCTTAGAACAGTGCTGCGTTTTAAGTGCTTAACAAATACCGACATTATTATTATTATTATATTTATTACAGTGTCACAGTAAACTGCCACACTCAATGTGACATCCTTACTTAGTACGTGCTCTGCACACAGTAAGCACCCAGTAAATACCACTGATCGATTATGATGAGGTGAAAATTGATGGGGTGGAAGGTAACTGAGTCCACTGAGGGTGTTCAGGTGTGTCAGCAAAGAGGACTGGGTTTCCTGCACCTTTCTGAAGGAGCAGAGACGCCTACACATCAACCCCGGCTGTCGCTGACATTTGAGATCGTCAGAGAAGGTACTAAATGAATTGAGCTCATTCAGAGCCCGGGCTTGGGAGTCAGAGGTCGTGGGTTCTAATCCCGGCTCCACCACTTACCGGCTGTGTGACTTTGGGCAAGTCACTTCACTTCTCTGTGCCTCAGTTGCCTCATCTGGAAAATGGGGATTGACTGTGAACCCCACATGGGACAACCTGATTACCTCGTATCTACCCAGAGCTTAGAACAGTGCTTGGCACATAGTAAGCGCTTAACAAATACCAAAATTATTCTATAGGAGAAGCAGCGTCGCTCAGTGGAAAGAGCCCGGGCTTGGGAGTTCGAATCCCAGCTCTGCCACTTGTCAGCTGTGTGACTGTGAGCAAGTCACTTCACTTCTCTGTGCCTCAGTTACCTCATCTGTAAAATAGGGATGAAAACTGTGAGCCTCACGTGGGACAACCTGATGACCCTGTATCTACCCCAGCGCTTAGAACAGTGCTCTGCACATAGTGAGCGCTTAATAAATACCAACATTATTATTATTATTAATATTAAAAGACTACTGGTCTTCTTACCAGGATTCTTAACGTATTAAACAAACAAGGCCTAGTGGAAAGAGCCTGGGCCTGGAAGTCAGAAGGCTCTGGTTTCTAATCCTAGCTCCTCCCCTTGTCTGCTGGATCACCTTGGACAAGCAACTTCTCTTCTCTGGGCCTCAGTTACCTCATCTCTAAAATTGGGGATATTCATTCGCTCATTCAATCGCATTTATCGATCGCTTCCTGTGTGCGGAGCACTGTACTAAGTGCTCGGAAAGTACAATTCGGCAATAAAGAGAGACAATCCCTGCCCTTACAGTCTAGAAGCGGGGAGACAAGACATCAAAACAAGTAAACAGGCATCAATAGCATCAATATAAATAAATAGAAATATATATATATATGTATATGTATATAGATATACAAGCGCTAAGGGGCCGGGTAGATCAAGGGGAGCGAATAGGGGCGATGGGGAGGGGGAACTGAGGAAAAGCAGGGGGCTGAGTCTGGGATTATGACTGTGAGCCCATGTAGGACAGGGATGTGTCCAAACTGATTAGCTTGAATCTACCTCAGTGCTTAGTACGGTGCCTGGAATAATAATAATAATAACTGGCATTTCTTAAGCACTTACTACGGGCCCTACACTGTTCTAAGTGTTGGAAAAAATAATGGTGGTATTTGTTAGGCACATACTATGTGCCAGACACTCTACTAAGCACTGGGATCAAAACAAGCAAATCAGGTTGGATATAGTCCTTGTCACATGAGGGGCTCACAGTCTTAATGCCTATTTTATAGATGAGGTAACTGAGGCACAGAGAAGTGAAGTGACTTTAATTCTATTTATTTATATTGAGGCTACTCATGCTTGTCTACTGGCTTTACTTTGTTCTGTTGTCTGGCTCCCCATTTCTAGACTGTGAGCCCATTGTAGGGTAGGGATTGTCTCTGGTGTCAAATTGTACTTTCCAAATGCTTAGTACAGTGCTCTGTACATGGTAAGCACTCAATAAATACGATTGAATGAATGAACAAATTAATTTGCCCAAGGTTACACAGTAGGCAAGTGGCAGAGGTGAGAATTAAACCCAAATCCTTCTGACTCCCAGGTCCAAACTCTATCCACTAGGCCGCTTTCCCATTTTTTTTTTAAAAACAGTGGGATTAGAACTCAGTTCTTCTAATTCTAGGTACAGGCTCTTTCCACTAGGCTAGAGCTCAAGTTCCTCTGGTTCCCTCTTCTCTTTTCCTTGGTGCCCGCCTTGCCAGTCTTGCCCTCTCTGCGTCTTTCAGGCGGCAGGGCAGCTATGTCCCATCTTTTGCCCTCAGCGGAAGCATCTTGCTTCCTGGAGTCTGAATTCTCCAGTTGACTCATCCAGCCAGGACCAAATCTCCAATCTCTCCCCAGAAAATTAAGCACCTTTATCTCCATTATGGAAAAAGTGATCATTTTAGGGGATATAACACTCTGGACAACGTGTTCATTCTTCTTATTCAAATATTGGTTTCAGTGCACCTTTTCGAATAAATAGAGATGCTGTTCAAAAACAGAGTAACCACCCCTCTTGTGATAGATCTAGTATAAAATCTCAAAGGTAAGTAGAAAATAGAATATTCACTGGGTGGCCTACCGAATAATTGAATGCATCGTACACCGTATGCATCGTTCTTACTAGGTAGATAGAACGGTGATTAAAGAGTCATCACATGAGCCATTCTGAGGTCTTCGAACGATACAGAGTGGTTTTTTCGGTTTTTATGGATTTTATTCATCTGTTTTTTTAAATCATTCAATCAGTCAAAGGTATTGATCACTTACTATGTGCAGAGCACTGTACTAAGTAATTGGGTGAGTAAAATACAACTGAGTTGGCAGACCGGTTCTCAGCCCACGTGGAGTGTGCAGTCTAGCTGTCTTCATCTTCTGACTTGACTTGGTAGTTTTGTTTGCTTTTGGTATCTGTTAAGCGCTTACTATGCGTCAAGCACTGTTCTAAGGGCTGGGGTAGATACAGATGTATCTACACAGTCCCTGTCCCACAGTGGGCTCATAGTCTAAGGAGGGAGGGAAAACAGATGCGTCGTCCCCATTTTGCAGTTGAGGAAACTGAGGCCCAGAGAATAATAATAATGATGGCGTTTGTTAGGTGCTCACTATGTGCCGGGCACTGTACTAAGCACTGGGGTAGATACAAGCAAATGGGATTGGACACAGTCCCTGTCTCACTTGGGGATCCCAGTCCTCATTTTACGGATGAGGCAACTGAGCCCCAGAGAAGTGAAATGACCTGCCTAAGGGTCACAGAGCAGACAAGTAGAGGAGCTGGGATTAGAACCCAGGTCCTCTGACTCCCAGGCCCGTGCTATTCCAACTAGGCCATGCTGCTTCCTGAGTGGTTCTGCCTAATTACACAGTGGCGTGGAAAAAAAATCCTAGCCTGAATGATGAAATCCCCCTCCCCCGTGAACATGAATGAAGCAGTGCGGGGAACTGTGCGTTCCAGTCATGTGCTGTGACCTAGATGACTGAAACACTCAGATTTCCTAGATCAGCCCGTCTCCTCAGTGCAACAGAAATGATCGCCGTGTGAGGAAGAAGAAAATAGTTGCCTCAGAAGGAACTGGCAAATGGCAAAAGATCATCACGATGCAAACAATCGGGCGAGCAATAGCCTTCATTCGGTCGTATTTATTGAGCGCTTACTATGTGCAGAGCACTGTACTAAGCTCTTGGAATGTACAATTCGGCAACAGATAGAGACAATCCCTGCCCAGTGATGGGCTCACAGTCTAAATGGGGGAGATGGACAGCAGAGCAAAACAGAACAAAACAAAATAAATGGTTTGATGTAGATATCATCAAGATAAATAGAATCATAGATATATACACATCATTAAAATAAATAGAATAATAAATAATATATACAAATATGCACAGCGCTGAGGGGAGGGGAAGGGGAAAGAACGGAGGGCGGGAGAAGGGGGAATGAGGAGGGGAGGAGGAGCAGAGGGAAAGGGGTTCAGTCTGGGAAGGCTTCCTGGAGGAGGTGAGCTGTCAGATAACGATGGAATACGTACTGTGTGCAGAGCACTGTACCAGGAACTTAGCTAGCAGACATGACCTGTGCCCTCCAGGAGCTTGCAGACTCCTGGATGAAGAGAATCAGTGTGGCCTAGTGTGTGGAGCATGGGCATGGGAGTCAGAAGGACCTGGGTTCTAATTCCAGCTCCTCCACGTGTCTGCTGTGTGACCTTGGGCAAGGCACTTCACTTTTCTGAGCCGCAGTTACCTCCCCCGTAAAATGGGGATTAAGAGTGTGAGCCCCATGTGGGTCAGGGACTGAATCCAACTGATTAAACTGTATCTACACCAGCACTTAGGATATTGCCTGGCACAGAGTAAGAATTTAACAAATATTATAAACAAAAAATAAAATCAATAATTAAAAATTAAAAAACCAAAAATTAAACTAAATAAAAAACAAACACTAAGCCCTGGGGATACTACAATAGAGTTAGTAGCCATGATCCCTGTTGACAAGGAGATAATTATGGTATTTGCTAAGCGCTTATTATGTGCCAAGCACTGTTCAAACCGCTGGGGTAGATACAGGGTAATCAGGGTGTCCCACGTGGGGCTCACAGTCTTAATCCCCATTTTACAGATAAGGTCACTGAGGCACAGGGAAATGAAGTGACTTGCCCCAAATCGCCCAGCTGATAAGTGGCAGAGCCGGGATTAGAACCCACCACCTCTGACTCCCAAGCCCGGGGTCTTTCCACTAAGCCACGCTGCTTCTCACGATCATAGTTTCCTGTCTTCAGAGCACTGCGCTAAGCACTGGGGAGAGTGATACTTGCCCTCGAGGAGCTTCCGGTCCACTGTGTGCAGGGCATTGTACTAAGCACTTGGGAGAGTACAATAGAATTAGTGCCTTCAAGGCTTTTATTCATTCATTCAATGGCATTTACTGAGCACTTACTATGTGCAGAGCACTGTACTAAGCGCTTGGAATGGACAAATCGGTAACAGATAGAGACGGTCCCTGCCCTTACGGCTTAGGGCTTACGGTCTGACTGGGGGAGACAAGCTACTTTTACAAGCTACTGTGTGCAGAGCACTGTACCGAGCACTTGGAGAGTAAGCTACGGTTAGTAGACACAACCCCTGCCCTTAGGAGCTCACAGTCTATTATGTGCGAAGCACTGGACCGAGCACTTAGAGAGCATTTGTAGAGTTGGAAGTCACAGTCCCTTCCCTCACCCTGCTCTGACCAGATTCGGTCCCCACCCGACAGTGCTCAGAAACAGCCGGGAAGCAGGAGGGAATAATTCCCTTCTCACGGGACGCAGTGTGGCTTCGTGGACAGAGCCCGGGCCTGGGAGTCAGAGGACCTGCGTTCGAATGCCGGCTCCGCCGCTTGTCGGCTGTGTGACCTTGGACTAGTCACTTCAGTTCTCTGGGCCTCGGTTACCTCATCCGTAAAACGGGGATCGAGACCGTGAGCCCCATCTGGGACAGGGACCGTGTCCAACCCGATCTGCATGTATCCACCCCAGTGCTTAGTCCAGTGCGTGGCATGTCGTAAACGCTTAACCAATACCATAGATTTTTTTTTTTTTAAATCCTGGATCCACCACTTGTCTGCTGTGTGACCTCGGGCTAGTCACTTCACTTCTCGTTGCCTCAGTTCCCTCCTCTGTAAAATGGGGATTAGGACTGTGAGACCCGTGTGGGACAGGGATTGGGTCCAACCTGATTAACCTTAACTCGTATCTACCTCAGTACTTCATTCAAAAGTATTTATTGAGCATTTACTATGTGCAGAGCACTGTACTAAGCGCTTGGAATGGACAGATCGGTAACAGACAGAGCTCACGGTCTAATCGGGGGAGACGGACAGACAAAAACAATAGCAATAAATAGAATCAAGTACCGTGCCTGGCACACAATGAGTGCCAAACAAGTACCATAAAAATAAACACGTCATAAAAATAAATCCACCATTTTTGGAAAGAATCGCCGGGCCGCCGTTCCAAGATGCTTGTTTCCGTTGTGTTTTTCAGCACTACTAATCCCGAGGCATGGAACAGCTCCGTCCTGATGACCCTCACCAAAAGCCGGTCGTTCTCTTCGTCCTACGCCGTGTCCGCCACAAACCACCTGAACGCCAAGCGGCAGGTCCGAGCGGGTGAGTGTCTCGCCGACCCATCGACCTCGAGGAGTCCGCAGGGGGTGATCGGACGGCCTACTCTGGGCAGGACACGCACGATTCATTCATTTATTCATTCATTCACCGTACAGTGTTCTGAGAAACAGCAGGGCCTAGTGGAAAGAGCGAGGGCCTGGGAGTCAGAGGACCTGGCTTCTAATCCCAGCTCCACCACCCGTCTCCTGTGTGACCTTGGGGAAGTCACTTCACTTGTCTGTGCCTCAGTTACTTCATCTTCAGAAAACGGGGATGAAAACTGTGAGCCTTATGTGGGACAGGAACTGTGTCCAACCTGGTTATCTTGTATCTACCTCAGAGCTTAGTATAGTGCCTGGCATATAGTAAGCACTTAACAGATACCGAAAATGGGGGCTTCCCTAAGTTGCCTTCCTTTTTTCTTCTTCCACTCCCTTCTCTGTCGCCTTGACTTGCTCCGTTTATTCAGCCCCCCTCCCAGCCCCACAGCATTTATTTCCATATCCGTCATGTATTTATTTCTATTAACGCCCATCTCCCCCTCTAGACTGTAAGCTCGTCGTGGGCGGGGAATGTGTCTGTTAATTGGTATACTGTGCTCTTCCAAGTGCTTAGTACTTAGTAAATGCTCAGTCAATACTACCGAATGAATGAATGAATGAATTGAGCCCTTACTGGATGCAGAACAGTGTACTAAGCACTTGAGACAGTATACTACAAGCGAGTAGGTAGACACTTTTCCTGCCTACGGTCTAGAGGAGCCACGAGACCCGGGTTCTAGTCCTTCCTCTGGACTCTGGGCTCCACCGTGACCTTGGATGAGTCGCTTAGCCTCTCTGGGTCGCAATTTCCTCATGTCAGTTGGGGATAATTGTTTTCTGACTCTCCCTACCTCACAAGGATGTTCTGAAGATCGAATGAAATAATTAGGGAGCGAGTACTTTGGAAAGATGAAAGTGCTGTGCAATAAAGTATTTGTCTTGCTATTGAGGTAGGAGAAAATTCGAGCCCAAGGGAGTATCTCAGCAGGAACCGAGAATCTAGGACTTAGAGGCAAAGAGTTGGATCGAGGATTGGGTAGAGCAGAGAGTACTAATGGCATGCTTGCTCTCTAGCAACCAATCATTCAGTTATATTTATTGAGCACTCATTGTGTGCAGAGCACTGTAATAAGCGCTTAGGAGGGTACAATATATTAGAGTCGGTAGACACACTCCCTGCCCACAACAAGCTTACTGCCTAGAGGGAATCAATCAGCCAGTGGTTTTCATAAAGAGCTCGCTGTGTGCAGGACATTATCCTAAACCCTTGGGAGAATACAGTGCAGCTCCAATTAATCAATCAATGGCATTTATTGAGCACCTACTGTGTACAGAGCACTGTAGAGCACTCCTCCGCTGGAGGTTTTGGAAAACTGCCTGAAAATGTCCCCCAACTCTACATGTTCAGGGGAAGTCCAATTGTAACTGGCCATCTTGAAATTCCCTCTTTGCTTTTTGTGGAAAACTTGCCAAAGTCATCCAAGGACCTGGGTTCTGCTCCAGGATCTGTCACTTCCCCCCTGTGCAACCTTGGGCAAGTCCCTTTGCTTCTCTGGGCCTCCATTTCCTCTTCTGTAAAATGGGGATTCAATGCCTGTTCTCTCTCCTTCCTAGACTGTGAGCCCCATGTGGGACAAGGACTGTGTCCGATCTGCACACAATGTATCTACCCCAGGGCTTATCGCGACATTTGCCATGTAGTAAATAATAATCATAATAATGTTGGTATTTGTTAAGCGCTTACTTATGTGCAGAGCACTGTTCTAAGCGCTGGGGTAGGTACAGGGTAATCAGGTTGTCCCACGTGAGGCTCACAGTTAATCCCCATTTGACAGATGAGGTAACTGAGGCACAGAGAAGTGAAGTGACTCGCCCACAGTCACACAACTGACAAGTGGCAGAGCCTGGAGTCGAACCCATGACCTCTGACTCTGAAGCCCGGGCTCTTTCCACCGAGCCACGCTGCTTCCCTTAGTAAATGCTTCAAACATAT
The DNA here is from genome assembly GCF_004115215.2 of Ornithorhynchus anatinus. Classification (NCBI taxonomy): domain Eukaryota; kingdom Metazoa; phylum Chordata; class Mammalia; order Monotremata; family Ornithorhynchidae; genus Ornithorhynchus; species Ornithorhynchus anatinus. The sequence continues at coordinate 169,551,547 of NC_041729.1, forward strand.
TATTATTGTTATCATTATTATTATTTTTGTGTATCAGCAAAGGACAGAATAAACAAGTGATGCATCTCCTTGCAACAAAGAAGCTTCTACTCTAAAGGGACACAGGGATAGAAGGGAAGCAGTGTGGCCTAGTGGATAGAGCCCGGGCCTGGGAGTCAGAAGGACCCTGGGTTCTAATTCCAGCTCCGCCACTTGTCTGCTGTATAACCTCGGGCCAGTCACTTCACTTCTCTGTGCCTCAGTTACCTCATCTGTAAAATGGGGATGAAGACTGTGAGCCACATGTGGGAAAGGGACTGTGTCCAACCTGATTACCTTATATCTACCCCAGTGTTTAGTACAGTGCCTGGCACATAGTAAGCACTTAACAAATACCGCAGTTATTATTATGACTGTTATTATTATTGTTATTTTTATTATGATCATGATTATTATTAAGTAGCTGCAACCAGAGAGGTCAAAATGAACCTTCCTGAGGGCCTTTAGTTATAGATGAGGGCTGAGGAGGATGTAAATGGGTTCAAAGGGAAGCGGCGTGGCTCAGTGGAAAGAGCACAGGCTTAGAGGTCAGAGATCACGGGTTCTAATCCCCCCTCCGCCGCCTGTCAACTGTGTGACTTTGGGCAGGTCACTTAACTTCTCTGTGCCTCAGTTACCTCATCTGTAAAATGTGGAAGCCTCTCGTGGGACAACCTGATTACCTCGTATCTACCCCAGCGCTTAGAATAGTACTCGGCACATAGTAAGCACTTAAATACCAATATTAATATTATTATTATTAGTGTTGGCTGAAGGAAGAAGGGGCTCCGGACAATCGGAGATGAATCGGGAAAGGTTAAGGGGAGAACGTGGGATTTTGTGACTCTGTGGTTTACTATCTGCCGAACACGGTACCACATGTTTTTTAGAGAGTGTAAACTCGTTGTGGGCAGGGAATGTCACTCTTTACTGTTGTAATGTACATTCATTCAATAGTATTTATTGAGCGCTTACTATGTGCAGAGCACTGTACTAAGCGCTTGGGATGAACAAGTCGGCAACAGATAGAGACGGTCCCTGCCGTTTGACGGGCTTACGGTCTAATCGGGGGGAGATGGACAGACGAGAACGATGGCGATAAATAGAGTCAAGGGGAAGCTTGACTCAGAGTCAATAGAGTCAAGCTTCATACAGTGCTTTGCAGATAGTAAGCGCTCAATATATTTATTCATTCAATAGTGTTCATTGAGCGCTTACTATGTGCAGAGCACGGTACTAAGCGCTTGGAATGTACAAATCGGTAACAGATAGAGACAGTCCCTGCCCACTGACGGACTTACGGTCTAATCGGGGGAGACGGACGGACGAGAACGATGGCAATAAATAGAATCAAGGGATATTTAAGATTGAAAGAATGAATGAAGCCAAGAGAATCAGGTTGGACACAGTCCCTGTCCTCTCCTGCGCTCGCGGTCTCAGTGGGAAGGACCACACGCACTTGAATCCCCGTTTTACAGGTGAAGCTCAGAGATGCTAAGTGACTTGCTTAAGGTCACCCAGCAGGCAAATGGCAGAGCTGGGATTAGAACTGAAGTCCTCTGATTCCAAAGCCTGTTCTCTTCCAAGTAGGCCATGCAGCTTTTCTTTCAGGAGGAAACGGAGGGGCAAGGAATATGTCTACCAACTCTGCCATATTGTACTCTCCCAAGCACTTAGTACAGTGCTCTGCACACACCAAGCTCTCGGGAAATAAAATTGACTCACTGAAGTAGGGAGAGAGCCCGAGAAGGAAAATGGGCGTAATGGGCCAGACGTGGAGAACAGGGCCTTAGTTAAGAAGAAGGCTTGGCTAGAGCATGGGCCTGGGTGTCAGAAGGATCAGGGTTCTAATCCCGGCTCCACTACTTATCTGCTGTGCCGTCTTGGATGAGTCCATTTACTTCTCTGTGCCTCAATTCCTTCATCTCTAAAATGGGGATTATCCATTCAGTCGGATTTATTGAGCGCTTACTGTGTGCAGAGCACTGTCCTAAGCGCTTGGAAAGTACAAGATAAAGGAAGAGTTCCCCACTTGTAGCTCATGACTCCTACATCTTCCCCAAAACCCAAATATAATTGGCGGGGGGAGGGGGGAGCGGCGGGACCCAGGGAACAGGAGGAGATGGGAGAAGGTATGGAAGAAGAGGATCGGGAGCAGGGGAACGAATGAAGAGACCTAAGAGAGTCCTTGAGTGAAACACTTTTAGATTTATTATTTTTTAATGACATCTGTTAAGCGCTCACTATATGTCAAATGCTGTTTTAAGCGCTGGGGTAGATACGAGTGAATTAGATTGAACACAGTCCCTGTCCTGCATAAGGCTCACAGTCTAAGTAGGAAGGAGAACAGGAGAACTGAGGCACAGGGAAATTTAGTGACTTGCCCAAGGTCACACAGCAAGTATATGGCCAAGCTGGAAATAGAACCCACTTCCTCTGACTCCCAGGCCTGTGCTCTTCCACCACACCATGTGCTTCTCGTTTTGGGCAAGAAATGTATCATAATGATAATAATAACGATGGTATTTGTTAAGCGCTTTTTATGTGCCGGGCACCGTGCTAAGCGCTGAGATGGATACGAGCAAATCAGGTTGGACACAGCATGGGGGGCTCACAGTTTCGATCCCCCATTTTACAGATGAGGTAACTGAGGCCCAGAGAACTGAAGTCATCTGCCCAAAGTCACACGGCAGACAAGTGATGGAGCTGGCATTAGAACCTGCGACCTTCCGACTTCCAGGCCCGGGCACTCTGCACCACGCCATGCTGATCTTTAAACTCTGTTGTATTGTGCTCTCCCAAGTGCTAAGTACAGTGCTCCGCACTCAGTAAGCGCTCAGTAAATGCAATGGATGGATTGATTGATTGAATGGATGTCTCTCTCTTACATTCCTGTATTTACGAGTGCGTGCTGACTTCAGGTTTAAGACCGTGAGAATTCGGGACGGCCGCCAACTAGGATCATAAAAATGATCAGCGCTTACTATACACCAAGCGTGTGGGACAGGGGCCTTGTCCAACCCAATTAGCTTGTATCCACCCCAGTGCTTAGAGCAGTGCCTGGCACATAGTATTAATAATGTTGGTAGTTGTTAAGCGCTTACTATGTCGCAGAGCACCGTTCTAAGCGCTAGGGTAGATACAGGGTGATGAGGTTGTCCCACGTGAGGCTCACAGTCTTAATCCCCATTTGACAGATGAGGTCACTGAGGCCCAGAGAAGTGAAGTGACTTGCCCACAGTCACACAGCTGACAAGTGGCAGAGCTGGGATTCGAACCCATGACCTCTGACTCCCAAGCCCGTGCTCTTTCCACTGAGCCAAGCTGCTTCTCTGAGCACTCAACAAATACCATTAAAAAAAGTATCCAGGTCCTCCGACTCCCGGGCCCAGAGCATTCATTCATTCATTCAGTAGTTTTAATTGAGCGCTTATTATGTGCAGAGCACTGTACTAAGCGCTTGGAATGTACAATTCGGCAACAGATAGAGACGATCCCTGCCCAATGATGGGCTCACAGCTATAGATGCAGAGCGGGAACCAGAATCTGAGGTGTAATGAGTGAGAAGCAGCGTGGCTCCGTGGAAAGAGAGCGGGCTTGGGAATCAGAGGTCACGGGTTCTAATCCCCGCTCCGCTGCTAGTCAGCTGGGTGACCTTGGGCAAGTCACTTAACTTCTCTGTGCCTCAGTTATCCCATCTGCCAATTGGGAATTAAAACTGGGAGCCCCACGTGGGACAACCTGATCACCTTGTATCCTCCAGCGCTTAGAACGGTGCTTTGCACATAGTAAGCGCTTAACAAATACCACAATTTATTTTTTATTTTTTATTCTGTTTCCATGGGCTTGCTCCCCTTCTTCCCTTTCAATCAATCGATGATATTTATTGAGCGCTTACTCTGTGTGGAGCATCATATTAAGGGCTTGGGAGAGGATAATGCAGAGTCGGTAGAAACGTTCCCTGAAGCAGCATGGCTTATTGGCTAGAGCACGGGCCTGGGAGTCAGAGGGACCCGGCTTCCGATTTCAGCTCTGCCAAATGTCTGCCGTTTGGCCTTGGAGAAGTCACTTCACTTCTCTGGGCCTCAGTTCCCTCATCTGGAAAATGGGGACTCAGAGTGTGAGCCCCATGTGGGACAGGGACCGTGTCCAACCTGATTAACTTGTTTCTACCCCAGCGCTTAGAACAGTGCTGGCCACATAGTAAACACCTCTTAAAGCAGACCTGGCTTAGTGGAAAGAGCCCGGGCTTGGGAGTCAAAGGACTTGTGTTCTAATTCCGGCTCCGCCACTAGTCTGCTGTGTGACTTTGGGCAAGTCACTTAACTTCTCTGTGCCTCAGTTCCCTCATCTGTGAAGTGGGGATTAAGACTGTGAGCCCCACGTGGGGCAACCTGATTACCTTGTCTCTACCCCAGCGCTTAGAACGGTGCTCGGCACATAGTAGATGCATAACAAATACCATTATTATTATTATTATTATTAAATAAACACCATAAAGGAGTTTACAGTCTCTAGTCCCATCCACGTCTTTGTTTTCTTCATTTCTCCTTTTCATTAGTCATCTCTCTAGTCAGAAGGGCCCCCTAATCCGCCCCCGCCCCCCCCGGTTCTCTGGGTCGGTCCACACATCAGGTCCCATCACACCCACAGTCCTACCAGCCAGACCCCTTTCCCCCCGCGACAACAGTGTCAATTCCCACGAGGACTCTTCCTCCTCTCATTCCCCCGGTCTTGGGCTCTCCGAGGTTTTCATCTTCAGACACCTCTCCTTTCTGGCACGGCCTCGGTGAGAACTAAAAGCATTTTTATGTGGAAATACGGCAGGAACTTTTATTTCTCAGGACTTGGGGTTCCTTTCTTGTTCAATTAAGCTTGGGCTGTGAGAGCCCTCGCAGCGAAAAGACACAAAAAGCCCCCAGACAGATGGATTCACTTAAACGATTCCCCTCCAGGCCTTGTTTATCTTCTCCTTGTCTGTTCCCTGTGTCATGACACAGATTCTCAGGCTCTCAGAAATACAGGAATCAGGGCTTGGGTTACTCAAAGGAGTTGAGTTTAATTTTATTTACAGTAACTCTCAAAGTGTTTACTTCTAAATATTGTAATGGGATGTATTTATTCTTGCAAAATGATTTGAATCCTACAGAGTCTGAATCTTTCCCATTTCCTTTCTGCAGAAATGGTTCCAAGATGGATCAGACATAAGATACGTTAATACGTGGATGTGTTCGTTTGTGCGGCTGGGAGGTCCCCTGAGTCAGGTCATTCTGTCCATCCCCCCGCCCCTGTGCAGGCCATATTTAATAACAATAATAATAATAATAACTGTGGTATGTGTTGAGCTCTCACTATCTGCCAGGCGCTGTACTAAGAACTGGGGCGGATACAGGCAAATTGGGTTGGACACAGTCCCTCTCCCACATGGGGCTCACAGTCTTCATCCGCATTTTACAGATGAGGGAACTGGCGGACAGAAAAATGAGGCCATTTGCCCCAGGTCACACAGCAGACAAGTGGCGGAGCTGGGATTTGAATCCAGGTCCTCCTGACTCCCAGGGCCATGCCGTATCCACTACGCCGTGCTGCTTTCCAAGATTAATATTTTTACTGAATCCACAGCTTCCTAGATGGGCTCTAGTTCATTCTCTCTTTTTTAGTGGCATCTGTTAAGCGCTTACTATGTGCCAAGCACTGTTCTAAGCACTGAGGTAGATACAAGTTAATCAGGTTGGACACGGTCCCTGTCCCACATGGGACTTACAGTCATTCATTCATTCAATCATGTTGATTGAGCACTTAATATGTGCAGAGCACTGTACTGAGCTCTTGGGAAAGTACAAGACTAAACAGGAGCAGCGTGGCTCAGTGGAAAAAGCCCAGGCTTGGGAGTCGGAGGTCACGGGTTCTAATCCCAGCTCTACCAATTTTCAGCTGTGTGACTTTGGGCAAGTCACTTCACTTCTCTGGGCCTCAGTTACCTCATCTGGAAAATGGGGGTTAAGACTGTGAGCACCACGTGAGACAACCCCATCACCCTGTATCTACCCCAGCGCTTAGAACGGTGCTCTGCACATAGTAAGCGCTTAACAAATGCCAACATTATTATTACCTTGTCTCTACCCCAGTGCTTAGAACAGTGCTTGGCACATAGTAAGCGCTTAACAAATACCAACATTATTATTATTCAACAGTGACATTCCCTGGCCAAAATGAGCTTCCAGTCCAGAGCCGGGGAGACAGACATCAATGCAAATAAATAAAATGAAAGATATGTACATGAGTGATGTGGGGCTGGGTGCGGGGAAGAGTAAAGCGAGCTAGTTAGGGAGACGCAGAAGGGAGTGGGAGATGAGGAAAAGTGAGGTTTAGTCTGGGAAGGCTTCTTGGAGGAGCTGGGCCTTCAGTAAGGCTTTGAAGGGGTGCAGGGTGGAGAATAACTGTCTGTGGGATTTGAGGAGGGAGGGTGTTCCAGGCTAGAGGTGGGAGGTGGGCCAGGGGTCGGAGGCGAGACGGGCAAGCCGGAGGCCCAGGGAGGAGGTTAGCGGCAGCAGAGGAGCGGAGCGTGCGGGCTGCGTTGGAGAAGGAGAGAAGGGAGGTGAGATAGGAAGGGGAAAATGGATGGACGGCTTTGAAGCCAGTAGTGAGGAGGTTTCGTTTGATGTGAGTTGGATGGGCATCCACTGAGTGGATAGGCAACCAGCTCACTGTGGGCAGGTAATGTGTCTGTTTATTGTTGCGTTGTACTTTCCAACTGCTTAGTACAGTGCTCTGCCCACAGTGAGCGCTCAATAAATACTGTTGAACGAAGTGACTTGCTCAAGGTCCCACACAAGGTCATCACCGACAAATGAGGCTTATTCGAAAGGCCTCATCTCTCTTCCACCCTCTTAGTCCGTGAGTCCAGCGAGGGACAAGGACCGTGCCTGTTTCGCTGATCCAGTCTCTACCCCGGCGCTTAGCTCAGCGTTGAGTCGGTGTCTCGGGGAATTTATCGCAGAGTCTGTCAACCGTCCCAGTTGGGTAGCTCTGACCCCCGCGCCAAAGAACACCTCAGCAGCGGCACAGCGGGCGGTGAAGTGAAGAGCAGAGCATGTTCTCTGGGAGAAAATAAATGGGTAACGGGCCTGGCTTTGAACCCTGCCCTCCGTTGGCTCACGACCTAATTGCGGAGGGGCCGGGAGAGGAGCACGTCGGAAAAATTCCGGTGCCCCAAAGACATTCCGAAATTCTGTAACGAAACAGCAGCGACGTGGGAGAGTGCGCCGAAATAGACCGAGACCCCCAAGCAACCCGTCGGGCTGAAAGCTCAATATGGGCAGGGCACCTCTCTACCGACTCTGTTTTGTGGTCCTCTCCCAAGTGCTCTGCACACTAGAAGTGGACAATAAATCAATAATTGTGGTATCTGTTAAGCGCATGCGTATTAAGCGCCGGGGAGAATGCAAGCAAATCGTGTTGGACACGGTTCCTGTCCCGCCACGGTTCCTGTCCCGCATCAGGTAGATGAGGTAACTGAGGCCCGGAGAAGTGAAGTGACTTGTCCAAGGTCACGCGGTAATAATAATGACAATAATAATAATGTTGATATTTGTTGAGCGCTTACTATGTGCCGAGAACTGTCCTAAGGGCCGCGGTAGATACAGGGTCATCAGGTTGTCCCACGTGAGGCTCCCGGTCTTCATCCCCATTTTACAGATGAGGTAACCGAGGCGCCGAGAAGTTAAGTGACTCGCTCAAAGTCACACAGCTGACAGATGGCGGAGCCGGGATTAGAACCCGTGACCTCCGACTCCTAAACCTGTGCTTTTTCCACTGAGCCACGCAAGTGGCGGGGCCGGAATCAGAACCCATGACCACCCGACTCCCACGCCCCCGCTCATTCTACTAGGCTGTGCAAATTCAATTTGTTGAAAACTCTGAACCAGTGGACCCCTATTTGTGAAATCTTCCCCTGAACTCACAGTGTTGAGCAGGTGGATTTTCTTAGTGCTCTGGTCCCCCCCCCCCCCCCCCGCCCTGCCCCTTTCTTTGCCAGGCGGAGAGGTCGGGAACAAGACGTGGAGGCAGGGAGGGAGTGAAACACAGTGCTTATTGTCCTACCCAAGTCCTTGCTGGCTGGGCAATTCCTTCTTATTCATTCATTCATTCATTCATTCAATCATATTTATTGAGTGCTGACTGTGTGCAGAGCACTGTACTAAGCACTTGGAAAATACAATTTGAGGACAATAGATAGAGGACAATCCCTACCCAACAATAGGCTCACAGTCTAGAAAGGGGGAGATAGACAACGAATCGAAACAAGTAGACAGGCATCAGTAGCATCAACGTAAATAAATAAAATTATACATATATGCACATCATTACATTAATAAAATAAATAGAATAATGAATATGTACATATATACACAAGTGCTGTGGGGCGTTGGGGGGTAGAGCAGAGGGAGGAGTCGGGGCGATGGGGAGGGGAGAAGGAGCAGAGGAAAAAGGGGGGGGTCAGTCTGGGAAGGCCTCCTGGAGGAGGTGAGCTTTCAGTTGGGCTTTGAAGGGGGGAAGCGAGCTAGTTTGGCAGATGTGACAAGGGAGGGCATTCGCGCCAATCAGTAAGTGGTACTTATTGAGCGCTTACTGTGCACAGAACACAGTATTGAGGGCTTGAGAAAATATAATATATAGCAGATTTGATATGTATTTCCCGCCTGCGAGGATCTTACAGTCTAGAGGGCTTGCAACTTCAGGAAAATTATTGAACGCTTCCTATGCACAGAGCACCGTACTAAGTGCTTGGGAGCGTACGCTACAACAGAGTGGGTAGAAACATCCCCTGCAGCAGCGTGGTTCAGTGGATAGAGCCCGGGCCTGGGAGTCAGAAGGACTTCAGGAAAATTATAGGCTGCCAGACAGCTTGTGTCAATCAATCAGTTGTATTTACTGAGCGCTCACTGTGAGCAGAGAGCACCGTTCTAAGTGGTTGGGAGAGTACAATGCAATAATATTAATAATGATGGCATGTTAAGCTCTTTCTATGTGCCAAGCTCTGTTCTAAGTGCTGAGGTAGATACAAGGTAATCAGGGTGACCCACATGGAGCTCCAGCGTGGCTCAGTGGAAAGAGCCCGGGCTTGGGAGTCAGAGGTCGTGGGTTCTAATCCCGGCTCTGCCACTTGTCAGCTGTGTGACTTTGGGCGAGTCACTTCACTTCTCTGGGCCTCAGTTCCCTCATCTGTAAAATGGGGATTAAGACTGTGAACCCCACGTGGGACAACCTGATTACCTCATTTCTACCCCAGCGCTTAGAAGTGCTTGGCACATAGTAAGCGCTTAACAAATACCATGATTATTATTGTAATCCCCATTTTACAGATGAGGGAATTGAGGCACAGAAAAGTGAAGTGACTTGCCCAAGGTCACACAGCAGATAAGTAGCAGAGCCGAGATTAGGTACATATCCCTAATTTATTTTAGTCATTCATTCAGTCATATTTATTAAGCGCTCACCGTGAGCAAAGTACTACGCTGAGTGGTTGGGAAAATTCAATACAGCAATAAAGAGTGACGATCCCTGCCCACAACCAGCTCACATTATTTGTCACCCTCTCTGGGCTGTAGTTTTGTTGTGGACAGGGAATGTATCAACAAACTCTAGTACTCTCCCAAATGCTTAGTACAGTGCTCTGCCCACAGGAAACGCTCAATCAATATCCTTAATTGATTGAGTGTCACCAAAGTTGTTGCTAAGGACCTCAGGGGCTAGAGAGCAACAGGGTCGGGGAGTTAAGAGGGGCAGTAAGCGTGGGAGGCGTGGCCTAGTGGAAAGAGTATCGGCATGAGGGTCAGAAGGACGTGGGTTCTAATCCCGACTCTGCCACCTGTCCGTTGTGTGACCTTAGGCAAGTCACTTCACTTCTCCGGGCCTTAATGATCTCATCTGAAAAATGGGGATTGAGATAATGAGCCCCGCATGGGACAGGGATTGGGTCCTGTCGGATTTCCTCGTATCAACCCCCACGCTTAGTACGGTGCCTGGCTCAAAGTGGGCGCTTAACGAATACCACGGTGATTAATTATTATTAATGAGGGCGGAGACGTAGCCTGGTTTAGGGGAGAGAGTTTGAGCGGGGCACGGTGAATTCAGAGTGATTTAAATAGAAATTCCGTCTGCGGTGCCCTACCGAACCCGGAGGGTCTTCCCAATATTTGAAGACAGTCCCCTACCTTGTGTTGATGTAAGCGTGATGTGGGCGGGAGATCTTTCTGTTTATTGTACTCTACCAAACGTTTAGTACAGGGCTCAGCGTATAATAAGTTCTCTATAAATATCACATATCGATTTTTTTAATGGCATCTGTTGAGTGCTCATTATGTTCTAGGCATTGTATTAGCACTGGGGTGGATGCAAGGTAATCAGGTTGAACGCGGTCCCCGTCCCACATGGGGCCCCCAGCCTTAATCCCACTGTACAGATGAGGGAACCGAGTCTCACGGAAATGAAGCGACTTGCCCAAGGACACCCGGCAGACGAGCCGTGGAGTCGAGAATAGGGCCTAGGTCGGTCGGTCACTCATATTTGCTGAAGACTTACAGTGTGCGGTGCACCGTACAGAGTGCTTGGGAGAGAACAGTCGAACAGTAAACAGAAATACATCCTGCCCGCAACGAGTTCACGGTCTAGAGCATTGTAGAGAATAATCTATATAGGCTCCATCCACTAAGCCACGCCGCTTCTCATCTGAGGGACCGATTGACGTCTGCGTTTCTCCTCAGGTCTCCTGGCGAAAATTTCCCCGCTGTCGTCCCCGTGCCCCTCGCCGGTCCAGGGCACCCCCGCCAGCAGCCCCGTCAGCAAGAGCTCGGGCGGGCAGTTTCCGGACTCGGCCGACGCGACCGGTCAGCTGGGCCTCAACTCTCACAAGGCGTTGGCCTACACCCAGAGCGCGCCGGACCTTTCTCCCCAAGGCCCGCCCACCCCTCCTGCCGTCTGCAGCAGGTAAGACCCGCCCCCCCCCCCCCCCCACCCCGGCCCCGGCAGTGCCCAGGCGCCTTCCACTCGGCCGTGGGTGCCCTTCGCCCCGTGAGGCACCCCTACCCGCCCACCGGGCCCCCGTTGCCCTCCGAGGACCCTCCTGGCAGGGTCCGAACAGGCAGGGAGTGTTGCGTTTAGCATTTACGTTGTGCCCATCGGCCAGTGTTGCCCTCAGAAGTCTTTGGGACCGGCCCGGGGGTCACACCTTGTGGGCGGTGGCGAAAGTCCTCGTCAGTTAATCGTTTTTATTGATACGCTTTAATTGGGGAAGCAGCGTGGTTCAGTGGAAAGAGCCTGGGCTTCGGTGTCAGAGGTCATGGGTTTGAGTCCCGCCTCTGCCACTTGTCAGCTGTGTGACTGGGGGCAAGTCACTTCTCTGTGACTCAGTTACCTCATCTGTAAAATAGGGATTAACTGTAAGCCTCACGGGGACAACCTGATTACCCTGTATCTACCCCAGCACTTAGAACAGTGCTCTGCACATAGTAAGCGCTTAACAAATACCAACATTATTATTATTATTATTATTATTGTTATTTATTGAGCACTTACTGCATGTGGAGCACTATACTGAGTGCTTGGGAGAGTCCAGTACAACAGGGTTAGCAGACTCGTTCCCTGCCCGCCAGGAGTCAGTCGGTCACTTGAGAAGCAGCGTGGCACAGTGACAGGAAGATGGGCTTAGGAATCAGAGGACGTGGGTTCAAATCCCAGCTCTGCCACTTGTCTGCTGTGTGACCTTCGGAAAGCCACTTAACTTCTCTGAGCCTCAGTTACCAGTTCCCTCCTCTGTAAAATGAGGATTAGGACTGTGAGTCCCATGTGGGACAAGCTGATTACCTTGTATCTAGACCAGCACTTAGAACAATGCTTGGCACATAGTAAGCGCTTAACAAACACCATAATTATTATTTATTGAGTGCTAACTGTGTACCGAGCACTATACTAAGTGAAGTATAATAATAACAATAATGGTATTTATTAAGTGCTTACTATGTGCTAGGCACTATACAAAGAGCTGGGGTGGATACAACCGAATAGTGTTGAACGCAGTCCTTATCCCACATGGTGGGGGGGGGCGGTCACAGTCTCACTCCCCGTTTTACGGATGAGGGAACTGAGGCACAGAGAAGCAGCATGGCTCAGTGGAAGGAGAACGGGCTTGGGAGTCAGAGGTCATGGGTTCGAATGCTGGCCCTGCCATTTCTCGGCTGTGTGACTGTGGACAAGTCACTTCACTTCTCTGTGCCTCAGTTCCCTCATCTGTAAAATGGGATTAAGACTGTGAGCCTCATGTGGGACAACCTGACTACCTTGTATCTACCCCAGCGCTTAGAACAGTGCTCTGCACATAGTAAGCGCTTAACAAATGCCAACGTTATTAAGTGACTTGCCCAAGGTCACACAGCAGACAAGTGGTAGAGCCGGGATTAGAGCCCACGACCTTCTGACTCCCGGGCCTGTGCTCTATCCACCACACCATGCTGTTTCTCTAATAGACCCAACAATAAACAATAGACACATTCTCTGGCCACAAGGAGTTTACAGTCTTGAGGGGGAGACAGCTATTAATAGAAATAGATGAATTACAGTTATGGATATAAACTCTATAGGAGTGGGAGGAGGCACGAATAAAGGGAGCAAGTCAGAGAGATGCAGAAGGGAGTGGGAGAAGAGGAAAGGGGGTTTTTTTGTCAGGGAAGGCCTCTAGGAGCGGATAAGCCTTATTGAAAGGGGGAAAAGAAATTGTCTGTTGGCTAAAATGTGAGAGGGCATTTCAGGCCAGAGGCAGGACTTGAGCAAGAGGTGGGTAGCAAGAGGTTGGTGGCAAGATAGATGACATCAAGGAAGAGCGAATAAGTTGGCATTAGAGGAGCAAAGTGTGCAGGCTGGGTTGGAGTAGGAGAGTAGTGAGGTGAGGTAGGAGGCGGCAAAGGGGATTGACTGCTTTGAATTGGATGGGAAGGAGTCTTGGATGCGGATGGGGGGTGGGCAATACTGGAGGGTCTTATGGAGAGGGAAAACATGGCCAGAATGTTTTTGTGGGAAAATGATCCGGACGGCAGAATTACGTATGGACCGGAGAGACGGGAAGCAGGGAGGTGAGCAAGGAGGCTGTTAGAGAAATCAAGTCAGAAGAGGATAAGTGCCTGGATTAATGTGGAAGCAGTTTCTTTGGAAAGGAGAGGGCAGATCGCAGCGACGTGGTGAAGGACAAATCGACAGGATTTAGGGATGGATCGAATATATGGGTCGAAGAAGAGAGAAGAGTCAAAGATAACACCGAAGTTATAGGCTCGTGAGACGGGAAGGACGGTGGTGCCGTCTACAGTGATGGGAAAGTCGGGGCCAGGAACAGGTTTGGGTGGGAAGATGAGAAATTCTGTTTTGGACGTGTGTTAAGCTTGAGGTGACGGGAGGACATCCAAGTAGAGATGTCTTGGAGGCAGGAGGAAATGTGAGGCTAAAGAGGGAGAAAGCTCAGGGCTGGAGATGGAGTTTGGAGAGTCATTGACATAGAGGTATAGGCTTCCCCCACTTCCTCCTCCGGAAAACCCCATTTGGGATTCCATTTGTGCTGTTTGCTTTCTTATTTTCTACTTGAAATTGATATGCCCTTTCCCTGTCTGAGTAGAACATTTGGACTAAATTTCCGACCACTTCTCCCGGGTCTCCTGGGAGGGGGTTCGGTCCCGGATGGAGAAAGCCGAGGCTGCGGCCTACCCGGGGGCCTGGCTGGGGCAGCCTGCCTTCCTCCAATGCGGTGTCTGTCGTGCCCCACCCAACCAGACCACCGGGTGGGAAACACATCCCCTCTTCCCCCCCCAAAATATTCTAATCCCTCTGCTCCCTCTCTGCCCCCCCCCCTTCCCCTCCCCTCAGCTAAGCCCCCTTTCCTTCTGCTCCTCCTCCTTCCCTTCCCCTCCCCTCAGCACTGTGCTCATTTGTATATATCTTTATTACCCTATTTATTTTGTTAATGAGGTGTCCATCCCCTTGCTTCTATTTATTGCTGTTGTTCCTGTCCGTCCGTCTCCCCCGATTAGACTGTAAACCCATCAGTGGGCAGGGATTGTCTGTATCTGTTGCCAAATTGTACATTCCAAGCGCTTAGTACAGTGCTCTGCACATAGAGAAGCAGCGTGGCTCAGTGGAAAGAGCACGGGCTTGGGAGCCAGAGGTCGTGGGTTCGAATCCCGGCTCCGCCACATGTCAGCTGTGTGTCTTGGGACGAGTCACTTCACTTCTCTGGGCCTCAGTTCCCTCATCTGGAAAATGGGGATGAAGACTGTGAGCCTCACGTGGGACAACCTGATTACCCTGTATCTCCCCCAGCGCTTAGAACGGTGCTCTGCACATGGTAAGCGCTTAACAAATACCAACATTATTATTAGTAAGCGCTCAGTAAATACTGTTGAATGAATATTTTGAAGCCGCATCTCCTCCAAGAGGCCTTCCCTGACTAAGCACCTCAGCTTTTCCCTCTCCCACTCCCTTCTGTATCTGTGACTTGCTCCCTTTATTCATTTCCCCCTCCCGGCCCCACTTTTGTAAAATAGCACTTTTGTCCCTATTTGTCATTTCTTCATTTCTATTAATGTCTGTCTCCCCCTCTAGACTGTAAGCTCATTGTGGGCAGGGAATGCGTCCGTTGTTCTAGCGTACTCTCCCGTGCGGTTGGTACAGTCCTCTGTACACAGTAAATATGAATGAATGAATTTGTTGAGTGCTCACCTTATTCGGAGCGATGTGGCCGAAATGAATGAACGAATGAATAAATTGTCGTATTTGTGAAGCCCTTCTATGTGCCGGACACTGTACTAAGCTCTGGGGCGAATAGAAGCAGATTAGGTTGGAACAGGCCCTATCCCAATTCAGTAGTATTTATTGAGCGCTTACCATGTGCAGAGCACCGTACTAAGCGCTTGGAATGTACAGTTCGGCAACAGAGACAATCCCCGCCCATTGACGGGCTTACGGTCTAGTGGGGGATCCCAATCTCAATCCCCATTTTACAGAGGAGGCAAAGAGAAGTGAAGTGACTTACCCGAGGTCACACAGCAAACAAGTGACAGAGCCCACTCATAAGCAGTGAGGTTGAGCACGATTCAATCAGGCACTATTTACTGAGCACCTGATTGAGCGCATCGTGGAAAGAGCGCCAACTAAATTGCGTCTCTGCGGAGCACTCTTCGGGGTGTCGAAAGTGGCGGAAGCCTTGAGCTCCAGCCTGGGCGGGAGAATCCCACCCTTCCCCCTCCTCTTCACTCCCCACCCACCCCACCCCCACCCGTGGTTCATCCTCTCCTGGTTTTCCAGGCCGCGCGTCTGAACAGCCTGGGTGGTTCCTCGCGTCCCAAACGAATGTTCCGCCGGAGATTTTGAGCACGCGCCCCCCGGTCCGCGCCAGGTTAGACCAGCGAATGAGCAGCTCCAAATCCCGTTGAACGACCGTTCATTCAGTGGTATTTATTGAGTGCTTACTGTGTGCAGAGCACTGTACTAAGCGCTTAGGAGAGTACAATGCAAGAGTTGGCAGACACGTTCCCTTTCATTCATTCAGTGGTATTTACTGAGCGCTTACTATGTGCAGAGCACTGTACTAAGCGCTTGGAATGTACAAATCGGTAACAGCTAGAGACGGTCCCTGCCCTTTGACGGGCGCACGGTCTAATCGGGGGAGACGGACAGACGAGAACAATAGCTTACGGCCTAGAAGGGAGAGACAGACATTAATATAGATGAATGATGCATAATGTATAATTTACAGGCATGGCCATAAGAGCAGTGAGGTTGAGGGTGGGGCGTATATCAGATGCCCATAGGTCACAGGTCCAAGCACATAGATAAAGAAGCAGCGTGGCTCAGTGGAAAGAGCACGGGCTTGGGAGTCAGAGGTCATGGGTTCGAATCCCAGCCCACCACTTGTCAGCTGTGTGACTGTGGGCAAGTCACTTCACTTCTCTGGGCCTCAGTTACCTCATCTGGAAAATGGGGATTAAAACTGTGAGCCCCACACGGGACAACCTGATCACCCTGTATCTACCCCAGTGCTTAGAACAGTGTTCTGCACATAGTAAGCACTTAACATATACCAACATCATTATTATTATCCCGGCTTTGCCACTTGTCAGCTGTGTGGCTGTGGGCAAGTCGCTTCACTTCTCTGTGCCTCAGTGACCTCATCTGCAAAGTGGGGATGAAGACTGTGAGCCTCACGAGGGACAACCTGATTACCCTGTATCTACCCCAGTGCTTAGAACAGTGCTCTGCACAAAGTAAGCGCTAAACAAATACGAACATTATTATTATGATGCAGAAGAGAGAGGGACCTGGGGAAAGAAGGGCTTAATCAGGGAAGGCCTCTTGGAGGAGACGTGACCTTAATGAGGCTTTCGGGGCGGAGAGAGAGTTGGGAGTCCAAGCTGGTGCCAGGGGGGAAACTAATTCCCCCCCGGAATCAGGCGCGGCGGTCTCCGGGGGCGCAGAAGGCAGTAACGGTTCCCTGTTCTGGCCCAGCCATTCTCATTCGTTCATTCGATTGTATTTATCGAGTGCTTTCTGTGTGCGGAGCACTGTGCTAGCGCTCTCACGGTCTCGATCTCGGACCTCTGATCCCCAAGGTCTGGACCGCTTCAAGACGCCAGTGAGGAGAAACGCATCCCAGACGGACGGTTCCCGTCTTCCCAATCTGTTTTTGTAGGGCTCTGGCAAGGGGAAATTAGAGTCATCATCCAGATGGTTTGGGATTTGGCTCGGGGAGTTGTTTTGTTTCGTTTCTAAAGTGTCTGTTTTGGAACTGAATCTCGCTCCCACGTCCCCTCCTCGATTTTTTTTTTTAAATAGTATTTGTTAAATTTTACTATGTGTCAAACACCGTTCTGAGCACTGGGATAGATAGAGGCAGCATGGGGTAGTGGCTAGAACCCAGGCCTGGAAGTCAGAAGGTAATGGATTCTAATCCCAGCTCCACTGTATGTCTGCTGTGTTACCTTGGGCAAGTCACTTTACTTCTCTGGGCCTCAGTTACCTCATCTGTAAAATGGGGATGGAGACTGTGCGCCTCTTGTGGGACAGGGACTGTGTCCAACCCGATTTGCTTATATCCACCTCAGTGTTAGTGCAGTGCTTGGCACAAAGTAAACACTTAAAAAAACCACAATTATTTTAGTTATCGTCATTATTATTATAATATAAGTGAATCGGGTTGGACTCAGTCCCCGTCCTACCTCCAGCTCACAGTCTAAGTAGGAGGGACAACAGGCAAACTGAGGCACAGAGTAGTTAAGCGGCACACAGCGAGTCTTTGATAGCCTCACTGCTATTGTTATTGTCTGTCTCCCCCGATTAGACTGTGCGCCCATCAGAGGGCAAGGACTGTCCCTAGCTGTTACCGATTTGTACATTCCAAGCGCTTAGTACAGTGCTCTGCACATAGTAAGCGCTCAATAAAAACTATTGAATGAATGAATGAGAGAGCTGGGATTAGAACCCAGGTCCTCCGGCTCCCAGGCCCGGGCTCCTTCCACTAAGTCAGCCTGCTTCTCATTAAGCTTGGTCCCACTGGGCGGATGAGGAGAGGTCCATGGTGTGTTCATTCATGCGCTCATTCAGTTATATTTATTAAGCGCTTACTGTGTACACAGCACTGTAATAAGAGAAGCAGCGTGGCTCAGTGGAAAGAGCACGGGCCCTGGAAGCAGGACTCATGAGTTCGAATCCCAGCTCTGCCACTTGTCGGCTGTGTGACTGTGGGCAAGTCACTTAACTTCTCTGTGCCTCAGTTCCCTCATCTGTAAAATGGGGATTAAGACTGTGAGCCCCACGTGGGACAACCTGCTTCCCCTATGTCTACCCAGCGCTTAGAACAGTGCTCGGCACATAGTAAGCGCTTAACAAATACCAACATTATTAATAAGCGCTTGGGAAAGAACAACAATAAGCCGTGACATTCCCTCCCCGCAGTGAGCTCACAGTCTAGAGGGGGAGACTGTTAATGGGGGGCAGGAGGAAAAGGGGTGCCCAGGGACCCTTCCGGAGGATCCCCACTGCCTGGAATCACCAGGTAGGCCCGGTCCCCGTGGGAAGAACACGGCACCCGTAGAGTAGACAACATCGAGGGTCCCACTCCTCTCAGCTAACTGGTTTCTTCTCCGGTGAATAATTCTTATAATAATTATGGTACTTATTAAGGGCGTACTATGGGCCAGGCACTGTACTAAGCACTGGGGTGGATGCAAGTTAATCGACTGGGACGAAGTCCCTGTTCTAAATGGGGCTCACCATCTAAGTAGGAGGGACCAAGATTTAGTCCCCGTTTTACAGGTGAGGGAACTGAGGCACAGAGAATTCATTCATTCATTCATTGGTATCTATTGAGCGCTTACTATGTGCTGAGCACTGTACTAAGCGCTTGGAATGAACAAGTCGGCAACAGATAGAGACGGTCCCTGCCGTTCGACGGGCTTACGGTCTGATCGGGGGAGACGGACGGACGAGAACGATGGCGAGAAATAGAGTCAAGATAAATAGAGTCAAGGAGAAGTGAAGTGACTTTCCCAAGGTCACGCAGGCGGACGAGGGGCGGAGTCAGGATTAGAACCCAGGGTCTTGCTTGACCCACTAGACCATACTGTTTCCAATTTCCATCGATTTCCACCCATTGGTTCAGTGTGTGTGCAGTGACTGGGTGCCTCTGCCTTGTGCAGAAGACCGTACTAAGCGGTCGGGGAAGTCCAGTGGGATTAATAAACCCTTGCGGCGTTTACAATCTAATGGGGAAGGCAGTCAGGGTATTTACAGTTAAGAGGGAGAAGGGTCCAACCTAATTATCTTCTAGCCCCGTTCTTAGGACAGTGCTTGAGGACACCGTAGTTGTTCTCAGAAGAACCCGGCTTCTCATCCCGGCTCTGCCCCATGCCCGCTGTGTTCCTTGGGCAAGTCACTTCACTTCTCTGGGCCTCAGTGACCTCATCTGTAAAATGGGGATTGAGATTGTGAGCCACATGTGGAATACGTTTTGTTCTGTTTCGCTTTGCTCTCTGTCTCCCCCTTTTAGACTGTGAGCCCGTTATTGAGCAGAGATTGTCCCTATCTGTTGCCTAATTGTACATTCCAAGTGCTCAGTACAGTGCTCCGCGCACAGTAAGCGCTCAATAAATACTGTTGAATGAATGAACATGGATCGTGTCTAACCCGATTAGCTTTTATAATAATAATAATCTTGGTATTTGTTAAGCGCTTACTATGTGCAGGGCACTGTTCTGAGCCCCGGGGTAGACACAGGGTAATGAGGTTGTCCCACGTGAGGCTCACAGTCTAAATCCCCATTTTACAGATGAGGTCGCTGAGGCACAGAGAAGTGAAGTGACTTGCCCACAGTCACCCAGCTGACAGGTGGCAGATCCGGGATTCGAACCCATGACCTCTGATTCCCAAACCCACGCTCGTTCCACTGAGCCACCCTGCTTCTCTCATCTGTAGCTTTTATCTACCCCAGCGCTTAGTACGGTGCCTGGCACACAGCGAGCGCGGAACGTGAACTACGTTTTTAAAAAAGGAGCATCGGGGCATCCTGAAACAAATGAACTAATCCTTAAATGGGGATCTCAGCCTCCATGTCCGTTTCCAGTGCTAGGCCTCAAAAATAAAGGTTGCAAGCTGGAGGTGGATGGAGGCTTTATGTGGCCATGGAACCTCCACCTATGTCATGGTGTCATGTTTTCATCTTTCTTTTTTTAATGGTATTTGCTAAGCGCTGGAACGATACGAGCAAATAGGGTTGGGCACAGTCCCTGTCCCACATCGGCCTCACGGTCTTAATCCCCATTTTACAGATGAGGTGATTTAAGGCCCAGAGAAATGAAGTGACTCGCCAAGGTCACACAGCAGACAAGTGACAGAGCCGGATTAAGAAGCCGTGTCCTTCTGACTCCCAGGTCCGTGCTCTCCCACCTAGGGCCGTTCCGCTTCTCACTCTCCCAAGCCCCTGGCACAGTGCTCTGCACACAGGAAGCGTTCAATAAATACCATCGTTGCCGACTTGTTCATTCCAAGCGCTTAGTACGGTGCTCTGCGCATAGTGAGCCCTCAGTAAATCCTATCGAATGAATGAACCATTGAATGAATGCAGGAATAGTTGCTCAACGGTATTCGGAGCCGCTCTAACGTGGTATGGAAGCGGGGCACGGGCTCAAAGCCTCCGGCGGAACATTCGCCTGTGACGCGAGGAACCTCCCGCTGAAAGCGCTCGGTATATCTTGCCTCGTCTCATGCCGGTGAGTCGTTTCCGACCCATAGCGACACTATGGACGCCTCTCTCCCAGAAGGCCCCGCTCTCCATCTGCCATCGTTCCCGGAGTGGATCCACAGAGTTTTCTTGGTAAAAATCCGGAAGTAGTTGACCGTATTCCAAGTGCTTAGTACGGTGCTCTGCACATAGTACTTGGCTCAGTGGAAAGAGCCCGGACCTGGGAGTCAGAGGTCATGGGTTCGAATCCCGGCTCTGCCACTTGTCAGTGGTGGGCAAGTCACTTCACTTCTCTGGGCCTCGGTGACCTCATCTGTCAAAGGGGGATTAAGACTGTGAGCCTCACGTGGGGCCACCTGATGACCCTGTATCTCCCCCAGAGCTTAGAACAGTGCTCGGCACATAGTAAGCGCTTAACAGATACCAACATCATAATAGTAAGCGCTCAATAAATACTTTTGAACGAATTACCGCCTTCCAGGCAGTAAACTCGAGTCTCTGCCCTCGACTCTCTCCCGGGCCGCTGCTCCCCGCCATGGGTGAGTTTTTGACTTGTAGTAGGAATGGAACGGACAGGCCTCTACTTGACTCTCCCTCCTGTAGTCGAGACTGGTAGAGGACTGGAAACCCTCCAGGTGCCACCCTGAGAGGGAACCTCAATAGATACTCCACTGATTTATTGAATCCAGTCACGTTCTGATCAGCGATATTTACCCAGCAGTGCCTGCACTGTACCGTGTATAATTGTACATTCCAAGCGCTTAGTACGGTGCTCTGCACACAGTATGCGCTCAATAAATACGACTGAGTGAATGAACGCGTGCAGATTACCCTAGTAAGACTAGAGAGAAGACTAGATCTTGAAGACACAGTCCCTGCCCATGAGGATCTTACGATCCAACGGGGGGCCAAAAAACCCTGGAGTGCATTTTTGGGGTTTTTTATTTTATTTTTTTATGGCATCATTAAGCGCTTATTATGTGCCAAGCACTGTACAAAGCACCAGGGTGGATACAAGCTTATCCAACTGGACACAGTCCCTGTCCCACGTGGGGCTCCCAGTTTTAATCCCTGTTGTACAGACGAAGGAACGAAAGCCCAGAGAAGTGAAGGGCTTTGTCCGAGGTCACGCAGCAGAGCCGGGATTAGAACCCAGGTCCTTCTGACTCCCAGGCCCGGGCTCTATCCACTAGGCCACGCCGCCTCCCTGATATCGAATCCCCAGACCTCCCCGAAGCGATCCTCCCGCACAGGGCGCCGGCGGGATCCAGGGAGACGTCGCCGGGGAAACTTCAGAGGGAAGAAACTTCAGAAAGGGGGTGGAGTTGGTTCCAGCAGCTCGCTTTCTCATCCGCCCCCGAGTTCTGCTCGTGGGGAAGATCGTTTCCGGCATCTTCCTCGAAGAGGACACTGAGAAAAATCAGTCCGTCCCACCACTTACTTGTTCAGAAATGTTTATTAAATCAGTTGTGTGTATTCTATTTGTTTGGGCTTTACAAATCTCTAATCGAATCCAGGTTTTATTATCCCCTTTAGGGGTAACAACGCAACCGCCGCCAGACAGCTTGAGAAACAGTGCGCCAGTCATCGTGGTTTGCCCGTTAAATGAGCAGAAATCGTCTTGGCATTACAGTCTGTCCGTCTTTTAAGGCCATAAATCAATCGATCGAGCGTACTTAGTGAGCGCTTACTGTGTGCAGCACGCTGCACTAAGCGCTTGCGAGAGTGCAGGATAACAGAGTTGGCAGATACGTTCCCTTTCCACAATTAGCTGGTGTTGTAAAGGGAAATAACTCTCTAAGCCCTCTTTTCCCCATCTTCCTCTCTCTTCGGATTCCTCCGGGCACTTGGGATCTGTGACCTTTAGGCATTTGATAATCGCCCCACCCTCAGCCCCATAGCACTTATGTACATTTCTATCAATTATATTTGTATTAATTCCCGTCCCCCTCTCTACACTGTATGCTCATCGTGGTCGGGCAACGTATCTATCAACGCTGTTGTATCGTCCGCTCCCGGTGCTTAGTACAGTGCTCCGCACGTAGTGAGCACTCAGTGAGAAGCAGCGTGGCCCAGTGGAAAGAGCCCAGGCCTGGGAATCAGAGGACTGGGTTCTAATCTCGGCTCTGCCACTTGTCTGCTGTGTGACCTTGGGAAAGCCGCTTAACTTCTCTGGGCCTCTGTCACCTCATCTGTAAAATGGGGAATATTCATTCAGTAGTATTTATTGGGCGCTTACTATGTGCAGAGCACTGTACTAAGCGCTTGGACTGTACAATTCGGCAACAGGGATTAAGAGAAGCAGCGTGGCTCAGTGGAAAGAGCCCGGGCTTGGGAGTCGGAGGTCATGAGTTCTATTCCCAGCTCTGCCACTTGTCAGCTGTGTGACTGTGGACAAGTCACTTCACTTCTCTGTGCCTCAGTTCCCTCATCTGTAAAATGGGAATTAACTGTGAGCCTCACGTGGGACAACCCGATGACCCTGTATCTACCCCGGCGCTTAGAACAGTGCTCTGCACATAGTAAGCGTTTAACGAATGCCAACATTATTATTAAGGATGTGAGCCTCATGTGGGACAACCCGATTACTTTGTATCTACTCCAGCGCTTAGAACAGTGCTCGGCACATAGTAAGCACCTAACAAATACCGAAATTATTATTATAATTATTGGATGAGCTACCCGAGGTAGAAAGAAGCGAAGTGACTTGCCCAGAGTCACACAGCAGACAAGTGGCGGAGCCGGGATTAGAAACCAGGCCTCTGTGACTCCCGGGCCCGTACTTTAGCCGCTAGGCCTCGAGGTCCCGGATCCCTGTCCTCCTGAAGTGGACATATTAGAGGACGCGGGGCGGCGACCTCGAAACGAGGGCGCCGCGCTTTTGAAGGATGGCAGGAAGGAGGAGACCCGGGCTACTCTCTGAGAAAGTTTTGCGAGTTTTCGTCACAGTTCAGTTCATTAGTTATGCGTCGCTGAGCAGGATCCTCGGGGCGATGAAATGTGCCGTAGGAGTTGAGATGATTCCCCAGGAGAAACGCACCCGCTGCCCAGAAAGATCAGCCTGTTTATTCCCACTGACCTACTTAGTCACCGGTAGGACTCCCCGCCTAAAGTTTAAGCATCTTTAGGGTAGGGGGCCATGCTGCGTACCCAGGAGATTTTAAGCTCCTTGAAGGCAGGGATTCTGTCTGCTATTGTCCTCTCCCAGGCACTCGGTACAGTGTTCTTCACACAGTAGACTGGAAGCTCTCTGAGGCCGGGATGGCACCTACTCTTGTCCGTTTCCAAGTGCTCAGTACAGTGCTCTGTACATGTAAACTGTGAGCTCCTTGAGGGCAGAGATTGGGTCTACTAAATATTGCACTCGACCGACTGCTCAGTACAGTCCTTTGCCCACAGTAGGCTTCTCGTGGGCAAGGATGGTGTCTACCTTGGTTACTCTACTCTCCCAAGTGTTTATTATTCATTATTTCGTTGTCGTATTTATTGAGCACTTACTGTGTGCAGAGCACTGTTCTAAGCGCTTGGGAGAGCGTAATGTAACAATAAACAGACATGTTCCCTACCCCCCAGGAGCTTTTGTTTGTATTAAAGTATGTCTCCCGCTCTGGACTGTAAATCTGTCATGACAGGGAATGTATCTACCACCTCTGTTGTACTCTCCCAGGTGCCTAGTACAGTGTTCTACACAAAGTAAGCGTTCAGTAAATAGCACAGATTGACATATGACCGTGCTCTGAACCCAGTAATAATGACGTCGGTATTTGTTAAGCGCTTACTATGTGCCGAGCACTGTTCTAAGCGCTGGGATAGATACAAGGTAATCGGGTTGTCCCACATGAGGCTCACAGTCTTAATCCCCATTTTACAGATGAGGGAATTGGGGCAACGAGAAGTTAAGTTCATTCATTCATTCAATAGTATTTACTGAGCGCTTACTATGTGCAGAGCACTGTACTAAGCGCTTGGGATGAACAAGTCGGCAACAGATAGAGACAGTCCCTGCCGTTTGACGGGCTTACGGTCTAATCGGGGGAGACGGACAGACGAGAACAATGGCGATAAACAGCGTCAAGGGGAAGAACATCTCGTAAAAACAATGGCAACTAAATAGAATCAAGGCGATGTACAATTCATTAACAAAATAAATAGGGTAACGAAAATATATACAGTTGAGCGGACGAATACGGTGCGGTGGGGATGGGAAGGGAGAGGTGGAGGAGCAGAGGGAAAAGGGGAAAAAGAGGGTTTAGCTGCGGAGAGGTAAAGGGGGGGATGGCAGAGGGAGTAGAGGGGGACGAGGAGCTCAGTCTGGGAACGCCTCTCGGAGGAGGTGAGTTTTAAGTAGGGTTTTGAAGAGGGAAAGAGAATCAGTTTGGCGGAGGTGAGGAGGGAGGGCGTTCCGGGACCGCGGGAGGACGTGACCCGGGGGTCGGCGGCGGGACGGGCGAGACCGAGGGACGGTGAGGAGGTGGGCGGCGGAGGAGCGGAGCGTGCGGGGTGGGCGGTAGAAAGAGAGAAGGGAGGAGAGGTAGGAAGGGGCAAGGTGACGGAGAGCCTCGAAGCCTAGAGTGAGGAGTTTTTGTTTGGAGCGGAGGTCGATAGGCAACCACTGGAGTTGTTTAAGAAGGGGAGTGACATGCCCAGATCGTTTCTGCAGGAAGATGAGCCGGGCAGCGGAGTGAAGAATAGACCGGAGCGGGGCGAGAGAGGAGGAAGGGAGGTCAGAGAGAAGGCTGACACGGTAGTCTAGCCGGGATATAACGAGAGCCCGTAACAGTAAGGTAGCCATTTGGGTGGAGAGGAAAGGGCGCATCTCGGTGATATTGTAGAGGTGAAACCGGCAGGTCTCGGTAACAGATAGGATGCATGGGGTGAACGAGAGAGACGAGTCAAGGATGACACCGAGATTGCGGGCCCGAGAGACGGGAAGGACCGTCGTGCTATCCACGGTGATAGAGAAGTCTGGGAGAGGACCGGGTTTGGGAGGGAAGATGAGGAGCTCGGTCTCGCTCACGTTGAGTTTTAGTTGGCGGGCCGACATCCAGGTGGAGACGTCCTGGAGGCGGGAGGAGATGCGAGCCTGAAGGGAGGGGGAGAGGACAGGGGCGGAGATGTAGAGGACAGGGGCGGAGAAGTTAAGTGACTCGCCCAAAGTCACACAGCTGACAAGTGGCGGAGCCGGGATTAGAACCCATGACCTCTGACTCCTAAGCCCGTGCTCTTTCCACTGAGCCACGCTGCAGAGTATACTTGGAAATGCCTATCAGGGCAAACTGGGACCAACTTAATCCTTTCTTGTGGCTTCTAATCGCCACGTGGGACAACCTGATCACCTCGTATCCCCCCCACAGTGCTTAGAACGATGCTTTGCACATAGTAAGCGGTTAACAAATACTAGCATTATTATTATCGTTATTATTACGGCTATTCTCAGCCTTCAGCTTGTCAATTTTACGCTCTCCAGGAAGCAAGGCCCTATGAAGATCTGAGGTGGCGGGGGGGGATCTCCTTTCTGGGCGAAGGGCAGTGGCACTCTGGATAAAGATTCCTGTTTTCCTGGGAAAGGCATGTTTCCGGAAAGGGGAGGAAATTGCCACGTACTGACCTCATGCTCCTGTGTTTCTCAGCTGTGGAAGACCTTTTAGCCAAGGCAACACTACGGACGCGCAGTTGGAGAGGAACACTTCAGGGATTTCTTCCCCGGGCAGGACAGGTGAGTCCCGGGAGGGCGTGAGGGGTTTGGAGTCAGCCCGGAAGGGCTAGTTGGTGGCCAACGGAGATCCACGAGACGAGGAGAGCAGGCCTCCGTGGCCAGGATTTCTCGGGGCCACTCCGAGGGGCAAACTGCCGTGAAAGAGAAGGAGCGTGGATTAGTGGAAAGAGCACGGGCCATGAGTTCTCATCTTGGCTCCAACACTTGTCTGCTGTGTGACCTTGGTCAAAACACTTTTCTGTGCCTCAGTTACCTCATCTGTAAAAGTGGGATTAAAAGAATGAGCCTCACGTGAGACAACCTGATTGCCCTATATCGACCCCAGCACGTAGAATAATGCTTGGCACGTAGTAAACGCTTAAAAAATAAAATTGTTATTATCATTATTATGAAAGAAGCAGCACGGCCTAGTGGATAGAGCACGGGCCTGAGAATCAGAAGGACCTGGCTTCTAATCTCAGCTCTCCCACTTGTCTGCCGGGTGACCTTGGGCAAAACACTTCGATAACGTTGGTATTTGTTAAGCGCTTACTATGTGCCGAGCACTGTTCTAAGCACTGGGGTAGACGCGGGAATCAGGTTGTCCCACGTGGGGCTCACAGTCTTAATCCCCATTTTACAGATGAGGTAACTGAGGCACCGAGAAGTGAAGTGACTTGCCCATAGTCACACAAGCTGACAAGCGGCCGAGCCGGGATTTGAACCCGTGACCTCTGACTCCAAAGCCCGTGCTCTTTCCACTGAGCCACGCTGCTTCTCTGGGCCTCAGTTCCCGCATCTGTAAAATAATAATAATAATAATGTTGGTATTTGTTAAGCGCTTACTATGTGCAGAGCACCGGGGTAGATACAGGGTAATCAGGTTGTCCCACCTGAGGCTCATTCTTTTAATCCCACTTTTACAGATGAGGTAACTGAGGCACAGAGAAGTTAAGTGACCTGGCCACAGTCACCCAGCTGACAAGAGGCAGAGCTGGGATTCGAACCCATGACCTCGGACTCCCAAGCCCGGGCTCCTTCCACTGAGCCACGCTACTTCCCAATAGGGATATAAAATAGGGATTAAGACTGCGAGCCCCATGTGGGACATGCACTGTGTCCAATCTGATCAACTTGTATCTACCCCAGCGCTTAGAACAGTGCTTGACCCGAGTAGGCGCTTAAGAATAATAATAATAAGGTTGGTATCTGTTAAGCGCTTACTATGTGCCGAGCACTGTTCTAAGCGCTGGGGTAGACACAGGGGAATCAGGTTGGCCCACGTGGGGGTCACAGTCTTAATCCCCACTTTACAGATGAGGTCACTGAGGCACCGAGAAGTTAAGTGACTTGCCCAAAGTCACACAGCTGACAGGTGGCCGAGCCGGGATTCGAGAAGCGGCATGGTTTAGTGGAAAGAGCACGGGCTTGGGAGTCAGAGGTCGCGGGTTTTAATCCCACCTTAGACACCTTTCTGCTGTGTGACCTTGAGCAAGCCACTTCTCTGGGCCTCAGTTCCCTCATCTGTAAAATGGGAATTAAGACTGTGAGCCCTATGTGGGAAAACCTGCTTACCTTATATCTACCTCAGTGCTTAGAACATTGCTTGGCACATAGTAAGCGCTTAAGAAATACCATTATTCTTCTTAGATTAAGACTGTGAGTCTTATGTGGGAAAACCTGCTTACCTTGTCTACCCCAGTGCTTGGAACATTGCTTGGCACCTAGTAAGCGCTTAAAAATACCGTTCTTCTTCTTCTTATTCATTAAGTACCATAAAAAATAAAAGTAGGGAACATCTCCAAAGTGCCCTGGGGGAGGAGGCAGACAGGGGACACTGAGGAGAAACCGAGGCCTGTTGGGATCGAATTCCTTCCTACTGTCCTCTCACGGGCTGGGGGCGAGGAACCTGGGGAGTAAGGAGGGACAGAGGCAGGCTTCTCTTCTCTGCTCGGCCTCCTTCCCGTTGGATTGGAACTCGGTGCAGAAAGAACCACTTTGCTCTCCCGAACTCCAACCGGTCTCCACGCCCCCCAGTCCGATTTTGGAAGTTTTTCAGCTCGTAGAATGGAAACTCCACGTGCCACGGGGTAATGATCACCTCACTGCACGTGTGCGAGTGCATATATCAGAGAAGCAGCGTGGCTCAGTGGAAGGAGCCCGGGCTTGGGAGTCGGAGGTCGTGGGTGCAAATCCCGGCCCAGCCACTTGTCAGCTGTGTGATTTTGGGCAAGTCACTTAACCTCTCGGGGCCTCGGTTACGCCATCTGTAAAATGGGAATTAAGACTCTGAGCCCCACGTGGGACAACTTGATCACCTTGTATCCTCCCCGGTGCTTGGAACGGTGCTTTGCACATATAGTAAGTGCTTAAATGCCATCATTATTATTATTATTGTTATATCATATGCACATGTGCAAAGGTATTTAAATGTTTACACACACGACCATGAAAGGCTATGCAGGCACACTCTTTTATGGCATTTGCTAAAAGTTTACTATGTGCCGGGCTCTGTATTAGACCGCAAATTCATTGCGGGCAGGGAATGTGTCGGTTATAGTGTTATAGCGTACTCTCCCAGACGTTTATTAAAGCGGGAAGCAGAGCGGCTCAATGGACTGAGCCCCGGCTTGGGAGTTAGAGGGCGTGGGTTCCAATTCCGACACCGCCACTCGTCGGCTGTGTGACTTTGGGCAAGTCACTTAACCTCTCTGCGCCTCAGTTACCTCATCTGTAAAATGGGGATGAAGACTGTGAGCCCCACGTAGGGCAACCTGATCACCTAGTATCCCCCCCCAGCGCTTAGAACAGTGCTTGTCACATAGTAAGCACTTAATAAGCACCAAAAAAACCAAATGCTTCATAGCTTAATCCAGAGTTCTGCACACAGTAAGTGCACGATAAATACTGAATGACTACTAAGTGCCGGGATATATACAAGGTAATCGGGTTGGACACAG
The DNA here is from genome assembly GCF_004115215.2 of Ornithorhynchus anatinus. NCBI lineage: Eukaryota > Metazoa > Chordata > Mammalia > Monotremata > Ornithorhynchidae > Ornithorhynchus > Ornithorhynchus anatinus. The sequence continues at coordinate 169,580,495 of NC_041729.1, forward strand.
TGACTGTCCCACATGGGGCTCCCAGGCTTAATCCCCATTTTACAGATGAGGGAACTGAGGCACCGAGAAGTGAAGTGACTTGCCCGAGGTCGCACAGCAGACAAGTGGCTGAGACAGGATTAGGAGCCAGGTCCTTCTGACTCCCAGGCCCGTGCCCTAACCACTAGGCCATGCTGCTTCTCTGTGGGCATGTCTGTCTCATATTGTCCTGGTCCCAGAATCCGAGGTCCAGCTTCAGGTGAGCGGGCACTCCCTGATGCGCAGAATTTTCCTCTGCCGTCCGTCACTCTGTTCTCTGGAGTTTTCCGCGGAGGGAAGTGCCGTGGCCGGCCCCGGACGGGAGCTTGTCCGCTGCGGCCTAGGCCCTGGTCCTGCTCCTTGAGCCTGCACCCTGAGCCTGACCGCGTTTTTATAGAGAAGCAGCGTGGCTCAGTGGAAAGAGCACGGGTTCAGGAGTCAGAGGTCATGAGTTCTAATCCCAGCTCCGCCACTAGTCAGCCGTTTGACTTTGGGCAAGTCACTTAACTTCTCCGGGCCTCAGTTCCCTCGTCTGTAAAATGGGGATGAAGACTGTGAGCCTCACGTGGGACCACCTGATTACCCTGTACCTACCCCAGCGCTTAGAACGGTGCTCGGCACATGGTAAGCGCTTAACAGATGCCAACATTATTATTATTACACAAAAGTCTATGGTCAGGGAAATTTCCTCACTTTTTCAGCCAGGGCCCTGGTGGGAGCCACCTTCTCCAAGGGGACCGGTTGCGGGGACGGCCAACGTAGCTCCCAGCTGCCCAAGTCCCGGGATTCCAGAGCGGCAGTCATTCATTCATTCATTCAATGGTATTTATTGAGCGCTTACTAGGTGCAGAGCACTGTACTAAGCGCTTGGAATGGACAAATCGGCAACAGATAGAGACGGTCCCTGCCCTCTGACGGGCTCACGGTCTAATCGGGGGAGACGGACAGACAAGGACAATGGCGATAAATAGAGTCAAGGGGAAGAACAGCTCATTAAAACAGTGGCAAATAAATAGAAGCAGGGTGATGTACATCTCATTAAACAAAATAAATAGGGTGATGAAGATATGTACAGTCTAACAAGGTCTCACGTCCCGCCCCCGGTGTGAGGGAGCAGCCAGTCGGGGGCCTCGACGTCTGCTCCTAAAGTTAATATCCTTGGCTTCGTCTCCTGAGCCTGCCGCCCCAGGCTACCACCGAGGTGGAATCAAACACGGCCGCCCCGGGTGCCATCCAACAAGGCCCTCCCCGTTGACATCCAACGTGGCCACCTTTGGTGGAATCCTTTTTGGGGGGAGTTGTCCCAGCTGACGTCCAACATGGCCGCCCTCAGGGAGCTCTAACACGACCGTCCCTGGAACTCTGGGGAAGCTGTGGGCTCGTTTAAAGAGATAAAGGTCTTTGTATAGCACTTACTACGTGCCAAGCCCTGTGTGAGCAGCCGGGCAGGTCCAAGATAATCAGATTAGAAAATGGCTCTGTCCCACTCGGGACTCACGGTCTAATCGCAGCGTGGCTCAGTGAAAAGAGCCCGGGCTTGGGAGCCTGAGATCGTGGGTTCTAATCCCGGCTCCGCCACTAATCGGCCGTGTGACTTTGGGCCAGTCACTTCACTTCCCCGTGCCTCAGTTCCCTCATCCTTAAAATGGGGATGAGGTCTGTGAGCCCCACGTGGGACATCCTGATGACCTTGTATCTCCCCAAGAGCTTAGAAGAGTGCTTGGCCCACAGTAAGCACTTAACAGATACCATCATCAGTAATGGGTCAATCAGGGATTAGCATTTCTTGAGCATCAGTTACGCCTTCCACCGGCAGCTGAATTTGTAGGCCCAAGACCCATCTTCAGGAAGGAAGAAAGATAGACAGCAGGGACTTGGATCAGGTTTCTCATCCCCATTTTATAGGTGAGGAAACTGAGGCCAGAGAGCCTTACTTACCTGCTCTAGGTCCCCCCCAGTAGGCCAGTGTCAGAGCCTGGTTCTCCCGATTCCCAGTCCCCTGTTCTTTCCGGAGAAGGACTAGTGTGGCCTAGGGTTCTAATCCCGCCTCTGCCACTTGTCAGCTGCGTGACGCTGGGCAAGTCACTTAACTTCTCTGTGCTTCAGTTACCTCATCTGTAAAATGGGGATGAGGCCTGTGAGCCCCACGTGGGACAATCTGATTACCTTGCATCTACCCCAGCACTTAGAACAGTGCTTGGCACCTAATAAGCGCTTAACAAATGCCATTATTATTATTATTTTGGTGGAAAGAGCATGGACCTAAAAGTCAGAACAGCTGGGTTACCTTGCCAGCTCCACCACTCGTCTGCCCTGGGACCTTGGGCAAATCACTTAATAAGAATAATAATGATAATTATGGCATTTGTCAAGTGCCTACTGTGTGCCAGGCACTGTACAGGCACTCAAGTGGATTCGAGCAAATTCAGTTGGACACAGTCCCTGTCCCACATGGGGCTCACAGCCTCGGTCCCCGTGTTACAGATGAGGTCACTGAGGCACAGAGGAGTGAAGTGACTTGTCCAAGGACACACAGGAGAGAAGTGACGGTGCAGGGATTAGAAGCTAAGGCCTTCTAACCACAGGCTCGTGCTCTCTCCGCTAAGCTATGCTGCTCTCTTTGCTCAGTCCCCTCATCTGCAAAATGGGGATTCGGAACCTGTTTTCTCTCCTTCTTACCGAGTGAACCCCCTGTGGGACCTGATTATCTTGTATCTTCCCTAGTGCTTGGCACATAGTAAGCCCTTAACAGATACCGCTATTATTATTCTAAGCAGCGTGGCCTAGCGGATGGGGCACGGGACTGGGAGTTAGAAGGTGATGGGTTCTAATCCCTGCTCTGCCGTCTGTCTGCTGTGTGACCTTGGGCGAATCACTTCACTTCTCTGGGCCTCAGTGACCTCATCTGTAAAATGAGAATCAAGACTGTGAGCCCCATGTGGGACAGGGGCTGTTTCCAAATTAATTAGCTTGTATCTACCCCAGCGCTTAGAATTGCGCCTGGAACGTGGTGCTTAACAAATGCTATAACAAAAAATACAAGGATTTATTTTCAGTGGTACTTGCTAAGTGCCTGGCATACATAGCGCTGGAGTCAATACAAGGTTAATACAGTGCCTCCAGCGCTTAGTACAGTGCCTGGCACATAGTGCTTAAGCACTATGCTCATGGGCAAGTCACTTCACTTCTCTGTGCCTCAGTTACCTCATCTGTAAAATGGGGATTAACTGTGAGCCTCACGTGGGACAACCTGATGACCCTGTATCTACCCCAGCGCTTAGAACGGTGCTCGGCACGTAGTAAGCGCTTAACAGATACCAACATTATTAATACAATCTTTATTATTATAATCAGGTTGGACTAAGGGCCCTGTGCCACATGAGGCTAACAGTTTAAGTAGGAGGGAGTTGGATTTAATCCCCATTTCACATATGAGGAAACTGAGGCCTAGAGAATGGAAAGGAGTGGCCCGGGGTCACCCAGCGAACAAGTGGCCGAGATGGGATTAGAATCCAGGTCCTCTGCCATTTTAGCTTCAGTTTCCAGCCGAAGTCATTAGACGGCCAACCGCGTGTGCTCATTTGTTGGGAGTGGATAAGACAACACAGAGAGGGTCGTGTGAGGCAGCCTGGTCTGGTGGAACGAGCCAAGGGCCTGGAATTCGGTAGACCTGGCTTCCCATCCCGGCTCCTCCGCTTGGGCAAGTCGCTTAACTGATCCAACAGTCAGTCGTATTTATGGTAATAATGGCGGTATTTGTTAAGCGCTTACTATGGGCAGAGCACTGTTCTAAGCGCTGGGGTAGACACAAGGGAATCGGGTCGTCCCACGAGGGGCTCACAAGTCTTAATCCCCATTTTACAGATGAGGTAACCGAGGCCCAGAGAAGTGAAGTGACTTGCCCACAGTCACACAGCTGACAAGTGGTGGAGCAGGGATTCGAACCCATGACCTCGGACTCCAAAGCCTGTGCTCTTTCCACTGAGCCACGCTGCTTCTCCAGCGTTTATGGAATGCTTACCGTGTGCAGAGCACTGTACTAAAAGTGTGGGAGAGGACAATATAACATCGTCCTCACATCGAGCTGACAGTCTAACCTCTCTGAGCCTCGGCCTCCTTTATTGTAAAATGGGCATTCAATTCCTGTTGTTCTTCCCCTGTGAGCCCCATATCGAACATATGTGCAGCACAGCCTAATGAATAGAGTACAGGCCCGGGAGTCAGAAGGACCTGGATTCGAATCCCAGCTCCACCGCATGTCTGCTGGGTGACCTTGGTCAAGTTATTACATTTCTCTGGGCCTCAGTTACCTAATCCCCCTAAAATGGGGATTAAGACCGTGAGCCCCGTGTGGGACGGGGACGGTGTCCAGCTTGATTAGCTTGTATCTACCCCAGTACTTAGAGCAGTGTTTGACACATAGTAAACCCCAAATACCTCAATTATTATTATTACTGATCATCTTGCATCTACCCCAGGCCTTAGCACAGTGCTTAGCCCAAAGCAAGTTTTCCATAAATACCGTCGAGATGATTATTCTGGGAAATGGAGAATCGGGCAGTCTCACTCAGGAACCAAAGTGTCAAGGCGTTCCATGCCCCTTTCCCAGGTTTCTGCCCGTAGAATTTTCCTCGGGCGTAATTTGGGCTCCTGGTGCATGAGTGCAAGAGCAGTGGTGACTTTGTCGATTATGAAGGACACCTCTCTCCAGGTAGGAATATAAGGGCAATGGTTGCTCACAGCACTCATCTCCCCCTCCCCGTCCTAATAATGAGAATAACTGTTTCATTTATTAAGCACTTACTATGTGCCGAGCACTGTACCAAGCACTGGGACTGAGCCAAGTTATTCAGGCTAGACACAGTCGCTGTCCCCCATGGGGCTCACGGTCTCAGAGGAAGGGAGAACGGGTTTTGAATCCCCATTTTACATAAGGTACCTGAGGCCCAGAAAAGTGAAATGACTCACCCTAGGTCCCCCAGCAGGTAAATGGCAGAGCCGGGATTAGAACCCGGGTCCTCTGCTCTTTCCAGAAGCCATGCTGCCTCTTAGCCTGTTCCTGCAGAACCTGCACCCCATCTGTAATAATAATAATAGCAATAATGATGGTATCTGTTAAGCTCTTACTAGGTGTCACACACTGTTCTAAACACCGGGGAAGATACAACGTAATCAGGTTGTCCCACGTGGGCCTCACAGTCTTAATCCCCATTTTACAGATGAGATGACTGGGCACGGAGATGTTAAGCGGCTTGCTCAAGGTCACACAGCAGACAAGTGGGGGAGTCGGGATTAGAACCCACTTCCTCTGGCTCCCAAATCTGTGCTCTTGCCACTGAGCCACGCTGATTCTCTCCATAGCCAGCCTAACCCTGTGTCTCTAGTATATCTGTAATTTATTTTTGTATATTAATGTCTGCCGCTCAATCAACTTGCCCCCACCTACCTCACCTCCCTACTCTCCTATTCCACCCCAGCCCGCACACTTGGTTCCGCTAATGCCAACCTTCTCACTGGGCCTCCATCTCGTCATTCTGGCCACCAACCTCTCACCCACCTCCTTCTGGCCTGGAACGTCCTCCCCCCTCATATCAGATGGACAATTTCTTCCCCACTTCGAAGCTGAAGGCCCATCTCCTCCAAGAGGCCTTCGCTGACGACTAAACGCCCCCATATCCCCTTTTTGCATCCCCTTAATCTGCTCCCTTTATTCATTCCCCCCTCCCGGCCCCATAGCGCTTATGCCCAGATCTGTCATTTATTGAGTTCTATTAATGTCCGACACCCCTCTAGACTGTAAGCTCACTGGGAATGTATCTGTTTTATTGCTCCGCTGTAGCCTCCCAAGTGTTTATACGGTGCTCTGCACACAGTAAGCTCTCAACAGATGGGGTTGACTGACTGACCGTAAATTTGACGTGGGCTGGGATCGGGTCTCTTATATCGTTCTGTTGTTCTCACCCAAGCGCTGAGCACAGTACTCCCTACACAGTAAGTGCTCAGTAAATACCATCGACTGACTGGCTGACTGACTAAACCGCCCGGCCGCTGTCCATTGCAGATGACGCAGCGCAAGTGACCTCGGACTACGAAACCAACAACAGCGACAGCAGCGACATCGTCCAGAACGAGGACGAGGTGGAGGCCTCCAAAGAGCCGCTGAGAAAGGGGTCGCCCTGCAGCCCCTACGCCCCCGAGGCCGTCATCTTCGTGGTAACTGCGGCCCTCTCCCCCTACCCCGCGCTACCTCCGCCCGAGACCCCAGGATTTCCTCTGGGCCCATCCAACACGGCGGCCGTCGGGCGGACGCGTTCTGTCGCGCCCGTCTCTGCCCGGGTTCCATCCCCGTCCGCTCCATTGCCGGTTCCGTTTGGCCCAGTGTACGCACCCCACTAACGATAAGAATAATAGCAATTATTAATCATGGTATTTGTTAAGCACTTACTATGCGCCAAACACTTTTCTCACCGCTGGGTGAAATACAAGGTAATCAGGGTGTCCCACAGAGGTCCCACAGTCTTGATCCCCCATTTTACAGATTAGGGTAAACGAGGCACAGAGAAGTGAAGTGACTTGCCCGAGGTCATATAGCAGACCACTGGCGGAGCCGGAATTAGAACCCAGGTCCTCTGACTCCCAGGCCCGGGCTCTAGCCCCTAGGCCTCACTGGGGTAGACACAAGATCATCAAGCCGCATATAGAGCTCACGGTCTTACTCCCCAATTTACCGATGAAGTAACTGAGGCAGAGAGAAGTGAGGTGAGTTGCCCAAAGTCATATGGCAGACTAGTGGCGGAGCCAGGATTAGAACCCAGGTCCTCTGACTCCCAGGCCCGGGCCCTTTCCGGTAGGCCATGCTACTTCTCTAGGCCAGCGAGTGGTTTCTGGAAGCTGCCTCGGTGGGCCAGCTGTGCTTGGGGTCCGTCCACGTGGGCAGCTGAAATCCCCTCCCAGCCTCCGACCCCCCATCCTGGCCGCCCTCACCGCTCCCCTCATCTGGACCGACGGCTCCCTCCGAATTCCTCCCTAAACGTGGGAGCCTCAAGCCAGACCTGATCATCTGATATTTACTCCAGTGCTTAGTACAATTATTATTGTTATTATTACAATTCTTATGATCACTATTATTGTCTTTAGTAGTAGTAATAACAATGATTAACAATCCAAACTCACCTGGGAATCAAACACAAAGGGAGTTGACAGGAAGGGCCAGATGGATGGCCCAATAAATCAATCTTTGAGACTCTGACCCCGTTGTTGGGCAGTGATTGTCTCTATCTGTCGCCGAATTGTACATTTCAAACACTTAGTACAGTGCTCTGCACACAGTAGCCACTCAACAAATACGATTGAATGAATGAAACATATTTCATTCATTCATTCAGTCGTATTTGTCGAGCGCTTACTGTGCGCACAGCACTGTACTGAGTGCTCGGGAGAGTACAGTATAACAACAAGCAGTGGAAAGAGCCCGGATTTGGGAGTCAGAGGTCATGGGTTCTAATCCCGGCTCTGCCACTTGTCTGCTGTGGGACCTTGAGCAAGTCACTTCACTTCTCTGTGCCTCAGTTCCCTCATCTGTAAAATGGGGATTAAGACTGTGAGCCTCATGAGGGCAACCTGATTACCTTGTATTTACACCAACGCTTAGAACAGTTTTAGACACTCTTAGACAGTGAGCCCGTTGTTGGGCAGGGATTGTCTCTATCTGTTGCCAAATTGAACAATGCAAGCGCTTAGTACAGTGCTGTGCACACAGTAAGTGCTCAATAAATATGACTGAATGAATGAACAGTGCTTGGCACATACCATCGTTATTATTCCCTGCCCACAATGAGCTCACAGTCTAGAAGGAGAGACAGACATTAATATCCCCCGATTAGGCTGTGAGCCCGTCTTTGGGCAGGGATGGTCTCTATCTGTTGCCGATCTGTCCATTCCAAGTGCTTAGTACAGTGCTCTGCACATAGTAAGCGCTCAGTAAATAGTATTGAGTGAATGAATCAATCAGTAAATATATATATAAATAAATATGTAAATTACAGATACGTACAGATATATTCATAGGTGCTGTGGGGAAGGGAGGGTTGAAGAATGAAGGAGCAAGTAAGAGCGGAGCAGAAGGGAGTGGGAGAAGAGAAGAGGAGGGTGCAGTCGGGGACAGCGTGGCTCAGTGGAAAGAGCACGGGCTTTGGAGTCAGGGGTCTTGGGTTTGAATCCCTGCTCTGCCACTTGTCAGCTGTGTGACTGTGGGCAAGTCACTTCACTTCTCTGTGCCTCAGTTACCTCATCTGTAAAATGGGGATTAAGACTGTGAGCCCCACGTGGGACAACCTGATTCCCCTGCGTCTACCCCAGCGCTTAGAACAGTGCTCTGCACATAGTAAGCGCCTAACAAATACCAACATTATTATTATAAGGCTTCTTGGAGGAGATGTGCTTTCAATAACGTTTTGAAGTGGGGAAGAGCGATTATCTGTTTGATATTGAGTCGTTACCGTGTGCAGAGCACTGTACTAAGCACTTGAAAGAGTATTTAATAGAGTTAGTTGACACATTCCCTGCCCACAGTGAGTTTACAGTTTAGAGGGGGTGCTTACATTCTAGAGGGGAAAAGTCTTTTGGGCCCGCTGCCTGCTTTCGCCTAATCCCATTCTGATTTCTCTTTGGTCCCGGGCAGGTAGGACAGTGCTTATTTTCATGGCTACTCTAAGATCCATTCACGGGGTCTTAGCCGAAGAAGAGGGTCCCCCATCTCGGCACTCCGGAAAGCTTTGTAATAAATGGTCGGAATGTCGCACTCCGCCCTCAAAGAGATGACCTCTGGCCTGTGGGAATGATCTTTCACGGGGTCACGTGGACGGCATATTTCCACGTTCATAGCATGTCGATTGAGAATTGACAGGTGTATGATCTAGTTTAGTACTTTTTTGCGGTATTGGTTAAGTGCTTATTATGTGCCAGGCACCGTTCTAAGCGCTGGGGTAGAGACAAATTAATCAGGGTGGACGCAGTCCTTGTCCCATGTCGGTCTCACGGTCTTCATCCCCATTTTACAGATGAGGGAACTGAGGCAGAGAGAAGTGAAGTGACTCGTACAGGGTCACTCAGGAGACAGGTGGAGGAGCTGGGATTAGAACCCAGGTCCTCTGACTCCCAGGCTCAGGCTCTTTCCTCCAGGCCACACTGCTTCTTAGGCTGTATCTTCCAACACCAGATAGACACCCGACATTGAAGAACCTTCCCTAATCCCCCAACGATGTTTGACCCGGACTGTGGAGTGAAAACACACGCTCCCATAGAATTTAGTGGACTTGAGAATAATAATAATTATACTATTGGTTAAGTGCTGGCTATGTGCCAATCACTGTTCTAAGCCTTGGGGTAGCTACAAGTTAATCAGATTGGATATAATCCCTGTCCCCCATGGGGCGCACAGTCTTGATCCCCATTTACAGATGAGACAGCGGAGGCACAGAGAAGTGAAATGACTTGTCCAGGGTCACGGAGCGGACAGGCGGCGGAGTGGGGATTAGAAGCCAGGTCCTTCTGACTCCCAGGCCCGTCTCGTTCCACTAAGCCACAGCTCTTTTTTGATGATGGAGAGAAGCTCTGTTGGAGGACCAGAGGTCCTTCTGGGGGTCCTGGGGAGAGAGCCCGGCTCTGGGGACCGGAAGAACCGAGTTGTAGCCCCGACTCTCCCTGGAGTCGGCTACCGTGGGCAAAGGCCACATTTGCCCGTCCCCCTTGCCTACCAGCTCACTCTTTGCGCTTGGGCCCTGGCGGGAACGCGACGAAGGGAGCCAGAGAGCCCCAGTGGCGCTGAGCGAGCGTGGGGACTCTGTCCTGACATCTAAGCCCCGAGGCCCATCCGCCTTTCCCGACGGGAGACGCCATCCATCTTTGAGTTGGAATCAGAAGCAGCGTGGCTCGGTGGAAAGAACATGGGCTTGGGAGTTCGAATCCCGGCTCTGCCACTTCTCAGCTGTGTGACTTTGGGCATGTGCCTCACTTACTTCATCTGTAAAAGGGGGATTAAGACTGTAAGCCTCATGTGGGACGACCCGATTACCCTGTATCTCCCCCAGCGCTTAGAACAGTGCTCTGTACATAGTAAGCGCTTAACAAATACCAACATTATTATTATTATTGTTAAATCTCTCATCTGGCCTCTTGAGAACTGAGGGGGTAAATGGGCACCACAGTTCCCAGTTCAGAGTTGGGAAAATGGAAATAGTGTCCCAAAGTCAGAGATGGGGCATCTGAGGCATGGCCAAGTCTGCTCGTAATCTCCGCCCTGTCCGGGGAACTCGATAACCCAGAAGGACCAACACTAGAGGCGTGAGGGGAGAGACGTCCAGCATAGTGGATAGAGCCTGAGTCCAAAGGTCATGGGTTCTAATGCCGGCTCTGTCATGTGTCTATTGTGTGACCTTGGGCAAGTCACTTATCTTCTCTGGGCCTCAGTTTATTACCCTATTTATTTTGTTAATGAGGTGTACATCCCCTTGATTCTATTTATCGTGTTTATGTTGTCTTGTTTTTGTCCGTCTGTCTCCCCCGATTAGACTGTGAGCCCGACATTGGGCAGGGATTGTCTCTATCTGTTGCCCAATTGTATATTCCCGAGCGCTTAGTACAGGGGTCTGCACATAGTAAGAGCTCAATAAATACTATTGAATGAATGAATAAAATGGGGATTGAGACTGAGCCCCACATAGGATGGGGACTACTGTGTCCAACCTGATTTGTTTGCAACCACCCCAGTGCTTAGTACAGTGCCTGGCACATAATAAGTGCTCAACAATTACCAAAATAATAATACCGATAATAGTTATTAGTATTATTGTTATTTAATTGAGAAGCGGCGTGGCTCAGTGGAAAGAGCACGGGCTTTGGAGTCAGAGGTCAAGGGTTCGAATCCCGGCTCGGCCACTTGTCAGCTGTGTGACTTTGGGCAAGTCACTTAACTTCTCGTGCCTCAGTTACCTCATCTGTAAAATGAGGATTGAGACTGTGAGCCCCACGTGGGACAACCTGATTCCCCTGTGTCTACCCCAGCGCTTAGAACAGTGCTCGGCACATAGTAAGCACTTAATAAATACCAACGTTAACATTAAATGGGAGAGAGTCGTTCACTAAAAGAGCCACCCCTCGAAACCAGAAAGGAGTGAGGAGAGAGGAATTTCCCCCCCCCCCACCTCCCAACTGGTAGTGGGCTTCCAGTCAGCTCAGGGTTTAGGCAGGAGTTACAGGAGCACTATTATTTTGTTTAATGAGATGTACATCACTCAGATTCTATTTATTTGCCATTGTTTTTACCAGATGTTCTTCCCCTTGAATCTGTTTATTGCCATTGTTCTTGTCTGCCTGTCTCCCCCGATTAGACTGTCAGCCCATCAAAGGGCAGGGACTGTCTCTATCTGTTGCCGATTTGTACATTCCAAGCGCTTAGTACAGTGCTCTGCACATAGTAAGCGCTCAATAAATACTATTGAATGGATTGAATGAATGAAAGGAGCAGTGTGGCCTAATGGATAGAGCACGGTCCTGGGGATTAGAAGAAGCCGGGGGACAGACGGACCTACGTTCTAATTCCAGCTCCACCACTAATCTGCTGTGTGACCTTGGACAAGTCACTTCACTTCTCAGGGTCTCGGTTCCCTTGACTGTAAAATAGGAATTAAGACTGTTGAGCCCCATGTGGGACAGGGACTGTGTTCATCCTCATTAGTTTGTTTCTATCCCAGCACTTAGTACAGTGCCTGGCCCATCTTGAGCATTTAACTTATATCATTTTTAAAAAAGTTATCATCTGCCCAGAGGATTCATTCATTCAATCGTATTTATTGAGCACTTACTGCATGCAGAGCACTGTACTAAGTGCTTGGGAGAGTACAATTCAACAATAAACAGACATATTCCCTACCCACAGTGACCTAAGCTGTCTAGGCCAGTGGTCACTTGTGACCCCTGGGTTTCCCACCTCTAATACTAAGTGTTTTTTGTGTTTTTGTGTCTGATCCTTGTGCAGGATAAACCCATTCTTGCTCCCGAACCCCTCGTCATGGATAATTTGGATTCACTAATGGGGCAGCTAAACACTTGGAATTTTCCCATCTTCGATTTGGTGGAAAAGATCGGACGCAAGTGTGGCCGGATCCTCAGTCAGGTAAGATGAAGGAGAGGTCATTTTCACAAAAAGAAGGCAGCAGCGGAGGCGGAGGAGGAGGAAGAGGAGAAGGCCCACTTCTCTGTGCCTCAGTTACCTCATCTGTAAAATGGGGATTAGTAATAATAACGATGGCATTTGTTAAGACTTTACTATGTGCCAAGTACTGTTCTGAGTGCTGGGGTAGATGTAAGGTAATTAGGTTGTTCCACTTGGGACTCGCGGTCTTGATCTCCATTTTACAGATGAGGTAACTGAGGCACAGAAAGGTTAAGTGACTTGCCCACAGCTGACAAGTGGCGAAGAACCCAAGACCTCTGACTCCCAAGCCCGGGCTCTTTCCACTAAGCCATTTAGTCATTCAAGTCTACTCTAAATCCATAGCAGGAGAGAAGGAAACTTCTATGTGGAAATGTGAATTGCGAGCTAAACATGGTGCTTTATGAAATGCCGTTGAGATACAGGGTTTTCGTTTTTTTTTTTTTTAAACAACCAGTGTTCCCATTAAAGGAAGGTCCGTTTCTCTGCAGTAAAGTGAAGAATGAGAATACGGGATTGATGGCCAGAAAAAATGAACATCTTCCTCTCACTTTCAATTACCCATTCCAAATTCATTTAGAATTAGGTGGAAATGTATGACTTTGGTCATTCTCTCAAACCTGGAGGAAGAAAACTGGGTAGAAACCAGTGGTTTTAGTTATTGATATTCACGGCGAAATAAGATTAAGGTTCCAACTCCTTTGTTGATAGGAGAAGCGGCATTTATTGAGCACTTCCCAAATCCGGTGCTCTGTCAAAATAATAATAATAATAACCGCAGCATTTAAGTGCTTACTGTGTGCCAAGCACTGGGGTGGACACAAAACGATGAGGTTGGACACCCTCCCTGCCTCACACAATCTGAGGAAGAGCTACTATTGAGTGACCATTTTACAGATGAGGAAACTGAGATCTTGAGAAGTGAGGTGACTTGCCCATGGTCCCAAAACACAGCAGGTGAGGTGATAGAGTTGGAATTATTCATTCATTCAGTCGTATTTACCGAGCAATTACTATGTGCAGAGCACTGTACTAAACGCTTGGAAAATACAATTCGGCAACAGAAAGAGTGAATTCATTCAATAGTATTTATTGAGCGCTTACTATGTGCAGAGCACTGTACTAAGCGCTTGGGATAAACAAGTCAGCAACAGATAGAGACAGTCCCTGCCGTTTGACGGGCTTACGGTCTGATCGGGGGAGACGGACAGACGAGAACAATGGCACTAAACAGCGTCAAGGGGAAGAACATCTCGTAAAAACCGATGGCGACTAAATAGAATCGAGGCGATGTACGATTCATTAACAAAATAAATAGGGTAACGAAAATATATACAGTTGAGCGGACGAGTACGGTGCTGTGGGGATGGGAAGGGAGAGGTGGAGGAGCAGAGGGAAAAGGGGAAAATGAGGCTTTAGCTGCGGAGAGGTAAAGGGGGGATGGCAGAGGGAGTAGAGGGGGAAGAGGAGCTCGGTCTGGGAACGCCTCTTGGAGGAGGTGATTTTTAAGTAGGGTTTTGAAGAGGGAAAGAGAATCAGTCTGGCGGAGGTGAGGAGGGAGGGCGTTCCGGGACCGCGGGAGGACGTGACCCGGGGGTCGACGGCGGGATGGGCGAGACCGAGGGACGGCGAGGAGGTGGGCGGCAGAGGAGCGGAGCGTGCGGGGTGGGTGGTAGAAAGAGAGAAGGGAGGAGAGGTAGGAAGGGGCGAGGTGATGGAGAGCCTCGAAGCCTAGAGTGAGGAGTTTTTGTTTGGAGCGGAGGTCGATAGGCAACCACTGGAGTTGTTTAAGAAGGGGAGTGACAGGCCCAGATCGTTTCTGCAGGAAGATGAGCCGGGCGGCGGAGTGAAGAATAGACCGGAGCGGGGCGAGAGAGGAGGAAGGGAGGTCAGAGGGAAGGCTGACACGGTAGTCTAGCCGAGAGCCCGTAATAGTAAGGTAGCCATCTGGGTGGAGAGGAAAGGGCGCATCTTGGCGATATCGTAGAGGTGAAACCGGCAGGTCTTGGTAACGGATAGGATGTGTGGGGTGAACGAGAGGGACGAGTCAAGGATGACACCGAGATTGCGGGCCCGAGAGACGGGAAGGATGGTCGTGCCATCTACGGTGATAGAGAAGTCTGGGAGAGGACCGGGTTTGGGAGGGAAGATGAGGAGCTCAGTCTCGCTCACGTTGAGTTTTAGGTGGCGGGCCGACATCCAGGTGGAGACGTCCCGGAGGCGGGAGGAGATGCGAGCCTGAAGGGAGGGGGAGAGGACAGGGGCGGAGATGTAGATCTGCGTGTCATCTGCGTAGAGATGGTAGTCAAAGCCGTGAGAGCGGATGAGTTCACCGAGGGAGTGAGTGTAAATGGAGAACAGAAGAGGGCCGAGAACTGACCCTTGAGGAACTCCAACAGTTAAAGGATGGGAGGGGGAGGAGGCTCCAGCGAAGGAGACCGAGAATGATCGGCCAGAGAGGTAAGAGGAGAACCGGGAGAGGACAGAGTCCGTGAAGCCGAGGTGAGATAAGGTATGGAGGAGGAGGGGATGGTCGACAGTGTCAAAGGTGGCAGAGAGGTCGAGGAGGATCAGAATGGAGTAGGAGCCATTGGATCTGGCAAGAAGGAGGTCACGGGTGACCTTAGAGAGAGCAGTCTCGGTAGAGTGGAGGGGACGGAAGCCAGATCGGAGGGGGTCTAGGAGAGAATGGGAGTTAAGGAATTCTAGGCATCGATTGTAGACGACCCGTTCTAGGATTTTGGAAAGGAAGGGTAGTAGGGAGATAGGACGATAACTGGAGGGGGAAGTGGGGTCAAGAGCGGCTTTTTTTAGGATGGGGGAGACGTGGGCATGTTCGAAGGCAGAGGGGAAGGAGCCCTTGGAGATTGAGTGGTTAAAAATAGAAGTTAAGGAAGGGAGGAGGGCAGGGGCGATAGTTTTAAGAAGGTGAGAGGGAATGGGGTCCGAGGCGCAGGTGGAGGGGGTGGCACTTGCGAGGAGGGAGGAGATCTCCTCTGAGGATACTGCAGGGAAGGATGGGAAAGTAGGGGAGGGGGTCGTTGGGGGGGAGGGGAGAGGCGGAGGGGTGACTTTGGGGAGCTCAGACCTGATCGTGTTGATTTTCGTGAGGAAATAGGTGGCCAGATCATTGGGGGTGAGAGATGGGGGAGGGGGAGGAACAGGGAGCCTAAGGAGAGAGTTAAAGGTCCGGAACAATCGGCGGGGGTGACGGGCGTGGGTGTCGATGGGTGTCAATCCCTACCCAACAATGGGTTCACAGTCTAGAAGGGGGAAACAGACAACAAAACAAGTAGGCATCAATACCATCAAAATAGATAAATAGAACCAGGGATAAATGCATAAAAGGTAGGATAGGAGGAGCATAGGGAAAGGGAGGGCTCAGTGTGGGAAGGCCTCCTGGAGGAGGTGAGCTCTCAGTAGGGCTTCGAAGAAGGGGAGAGAGTTAGTTTGGCGGACGTGAGAGGGAGGGCATTCCAGCTCTGTGGTGGGACGTGGGCCAGGGGTCGATGGTGGGACAGGCGAGAAGGAGGCCCAGTGAGGAGGAGAGCGGTGGCAGAGAAGCGGAGTGTGCGGGCTGCCATGGAGAAGGAGAGAAGGGAGGTGAGGTAAGAGGGGGCGAGGGGATGGAGAGCCTTGAAGCCAATAGTGAGGAGTTTTTGCTTGATATGGAGGTGGATGGGCAACCACTGGAGATTTTTGAGGAGGGGAGTGACATGCCCAGAGTGTTTCTGTAGAAAGATCATCCGGGCAGCAGAATGAAGTACAGACTGAAGCGGGAAGAGACAAGAGGCTGGGAGATCAGAAAGGAAGCTGATGCAGTAATCCAGGAGGGATATTATGAGAGATTGTACCAGCAAGGTAGCGATTTGGGTGGAGAGGAGAGGGCGATTCTTGACGATATTGTGATACGCTGCAATGCTCTGCGCGGGGAAGCGGCATGGCATAGTGGCCAAAGCCCGGGCCTGGGTCATAGGTTCCAATCCTGACTCTGCCAATTGTTTGCTGTGTGGCCTTGGGCAAGCGTTCCTCTGCCGCTCACCTCCTCACCGTCCCCCGTTCTCGCCTATCCCACCGTCGACCCCTGGCCCACGTCCTCCCGCTGTCCTGGAATGGCCTCCCTCCTCACTTCCGCCAAAACTCACTCTCTTCCCCTCTTCAAAGCCCTACTGAGAGCTCACCTCCTCCAAGAGGACTTCCCAGACTGAGCTTCCCCTTTTCCCTCTACTCCCTCTCTGCTCCCCCTCTGCCCTCTGCTCCCTCCCCTTTTCCCCCTTCACCTCCCCTCAGCTAAGCTCCCTTTCCCCCCTTTCCCTCTGCTCCTCCCCCTCCCCCTCCCCTCAGCACTGTGCTCATTCGTATATATTTTTATTACCCTATTTATTTTGTTAATGAGGTGTACATCACCTTAATTCTATTTATCGTGATTATGTTGTCTTGTTTTTTTCCGTCTGTCTCCCCCGATTAGACTGTGAGCCCGTCAGTGGGCAGGGATTGTCTCTATCTGTTGCCGAATTGTACATTCCAAGTGCTTAGTACAGTGCTCTGCACATAGCGCTCAATAAATACTATTGAATGAATGAATGGGGCTTGTGACTGTGAGACCCCCATGGGACATGGACTTTGTCCACCTGATTAGCTTGTAACCACCCCAGCTCTTATTACAGTGACTGGCACATAATAAACACTTAACAAATACCATAATTATTATTATGATCATTATTATTGACAGAATGATTGATAGAGAGGTGGCCCCCTCTCCATTCCTGGGGACTTTCGACAGGCTCGTTTGCTTGTTCGCATATTTTGATTGTTGGTTTCTTTGCTCTTCAGGTGTCCTACAGGCTTTTCGAAGACATGGGACTTTTTGAAGCTTTTAAAATTCCAGTGAAGGAATTCATGAACTACTTTCACGCCCTAGAGAACGGCTATCGAGAGATCCCTTGTAAGTAGACAATCCCCGTTCCCCTGCCTTCTTAGATTGGGAACTCCACAAAGGACAGGGACTGTTTCTGACCTGATCAACACTTATCCTCCCCAACGCTTACAACAGTGCTTGACACAAAGGAAGTGCTTTTTTTTTATGGCATTCGTTAAGCGCTTACTATGTGCCAGGCACAGTATACCAAGCGCTGGGATAGATACAAGCTAATCATGTTCATTCAATTCACTCATATTTATTGAGCACTTACTGTGTGCAGAGCACGGTACTAAGCACTTGGAACGTTCGATGCGGCAACAGATAGAGACAGTCCCTACCCGACAACGGGGTCACGGTCTAGAAAGGGGGAGAGAGGCAACAAAAGAAAACAAGTAGACAGGCATCAATACCATCAAAATAGGTAAATAGGTTCATAATAATAATAATGTTGGTATTTGTTAAGCGCTTACTATGTGCAGAGCACTGTTCTAAGCGCTGGAGGAGATACAGGGTCATCAGGTTGCCCCACGAGAGCCTCACAGTCTTCATCCCCATTTTACAGATGAGGGAACTGAGGCACCGAGAAGTGAAGTGACTTGCCCACAGTCACACAGCTGCCAAGTGGCAGAGCCGGGATTCGAACCCATGCCCTATGACTCCCAAGTCCGGGCTCTTTCCACTGAGCCACACTGTTTCTAGGTTCATAGATATATACACATCATTAATAAAATAGGGTAATAAATATGTACAAATATTGGACACAGTCCCTGTCCCACATAGGACTCACAGTCCTAATCCCCATTTTCCAGATGAGGGAATTGAGGCACTGAGAAGTGAAGATTCTTGCCCAAGGTCACACAGCAGGCAAGTGGATTAGAACACAGGTCTTTCTGATTCCCAGGCCCACGTTCTATTCCCTAGGCTATGCTACTTCTTCATTCTAAGGACACAGTTGTCTCCTAACTCTGTTATCCTCTCCCTAATGCTCAGTACAGTGCTCTGCACACAGCCAACTGTATAGCCTCTTTGAGGACAGGGATCGCGGCTACTCATTCTACTTTTTTATGATATTTGTTAAGCACTTACTATGTTCCAGACACTGTACTGAGCCCTGGGGTAGAGCCAAGCTGATAGGGATAACAATAATAATAATAATAATTGTGGATTTGGCTAAGTGCTTACTCTGTGCCGGGCACTGTTTTAAGTGCTGGAATGAATACAGGCAAATCAGGTTGGACACAACCCTTGTTCCACACGGGACTCACACTCTCAATCCCCGTTTTACAGATGAGGGAACTGAGGCCCAGAAAAGTGACCTGCCCAAGGTCACACAGCAGACAGATGGCAGGCTTGGGATTAGAACCCAAGTCCTTTTGCCTCTCGCAAACGCTCAGTAAGCAGCGTGGCTCGGTGGAAAGAGCACGGGCTTTGGAGTCAGAGGTCATGAGTTCGAATTCCGGCTCTGCCACTTGTCAGCTGTGTGACTGTGGACAAGTCACTTAACTTCTCTGTCCCTCAGTTCCCTCATCTGTAAAATGGGGATGAAGACTGTGAGCCCCACGTGGGACATCCTGATTCCCCTGCGTCTACCCCAGCGCTTAGAACAGTGCTCTGCACATAGTAAGCGCTTAACAATTACCAACATTATTATTATTATTTTGAGTGACCGTCACCATCGATCGTATCTCCTTCCATTTCGAGGGACAGATAGAGATATAGCACAGTGTTCTGCACAACGGATAGAACCCAGAGATGGATCGATGGTCCAGTGGGATGTAAAGAGTCTCTCCGGCCGCTGCTGGCCGACTCTCCCGGGGATGATTCCCCTTGATTCTATTTATTGCTATTGTTCTCGTCCGTCCATCTCCCCCGATTAGACCGTGCGCCCGTCAAAGGGCAGGGACCGTCTCTATCTGTTACCCATTTGTCCATTCCAAGCGCTTAGTACAGTGCTCTGCACGTAGTAAGCGCTCAATAAATACTATTGAATGAGTAGGCTCGCAGGTCCGGTGGGTCCAACAGGTGGGGCTTGGGATCTTCACTTAGTCGTCCTCGGGCCCTGAACGGCGATGCGCTCGGTACAGCGCTCTGCCCACGGTGAGCGCTCAATAAATGCGATTGAACGAATGAAATCCTCTGCCCTGCCCTGCTCTGTCCGCACCAGATCACAACAGAATCCACGCCACCGACGTGCTGCACGCCGTGTGGTACCTCACCACCCAGCCCGTGCCCGGCCTGCCCACCAGCCTCAACGACCACGGATCGGCCAGTGATTCAGGTCTCCGCTCCACGGCCGCTCTCTGTCCGTGTACGCGGGGGTGTGGGTGTATATGCCTGTGTTTGTGTGTGTGGTCATGAGGGTTTCAGGTCCGTGTGCACCTGTATTTGCAGGTGCATTTGGGTGTCTATGTGTGTGTGATTTGTACATTCCGAGCGCTTAATACAGTGCTCTGCACATAGTAAGCGCTCAGTAAATACTATTGAATGAATGACTGAATGTGCGTACACATATGTATTTCCTCCTCGGAACCAATAATCATACGAATAACTTTGGCATTCGTTAAGCGCTTCGGCACCGTACTAAGCGCTGGGGTAGATACAGACAAATCGGGTTGGACTCGGTCGCTGTCCCACGTGGGGCTTCCAGGCTCAATGCCCATTTTACAGATGAGATGACTGAGGCCCAGAGAAGCGAAACGACCTGACACGGCAGACAAGTGGTGGAGCTGGGATTGGAACTCATGACGGTCATGACTCCCAGGCCCGCGCCGCAGCCACTCCGTCATACTGCTTTTCACTAACTCTCCTCCCAGCTGGGTGACGGGACGTAAATCACCCGGTGTGGCAGGGAATGTGCAATAGACACAAGCGCTTAGTACAGAGCTCTGCACACAGTAAGCGCTCAGTCCGTATGATTGTCTGACTTGGGGTCCAGGGCGTCCTCGTGGCAGGGTGCGCGCGCGGGGGTGTGTGTGTGCGTGTGAGCACACGCGGGAGGTCGGAGAGCGAGCGTGCCCCCGCGGCTTCAGTGCTGACCACGCGACCCGTGTCCGGCCCCCGGCCGTGTCCCCCCCTTTCCCTCCTCACCCCCAGACTCGGACAGCGGGCTCCCGCACGGCCACACGGGCTACGTCTTCTCCAAGATGTACATGGCGGGCGAGGAGCGGTCCGGCTGCCTGGCCGGACACATCCCCGCCCTGGAGCTGATGGCCCTCTACGTGGCCGCCGCCATGCACGACTACGACCACCCGGGAAGGACCAACGCCTTCCTCGTGGCCACCAGCGCCCCCCAGGTGAGCCTCCGCGCCCGGGGTCGGGCGGGAGGGCGGCCGTTCGTATCGAACGCTTCCTGTGGGCAGAGCGCGGTCCTGAACGCTGGTCTGTCGTGTTCCCTGTGGCGAAATGGCCGAGCACCGTGGGGTCTCCGGCTCCCTGGTGACCACCGGGTTCACGACTGGACCCGTGGTACCGGGAGGTTTGGAGAGAGGGCCTGAAAACCGGCGACAGCCCGTCGCGGTGACTGTGGGGGTGATATCGAGGGCCTGAGGTGAGGACGGAGAGAGGAGGCCGCCGTTTGGGGCCTTGTCCGCCCTGACCGGAAGCTCACGGGCCCTGTCCGAGAACGGGGCTGAGCAAAGCTTGGGGAAAGGTGCGGGGGCGGGTTTCCAGCTCACACCAGGATGGGGGGGCCGGGTTCCCCTTCCCCCGACCCCCGGTGAGCGAGTAAGGACCGTCAGCCTCCCCGAAAGACCGAACCATCAGTCAGGCTTCAGCGTCGATTCAGCCCTTCGGTGTCTCTCCCCGGGGAGAGGCGTGAAGTCCAGAGATCAAGCCCCTCTCTCTTTTTCTTCTTACGGTCTCTGTTAAACGCTTGCCGTGTGCCAAGCGCTGTACGAAGCGCCAGAAGAGCTCATCTAGACCGTGAGCTCGTTGTGAGCGGGGATTGTCTCTCTTTATTGCCGAATTGAACGTTCCCAAGCACTTAGTGCTGTGGTCTGCGCACGGTAAGTGCTCGATAAATACGACTGAATGAATCATCAGGTTGGACAGTGTCCAGGTCCCACGTGGGGGTCACAGTCTGAATCCCCATTGTACAGTTGAGGGAACTGAGGCCCAGAGAAGTAAAGTGACTTGCCCAAGGTCATAGAGCAGAAAAGTGGGGGAGCCAGGATTAGAACCCAGGTCCTTCTGACTCCCCGGCCCGGGCTCTTCCCATGCCGCCCCCATTTGAATGGCCGCCGTCTGACATTACCCCTTGATCACATGGCCTAGTGGAAAGAACGTGGACCTGGGAGTCTGAGGAACTAGGTTCGAATCCCATCTCCACCTCTCAGCTGCTGTGTGACCTTGGACAAGTCACTTCACCTCTCCGTGCTTCAGTTTCCTCATCCTCAGAATGGGAATTCAATACCTCTGCCCCCTCCTATTTAGACCGTGACTCCCTAGTGGGACCTGATGAACTCGTATCTAGTCCAGCGCTTAGTACAGCGCCTGGCACGTAGTAAGTGCTTACCGGATACCACAGTTATTATCGTTGTGGCGCTGATTCTCTCAGGCCGTGCTATACAACGACCGGTCGGTTCTGGAGAACCACCACGCTGCCGCCGCGTGGAACCTCTTCATGTCTCGCCCAGAGTATAATTTCCTGATCAACCTCGACCACGTGGAGTTCAAACATTTCCGCTTCCTCGTCATCGAGGCCATCTTGGCCACCGATCTGAAGAAACACTTCGACTTCGTGGCAAAATTCAATGCCAAGGTAACTCGCTGAGCGCCCGTCCTCATTCTGTGGTCAGAGAGGAAAGGAATCGTCGGGAACATAACTCAGCTCCAGTGGCGCGGGAGTTTGGCCAAGACAACGGTGTTCAATGGTCCCTGAGGAGCAGCGTGGCCTAGTGGCTAGAACCAGGGCCTGGGAGTCAGGAGGCTTTGAGTTCTAATCCCAGCTCTGCCTCTTGCCGGCTGGGTGTCCTTGGGCAGGTCACTTTACTTCTCTGGACCTCACTCACCTCAACTGTAGAATGAGGATTACCTCAACTCAACTGTAGAATGAGGACTGTGAGCCCCTTGTGGGACGGGGATTGTGTCCAACCCAATTTGCTTGTATCCTCCCCACCACTTAGTGCAGTACCTGGCCTATAGTAAGCACTTAATAATAATAATAATAATAATAATGATAATGTTGATATTCGTTAAGCGTTTACTATGTGCAGAGCACTATTCCAAGCGCTGGGGGAGATACAGGGTAATCAGGTTGTCCCACGTGAGGCTCACAGTCTTAATCCCCATTTTACAGATGAGTTCATTGAGGCACAGAGAAGTGAAGTGACTTGCCCACAGTCACACAGCCGACAAATGGCAGAGCTGGGATTAACAAATGCCACAGGTGCTATTATTATTATTATTATCATTATTATGCTCCATCAGTCCTGGAAGACTTGTGGAGGAGTCTGTTCAGGTAACTTTGGAAGAGTCAGTCAACTAATGCTATTTCCCGAGTGTTTACTCCGTACAGGGCACTGTTCTAAAAGCTTGGGAAAATACAATGCAACAGAGTTGTTAGACTCAATCCCTACCCACAGATGGCTGACAGTCTACAGGATGGATGACCTCTGAGTGTATGAGAGGAGACTTTATATAAAAATAATAATAATGATGATGGCATTTGTTAAGCGTTTACTCCGTGCCCAGCACTGTTCTAAGCTCTGGGGTAGATCAGGTTGTCCCACATGGGGCTCACAGCCTTAATCCCCATTTTACAGATAAGGTAACTGAGGCGCAGAGAAGTCAAGTGATTTGTCCAAAGACGCACAGCTGCTCAGTGGTGGAGCCAGGATTAGAACCCACGACCTCTGACTCCCAAGCCCATGCTCTTTCCACGATGCCAAGCTGCTTTCATTGTGGGTAGGGAAGGTGTCTACCAACTCTGCTGTATTGGACTCTCCCAAGCACTTGATACAGTGCTCTGCACACAGTAAGAGCTCAATATGTAACACTCACCATCTGACAATTGGGAAGAAGTTTGATGGGTTCACAGAATGGAGAGAAGTATCACACAGGAGACCAGAGGAGGATTCAGTGGGTAGGGGTGGTGCAAAGAAACTACCCAAGAGTAAAGGTGGTAGTCAAGTGTAACAGAATCACTCAATCGATCCTTTTTTATTCATTCAGTCCTATTTGTTGAGCGCTCACTGTGTGCAGAGGACTGTACTAAGCGCCTGAGAAAGTATATTACAAAAATAAATAGTGACATTCCCTGCCCACAATGTATTGAACACTTACTATGTGCAGAGAGGACATTACTCAGGGCTAGGGAGGGTACAGTTTAGCAGAGTTTTTAGACTCATTTCCAGACCACAATGAGCTTACCGTCTACATGGGGTTAGAGACATTAATATAAATAAGCGGCGTGGCTCAGCGGAAAGAGCACGGGCTTTGGAGTCAGAGGTCATGGGTTCGAATGCCGGCTCTGCCACCTGTCAGCTCTGTGACTGTGGGCAAGTCATTTAATTTCTCTGTGCCTCAGTTACTTCATCTGTAAAATGGGGATTAAGACTGTGAGCCCCACGTGGGGCAACCTGATTCCCCTGGGTCTACCCCAGCGCTTAGAACAGTGCTCTGCACATAGTAAGCGCTTAACAAATACCAACATTATTATTTTTATAAATAGCGAATAGGTATGTAAGTGTTGTGGGGCTGAGGGAGGGGTAAAAAAAAGAAGCAAATCCGAGCATAAGGGTGACGCAGAAGGGAGTGGGAGAAGAGGAAATTAGGGCTTAGGGAAGGATTCTGGGAAGAGATGTCCTTTCAGTAAGGCTTTGAAGTGGGGGAGAGCAATTATCTGTCTGATAGGAGGAGGGAGGGAGTTCCAGGCCGGAGGGAGGGCACGGGCAAGAGGTCGGCAGCGAGATAGACAAGATCAAAGTACAGGGAGGAGTTGGGCGTTAGATGAGTGGAGTGTGCCAGCTGGGTTATAGTAAATAAAATAAAATGAATAAATTGTGGTATTTTGTTAAGCGCTTACTACGTGCAAAGCACTGTTCTAAGCGCCGGGGACTACAAGGCGATCAGGTTGTCCCACGTGGGGCTCACAGTTTTAATCCCCATTTGACAGATGAGGTAACTGAGACCCAGAGAAGTTAAGCGACTTGCCCAAGGTCACACAGCTGACTAGCGGCGGAGCCGGGTTTAGAACCCATGACCTCTGACTCCCAAGCCCGCGCTCTTCCCACTGAGCCACGCTGCTTCTCATAGCCGTAGTAGGAGAGCGGGGAGGTGAGGTAGGAGCGGGCCTGGATATTGAGACCATTAAAGCAATGGCAAGGGGTCTGTGTTGGTTGCAGAAGGGGACGGGCAACCCCTGGACGTCTTCGAGGAGCGGGGTGACGTGTCCTGCGGAGTTCTGTAGAAGAGTGATCCGGGTGGCAGAGGGAAGGATGGACTGGAGTGGGGAGAGACGGGAGGCGGGGAGGTCAGCAAGGAGGCTGGTGCAGTAATCAAGGCGGGCTAGGAGAAGTGCTTGGATCAGCCACAGTTTGGCTGGAGAGGAAAGGGCACATTTAGCCACGTTGTGAAGGTGGAACCGAAATAAAGATCCCTAAAGCCCAGAGAGAAATGTCCGAAGCTAGATGACCCCTAGTTCGCCTAGAACAGAGCGGTTGTGCCTTCCGGAAGCCCCCACTCTGATTGCGGTCCTCCCCTTGTCCTGCGCCGCCTGTGCGGCGACAACCCGTTCTTTGGACCCACTAAACTGTAAGCCCCTGTGGTCAGGGAACATGTCTAGCAACTCTGTTGTACTGTCCTCTCCCAAGCGCTCAGAACAGAACGCTGAACACGGTAAGCACTCAGTAAATACCACCGATTGATTTTGATAAGGCTGCCGTTGTCCGACAGAGGTCCGCTGATTCCCCAAGTGGCGTTCTGGCCGTGACCCGGAATGGTAACCCACCAACCGGCAGAACGGAGCAGATTTTGAAAAGTCTCCTGTTCCTATCTGTCCTCCCGTTGCCTTAAAACGTGAACTGTGAAACAGAACCCACGAGGGAATCGCAGCAAGGAGTCTCAGTTCCATCTGAGAAGGAACATAGAGCCCGGGCCTGGGAGTCAGAAGGTCACGGGTCCTCATCCCGGTTCTGCCACACGCCTGCCGAGTGGCCTTGGGCAAGTCACTTTACTTCCCCGGGCCTCAGTTCTCTCAGCCGTAAAATGGGGATAGAGACTATGAGCCCCACGTGGGACGGAGACTGTGTCCAACCCGATTTGCTCGTCTCCACCTCAGCGCTTAGTTCAGTTCTTGGCGCATAGTAAGTGCTGAACAAATACCACAGTTATTATGATCGATTGGAAGCAGTGTGGCTTAATGGGAAGAGCATGGGCTTGGGAGTCAGAGGACGAGGGTTCTAATTGGGCTCCGCCACTTGTCCGCAGTATGACCTTGAGCAAGTCACTTCACTTCTCTGTGCCTCAGTTACCACATCTGTAAAATAGGGATTAGAACTGTGAGCCCCACATGGGACAACCAGATTACCTTGCATCTACTCCAGCGCTTAGAACGGTGCTTGGCACGTAGTAAGCACTCGACGAAGACCGTCGTTATGATGCTCAATTATTCTTATCCCGATTGGATTATCACTGTCCATTATGGGTTTTCTCATTTGGCCAAGTTCCGATGGGAAGAAAGGGAGGACGAGCCCGCCACGGGGTTTCGAGTTCCCTCCGGGCCCGGTGTGGGCTGCCTCGTGGGCGGGGTTTTCTACCGGAATCCCCGCTCTCCCGTGACCGACCCCGGGGGCCAAGGCGCTTTTTGCCTCTCGTGCAGGTGAACGAAGAAGTCGGAATCGATTGGACCAACGAGAACGACCGCCTGCTGGTCTGCCAGATGTGCATAAAGCTGGCGGACATCAACGGCCCCGCCAAATGCAAGGAGCTTCACCTGCAGTGGACGGACGGCATCGTCAACGAGTTTTACCAGCAGGTAACCTACCTCCCCCTGGACCTCGGAAACTGGCGATCAGTGTCGCTCTCCCCGCTGAACCGGAAACTCCTGGAGGGTGGGGATTGTGTCTACCCACTCTTTTAGATTGGACTCACCCAAGCGCTTAGTACAGCGGTCTTGCACGCAGTAAGCGCTCGATAAATGCCACTGATGGATTGGGTAGGAGGGAATGTTTCTACCAGCTCCGCTGTACTGGACTCACCCGAGCGCTGAGTACAGTGCTCTGCAAATTCATTCATTCATTTACTCATATTTATTGAGCGCTTACTGCGTGCAAGCCCTTGGAAAGTACAATTCAGGCATATAGTAAGAGCTCAATAAATACCACTGATTCACCGATTAATTAATGGACCGTCGGGAACATGTCGATCAACTCTGGTATATTGGACTCTCCCACGTGCTTAGTACAGTGCTCTGCACACAGTAAAAGCTCCATTAATTGATTGGTTGATTGGGCAGGAGGGATTGTGTCCACCAATTCTGTTGTATTGCACTCACACAAGCATTTAGTACACTGCTCTGCACAGAGTAAGCCCTCCGTAAACACCATTGATCAGTGGGGAGTAAGAAACTTGTCTACCAACTCTGCTATATCGGACTCTCCCAAGCACTTAGTACACTCCTCTACACACACCAAGTGCCCAATAAATATAACTGATTGGGTGGGGAACGTGTCTACCGACTCTGTTGTACTGTCCTCTTCTAAGCACTTGGGCCAGTGCCCTGCCTAAAGTAAGCACTGAATAATAATAATAGTAATGATGATATTTGTTAAATGCTTACTGTGTGCCAAGCACTGTTCTAAGCACTGATAAATTGGACTGAATTATGGATAGATAGAAATAAATGGTGTCACCTTGGGTCACTCGTGATGAAGTGATGAAGGCCTGCAGGGGGAGAGATCGTTCTGCGCTTTGTCGCTGTTTAGGGCTCCCCCCGTCCATGGCCACTGTATTTATTGAGCACCCGCAAGAGGCGATCCACTCTTATAAGCCCTTGGCAGGGTACCTTCAGAACATGACCCTTTTATTCGTTCAATCATATACATTGAGCGCTTAATGTGTGCAGAGCACTGTACTAAGCGCTTGGAAGGTAAAATTTGGCAACTGATAGAGACAATCCCTGCCCAACAACGGACTCACGGTCTAAAAGGGGGAGGCAGACAACAAAACAAAACAAGTAGTCGGGCATCAGTACTAATAAGATAAATAGAATCATGGCTATATATCCCTTGCATTCTAACAAGGGAGACATTCATCAGAGCAGTGACAGAAAGAAAAGTCAGAGGATGACGTTGATGGCATTATTAGTTACAATAATAATAATTGTGTCATTTGTTAAGTTCTTACTATGTGCCAGGCACTGTTCTAAGCAATAATAATAATATTTGTAGTATCTGTTAAGCATTTAATATGTTCCAGGAACTGTAATCATAACAATTGTATTAATGATGGTATTTGTTAAGCACTTACTATGTGCCAAGCACTGTTCTAAGCACAGGGGGAGATACAGGGTAATCAGGTTGTCCCACATAGGACTTACAGTCTTCACCCCCATTTTACAGATAGGGTAACTGAGGCATAGAGAAGTTAAGTAGGTTGCCCAAGGTCACACAACAGACAGGTGGCTGAGCCAGGATGAGAACCCACGTCCTCTGACTCCCAAGCCCGGGGTCTTGCCACTAAGTCACGCTGCTTGTCTGTATTGAGCGCTGGGGCGGATACGAGCAATCGGGTTGGACACAGTTCCTGTCCCACATGGGGCTCACAGTCTTAATCCCCATTTTCCAGCTGAGGGAACTGAGGCACAGAGAAGTGAAGTGACTTGCCCAAGTGGTGCAACTGGGATTAGAACCCTGGTCCTTCTGACTCCCAGGCCCAGCTTCTATCCACTAGGCCACACTGCTTCTCATCCATCCATCCTGGTGCAGGAGAATTGTGGAGATGATGTGGGAGGTGGGAATTTTCTGGGGAAGCCTTGGGGGGGAGGTGGATTATGAAGGGAAGCCTTGGAACATGGGAAGAGCAAGGGTAGGTTGGCTTGGTGGGGGGCAGAGGATTGCCAGGCTGGGGGAATAGCTCGGCCACAGGGATGGAGGCAGAAGAGTTGAGATCGGAGAGGCCTAGGGACAGATGCAGTATGGCCTAGTGGATATGCCAAGACCTGGGAGTCAGAAGGTCATGGGTTCTAATTCCCGTTCCGCCACTTGTCAGCTGTGTGAGTTTGGGCAAGTCACTTCACTTCTCTGTGCCCCACTTCCCTCATGTGTAAAATGGGGATTAAGACTGTTACCCCCATGTGGGACAATCTGATTACCTTGTATCCCCCTCCCCCCCCCCAGCACTTAGAACAGTGCTTGGCACATAGTAAGTACTTAATAAATACCATCATTATTATTATTTTAATCCCAGCCCTGCCCACTTGACCTCTGACTCCCAAGCCCGTTCTCTTGCCACTACGCCACCCTGCCTCAGTCCCTTAGAACATATGTCCAGTCAGCGCTTATGACGGTGCTTGGCACAGAGTAAGCGCTTAACGAAGACCATCATTATTATCGTATCCACGTCATTTATCTTCATGTCCGTCTCACCCTTTGGACCGTAAGCTCATCGTGAGCAGGGAACTTGTCTATCAACTCAGTCTATATTGAGCTCTCTCAACCGCTTGGTCCAGTGCTCCGCACCCAGTCAGCGCCCAATAGATAGGATCGATGGATCGGTGGCTGGTGGCGCTGGGGTTCGCGTTTGTGGCGTTTGTGGAGGAAGGGTGACAAAGCTCTGCGGTCCCCAGGGTGACGAAGAAGCCAGCCTGGGCCTCCCCATCAGCCCGTTCATGGACCGCTCGGCTCCTCAGCTGGCCAACCTCCAGGAGTCCTTCATCTCCCACATCGTCGGACCGCTGTGCCACTCCTACGACTCGGCCGGCCTGATGCCCGGGAAGTGGGTGGAGGACGACGCCGACGAGCTGGGGGGCGACCCCGACGGGCACCCCGAGGACGGGGAGGAGGAAGAGGACGACGACGGGCAGAGCACCCCCGAAGGGGAAGCTGACGAGAACGCGGAATCCTCAAGTAAGCCGGGAAAGGAGCAGTGAGGCCTAGTGGCTGATAACAATAACGATCGTGGTAATTCCTAAGCGCTTACTATGTGTCCAGCACTGGACTGAGCGCTGGGGTGATACAAGATGACCAAGTCCCACGTGGGGCTCACATTCTCAGTGGGAGGGAGAACAGGATTGAATCCCCATTTTGCAGATGAGGGAACTGAGGCCCAGAGAAATTAAGCCACTTGCCCACGGGCTAGAGCGTGGGACCCGGAGTCAGGAGGACCTGCATTCTTATCCCGGCTCCACCATTTGCCTGCTGTGTGACCTTGGGCAAGTCGCTTCATTTCTCTGGGCCTCAGTTACTTCATATGTAAAATGGGGATGAAGACTGTGAGGCCCATATGGGACCTGATTAGCTTGTATCTACCCCAGCGCTTAGTACAGTGCCCGAGACACAGTACGTACTTAAATAATATTTAAAAAAAAAAAATAAGTAAACCTTTCCCATCAGCGGGGGCCTGGAGGCAGTGACCACCTTCGGTCCCAAAAGGACAAATGTCCGGTCTTTGGCCGAGTCTGTCCGTAACCACGATGGCCACCGGTCACTTGGGGGACCCCGAGGTAAAAGTAATAATGATAGTATTTATTATACATTTACAATGTGCCAAGCACTGTTCTAAGCACTGGGCACTGTTCAGGTGTTCCAGTACTGGGGCCCGGGGCCTGTGGTGGGATGCGGTCTGTCTCAAAGCCTAATTTTTAACTAACTGCCGCTTCTCAGTTTCAATTTTTGCCTGACTTGCGACGGAGTACACCTTATATGCTGACGAACGGCAGTCGGAAACAAACCTGTTTTAGCGTGATTTTTCAGCTCTCCTATAAGAGACGGATCACCCCATCCCAGGCAGTGCTCTTCCTTGTCCCCGTCAAAATGGAGTTTTCAGCAAGGGAGCGCTTATGAAGTATTGGTCCTTGCAGGAGACCATGTATCACGCTCTCGTGCTTTCCCGAGTTGATTAAGATGAAAGCAGTGGGATTTATGAAGCGTTTACTGAGTATTAGGCAAGATGCAAAATAATTATGTCAGCTGCAGAGAAGCAGCATAGGGTAGTAGATAATAATAATGATAATTATGGTATTTTTTGAGCGATTACTATGTACGAGACACTGCACTAAGTACTGTAGTAGATACAAGCAAATCGGGCTGGACGCCGTCTCTGTCCCATGTTGGGCTCACAGTCTTAATTCCCATTTTACAGATGAGGGAACTGAGATCCAGAGAAGTAAAGTGATGTGCCCAAGGCCACACAGCAGATAGGTGGCGGAGCTGGGATTAGAACCCATGACCTTCTGACTCCCAGGCTCGTATTCTATCTATTACACCATGCCTCTATGCTGAGCACGGTCCTGAGAGTCAGAAGATCACGGGCTCTAGTCCCGGCCCTGCCACTTGTCTCCTGTGTGACCTGGGGCAAGCCAACTCATTTCTCTGTGCCTCAGTTCCCTCATCTGTAAAATGGGGATTGAGACTGTGATCCTCGAGTGGGACAGGGACCGTGTCCAACCTGATTAACTTGTATCTACCCCAGGGCTTAGTACAGGGCCTGGCTCATTAAGTAAATACCTTAATTATTGTTATTATTTT
Source organism: Ornithorhynchus anatinus (assembly GCF_004115215.2). NCBI lineage: Eukaryota > Metazoa > Chordata > Mammalia > Monotremata > Ornithorhynchidae > Ornithorhynchus > Ornithorhynchus anatinus. Next base: position 169,611,330 of record NC_041729.1, read on the forward strand.
TGTCAGTGGGAGCAAGGGAAAACTTGTATTTTATCCCCATTTTACTGATGGGGAAAGAGACAGTGCAGATAAGGGAATCGTTCAAACTCACCAGCAAGCAAGTAGTAGGTCTACAACCCAGAACTTCTGATTCCCGATCATTTAATCAATCAGTGATATTTATTGAGTGCTCACTGTGTGCAGAGAGCACTGTAGTAAGTGCTCAAGAGAATACAACATAAGAGAGTTAGTAGACCCGTTGCCAGCTCACAAGTAGCTTACAGTCCGGAGGGCTCTTTGCTTCACCACTGAACCACATTTGCTTCCCCATGTTCCACAAAATCACCACCCCCCGCAAAAAAAAAAAAAAAAAAAATATTCGAAAACAGGGTTGAGAAACAGAAGACATCTCCACTTGGGTGTCCTGTCATCATCTTAAACTTAACATGTCCAAAACAGAACTCCTTATGTTCCCACCCAAACCCTGTCCTCTCCCAGACTTTCCCATCACTGTAGACAGCACCGTCATCCTGCCTATCTCACAAGCCGTTAACCTTGGCGTTATCCTTGACTCCTCCCTCTCATTCAATCCACATATTCAATCTAGCACTAAATCCTGCTGGTTCAACCTTCACAACGTGGCTAAAATCCACGCTTTCTTCTCCGTCCAAACTGCTATCACGTTTATCCAAGCCCTTATCCTATCTCGCCGTGACGACTGCACCGGCCTCCTTAGTGACCTCCCCGCCTCCCGTCTCTCCCCACTCCAGTCCATACTTCACTCTGCTGCTCAGATCATTTTTCTACAACAACATTCAGGACACATTTCCCCGCTCTTCAAGAACCTTCACTGATTGTCCATCCACCTCTGCAGCAAACGGAAACTCCTCACCGTTGGTTGGTGGAAGCAGCGTGGCTCAGTGGAAAGAGCCCGGGCCTGGGAGTCAGAGGTCGTGGGTTCTAATCCCGGCTCCACCACCTGTCAGCTGTGTGACTGTAGGCAAGTCACTTCACTTCTCTGTGCCTCAGTTACCTCATCTGTAAAATGGGGATTGAGACTGTGACCCTCAAGTGGGATGACCTGATTACCCTGTATCTACCCCAGGGCTTAGAACAGTGCTCTGCACATAGTAAGTGCTTAACAAATACCAACATTATTGTTTAAAGTGCTCAATAACCTTGCCACCTCCTACCTCACCTCGTTACTCTCCTACTATAACCCAGGCTCTGCTTTGCTCCTCTAATGCTAACCTTCTCACTGTGCCTCCATCTCTTCTATCTCATCATTAACCTCTCTCCCCCGTCCTGCCTATAGCCTGAACGCCCTCCCTTTTCATATCCGTCACACGATGACTCTCTGTCCCTTCAAAGCTTTATTCAAGGCATATCTCCTCCTGGAGGCCTTCCCTGATTAAGGAAGGTCTCTCTTCCTTTTCTTCAACTCCCTTCTGCATCACCCTGACTTGCTCCCTTTATTCATCCCCCCTCCCTCAGCCCCACAACACTTATGTACATATCCGTAATTTATTTATATTCATATCTGTCTCCCTCTAGACTCTAAGCTCGTTGCGGGCACAGAATGTCTCTGTTGTATCGTCCTCTCCCAAGTGCTTAGTACAGTGCTCTACACACAGTTAGCGCTCAATAAATATGATTGATTGATGAATAATGTATTACATGATCATTCGTACTTACTGAGCACTCTGCAACAGTGTTGGTAGACGTTCCCTGCCCTCAAGGAACTTACAGTCTAGAGAGAAGTAAAGACATCAAACTAAATGAAGGATGTGGACATAACTGCTGTGGGGCTGAGACTGGAATGAATAAGGGGTGAGAATCCAGCTGTGAGGGCAATGCAGAGTGGAGAAGGAGTAGGGGAAATGTGGCTTTAGTTGGGGAAGGCCTCTTGGAGGAAATATGCTTTTAATAAGCCTTTGAAGGTGAAGAAAATGATGTTCTATCAGATTTGAAGGGAGAGGGAGTTCCAGGCCAGAGGCAGAACAGGGGTGAGGGATTGTCAGTGAGATAGATGAGATGGAGGTACAGCGAGTAGGTTGGCATTAGAGAAGCAAAGTGTGTGGGCTGGGTTGGAGTAGGAGAGCAGTGAGATAAGTAGGAGTGGGCAAGGCGATTGACTGCTTTACAGCCTGTGGTAAGGAGTTTCTGTTTGAGGCAGAGGTGGATAATAATAATGTTGGTATTTGTTAAGCGCTTACTATGTGCAGAGCACTGTTCTAAGCGCTGGGGTAAACACAGGGGAATCAGGTTGTCCCACGTGGGGCTCACAGTCTTAATCCCCATTTTACAGATGAGGGAACTGAGGCACAGAGAAGTGAAGTGACTTGCCCACAGTCACACAGCTGACAGGTGGCAGAGCCGTGATTCGAACCCATGACCTCTGGCTCCCAAGCCCGGGTTCTTTCCACTGAGCCACGCTGCTTCTCTAGGTAGAGGATCTGTACCCAGGTGGATGGGTAACTACTGGAGGGTCTTGAGTAATGAGAGAACATGGACTAAATGTTTTTGTTTTTTAAAAAATATTCGAGCAGCAGAATGAAGTATAGATTAGAGCGGGGAGAGGTGGGAGGCAGGGAGGTCAGCAAGGAGGCTGATGCAGTAATCAAGGCGAGTTAGGATAAGTGCTTGGATCAACGAGGCAGCAGTTTGGATGGAGAGGAAAGGCTGATGTTGTGAAGGCTGAACCGACAGGATTTAATGGCAGACTGAATACGTGGGTTCAGTGCAAGAAACGAGTCAAGGATAATGCCGAGGTTATGGGCTTGCGAGACAGGAAGCGTGGTGGTGCTGCCTGCGGTGACAGAAAAGTCACAGGTGGACAGGGTTTCCTTGGAAAGATGAGGAGTTCCGTTTTGGACTTTTTAAGTTGGAGCTGTCAGCGGGACTTCCAATTAGAGATGTCGTGAACGCAGCAGGAAATGCGAGATTGCAGAGAGGGAGAGAGAGATCAGGGCTGGAAATGGAGATTTGGGGATCATCTACATAGAGCAGTTGAAGGCATGGGAGCGAATGAGGTCTCAAGGGAGTGGGTGTAGATGGACAATAGAAGGGGACCCAAAACTGAGCTTGCAGGGACCCCCGCAGTTAAGAGGAGCCCGTGAAAGAGACTGAGAATGAGCAGCTAGAGAGGTAGGAAGAGAACCAGGAGAGGGCAGTGTCAGTGAAGCCAAAATTGGATAATATTTCTAGGAGGAGGGGATCGTCTGAGCTGAGCCGTTGAGGAGGACTAAGATGGAATAGAGGTCGCCGGATTCGGCAAGGGAGGAGGTCTCCGGTGACCTCTGCCGGGGCAGTTTCCCAAAGGGGGTCGGGATTTTTGTAAGACGTTGCCAGATTAAGATGACCCGGACGGACCGCGGGATATGAAGCCAAACGGAGTTTCAAGCCCCTGGCCCACTTTGAGCTGCAGGCAGTGAGATTCAAAGAACTGGAGTCGCTTGACATGAAACGTTCTAACGCGGTGTGTTGACGGATGAGGAAGGTTGGATTGGATTTCGCCGTAAAAGAGCTTTGCGGGGAACTAAGCTCTTTCTAATGAGTTCCGGAGCTGGACTGGGGCTGCAGAGCTGTGAGATATTCTGTTCCCAGTTTGAAATCGTCCCGCTCCGAACGAAAGGGCCGCTGCTGGTGGGCACCTGCTTTAGGCCACCTTGTGCACACTAATCCAAGCCGCCGGAGAGGGTTCAAGCATTCCTCGACGTCATTTTGTTCCTGAATTCTTGAAGGGTTTATCGCTGAAGTTTTCAAGGCAACCAGGAGGGCGGAGGAAGGCATAAACTAATCCCATACGGTGCTTCATCCCAGCAGAGTGGCTTAGTGGATAGAGCACAGGCCTGGGAGTCAGAGGTCCTGGCTTCAAATCCCAGCTCCGTCATTTGTCTGCTGTGGGACCTTGGGCAAGTCACCTCGCTTCTCTGGGCCTCAGGAGCCCTGTGTCAGTTGCCTCATCTGTAAAATGGGGATGAAGCCTGGGAGCCCTGTGTCAGACAGGGACTGGGTCCAATCTGATTGACTTACAACTACCCCGGTGCTTAGAACATTGGTTGGCACATAGTGAGCACTGTTATCATCCTTATTGTTATTATTAATATTATTACCTGAAAACTGGGAGACGACGTCTGAGGACAGACCAGTCTGGTACACTGCTGACAAGAAGCAAGAGACTCTTTGGGGGCCAAAGATTTGTTAGGAAGAGGAGTTGAGAAGATAAGTGAAAACAGCACCAGGTGCTGCCCACGTTCAACGCAACAACACACTAAGCCACTGCCATTTTTCGTGGCCAATGGAAACAGGACAGTGGGTCCCACTTTCTTTTTTTCAACCACATTCACACCTCTCAGTTAATCAGTGGTATTTATTCAGTGCCTACTATGTGCAGAACACTGTACTAAGCCCTTGGGTGTGAACCTCATGGTCTAATGGCTAGAGCACGGGCCTTGGAGTCAGAAGGACCTGGGTTCTAATTCTGACAACCACTTTTTTGCTGTGAGACCTTGGGCAAGTCACTTCACTTCCCCGGGCCTCAGTTTCCTCATCTCAAAAATGGGGATCGAGACTGTGAGCCCCACATGGGACAGGGACTGTGTCCAATCCATTCATTCATTCAATAGTATTTATTGAGCACTTACTATGTGTAAAGCACTGTACTAAGCGCTTGGAATGTACAAATCGGTAACAGAGACAGTCCCTGCCCTTTGACGGGCTTACAGTCTAATCGGGGGAGACGGACAGACGAGAACCATGGCAATAAATAGAATCAATCCAATTGGCCTATAGCCACCCCAGCCCTTAGTACAGTATCTGGCACATAGTAAGTGCTTGGTAAATACCATAGTTCTTATTCTTATTATACTGTATCTACCACAGAACTTAGTATAGTGTCTGGCACATAGTAAGTGTTTAACAAATACCAAAGAAGCAAACCCAAAAAACTACATATCTATAAGGAAGGAAACTGCTGGTCTCAAGGGGTCTGAATTGAAAACGGAGTTTGAGAGAGTAATAATCATCCTAATCTTAGTATTAAGTGCTTACTATGTGCTATAGTCCCTGACATATAGTAAGCGCTTAACAAATACCATAATAATAATTATGATTATGTGCTAGGCACCGTATTAAGCTCTAGGGTGGATACAAGCAAATCGGGTGGGACACAGCCCCGTCTCACGTGGGGCTCACAGTCTCCATCCCCATTTTGAGGTAACTGAGACCCAGAGAAGTTAAGTGACTTGCCCAAGGTCACAGAGCAGACAAATGGCAGAGTTGGGATTAGAACTCGTGAACTTCTGATTCCCAAGCCTGTGTTTTATCCATATCTCTAGGGTTTGAGGTTAGGCTATAGGAAAGGTGTATTTCTGTTCCTCTGGGGCTTGGCATAATTTTACAGACAGACAAGGATCTCTTTGGTCTGAAAACTTATCCTAGCCCCATAATTGGAAATTATATCTCCTTTAGGAAGCTTTTCCTGACTAACCTCTCAAAGCCTTATTAAATGGATATCTCCTCCAAGTGGCCTTCCCCAACTAAGCCCTTGTCTCCTCTTCTCCCACTCCCTTCCACGTTGCCTTTGTACTGGGTTTTATACTTTTTCATTCACCTTATCCTTTAATTCACCCCTTCCTCAGCCTCACGGCATATGTAAATAAATATCCATTTATATCAATTCTGTTTCTCTCTCTGGATTGTAAGCTTGTTATGGGCAGGGAAAGTGTCTATCCACTCTGTTATACTGTGCTTTCATAACTAGTAATAATAAGAATAATGATGACATTTGTTAAGCGCTTACTAGGGAAACAGCATGGCTCAGTGGAAAGAGCCCGGGCTTGGGAGTCAGAGCTCATGGGTTCGAATCCCGGCTCTGCCACCTGTCAGCTGTGTGACTGTGGGCAAGTCACTTCACTTCTCTGTGCCTCAGTTCCCTCATCTGTAAAATGGGGATTAAGACTGTGAGCCCCACGTGGGACAACCTGATTCCCCTGTGTTTACCCCAGCGCTTAGAACAGTGCTCTGCACATAGTAAGCGCTTAACAAATACCATAATTATTATTATTGCAGCATGCCTGCCAATGCTGATATATTGTACTCTCCCAAGCATTTAGTACAGTGCTCTGCACGTAGGAAGTGCTGAATAAATATGATTGATTGATTGACTGTGATGTTGTTGTGGGCAGGAAGCAGGCCTACCAACTCTGTTATAGTGTACTTATCCACTGCTTAGTATAGTGCTCTGCACACAGTAAGTGATCAATAAATACAACTGATGGATTAACTGTAAGTAAGCTTGTGAGCAGGAGAGGGAATATGTCCAACAACTCTGTTGTATTGTACTCTCCCAAGTGCTTAGTACAGTGCTCTGCACCCAGTAAGCACTCAATAAATACCATTGGTTACTGATACTATAACAAGGAGCAACTTTTCTCCACGTCTCCTGATTCAGAGACTCGGGGTCACGTTTTGGCCTTTTATTAAACCACATACCTATTTGTGTGTTAGCCTTTTAAACCAAACCCAGCACTTACGTACATATCTGTAATTTATTTATTTATGTATTTACATTCATGTCTGTCTCCCCCTCTAGACCGTAAGCTCGTTGGGGATAGCAGACGTGTCTGTTTATTGATATATTGCATTCTCCCAAGAGCTTAGTATGGTGCCGTGCACACAGTAAGCGCTCCGTAAATGTGACTGAATCAATTAGGTGAATTTCACCATCAGTAGTGAATCCTTCCAAATCAAAAGGACATCTATTTGTGTATACTCACACACACAAAGTCAGTCGGTCATATTTATTGAGCACTTTTTGTGTGCAGGGCACTGTACTAAGAACTTGGCAGAGTATGATATAATGATACATTTGCCCGTACCCTGCTCACAAAGAGCTTACAGTCTAGATACACACATACTATTCTTCGCCGACTAAGAGCTGGGGTTGAGCGAGCTAGCCTCATCCCAGCTCTGGCGGTGTGACTGTGGACAAGTCACTTAACTTCTCTGTGCCTCCGTTACTTCATCTGTAAAATGGGGATGAAGCCTGTGAGCCTCATGTGGGACAACCTGATTACCCTGTGTCTAACCCAGCGCTTAGAACAGTGCTCTGCACAAAGTAAGCGCTTAACAAATACCAACATTATTATTATGCATCCATTCACTTCATTCATTTGTATTTATTGAGTACTTACTGTGTGCAGAGCAAATGTACTAACCGCTTGGGAGAGTACAGTATAACAATGAACAGACACATTTACCATTTGTCTGCTCTGTGACCTTGGGCAAGCCACTTAACTTCTCTGTGCCTCAGTTAACTCATATGTAAAATGGGGATTATTATTAATAATAATAATGATAATGGTATTTGTTAAGCACTTACTATGTGCCAAGCACTGTTCTAAATGCTGGGAAAGATAAAAGGCTAGCAGGTTGTCCCACATGGGGATCACAGTCTTAATTCCCATTTTGCAGATGAGGTAACTGAGACACAGAGAAGTGAAGTGATTTGCCTAAAGTCACCCAGCTGACAAGTGGCAGAGCCAGGATTAAAACTCACAACCTCTGACTCCCAAGCCCGTCCTCTTTCCACTAAGCCACTCTACCTCTCTGATTAAGACTGTGAGTCCCACACAGGACAGCCTGACCACCTTTTATCTACCGCGGAGCTTAGAACAGTGCTTGGTACAGAGTAAGCACTTAACAAATACCATAATTATTAATATTATCCTTAATGACTCACAGTCTAGAGGGACCTAGCAAATCGCCTCTCTAGTCCGATGGATAGATTGATCGGCCGGTGGTGTTTTTCAGGAAAGCCAAAGTTCCAGAGGAGGAAAATTCACTGCCAGATCACGCAGCACCTGCTGCAGAACCACAAGATGTGGAAGCAGGAGATCGAGAGAGAGCAACGCCTGAGCGGGGCCGGGGGCCGGGGTAAGGGCGGACCGGACGCCGCGGGCCCGGCCCAACCGGCGGAAACCATCCAAGCCATCACGGAGGAGGATGAAGACAGAGGGAGAGGCCGGGGAGAGGAGAGTACCGCTGCCCAGCCGGCCCAGTGACCACGGCCCCGAGTGGGAGTGGGCCCCGGGCCGGATGGACCCGCCCCCGGACCGTCCTACAAGCCAGCACAAAATCTAGACACGACACTGTAGAAATACGGGATCATTGCACCTGCAGCTGTTCCACCTGTCTCTTTTTCCTTCGTTTTATTATTATTCTTCATATTTTTTACAGTGAGGTACATTGTTTCGACACCGGCTTCTAGGGACCTTTCGAAGATGAGAAGAATCTGGATCTCTACGTGCCCATGGTTGTGGGGTGGGCCGGGATCACTTCCGACCCCTTTCCCGCACACGGCACTCACACCCGTACGTGTGCAAACACACACACACACACACACACACAGAGGGGATTTGTCACCCCACATTTCTTGGATTTAACTACAAAGGCAGATAACTATCGCTGTCGTACAAGGAAGTTGGGCGGACGGTCTGATTCACAGTTAACCGTCAGGTACCACAACTAAGTCGCCTTTGCCCTCCCTACTGAAGGATGAAATTTGCAAGGTCGATGGGAATCCTGATGCATCCTGCCAACGATTTGTGTTGGCATGGATGTGGGTGTGGGCAGGGGGGTGAATGATTGGGTGTGCAGTGTGTGTGTATGGGCGGATGTGTGCCCGCTTGCGTGTGGTTAGATCAGTGGAGTTGGAATACGTACCCAATTAGCACAGCACTGTAGCACGTGACTCATTTCAAGCGAACAGATCGGACAGATCGAAAGGAAGTTGCCCCGGCAGCGGCGGCTCCATCCCTTCCGTCGGAGCTCCGTCTTTCCAACCGCGGGGAACTTCTCCCCCGAGTCGGCATCCCGGCCGACTCCCAACAGAGGTCCGGAGATGAGCACTACTGAGACGGCACCTCTGGGAGGGTTCTTTCTCCCACTGACTGCAAAAACCCCTGGGAATACAGGCCCCTTCTCCTTACTCGTCAGGTGTCGGGGCATACGTACCTGACTTATGGGTTTAAGGAACAGCTTTGTCACTCGTCTAAGGAGGAGGCCGGCCCCGACCGGGCCTCGGACCGGGAGGATGTCTGGAAACGGCCTCAAAGGCGAGAGTCCCGGGGCCAGATTTCACACCGGTCACCCCGTCCCAGCCGTGCCTTCTCCACGCCCGTCGCCAAGGAGGCCATTTTCTCAGTTTTCAGCATCGGGCCACAGAAGGGAGTTGTCAGGACCTGATTTCCCAGAGTCCTTGGAGCGGAGGCCTCCTGGCCCGGGGACTGGTGAGCCCGGGTTGGGGTCCAGGGGACAGCCACCCCTCAGAGGCACTCAGTCCGGAGAGGAGCCAGGTGAGCGGCAAACTGGCCCCCACCCCGCCGCCGCCACCGAGGAGCCGGGGTGTCGTCATGACTTGTCCGCTTTGGCGTGGAGCCCGTGCCTCAGCTGGAGAGACTCTTTCATCCCACGTGTGTTTCTGCTGTGAGCCAAACCCCTATTTAAAAAGTCGATCCTCGCTTTCCACGTTTGATTTCACGATATGATATTTGACAGGGATTCGTTGTCTTGTAAATATGCAGAAATGTTTTATCGGTTCCTGTAGATAGTCAACTCTGTTCCGGGGAAGGGCCGGAGAGGCTATGAGAAAGGGACGCATCTATTGTAAAGTTATTCTTTTGCGATCTCTATTCTTATACATCGTAGCCATCTCCAGGCTCAGATAGTAAAGTGGGGAGCATCTTGCCGAGATTTCGGGGGCAGCCACTAAATCTACATTCTCCATTTCAGGGGCGAGGAATTGGTGCGTTGATCCAGTGTAGTATTTTTGGACTGATGGGCCAGGTGTTTTAGTAAAATATGGACAGGATTTCCCAGGACGTTCTGTCTGTAAGAGGGATTTGAATTAAATTTTGTCAGGTAGGAAGACAGTTGCAGCTCATCCAAAATGTAATTTTTATGGTGCCCTTTCCCACTATTTTAGCATATTGCCCTCGCTGTCGTAACATGCAGACCTCCTGAACTTCCTCTGAATAGTGAGACTATGCCCTTTGGGTTTGGTATTGCTAACTTGCCCTCACCCCCTCGGTTTTTGTCAAGAAGAGAGAGTTTCACAACTCCTTAGCTTCCTGCAAAAGGACCTTTCTGCTTGAATGCCCAAACCGACCTCTGAACCGAGAGGATTCCCGACGCAGAAGTCGGTACGTAGCAGCATGACATACTGGTTTCTCACCTGCCTTCCTAGCAAATGGGGAGAGAAGCAGGCATCTAAACAACCAGAATGCCTTTCGAGACCGGCCCTTAGTGGTGTGAGCTCTGATGGTTTTGAATTTCTTCCAGGCACCTGGCACTTCACATTTGCACAGATCCCACAGTTTTCCATTCCTTTTATCCCAGGGGCTTGAATCGTTCTTCCCCTGATGCAGGTTTTGAGGAGCGGTAGGGCGCTCCCACCTCTGACCGTTTCCTGGACTGGCCACATAAAACACGATCGTCACTGGCGGATTTCCCCACGTGGTGGAGGCTGAGGGAGTTTGGGGATGGGGTAGGAGTGGGGAGCGGCGAAGGAGCTGTGCCGGTTGGGGTAGGGGAGGAGTCGCTGCTGGAAGGCAGTAGTTCCTTTGTCCCTGCAGGATCGGAAGGCCTCGTTTGAGGTGTGAGGCCCACGGGGGATCCGCCGAGGAGAGACACCCCCTTCTGAACCCCGATCCCCCCCAGACTGGCTTCAAACCCAGACTTGGAGTGACGGCCGCTGGAACCCTGTCGATTTAAATTCTGCATTCCCCCAGCTCCATCGCAGTGTGGCAAGATTTCAGAGACACGGAAAGATTCCCTGGAGAAGAAGAGGTGCCCTCTCAGAGATGGCACAGCCAGATGACAGACGTGTGCATCGAGGGCGGTGTTCCAGCGGGCCCAGGGATTTGCTGATGAAAAAGACTCTCTTCACCCTTTTTTGGTCGATGTCACCGAGCATTATCTACGCATCCGTTCCCAGCTGCCTCCTCTGGCGCTCCGGAGACTGTCCTCTGCTCTTCATTCAAGCCTAATCTGTGCGTTCCATGAGACAAACTCAGGTCTTGGAAATGAAAGCATGCCCGCCCAGCTCTGGAAAAAGGACGTTCTGGAAACCAAGGTGGGAGACAGTGAGAACGGGTTTTGCCGGTTAACTTCGAACCTGGGTTCTGAATACTGAGTGACCGATAGCCCCTGCCGAGCAGACCCCATCTCTTATGATTGCCACCCAAGGGACGGGCCACTGTGTAACACCTTGGTTTCCACCGTCAGCCAGTCACGAGACTCCCCCCCATTTCCTCGAATGGTGTTTGAACTTTCAGTGGTAGATTTTTTTGTGGACCCAATAAATGATCCCAGAAGAAGATGAGAAAGCCAGTAGCTAAAGCAGAATCTGTCTTAGTGGGAGGAGGAAGGAGGCTCTTCACCCAGCTAAGAAAAACCCTCGGAAATACAGTCCCCAGGGGCTGTTTCCTTTCCTTGGGACTGGCTTCCCTAACCAGTCCCCAAAGACAATCAAGCCTAACGTCTCAACCGGTGGTGCTGCATCAGCGACATTCATCTTCCAATATGGTAGCGGCAGATGTTGATATAAAATCCTGTTGTTTCCCACTCTCCCCATTCCAGGCTTCCAACCTCCTTCTCGGCCTTAGAATTCCCTGCAAAGTCAAGAACTTGCAGAGGAAGGTGAACTCCGATCTGCTGGTCTGGCGAAGAATGAAAAAAGAAAATAAAACCTAGGTCATGAAGAGACTCACGTATTCTTCAAAAATCAAACCTTTAATCTGAGGCGATCGCTTACCCAAAAAGAATACTCCTGTAACCACCGGTTTTTTTACTCGAACTCTTCCTTCAGCTTCCACTCCCAACTGATCCCTGAATCGTCATATGGCCGTTAGACCGAATCTGTTCTAATTCCCAGTTTTTCTTTCTCCAGTTCTGCCCTCCCCCCAGGCGACCGTTGGGCAGATGGTTCTGAGGAGGGCCTTTGGTCTGGCTATCATTCACCCTCCGCTATTTTTCTTAACCAAGCAAAGAGTTGAAAACCATTTGGGAGACATTGCCCACTTGCAAGGAAGAGCTCCCAACGATACCCAGCTACGGGGCTTTGAGGGAAGAAACTATTCTAGCAAAAATCTCTGATTTCTGGTTGCTTTTCTATCACTTGGAGAATGCTCTCTATTCACCATGGGAAACTTTGGAACCAGAAGGGAGTTGTTAAGGTAAGCATCGGGGGCCATGCATCAGCTAGAATCTGTGCCGATGGCCCTTGTGGTCCCCAGTGCAGGAAGGGTTCGGTTTTGAAGGTGTTTTTGTCCGGGGGCCTCATCTAGTTGTCTTTTGGCAACAAAAACACATCAACTGCCAAGGCAGCTTCGACCACCTGGGTGAACTCTTTTCCTTGGTTCTAGAAGTACGTCTGCAATGAAAGGGTCATGAAATGCTCAGCCAAGGGGCTACTTTGACTTGAGATGCATTATGGAAAACCAAGCGGTTACCAAGATTGGTGCAAGTCAGGGACCGTCAGCTCCAAGTTCCACTCTGAACGTCGGTTCGGTGACCGTAACTTGAACACGATTGACGTCCAACTCCGGTGAACTCGCTTGAAGGCCTGGCGGTCAGGGATGACCGAGGAAGATGTGGAAAATGCCATCCCCACGAGAGATTCTTTTTCCTAGGACAAACACGCCCTGGATGGCAGTCCCAGAGCCGCACTTTATACACAAGTCTGGGTCTTTAACCCAAAACCTGACCAGCTGCTCCTCCGAGCAGGACATTCGGAAGCCGCCTACCTCAGAGCCCTCCCCGGGATGCAGTACTGAGAGAGGAAACCCAGGTAATGGCGGCACTCCACAGGTGCTGGAGATGTTTGCTCCTCTGTCCATTTTCCATTTTTATTTAAAATCGGAAGCCATCGGCCAAACGGTTCGGATCCAAGCACAAGCAACGTGGAGCTGTTCAGTAGATCCCTACTGTTGTGAGACAGGGCCATTTGTCACTATGACTTGTCATCCTAGAACTGATCTAGGTGGGTTCCCAACATCCTCCTCAGTAGAAACGCCTCATCTCTTGAAATCCACGGAATCCGTTACACAGAGCGTTGAGAAATCCGAAAGAGAATTGAAATATTGGAGGGAGAAGACGGTGTTTGGTGTTTTGCCAAGATCCTACCTACCTCAGGAAAAAGAAAAATAGTAAGGTGGGCCTGGTAAATATTTGGAGTGACATCATTATATATATTTTGCGTATTCCCAAAGGAACTTCGATCAAGGACAGTTGTCTCTTCGCATGGATGGACTGTGGAGAAGAAATATAAAATCCACTGTCCAGCAATAGATCGGAAAATTGAATTGAAATGTCCTGGTCCCGCCACTTTAAAAATACTATCCCGTGTAGAGGTCGTTATGAGAATGGAGATTTCTGACCTCAAAGTGGGTAGACCAATCTTCCCAACTCAAAGAGAAGTGAACCCTCCCAATTTATCATGTGGTGTTAGAGGTGCCCACTGAGGAATATAAAATTAAGGAACGCACCCAATTTCTATCTCCCCTTGCTCTTCTAAGCCTTCCCCCTGCCCCGCCCCCAACCCTTTCTTCCTTACCCCATTGGAACCATGTCCCGGATTTCCCCAGTTAGGCCATCACAATCTGGAACAAACCTCAAGACAGACACACCACGGGTTTCTACCCTCCACCGTACCCCTTTTGCCATCAAATGTCAGCCAGTTGCTCCGGTCAAAATGATTTATTTGGGAAATTGAAGTCACCGGTGGCAAAATCTTTTTTACGTAGCTCTAACCCACTGGGTTTTTAAAAGAGAAATGCTGTACTGTTTTGATGCAGTCGTTATATTTTCAGGAACGCCATCCCGATCGGGCTAAAACCTAGTGAGCAGAAATCCCCCTCAAGATGACGGTAAGGACAAAAATCATTTTACGTCATCGTGAGGGTAAGCAGCGGTAGGTAGTTTAAGGGTTCACCTGCTGGGATTGAAGAGCAAAGGAAGCGCTTTCAGGGCTGGGAAGGGGAGAGAAGATGAGAGGAATGTAAGGTCTGGGAATGAAGAGTGCCGGGCCCAGACAATCAGGCGAGCCTTCTCAGGGCCTCCTCAGCCTTCCCCCCAGACCAAAGAAGCCCAATCAGTTCAATATTCCTCGGGCGCACAAGGGGCTGAAGAGTCCCACGGATAGAACTGGGTCTTCCTGGACTATGGAGAACGCTGCTTCACAGTTCCTGAATGAGAAGCCCCCATTTTGCTTTGAAGCAGGGGATCTCTCCACGCAGGCCATTTCACTCATCCCACGTCAACTTTCTAACCCATCTCTTGAATGTGAAAACACGGAGCCGTCTGTGACCCCACCGGGCTTGGATCTAACTGGTGGGGAGAAGGAGGGTCTCCCCCTCCCCCGCTGCAGGATTTCCTCGGTTATTTACAACCAGTAACCCGGGACTGCACAGCAGTTCTCTTCGAAGAATCCGAGCCCCCTTTAGGACCGCTCTTCTTTCGGCGGGGGCCGGGGTGCGGGGGGTTTGGCTTTGCCAGTATATAGTTGGTGATCGTTACTTACTGAATCCTAAGGCTGATTTTTATAACCGATGTACAGCGTTTGCATGGGGGAATGTGATTTACACTGTAGCTTATCTTTGCTTGCCTGTTGCCTTGACTGTCGAATGGGTGGCAGTTGGTTTTCATTTGGGAAAGGAGCTTCTCCTTGGGCGCCAAGAGAAATCATCTTTGCCGTGCCGAGCACTGGAAATCGATAGCAATTGGGTCCTCGGTCAGACAGTTCTTCTTTTGTAGAGCCCCTCGTCATTTTTTCTCCCCAAGTGAGATTTGGTGCTTGTCAGTCATTGGGACGGGTCGGGGGAAAAGGATAGAGGAGAGGTGGGGAGTCACACGATGGCTCCCAGGAATGCTCCTTCCCGCTCTTCCTCTTCTCCGGGTCTTCCCGGAACCAGGCCGTAAAAGCCAGCGGTGCCGGGAGCTTCTCGGAGGACCGGGTTGGGAGCCACCCTCTGGGCCGGCGAAGTAGGAATCGGCGCTCGGAGCTGGGGAACGGAGGCTTCCCTTGGGCTCTGTGGCCCTGGAACCCCGAAGCTCGGGTGGGAGGTTTCCCTGTGGGTTGTTCGGCTTGGAGCCCCTGAAAAGCAATATTTAAATTTAAAGAAACTGCCAACCAAAGTGGCAATACAGAAAGGCCATATTTTCAGGTCTGTACTTGCCAGTTTTTAACCCGGTATTGTCCTCACTCTTTAGCGTGTACATTAATTTATATTGCTGTATTGTCAGTAGGGTAACAAACGGTTCCACCTAGCAAAGCACTCCACGAACAATGCCTTGTATCCTTTAGGTGATGATCTCTCACGGATGGAATAAACCTTTTCCTTTCACTAGTATCTTGCACTTAATACATGTAGCAATACTTAATATATTCCCTTCACAAGTATTTGTTAAGTGATTTAGTTAATGGCCGATAAATGTTTTGTACAAAATAGATTCTGTACAGAAAAAAAATCTTTTAGAGAAACATTATTTATTTTTACTGTTTTGTAACTTAGACACTATACTGAAGCTCCCTTTGGCCAGAATTACTGGAAGTGCCTCTTGGTAATATGTATAATATAGTAAATATATATTCAAAATTACTAGAATTATTGGTCACAAATGAATAATGTGGATGTTGCAATGTGAAGACAACTGTACAACATAAATAGAATTCTGTGGTATCCTGTCTCATAGAGTGATTATTTGAACTCTGTTTTTGTTACGCTTTGGTTGACCAGAAAAATGAGCCGAAGGGAGAGGAGGATGTGTTCTATTATGAATAATAATAGTAATAATAATGTTGGTATCTGTTAAGCGCTTACTATGTGCAGAGCACTGTTCTAAGCCCTGGGGTAGATACAGGGTCATCAGGTTGTCCCACGTGAGGCTCACAGTTAATCCCCATTTTACAGATGAGGTAACTGAGGCACAGAGAAGTTAAGTGACTTGCCCACAGTCACCCAGCCGACAAGTGGGAGAGCCGGGAGTCGAACTCATGACCTCTGACTCCGAAGCCCAGGCTCTTTCCACTGAGCCACGCTACTTCCCCTAGTAGTAGTAGTAATAGTGGTAGTAATTGTGGAATTTGTTAAGCACTTATTATGTGCCAGGCACTGTACTGAGTGCTTGTGTGGATACAAGCAAATCAGGTTGGACACAGTCCCTGTCCCACCTGGGGTTCACAATCTCAAACTCCGTTTTACGGAGTGAGATAACTGAGGCCCAGAGAAGTGAAATGACTTGCCCAAGGTCACCCAGCAGACAAGTGGTGGAGCGGGGATGAGAACACAGGTCCTTCTGACTCCCAGGCCCGGGCTCTATCCACTAGGGGAAGCAGCGTGGCTCAGTGGAAAGAGCCTGGGCTTGGAAGTCAGAGGTCATGGGTTTGACTCCCGGCTCTGCCACTTGTCAGCTGTGTGACTGTGGGCAAATCACTTAACTTCTCTGTGCCTCAGTTACCTCATCTTAACTGTGAGCCTCAGGTGGGACAACTTGATGACCCTGTATCTACCCCAGCGCTTAGAACAGTGCTCTGCACATAGTAAGCGCTTAACAAATACCAACATTATTATGATTATTATTAGGCCATGCTGTTTCTAACCTTGCAGTTCGGCACACACTTTGTCCTTTTCTTGTTTTTGTTTTCTTGCGATTTGTTCATGAAAGAGGAAAAGTCTCCACCAACCATGATCAAACTAATCAAAAGAACTGTTTCTTCAGTGCCTAACGTGTGTAGAGCACTGCGCGTAAAGCTTGGGAGGGCACACCAGTTATGAAACGCATGCGTGTTCCATGTCTTCAAGGGGCTTCCGAGCCAGGAATAATCACATTCATTCATTCATTCAATAGTATTTATTGCGCGCTTACTATGTGCAGAGCACTATACTAAGCGCTTGGAATGAACAAGTCGGCAACAGATAGAGACAGTCCCTGCCGTTTGACGGGCTTACGGTCTGATCGGGGGAGACGGACAGACGAGAACAATGGCGATAAATAGAATCAAGGGGAAGAACATCTCGTAAAAACAATGGCAACTAACTAGAATCGAGGCGATGTACATTTCATTAACAAAATAAATAGGGTAATAAATATATACAGTTGAGCAGATGAGTACAGTGCTGAGGGGATGGGAAGGGAGAGGAGGAGGAGCAGGGGGAAATGGGGGGAAAAGAGGGTTAAGCTGCGGAGAGGCGAAGGCGTGGTAGAGGAAGTAGAGGGAGAAGAGGAGCTGGTATTTGTTAAGCACTTACCATGTGCCAGGCACTGTACTAAGCACTGGGGCAGATCCAATGAAATCGAGTTGGACACGGTCCCTGTCCCACGTGGGGCTGACGGTCTTAAAATGTAAGTTTAAACTGTAATCTCTGGAACATGAGCTCACTGTGGGCGGGGAATGTCTGTTGTTACACTGTTTCCCAAGTCCTTAGTACAGTGCTCTGCACATAGTAAGCGCTCAAGAAATATGATTGATGGGCTGACTTAAAAAGGCCCTCGTGAACATATGTCTGTTGCCTTCCCACAAGCTGCACCAGAGCACTTAATACAGTGCTCGGCTCACAGTGGGCATTCAATATCATCTGTTCACATTTAAAGTTATTGATGGTGGTATTATCTGTCAATAGGAGCAGATCCGAAAAGAGCCAGGTGAGCTAAAGTCCATCCCTAATCAAGCAATTAATCGGGGTCATTTTTAAGTGACTGTGTATTCCCCCCCCGACCCCCCCCCGTGCTTGGAACAGGGTAGGCTTGCTTAGCATTGTGCAGAAAATAAATAAGACTGTAGGTTTGCATGGCATATGGCTTCCCCAGGAATAATAATAATAATATTTGCGGTATTTGCTAAGCGCTTCTTATTTGCCCAGGTACTGTGATAAGCATTAAGATTAGTCCCGTGTTTTCCCCTGGGTGGAATTAAGGCTCAGTGAATCTAGCATCCGTGGGCAGCAGCTGATGGTAGCTGGTCTTTGCCTCTCAGTCAATCAATCGTATTTACTGAGCACTTACCATGTGAACTGAACCTCCCAGTTCAATCCTCTCTCCTCTAGGCTGTGCTGCCTATATATATTTGCACATTCCGAACTGTTTTTTGCAGTTCATAATAGGCCCCTTGATTATCTGCTGCAGCCAACGTTAATAGCAGCAACACCAAACGATCAAAAGTAAGCGCTTAACAAATACCAACATTATTATTATTATTATTATCAAAAAGCATGCAACTTGATCAGATATTCTCACTAAATGTTCAAAGAAAAACACAGACAAGTTTGCGGTTTCAAAAGGAATAATGATAATAATGGGAGACATGGAGTTAAACCATGAGCTCTCTGTGGGCAGGGGACTTGTCTACCTACCCTGTTAAATCAAACTCTCCCAAGCAATTAATCAGTGGTATTTATTAAGTGCTTACTATGTGGAAAGCACTGTACTAAGAGCTTGGGAGAGTTCATTACAACAGAATTAGCAGACAGGTTCCCTACCCTTAACGAGCTTATAGTCTAGAGATTGTAGAGTCTACGTTCCTTGCCCAAGTGCTTAGTGCACTGTTCTGCACCCAAAGCGTTCAATGAATACAATTGATTGGTTGAAGAAGCTTAGAAAATAGCTGGATTGCAGAGAGGGTCTTCTTGACTGGATTCCATTAGTCATTACCTGTAGGTTCTCTTCCAGGATGATTTAATGCCCTGCTCTGAGAATTCTTGATCTCCTTTCCATTCCGCTTCACAGAAAGCAGTCAAATAGTAATGTAGTCTCTTGAAACTTTGCAAATTCTCCAGGGTTTCAGGCAGGTTTTTTCAAAAGTTTTTGAGAGACCAAACTGGATTGAATAATGTGTCCAAGTTAAATGAATGCATTCCTTCCAGTTAAGTTTGAGCGTGTGGGTGACCTTTGCTCTCAAGATAGCGTTCTAGGAGTCAGAAACAAAACACTATTTTGAGGACATTCTGGGAAAAACAGGTAAACACGTTTCCTCTTCACACTATCACGCCAAAACCCCGCTTGTCAGCTATGTCACTTTGGGCAAGTCACTTAACTTCTCTGTGCCTCAGTTACCTCATCTGTAAAATGGGGATTAAGACTGCGATCCCCATGTGGGACAACCAGATTACTTTGTATTTCCTCCAGTGCTTAGAACACTGCTTGGCACATAGTAAGCGCTTAACAAATATCATCATTATTATTATTATCATACCTCATCCCCAATCTTTTGGCCCTCAGTGGCATGAGGAATTTTCAAAATCCAGCTTTCTTTCATTTTCTGAAATGATTTTGTTTTCACTCTGTGAGGGTGAGTAGTTGCAATACTATTTCATATTCTTATTTAGGAAACGCACATGAACATTTTCTGGCAATTGAGATCTGAAGAAGGATTGAGATTTGGAAGTATGAAACAAGGTTTTGGAAGGAAAATCCAGCAAATGAAGTAAACCTCCTTTAAGAATGTAAACATCTAATAAGCAAGAAAGCAAAGGCTCAATCCATTTAATTCCCAAAGGAGAAGCAAGTAATTGGCTTTAAGTAACGTCCTGGAGAAAAGAGAGTTGGTTGGGAGATTTGTCTCCTCTACCGGTTGCTGAAAAGGTTTCCAGAGTTAACCTACAAAAGCAGTTTCTTTTCAGCATTGAGAATTTTAAAATATCCATGGGATTATTTTTGCCATTTTGTAGGTCACATGAAACTTGTTTCAAAAAATTAAAGAAGGTTATTTTTCTGTAATTAGCCTCTTTTACTAGAAAACATGTTCTGTTTTCTGATTTCAATCCAGTAATGGGTTAGAACCTGAAATTAGAAATAAAAATATAGCAAAGATCAGCAGTGAACATTTTACCAGGTTGGTTAAAATGCTTGGAAAAATCAGAGGCCACAGATACTAGGATTTGTGTGGTATTTGTTCAACATTTATAGGGTTCCAGGCAGAGATAACATGGAAGTGGCCTTGCCTAGTGGATAGAGCACAGGTTTGGGAGTCAGAAGGACCTGGGTTCTAGTCCTGGCTCCGCCGCTTGTCTGCTGGGTGATCTCGGGCAAGTCAATTTACTTCCCTGTACCTCAGTGACCTCATCTGTAAAATGGGGATTAAGATTGTGAGCCCCTTGGGGGACAGGGACTGTGTCCTAACCAATTTGCTTGTATCTACCCGAGTGTTTAGTACAGTGCATAGCATAGAATGAGCACTTAAATGCCACAATTATTATTACTGGTACTAAGGTGGGGGCCCAGTCAGCCACTGGACATTGAAAGACGAGAGAAGAGAGGGTCTTGTACCCTAATGGCATTTGGTATTTGTTAAGCACTGACTCTGTGCCAGGCACTGTACTAAGCACTGGGATGGTACAGCAAATCAGGCTGGACACAGTCCCCGTCCCACATGGAGCTCACAACCTTCATCTTTATTTTACAGATGAGGGAGATGAAGCATGGAGAAGTGAAGTGACTTGCCCAAGGTCACACAGCAGACGAGTGGCGGAACCTGGATTAGAACACAGGTCTTTATATTGATGCTATAGATGCCTGTCTACTTGTTTTGCTTTTTTTTGTTGTCTGTCTACCCCCTTTTAGACTGTGAGCACGGTGTTGGGTAGGGATTGTCTCTTTGTTGCTGAATTGAGTGCTTAGTACAGTGCTCTGCACACAGTAAGTGCTCAATCAATACGATCGATTGAATGTATGAAAGGTCTTTCTGACTCCCAGGCCCATGCTGTATCCACTAGGCTACACTACCCAATACTGGCCTCCGCCTGTAGGCTGGAGTTATAGTCATGGGTTCGAATCCCGGATCTGCCACTTGTCAGCTGTGTGACTCTGGGCAAGTCACTTCACTTCTTTGTGTCTCAGTTACCTCATCTGTAAAATGGGGATGAAGACTGGGAGCCCCACGTGGGACAACCTGATTCCCCTGTGTCTACCCCAGCGCTTAGAAAAGTGCTCTGTACATAGTAAGTGCTTAACAAATACCAACATTATAATAATAATAATAATTATAGGGAAGGGACTGAATGGATTGGCAATAGCCAAAACAGCTACAGAGCCATCGGAGGAATGATCTTCTTTACCCTTCCTTCCAAAACTCCCCAATCCTCCTCCCCAAGCCAAATCTCAAGGGGACAAGTAAAACCATTGAGGCGAGTGTTAGAAAACACTTGAGCATAGGCTGTCTTAAAGGTCAAAAATGTGGGCCAAAACTGAAAAGTTTGTCCTGTTATTCCAAGTTTGAATCTGAATTTACAGACTCGGTTCAGAAGAGACCGGCTCCCACTTACCAAGGGAAAGAAAAACGAAGAGAAGCGTCGTTGCGTCGTTAATCACTCTTATCAGATACGGTGCGTCAACACTGCTTTTGAGAACTAAATTGGAAGCTCCTTTTATTCATTCAATTGTATTTATTGAGTGTTTACTGTGTGCAGAGCACTGTACTAAGCGCTTGGGAGAGTACAGTACAATATACAGTCATATTCTCTGTCCACAAAGGGTTTACAGCCTAGAGTGGGGGAGTCAGACATCAGCGCAAATAAATAAAATGACAGATATGGGAGGGGGGAAGAGCAAAGGGAGCAAGTCAGGGTGACGTGGGAATCGCGTCTACCGATTCTACTGAATTGTACTTTCCCGATCACTAAGCGCAGCTCACTGCACACAGCAAGCACCCAATAAATACCCTTGATTGAGTGATTGACTGTGGACTGTAAACCGAGAGCAGGGACCAGTAGTTTGGTTTATCGACCAGGCGATGTATGTTATTTATAGAGCACTTACTCGATGTAGACTGTATAGACCGTAAGCCCGTCAAAGGGCAGGGACCGTCTCTATCTGTTGCCGACTTGTTCATTCCAAGCGCTTAGTACAGTGCTCTGCACATAGTAAGCGCACAATAAATACTATTGAATTGAATGTAGAGCGCTGTACTGAGTGCTTTGGAGAATGCAGGACATAGACACAGTCCCTGGCCTCAGGTCTCCAGGGGGAGGCGGACATTAAAGAAGGAGCCCAAGATATGGGAGGTGAACCAGGAGAGGACAGCGTCAGTGAAGTCAAGGTTGAATCCTTCCGGGAGAAGGGAGCGGTCCACAGTGTCCAAGGCCGATGAGGGTCTTTTAGGGATACGTGGGCCTGCTTGAAAGCAGTGGGGAAGGAATCAGTGGAGAGCGAATCGTTAACCGTGGTAGTCAGGGAGGGCAGAAGGGAGGGGGCAGGTGTTTCAAAAAGATGGGAAGGGATGGGATGAAAGGTGGAGGAGGAAGGGGTTGATTTTGAGAGGAGGTGGGAGTTCTCTTGAGATCCTGCGGGAAAAGATGGAGAGGAGCTGGGAGAGATTTTAGGGAAATCATACCTGATGGCTTTGATTTTGGGGATGCAGTACATTGTGAGGTAATCAGGAGCAAGAGATGGGGGTGGCAGAGATGGGGGCTTGAGGAGGAAGTTAAAAGTCTGAAACAGTTGACCCTATGGGCATAGGAGTCAATAAAGCATCTGGTCTTGTTTCACAAGCACTTAGCACAGTGTGCTACAAGACGGTGAGCTTCATGAGGGCAGGATATGTGGGCTGTGATTTTCGTTCACTCATTCATTCAATCGTATTCACTGAGTGCTTACTGTGGGAAAAAAACTGTACTAAGCACTTGGAAAATACAATTTGACAACAGGTAGAGACGATCCCTACCCGACAACGGGCTCACAGTCTAAAAGGGGGAGATGGGCACTTGGAAAATACAATTTGGCAACAGATAGAGATGATCCCTACCCAACAACGGGCTCACAGTCTAGAAGGGGGGAGATGGACAGTAAAACAAAACAAGTAGACAGGAATCAATAGCATCAGTATAAATAAATAGAATTGTAGATATAAACACCATTAATAAAATAAATAGAATAATATTGTGACCTCCCAAGGATCGGATGGGAGGGGGTCTTCAAGCTGGGAAACTAGAAGCAGCATGGCCTAATGGATAGAGCATAGACTAGGGAGTCAGTAGGACTTGGGTTCTCATCCCAGCTCTGCCACTTGGCTGCTTGCCCAAGGTCAAATCACTTCACTTCTCCGGGCCTCAGTCCCCTCCTCTGTAAAATGGGGACTGAGATTGTGAGCTCCATGTGGGACAGGGACTGTGTCCAACCCAATTTGCTCGCATCTACCCCAGGGCTTAGTCCGGTGCCTGGCACATAGTAAGCGCTTAACAAATACCACAGTTGATTTAATTTTTATTATTATTATCATTATTATAAAGCTTTTGAGGTGTGTGCTGTCAGCTCAGGCCAGGGTGGTGAGGTGAGGGTTTAATTGCTCTCTGGTCATTGGGAGAGGGCTCAGCCCCTGGACTTTCCAGTAATCCCTGGGCAGTGCCCACCCTGGTGCCAGACTATCAGCCTCATCTGTGGGCAGACAGGCCCAGCTCAAGCGAGCAACCTATGGCCTACTTAGCCATCTTCCCCCTGTGACAGCTCAGCTGGAGGTCTGGACCACAGGGAACCTAATAAGCCTCTTTGCCAGCAAAAATGGATTTTCCCCAATCTGCAGCCAGGCACTCCTGGGTAGTTGAAGCGTGGAGCCACCGGCCCAGGCCCGGCTTAAGGTTTAAAATCAGGCGTCAGGTTCTTGAGACCTCTCTCCAAGGAGCCCCGGGGAGCGCGAGCCAGGGTTGGCTTGGGATTGGGAGAGGTAGGCGAGTTTCTTCAGGCTGAACAACTGCTCTGGCCAGAGCAGCCGAGAGTCATCGCCAGGCCTGGGCCCTCCAGGGTTAAATCGGGCCACCCCTCCCCTGCCCTGCCCCTGCCGCCAGGGCTTTGGTGTCCATCCAGAGGGACCCAGAAGCTTCACGGAAGCGGAGACCAAAGGGCCATCCTATCCAATTCCCTTCCAAACTGCCGTTACCCTCTCTGCCTCCCCAGAGCTTCACTCTCCAGGAACCAAGTGTCGAGCAAACGACCGGCCTCTTCTTTCTCCCGCTGAGAGCACCTGATCACGTGGAGCTCAGTCTGGCCTCCGGATGCGAGGAAAAATCTCAAAGGTTTTAACCGATCCCATCCCGCGGGGCTGTGCCCACCAAGCTCCCCATCTCTCCTCCCTTCTTTCCGGGCGGGTCCGAACGTTGGAGTCTGCCCACCGGGGCGGCCTTCCCCAACGCTCCGGTTGGGGTCATCGCCGTAGAGAGACTCTGGTCTCGGGGACGCACCGTGGCCCAGGTTCTTCCAAGACCTTCGAGGCGACTCCGCCGTCCTCAGCGCTCGGAATCCAAGTAAGACTGGTTGGGTGGCTTCACCTGGGAACGCGCCTCTCTCATGAGCATGTGAGAATATTTCAAGTTTTTCGTCCCTACAGTCCCTACAGTCGGCCATCTTGGCAGTTTCGGAGTATGAAATCAGAAGAGCTGGATCAAGGGTGCTAGAAACAGCATGGCTTACTGGATAGAGCATGGGCCTGGGAGTCAGTAGGTTAAGGGTTCCAATCCTGGCTCCACCACTTGTTTGCTGTGTGGCCTCAGGCAAATGACTTCACTTCTCCGGGCCTCAGTTATCTCATCGGTAAAATGGGGATTGAGACTATGAACGCCACATGGAACAAGGACTATGTCCAACCCGATTTGCTTGTATCCACCCCAACACTTGATACAGTGCCTGACACATAGTAAGTGCTTAACAAATACCACAATTATCATCATTATTATTATTAGAGAAGCAGCGTGGCCTAGTGGAAAGAGCACAGACTGGAAATCAGGGGAACTGTGTTCTAACCCCAGTTCTGCCACTGGCCTGTTGGAAACCTTGGGCAAATCGCTTCATTTCTCTGGGCCTCAGTTTCCTCATCTGTGAAATGGGGATTTGATTCTTGTTTTCCCTCCCCCTTAGACTGCGCTAACATGAGCATTAGTTTTTATTAATCACTTATTTCTGTAATTTGTATTAATGTCTGTGTCTCCCTCTAGACTGTAAGCTTGTGGTGGACAGGTAATGTGTACTCTCCGCAGTGCTTGGTACAGTGCTCAGTACCCAATATGTACTCAGTAAATATAATTGACTGACTAACACTGTGTGCCAAGGGCTCTATTCCGCCTGCCCTGAGAAGAAATGCAAGGGTGACAGGCATGGTCCTTGGCTGTCAATAGAGGCACAATCTAAGAAGAAAGGGAAGTGGAGCTGGGGGAGGTTGGTGTGGAGGGTTGGCAACAGATGCATCAGATAGTGGAACCTCTTTAGAAATGGAACTAAAGAGGAGCTCAGGGAGGGGTGAAAAACGGGAGTGAATCCAAGTGCAAGAGCGAGGTGGAAGAGGGAGAGAGAAGAGGAAATAAGGGCTTAATCAGGTATACATACCATCGATTCATCCATCGATCCTCTGCACGGTGGTTTTTTTCCCACCACCATTTGATCCCAATTTCCCAAACCAAATTCCTTCAGCACTGATGCTCCTCAAAAGTCTCACAATCTCAGAAAAAGTCATCAGTGTGGTTATTTTATAATCATGGCATTCTATACGAGTTTCACTAGGTGCTGAGAATTGTGAGAAACACTGGGGCAGAAACATAGTGGTCACATGCCCATAAAGCTCACAGTTTAAGAGGGAGGGAGGAAGACTTGGGCCTATTATACAGATGAGGATACTGACTCCCAGAGATGTTAAGTGACTGGTCCCAGGTCAACGGGAAGCCTGGCTGGTCTTCCCCAGTTTCTTTGCTGTTTTATGAAGTATGACTAGTGGGTCAGCTTTCATTTCTTTCTCCTGAATTTGCCCTCCCTCACCCCCAAATGGCAGCATAGCACGCCTGGCCCATCTATCAGCATGGTGAAACCAACATCAACAGGCTCGGAAGGGAAGTTGTGAGGCTGGTGGGTAGGGAAGCTTTGAGGGGTGAAGGTGGATGGGGGAATCACAGGTTGGAGGAAGGGTGTGAGCAAGAGGTCAGAGGGTGCTGCGAGAAGCTTATCCTGAGAAAAATGATGAGAGTGAGCTGGGGTGTCATGGGAGCAAGCTGATGGAGCACTTCAAAGTCAGTGGTCAAGAGTTCTCCGGTGCCCAGTTCATCAAATTGCATTGTCCAGTGGAAGACCTAGGGAACCTAAAGAGTCTCTTTGGAAAATCTGAATGTATTAAATAATTAGAGAAGTAGTGGGGAAGGCGGATGATTGTTAAATTAAAAGGGGAAGTATATGGACAGGCTAAAGTATACGGACAGGGCGAGAAGCAGCGTGACTTAGTGAAAAGAACCCGGGCTCGGGTGTCAGAGGCCGTGGGTTCTAATCCCGGCTCTACCACTTGTCAGCTATGTGACTTTGGGCAAGTCACTTAGCTTCTCTGTGCCTCAGTTACCTCATCTTTAAAATGAGGATTAGGACTGTGAGACCCACGTGGGACAACCTGATTACCTTGTATCTATCCCAGTGCTTAGAACAGTGTTTGGCACATGGTAAGTGCTTAACAAATACCATCATTATTATTATAATTATTAAAGGAGTCAGAGACACAGGGCAGTTGATAGAATTTAGGCTAAACAGCTCTCCAGCTACATACTAGCTCCCCCGAATCATCATCATAAAAATGGTAATAACAATAAGAACAATAATTGTATTTCTTAGTCAGTCGCTACGTATCAAACTTTGTAGTAAGTGCCGGGATGGATACGAGATCCTGTGCTCTCGCTTGGGGCTCACAGTCTAGTAGGAGGAAGCAGAGGGATTGAATCCCCATTTTGCAGACGAGAAAACTGAGACCCAGAGAAGTGAAGCGACATGTCCCAGATCACACAGCGGACACGCTGCGGAGCCGGGATTAGAACCGGAATTAACAGAGAAGCAGCGTGGCTCAGTGGAAAGAGCACGGGCTTTGGAGTCAGGGCTCATGAGTTCGAATCCCAGCTCTGCCACTTGTCGGCTGTGTGACTGTGGGCAAGTCACTTAACTTCTCTGTGCCTCAGTTCCCTCATCTGTAAAATGGGGATTAAGACTGTGAGCCCCACGTGGGACAACCTGATTCCCCTATGTCTACCCCAGCGCTTAGAACAGTGCTCGGCACATAGTAAGCGCTTAACAAATACCAACATTATTATTATTAACCCAGGTCCTCTGCCTCTCAGGCCAGGGCTCTATTCACTAGCCTGCGCTGCTCCTGATCCTTCCAGCATCCCCTACAGGGCAGAGGTAGGGGAAGGGTCGGTTGTGGATCCGAGCAGGGGTCTCTGGGTCTGGGGGTCCTGCCCAAGGGAGGAGTCCCCAGCCTCCTACTTCAACTCCTCACCCACCCCCCGGCCCACTGCTCGCTGGGGTCCAGCTACATCCACCGCCCAACCCTTTTTAACCTCTGACTCCCCCACCCCAGCTCCAGCCACCGCCCAACCCCTTTTAACCCTTGATTTCTACACCCAGTTCCAGTCGCTGCCCAAGCCCCTTTAACCGATGACTTTCTAATAGTTACAATATTTGTTAATTACGGTATTTGTTAAGTGCTTACTCTGTGCCAGGCACAGTACCAAGCGCCGGGGTAGATACAAGCAAATCGTGTTGGACACAGTCCCTGTTCCACGTGGGGCCCACAGTCTCAATCCCCACTTTGCAGATGAGGAAACTGAGGCCCAGAAAAGCAAAGTGACTTGCCCAAGGTCACACAGAGGTGAAAGTGTTGGAGCAGGGATTAGAACCCATGACCTTCTGACTGCCAGGCCCCGGCTCTAGCCACTAGGCCATGCTGCTTTTCTAGACCCAACTCCGGCCACTGGCCGAGGCCCTTTAACCCTTGACTTTCTAGACCCAACTCTTGTCACCACCCCAGCCTTTAACCCTTGACTACCCAGACCCAACGAAAGCTGCTGCCTAAGCCCCTTAAAAGTAGAGCAATTTAGGAAGCTAGGGTCCTGGGACCCAGAGGAAGGGGAGTCTGAGAAAACCAGTTTTGGGGGGGTTAGGGAGGCGCAGAGAAAAGCAGTGTCCGAGTCTTCTGGGGAAAAGTGTTCCCATGAAAGAGATTTCAGAGATGAGGAAGTGAAACCAGGAGGCCAGAACGTGCTTTCAGTGATGATAGAACTTAGTTGGCCGTTGCAATAGCTGGCTCTGTGGAGGGCAGCTGGATAGTCTGGTGGAAGGACATTTTTTTCCTAGATGTGTCAGACAGGATTAAAACAAATTCTTCGTTTCATCCTTTCCTCCTCCAAAATGCCCCGGAGGACACTCCGTGAATATCCCAGGATCCAGAGAACGCAGTCAGCATCCGTCAGAATGGTGGCCTTACGCATGGGCTCCGTTGGCCGTCACTCTGTTCGTGAGAACATTCTTAGAT
The DNA here is from genome assembly GCF_004115215.2 of Ornithorhynchus anatinus. Lineage (NCBI taxonomy): Eukaryota > Metazoa > Chordata > Mammalia > Monotremata > Ornithorhynchidae > Ornithorhynchus > Ornithorhynchus anatinus. The sequence continues at coordinate 169,639,627 of NC_041729.1, forward strand.
TGAGGCGTGTTTTTGTCTGGGCTCAAATACCGAGCAATGTAGATGGCAGAAACAAGAATCTCTCTCACTCCCAACAGTTCCTCGTTAGAAAAAGGCTCGGACCCGTCTGGCATTGATTCCCTTGTGGTTCCAGTAAATGAAAAGAAGCAAAGAACGTTACCCGAACATCTGAGATGTGAAACGTGCTCGGTTTAAAGCAGGGTCGGGTTCAGACGTCTGGTCTCCCTGAGGCGGGGAAAGATGGCCGCCCTCCCGTTCAAAAGGATGTGGATGTGCCATTCCAGCTGAGAAAGGTCATGAGGTCGTGCAGAAGTTCATCTAAACCCCCCAAATTAGGGGCTTCCTCTGGGAAAACCCCACCCTTGCTCCCCAGGGAACCACTGCCCTGTCCTCTCCCCCAGACTCCTACCCATATAAGTCTAGCAGCATTGGATAGAGCATGGACCTGAGAGTTGGGGGACCTGGGTTCTAATCCCTGATCCACAGTGACTTTGGCCAAGTTCCTACCCTACCCGCAATTTCCATTCCAAAATGGTAGGCACAGATGGCAGCATGGAGTAATGGAGAGAACCCAGACCTGGGAGTCAGAAGGTCATGTGTTCTAAACCTAGCTCTGACACTTTTCTTCTGTGTGGCCTTGGGCAAGTCATTTCACTTCTCTGGACCTCAGTTACCTCATCTATATAATGGGGATTAAGACTGTGAGTCCTATTCAGGACAGACACTGTGTCCAATCCGTTTTGCTTGGATCCACCCCAGCACTTAGTACAGTGCTTGGTACATAGTCAAGGGTTCAACAAATACCACAGTAGTTATTATCATTATAATTATCCCAAAATGGCAGGCACAGGCGGCAGCATGGAGTAACGGATAGAGCACAGGCCTGGGAGTCAGAAGGTCATGAGTTCTAATCCCGGCTCCACCTCTTGTCTGCTGGGTGACCTTGGACAAGTCACTTCACTTCTCTGGGCCTCAGGTCCCTCATCTGTAAACTGGGGATTGAGACTGGGAGCCCCGTGTGGGACAGAGACTGGGTCCAATACGATTATCTTGTATCTACCCCAGCACTTAGAGTGGTGCCTGGCATATAGTAAGCACTTAACAAATACCACTATTATTATCATTATTATTACCGTGTGCAGAGTACTGTACTAGGTGCTGGGGAGAGGACAATAGAACAGTAAAAACACACATTCCCTGCCCACAACCAGCTGACAGTCTAGAGGGGGAGGCAGACATGAGTAGAAATAAATCAATTACAGATATGGACATAAGTGCTGTGGGGCTAGTAGAGGGGAATGAAGGATGGGAGTAAGTCAGGGTGACGCAGAAGGGAGTAGGAGAGGAGGAAAGGAGGGCTTAGTCAAGGAAGGCCTCCTGGCGGAGTTGGGCCTTCCATAAGTGTTTGAATGCAATGAAGTGTTTGAAGTGTAGAATGCAATAGAACAGAGTTGGTAGACATATTCCCTGCCCACAGTGAGCTTACAGTCTAGAGGGGGAGACAGACATTAATATAGATATGAGTAATAGATTTTACATGTATTAAAAAACATATGTTTAATATAAATATAAAATATAAATAGACTTGTTAGCCATTGCACTCAGCCTTGGGGCAAATATGTCAGTAATAAGAGACACGCTTGCTGGACTCAAGGAGAGAGAGAATGACAAAATTGACTCGCAGGGAGTGAAAACTGGAGGAGAACCAAGTCATAAGGAGGAAGCAGAACAGTCGTGTCAGGATGAAACAGAAGAATATCAATGTACAGATCAATATTTGAATAATCATTGACAAATACAAATGTAAATGAAGTATAGAAATTCAGTTAAAATATCTCAGTGCCATGGAGGAGCAGTGAGGCCTAGTGGAAAGAGCCCGGGCCCGAGTGTTAGAATTTAGAGCCTGAGTTCTAATTCCAGCCCCCTGACTTGTCTGCTGTGTGACCTTGGGCCAGTCCCTGGACTTCTCTGTGTTCTCTCTGTTCCCTCATCTGTAAAACGGGAATTTATACTTGTTCCCCTTCTACTTAAAGTGCAAGCCCCAAATGGGACAGGAGCTGTGTCCGACCTGATTAACTTGTTTCTAGCCCGGGGCATGGAACCATACTTGACACATAGTTAACAGATACAATAAAAATAATGATAATTATAATAATGACATTAGGTGTAAGCTTGTTTTGGGCACAGTAACCTGTCAGTTTTGTTGTATTGTATTATTCCAAGTGCTTAGTAAACACATATAAAGAGCACAGTAAATACCATTGATTGCCTGAGTGCTTGAATTAATCAGGGAAGGCTTTCTGGAGGAGAAGGAGGGCATTGAAGAGGGGAAGAGCTGTCTGACAGATTTGGAGGGGGTTGGGTGTTCTGGATGTGGGGGAACAGTAGTCATTCATTCATTCATTCAATCGTATTTATTGAGCACTTACTATGTGCAGAGCATTCATTCAATCATATTTATTGAGCGCTTACTGTGTGCAAAGCACTCTACTAAGCACTTGGGAGAGTACAATACCACAATAAGCAGGCATTCCCTGCCGCTTACTGTCTAGACGGGAAGACAGACATGAATATAAATCAGCAAATGACAGATATGGACATCAGTGCTGTGGGGCTGGGAGGAGGGACGAGGAAAGAGAGCAAGTCAGGGCGATGCAGAAGGGAATGGGAGAAGAGGAAAAGGGGGCTTAGTCAGGGAAGGCCTCTTGGAGGAGATGGGCCTTCAGTAAGACTCTGAAGAGGGGGAGAGTCATTGTCGGATTTAAGGAGGGAAGGTGTTTCAGGCCAGAGGCAGGACTTGGGAGAGGGGTAGGTGGTGCAAATAGATGGGACTGAGGTACAGTGAGTAGATTTGGCACTGGAGAAGCAATGCGTATGGGTTGGGTTGGAGTTGGAGATCAGCCTGGCAAGGTATGAGCTGATTGAGTGCCTGAAAGCCAATGGAGGAAAATGTATTTACACAGAGTCATATCAGAATACATATTTGAGCATACAATTTAATTACGCGTATACACACTCGAGGGCATGTGATGTCTCGCTCCTCTAGATGTAAGCTCATCGTGGGCGGGGAACATTTACCAACTCTATCACATTATATTCTCCCAAGTACTTAGTACAGTCCTCTGTACATAGTAAGCACTTAATAAATACGATTGATTGATTGATATAAATAAACCCTTGATTTTCAGTTACTAAAGATAATGCCAAATGAAGTGTTTGAGCCTCCTATCTCCTGTGTCTTTTCCACAAAATCCCTCAGCGCGAATGTTCGAACTGTGAAGCAAATGATTCTGAGCCAGGAGAGCCTTAGCAACAGAAAAGTGAGGCACCTCACAGAAGCAATTCCCAAGCTGCCCAATTTTCCTACCATCCCAAATGACCGATTAATGAGTGCAAAGAAAAATAATTGCCACTGCAATCGTTTTTCAATCGGTCATTTTGTTGCATTGGCTCCCTTTATGATATTTAAGTTCATGCAAATATGAATTTCTCCGTGACGCTCACCAGCCCTGTGGAATTTACACAGTCATTAAACAGTAGCGACTCGGGACTTACCTAAGGTCACGAAGCCATCATCTACGTGCAGTTTGGCACAGAGAGGCCCCAAGAGGAAACCGAATATCGGTGCGATAATTACAACAGTCTCTACACACCCTGTAAAAGAAAATGGGGACAAAATTCAACTTCTTCTGTGATAAAAATGACACTTCTTTCCTGAGAAAGGGGATGGAAAGTACAGGGGAGGAATTTTCCAATTAAAATATTTAACCAACATTGCATTATTATTTTTTCTTCAATTATCTAACTTTATTCTGCGATACCTAAGGGTCCTTGCCTTCTGCGCAGAGGTAGCAGCAGGGCCTAGTGAATAGAGCCCAGGCCTGGGAGTCAAGAGGACCTGAGTTCTAATCCTGGTTCTGCCACTTGATAATAATAATAATAATAATGTTGGTATTTGTTAAGCGCTTACTATGTGCCGAGCACTGTTCTAAGCGCTGGGGTAGACATGGGGAATCAGGTTGTCCCACTTGGGGCTCACAATCTTAATCCCCATTTTACAGATGAGGTAACTGAGGCACCGAGAAGTTAAGTGACTTGCCCAAAGTCACACAGCTGACAAGTGGTCGAGCCGGCATTCGAACCCATGACCTCTGACTCCAAAGCCCGGGCTCTATGGCTGAGTGACCTTGGGTAAGTCACTTAACTTCTCTTTGCCTCAGTTACCTCATCCGTAAAATAGAGACTAAGACTGTGAGCTCTTTGTGGGACAGGGACTGTTTCCAACCTGATTAGCTTGTATCTACCCCAGGGCTTAGTACAGTGCCTGGCATATAATAAGCACTTAAAAAATACCATTCTTCTTCTCATTATTATTGTCTTCCGTCTATTAGAGGCAAACCCCACAGGGTCCAAGAGGCTCAGAGAGAGCTTGCTGATCGATGTAGAAAGCTGCCCCAACTGCACTAGCACAGTCGTTCAGATTGGAAATTCCCAGGGCCTGAATCGGAGTTTCCCCAGTCTCCCGCAGGAGATTTCCCAGGAAAACGTAAATCCACACGGATGGGTCCACGTTCCTTTCAGAGCCTATCATCTGGAAAAAGACGGCATTGAGCCTAAGGGTCGGCTCGCTGCCTTGGGACGGAAACTTTTCTTTGGCTAGTTCCTGGGACCAAAGCTCCCGCACAAGCAGTGATTAGGAACAAGCAGACTTCAGTGCCAGGACTTGGGACAAGTGTGAAATGATTTTAATATTAATTTGGAACAGTAATGATGGTGGTATTTGTTACCTCCTGCCTATCTGTCTCTCTCTGTTTCTCTCTCTTTTTTCTATCTCTGCATATGTTATCGCTACCTCTAGGTATGTGTATAGATATATCTATGTATTATTCATTCATTCATTCAATAGTATTTATTGAGTGCTTACTATGTGCAGAGCACTGTACTAAGCGTTTGGAATGTACAACTCGGCAGCAGATAGAGACAGTCCCTGCCCAGTGACGGGTTCGCATTCTAAATGGGAGAGACAGACATCAAAGCAAAACAGAACTAAACAAAACAAGACAACATCATCAAGATAAATAGAATCATGGAGATATACACCTCATTAACAAAATAAATAGGGTAATAAAAATATATATACAAATATGCACAGTGCTGAGGGGAGGGGAAGGGAGAAGAGCAGAGGGCAGGGGGGAAGGGGAGGGGAGGGGAGGGGGGGAGGAGCAGCGGAAAAGGGGAGCTCAGTCTGGGAAGGCCTCCTGGAGGAAGTGAGTTCACAGTAGGAAGTTTTTCTCAGTGTATTTTTCAATGCGCTCTCGATGTATTATCAGGAAGCAGTGTGGTTTAGTGGAAAGAGCACGGACTTGGGAGTCAGAGGTCATGGGTTCTAATCCCGACTTCACCACTTATCAACTCTGTGGCTTTGGACAAGTCGCTTAACTTCTCTGTGCCTCAGTTACTCTGTGCCTCAGTTACCTCATCTGTAAAATGGGGATTAAAACTGTGACCCCCCCCCCACTTGGGACAACCTGATTACCCTGTATTTACCCCAATGCTTACAACAGTGCTTGGCACATAGTAAGCACTTAACAAATACCATCATTATTAGTATTATCTCTCCATCGTCCCTCTACCATCTCTCTCTGTCATTTATCTATCACTTACCCATCTATTTATGTATCTATCTCGTTATCCTGTCTCTCTTGCTATCCTGCCTATCTCATTAACTTTCAATCTATCTCACTATCTTGCTATCTATCTATAATCAAAATAATGATGGTATTCGTTAAGCACTTATTATATGTAAAGTACAGTCCTAATCACTGGGGTGGATACAAGATAATCAAGTTGGACACAGTCCCTGTCTCACAAGGGGCTCACGGTCTCAATCCTCATTTTACAGATGAGGGAACCGCGGCCCAGAGAAGTTAAGTGACTTGCCCAAAGTCACATACCAGCCAAGTGACAAACTCGGGATTGGAACCGATGACCTTCTGACTCCCAGGCCCATGCCCTAACCACTAGGTGCTCAATAAATATGACTGACTGAATGAATGCTCCGCACACAGCAGGCGCTCGATAAATGTGATTGATTGCTAGGACGTACGAGGGTGATCAGTGGGTGTCACTGACTGATTGCAGGGTTTTTCGACGTGTGTGCGGTATTGACCATTAGTCCCTGGCCTCCCTGTTACGAACCTTGTGCCACTCGCCCCTCAGGATGCCCAGCGTGTCGGGGTCTGGTGGCTGGTCTACTTGATAGCCACGGGGCTCACTCTCATTGGGGACAGTCCCTTCTGGTTTCTCCCCAAGATGCTGCCAAAGCTGGGGGACCAGCAGGACCAAGAACCCTCTTCGGAGAGAGATCTGTTCCACCCCAGCAAAGCCAAGGAGAAGTTGTCACCCCTGCCAGACGGAACCAAGGGGCGGGGGCTGGCCGAAGGTGAGTCACGGGGCGCTCTCCCAGCCTCCCCCGCTAAACTGGTGTAGTGAGTAGAGTACTGGCCTGGGAGTCAGAAGGTCATGGATTTTAAACCCCGCTCCACCACTTGTGACCTTGAGCAAGTCACTTCACTTCTCTGGGCCTTCAGTGACCACATCAGTAAAATAGGGATTGAGGGAGTGAGCCCCACTTGGGACAGGGACTGTGTCCAACCTAATTTGCTTTATCCATCCTGGTGCTTAGTACAGTGCTTGGCACATAGTAATCACTTAACAAATACCATTTTTATTATTTTTGAGCACTTGCATTGTGCAGAGCACTGTACTAAGCACATGGGAGAGTACACTATTATATCAGCCACATTTGCAGACACTTCCTTCCCAACAATATAGGAGGGGGACAAAGAAATTGAAAAATATTTTTTTCATAAAAAATAATTTTCATTTAAAAATTTCTTATGGTATTTGTTAAGAGCATGTGTGAGGCATTGTACTAAGCTCTGGGGTAGATACAAGCTATTCAGGTCAGACACTGTTCCTGTCATTTATTCATTCATTCAATCGTATTTATTGAGCTCTTACTGTGTGCAGAGCACTGTACTAAGAGCTTGGAAAGTACAATTTAGTATTGTCCCCCCATGGGTTTCACAGACTTCATCCCCATTTTATAGATGAGGGAACTGAGGCCCAGAGAAGTGAAGTGACTTGGCCAAGGTCATAGAGCAAACAAGTGGTGGAACCAGGATTAGGACCTAGGTCCTTTGCACACAGAAACATCTGATAAATCCAGTTGACTGACTGACTGACTGACTGGCTGGGGTGGATACAAGCTAATTAGGTTGAACACAGTCCATGTCCCACCTGGGGCTCTCAGCCTTAATCCACATTTTACAGATTAAGTAACTGAGGCACAGAGAGTGGAGTAACTTGACAAAGGTCACACAGAAGGCAAGTGGTGGATCCAGGATTAGAACCCAGGCCCTTCTGATTCCCAGGCTCGGGATCTATCCACTAGATCATGCCACTTCCCTGTCCACTCTGAAGTCATAGAAAGACATCCCATGTGGACCAATGTCCTGGGGACATTGTTCAGATCAGGGCATAGATGCCAGGAGAAATATACTAACCCAGTGCTCTAGTTTGATGGTATTTGGTACGTCCATGCCAGGAATCTATCAGTGGCTTTGATCGAGCACCTTCATGTGTGCAGAGCACTGTAAAAACGCTTGGGAGAGTACAATAGAGTTAGTAGACAAAATGACGATAATGACATTTGTTAAGCGCTTACATTCGTTCATTCGTTCAGTTGTATTTATTGAGCTCTTACTTGGTGCAGAGCACAGTACTAAGTGCTTGGGAGAGTACAATATAACAACAGACACATTCCACGCCCACAACAAGCTCACACTCTAGAGGGGCCTTGCAACAGCGTTCATTACCAAAGTGCTCTCACTTTAATTAATTCATTTCAACCCTCACAACAAGCTCACACTCTAGAGGGGCCTTGCAACAGCGTTCATTACCAAAGTCCTCTCACTTTAATTAATTCATTTCAACCCTCACAACAACCCTGTAAGGTATAGAGACAATGCAGGTATTATTATCCCCATTTTACAGTTAGGGAAACTGAGGTACATGGAAGTTAAGTGACTCACCCACAGCCACACAGGTGGCTAACAGCACAGCTCAGACTCCAACCCGGGTCCTCCGGCTTCTAGACTGGCGCCCTGCCGCTTCACCAGGCCGCTTCCGGCACAGTGTTCTGTTCCCAGGAGGGGGCTCGGGACAGGGCTTTGAACTCGGGGGGTCCCTAGACAATGCTGGGCACCCAGGCAGATGCTCAGGACAGTGCTCTGAGCCCAGCTGGGTGCCCAGGACAGTGCTTTGCATGCAGAAGGATGCCCAGGATCGTACTCTGTGCCCTGGTGGATGCCTAGGACAGTGCTCTGCACTCAACCCAGGGCAGTACTTTGTGCCCAGGATGACACCAGGGACAGAGCTTAGTGCCAAAAAGGACACTGAACCGTGCTCTCCAAACAGTCGCTGCCCACTGACAAACTAACTCTCTTCCCCTCTTCAAAGCCCTACTGAGAGTTCACCTTCTCCAGGAGGCCTTCCCAGACTGAGCCCCCCTTTCCCTCTGCTCCTCCTCCCCTCCCCATTCCCCCTACTCCCTCCCTCTGCTCTACACCTTCCCCTCCCCTCAGCACTGTGCATTTTTGTATATATTATTTATTACTCTATTTTGTTAATATGTATATATCTATAATTCTATCTATCTTGATGATATCTACACCAGACTACTTGTTTTGTTCTATTTGGCTCTGCTGTCTGTCTCCCCCGTTTAGACTGTGATCCCATTATTGGGCAGGAATTGTCTCTATCTGTTGCCAAATTGTTCATTCTAAGCACTTAGTAAAGTGCTCTGCACATAGTGAACGCTCAATAAATACGATTGAATGAATGAATGAATGAATTTACTTTTGCTCCCTGAAAAGCAGAAAAGAATCCAACTGACCAGACCTCATCTGGATATTTCAAATCCTTTCCTGACCAAGTTTGGTGCTCTTTTCTGACTTCAAAGTTCCCCAAAGGAACTACACTGCAACTTCCCTTTTGTCTCACCCATGACTGCTAATTTGCACTAGTATTTATTGAGCGCTTACTGGATGCAGAACACTGTACTAAGCACTTGGGAGAGTTTATTAGACACACTCCCTGCCCTCCACGCTTACAGTCTAATGGGGGAGACAGAGGTTAAAATAAATTACAGTTAGGGAAAGGGCTTTGCTGTTCTGTCTTTAAATTCACTGAAAAAAAATTTGGATGAAGACTAATAAGTTTTTGAAGTCAGGGGCTAGAGAGAATGAAACGGCTCATGGTTCTGCATTTTGCAGAATTTCTGCATGAGACAATGGAATTTCATTTCACCCTGGAGTTTGTGAGGGGCGGGGGGAAGGGGCCGGGCCAGAGCTGCCTGGTTTTAGGAAAATCGGCTGTGGCTCAAACTCTGAACGGATCTTTGAAATCTGAATAGAACGTCTCCACTTTTCTTGTTGAAAGGGGCCCAGAGACATTCTCACTTCTCACTTCTGCCTTTTGGCTGAGAGGAGAAGCGGACTCATTAATAATAATAAATGGTGGTAATTGTTAAGCGCTTACTATGAACAAAGCACTGTTCTAAGCGCTGGGGGGGATCAAAGGTGATCAGATTGTCCCACGTAGGGCTCACAGTCTTCATCCCCATTTTACAGATGAGGTCACTGAGGCACAGAGAAGTTAAGTGACTTGCCCACAGTCAGCTGGCAAGCGGCGGAGCTGGGATTAGAACCCATGACCTCTGACTCCCAAGCCCAGGCTCTTTCCACTGAGCCATGCTGCTTCTCTCAATAATACTAATGATGGTATTTGTTAAGAGCTTACTATGTGCTAAGCACTGTTCTAAACACTGGGATAGATTCAAGGTAATCAGGTTGTCCCGCGTGAGGCTCACAGTCTTAATCCCCATTTTGCAGATGAGGGAACTGAGGCACAGAGATGTGAAGTGACTTTGCTCAAGGTCACACAACAGACAAGTGCCAGAGCAGGAATTAGAACTCGAGTCCTCGGACTCCCAACCCCAGGCTCTTACCACTAAGCTACACTGCTTCTCAGGGTCTAGAGTGCCTCAATCAGGGCTGGCTTCGGGGACACTTCCAGCCCAGCTGGACAAAAGAGGAAACTCAAAATGGGGCACTGCCCGGGATTGTTCTCTGGAAAATCTACTCCCCGATTTCCTGTTGAAAGACGTTTGCATAGAGAAGCAGCATGATGTAGTGAATAGAGGCAGAGCCTGGGAGTCAGAAGGTCATGGATTCTAGTCCTGGTCGATTAGACTGTAAGCCCGTCAAACGGCAGGGACTGTCTCTATCTGTTGCCGACTTGTTCATCCCAAGCGCTTAGTACAGTGCTCTGCACATAGTAAGCGCTCAATAAATACTATTGAATGAATGAATGAACCTGTCTGCTGTGTGACCTTGGGCAAGTCACTTCATTTCTCTGGGCCTCAGTTACCTCATCTATGAGACTATGAGCCGCACATGGGACAGGAACTTCCACTTCATTTGCTTGTATCTACCCCAGCACTTAGTACAGTGCATGGCACGAAGTAAACACTTAACAGGTACCATAATTATAATTACTATTATACCTTTGAGCTGTCTAAGTGACTGATCCTCTCTCCTTCCTCCTAATGAGAATAATATTAGGAGTGGAAGTTCTCAAGTGTTTACTGTTTGCCAAGCACAGTAGTAAGTGCTAGAGTAGATAGGAGATAACCAGGTCAGAGTTCCTGTCATTTATTCATTCATTCAATAGTATTTATTGAGCGCTTACTATGTGCAGAGCACTGTACTAAGCGCTTGGAATGAACAAGTCGGCAACAGATAGAGACAGTCCCTGCCGTTTGATGGGCTTACAGTCTAATGGGGGAGACAGGCAGACAAGAACAGTGGCAATAAATAGAGTCAAGAGGAAGAACACCTCATAAAAACAACAGCAACTAAATAGAATCAGGGTGATGTAAATCTCATTAAGCAAAATAAACAAAATAAATAGGGTGATAAAGATATAGACAGTGGAGTGGTCGAGTACAGTGCTGAGGGGGTGGGATAGGAGAGGGGGAGGAGGAGAGGGAAAGGGGGGAGAAGAGGGTTTAGCTGCAGAGAGGTGAAGGGGGGGTAGAGGGAGCAGAGGGAAAAAGGGGGAAGCTCAGTCTAGGAAGGCCTCTTGGAGGAGGTGAGTTTTAAGTAGGGATTTGAAGCGGGGAAGAGAATTAGATTGTCGGAGGTGAGGAGGGAGGGCGTTCCAGGACCGCGGGAGGACGTGGCCCAGGGGTTGACGGTGGGATAGGCGAGACCGAGGGGCGGTGAGGAGGTGGGCGGCAGAGGAGCGGAGCGTGCGGGGTGGGCGGTAGAAAGAGAGAAGGGAGGAGAGGTAGGAAGGGGCAAGGTGATATAGAGCCTCGAAGCCTAGAGTGAGGAGTTTTTGTTTGGAGTGGAGGTCGATAGGCAACCACTGGAGGTGTTTAAGAAGGGGAGTGACAGGCCCAGAGCGTTTCTGCAGGAAGATAATAATAATAATAATGTTGGTATTTGTTAAGCGCTTACTATGTGCCGAGCACTGTTCTAAGCGCTGGGGTAGACACAGGGGAATCAGGTTGTTCCACGTGGGGCTCACAGTCTTAATCCCCATTTGACAGATGAGGGAACTGAGGCACAGAGAAGTTAAGTAACTTGCCCACAGTCACACAGCCGACAAGTGGCAGAGCTGGGATTCGAACTCATGAGCCCTGACTCCAAAGCCCATGCTCTTTCCACTGGAAGATGAGCCGGGCAGCGGAGTGAAGGATAGACCGGAGCAGAGAGAGAGAGGAGGAAGGGAGATCAGAGAGAAGGCTGACACAGTAGTCTAGCCGGGATATAACAAGAGCCTGTAGCAGTAAGGTAGCCGTTTGGGTGGAGAGGAAAGGGCGGATTTTGGCGATATTATAAAGGTGAGACCAGGAGGTCTTGGTAACGGATAGGATGCGTGGGGTGAACGAGAGGGACGAGTCAAGGATGACACCGAGATTGCGGGCCCGAGAGCCGGGAAGGATGGTCGTGCCATCCACGGTGATAGAGAAGTCTGGGAGCGGACCGGGTTTGGGAGGGAAGATGAGGAGCTCAGTCTCGCTCATGTTGAGTTTTAGGTGGCGGGCCGACATCCAGGTGGAGACGTCCCGGAGGCAGGAGGAGATGCGAACCCGAAGGGAGGGGGAGAGGACAGGGCAGAGATGTAGATCTGCATGTCATCTGCGTAGAGATGGTAGTCAAAGCCGTGAGAGCGAATGAGTTCACCGAGGGAGTGAGTGTAAATGGAGAACAGAAGAGGGCCGAGAACTGACCGTTGTGGAACTCCAACAGTTAAAGGATGGGAGTGGGAGGAGGCGCCCGCGAAGGAGACCGAGAAGGACCGGCCAGAGAGATGAGAGGAGAACCAGGAGAGGACGGAGTCCGTGAAGCCAAGGTGAGATAAGGTGTGGAGGAGGAGGGGATGGTTGACAGTGTCAAAGGCAGCTGAGAGGTCAAGGAGGATTAGAATGGAGTAGGAGCCATTGGATCTGGCAAGAAGGAGGTCACGGGTGACCTTAGAGAGAGCAGTCTCGGTAGAGTGGAGGAGACAGAAGCTAGAATGGAGGGGGTCCAGGAGAGAATGGGAGTTAAGGAATTCTAAGCATCGATTGTAGACGACTCGTTCTAGGATTCTGGAAAGGAAGGGTAGTAGGGAGATAGGGCGATAACTGGAAGGGGAAGTGGAGTGGAGAGAGGGTTTTTTTAGGATGGGGGAGACATGGGCATGTTTGAAGGCAGAGGGGAAGGAGCCATTGGAGATTGAGTGGTTAAAAATAGAAATTAAGGAAGGGAGGAGGGCAGGGGTGGTGGTTTTTATAAGATGAGCGGGAATGGGGTCCGAGGCGCAGGTGGAGGGGGTGGCACTTGCAAGGAGGGAGGAGATCTCCTCTGAGGATACTGCAGGGAAGGATGGGAAAGTAGGGGAGAGGGTTGGTGGGGGGGAGGGGAGAAGGGGAGGGGTGACTTTGGGGAGCTCAGGCCTGATTGTGTTGATTTCTGTCCCGAGTAGGGCTCATAGTCTAAGTATTCATTCATTCATTCAATAATATTTATTGAGCGCTTACTATGTGCAGAGCACTGTACTAAGCGCTTGGAATGAACAAGTCGGCAACAGATAGAGACAGTCCCTGCCGTTTGACGGGCTTACAGTCTAATCGGGGGAGACGGACAGACAAGAACGATGGCAATAAATAGAGTCGAGGGGAAGAACATCTCGTAAAAACAATGGCAACTAAATAGAATCAAGGCGATGTACATTTCATTAACAAAATAAATAGGGTAATAAATATATACACTTGAGCAAACGAGGACAGTGCTGAGGGGATGGGAAGGGAGAGGAGGAGGAGCAGAGGGAAATAGGGGGAAAAGAGGGTTAAGCTGCGGAGAGGTGAAGGGGGGGTGGTAGAGGGAGTAGAGGGAGAAGAGGAGCTCAGTCTGGGAAGGCCTCTCGGAGGAGGTGAGTTTTAAGTAGGGTTTTGAAGAGGGGAAGAGAATCAGTTTGGCGGAGGTGAGGAGGGAGGGCGTTCCGGGACCGCGGGAGGACGTGGCCCGGGGGTCGACGGCGGGATAGGCGAGACCGAGGGACGGCGAGGAGGTGGGTGGCAGAGGCACACTCCGGTGTGCGGGGTGGGCGGTAGAAAGAGAGAAGGGAGGAGAGATAGAAAGGGGCAAGGTGATGTAGAGCCTCGAAGCCTAGAGTGAGGAGTTTTTGTTTGGAGCGGAGGTCGATAGGCAACCACTGGAGTTGTTTAAGAAGGGGAGTGACATGCCCAGATTGTTTCTGCAGGAAGATGAGCCGGGCAGCGGAGTGAAGAATAGACCGGAGAGGGGCGAGATAATGCCATCATTATTATTATTATTATAATCCCAGCTCTGCCACTTGTCTGCTGTGCGACATTGGGCAAGTCACTTGCGTGTTCTGATTCCCCTGTGTCTACCCCAGCACTTAGAACAGTGCTCTGCACATAGTAAGCGCTTAACAAATACCAACATTATTATTATTATTCTGTGCCTCAGTTCCCTCATCTGTAAAATGGGGATTATGTCCAACCTGATTTGCTTGTATCCACCCCAGCGCTTAGCACCGTGCCTGGAACATAGTAAGTGCTTCACAAATACCACAATTATTACTATTATTATTCCCCCCTCCCAGCCCCACAGCACTTATGTACAGATCTTATGTAATTGATTTATTTGTGCTAATACTTCTCCCCCTCTACACTCTAAGTCCCTTGTAGGCAGGGAATGTGCCTGTTATATTGTACTCTCCCAAGCACTTAATATAGGGCTCTGCACACAGGAAGCAGGTCTCCTCCAGGAGGCCTTCCCAGACTGAGCCCCTCCTTCGCCTCCGCTCCTCCTCCCCTCCCCATCGCCCCTACTCCCTCCCTATGCCTTACCCCCTTCCCTCCCCACAGCACTTGTGTATATGTGTACATATTTATTACTTTATTTTATTAATGATGTGCATTTATCTATGGTTTCATTTATCTATTTTGATGGTAGTGATGCCTGTCTACTTGTTTTGTTTTGTCCTTTCCCCCTTCTAGACTGTGAGCCTGTTGTTGGGTAGGGATTGTCGCTATCTGTTGGCGAATTGTACTTTCCAAGAGCTTACTACAGTGCTCTGCACACAGTAAGTATTCATTAAATATGACTGAATGAATGAACAAACAGTAAGCGCTCAATAAATATGATTGAATGTGGCAACCACTTTCCTGCTGATAGAGTTTGTTTTTTCTTCTTCTAGGTACATCTACCTGTGTCTCACAGTGACCCTGGACTTATGTTTTTCTGAGTTCCACCGCCCTTGTTGTTTTGAAGAGAAGGCATGTTTTGCGAGATAAAAGCGCCCCCAACAAAAGCGACAAAAATACGAAACGTGAAATGAGCCAAAAATAACATTTTGGCCATTTGGACCATTTACTTGAGACCCCCTTCTGGCCAGAGAAGGAAACCGAGTTCCAGGGGACGCACCATTACCAGGATTCTTCCCCCGACTTAATCCCTTTTATAAATCTATTTTAAATAAAGTTGATTTAGACTGTAACTTTCACCCTCTATGTTTCCACTTGGTGTGCTCACGCAAGAGCACTTAGTGACTGCGTGTGGTTTCCATGCTTCCAAGTTGATTTTGTAAGAAAAGAAATGAAGGAATGAATGGTATTTTTTGGGCACTTACCCATGTGTGCAGAGCACTGTACTAAGCTGTTGGGAGAGTAATAATAATAATAATAATAATAATAATGTTGGTATTTGTTAAGCGCTTACTATGTGCAGAGCACTGTTCTAAGCTCTGGGGTAGACACAGGGGAATCAGGTTGTCCCACGTGGGGCTCACACTCTTAATCCCCATTTTACAGATGAGGTAACTGAGGCACAGAGAAGGCACAGTCACACAGCTGACAAGTGGCAGAGCCGGGATTCGAACCCATGACCTATGACTCCAAAGCCCGTTCTCTTTCCACTGAGCCACGCTGCTTCTCAAGCGTACATTACATTACAACAGAGTTGGTAGACACGATCCCTGCCTATCTGCTGCTTATCGTCTAGAAGGGTGACAGACATTAGAATAAACTACTGATATGTACATCAGGGCTGTAGGATTGAGGATGGGATGAATAGTGAAAGCTCACCTCCTCCAGGAGGCCTTCCCAGACAGAGGCCCCTTTTCCTCTGCTCCTCCTTCCCTCCCCATCAACCCTATTCCCTCCCTCTCCTTCATTCAATTATTCAATAGTATTTATTGAGCGCTTACTTTGTGCAGAGCACTGTACTAAGCGCTTCAAATGTACAATTCGGCAACAGATAGAGACAATCCCTGCCCACTGACGGGCTTACAGTCTAACTGGGGGAGACAGACGGACAAAAACAAGACAACTTAATCGCAATAAATAGAATCAAGGGGATGTACACCTCATTAACAAAATAAATAGGGTATTAAAAATATATACAAATGAGCACAGTGCTGAGGGGAGGGGAAGGGAGAGGGGGAGAAGCAGAGGGAAAGGAGGGGAAACGGGGGCTTAGCTGAGGGGAGGTGAAGGGGGTGTCAGAGAGGCAGCAGAGGGAGCAGAGGGAAAAGGGGAAGTTCAGTCTGGGAAGGCCTCTTGGAGGAGGTGAGGTCTCAATAGGGCTTGAAGAGGGGAAGAGAGTTCGTTTGGCAGAGGTGAAGAGGGAGGGCATTCCAGGACCGCAGGAGGACGTGGCCCAGGGGTCGACAGCGGGATAGGCGAGAACGGGGGACGGTGAGGAGGTGGGCGGCAGAGGAGCGGAGCGTGTGGGGTGGGCAGTAGAAAGAGAGAAGGCAGGTGAGGTAGGAGGGAGCAATGTGATGGAAAGCCTTGAAGCCCAGAGTGAGAAGTTTTTGTTTCATGCGGAGGTTGATAGGCAACCCTTGGACGATTTTAAGGAGGGGAGTGACATGCCCAGAGCGTTTCTGTAGGAAGATGAGCGGGGCAGCGGAATGAAGAATAGACTGGAGTGGGGAGAGACAGGAGGAAGGGAGATAGGAGAGAAGACTGACACAGTAATCCATTTGGGAATTATGAGAGCCTGTACCAGTAGGATAGCCGTTTGGATGGAGAGGAAAGGGCGGATCTTGGCGATATTGTGAAGGTGAGACCGGCAGGCATTGGTGATGGGTTGGATGTGTGGGGTGGATGAGAGAGCCGAGTCAAGCAAGAAACCAAGGTTGCGGGCTTGAGAGACGGGAAGGATGGTCGTACCGTCCACAGTGACAGGGAAGTCAGGAAGAGGACAGGGCTTGGGAGGGAAGATAAGGAGCTCAGTTTTGGACATGTTGAGTTTTAGGTTGTGGGCAGACATCCAGGTAGAGACGTCCTGGAGGCAGGAGGAGCTACGAGCCTGAAAGGAAAGGGAGCGAACAGGGGAGATGTAGATTTCATTCATTCATTCATTCATTCATTCATTCATTCATTCGATAGTATTTATTGAGCACTTACTATGTGCAGAGCACTGTACTAAGCTAGGAAAGCAAAAAACAGAACAGAACAAACAAAAGAAGAGAACATCGTCAAGATAAATAGAATCATGGAGATATACACCTCATTAAGAAAATAAATAGGGTAGTAAATAATATATACAAATAAGCACAGTGCTGAGGGGAGGGGAAGGGGGAAGAGCAGAGTGTGGGAGAGGGGAGAAGGGGAGGGGACGAGGAGCAGAGGGAAAGGGGGGGCTCAGTCTGGGAAGGCCTCTTGGAGGAGGTGAGCTCCCTGTAGGGCTTTGAAGAGGGGAAGAGAGTTAGTTTGGCAGATATGAGGAGGGAGGGCATTCAAGGACAGCGGTAGGACTTGGGCCGGGGGTCGACGGTGAGATAGGCGCGAAAGGGGAACCGTGTGGAGGTGAGTGGCAGAGGAGTGGAGTGTATGGGGTGGGCAGTAGAAAGAGAGAAGGTAGGTGAGATAGGAGGGGGCAAAGGGATTAAGAGCTCTGAAGCCAAAGTGAGGAGTTTTTGTTTCGTGAGAAGGTTGACTGGCAACCACTGGAGGTTTTTGAGGAGGGGAGTGACTTGCCCAGAGCGTTTCTGAAGGAAGATGATCCCGGCAGTGGAATGAAGAATAGACTGGAGAGAGGAGAGACAAGAGACAGGAGGAAGGGAGATCAGAGAGGAGGCTGAAACAATAATTCAGTCGGGATATTATGAGAGCTTGTACCAGCACGATAGCCATTTGGATGGAGAGGAGAGGGTGGATCTTGGGGATACTGTGAAGGTGAGAATGGCAGGTTTTGGTGACGGATTGGATGTGTGGGGTGAATGAGAGAGCTGAGTCAAGGATGACACCAAGGTTGCGGGCTTGAGAGATGGGAAGGATGGTCGTACCATCCCACGGTGATAGGGAAGTCAGGAAGAGGACAGGGGAGTCTGTAGGATAGGGGTGGGAGGTGCAGCGGGAGCAGGTGGATTTTTGAGAGGAGGCCAGATCCTCATTATTCCTCTAGGTCTAATGTTGAGTTGAAGCTCAAATGTCTATGAAACCCCCAGGGGCCAAAATGTCAGCTTTCTTTTACATTCTATTCATCGTAAAGTTGAAGCTCAAATGTCTATGAAGCCCTTAGGAGTCAAAATTCCAGCTCTTTTCCAGTCTGAGGCTTATGAGAGGTGGGGCGTTCCTCTGGGTAACCGGAGGAGAGACATCATCGATGGAGAAAAGTTGGAAATGACTCCAGCCAGCCCTGGAGGTGGCCAGGTGGCAAATTTGTTTAAGCTCCTTGAGGGCGGGGATTGTGTCTACTAATTCTTCTCTACTCCCCCAAATGCACAGTATAGTGTTCTGCACTGTACTCCTCCTTGAGGGCATGGACCATGTCTACCAAATAGTATACTCTCCCAAAGTGCTCAATACAGTGCTCTGCGGTAGACCGTAAGCTCCTTGAAGGCTACTAACTAATACTACTAACTCAATTGTCCTCTACTAACTGCTAACTCTATTGTCCTCTCCCAGATGCTTAGTACAGTGCCTGGTGCACGGTAAGCACTCAGTAAACATCAATAAGTCAGGTCAGTCAATCGTATGTATTGAGCACTTACTGTGTGCAGAACACTGTACTAACCACATGGGAGAGGATATCATTCTTTAATGACAGAATGGACACATTCCTTTGATGACTTAGAGCAGCATGGCCTAGTAAGAAGAGCATAGGCCTGAGAGTCACAGACCCTGAGTTCTAATCCAAGCTCCTCCTCTTCCCTGCTCTGTGATCTTGGGGAAGCCACGTCACTTCTCTGAATCTCAGTTTCCCTAACTGAAAATTGGGGATTAAATACCTGTTCTCCCTTCTATTTAGACTGTGAGCCCCATGTGGGACAGGGACTGTGTCTGACCTGATTAACTGGTTATCACCCCAGTGCTTAGAACTGTATTTGACACATAGGAAGCCCTTAACAAATATGTTCATTATATTACTTTGAAACCCCTGTCCGTCCTCAAATGAAATTTGACATCTTGTACCATTCTCCTGAAGATTGAGAAAGCAACAACATTGAACCCCCTGAAAATACAATTTGAGTTTTACTTTTCTGTACACAATGATTTATGCAACCACAACCATGTCATTGGTTTTTTTTCACGGAATTTTGAAAAGTGCTTAATATGTTTCATCCCTGTACTAAACGCTGGGGTAGGAACAAGATAGTCAGATTGGACACAGTCCCTGTCCCACCAGGGGCTCACATCCCTAATCCTTATCTTACAGATGAGGTAACTGAGGCTGAGAGAAGTGAAGTGACTCACCCAAGGTCACACAGCAGACATGTGGCACAGCGGCATTAGAACCCAGGCCCTTCTGACTCCCAGGCCTGGACTCTTTTCACTAGGCCATGCTGTTTCTCTTTAGTAAGGCTGTGTGAAGGAGTCAACGAAACCCAAACATCAAATTTTGGGGTTTTTTCTCCCTGTAACAGATGGGAACATTTTGTTGATTAATAGCAATTGCTTTGTAAATGAATTTTTGGATTATTTCGTGAAATGTCACTGCCTGTGTTCCAGCATTTGATTCAGCTGTTGTCTCCAGATGCTGCCAAGAAAATTTAACTGTCTTTGAGTAGAGCTCAGAGAGTCACCATAGGGCAGAATTCTACCAGAATCTCCACCCGGACTCGATGTCTGCTTTGGTTAGATTTATCGCTCAACATAACCTATTGATCAATCAATCAATGATAATGGCATTTTTTGAGTACTTACTGTGTGCAGAGAACTGTACTAAGGGCTTGAGAGAGTGCAATATAACAGAGTTGGTAAACACATTCCCTGCCCACAATGATCTTACCATCTAGGGGAAAGGGAATAATAACTGTGGTATTTGTTAAGCACTTACTATGTGCCAGGCACTGTCCTAAGCGCTGGGGTGGATACAAGCAAATCGGGTTGGACACAGTCCCTGTTCCATGCGGGGCTCACAATCTCAATCCCCATTTTACAGATGAGGTGTAACTGAGGGTCAGAGAAGGAAAGTGATTTGCCTAAGGTCAAACAGCAGATAAGCAGCAGCAGCAAGAAGCAGCATGGGAAGCAGCGTGGCTCAGTGGAAAGAGCCCGGGCTTAGGAGTCAGAGGTCATGGGTTCGAATCCCGACTCTGCCACTTGTCAGCTGTGTGACTGTGGGCAAATCACTTCACTTCTCTGTGCCTTAGTTCCCTCATCTGTAAAATGGGGATGAAGACTGTGAGCCTCACGTGGGACAACCTCATTCCCCTGTATCTCCCCCAGCGCTTAGAACAGTGCTCTGCACCTAGTAAGTGCTTAACAAATACAAATGCTAACATTATTATAAGGGAAGTAGCATGGAAAGAGCCCGGGCTTGGGAGTCAGAGGTTATGGGTTCGAATCCCAACTCTGCCACTTGTCAGCTGTGTGACTGTGGGCAAGTCACTTAACTTCTCTGTGCCTCAGTTACCTCATCTGTAAAATGGGGATTAAGACTGTGAGCCTCGCATGGGACAACCTGATTACCCTGTGTCTACCAGTGCTCTGCACATAGTAAGCACTTAACAAATACCAACATTATTATTATTACAAGGGGCAGACCCAGGATTAGAAACCGAGACCTTCTGACTCTCCGCTATATCATGCTGCTTCCCGGCTGCAAAATGGGAATTCAATCCCTGTTCTCCCTCCTCCTTAGACTGTGAGTCTAATGTGGGACCTGATTATCTTGTATCTACCCCAGGGCTTAGTATTCATTCATTCATTCATTCAATAGTATTTATTGCGCGCTTACTATGTGCAGAGCACTGTACTAAGCGCTTGGGATGAACAAGTCGGCAACAGATAGAGACAGTCCCTGCCGTTTGACGGGCTTACAGTCTAATCGGGGGAGACGGACAGACAAGAACAGTGGCAATAAACAGAGTCGAGGGGAAGAACATCTCGTAAAAACAATGGCAACTAAATAGAATCAAGGCGATGTACAATTCAACAGTGCTTGGCATATAATAAGCGTTAAACAAATCCCACACTTATTATTATTGTTATTATTATTAAAATGGGAACCAGGTGGCAGGAGTTCTGACTCTTATTCTGGCTCTGCCCCGACCTGCTGTGAAACTGTGGCTGACGATAATGATAGAATGATAACGATAGCCGCTATATCATGCTGCTTCCTTATGGTGTAGTGGATAGAGCATAAGCATGGGAATCAGAAGGTCATGAGTTCTAATCCCTGCTCCGCTCTTGTCTGCTGTGTGAACTTGGGTAACTCAATTTCTCTCAGTTACCTCATCTGTAAAATGGGGATTGAGATTGTGGCCCCATGTGGGACAGAGACTGTGCCCAACCCGATAGCTTGTATCCACCCCAGAGCTTAATACAGTGCCTGGCATATAGTGGGTGCTTAACAAATACCATCATTATTACAATTATTATTATTAGAGGAGTGAGAGCATTTCAGGCCAAAGGCAGGATATGGGCGAGGAGCCAGCAGTGAGACATGAGAGTTGGAGGATTAGTGAGAAAGTTAGCACCAGAGGAGCGGAGTGTGCGGGCTGGAATGGAGAAGGAGAGAAGCAAGGTGAGGTAGGAGGGAGTGAGGTGATGGACTGCTTTAAAGCCAGTGGTGAGCAGTTTTTGTTTGATACGGAAGTTGATGGGAAACCACAACCCACCAGGCTATGCGGGGTGGAGAAAGTCAGGCCCCTCCCTCTGACCTCTGACAAAGGACACGTGACCTAAGAGCCTGGAGCCAGTCTCTCCCTCGCCATCCCCACTCCCCAGCCTCAATGGGCCTCGGCCTGGCCCCAGTCCCTTGGATGGGGTAGCTGCTCTAGCTATAATTGTCTGTCTCTTCCCTGAACCGCCCGAATTGGCTGCCATGCCAGGCCATTTGATGGTTAACAAAGGGGAATTATTCCGCATCACATGCTGTCGACGGTCTGCATGCCAGAACCTATCCGGCCCAAGGAACTTTCCATTTCGTTTGGCTTCCTGCGTCTGATGTTCGTGAATTGAATTTCCCTTCTCTCCTGATCTCATCCACCTCTTCCGTCTTTCCCATCTAATTACTACCCAATAGCCCTCCTTATCCTCCCCCTTTTGCCCCCCTCCCCCAGCCCGCTCTGACTTCCCCAGGATGATCCCTCCCCTCACAGTGCTCTGCACACATTTAGCGCTAAATAAATACGACTAAATGTATGAATGAATGAACGAGAGAGATGAGGGGGCCTGGTTGAGCCGTCCCTTTCCCTCTGCTCCTCCTCCCCTCCCCATTCCCCTTTCTCCCACCCGCTGCTCTTCCCCCATCCCCCTCCCCACAGCACTGGGCATATTTGTATATATTATTTATTACTCTATTTATTTTGTTAATGATGTGTATATATCTATGATTCTATTTATCTTGATATTTATGCCAGACTACTTGTTTTGTTTTGTGCTGTTTTGTTTTGCTGTCTGTCCCTCCCGTTTATACTGTGAGTCCATTATTGGGCAGGGATTGTCTCTATCTGTTGCCGAACTGTCCATTCCAAGCATTTAGTACAGTGCTGTGCAAATAGTAAGCGCTCAATAAATATGATTGAATGAATGAATGAATGAATGAATGGTTGGGCCTCTCCTCACCCCCAAAAGGCAAAGGGTCCAGGCAATGATCTGTCTAGTCCTGAAAGGGAAAGCAATCAATCAATCGAATAATCAATCATTTTTAAATGGTATTTGTTAGGCACTTAGTGACTGTCACTGAACTAAGGGTTGGGGCAGATGTAAGCAGCAGCTTGGCTTAGTGGCAAGAGCACAGGCTTGGGACTCAGAGGTCAAGGGTTCTAATCCTGGCCCAGTCACTTGTCTGCTATGTGGCTTTTGGCAAACTACTTCATATCTCTGTGTCTCAGTTCCCTCATCTGTAAAATGGAGATTAAGACTGAGAGCCCCATGTGGGACAACCTGATTACTTTGTGTCTACCCCAGTGCTTAAAACAGTGCTTGGCACATGGTAAGTGCTTTACAAATACCATTATTGTTGTTATAATCATTATTATTATTATTATTATACAAGCTAATCAAGTTGGGCCCATTCGGTGTCCCAAACGGGGCTCAAAGTCTTCATCCCCATTTTACAGATAAGGTGACTGAGACATCGACAAGTGAAGTGTAGTCAATTAGACTGTAAGCCCGTCAAACGGCAGGGACTGTCTCTATCTGTTGCCGACTTGTTCATTCCAAGCGCTTAGTACAGTGCTCTGCACATAGTAAGCGCTCAATACATACTATTGAATGAAAAGTGACTTCTCCAAGGTCACAGAGCTGACACCTGGCAGAGCCGACAAGTTCCCTGCCCACAAGGAGCTTACAGTCTACAGGGAGAGGCAGACATTAAGAAGCAGCATTGCCTAGTGGTAAGAGCACAGGTGTGGGAGTCAGAGGACCTGGGTTCTAATCTTGCTTCCACCATTTACCTGCTGTGTGACCTTGGGCAAGTCACTTGGATTCTCTGTGCTCAGTTTCCTCATCTGTAAAATGAGGATTCAATCTTACTCCCTCTTCTTTAGATGTGAGCTCTATGTGACACAGGGATTGTGTCCGACCCAATTATCTTGTAACTACCCCAGTGCTTAGTAGAGTGCTTGGCACATAGTAAGCACTTGACAAATACCACAGTCATTATTATAAATGACAGATGGGGGAAATGGCAGTTCGAACCAGATCCCGGATCACAGGCCTTAACCCTGCTGGCCTCATCTCCATCTAATAATGATAATAACAACAATAATAATAATAATGATATTTGTTAAGCACTTACTATGTGTCAAGCACTGCATTAAGCACTGGGGTAGATGCAAGATAATCTGGACCCATATGAGGCTCACAATCTAAGCAGGAAGGAGAACATGGATGGACTCTCATCTGCAGCTGAGGATACTGAGGCACAGAGAACTGAAGTGGCTTGCCCAAGATCACCCGGCAGACACGTATTGGAGCCAGGATCAGAACCCAGCTCCTCTGACTCCCAGTCCCCGGGCTCTTCCCACTAGGCCTTACTGCTTCTTGTGGAGGCTGTTGACCCTGGGGACATCCACCCGTGGCCAGGGGTCACTGGTGGGGGCTTGTCCCAGGAGGATTCTAGGGGATGCCAGGACTGGGGAGGCTTGGAGGTGGATCTGGGCAGAAAACTCAGATCCAGAGGATTTGGGGGGATTCTTCTATAGCTGTCATTTCGAGCAAAAGCAGAGGGGGACCAACTGGGCAGTTAAGGGGGCCAAGGTCCAGAGCTCACGGGAAAACCTGTCTGGGAATTCCGGGTCGAGCTTGGGCACAACCTTGCCCTGCCCCCCCTCATCCTCTGTCCCCACCCCTCTGCACCCCGCCTGCCTTCAGCCTCTCTCTAAATCTGCTAAGTAGGTCAAAATGCCTTGGTGCCCATTAACCCAACCTCAGAAACAGCCGCCACACTCCGCTTCGCTTTCTCATTTTTCGGCCTGGAAAATCACACTAATGAGCAACTTTCTTCTCTAATCCAGGGCTCAGGCGCCTGGAGTTTGGATTTGTCCTTCCCTTCCGGGATAATCCCACTGACGGTAAGACTGGGAAGGTCATGAGTGTGAAGGTCCTTGAGAGAGAATCTCTAGCAACCTAATAATGGTGATAATGATTAGTCATAATACTAATGCTCGTAGTGGGCAGGGATTGTCACTCTTTATTATTGTATCATACGTTCCCAAGCTGTTAGTACAGTGCTCTGCAAACAGTAAGTGCTTAATAAATATGATTGAATGAATAAATGAATTAATGAATTAATAATGACTGTGGTACTTATTATATGCTTACTAAGTGCCAAGCATTTGTTCTAAGCACTAGATAAAAGATGATGAGGTCAGACACAGCCCATGGTCCACGTGGGACTCCATGTGAGAGATAGAACAGACAATGAATCCCCGTTTCACAAAACAGGAAACTGAGCCAGAAAGAAGCGAATTGACTTGCCCAAGGCCACACTGCAGACAAGTGGCAGAGGCATGATTAGTAGCCAGGCACCCTAACTAACGGGCCCAGGCTCTTTCTGCTAGGCCCTTCTACTTCCCACAGGTCAAGAGCCATAAGATGCATCAAGGGCACCTTCTCTCCAATTTTTTCTGCTGCAACTTGCACTTTGATTTGCACCCTTATAATAATAATAATGATAATGGTGGTATTTTTAAGCACTTACTTTGGGTTAGACACTGTACTAAGTGCTGGAGTAGATACAAATTAATCAGATTGGACAGAGTCCTTGCCCCACGTAGGGCTCATAGTCTTTATCCTCATGTTACAGATGGGGTAACTGAGGCACAGAGAAGTGAAGTGACTTTCCCAAGGTCACACAGCAGACAAAGGATCGATACAAATAAATGAAATTAAAGATATGTATATAAGTGCTGTGGGGCTGGGAGGGGGAAGAGCAAAGGGAGCAAGTCAGGGTGATGCTGAAGGGAATGGGAGATGAGGAAAAGTGGGCCTTAGTTTGGGAAGGCCACTTGGAAGTGATGTATCTTCAGTAAGGCTTTGAAGGAGATGACAGTCGTCTGTGGGATTTGAGGAGGGAGGGCGTTCCAGACCAGAGGCGTGGCTTAGTGGAAAGAGCCCGGGCTTGGGAGTCAGAGGTCAGAGGCTCTAATCCCGGCTCTGCCACTTGTCACCTGTGTGACCTTGGGCAAGTCACTTAACTTCTCTGGGCCTCATTTACCTCATTTGTAAAATGGGGATGAAGACTGTGAGCTCCATGTGGGACAACCTAATTCCCTTGTATCTCCCTCAGCACTTATAACAGTGCTTGGCACATAGTAAGCGTTTAACAAATACCATCATCATTATTATTATTATGTGGACTGGGGGTCAGTGGTGAGACAAGCAAGATGGAGGCCCAGTGAGAAGATTAGCGGTACCAGAGGAGCAAAATGTGTGGGCTGGGTTGTAGGAGGAGAGAAGTGAGGTGAGGTAGGAGGCGGCAAAGTCGTGGAGAGCTCTAAAGCCAAGGGTGAGGAGTTTTAGTTTGATGTGGAGTGGATGGGCAACCACTGGAGTTTTTTGGGGAGCTGGGTGACATGTCCCGAATGTTTTTTTAGAAAAATGATCTGGGCAGTAGAGTAAAGTATGGACTGGAGTGGGGAGAGACAGGAGGCTGGGAGTTCAGCAAGGAGGATGATGCAGTAATCCAGGCGGGATCAGGATGAGTGATTGTATTAACACTGTAGCAGTTGACGTCTGTCTTTCCCACTCTAGAGTGTAAGGCCTCTGTGGGCAGGGAATGTCACTGTTTATCGCTGTATTGTACTCTCCCAAGTGCTTAATACAGTATTCTGCACACAGTAAGCACTCAGTAAGTATGATTGTATGAATGAATTAATTAATGAAAGCGAAGGATCCAGTTTAGAACCCAGTTTCCTCTGACTCCCAGGCATGGGCTTTATCCACTAGGCCACTCTCCCTCAGCCCTTTAGCACCTATTCATTCAATCATTCAATCATATTTATTGAGCACTTACTGTGTGCAGAGCACTGTACTAAGCACTTGGAATGTACAATTCGGCCAGAGATAAAGACAATCCCTGACCAACAACAGGATCACAGTCTAAAAGGGGGAGACAGACAGCAAAACAAAACAGGTAATCAGACATCAATACCATCAAAATAGATAAATAGAATCACAGATATATACACATCATTAATAAAATAGAGTAATAAATAATATATACAAATACACACAAGTGCTGTGGGGAGGGGAAGGGAGTAGAGCAGAGGGAGAGAGTACCAGAAATGGGGAGGGGAGGAGGGGCAGAGGGAAAGGGAGGGCTCAGTCTGGGAAGGCCTCCAGGAGGAGGTGAGTTCTCAGTAGGGCTTTGAAGAGGGGAAGAGAGTTAGTTTGGCGGATGTGAGGAGGGAGGTCAGAGGTAGGCCGTGGGCCAGAGGTCAGTGGCGGGACAGGCGAGAACGAGGCCCAGTGAGGAGGTTAGCGGCAACAGATGAACGGAGTGTACGGGCCGGGCTGAAGGAGAGAAGGGAGGTGAGGTAGGAGGGGGTAAGGGGATGGCGGGCTTTGAAGCCAATAGTGAGGAGTTTTCGGTTTCATGCGAAAGTTGATAGGCAGCCACTGGAGATTTTTGAGGAGAGGAGTGACATGCCCAGAGCGTTTCTGTAGAAAGATAATCCGGGCAGTCGAGTGAAGTGTAGACTGAAGCGGGGAGAGACAGGAGGCTGGGAGATCAGAGAGGAGGCTGATGCGGTCATCCAGTCAGGTTATTATGAGAGCTTGTACCAGCAAGGTAGTAGTTTGGATGGAGAGGAAAGGGCAGATCTTGGCGATGTTGTGAAGGTGAGATGGGCAGGTTTTGGTGACAGATTGGATGTTTAGGGTGAATGAGAGAGTACATCTGTAATTTATTGATTGATTAGTTGTCTGTCTTCCCCTCTGGCCTGAAAGCTCGATGTGGGCAGATATTGTGCCTAACAAATGTTATATAGCACTCCCCCAAACAGTACAGTGTTCTGCCCACAATAAGTGCTCAATAAATACAGCTGATTGATTGAACACCAAACTAAGTGCTTGGGAGAGTAAAATAGCAGCAAAAGTCACAAACCTATTTTCAAAGATTCTATAATCTAGCAGGGGAGATCCAAACTAAATTATGCCTCCTGGAGCCTGTGGAAATTGGGAAGAGCTTTGAAGATTGGGAGAGTTGTGTTCTGGCCAATTTGAAGGGGATGAGGTTGTGCCAGGCAGAGGGAAAGGCATGAATGAGGGGATGGAGGCCAGAGAGTTCCAGAATGTGTCACAGTAGGAAGGTTTGTGTTTGCAGGGGGAGTATGGAGAATCAGGCTAGGGAACAAACAGTGAGGAGGGAAAATAAATAACAAGCAGAGAACCGGTAAAGCCAGTGGGCCTTGCAAGTGCACGGAGAAAGAAGTCGTCATTTCCTAAAATGATATAAAGTATAGTTTCATAAAATACCCTCTAAATATCTGAGGCGCTTCAGATATTTAGCCCCTTCAGCACTCTCCTGAGTTCTCAATCGGTCTGATATCACGTTTGACTGGAAAGGTGGCAACCAATGAAAATAGCCGGAAAAGAATGGAATGTCCGGGCCTGGGTTACATTTTAGAATCCATCTGACCTTCTTTGTTAGGGGATTAGTGACTGGAGGATAATTATTGCTACAAGAAGAAAGCTGGTGACGGCAGTTGGGCCTGGGAATGCCATATGGCTAGAACACGGTACCCACGAGGGTGAAATCTGGTCCCCCAGCTAGAGCCTTCTGCCCTCTGCAGTTTGGAGAATTCAGCCAAGGCTTATCTACAGGTGACTGACTAATAATCATTTTGGTATTTGGTCTTTTTAGGGGGGTTTGGGGCATTTTTTAAACACTTGCTACGTGCCAGGCACTGCTCTAAACTCTGGGGGTAGAAACAAGTTAATCAGGTTGGAGAGGTCCCTGTCCTACATGGGGCTCTCTGTCTTAATCCTCATTTTACAGATGAGGTAACTGAGCCCCGCAGAAGTGAAGTGACTTGCCCGAGATCGCACAGCAGGCAAGTGGCAGAGCTGGGATTAGAACCCAGGTCCTTCTGACTCCCAGGCCCGGGCTTTATCCTCTAGGCCACGTTGGAGTAGATAGAAAATCATCAGGAACCACATGGGACTCACAGCCTAAATTTGAGGGAGGAATGTGTAAATATAGAAATTACAGTTTGTACTGTGAGCTCCTTGTAGATGAGGAATGTGTTTGCTAGTTCTGTTGTGTTGTCATCACCCAAGTGCTTAATACAGTGCTCTGCACATAGTAAGCGCTCAGTAAAAGTGATTGATCGATACTCTCTAGATATAACCTTCCATTCTGGCAACTGGCATTGATGGTTGAGATTTAATTCAGTTCTTCCATGTACTGGACCTAATTATTATTCTTTCTGTTGTCTGGTGGGCCTGAAGCCTTTAGGTTTTTGGTTTTTTTGTGTGAGGCAAAACTTGTCCTAGATAGTCTAAGGCAAGGCTCTCAAGGAAGGGGCTAGAGGTAGAAAGAAAGGGATATAGAGGTACACGAGATTGGGTGGCTGAAGGAAGAGGAAAGTTTTTAGCTTTGGTTTTTTTTATTGGTATTTAATAATAATAAAAGTAACTGTGGTATTTGTTAATTGCTTACTTTGTGCCAAGCACTATACAAAGTGCTGGGGTGGATATGAGCAAATTGGGTTGGACACGGTGCCTGTCGCGCAGGGGACTCACAATCTTAATCCCCATTTTTCAGATGAGGTAACTGAGGTACAGAGAAGTGAAGTTACTAGCCCAAAGTCACACAGTAGACAACTGGCAGAGCCAGATTAAGAACCCAGGTTCCACTGACTCCCAGGCAGGGGTTCTATCCATTAGGCCACACTGCTTCTCACCACTTGTCTACCTTGTGAACTTAAGCAAGCAACCTGGGCCGGGGGATACTTGGGGTACACTCAGGTGATGATGATGATGATGGTATTTGTGAAGCGCTTACTAAGTGCCAAGTACTGGGATAGATACAAGGTTATCAGGTTGTCCCACGTGGGGCTTACAGTCTTAATCCCCATTTTACAGATGAGGCAACTGAGGCACAGAGAAGTTAAGTGACTTGCCTAAAGTCACACATCTGACAAGTAGCAGAGATGGGATTAGAGAAGCAGCATGGCTCAGTGGAAAGAGCACGGGCTTGGGAGTCAGAGGTCATGGGTTCAAATCCCAGCTCTGCCGCTTGTCAGCTGTATGACTGTGGGGAAGTCACTTCACTTCTCTGGGCTTCAGTTACCTCATCTGTATAATGGGGATTAAGACTGTGAGCCTCACGTGGGACAACCTGATTAGCCTGTATCTACCCCAGCGCTTAGAACAGTGCCCTACACAAAGTAAGCACTTAGCAAATGCATGGCTCAGTGAAAAGAGCACGGGCTTTGGAGTCAGAGGTCATGAGTTCAAATCCCAGCTCTGCCACTTGTCAGCTGTGTGACCGTGGGCAAGTCACTTAACTTCTCTGTGCCTCAGTTACCTCATCTGTAAAATGGGGATTAAGACTGTGAGCCCCACGTGGGACATCCTGATTCCCCTGTGTTTACCCTAGCGCTTAGAACAGTGCTCGGCACATAGTAAGCGCTTAACAAATACCAACATTATTATTACATTATTAACAAATACCAACATTATTATTATTATTATTATTAGAACCCGTGTCTTCTGGCTTCCAAGTCCGGGCTCTTTCCACTAAGTCACTCTGCTTCTCTATGTTGGGTTTAGACACAAATTATACTAACTCTCCAGAGATGAGTACTGTCAATCTTTTTTTTTTTGGATGATATTTGTTAAGCACATGCTGTGTACCAAGCATTGTGTACTAAGCTTTGGGGTATGTACAACCTATTCAGGTTGTCCACAATCCATATCCCACGTGGGGCTCACAGCTTAATTCCCATTTTACAGATGAGGTAACAGGCACAGAAAAGTTAAGTGACTTGCCTAAGTTCACACAGCAGACAAGTAGCAGAGCTGGAATTAGAACCCAGGTCCTTCTAACTCCCACGTCTTTGATCTATCCACTGGGCTACAAGGCTACACTCCTTCTCTACTCAATGGTATTTGTTGACCGCTTACTATGTGTGGAGCACTGTGCTAAGCGCTTTCTGTATACTACTGCCATTACTATCAATTAATCCACAGTGACGAAGCAGCATAGCTTAGTGGATAGAGCACAGGCCTGGGAGTCAGAAGGTCATGGGTTCTAATCCTGCTCCACCCCATGTCTGCTGTGTGACCTTGGGCGAGTCACTTAACTTCTCTGAGCCTTGGTTACCTCAATTGTAAAATGGGGATTGAAACTTTGAGCCCCTCATGGGACAGGGACTGTGTCCAACCCGATTTGCTTGTATCCACCCCAGTGCTTAGTACAGTGCCTGACACATACTAAGTTCTTACTCCTCCCCCCTGTAAATCTGTATTACTGTCCCACAGCGACCTCCACTCTCTTGACCCCATCCATCTCTCTCAAAGCATTACACCCCGCCTTGTCTCCCTATCCTCTCTAGCCCCTCTTGATGATCAGATTACTGCTCTCAACTCCACTCTCTCAACTCAACTCTCTCACTCTGCTTTTCCTCCGCCGCTCTCGCTCCACTAACCCGCAGCCCTGGATCTCAGCTTCTGTCTGCCTCCTTTGCTCTTATGCTCGAGCTGCTGAGTGCTGTTGGCGAAGGTCGAAGCACCAAGCCAACCTTGTTCACTTTAACTTTATCCTTTCCTGCCTTCATTCATTCATTCAATAGTATTTATTGAGTGCTTACTAGGTGCAGAGCACTGTACTAAGTGCTTGGAATGTACAATTATTCAACAGATAGAGACAATCCCTGCCCAGTGATGGGCTCACAGTCTAAATGTGCCTTAACTCTGCCCTCTCCTCTGCCAGGAAAACTGTTTCTTCCCTCATTGACATCCACTCTTTAACCATTCACTGTCCAACGGCTCCTTCCCCTCTGCCTTCAAACATGCCCACGTCTCCCCCATCCTAAAAAAACCCTCTCTCGACCCCACTTCCCTTTCCAGTTATGGTCCTATCTCCCTCCTACCCTTCATTTCCAAATTCCTAGAATGAGTCATCTAGCCGCTGCCTTGAACTCCTCAACTCCATCTCTCCTGGACCCCCTCCAATCTGGCTTCCATCCCCTCCACTCCACCAACACTGCCCGCTCAAAGGTCACCCATGACCTCCTTCTTGCCAAATCCAATGGCTCCTACTCTATCCTAATCCTCCTCGACCTCTCAGCTGCCTTTGACACTGTCAACCATCCTCTTCTCCTCAACAAGTTATCCAACCTTGGCTTCATGGACTTCGTCCTCTCCTGGTTCTCCTCTTATCTCTCTAGCCATTCATTCTCAGTCTCCTTCACGGGCTCCTCCTCCCCCTCCCATCCCCTAACTATAGGGGTTCCTCAAGGGTTAGTTCTTGGTCCCCTTCTGTTCTCCATCTATACTCACTCCCTCGGTGAACTCACTCGCTCCCACGGCTTCAACTATCATCTCTAGGCAGATGACACCCAAATCTCCATCTCCTCCCCTGTTCTCTCTCCCTCCCTCCAGGCTCATATCTCCTCCTGGCTTCAGGACGTCTCCACCTGGATGTCTGCCCGCCACCTAAAATTCAACATGCCCAAGACTGAGCTCCTTATCTTCCCTCTCAAACCCTGTCCTCTCCCTGACTTTCCCATCACTGTAAACGGCACTCCCATCCTTCCTGTCTCACAAGGCTGCAACGTCAATGTCATCCTTGACTCTGCTCTCTCATTCACCCTACACATCCAATCCGTCACCAAAACCTGCCCGTCTCACCTTCACAACATAACCAAGATCCTCCCTTTCCTCTCCATCCAAACTGCTACTGTGCTGTTACAAGCTCTCATAATATCTCGACTGGATTATTGTAATAATAATAATAATAATAACAATGTTGGTATTTGTTAAGCGCTTACTATGTGCAGAGCACTGTTCTAAGCGCTGAGGTAAACACAGGGGAATCAGGTTGTCCCACGTGGGGCTCACAGTCTTAATCCCCATTTTACAGATGAGGGAACTGAGGCACAGAGAAGTTAAGTGACTTGCCCACAGTCACACAGCTGACAAGTGGCAGAGCTGGGATTCGAACTCATGAACCCTGACTCCAAAGCCCGTGCTCTTTCCACTGCGCCACGCTGCTTCTCTATTGTGTTAGCCTTCTCTCTGATCTCCCTTCCTCCTGTCTCTCCCCACTCCAGTCTAGTCTTCATTCCGCTGCCCGGATCATTTTCCTTCAGAAACACTCTGGGTATGTCACTCCCCTCCTCAAAACCCTCCAGTGGTTGCCTATCAACCTTTGAATCAAGCAAAGACTCCTCACTCTTGGCTTTAAAGCTCTCCATCACCTTGCCCCTTCCTTCCTCACCTCCCTCCTCTCCTTCCACAGTCCACCCTGTACACTCCGCTCCTCTGCCGCTATCTTGTCCCTGTGCCTCATTCTCACCTGTCCCACCGTTGACCCCTGGCCCATTCCTACCACCGACCTGGAATGCCCTCCCTCCTCACATCCGCCAAACTAACTCTCTTCCCCTTTTCAAAGCCCTACTGAGATCTCCCCTCCTCTGGGAGGCCTTCCCAGACTGAGCCCCACCTTTCCCTCTGCCTTTCCTTCCCTCCCCATTCCCCCTACTCCCTCCGTCTGCTATACCCTCTTCCCCTCCCCACAGCACTTGTACATATTTGTATATATTATTTATTACTCTGTTTTGTTAATGATGTGTATTTATTCTGATTCTATTTATCTTGATGGTATTGATGGCTAACTACTTGTTTTGTTTTGTTGTCTGTCTCCCCCTTTTAGACTGTGAGCCTGTTGTTGGGCAGGGATTGTCTCTATCTGTTGCTAAATTGTGCATTCCAAGTGCTTAGTACAGTGCTTTGCACACAGTAAGTGCTCAATAAATACAATTGAATGGATGAATGAATGAATGAATGAATGAATGAACAAATACCACAGTTATCAAGGGAGGAAATGGGGGAAGGGGAGCCAAGGGGGGGGGTTTCACCTTATAGCCTGAAAGCCCAGGTTTTTCCAAATGACCTCAGATAAGCGGGGAGGTCCAGCTAGGACCAACTCGTGACCGAGCTAACCTTGACACGACATGAAGCGCTCAATAAACACACTTGAATGACATGATTAGAGAGGCCGCACTCGACTCTTGACTCTACAACTTCCCCATCTTTCCTAGCAGGATCTCAAGAGGAGATCTCTTCCATCTTCTCGAAATCTAAGCCCTCCAACCCCAAACTCCCTCTCACTGAAAGTGGCCGGCCTACTTGAGCGCAATTTTACCAGTAAGGCTCTTTAGGTCACTGAAGCCAAAAGCATGGATTTCCTCTGCCATCAAGGCAGTGACGAAGCTGTCTTCGAAGCCCATCAATGGACAGGGATTGTCTCTATCTGTTGCCAAACTGTACATTCCAACCGCTTAGTACAGTGCTCTGCACATAGTAAGCACTCAATAAATACTAAATACTATTGAATGAATTAATGAATAAATCAGGTAGTGGTCGATGTGGACTTCCAGCTGCTACCTAGAACCTGAAAAATTGATAGTGGGAAGCAGTCTCAGTCTATGTACCCAATTAATTGGTATTTATTGAGCACTTACAGTGTGCGGAGCACAGGACTGAATGCTTGGGAGAGTCAAATACAATACCTGTTTTCTTTCCCAGCACAGTGCTCCTCACATAGTAAGCGGTCAACAAATACCACTGAGTAGAGAAGCAGTGTAGCCTGGTGGCCTAATGGATCGAGCAAGGTCCTGGGAGTCAGTAGGACATGGGTTCTAATCCCAGCTCTGCCACTTGTCCCTTAACTTTTCTGTGGCTCAGTTACCTCATCTGTAAAATGGGAATTAAGACTGTGAGCCCCTTGTGGGATTTGGACTGTGGGAGGAAGGAGGGGAGAGGAAGGAGAGGGGACTTTTCACCTTATTGCCTGAAAGCCTCTTGTGAGACCCAATTATCCTTATATCTACCCCACTGCTTAGTACTTAATCAAAGCATTAGGCCCTTTCTCCCTTTTTCCCTCCCTCCCTTCTTCCCTCCTTTTGACCACCATCTTCAGCTGTTCCCTCTCCATTGGTTATTCCCACTGCTTTCGAACATGCTCATGCATGGCCCATCCTACATAAAACCTCCCTTTACTCCACAGCTCCCTCCAGTTATCACCCCGTCTCCCTCCTACCGTTCCTCTCCAAACTCCTTGAGTGAGTTGTCTATACCTGCTGTCTCAAATTCCTCTCCTCCAATTCTCTCGTGGACTCCCTCCAATCTAGCTTCTGACCCCTTCACTCCACAGAGTGGACAAGTCACTTCACTTCTCTGTGCCTCAGTTCCCTTAATTGAAAATGGGGGATTCAGTATCTGTTCTCCTTCCTACTTAGGCTGTGAGCCCCATGTGGGGCTTGATTATCTTTGCATCCACCCCAGTGCCTAGTACAGTGCTTGGCACATAGTAAGTTTTTAACAAATATAGTCATAATTATTATTATTACCACCATTATTATTACCATTATATGCTCTATGAATACCATTGATTTTTAGGAGGGTATTGAATGCGCAGAGCAGTGGTATCTACCCCCTGTGGGGAGAGAATTGCAGGCTGAGAAAACAGTATCACTAAGGGAAAGCAGGCAGGAGGGGGGAGATGGAAAAGCAGAGTGGACTAGAGGAAAAAGCCAAGGGCCCGGGAGCCAGGAGACCTGGGTTCTAATCCCAACTCTGCCACTTTTCTGCTGTGTGGCCTTGGGCAAGTCACTTTACTTCTCAGTGCCTCGGTTTTTTCAAGTATAAATGGGAACTAAATACCTGTTATCCCCTCATCCTGCTTAGTGAAGCCTAAGTGGAACAGGAATTGGCTTAATGGATAGAGCACAGGCCTGGGAGTCAGAGGGATCTGGGTTCTAATCCCTGCTCCACCACTAGTCTACTGTGTGACTTTGGACAGTCACTTCACTTCTCTGGGCCTCAGTTACCTCATCTGTAAAATGGGGATTACGAGTGTGAGCCACAGGTGGGACAGGGACTGTGTCCAACCTGATTAACTTGTATCTATTCTAGAGCTTGGAACAGTGCTTGGCATATAGTAAGCACTTAACAAATACCTGACTGCCATTATTACACGTAGCACAGTATTTTGCACAGAGTAAGCGTTTAACAAATATCACAATTGTTCTTATCATTAGAGGCTCAGTTAGAAGGTTGGTTCGAGAGAAAAGTGAAGAGAGCGAGCTGGTAAGTCGTGGGTGAAAGGAGCAGATGCGACAGGTGGAGCCGGTTTACTTGAAAACCTTGAAGCCACATTCAAAGGGTTTTTGTTGACAAGGAGGGAGACAGGAAGCCAGGGGAAGGTTTTGAGGAAGAGACAGATGTGGGCCAAGCGACAGTTTGCAGCAAGGAGAGGTTGGAGACAGGCTGTTTCAATGGCGGAGTGGTGATATGCAAGAAATTTGCAACAAGGTGGTTGCCGTTACTGTGGAGAAGAGGGGATAGATCTGGGAAAAGATTGGGCAGGAAGAAACGGCAGGATTGGGCTGGAGGCCGGATACGATGGTTGAAAGACAACCAGGAGTCGAGGACGACGTCTTCTGCGACGGTAAAGTGTGTGGTGGCTGTGGTGATAAGCAGAGAAGCAGCATGGTCTAGCAGATAGAGCCCGGGCCTGGGAGTCAGGAGGAACTGGGTTCTAATTCCGGCTCCACTTCTTGTCTGACATGTGACCTTGACCAAGTCACTTCACTTCTCTGTGCCTCAGTTACCTCAACTGTAAAATGGAGATTAAGATTGTGAGCCCCATGTGGGACAGGAACTCTGTCCAATCCGATTTGCTTGTAGCCACCATATTAAAAAATACCCCAATTAACGTCGTTATTATTAAAAAGAAATCAGGAGAAAGAGGGAAAATGAGGGGTTCATAGTTGGCTACAGTGAGGGTGAAGACTGATCATTTATCATTATAATCATCATTAGTATTACCATGGCACATGTTAAGCGCTTACTATATGTCAAGGACTGTTCTAAGCCTGCGATAGACACAAGTTAATCAAGGCAGACACAGTCCCTGGCTCACTTGGGGCTCACAGTTTAAGTAGAAGGGAGTACAGGTATTGAACCCCCATTTTATAGTTGAGGAAAGCAAAATGACTTCCCCAAGGTCTCACAGCAAACAATTGGCAGAGCTGGGACCAGAACCCAGGTCCTCTGAGTCCCAGGCCTGAGCTCCTTCCACTAGGCCACGCTGCTTCTCCACCAGGCACTGATAAACCAGGTACTTTCAGTAGACATCCAGGAACTTCATCCCCCACAAATCGCTCTTCCATGTTGACTGGGTACTTCAAGGAATGTGAGGCCTGACAAGTTATTTTATTTGGTTCAACAGGACCCCCCCACCCAGCCCGGCGGCCCCCTTTCATTGTCAGCCCCCTACTCTCATGAGGCTCCCCACCCACCCATCTATCGACATCCCATCGGGAGGGAAGACAGGCAGCCTGACAGAACATGCCGAATACATTTCAGCTCATCTGACTGTCAGAGAGCTAAAGTAACGTGAACAAGCATCCAGACACTATTATCTCCTTTATCTTGAATTATTTTACATTCTATCGAATTAAAAATAACTTGGACTTGGGCTTGACAGATTCATGGAGCATAGACTCAGCCAGGGATATTCTCTAGGGGAGTAAGCCAGCCCACGAGTTATTTGCAAAATGCAAGTTTAATATTGATAATGGTGGGATTTGTTAAGAGCTTTCTATGTGCCAGGCACTGTACTAAGTGCTAGGGTAGATACCAGTTAATTGGGCTAGACACAGTCCATGTCCCACATGGGGTTCACAGTCTTAATCCCCATGTTACAGATGAGGTAACTGAGCCACGGAGAAGGTCACCCAAGGTCACCCAGCAGACAAAGTGGTGGGATCAGGATGGGAGCCCAGGTCCTTCTGACTCCCAAGCCTGGGCTCTATTTACTAGACCACGAACCAGGCCGCTATACTGGCCGGGACTGAGAATTAGAGGACGCGGGTCTACCATCTCTTTAGCAATTTGACCCTCACGTCAGCCCCATAATACCTATATCAATATCCACCTACTCTACTGTAATTTCCCCTATCCCTAATCTCATTTAATGTCTATCTCCTCCTATAGATTGTGAGCTTCCGATGGGCAGGGGTTATGTCTACTAATTCTATTGTATTGAGAAGTAGTGTGGTCTTGGGGAAAGAGCATAACAATAATAATTATGATATTTGTTAAGTGCTTACTGTGTGCCAAGGAGATACAAGGTAATGAGGTTGTCCCTCTTGGGGTTCACAGTCTTCATCCCCATTTTAAAGATGAGGTAACTGAGGCACAGAGAAGTTGAGTGACTTGCCCAAGGTCACACAGCAGACTAGTGGTGGAGATGGGATTAGAGCCCATGTCCTCTGACTCCCAAACCCATGCTCTTTCCACCAAGCCATGCTAGGCCTGGGTGTCAGGGGACCTGGGTTCTCATCCCAACTCTACTACTCATCTGCTGGGTGACCTTGGCCAAGTCACTTCACCTCTCTGCGCCTCAGTTCCCTCATCTGCAAAATGGGAATTCAGTACTTGTTCTCTCTCCTTCTTGGACTGTGAGCCCTATGTGGGACCTGATTATCTTGTATCCATCCCTGACTCAGCACATACTAAGGGCATAACAAATACCACAATATGATAAATATATAATATGTAAATATATTTATATATTTTGAATGGCATTATTATATTGATTAAATTATTCAAATCTTATGATATAACGTATACATATATATACATATATAACTTTCCCAAGCTCTTAGTACAATGGTCTGCACAAAGTAGTGCTCATTAAATACCACTAGTTGATTGATTGGTTGGGTTCTTTCCATGGGACTTTGGACAAATGGCTTAACTTCTCAGTACCTCAGTTTCCTCCTCTGTAAAACAGGGGTTCATTACCTGTTCTTCCTCCCCCTTACACCGTAAATCCCAAGAGGAACAGGGACTATATCTGACAGGATTATCTTTTATCTACTGAGCACTTTATCCAGGACTTGGCACCTAGCAAGCATGTCACAAGTAACGTACTTATCATTAGTTATTGCTGACATTGCCGCTGGTTCAGAGGAAATGGAAAAAAATTCTGAAGATGGGGCATTTCGGAGTAGCGGTGTCCCTGTTTTGACTTGTTTTGTTTTGTTGACTATCTCTCCCTTTTAGACTGTGAGCCTGTTGTTGGGCGGGGATTGTCTCTATCTTTTGCCGAATTGTACATTCCAAGCGCTTAGTACAGTGCTCTGCATACATTAAGTGCACAATAAATACGATTGAATGAATTGAGTGAATGAATGAATGAACGTTGGGGCTCCTCCCCAGACTGTTCATTAACTGGGTGGGTTACTTGACTTTTGTTTACCCATGGCCAATAGCCAAATTAGATAGTTAATGATCCTTAGACTGATACAACTCAAACTATTTAAGGCCCAAATATTCAACCCCGAGCACTCAATTGACGGATTGATGGATGGCTCTTGGTGTTGGATTCCAAACTAGGTAAGAATTTGGGAGATTCTTAAATTATAGTATTTTTCCCTGCTTCTAATACTCAAAACTGATGCTTTCTGTGCCCCTCATATCTAATAATAATAATTGTGGAGTTTGTTAGGTGCTTACTATGTGTCAAGCACTGTAATAAGCACAAGAGTGGATACAAGCAAATGGGGTTAGACACAGTCCCTGTCCCAAAGGGGCTCAGGGTCTCAAACTCCATTTTACAGATGAGGTAACTGAGGTCCAGAGAAGTGACGTGACTTGCCCAGTCTTCGTGGGGCCTAGCTCAAACATTACCGGAAGTATCTTCCCTGTGGCTGCTGTTTCAGATTTTTTGGGAGATGGAAGGAAAATTAGAGAGAGGTAGGCTTGGATATTTTCAAGTGGATTTCTCTCTTTCTTGGGGTTTTAAGTAATTAACAGTCTAAATCCTAAAGCTGGCAAGGGGAGAAATCCGGTGTAATTGTTGGTTTCAGGTTCAATTGTTTTTTGCTTTTTGACATTTCCATAGCGTGCAACCTCTTAGTTTAGTATAGCAGCAGGCTGCAGTTTGAATTACTCAGAAAGTATGCCAAGAAGACCACTCCTTTGTGTAGTGGACTTCGGTTAGTGAAGTCAGCTCAATCTGGAAAGTGTGGATTCCTGCTGAGTTTTTTATTACTTTTCTCTTTGATTTGAGGAGCTGGTGGAAAGAGCACAGACCTGGGAGTCAGAGAACCTGGCTTCTAATTCCAGCTCTACCCCTTGCCTGTTTTGTGACCTCAGGAGAGTCACTTCACTTCTCTGAGCCTCAGTTTCCTCCTCTGTAAAAGCCTCCTTAAAAGCCCATCCCCTCCAAGAGGGCTTCCCCAACTAAGCTGTTATTTCCCCTACTCCTCCCTTTCTGTGTTGTCTTTGCACTTCAGTCAATTCAACAATCATCTGTACTTATTGAGCACTTACTGTGTGTACAGCACTGTCCTAAGCACTTGGGAGAATATAATAATTGACAGACACTTTCCCTGTTTACAACAAGGTTTTGATGGTGGGGACAGTGACCGCCTGTTGGATATGAATAGAGAGGGTGTTCCAGACTAGAGGCAGGATGCGGGCAAGGGGTCGGCAGCGAGATAGATGAAATCGAGGTACAGTAAATAGGCTGACATTAGAAGAGGGAAGTGTGTGGGCTGGGTTGTACTGGGAAAGCAGCGAGGCAAGGTAGGAGAGGGCATGGTGATTGACTGCTTTAAAGCCAATGGTAAGGAGTTTCTGCTTGAAGCGGATGGACAACCAACTGAGAATCTTGAGGAGCGGGGAATCGGACTGAACAGTTTTTGAAGAAAAATGATCCAGGCAGCAGAGTGAAGTGTGGAATGGAGTGGAGAGAGACAAGAGGAGGGAGGTGAGGAGGTTGATGGAGTAATTAAGGGGGGTCGGGATAAATGCTTGGTTGAATGGGATAGCAGTTTGGATGGAGTTCTTCTTGTGAAGGTCAAATCGAAAGGATTTAGTAATGGAATGAATATGTGGATTGACTAAGAGAATTGAGTCAATGATAATATGAGGGTTACAGGCTTGTGAGAATGGAAGGCTGATGGTCTTGCCTACAGTGCTGGAGAGCTCAAGGGGAGGACAGGAACTGGGTGGGAAGGTAAGGAGTTCTGTTTTGGACATGTTAAGTCTGA
The DNA here is from genome assembly GCF_004115215.2 of Ornithorhynchus anatinus. Taxonomy (NCBI): domain Eukaryota; kingdom Metazoa; phylum Chordata; class Mammalia; order Monotremata; family Ornithorhynchidae; genus Ornithorhynchus; species Ornithorhynchus anatinus. The sequence continues at coordinate 169,680,475 of NC_041729.1, forward strand.
GGTGTCAGTGGAACATCCAAGTAGGGATGTCGCTCCTGAAGGCAGGAAGAAATGTGAGACTAAAGAGAATCAGTCTGGAATATTAGTTCTGTAAAGCTTAAGGTATCAGTGGGATACCCAAGAAGAGCTGTCCTGAAGGTAGGAGGAAGTGCCAGACTGCAGAGAAGAAGAAAGTTCAGGGCTGGAGATGTAAATTTGGGAATCATCTGTGTAGAGATGGTAGTTGAAGCCGTGGGAACGAAGGAGTTCTCCGAGGGAGTGGGGTAGTTGGAGAATAGAAGGGGACCCAGAACTGAAACTCTGAGGGACTCCCCCAGTAAGGGGACAGGAGGCAGAGGAGAAGCCCATGAAAGAGATGGAGAATGAGCCACCAGAGAGATAACCAGGAGAGGACAGTGTCAGTGAAGCCGAAGTTGGAGAATATTTCCAAGATAAGGAAGTGGTTGACAGTGTCAAAGGCAGCTGAGAGGAAGAGGAGGATTTGGATGGAATAGAGGCCGTTAGATTCGGCAAGAAGGGGATCATTGGTGACCTTTGAGAGGGTGGCTTCTGTGGAGCGAAGGAGAAGGAAGGAGATTAGAGGGGGTCAAAGATAGAATTTGAGGAGAGGAAGTGGAGACAGTGGGTATAGACAACTTGCTCCAGGAATTTGGAGAGGAATTGTAAGAGGGAGATGTGATAACTGGAGCGAGCCACGGGGTCAAGGAAGGGTTCAATTTTTAGGATAGGGGAGACACGAGCCTGTTTGAAAGCAGTGGGGAAGAAGCCATCAGAGAGCAAACAGTTGAAGATGGCGGTCAGGGAGAGGGCACGTACTTTGATAAAGTGTGAAGAGATGGGATCAGAGGTGCAGGTAAAGGGTGAGGATTTTTAGACGAGTTGGGAGATATCCCCTTGAGATACTGCTGGGAAAGATGGGAGAGTTGAAGAAGGGGCAGGGAGAAGGAGGGACACCAGAGGAGCAGGGGAGCTTATAGGGAGATAGAGATAGCTTGTCCCTACCCCAGAGCTTACTGTGGTGCCTGACATGTAGAAAGCACTTATTAAATAGCAATAAAAAAATTCCAAGATTGCTGGGTTCCTTTTCCTTTCGTTTATTAGTCTCTGACACATTTGCCATAACATAAAAATGGATATTAACTGGGAATATATTAACAATACTTTATTATAATAATTTTATGCAAAGAATTTGATTCCATATCCAATAGAACATGGAGAAGAAGTGTGACCTAGTAGAGTATGGGCCTGGGAGTCAGAATACCTGGATTTGAATCCCGACTCTGCCACCTGTCTGCTGTGACCTTGGGCAAATCATTTATCTGTGCCTCAATTTCCTCATCAATGCCTGGTCACTCTCCTACTTAGACTGTGAGACCTGTGTATGAACAGGGACTGTGTCTGACCTGATTATCTTGTATCTACCCCAGCACTTAGTACAGTGCTCGACACTTAGTAAGTGCTTAACAAATTTATTAATAACAAAACTAATTATAGTAATGATAGTAACAGAGGGGGAGCTAGAAATCGGTATCCTCTGAGGATGAAGTTGGTGGAGGATGCTGTGAATAATAATGAAATTGTTTTATACTAGTACTCTACTAGTGTACTATTCTATTCTAGACTATTAACACTGTCCTGAAACTCGAGTTCCCCCCTCTTTCCCATTCCCTTCCTTTCTCTCTTTCCATCCCTTGCCCCCTTATCCCACCTCCCTCTCCTTCTTCCTCTTCTCTCTCCCTCTCCTCCCTCTCCCTGTCCTCCTCCTTCACTCTCTCCCTCTCCTTCTCCTTCTCTCTACCTCCCTTTCTCTCTCTCTCCCTTTCCTTCTCCCTCTCCTTCTCCCTCTCTCCTCCTTCTCTCTCTCCCTCTACTTCTCCATCTCCCTCTCCCCCTCCTTATCCTTCTCTCTCTCTCTCTCTCTCCCTTTCCTTCTCCCTCTCCTTCTCCCTTTCTTTCTGCCTTCTCGCCCGACCTCTCCTTCCTTAGCTCCCTCTCCTTCTCCCCCAACTTCTCCTTCTCTCTTTCCTCCCTCTCTCCCTCCCTTCCACTCTCTCTATTCCTCCCTCTCCTTTTCTCTCCCCCATCCCTCTTCCTCTCCCTCTCTTCATAGTGGCCTAGCCAACTACCTTATCAACAAAACTGAATCACCAGACCCTAGCTCCTCCAAATTTCCTCATCTCCTCTGCTCCTTCTCACTCCCCTCATCAGTTAAACAGTGAATCAGTCTTATTTATATAATGCTTACTGTGTGCAGAGCACTGTAGTAAGTGCTCGGGAGAGTACAACATAACAGAGCCGGTAGACATGTTCCCTGCCCACAACCACAATGAAGTTCTCACGCTTTCCAGCCATCTGGTAATAGGGACTTACTGGATCTGGTTTTGAAATCTTCCCCTTCCACCTGTGCCTTTGACTCCAATCCTACTCACCTCCTAAAAACTCTACTTCCCTTCCTGACTGCCATCTTCAACTGCTCATTCTCTGCTCGCTCCTCCCCTCTGCCTTCAAAGACTCCCACATCTCTCTATCTTAAATAAACCCTGTTCGGACCCGATTGCACCATACAGTTATCAACCCCCTCTCTTCCTGCATTCTCATCCAAGCTTCTCATGTGAGTCGTTTAAACCAGCTTGCCCCCACTATATCTCCACCTCCCTCCTTGACCCTCTTGCAATCTGGCATCTGTCCCTCCCTCCCTGAAATTGCTTCCTCTAAGGTCACCGGTGACCTCTTCCTCACCTAACCTAAGAGAGCAGCGTGATTTAGTCTATAGAACCTTGACCTGAGAGTCAGAAGGACCTGGGTTCTCAGCCCAGTTCTGCTAGAGGTCTGCTGTGAGATCTTAGCCAAGTCCCTTCACTTCTCTGGGCCTCAGTTACCTTCTGTAAAATGGGGTTTAAAAGTGTACACCCCATGTGGGATAGGAATTGTGTCCAAGGTGAATGACTTGTACCTACCCCAGTGTTTGGCACATAGTAAGTGATTAACAAGTACCATAATTATTCATTACCTTACCCTATTCAAACTCTCAGTGATATAGACTCTGGCCCCCCCTTCCCCTTGGTCTCTGCCCCCTCCTCCTGGAAACACATCCTCTCTCTCTCCTTTCTTCTCTCCCTCCCTCTCCCTTCTCTCCCTTCCTGTCTTCCTATCCTTACTTCCTCTCTCCTTTTTTATCCTCCTACCCCCCAACTTCTTTATTCAGTGTTATTTGTTAAACGCTATCAGACTCTTTACTAAGCACTTGGAGAGATATAAGCTAATCAATCCATGTCCCACTTGGGGCTCACAGTCTTAATACCCATTTTACAGATGAGGTAACTCAGGCACAGAAAAGTTAACTGTTTTGCCCAAGGTCACACAGCAGACAGGTGGCAGATCTAGGAGTGGAATCCAAGTCCTTCTGACTTCCAGGCCCATGCTCTATCCACTGGACCATGTTGGTTGTCTCTCCCTCACAGTGCTCTCCCTCCATCCTCCCTCTCCCTCCTGGTTCTCCTCCTACTCAGTCCCTTTCTTTGGCCTCTCCTCCACCTTCCACCCTTGTCTCCCAAGCCCCTAACCTTGGGAGTCCTCCAGGGCTCATTTCCAGATCCCCCCCTATTTTCCATCTACCCCCACTCCCTTGGGGAACTCATCCACTTCCACAGTTTCAACTGCCATCTCTTGACAGATGATTCCCATCTACCTCACTGCCAGACTTCTCTCCTCTGCAAATCTCCCATCTCCTCCCTCTAGGACATGAAATTTCTTATGTTGCCTCTAGACTATAAACTCCCTCTAGACTATAAGCTATTTATGGGGCAGAGAATGTATCTACCAACTCCGTTAGATTGTTCTCTCAAGTGCTAAGGACAGAATAAGAGCTCAGTAAATACAGTTGATTGATTCCCTCACCAAACCGCTAATCTACTTGTACTAATTTCAGCCAATTCTCCCAAGCCTTGAGGATACTGTTCATACAAGCACTCAATAATGACAATAAAAACTGTGGAATTTGTTAAGCAATGGGGTAGATACTAATCTTGTCCCAAATGAAGCTCACAGTCTAGGTAGGAGGGGGAACAGGCAGTGAATCCTCATTTTGCAGGTGAGGGAACTGAGGCCCAGAAAATAATGTTGGTATTTGTTAAGCGCTTACTATGTGCAGAGCACTGTTCTAAGCGCTGGGGTAGACACAGGGGAATCAGGTTGTCCCACGTGGGGCTCACAGTCTTAATCCCCATTTTACAGTGTCTTGCCCAAGGTTACACAGCAGACAAGTGGAGGAGCCAGGATTAGACCCATGACCTTCTGACTCCCAGGCCTGAGCTCTTTCCCCAAGGCCAAACTGCTCCTCTATTAAGGCACTTACTAGGGGCCAGACATTAGGGCTAAAGGGTTGCGCTAATCAATCAAGCAATCAAACTGTCAACCAGTGGCATTTATTGAAGACACTGTGTACGGAGCACTGTACTAAGCACCTGGGAGAGTACAGTGTAATGGAATTGGTAGAAACGTTCCCTGGGGAAGACACAAAGATGATCAAATCAGACTCAATTCCTGCCCCACAAGGGCTAATGGCCTAAGAGGTAGGAAGAGCAGATGCCCTATTCATTGCTGAAGAAATGGAGGCACAGAGAGGCTAATCATCTTGCCTGTGGTCACACAGCAGGGCAATGAAAGGCCCTGGGCTAGAACCAGGATCTTTATCATGAATCTTTCTCCTCCCCATGGTGGCAGAACTTCTGAATGTAAATTCTTTGAGGGTAAGGATCATGTCTACAAACTGTGTTGTACTGCACTCTCCCAACAGTTTAGTACAGATTTCACATTCATATCTGTCATTTATTTCTACTAATCTATCATCTATTTATATTAATGCTTGTCTCCCCCTCAAGACTGTAAGCTCATTGAGGTACTCTCCCCAGTTCTTAGTACAATATTTATGTCCATATTCATAATTTATTTTTATATGTTAATGCTTGTCTCCCCCTCTAGACTGTAAACTTGTTGTGGGCAGGGAACGTGTCTAACAACTCTGTTCTACTGTACTCTCCTAAATGCTTAATAGAGTGTTGTGCACACAGTAAAAGCTCAATAAATATGATTGATTTTATTGTTCTGCACACAGTAAACAAACAAAAACTCCTCACTGTTGCCTTCAGAGCTGTCCATCCCCTTGCCCCTTCTTACCTCACCTCCCTTCTCTCCTTCTCCACCCTAGTCAGCACACTCTGCTCCTCTGCCACCGCTAACCTTCTCACGGGGCCTCATTCTCGCCTGCCATACTGCCAACCCCTGGCCCACATCCTACCTCTAGCCTGGAATGACCTCTCTCCACAAATTCACCAACCACACTTCCCCCTTTCAAAGCCCTACTGAAGACTCACCTCCTCCACGAGGCTTTCCCAGACTAAGCTCTCCTTTTCCTCATCTCTTCCTCCCCTCCACATTGCCCCAACTCGCTCCCTTTGCACTTCCCCCTCACCCCACAGCACTTATGTATGTGTGTACATATCTAGAATTCCATTTATTTATATTAATTCAATAATATTTATTGAGCGCTTACTATGTGCAGAGCATTCATTCTTTCAATAGTATTTATTGAGCACTTACTATGTGCAGAGCACTGTACTAAGCGCTTGGAATGTACAAATCAGCAACAGATACAGTCCCTGCCCACTGACGGGCTTACAGTCTAATCAGGGGAGACAGACGGACAAAAACAATAGCAATAAATAGAATCAAGGGGATGAACAGCTCATTAAAACAATAGCAATAAATAGAATCAAGGCGATGTACATCTCATTAACAAAATAAATAGGGTAATAAAAATATTTACAATTGAGAGGACGAGCACAGTGCTGAGGGGAGGGGAAGGGATGGGGGAGGAGCAGAGGGAAAGGAGGAGAAAGGGGACTTAGCTGAGGGGAGGTGAAGGGGGGATTAATGTCTGTTTACTTGTTTTGATGTGTATATATCTATAATTCTATATATTTATATTGATGCCTGTTTACTTGTTTTGATGTCTGTCTCCCCCACTACTAATAATCCTGCCTCCACCTTGTCAGCTGTGTGACTTGGCACAAGTCACTTAACTTCTCTGCGCCTCAGTTACCTCATCTATAAAATGGGGATTAAGACTTTGAGCACCACGTGGGACAACCTGATTACCTTGTATCCCCCCCCCAGTGCTTAGAACAGTGCTTGGCACATAGTATGCACTTAAATACAATAATAATAATAATAATGATAATAATAATAAGGGTTTCATCAGCGTAGAGGTGATAATTGAAGGCGTGTGAGTGAATGAGTTTTCCAAGGGAGGGATGTAGATGGAGAAAAGAAGTGGACCCAGAATTGAACCTTGAGGGACCCCCACAATTAGGGGATGGGAGGCAGAGGAGGAGCCCACAAAAGAGACTGAGAATGAGCAGCCAGAGACGTAGGAAGAGAATCAGGAGAGGACAGTGTCAGTGAAAGGAAAGGACAGTGTCTTTTAGGGGAAAGTTGATGGAGAGGACCTATTGGTGCTTAGAGGTCACGGACACAGGTGCATAGGGGACACAGCAGGAAGGGAAAATAGGGCAGGGAGAAGAGAGAATATTCGGGGAAGGCATCGGGAGGGGATGTGATATTACTACAACTTTTAATCAATCAACCAAACTGTTTTATATTGAGCTCTTACTCTGTGCAGAGCACTGTACTAAGTGCTTAGGACAGTACAATAATGTAAACAGACATGATCTCTGCCCTCAGTGAGCTTAGAATCCACTAAAAGCTCCTTGTGGGCAAGAAATATGTTTACAGATCTGTTCCACTGCACTCTCCCAAGCGATCAGTACGGTGCCCTGCACACAACAAGCACTCAATGAATACGATTGACCGATTTTTTGTTTGAGAAGAGCAGTGGTCTGTCCAATGTGAAGGGGAGGGAATTCCAGACAGAAGGGAGGACATGAGCCGGAGGTCAACAGTGAAAGAGAACACAGCAAGGCACAATACATAGGTTGGTATTAAAAGAACAAAGGGTATGAGCTGGGGTGTAATAGAAGAGGATAAACCATGGGAATTGAGCTGATTGGGTACCTTAAAAATCAATGGTGGAGGTCTTCTGTTTGATGTGGAGGTTAATAAGCAACCACAGGAGATATTTGAGGAGTGGAAAGATGGGGACAGGACAATTTTTAGAAAAATGTCCCGGGCAACAGAGGGAAGACTGCATCTACATACGTCCCTTGGAAAACTCATTCACTCACACACCTTCAACTATCACCTCTATGCTGAGGAAACCCTTATTATTATTATTATTGTTATGGTATTTGTTAAGTGCATACTATGCGCCAAGCACTGCTCTAAAAACCTGAGGATGAAGGCAGGAAGTTAAGCCACGAGGCCGATGCAGTCATCGAGCTGGGATGTGGCCAACGGTTGGACCAGGATAGTAGTAATTTGGATGGAGAGAAAGGGGTGGATTCTAGAAATGACAGGATTTGGTGACTGACCAAATTTGTCAGTTGAAAGAGAAAGGTTCAAGAATAATGTCAAAATTGTGGACTTGTGAGACAGAGGGGGTGATGTTTACAGTGATGGGAAAGTCACGGAGAGGAGAAATTTGGGAGGGAAGATAAGGAGTTCAGTTTGAGACGTGTTAAGTTCGAAATGTAGATAGAACATCCAAGTAGAGATATTCTGACGGCAGGAGGAAATGTGAGATTGCAGAGGGAGGTCTGGGCTGGAGAGGGAAATTTGGGAATCATTCGCACTGAGGTGGTTGTTGAATGAGTTCTCCAAGGGAGTGGGTTGAGATGGAGAATAGAAGGGAACCCAGAACTGAGCCTTGAGGGATTCCCAAAGTTAAAGAATGGGAGGCAGAAATAATAATAATAATAATAATAATGATAATGATAATACTGTTGGCATTTGTTAAGCACTTACTATATGCAGAGCACTGTTCTAAGCACTGGGGTAGATACAAGGTCATCAGGGTGTCCCACATGAACCTCACAGTCTTCATCCCCATTTTACAGATGTGGGAACTGAGGCACAGAGAAGTAAAGTGATTTGCCCACAGTCACACAGCTGACAGGTGGCAGAGCTGGGATTCAAACCCATGACCTCTGGCTCCCAAGCCCGGCCTCTTTCCACTGAGAAGGAGCCTCGCAATAGAGGCTGAGAATGAGCTGCCAGAGAAATAGGAGGAGAACCAGGAGAGGACAATGTCAGTGAAGCCAAGATTGGATAATATCTTGATTCTATTCATTTGCTATTGTTTTAGTGAGATGTTCATCCCCTTGAATCTATTTATTGCTATTGTTTTTGTCTTTCTCCCCCTATTAGACTGTAAGCCCGTCAAAGGGCAGGCAGGGACTGTCTCTTTATGTTACCGATTTGTACATTCCAAGCACTTAGTACAGTGCTCTGCACATAGTAAGTGCTCAATAAATACTACTGAATGAATGAATGAATTTTCCAGAAGGGGGTGGTCCACAGTTTGAAATAATAATAATCATGGTATTTGTAAAGCGCTTACTACATGTCAAGTACTGTTCTAAGCGCTGGTAGATACAAGGTAATCAGGTTGTGCCACGTGGGGCTTACCATTTTAATCCCCATTTTACAGATGAGGCAACTGAGGCACAGAGAAGTTAAGTGACTTGCCCAAGGTCACGCAGCAGACAAGCGTCGGAGCCGGGATTAGAACTCAAGTCCTCTGACTCCCAAGCCCATGCTCTTGCCACTAGGCCATGCTGAGAGTTCGAGGAAGATTAGGATGATGCAGAGGCCATTAGATTTGTCAAGGAGTAGGTCACTGATGGCTTTGAATAGGGGAGTTTCCGTGGAGCAAAGGGGACAGAAGCCAGTTTACGAGGATTAAGGATGGAGTTTGACGACAGGTAATGCATTACTAGACAAGGAGGTAGAAAGCCAAGAGAAGGGGGCTAATTTATTGCCACTGGAAGAGCTGACCACAACATGAGTGCCAATGAGGCCCCCAGATTCAGACCAAACTGAAGGAATCCAGGACAATGGGGAGTTTCCAATCTTCATGAAGGAAGACTAGATTTCCCACAAATACTGCATGCGACTGCTTGATCAATCGATCAATGAATGGTATTTACCCAGCGTTTACCGTCTGCACAGCACTGTCCTAAGCGCTTGGGAAAGTTCAATGCAGTGGAGTTGGTGGAAGTGATCCCTGCCTTCGAGGAGTTTACAGTCTGCAGGGGGACACCGATATTAATGTAAATACATAATTTATAATCTGTGATCTATAGACATGTACTCAATTGCTGTGGGACTGCGGGTGGGACCAATACCAAATGTGCGAAAGTCCCAGCTCTAAGTGCACAGATCTTAAGGATGCATGGCCTCCATCAGTTAATCTGTCAATCAGTGATATTTATTGAGTGCCTACACTGTCTGCAGAACACTAAACTAAGTGCTTGGGAAAGTACAATACAAAAGAATTAGCAGTCACGTTCCCTGCCCATAACGAACATCAAGTCCCGTTGACTGAAATTCAACCTCTAATCCTAGCTCTGCCACATCCCTGTTGTGTGACCTTGGGCAAGTCATTTCACTTTTCTGGGCCTCAGTTACCTCATCTATAATACGGTAACTAAGAGTGGGATAGGGACTGTGTCCAACCTGACTAACCTGGATCTACCCCAGCGCTTAGAACAGTGCTTAGCATGTAGTAAGTGCTTAACAAGTACCATCATCATCATCATTATTATTATCATTATTATTATTATGTATTCTTTAACTTGGCCTGGTCACCAATATCAGTCAATCAGTGGTGTTTATTGCAGAAGCAGTGTGGCCTAATGGAAAGAGCCCAGAACTGGGAGTCAGAGGACCTGGGTTCTAATCCCAGCTCTGACAGTTGACTGCTGCGTGACCTTGGGCAAGTCACTTAACATCTCTGTGCCTCAGTTACCTCATCTGTAAAATGGGGATTTAATTCTTGCTCTCCTTCCAACTTAGACTGTGAGCCCCATTTGGGATCTGATTATCTAGTAGCCACCCCAGTGCTTAGAACAGTGCTTGACATATAGTAAATGCTTAACAAATACCACAATTATTATTATTATCATTATCATCACTGTTATTATTATTACCATTAAATCCTTATTGTGTGCCGGTTCTCGTCCCAGCTCCACCATTTATCTGTTGATGATCTTGTGAGAAGCCTGTGGGAGGGTTTTTGAGGAGCCAGGTAACAAGTGGCATTTTTTGAGCACCTAGAGAAACAGCATGGCCTAGTGAATACAGCTGGGCCGGAGAGTCAGAGGACCTGGGTTCTAATCCCAGCACCACCACTTGCCTGGGCAAGTCTGGGCCTGTTACTTCACCCGTAAAATGGGGATTCAATACCTGTTCTTCCTCCTACTTAGAGTGTGAGCCCCATTTGGGACCTGATGATCATTTATCTACCCCCGCACTTAGTAGAGTGTGCGGCACACAGTAAGAGCTTAACAAATACCACAGTTGGGGAAGCAAAGTGGCTCAGTGGAAAGAGCCTGGGCTTCGGAGTCAGGGGTGATGGGTTCGACTCCCGGCTCTGCCACTTGTCAGCTGTGTGACTGTGGGCAAGTCACTTAACTTCTCTGTGCCTCAGTTACCTCATCTGTAAAATGGGGATTAACTGTGAGCCTCACTTGGGACGACCTGATTACCCTGTGTCTACCCCAGCGCTTAGAACAGTGCTCTGCACATAGTAAGCGCTTAACAAATACCAACATTATTATTATTATTGTTAGAGTACTTTACTGAGCACTTGGGAGTATACCTCAGAAGCTAAATATGCCCTCCCTGCCCTCCAGGACCTGACAACCTAATGAGGGAGACAACAAAACTGAGAGAAAAATGAGGATTTATAGAACACTTTCAGGGCTTCATGTCTATTTCATTTTTGTTTTCCAGTGACATCACTGACAGATTCCCAAAATGGCAGACCCCTCAGCAGTCAAGAAGAAAACAGCATGCTGCAGTGTCTTGAAGGTTTAATCAACTCTTCTTAACCTATAAATAATTCAGTTGTAAAACTGTAGTTGACGAAAGAGGCATTGAGATGAAATCAAAGAGACATAACACTTACCAGTATGGTACTTGTTAAAATAAGCATTTACATGTGGAAAGGTTCATTCCAACCTTAATTAAATTTTCCCCAAACCTGTCAAATCATACTGGAAATATTATAGGAATTTTCTTTTGAAGTTTCCAAAGAGTTCATTTCGATTGGGGTCAGAAATTCTGCCACCCAGGCTTTGGTGCCCCTCCCTTTCTAATTCGATAATTGAGAAGCAATGTGGCCTAATGAAAAGATCCAGCCCTGGGAGTCAGGAAGATCTGGGTTCTAATCCCAGCTCTGCCACTTGTCTGCTGTGTGACCTTAGACAAGTCACTTCACTTCTCTGAGCCACAGTACCTCATCTGTAAAATGGAGATTAAGACTGTCAGCCCAATCTGGGACTGTGTCCAACCTGACAATCTTGCATCTAGCCCCGTGCTTAGTAAAATGCCTGATACATAGTAAGTGCTTAACAAATACCAGAAAAAAAAGATTTTATTCTGGAGTATAAACTGTCCTTGAGAGAGGAACCTAAATTCTTTTTTTTATGGTATTAGGTGAGCGCTTACTATGTGCCAGGCCCTCTTCTAAGCACTGGGGTAAATTCAAGGTAATCAGGTTGGACACAGTCCATGTCCTGCAAGGGCTCATGGTCTTAATTCTCATTTTACAGATGAGGTAACTGAGGCACAGAAAAATGTAGTGATTTTTGCCCAAGGTCTCACAGCAGACAAGTAGCAGAGATGGGGACAAGAACCCAGGTCCTTCCGACTCCCAGGTTCAGACTCCATCCATTAGGCCATGCTGCTCCTCGAATTGGGGTGCAGCCTCCTCAGAAGGAGAGCCTGTAGGGAGAGTCTGAAGAGAATCTCGGTGATTTGCCCACCTACTTCTCTACAAAAAGAAGAGAATATTGTCCCTTCCTCCAAAAAACATTTGGCAGATCAATAGCTTCATTCAGGCAAAATCCTTGGAGCCGCAAAATAATTCTGTATAAACTAGTGATGTCTTCCCCATCTGAAAAAGGTCTTTTTTAAAAATCATCACCTTGTGTTCAAAATTTAAAATCATTTCTCTTCTGAGCCGTCTGGTGCCTCACCTAAGTCAGTGTCTCAAAGGTTAAAAACAAATTCCAGATATCGATTAGAAGATCACTTTTAACTTTTGCCCTGTGGACAGTTGTCCTGTTTGCTTTCAGATTAAAGCGAAGATTGCGTGTGTTGAAATATTTGGGTAATATTTACTTCATTAGATTGTCATTCACGGATTGATGTGCCTGTGAAAATGAAATGTGTGATGGTGTTTACCTGTGAACTGAGTTGCTTTTGATCCCTGCACTGGCTGTGAAGCATCAGAAAGTCTTTGCTTGCCTCTCTAATGCAGAAAAGAGAAAAATAGCCAGTGATTAGGAACCGAGTTATCGAAGTTCTTGACCGAGTTATCAGAGTACTCGGCCAGTCAGCGGGACCTAGACTTTGTCAAACTGACCCCCGCGGGCACTTCACCCTGTGCTGCGCCCCTATCCACCTTCTTGCTCGTTGTGCTCCGGCCCGGCGTCGGCCCCGCTCTTGACCTGGTGGAGAGAGCCCGGCTCTGGGAGCCGGGAGACCTGGGGTCCGGTCCCACATCTGCTCGGTAGGGAAGGTTTCTGAAAGAAGAACCGGGGCTCCCCGTGAAAGGGAAGGTCCTGCCGGGAATCTGGAAAAATCTCCTGCGAATGTGGGCGGGGAAGACCGCAATGGTGACCGAGGCCACCGCCCATAGGAGAAGGAGCTCCAGTTTGCAGTCTGTCTTGGGCCTCTGTCGCTGCGCCCATCAGTGGGGCCTGGGCTTGGTCAAACCCCTCCGGAGGAACGTCACCTGCCATGCGCCCCTGCCCATCTGCTCGCTCATTGCGCTCTGGCCTGGCTTTGGCCCCGGGCCAAGCTCTCTGCTTCGGTCAGCGGGACCTGGGCTTTGTCAAACCCCTCTGCGGGCGTGTCGCCCTGCTATGTGACCCTGCTCTCCTGTTTGCTCATTATACTCCAGCCCGGCACTGGCCACGGGCCATGATCACCTCACCTGTAAGTGGGGCCTGGGCATCAAACCCTTCCCAGAACCTTAACCATATGCTGAACCCTTGACCACCTGCTCACCATCGCACTCTGGTCCAGCATCAGCCCTGGGCCATGGACACTGTGGCCATCAGTGGGTCTTGTGCTTTGGTCAGACCCCTCCTTGGACACTTCATCCTGTGCTGTGCCCCTGCCTGCCTGCTTGCCCTTTTCTTTTTTCTGGTATTTCTTAAGTGTTTACTATATGCCAGGCAATACATTCAATCACATTTATTGAGCGCTTACTGCGTGCAGAACACTGTACTGAGTGCTTGGGAAACTACAATACAACAATTAAAGAGTGACATTCCCTGACCACAACAAGCTCACAGTCTATACCTAACACTGGGGTAGATAAAATATTGGACACAATCCATGTTCCACTTGGGGCTCACATTCTTAATTCCCCATGATACAGATGAGGTAACCAATGCACAGAAAAGTTAAGTGACTTGCCCAGGGTTACACAGGAGACAGGTGAGGGAGTGGGATTAGAACCCGTGACCTTCCGAGTCCGAGGCCGTGGTCTATCCGCTAAGCCGTGCTGCTTCTCAGGAGTGCTCATTCATTCAATCGTATTTATTGAGCGCTTACTGTGTGCAGAGCACTGTACTAAGTGTTTGGAATGTACAATTTGGCGACAGATAGACAACCCTTGCCCATTGACGGGTTTACAGTCTAATCTTGATTCTATTTATTGCCATTGTTCTTGTCTGTCCGCCTCCCCCGATTAGACTGTAAGCCCGTCAGAGGGCAGGGACTGTCTCTATCTGTTACCGATTTGTACGTTCCAAGCGCTTAGTACAGTGCTCTGCACATAGTAAGCGCTCAATAAATACTACTGAATGAGTGAATGAATAAATGAATGAATGAATGAATGAATGAATAATCGGGGGAGACAGACGGCAAAACAAAACAAGTAGTGAGGCATCAATGCCATCAAAATAGATAAATAGAATCATAGATATATACACATCATTAATAAAATAGAGTAATAAATAATATATACAAATATACACAAGTGCCATGGGGAGGGGAGGGGCTAGAGCAGAGGAAGGGAGTAGGGGAATGGGGTGGGGAGTAGGGGCAGAGGGAAAGGGAGGCCTCAGTCTGGAAAGGTTGACTTCCCTTGAGCTTGGACCCCAGCGGGAACATGAGGGGCAGGAACCAGAGGACACAAATGGCACTGAGCAAGCCACCGGTACTAGAATCAACTCCTCTGCACAGTTTCTCAGTCAGGAGAACTCAGGACCGAGGTTCGTCTGCCAGTACCAATGGGTCACATCTTTGTCACTGACTGTTCAGTCTATCGGACAGTGGGATTTACTGAGTGCTGTGTGCAGAGCACTGGTCTGAACTCTTGGAGAGTACAAGGCAATAGAGTAGAAAGCCCCCTCAAGGAGCTTACAGTCTACAGGGGAGACTGTGAGAAAGGGCCTCAGCCTCAGATAGGCAGACTCCTACTTGCTACGGGGATTTATTTTGATTAGAATTAGCCATAGACTTCGACTTGTAGTCGCTTGTGATATTGACAGGCTGAGGAGAAGGAAGAAGAGGAGGAGGAGGAGGTAGAAGATGAGGAGGAGGAATTGGAAGAGGAGAAGGAGGGGGAGGAAGAAGAGGTAGATGAGGAGGAACAGAAGGAGGAGGACGAGATGGAAGAGAAGGAAGAGAAGGAGGAGGAGGAAGAGAAGGAGGAAAAGGCAGAGGAAGAAGAGGAGGAAGAGAAGGAAGAAGAGGGCAAGGAGGAGGAAAAAGAGAAGGCAGAGAAGGAGGTGGACGAGAAGGAGAAGGAGAGGTGGAAGAGAAGGAAGAGAAGGAAAAAAAGGTAGAGGAGGGGGAGGAGGAAGCAATAATAAAAGATGTCCTTTCTTACCTCATGTTCACTTTTCTTTTTCCTTTTCTGCTCTGTTCCCCTTTCTTTGTCTTCCAACTACTTCCATGAACCCCCAAGCGCACACCTCCAACTGTTCATCATTCCAGAGTCGTGGCTCCAGGCCCACTCCTCCTCCTCTTACCCAGAGCCCCTCACCTTGGGCTCACATTTGCCCTGCCTCCCTCTCTGAAAAATTCTCGCTCTAATCAGGTGCAAATTCCATGCTCCACCCCCACAGACCCTCAATCACCTGCCCCAGGTAGAGCCCATCACCGCCTTTGCCCCTCTCTTCCTTGTTGTTGTTCGTGGGATCACAAACAGTCACGAACAAAGCAGCTTTCTGGGGACTCACCACAGATACACAAAAGGAGGGAGAAGGGGAAAGTCAAAAGACAGAACAGCGCAAACATACGACGAAGAAACACTAAGGAAATCAGAGCTGGACACTATTTAGTTAGCCTGACTGTAGAAGTCCTCCTGAAGGACATGAGGGAGGGTCAATCAATCAGTCAATCAATCATATTTATTGAGAACTTGCTGTGGGCAATTGCTTTGAAGGTGGGGGTGGGGGGAGGGGGAAGATGGGGTCTGCTGTGCTGGAGGGTCTTCTCCTGCTTCTGTCCATCTGGCTCCCAGTCTACTACCCCCAGAAAGCCCCACCATCCCCAGCTCTTTCAACCTCCCTATCACCTCCCCCGTACCACATCCATGAACCCACAGAAGGTCGAATGGGCTGAAAAGACGGGAGAATCCATAAATGCTAGTTGGGTTGATGTAACTGTGAGTGTAATCAGGGAGGGCTTTCTGACAGAAGTGAGATTTTTCTGGAGGACACTGAACATTTCTGACGGCTCCACAGGGTGACGGAGGCCATTCCCGTCACGGCAGAGCGTGTTGGCGGACCCCCTCTGTTGTCTGTGTCAGGGGTAAGACGGGATTGCCTTCAAGATCCTCCAGGCAGGGGATCTGAGCCAGACCGGACAGGCTTCTGGAACAAGAAGTCCCTGGCCGGGGAACGGGACGTGCTGACCGTGGCAGCGGCGGGAAGTACCGGCGGTTTCTGGGGCGACCACCCCCTCCCCTTCCACCATCTGGAGCAATGTGACTGCCCTTTCCCACGTCGGGTGTCCCGGACCATCCCCAAGACGGAGCGGAGATCGAGCTGAACGCCGGCGAGGCTGATGAGATGCTTGATTCTGCACTTCTTGATTGACTGATTGACTGATGGATGGATGGATGGGGAGGGATGGCCTCCCTGGAGATCCTTGGCCTCTTGATTAATCCAGTCATCCTTTTGGCTCTCTTGCAGGAGTTTATGGTGGCCCTGACCTTCGCATACATTTGCAAAGCCCTCTCGGGCACGGTGATGAAAAGTTCCATCACTCAGATAGAGCGGAGATTTGACACCACTTCCTCCGTGGCCGGCTTGATCGACGGAAGCTTTGAGATCGGTGAGGCTTCTCAGTGTGGGGGCGGCCGGTCGTCAAATGGTAGCCTCTGGGGGCCACGGGGGTGCTATACTCCCAGAGAAGCAGCGTGACCTGCATAAAGTAGGGACCTGGTAGTCAGAATGACCTGGGTTCTAATCCCAGCTCCACGTTTGTGATTAACTTGTTAGAACAGTGCTCGGCACATAGTAAGTGCTTAAAAAGCCCAGAGAAGCAGCGTGGCTTAGTGAAAAGAGCATGGGCTTGGGAGTCGTAGGATGTGGTTTCTAATCCCGGCCCCGCTACCTGTCTGCTGTGTGACCTTGGGTAAGGCACTTAACTTCTGTGGGCCTCAGTTACCTCATCTGTAAATGGGGATTAAAAGAGTGAGCCCCACGAGGGACAACTTGATTACCCTGAGTCTAAGCAGCGTGGCTCAGTGGAAAGAGCACGGGCTTTGGAGTCAGAGGTCATGAGTTCGAATCCCAGCTCTGCCACTTAGCTGTGTGACTGTGGGCAAGTCACTTAACTTCTCTGTGCCTCAGTTACCTCATCTGTAAAATGGGGATTAAGACTGTGAGCCCCACGTGGGACATCCTGATTCCCCCGTGTCTACCCCAGCGCTTAGAACAGTGCTCGGCACATAGTAAGCGCTTAACAAAGACCAACATTATTACTATGTGCAAAGCGATAGTACACTGCCTGGCACAGAGCAAATGCTTAACAAATACCATAAAAGAAAAGATATGGACATCAGCGCTGTGGGGCTGGGGTGAGGATCAAACTGCTTGAGTTGATGTGACCAAGGTCAGAGTGGATGCAGAGGGCAGGGCAGATAAGGGATATGATTGACTGATCTCTTCATTTACCTGTGCCTGGGTTCCCTCATCTGTAAAATGGGGATTAAGACCGGGAACCCCTTCTGGGACATGAACAGTATCTAAACTGGTAATCTTGTATCTACCCCAGCGCTTAGTATGGTGCCTGGCCCCTACTAAGTGCTTAACAAATTCCACTAGAATAAAAATGAGGAAAGTGAGTCAAGGAGCACAAGTAATGTTGCCTTTTTCAAGCAGCTTCCCGTCAAAAGGGGGAGAGAAACACAGACGTATTTACATATAGAGGAATCCAAATGAACAATTCAATAATCACTTGCTAAGAATGGGTATGAATCAGTCAAATGCTTCCTCGAGGTGATATTGAGGGTTGGGAGTTGGTCGGAGAAAGCTCGTTGGAGAATCAGGAAATATTTTTCTAATGCCAGCTAAGTGTAGTAGATCTATAGAGGTTTGAGGGCAGATAAGGGATATGAATGACTGATCTCTTCATTTCTCTGTACCTGGGTTCCCTCTCTGTAAAATGGGGATTAAGACCGGGAACCCCTTGAGGGACATGAACAGTGTCTAAACTGGTTATCTTGTATCTACCCCAGCGCTTAGTATGGTGCCTGGCCCCTAGTAAGTGCTTAACAAATTCCACTAGAATAAAAATGAGGAAAGTGAGTCAAGTGAGTCAAGTGAGTCAAGTGAGTACAAGTAATGTTGCCTTTTTCAAGAAGCTTCCCGTCAAAAGGGGGAGAGAAACACAGACGTATTTACATATAGAGGAATCCGAATGAACAATTCAATAATCACTTGCTAAGAATGGGTATGAATCAATCAAATGCTTCCTCGAGGTGATATTGAGGGTTGGTCAGAGAAAGCTTGTTGGAGAATCAGGAAAGATTTTTCTAATGCCAGCTAAGTGTAGTAGATCTACAGGACTTTACCCAGAACGGCACTGATTAGGGACTGTTTCCCTCTTAGGCAATTTGTTGGTGATTGCGTTTGTAAGCCACTTTGGAGCTAAACTGCACAGGCCGAAGATCATTTCCATTGGCTGCTTCATCATGGGCCTCGGAAGTGTTTTAACAGCACTACCTCACTTCTTCATGGGATTGTAAGTATTCATCCTGTCAATCAATCAATCTGTGGTTTTTATTCAGTGCTTATCCATTCATTCATTCAATAGTATTTATTGAGCGCTTACTATGTGCAGAGCACCGTACTAAGCACTTGGAATGTACAAATCGGTAACAGATACGGTCCCTGCCCTTTGACGGGCTTACGGTCTAATCGGGGGAGACGGACAGACAAGAACGATAGCAATAAATAGAGGGCAGGGAAGAGTACACTATAAGAGAGTTGGAAGACAGGTACCCTGCCCCACCAGGGGATTACAGTCTAGAGGGGAAGAGTAAATCTCAAATCCATAGGCTAGTATGAATTGCCGGGTTAGTAAGTATGGATCCATGGGAGAGTATTAATCCATGGAACAGCATGTCAATCTATTCATAGGAGAGTCAGTATTAATCCAGGGAAGAGTCAATAATAAGGCGTGGGAGGGAGGGGAAAGGGGGAGGTGGGAGAAGGAGGAGGAAGGGGGTGGGGGGAGGGAAAGGGGAAAGGGAGGAGGAGGAGGAAGAAGGGGAGGGGAGGAAAAAGAGGAAGGGAAGGAAGAGGAGGGCTAAGGCCCTCATGGACGAGCATAACCTGGAAGGTGGGGATTAATCAGGGAAGCTGATTGGGCAGAGATGGAAGTCCTCATCTTTAGAGACTTGACACCCCTAAATGGGGGTCTCTGAGCCCCCTCAACCCTCCCCCACCATGCTGGGGTTCTCTGGATGGGCTGCCGGCTGAGCCCAGGCCCCCTCCCCCACCCCATGAGATTCTTACTACTATTGTTATTATTAATTAATAATGATTATATTCTTTACTTAGCCCTTGCTGTGCCTCGACGCTGTGCTAAACGCTAGGGTAGATATAAAATAATCAGATCAGACACGTTCCTGTCCCACAAAGTCTAAAAGGTATAAGGAGAACAATCTCCATTCTATAGGTAACTGAAGCTCAGAAAGGGTAAGTGACTCACCCAGGGTCACACAGGAGAGCTGGGTCACCTGATTCCCCTTCCTGTGCTGGGTGAAGTCGGTGATAGCTTCTCAAGCAATCAATCAATGGCATTTATTGAGCACTTACTATGGGCAAAGCACTGTACTAAGCGCTTGGGAGTTGATAGACATGTTCCCTCCTCCACCATGCAACCCTGAGAGCTGGGGGGGCAGGGGGAAATTTCTACTAGTATTATTATTGTTATTATTACTGTGGTATTTGTTAAGTGCTTGCTATGTGCCAAGCACTGTTCTAAACACTGGGGTAGAATCAAGGCAATCAGGTTGCACACAATCCCTGTCCCTCATGGGACTCATAGTCTCAATCCCCATTTTCCAGATGTGGGAGCTGAGGCCCAGAGAAGTTAAGTGCTCTGCCCAAGTTAAGTGCCTTGCCCAAGGTCACACAGCAGACAAGTGGCAGAGCGGGGATTAGAACCCACAACCTCTGATTACCAAGCCAGTGCTCTGTCACTAGGCCATGCTGGAACATATTCTAGACTGTAAACTCATCATGAGTAGGAACATGTCTACCAACTCGGTTGTGTTGTTATAATAATAATAATAATTGTGGTATTTGTTTAGCACTTACTATGTGCCAAACACTGTACTGAGCACTGGGGTGGCTACAAGCAAATCAGGTTGGACACAGTCCATGTCCCACGTGGGGCTCACAGTCTCAATCCCCATTTTACAGATGAGGTCACTGAGGCATAGAGAGGTAAAGTGACTTGCCCAAAGTCATACAGCAGACATGGGGCGGAGCTGGGTTTAGAACCCATGATCTTCCAACTCCCAGGCCCGGGTTCTATCCACTATTACATTCTATATTCCCCCAAGCACTTAATACAGTGCTCTGCATACAGTAAGTGCTCAATAAATACAACTGATCGTTAAGCTGGCCTTCAGTGACTCCTCAGAGGCAAAATGGTTCTCCCCGGCCTTCGTGCTTCTCTATATTCCCAGCATGGCCCGTGGTTTCCCGCCTGGCCAGTAGCTCGGCATGTGGGGATGATGGAGATTTGGGGAGGAGATTGGGTGGGTGTGGGTGAAAGTATGGAGTGGGGCATGAATTGTGGGATGCTCGATATTTTTAAGCAAGTGAATTTTTAGACGTGATTTCCCAACCTGTCTTTCCAGTTACAGATACAACAAGGACGCAGTACCTTCAGACAATTCGAGCTTCTCCGCTTGTACAACTGAACTCCCCTCAACCAGCAATGACAGCTTGCCAACACGCCTTCATTCAGGTGAGAAAAGAGAAGGGTCCGTATTTGTGAAGTGACTCTGTCTGGGGAGTGGAGAAAGATCTCAAAGATCTCAAAGAAAGATCTCTAGGCTTCAAGGCTGTCCATCACCTCGCCCCCTCCTACCTGTCCTCCCTTCTCTCTTTCCACCGTCCACCCCGCACGCACCGCTCCCCTGCCGCCCACTTCCTCACCGTCCCCCGTTCTCACCTATCCCGCCGCCGACCCCCGGGTCACGTCCTCCCGCGGTCCCGGAACACCCTCCCTCTCTCCTCCGCCAAACTGATTCTCTTCCCCTCTTCAAAACCCTACTTAAAGCTCACCTCCTCCAAGAGGCCTTCCCAGACTGAGCTCCCCTTCCCCCTCTACTCCCTTTACTGCCCCCCTTCACCTCTCCGCATCTAAACCCTCTTCTCCCCCCTTTCCCTCTGCTCCTCCCTCTCTCCCTTCCCATTCCCTCGGCGCTGTACTCGTCCGCTCAACTGTATATATCTTCATTACCCTGTTTATTTTGTTAATGAGATGAACATCGCCTTGATTCTATTTATTTGCTATTGTTTTAATGAGATGTTCATCCCCTCGATTCTGTTTATTGCTATTGTTCTCGTCTGTCCATCTCCCCCGATTAGACCGTGAGCCCGTCAAACGGCAGGGACTGTCTCTAGCTGTTACCGATTTGTCCGTTCCAAGCGCTTAGTGCAGTGCTCTGCACCTAGTAAGTGCTCAATAAATACTATTGAACATGAAATGACTTGCCCAAGGCCACGCAGCGGACACGTGACGGAGCTGGGATTAGAACCCAAGTCCTCTGACCTCCAGGCCCATGCTCATTCTGCTAGGCAAGGCTGCATCTCCTCTGGCGGTCACCTCCACCTCAGACCGCTGCTGAACAAGGGGGTTTCATTTCTTCTTGATTTATTTTTAAGACAAAGAAAAGAAAGAGGAGGCCTCCTCACCGGTGCTTTCCCGCTTTCCCCGCTCCGGTCCGAGGAGTGGGAAGGCAGAACTCGGCTATCACGGGCCTCCCAAGGTGATGGTATTTGTTAAGCGCTTACTGTGTGCCAAGCACTGTTCTAAGCTCTGCGGTAAGTACAAGGTAATCAGGTTGTCCCACATGGGGCTCACACACATTATTATTATTATTATTATTAATCCCCATTTTACAGATGAGGTCACTGAGACACAGAGAAGTTAAGTGACTTGTCCCAAGTCACACAGCTGACAAGTAGCGGAGCTGGGATTAGAACCCATGACCGGGCTCTTTCCACTAGGCCACGCTGACCCCCGCCCAGACTGGGAACACCCTTCCACCTGTCAGCTGTGTGACTGTGGGCGAGTCACTTAACTTCTCTGTGCCTCGGTTCCCTCATCTGTAAAATGGGGATTAAAACTATGAGCCCCACGTGGAACAACCTGATAACCTTGGATCTTCGCCAGTGCTTAGAACAGTGCTTGGCACATAGTAAACGCTTAACAAATACCATCATTATTATTATTGTTATTGGTGGATTACACCCGAACAATGTATCTTAGAGCAAACGGTCTTGGAACACAGTTGCTTAGAGGCTTCTTGCAGGCAGGTATCATGTCTGCTATTACTACTACTACTAATAATAATGGTATTTGTTTAGTGCTTAATTTGGATCAGACACTGTACTAAGCGCTGGAATGGACACAAGCAAATCGGGTTGGACACAGTCCTTTTCCCACATGGGCTCATAGTCTCAATCCCCATTTTACAGATGAGGGAACTGAGGCCCAGAGAAGGGAAGTGACTTGCCCAAAGTCCCACAGCTGACAAGTGGCAGAGCTGGGATTAGAATCCATGACCTTCTGATTCCCAGGCCCGGGTTCTAGTCACGATGCTGCTTCCCATAAAATTAGTAGACCCGATCCTTGCTCTCAAGAAACTTCCATGCTGCTGGTGCAGAGCACTGTACTGATCGCTCGGGAGAGACCAATAGAGTTAAACATAATCACTGCCCTCAAGGAGCTTCCATTCAACTATGTGCTGAGCACCGTACTGAGTGTGCATGGTGCAGTGGAAAGAGCACAGGCTAGGGAGTCAGAAGGTCATGGGTTCTAATCCAGGCTCTACCGCTTGTCAGCTGTGTGACCTCGGGCGAGTCAATTTACTTCTCTGAGCCTCAGTTACCTCACCTGAAAAACGGGAATTGAGATTGTGAGGCCAACGTGGGACAGGGACTGTGTCCAACCCAGTTTACTTGTAGCCGCCCCAGAGCTTAGTACAGTGCTTGGCCCATAGTAAGCGCTTAACAAGCACCATAATTATTATTATTTATTGTACTCTCTCAAGTGCTTAGGAAAATGCTGTGCCTACAGCAGGGGTCCCATATAATAATGTTGGTATTTGTTAAGCGTTTACTATGTGCAGAGCACTGTTCTAAGCGCTGGGGTAGATACAAGGTAATCAGCTTGTCCCAAGTGAGGCTCACAGTCTTAATCGCCATTTTCCAGATGAGGTAACTGAGGCACAGAGAAGTTAAGTGATTTGCCCAAAGTCACCCAGCTGACAAGCGGCGGAGCCGGGATTCAAACCCATGACCTCTGACTCCCAAGCCCGGGCTCATTCCACTGAGCCACGTACTGATTGAGTACAATAGAGATGTTCAAAACCATCCCTACTTTCAAGGAGCTCCCATTTTCCCGTGTGCAGAGCTCTGTACCGAGTGTTTGGGAGAGGACCACAGAGTTAGTTAGGAAAGCAGCATGGCCTAGTGGACAGAGCCCGGGCCTGAAGGACCTGGGTTCCAATCCCGGCTCCTCCACTAGTCAGCTGGGTGACCTCGGGCAAGTCACTTCACTTCTCTAGGCCTCAGTTCCCTCGTCCGCAAAATGGGGATAAAGACCGTGAGTCCCGTGGGGGACGGAGACTTTGACCAACCTGATTAGCTTGTATCTACCCCAGCGCTTAGAACAGGACTTGACACACAGTAGGTGCTTAACAGATACCATCGTTATTCTTATTATTATTCGTTAGAACACACAGTCCCTGCCCTCAAGGAGCTTACAGTCTTCTATGTGCAGAGCACTGTGTGCAAAGCACTGCCCTGAATGCTTGGGAGAGGACAATAGAGTTAGTAGACATGGTCCCTGGCCTCAAGGAGATTACATTCTCCTGTGTGCAGAGCACTGTTTGCAGAGCACTGCACTGATTGCTTGGGAGAGGATAATAAAAGAGAAGCAGCGTGGCTCAGTGAAAAGACCCCGGGCTTGGGAGTCAGAGGTCATGGGTTCGAATCCCGGCTCTGCCACTTGTCAGCTGTGTGACCATGGGCAAGTCACTTCATTTCTCTGTGCCTCAGTTACCTCATCTGGAAATGAGATGTTCTTCCCCTCGACTCTATTTATTGCCATTGTTCTCGTCTGTCCGTCTCCCCCGATTAGACCGTATGCCCGTCAAAGGGCAGGGACTGTCTCTATCTGTTGCCGACTTGTACATTCCAAGCGCTTAGTACAGTGCTCGGCACATAGTAAATGCTCAATAAATACGAATGAATGAATGAATGAATGAATGAATGAATGAATGAATGAATGAAAATGGGGATTAAGACTGTGAGCCTCACGTGGGACAACCTGATCACCCTGTATCTACCCCAGGGCTTAGAACAGTGCTCTGCACATAGTAAGTGTTTACAAATACCAACATCATTATTATTATTAAAATGGGGATTAAGACTGTGAGCCCCACGTGGGACAACCTGATTACCTTGTATCTCCCCTAGCGCTTTGAACAGTGCGTGGCACATAGTAAGCGCTTAACAGATACCACCATTATTATTATTCTTATAATACAGTTGGTCAGAAGTGGTCCCCACCCTCAAGAAGCTTCCAGATTAGCAGATTAAATGACCTTTCTGTCTTTCCAGATTGCAGAAGAGAATCACAGTCAAACATGTGGATCTACGTCCTGATGGGAAACCTGATTCGCGGGATCGGAGAAACGCCCGTCACCCCCCTGGGGATTTCCTACATCGATGATTTTTCTAAGGAAGGGAATTCCACCTTGTCCATCGGTAGGGCGCCGCGGCTTGCCCTGGCTCCGGTCGGGCCGGCTCCCTTCGGGCCCTAGGACCTTCCTCCTCGGCAGTGGACGGAGCTCCGGCTCCCCGGTGTCGTCGTCTCCCAGATGGCCGATTGCAACATCCCGGTTTGGGCTATCGGGGCAGAGCCCGGGGGAGGGGCAGGGTTTCGGGGAGTCCAGCCGGGGTGGGGTTGACCGTGTCTGCCGACACGCACCCCCGGGACACCCCATCCCCCGTGCTCACGCAGCATGTGTTCGCTCCACCGGGAGTCGGGTGCCAAGGGATGGCGTGCCCTGCGCTTACGTGCCCTGTCATCGTGTGCCACGCAATTGGGAACCGTGGGATTTCACCCCAGGTGATCATGCCCCATGCGATAGCTTGCCACCAGCTTGCCTGCCACATAACCACACGCCATGGGATCTCATGCCGTGCAATCACATACCACGCGATCACGCACCGTGTGATTTTTGCACCCATGTGATAACACAGCATGTGAATGAGCTCCGGGCGATCACGCTCCATGGGATAGAGCACCATGTGATCGGACAGGGCTTAGCTTCCAAGCGCTTATTACAGCGCTCTCTGCCCATAGTAAGCGCTCAGTAAATACAACTGACTGATTGACTGACTGATGAACTAGTTCCGGTGCCTGCGTTGGCCCGTGGGGTCTGGAGCCATGGTTCCCATCAGCCCTCGTCAGGGTCCCGGTCCCGCATGGGAGAATTCGTCTCTCTGTTGACGCCAGACGAGACGAGACAGAGATGACGCCCCCGGACTCACTGCCTGTTTTCTACCATTTACAGCCATCTTGCACACGGTTGCCATGATCGGCCCCATAATCGGCTTCCTGCTGGGATCCATGTGTGCCCAGATATACGTGGACATTGGCTTTGTAGACCTCAGTAAGTCCGAAGGAGGAGACGTCAGTCTTCCCATAATCTCTAGGTGGATTTTATCCACCTAAGGGTTAGAGACCCCTCTCAGGGTCGCAACTGGAGAGTCTCCAGTACACTACAGGTCTCGACGGCGGGAGGGAGAGCGAAGCAGAGGCCTACCCATCCCATTCCTAACTTGTCCAGCGGCTAGCGAGTGGAAGGCCATCCGCTACAAGTCAAGACTCACCCGTACTGGGAGAGAGTCGAGGGCAGAGCCTCCACCTGGCTGCACGGAAGGAGGAAATGATAAACCACTTCCGGATTTTTACCAAGAAAATCCTATAGATCCACTACCAGAACGATTGCAGAGGGAGATGGGGCATTCTGGGAGAGGTGTGTCCTTGGCGTCGCTATGGGTCGGACACGACTCGACAGCATGAGACGAGGATTAGAGAAACAGCATGATCTAGTGGAAAGAGCCCGGGCCGGGGAGTCAGTGGTCCTGGGATCTAATCCCGGCTCCGTCAGTTGTCCGTTGAGATTCATTCATGCGTTCGATCATATTGATTGAACGTTTACTGTGTGCAGAGCACTGTATTAAGTGCTTGGGAAAGTAGAATGCCACAATAAACAATGACATTCCATGCCACAGGAAGCTTATAGTCTAGAGGTGAGGAGACAGACATCAGTGCAAATGAATAAGTTTACAGATATGAACATAAGCACTGTGGGGCCGGAAGGGAGGAAGAGCAAAGGGGATGGGAAGGGAAGGGAGTTCCAGGCCTGAGGAAGGACGAAGGCGGGAGGTCGGCGATGAGATGGATGAAAAACAACGTGGCTTAGTGGAAAGAGCCCGGGCTTGCGAGTCGGAGGTCATGGGTTCTAATCCCGACTCCGCCGCTTGTCAGCTGTGTGACCTTGAGTGAGTCACTTAACTTCTCTGTGCCTCAGTTACCTCAACTGTAAAATGGGGGCTAAGTCTGTGAGCCCTGTGAGGGACAACCTCATTACCTTGTATCTACCCCAGCGCTTACAACAGTACTTGGCACATAGTAAGCGCTTAACAAATACCAACATTGTTATTATTATGAGATAGAGTAGGTAATAATAATAATAATAGTTATGGTATTCATTCCGTTCTTACTATATGCCAGACACGGTAGTAAACACTGGGATGGATACAAGCAGATCGGGTTGCTCACTGTCCCTTGTCCCAGGTGGGGCTCACAGTCTCAATCCCCATTTCACAGATGAAGTCACCGAAGTTACAGAGAAGTGAAGTGACTTGCCCAAGGTCACACAGCAGGCAAATGGTGGAGCCAGGATTGGAACCCATAATCTTCTGACTCTCAGGCCTGTGCTCTATCCACTGTCATGCTGCTTTTCTATTATATTACTATTATTATTATTATCATTATTTAACAAGCACTATAATAATAAGTGTTATCATTTGCAGGAGCTCCCAGGTTGGCTTTGGTGGAGCCAAGTTTGCGGGCTGGGTTGTAGTAGGCGAGTAATGAGGTGAGGTAGAAGGGGGCAAGGGGATTGAGGGCTTTAAAACCGATGGTGAGGAGTTTCTGTTTGATAAGGAGGTGGATGGGAAACCACTAGAGGTTCTCGAGGAGTAGGGAATCGTGGCCTGAACATTTTTGTACAAAAATGGTGGGGAAAACAGAATGAATTATGGACTGGAGTGGAGAAATATTATTATGATTATTATTGTCATTATTATTAATAATAATGAAGGTATTTTGTTAAGCACTTACTACGTGACAGGCACTGTTCTAAGCACCGGGATAGATAATAATAATGTTGGTATTTGTTAAGCGCTTACTATGTGCAGAGCACTGTTCTAAGTGCTGGGGTAGATACAGGGTAATCGGGTTGTCCCATGTGAGGCTCAGAGTTAATCCCCATTTTACAGATGAGGTCACTGAGGCACAGAGAAGTGAAGTGACTCACCCACAGTCACACAGCTGACAAGTGGCAGAGCCGGGATACGTACCCATGACCTCTGACTCCCAAGCCCGGGCTCTTTCCACCGACCCACGCTGCTTCTCTAACAAGATAGTTGGGTTGGATCCAGTCCCTGTCCCACACAGGGCTCACAGTCTTAATCCCCATTTTACAGATGAGGGAAACACGGCACAGAGAAGTGAAGTGACTTGCCCTAGGTCACACAGCAGATAAGTAGTGGAGCTGGGATTAGAACCCAGGTCCTTCTGACTTCCAGGCCCGAGCTCTATCCATTAGGCCATTCTGCTTCTCTATGATATTATTATCATTGTAATCAACAAGTGTTATTCATTCATTCAGTCAAATTTATTAAGTGCTTACTGTGTGCAGAGCACTGGACTGCACAGTGCTCTGCACACAGTAAGGGCTCAATAAATACGACTGAACGAATGAATACTAAGCCTTGGGAAAGAACAATACAACAATAAACAGTGATAAACCCTGCCCACAAAGAGCTCACAGTCTAGAAGGCGGGAGACAGAAATCAATACAAATAAATAAAATGATGGATATATACATAAGTGCTGTGGGGTTGGGGGGAGGGAAAGAGCAAAGGGAGCAAATCAGGGTGATGCTGAGGGGAGTGGGAGAGGAGGAAAACTAGGGCGTAGTCTGGGAAGGCCTCTTGGAGGAGATGGGTCTTTAGTAAGGCTTTGAAGGGGAGGAGAGTCATTGTCCGTGGGATTTGAGGACGGAGGGCCTGGCCACAGGTAGGACGTGAGCCAGGGGTGGTGGAGAGACAGGGGAAATTGAGGCCCAGGGAGAAGGTTATGGGCACGAGAGGAGCGAAGTGTGTGGGCTGGGTTGTAGGAGGAGAGAAGGGAGGTGAGCTAGGAGGGGGTAAGGTGGTGGAGTGCTTTAAAGCCAAAGGTGAGGAGTTTTTGTTTGATTCGGTGGTGGATGGACAATCCCTGGAGATTTTTGAGGAGGTGACGTGTCCTGAATGTTTTTGTAAAAAGATAATCTGGGCAGTGAAGTATGGACTGGAGTGGGGAGAGACAGGAGGTTGGGAGGTCAGCAAGGAAGCAGATGCAGTCATCTAGCCTGGACAGGATGAGTGACTGTATTACCACTTAGCAGTTTGGGTGGAGAAGAAAGGACGGATTTTAGCGACGAGGGAACTGAGACCCAGAGAAGGGAAGTGACTTGCCAAGGTCGCACAGCAGACAAGTGGCAGAGCTGGGATTAGAATCCTCTCTAGACTGAGAGCTCATTGTGGGTGGGGATTGTCTCTCCTTATTGCTGTATTATATTTCAGCGATGTTGTGAAGGCGGGACTGACAGGATTTGGTGACGGATTGAATAAGTAGGTTGAATAAGTATTATTTGAAGGAGCTCCCAGGGCCTTGAAGTGCAGGTCTCTACCAATCGATCAATCGTACGTGTGGAACTTTTATTTTCTGTGAAGCACTCTAAGCGCTGGACTGAGTAGAGGAAGGTTAGTAGACACTATCTCTGTCCTCAAGGAATTTATATTGTATTGCGTGCAGTGCTGGACTGAACTCTTGGGAGAATGCAATCCATTCAAGTTGGTAGATAGGATTCCTGCCTCCAGAGAGCTTATAGTCTAGCGGGGGAGACAGACATTAAGCGGAATGACAGGCGGGGGAATTACAAATGAGGGAATTGAAGCCCAGAGAAGTGAAGTGAATTACCTGAAGTCACACAGTAGACAAGTGGCGGAGCCAGGATTAGAACCCAGGTCCTTCTGACCTCCAGGCCCCAGCTCTAACCACTAGGCCAAGGTGCTTCCCTCACATCTCAGAGAAGCAGCGTGGCTCAGTGGAAAGAGCCCGGGCTTAGGAGTCAGAGGTCATGGGTTCTAATCCCGGCTCCTCCACCTGTCAGCTGTGTGACTTTAAGCAAGTCACTTAACTTCTCGGTGCCTCAGTGACCTCATCTGTAAAATGGGGATTAAGACTGTGAGCCTCATGCGGGACAACCCGATTACCCTGTATCTCCCCCAGCGCTTAGAACACATAGTAAGCGCTTAACAAATACCAACAACATCTCCTCCAAAGGTTCTTCCCTGACAAACAGCAGCACGGCATAGTGGATAGAGCACAGGCATGGTTGTTAGAAGGTCATGGCTTCTAATCCCTGCTGCACCACTTGTCTGCTCTGTGACCATGGGGAAGTCTCTTCACTTCTCTGTGCCTCAGTCACCTCATCCGTAAAATGGGGATTGAGATTGTAAACCCTTTGCGGAACAGGGACTGTGTCCAACCCGATTTGCCTGAATCCACCCCGCGCTTAGTACGGTGGCCAGGATGTTGTAATCACTTCACAGATACCACAGTTATTATTCCTATGTTCACTAAACATATTTGGTGCGAGGATAAGAGGAATAAATCAGGTAAATGGAAACTGGGAAAACGTTGATCTTTTTGCAGTCATAATGCACTTGGAAATCATTTTCTTTCTTGGCCTTTTTTTTCGTAGATAAAATCACCATCACCCCTAAGGACTCCCGTTGGGTTGGCGCTTGGTGGCTCGGTTTTTTGATTGCTGGATTCTTTAGCATTTTGGCCAGCATACCCTTCTGTTTCCTTCCCAAGAGCGCAAAGAAGAAGGGCAGACAGGAAAGTAATACATCAGCCTCGCCCATTGGGACCGGATCTAACGGAGAGGAGAATCAAACACTTAATGTCAAAAGCCAGCCACCAGCAAAAGGAAAAGGACATCTTACCGGCAAGCAAACACCATGGGCATTTACACCCATAAACACAAGTCCACACAGATATTCACTGAACAAGTTGAATTAGATTTCCTTCCTTTCTTCCTCCCCTCCCTCCCTCCCTCCCCTTCCTCCCTCCCTCCCTCCTTCCCTCCCCTTCCTCCCTCCTTCCCTCCCCTCCCCTCCCCTCCCTCCCCTTCCTCCCTCCCTCCCTCCCCCCTTCTTCCCCTTCCTCCCACCCTCCCTCCCTCCCCTCCCCTCTCTTCCCTCCCTTCCTCCCTCCCTTCCTCCCTTCCTTCCTTCCTATTTATTGAGCACTTACTGTGTGCAAAGCCCTGTACTAAGTGCTTGGGAGAGGACAATATAACAACAGACACATTCCTGCCCAGGAGCTCACAGTCTAGAGGGGGAATAGCAAGGTCTAAAACTCGAAGTGCTACTCCAAAGGGGAAAAGTTTTCTGCATGACCTAGTAGAAAGAGCCCCGGCCTGGGAGTCAGAGAACTTGGGTTCATTTGTTCGTTCATTCATTCAGTCAGTCCTATTTATTGAGCACTTACTGTCTGCAGAGAATTGTATTAAGCACTTGGGAAAATACAATACAGCAATAAAGAGAGACAATCCTTACCCACAGGGAACTCCCAGTCTAGAGAAGCAGAGTGGCTTCGTGGAAAGAGCCCGGGCTTGGGAGTCAGAGGTCAAGAGTTCCAATGCCGACTCCGCCACTTGTCAGCTGTGTAACTTTGGCCAAGTCACTTAACTTCTCTGTGCCTCAGTTCCCTCATCTGTAAAATGGGGATCGAGACCGTGAGCCCCAAGTGGGACAGCCTGATAACCTTGTATCTATCCCAGCACTTAGAACAGTGCTTGGCATATAGTAAGCACTTAATAAATGCCATCATCATTATTATTACTAGAGAGGATTCTAATCCCGGCTCTGCGACTTCTCTGCCGTATGACCTTAGGAAGTCACTTCACTTCTCTGGGAAGTGGTAGAACACTAAGAATTAGAACACTACTTGGCACATAGTGAGAGCTAAACAAATGCCATCATACTTATCATTATTCTCTATGCTTCAGTTCCCTCATCTGCAAAATGGGGATGAAGACTGTGAGCCCCATGCGGATTAGGGACTTTGTCCAACCAGATTATCTCATACCTACCCCAGCGCTTAGTAGAGTGCCTGGCACTCCACAAATACCATTTAAAATTTAAAAAAGTCAGTGGCCACTCAGCCCACTCAGTGCCGGTGCTTAGAACAGTGCCCAGTGCTTAAAACAGTGTCTGGCACATAGTAAGCACTCAAAAATTACCACAACAATCATTATTATTTTACCTTTAGCATGTGCTTCAGACCAGTGGTCCAGGCAATGCACTGATGCCTGGACAAACGCTGGTATTTGTTAGGTGCTTACTATATGCAAAGCACTGTTCTAAGGGACTGTCCCATGGTTTGCCTTCTTCGATGCCCTTTCCCCAAATTAGAGAGGGGCAAGGCAGCCCCTTGGTTCCCTTAATCTGAGTTTAATGACCCATCCCTGTCTTGTTGTCTTCTCCCAAGCGCTTAGGACTGTGCTCTGCACGTAGTAAGCGCTCAGTAAACATCACTGATTGATTGAACCCGAGCCAGTGCAGAACACTTCTATGGGGCTCTGGAATACAAGTCAGACCTGGGGGCTGCATCGCACCTCCAGGAGTTTAGGTGTGATCGATCAGTGCCGGAAGCTCCCTGTGGGCTGGGAACCTGTCTACCAACTCTGTTGTCTTGTACTCTCCCTAGCACTTAGTAAAAGGCTCTGCAGGCCCTAAGCTCTCAGCAATTACCGTGGATGATGATGTGTTTATTGAATACCTTTGGTGGGCAGAGCCCTGGCTTAAGTGCTTAGCACAGTACTAAGTGATGAATCTTCTCTTGCAGGTTTTTTCTACTCCCTGAAACATCTGCTGAGTAACGAGCTGTATTTAATATATCTGATTTTATCACTGCTGCAATTTAGTTCCATAGTAGGAGCTGTGACTTATCTTTCCAAATACTTGGAACAACAATATGGTCAGTCATCCTCCAAGGCTAACTTTTTAATAGGTGGGTCTCAGATTTTGACTTCGATAAGCAGAACTGGGGTATGTATTAGGGGATCACTATGTGCCAAACACTGTACTAAGCACTGGAGCAGATACAAGGTAAGATGCAATCCCTGTCCCACCTGGGGCTTAGAGTCAATGGGGGAGGGAAAACAGGTATTGAATCTTCATTTGGCAGTTGAGGAAACCAGGCCCAGAGAATTTCAGAGTGGGAGGGTGGGTGAGGGAAGGAGGGAGGGAGGGAGGGAAGGAGGGAAGGAGGGTAGGGAGTAGGTTGATGGTGAGTGCGGGTGAGGTGGGGAGAAAGGTGATGGGGCAAGGGACGTTCTAAGGCAGAGATGAGACAGAATGCGCTTCTCTTGCTTCATGACTTTCCTCCTCCTCGTCCTTCATTCAGTCATTCTATCGTATTTATTGAACACTTACTGTATTTATTGAGCCCTTACTATGTGCAGAGCACTGTACTAAGCGCTTGGAATGTACAAATCGGTAACAGCTAGAGACAGTCCCTGCCCTTTGATGGGCTCACAGTCTAATCGGGGGAGACAGACAGACAAGAACAATGGCAATAAATAGAATCAAGGGGAAGAACATCTCATTAAAGCAATAGCAAATAAATAGAATCAGGGTGATGTACATCTCATTAACAAAATAAATAGGGTAATGAAGATATATACAGTCGAGCGGACGAGTACAGTGCCGAGGGGATGGGATGGGAGAGGGGGAGGAGCAGAGGGAAAGGGGAGAGAAGAGGGTTTAGCTGCGGAGAGGTGAAGGGGGGGTAGAGGGAGCAGAGGGAAAAGGGGAGCTCAGTCTGGGAAGGCCTCTTGGAGGAGGTGAGCTTTAAGTAGGGTTTTGAAGAGGGGAAGAGAATGAGTTTGGCAGAGGTGAGGAGGGAGGGCATTCCGGGACCGTGGGAGAACGTGGCCCGGGGGTCGACGGCGGGATGGGCGAGAACGGGGGACGGTGAGGAGGTGGGCGGCAGAGGAGCAGAGCGTGCGGGGTGGGTGGTAGAAAGAGAGGAGGGAGGAGAGGTAGGAAGGGGCAAGGTGATGGAGAGCCTCGAAGCCTAGAGTGAGAAGTTTTTGTTTCGTGCAGAGGTCGATGGGCAACCACTGGAGGTTTTTAAGAAGGAGAGTGACATGCCCAGAGTGTTTCTGCAGGAAGATGAGCCAGACAGCGGAGTGAAGAATAGACTGGAGAGAGGAGAGAGAGGAGGAAGGGAGATCAGAGAGAAGGTTGACAGTAATCTAGCCGGGATATTACGAGAGCCCGAAGCAGTAAGACAGCCGTTTGGGTGGAGAGAAAAGGGTGGATCTTGGCTATATTATAAAGGTGAGACCGGCAGGTCTCGGTAACGGATCGGATGCGTGGGGTGAACAAGAGAGACGAGTCAAAGATGACACCGAGGTTGTGGGCCCGAGAGACGGGAAGGATGGTCGTACCATCCACGGTGATAGGGAAGCCAGGGAGAGGACCGGATTTGGGAGGGAAGATGAGGAACTCAGTTTTGGTCATGTTGAGTTTTAGGTGGCGGGCAGACATCCAGGTAGAGTCGTCCTGGAGGCAGGAGGAGATACGAGCCTGAAGGGAGGGGGAGAGGACAGGGGCAGAGATGTAGATCTGTGTGTCATCTGTAATAATAAACTGACACTTTCCCTGCCCACAGTGAGCTTACGGTCTACAGGGGGAGACAAGACCTTAATATAAATAAATTGTAGATATGGACATTAGTGCTGTGGGGCTGGGAGGGGAGATGAATAAAGGGAGCAAGTCAGGGAGATGCAGAAGGGAGTGGGAGAAGAGGAAAGGGGTTTTTTTGTCAGGGAAGGCCTCTAGGAGGAGACGGGCCTTCAATAAGGCTTTGAAAAGGGGGAGAGTCATTGTCGTCTCCTTCTTCTCCTTCTCTTCATCCACCTCCTCCTATTCCTTCTACTCTTCCTCCTACTCCTCCTTCTCCTCTTCCTTCTCCTCTTCCTCCTCCTCTCCTCCCCCTCCTCCTGCTCTTTCTCCTCCTCTTCCTGCTCCTTCTTCTCCTCCCCCTTCTCCTCCATCTCCTCTTCCTCCTCCTGCTCTTTCTCCTCCTCTTTGTCCTCCTCCACCTTCTCCTCTTCCTCCTCCTCCTTACTGTTCTCCTCTTTCTCCTCTTTTTCCTCTCCTCTTCCTCCTTCTCCTCCTTCTTTTCTTCCTCCTTCTCCTCTCCCTCCTTCTCTTCCTCCTCTTATTTCTCGTTCTCCTTCTCCTCCTCCTCTTTCTCCTCTTCCTCCTTTTCCTCCTCTTCCTTCTTTTTCTTCTCTCTTTTCTCTTTTCTCCTTCTCTTTTTCCTTCCCCCTCTTCCTTCTTCTCTTCCTCTCCTCCTCCTCCCATTCCTCCTGCCCTTCTCCCCGCATCCAGGAGTGATAGCGTTGCCCACCATCTCCTGCGGGATTTTCCTCGGCGGGTTCATCGTGAAGAAATACAAACTGAACATGGAGAACATGGCCAAGATGGCCTTTCTATGGAACGTCTTGAGCATCTTGACCACTATATCACACTTCTTCCTGGGCTGCGAGAACAAGATGGTGGCGGGGCTGACGGTGCCCTATGGCGGGTATGTATGCAGCAGACAAGGCCAGAGAGGGAGGGGGGCAGGGCTGGGACCGAGAGGGGGAGGGGGACGGGGTGGGGGAAGCGGCTGCTGCCACAGATAACCTTGATGTCACCACTGCTGCCTCTGCTTCTGCTTCTGCTGAGTTGACCACTATCACTGCGATCTCCATCTCCAGCCCTGGTCTCTCTCTCTCTCTCTGCAGTCTCGCATTTCCTCCTGCCTTCAAGATGTCTTGACTTGGATGCCCTCCCATCACCTCAAGCTTAACGTGTCCAAACAGAGCTCCTTCTCCTCCCACCCAAACCCTATCCTCCCCCTGACTTTCCCATCTCTGCAGACGGTGCCACCA
The DNA here is from genome assembly GCF_004115215.2 of Ornithorhynchus anatinus. NCBI lineage: Eukaryota > Metazoa > Chordata > Mammalia > Monotremata > Ornithorhynchidae > Ornithorhynchus > Ornithorhynchus anatinus. The sequence continues at coordinate 169,715,741 of NC_041729.1, forward strand.
GGCTTCCTGTCTCACAGGCCCGTGACCTTGGCGTTATCCTCGACTCCTCTCTCACATTCAACCCACATATTCAATCGGTCGCCAAATCCTGTCGGTTCCACCTTTATGACATCACTAAAATCCTCCCTTTCCTCTCCATCCAAACTGCTACAACATTTCCTCTCCTTCCTTGATTACTGCATCAGCCTGCTTGCTGACCTCCCAGCCTCCTGTCTCTCCCGACTGCAGTCCATACTTCACTCCGCTGCCCGGATCGGTTTTCTACAAAAAAGTTTACAACATGTTTTCCCACTCCTCAAGAAAATCCAGTGGTTGCCCATCCATCTCCGCATGAAACCAGAACTCCTCACCATTGACTTTAAAGCCCTCCATCACCTTGCCTCCTCCTACCTCACCTCACTACTCTCCTACTCCTACCCGGCCCATGCACTTTCCTCCTCTAATGCCAGACTTCTCACTGGGCCTCGATCTCGCCTGTCTCGCCACCAACCCCTGGCCCACGTCCTGCCTCTGGCCCGGAACGTCCTCCATCCTCAAATCCGACAGACGGTGACTCTCCCCTCTTTCAAAGCCCTAGTGAAGACACATCACCTCCGAGAGGCCTTCCCTGACTAAGCCCTCCTTTCCTCTTCTCCCCCTCCCTTCTGCATCGCTCTGACTTGCTCTCTTTATTCCTCCCCCCTCCCAGCCCACGGCACTTATATACGTGTCTGTAATTATTCGTTTATTCATTCATTCGATAGTATTTATTAAGCGCTTACTATGTGCAGAGCACTGTACTAAGCACTTGGAATGTACAAATCGGTAACAGCTAGAGACAGTCCCTGCCCTTTGACGGGCTTACGGTCTAATCAGGGGAGACGGTCAGACAAGAACAATGGCAATAAATAGAATCGAGGGGAAGAACATCTCATTAAAACGTTAAATAAAAATGTTGGTATTTGTTAAGCGCTTACTATGTGCAGAGCACTGTTCTAAGCGCTGGGGTAGACACAGGGGAATCAGGTTGTCCCACGTGGGGCTCACGGTCTTAATCCCCATTTTACAGATGAGGTAAGTGAGGCCCAGAGAAGTGAAGTGACTTGCCCACAGTCACACAGCTGACTAGCGGCGGAGCCGGGATTCGAACCCATGACCTCAGACTCCCAAGCCCGGGCTCTTCCCACTGAGCCACGCTGCTTCTCTAAATTAAAGCCATTTATATTTACGGCTGTCTCCCCCTCTAGACCATAAGCTCGTTGTGGGCGGGGAACGTGTCGGTCGATATTGAGATCATCCTCTCCCAAGTGCTTAGTACAGTGCTCTGCGCTCAGTAAATTCTGCGTTGCTCCTTCCTCTGCCGCCCCTGCTCCTGCTGCTGCAACTACCACCGCTACCTCAGTGTACAAATCAGTAAATACAATCGAATCTCCTTTCACTGCCGCGACCACTTCTCTTCCTGATTCTCCGGATCGCCGCCCCTGCTTCTGCCTCTCTTTCTGGCAGTCAGTCAATCGGTCGTATTTATTGAGCACTTACCGTATGCAGAGCACTGTACTAAGCGCTTACGAGGGGACAGCCGTACTTAGCGCTTGGGAAAATATCATAATTAGAGAAGGTACAAAGCAACCCACTTGGTAATCGCAATCCCTGCCCGCAAGGAGCTTGGAGTCTACAGGGGGTGACATTGCTCTGCACACAGTGAGCGCTTAATAAATGCGATTGAATCAACGAATGAATGGCAGACGTTAAAACAGATTAAGGATAAAAGAAATAGTCGGGTGTAAAAATGTTACACAAGCGTCGTGGGGCTGGGGTGAGTATCCAAGCGTTTAAGGGCGTACGTAGCCGACGTTAGAGAAGAGAGCGGATAGGGGAAATAAAGGGCTTCATCTCGGGAGGCCTCGTGGAGGAGATGAGTTGTTATGGGGAACGATGGCAATAATTGCCCCTTCACTCATTCATTCATTCAGTCGTATTTATTCAGCACTGACTGTGTGCAAAGCACTATACTAAGCTCTTGGGACAGTACATTGTGACGGCAGACACATTCCTTGCCCACAGTGACCTCACAGTCTAGAGGTGAGAGGGAGACAAATATTAATATATACGTAAATAAATAATAAATAAATGATAGATATATACATATGTGCTGTGGGCACGGCAGGGAGGACGAATGAAGGGAGCAAGTCAGGGTGACGCAGAAGGGAGTGGGAGAAGAGGAGCGGAGAGCTCAGTCAGAGAAGGCTTCTTGGAGGAGATGTGACTTCAATAAGGCTTTGAAGTGGGGGAGAGCAATTATCTGTCGGATAGGAGGAAGGAGGGTGTTCCAGGCCAGAGGTAGGATGTGGGCGAGAGGTCAGCAGTGAGATAAATGAGATGGAGGTACAGTGAGAAGGTAAGCTTTAAGGGAATGAAGTGTGCAGGCTGGGTTGGAGTAGAAGAGTAATAATAATGCCGGTATTTGTTAAGCGCTTACTATGTGCAGAGCACCGTTCTAAGCACTGAGGTAGATACAGGGTAATCGAGTTGTCCCATGTGAGGCTCACAGTTAATCCCCATTTTACAGATGAGTGAATTTAGGCCCAGAGAAGTGAAGTGACTTGCCCACAGTCAGCTGACAAGTGGCGGAACTGGGATTCGAACCCATGACCTCTGACTCCCAAGCTCGGTCTCTTTCCACTGAGCGAGGTAGGAGGGGGCAAAGTGATTGAGGGCTTCAAAGCCAGCGGTGAGGAGTTTTTGTTTGCCGAGGAGGTGGATGGGCAACCACTGGGATTTCTTGAAGAGTGGGGAATGTTTCTGAAGGAAAATGACCCAGGCAGCAGAGTGGAGTATGGACTGGAGTGCGAGAGACAAGAAGCTGGGAGGTCAGCAAGGAGGCTGGTACAGTAATCAAGGCAGGAGAGGATGACTGCTCGAGTTAAGCTGCTAGAGAAGCAGTGTGGCTAGAGAAGCAGTGTGGCTCAGTGGCAAGAGCCCGGGCTTGGGAGTCAGAGGTCATGAGTTCTAATCCCGGCTCCGCCGCTTGCCAGCTGTGTGACTTTAGGCAAGTCGCTTAACTTCTCTGTGCCTCAGTTACCTCATCTGTAAAATGGGGATTAAAACTGTGAGCCCCACGTGGGACAACCTGATCACCTTGTATCCCCCCCCCAGCGCTTAGAACAGTGCTCTGCACATAGTAAGTGCTTAACAAATACCACCATTATTATTATTATTATTATTATTAATGCGGTAGCTGTTTGGATGGAGAGGAAGGGGTGGATTTTAGCGATGTTCTGAAGGTAGAATGGACTGGACAGCCCCTGTAACATGTAAACTCATTGAGGAGAGGGAATGTGTTATATTGTTGTGTCGTACTCACCCAAGCGCTCGGTACAGTGTTCTGCACACTGTAAACACTCAACGAATATGAGCCATTGGTTGATTGATTCTGCTGCTTGACAAGACACCACCTCGCCCTCAAAGGCTTTACATTCTTCTCACTCTAGCTTAGAACCGTCCTTTCCTCTTCCAGATTTGGAGATGGTTTCATTTTGGATTGGGCCCAAAGTCCAAAATCTGAGATTCAGTTTAAGGTTGGTATTTGTTAAGCACTTACTATGTGCAGAGCACTGTTCTAAATGCTGGGGGAGGTACAGGGTCATCAGGTTGTCCCACGTGAGGCTCACAGTTAATCCCCATTTTACAGATGAGTTTACCTTAGGCTGGAAACAACCTGTGGGCAGGGAGCTTGTTTACCAGCTCCATTCTACTGTTTTCTCCCAAGCGCTTAGTACAGTGTGACAGAAGCAGCGTGGCTCAGTGGAAAGAGCCCGGGCTCCGGAGTCAGAGGTCATGGGTTTGAATCCCGGCTCTTCCACTTGGCAGCTGTGTGACTGTGGGCAAGTCACTTAACTTCTCTGTGCCTCAGTTACCTCATCTGTAAAATGGGGATTAACCGTGAGCCTCACGTGGGACAACCTGATTACCCTTTAATTGCCCCGGCGCTTAGAACAGTGCTCTGCACATAGTAACCGCTTAACGAATACCAACGTTATTATTACAGTGCTCTGCCCAAAGTGAGCGCTCAATAAGCACCATTGATTGATGGATTAAGCAAGGTAGCCAGAACATCTAGTTTACAAGAGGAAGCAATTAGTTGCCAAAACACAAGAATCACTGCCCTACATAGAATTTCAAAATTCATTCATTCATTCAATCATATTTATTGAGCACTTACTGTGTGCAGAGCACTGTACTAAGTGCTTGGGAAGTACAATTCGGCAACCAATAGAGACAATCCCTACCCAACAGTGGGTTCACAGTCTAGAAGTGGGGAGATAAGAAAACATAACAAAACAAAGCAAGTAAACAGGCATCGACAGCATCAATATAAATAGAATTGGACGTAGATACACATCATTAATAAAATGAATAGAATATTAGATATCTACAAGTGCTGTGGGGCGGGGAGGGGGTAGAGCAGAGGGAGGGAGTCGGGGTGATGGGGAGGGGAGGAGCAGAGAGAAAGGGGGGCTCAGTCTGGGAAGGCCTCCCGGAAGAGGTGAGCTCTCAGTAGGGCTTTTTAGAGGAGAAGTGTGTTATTTTGGTGGATGTGAGGAGGGAGGGCATTCCAGGACAGCGGTAGGACGTGGGCCAGGGGTCGACGGCAGGACAGGCGAGAACGAGGCCCAGGGAGGAGGTGAGCGGCACCAGGGGAGCGGAGTGTACGGGCTGCGATGTTGAAAGAGAGAAGGGGGGTGAGGTAGGAGGGGATGGAGAGCTTTTAAGCCAATAGTGAGTTCAGTAAGAATTGCAGCAGGGCCAAGTGGCAAGAGCATAGGCCTGGGAGGCAGAGGATGTGGGTTCTAATCCCAACTCTGCCACTTGTCTGCTGTGAGACCTGGGGCAAATCACTTCACTTCTCTGGGCCTCAGTTACCTCATCTGGAAAATGGGGATTAAGACTGTGAGCCCCAAATGGTCGGAGGGGGACTGAGTCCAACCTGATTATCTTGAATCTACTCCGGTGCTTACAACAGTGCTTGGTACCTAGTTAGTACTTAACAAATGCCATAATTGTAAGCATGAGGGCTTCCCCGCTGATTGATATGTTCTTTGAAAACTGCCCAATTTCCAACTTGGGTTCCCGGTTCGGTCTTCCTCACGCACGTAGGTTCAGGAGAGTATTTTTCTCCCTCCTTCTTGCATGCTGATGGACGTCTCCTTCGTGCTTGCAGAAACGATCGAGCGGAACTTCCTCAAGACATCCTGCCCATCTCTCTCTGCAACAACGATTGCAACTGTGATGTGAATCACTGGGATCCTGTGTGTGCAAATAACAGCATCACTTACATGTCCCCTTGTCTGGCTGGATGCAAATCTACAGTGGGTTATGGGAAGAACGTGGTAAGGAATGGAAGTCATTTCTCTCCTCCTAGCTTCCTCCTTTACCCAGGGACCCTGGAAGTTCTGGGGCTAAAATTCCCTGATGCACGTGGGGCAACCCGCCCCTAGCCCCAGTTTCAGATTGGAATCAGAATCCAGACAGTTCTCCGTGACGTTGCGGTGAAGTGTGAAGCAGCATGGCCACTGTGGAGACAGCATGGGCCTGAGAGTCAGAGGGACCGGGTTCTAGTCCTGTATCTGCCACTTACCTGCTGTGTGACCGTGGGCAAGTCACTTCACTCCTCTGTGCCTGAGTAATCTCATCTGTAAAATGGGGATTAAGAGAGTGAGCCCCATATGGGACAGAGACTTGGTCATTCATTCAATAGTATTTATTGAGCACTTACTATGTGCAGAGCACTGCACTAAGCGCTTGGGTCCAACTTGATTGCCTTCTCTCTACCCCAACACACCTAGTTAACGTTTAGCAAGTACCTTAAAATTAAAAAAAAGCACAAAATAAAGCAAAGGAAGCTAACATTTCCCTGAAGACTGACCCCTAGGAGAGGGTAGAGAGGTCTCCAGCTTCAAGGTGTAGGATTTGGAGCTGGGAATAGTCTGATCCCCACCATTACTGAAAGACCGTGCTCTAAGCAACTTCAGTTCCTCACATTAAGTTCCTTAGATTCCTTAACCTCCAGTTCCAAAATGCAGCAAAGTCCAAAAGGATCACACAGCAATCGTCTTTCTCGGGAAGAATCTGTTCCGGAGCTTTTAGGAAAGAACTTAAAGAGTTTGTTTTCCAACTCTGGAAAATATTCCGTTGAGCCAACGCTATCGGAGGACTGGGGGATTTGGCCCTGTTTCTCTCTAGGCCAGGATATTTGCACATATGCCGTTGCATTTTATCAGATCTAACCTGCACCCTGCCATCCTTGGCAATTACCTTTCAGGTCTTTCATAACTGTAGCTGTGTTGCAGGAATTGGGTTCCATCCAGCAAATTTCTCAGCCCATCTGGGTGAATGTTCAAGGACACAGCATTGCTCAAGAAATTTTATTTATTTCATGGTTATGCAAGTCCTGAACTCCTTTTTTTTTGCAATGGGAAGCTCCCCTTCATTTATGCTGGCATTTAAGTAAGTAATATTAACATTCTTATGCTGAGGGAATAAGAAGGGTTTACTAGGTGTTAAGTAGCTCGGTCTAGTGGCTGAAGCCCGGGCCTGGGAACCAGAGGATCTGACATCTAATCCGGGCTTTCTCTGTCACGTGCCTGCTGTGTGACCTTTGGCAAGTCATTTCACTTCTCTGTGCCTCCGTTCCCTCATCTGGAAATTGGGGATTAAGATTCTGAGCCCCAGGTGAGATAGGGACTGTGTTCAACCTGATTTGTGTGCTTCCACCCCAGCGTGCAGTACAGTGTTGAGCACATAGGAAGCGCTTAACAAATACCTCTAGACTGTAAACTCGTTGTGGGCAGGAATGTGTCCCTTTGTTGTTACATTGTACTCTCCCAGGAGCTTTGCACACAGCAAATGCTCAATAAATACGATTGAATGAATGAATGAAATGCCATGATCATATTGTAATTGTATATGTGTTTGACACACAGGAAGCCCTTAACAAACACCACAGTTATACTACGATCAACAAACACCACAATTACATTATGATTATTTAATATTGTATATCATCATGTGATCATAATATAATTGTGGTATTTGTTAAGCGCTTACTATGTGTCAAACACTGTACTAAGCACTGTGGTAAATACAAGATAATCAAGAGCCAAATGGAGCTCACATTCTAGGGGAAGCAGCGTGGCTCAGTGGAAAGAGTGTGGGCTTTGGAGTAAGGGGTCATGAGTTCGAATCCCAGCTCTGCCACTTGTCAGCTGTGTGACTGCGGGCAAGTCACTTAACTTCTCTGTGCCTCAGTTCCCTCATCTGTAAAATGGGGATGAAGACTGTGAGCCTCACGTGGGACAATCTGATTACCCTGTATCTACCCCAGCACTTAGAACAGTGGTCTGCACATAGTAAGCACTTAACAGATACCAATATTATTATTAAATAGCCGGAGGCACAGGTATTTAATCTCCATTCTGCAGATAAGGGAATTGAGGTCCAGAGAAGTGAAGTGATTTGCCCGAGGTCACCCAGCAAAGAAGTAGCAGAGCTGGGATTAGAACCCACATCCTTTGACTCCCAAGCATGTGCTCTTTCCACTCAGCCACATTGCCCCCTTATTATTATTATTGCCACAGTACAGGGTCTGACATAGTGCCAGTGCCAGGAAGCAGCATGGCATAGTGGATAGATCACAGGCCTGGGAGTCAGAGGGTTATGGGTTCTAATCCCAGCTCTGCCACTTGTCTGCTGGGTGACCATGAGCAAGTCACTTCACTTCTCTGGGCCTCAGTTCCCTCATCCGTAATATGGGGATGAAGAGTGGGAGCCCCGTGTGGGACAGGGACTGTGTCCAACCTGACTAATCTGAATGTACCCCAGCATTCAGTACAGTGCTCGACACATGGTAAGCACTTAACAAGTACCATAATTATTATTAGTAGTATAAAGCAGGTGCTTAAGAAATACCATTAAAAAAAAGTTTCCAAGCAGAGGGTGAGGAGGGCAGGTCTGGCAGCCCCTCCCCAGTTCCTGCCCTGAAATCTGTCCCGTGACTGCATCCAAGGCAGTGGCTGGCTGACCGGGGAAACCCCAGGGAGAGGTACCAGCGGGAGGCTTGGGGGACGTGTGGTGGGGGTTATAAAGATTGCCACTTGCCTGCTGTGTGACCTTGGGCAAGTCACTTTATTTCTCTGGGTCTTGGTTCCCTCATCTGTAAAATGAGGATGAAGACTGTGAGTCCTCAGTGGGACAGGGGCTGTGTCCCACCTAATAATAATGTTGGTATTTGTTAAGGACTTACTATGTGCAGAGCACTGTTCTAACCGCTGGGGTAGATACAGGGTATTTAGGTTGTCCCAAGTGAGGCTTACAGTTAATCCCCATTTTCCAGATGAGGTAACTGAGACACAGAGAAGTTAAGTGACTTGCCCACAGTCACACAGCTGACAAGTGGCAGAGTCGGGATTCAAACCTATGACCTAATCACCTCGTATCAACACCAGAGCTTAGAATGGTGCCTCTAAGTGATCGGAAGAGTTCAGAAGAGGTAATAGGCATAATTCTAAATGTTTAGTACAGTGCTTTGCACACAGTAAGCACTCAATAAATACGATTGAATAATTTCTGCCACTAAGGAATTTAGAGAAGCAGCATGGCATAGTGGATAGAGCACGGGCCTGGGAGTCAGAAGGTCACGGGTTCCCCGCTCCTCCACTTGTACCCTGTGTGACCTTGGGCAAGTCAGGTAACTGGGTCTCAGTTACCTCATCTGTAAAATGGGGATTGAGACTGTGAGCTCCATGAGAAGCAGCATAGCACTGTGGCTAGAGCCTGGGCCTGGGAGTCAGAGCAGGTCGTGGGTTCTAATTCCGCCTCCGCCACTTGTCTCCTGTGTGACCTTAGGCAAGTCATTTTGCTTCTCTGACCTTCGATCACCACTTCTGTCAGGGGGATTGAGATCGTGAGCCTCATGTAGGACGGGGACTGGATCCAATCCAATTTTTTTGATTTCATCCCAACGTTGAGTACAGTGCCTGGCACATAGTAAGCCCTTAACAAATACCATCATTATTATCGTGGCTTAGTGGAAAGAGCAAGGGCTTGGGAGTCAGAAGTCATGGGTTCTAATCCTGCCTCTGCCACTTGTCAGTTGTGTGTCCTTGGACAAGTCACTTAACTTCTCTGGATCTCAGTTCCCTCATCTGTAAAATGGGGATTAAGACTGTGAGCCCCATGTAGGACAACCTAATAATAATAATAATAATAATAATGTTGGCATTTGTTAAGTGCTTACTATATGCAGAGCACTGTTCTAAGCGCTGGGGTAAACACAGGGGAATCAGGTTGTCCCACATGGGGCTCACAGTCTTAATCCCCATTTTACAGATGAGGGAACTGAGGCACCGAGAAGTTAAGTGACTTGCCCACAGTCACACAGCTGACAAGTGGCAGAGCTGGGATTCGAACTCATGAGCCCTGACTCCAAAGCCCGTGCTCTTTCCACTGCGCCACGCTGGTCACCTGGCATCTACCCCAGAGCTTAGAGCAGTGCTTGGCACATAGTAAGCTCTTGACAAATACCATCATTATTATTCATTCATTCAATAGTATTTATTGAGCGCTTACTATGTGCAGAGCACTGTACTAAGTGCTTATTAGTAGAAGTAGTCGTAATAGCAGTACTGCAGTAAGTCAGAGCTGGTAGACACGGCCCCGACGGCGACAGGTTTACAGCCTAGAGGGGGAGACAGACATTCATATAAATGAATAAATTACCGAATCAGACGTAAGGGCTGTGGGACTGAGGGTGGAGGGAGAAATGGTGCAAATCCCAGTGCGAGGGTGATGCAGAAGGAAGAGGGAAAAGAGCTTAGAACAGTGCTTGGCACAGAGTAAGCACTTAACTATCATTATTATTATTGTTAGTGGGCTTTCTCTCTGTTGACGAGAACCGCAGCAGGGAGAACAGGTTTTCTTTTGTGAGCACTGCTTGATCTTTCACCTTTATTTTAGAAACGTTGAGCCCAAACTGAAGTCCCTGGCAGTGGGTGTGCATATGTTAGTTCAGCGATCACTAGGTAAGAATTCTTGGTGGACTGCAGACCTGCAGTTGGTGTGGGTGGGAAGAGACAGCGAATCAGCCCGGCTTCATGGAAAGAGCGCGAGTTGGGGAGTGAGAGGTCGTGGGTTCTAATCCCGGTTCTGCCACTTATCAGCCGGGTGACTTTGGGCAAGTCGCTTCACTTCTCTGGGCCTCAGTTCCCTCATCTGTAAAATGGGGATTAAGACCGTGAGCCCCACGTGAGACAACCTGATTGCCTTGTATCTACCCCAGCCCTTAGAACAGTGCTTGGCACAGAGTTAGTGCTTAACAAGGTAGGCTAAGTAAGATCCTACCTCTCCTCCCTTCTCTCTTTCTACCGCCCACCCCGCCCGCTCCGCTCCTCCGCCGCCCACCTCCTCACCGTCCCCCATTCTCGCCTATCCCGCCGTCGACCCCCGGCCCACGTCCTCCCGCTGTCCTGGAACGCCCTCCCACCTCACCTCCGCCAAACTAACTCTCTTCCCCTCTTCAAAGCCCTACTGAGAGCTCACCTCCTCCAAGAGGCCTTCCCACACTGAGCTTCCCCTTTTCCCTCCGCTCCCTCTGCTCCCTCTCTGCTCTCCCTTTACCTTCCCTCAGCTAAGCCCCCTTTCCCCCCCTTCCCCTCTGCTCCTCCCCTTCTCCCTTCCCCTCCCCTCAGCCCTCTGCTCATTGGTATATATTTTTATTACCCTATTTATTTTGTTAATGAGGTGTACATCCCCTTGATTCTATCTATTGTGATTAAGTTGTTTTGTTTTCGTCCGTCTGCCTCCCCCGGTTAGACTGTAAGCCCGTCAATGGGCAGGGATTGTCTCTATCTGTTGCCGAATTGTCCATTCCAAGCGCTTAGTCCAGTGCTCTGCCCAAAGTAAGCGCTCAATAAATACTATTGAATGAATGAATAAATGAACAGATACCATTACTATTATTATTATAAATAGCAATAATGATTATAACCACTGTCAGTATTTTATTATTATTATTGTCATCGTCATGTTATTTGCTAAGCTCTTGCTATGTGTCTAGACTGTAAGCTCATTGTGGGCAGGGAATGCGTCTGTCTATTGTTATTTTGTACTCCTCCAAGCGCTTAGTACGGTACTCTACACACAATAAGCGCTCAATAAATACAGCAAGACATAATGGATAGAAAACCGGGCTGGGAGTCAGAAGGTCATGGGTTCTAATCCCGGCTCTGCCACTTGTCTGCTGTGTGGCTTTGGTAAGTCACTTCATCTCTCTGGGACTCAGTTACCACATCTGTAAAATGGGGACTGAGACGATGAGCCCGATGTAGGACAGGGACTGTGTCCTACCCTATTTGCTTGTATAGTGCCTTTTAACACTGTAAGCGCTTAACAAATACTGTAATTATCATCCTCATTATTAAATGCGATTGAATGAACGTGTCAAGCCCCGATCTAGAAGCTGGGGTAGATACAAGTTAATCGGATCGGACACAGTCCCTGTCCCACGTGGGGCTCGCAGTCTAAGTGGGAGGGGGAACAGGGTTGGGTGAGTAGGGTGGGAGAGTCAACTAATCAGTCAGTGATATCTATTGAGCACCTACTGTGTACAGAACGATTGAGCAGTTACCACAGGCAGAGCACAAAGTGCTTGGGAAAGTATAACACAGTAGACTTGGCAGACGTGATCCCAGGCCACAGGCAGCTTAGAATCTACAGTGGTGAGTAGGCACTGGGAAACTGGGTAGGGTATTTAATCAATCAAAGGTATTTTTTGAGTGGATACTGCGTTGAGAGCCCTGTACTTAGGGCTTGGGATAGTTCACTAGAGGAACTACCCCGAAGAAATTTATACTATAGATGAGGAGAAAGACTGAAAATAATTTGAAGAGAGTGAAAAGCACTGAATTAGAAAAAAATGCATCAGTATGTATTAGTGCTCTGAGTAGCTGAAAGTGCATGAAGCTTTAAGAAGGAGTGGGAAGGATATCGGCTGGGAAGAAGAAAAATGAATCTGCGAAGGCCGCTTAGAGGAGGTAAGATTTTAGAAAATCAATTAATCCGATTGTATTTATTGAGCACTTAAAATGCACACAACAATGTAGTAAGCACTTGGTAGAGTATAATATGACAAAATCAGCAGGCATGCTCCCTGCCCAAAATGAGTTTACAGGCTAGATGGAAACTTTGAAACATTTCCTGGACCCATGCTCTTTCCACCAGGCCACGCTACTTCTCAAAGGTGAGGAAACTGAGGCACAGAGAAGTTAAATGACTTCTTTGAAGTCATACTTAAGGAGTGAGAAGAAGCAGTGTGCCTTAGAGGAAAGAGCATAAATCTAGTCTAGGAACTGGGTTCTAATCCCGCCTCTGACACTTGCCTAGTGTGTGATGGGCAAATCACTTAACTTGTCTGTGCCCCAATTTCCTCAACTGTAAAATGGGGATTAAATACCGGTTCTCGCTCCTTTATAATGAGGGACAGAGTTTTTGTTTGACCTGATTACCTTACATCTTCCCTAGTCCTTAGTACAGTGCTTGGCACATAGTAAGCGCTTATGTAATAATACCACTGTTATTATTGTACAGCAAGCCACTGGCGGAACCCAACTTAAACCAAGGTCTCCCCACCCTCAGACCGGTACTCTTTTCACTGGGACCCACTCCCTCTCATGAAAACTCTGTGTTGTTGTAACTCTCCCAAATGCTTAATAGAGTGCTTTGCTCATAGTAAGTGCTCAATAAATACCATTGATTGATTGAGGTAGGGTGTTTGTGAACGTCTCACGGGCCACTGTTGGACAACTCTAACAATTCTAAAGAATTGTCTAACAATTTAGAATTGTCTCAAGCTTTCAAAAACTCCAAAATTCCTCATTATTGGAGTTCGACTTCACTTTGACTTCAAAAACTCCTCACTATTGGCTTCAAAGCTCTCCATCACCTTGCTCCTTTTTACCTCACCTCCCTTCTCCATCCCAGCCTGCACAATCTGTTCCTCTGGTACTGCTAAACTTCTCACTGGGCCTCCATCTCACCTCACTGCCGACCCCTGGCCCACATCCTAATAATAATAATAATAATGACAGTATTTATTAAGCACTTACTATGTGCCAAGTCCTACCTCTGGTCTAGAAAGCCCTCCCTCCTCAAATCCGCCAATCTTCCCCCCCTTCAAAGCCCTACTGAAGGCGCACCTCCTCCAAGAGGCCTTCCCAGACTAAGCTCCCTTCCCCCTTCTCCCTGCCCCACAGCCTTTGTATATATAGGTGTATATCTATAATTCTATTTCTTTATATTGATGCCTGTTTCCTTGTTTTGATATCTGACTCCCCTCTTCTAGAAGCAGCATGGCTCAGTGGAAAGAGCGTGGGCTTCGGAGTCAGAGGTCATGCGTTCGACTCCTAGCTCTGCCACTTGTCAGCTGTGTGACAGTGGGCAAGTCACTTAACTTCTCTGTGCCTCAGTTCCCTCATCTGTCAAATGGGGAATAACTGTGAGCCTCACGTGGGACAACCTGATTACCCTGTATCTACCCCAGTGCTTAGAACAGTGCTCTGCACATAGTAAGCACTTAACAAGTACCAACATTATTATTCTAGACTGTAAGCCCGATGTGGGAAGGGATTGTCTCTCTTTATTGCCGAATTGTACTTTCCAAGCGCATAGTACAGTGCTCTGCACACAGTAAGCACTCAATATATACGATTGAATAAATGAATGAATAGAATGACTTTCTCATACTTCTTAAATACTTGGAGAAAAAAAATAGAGGGAAAAAGGGGAGAGGCAACGTTAAGAAATTCTTCTATTTGGATGAAAAAGGGGAGATGTATCCAGTTTCTTGATTGTTTTTTGGAATGCGTCTCTTGGAACTCTCAGTGAACTTTCTGATCCCTTAACTTCCAGGAGGGATGTTGGCCCCCATTTATTTTGGAGCTCTGATTGATAAGACCTGCTTGAAGTGGTCAGTCAATACCTGTGGAGAAAGTGGTGCTTGTAGGATTTACGACTCTGCATCTTACAGGTAAGTCGGCATCTCGGGGCTTGGGAGTCAGAGGACGTGGGTTCTAATCCCGTCTCTGCCGCTTCTCTGCTGTGTGACCTTGGGCAAGCCACTTAACTTCTCAGGGCCTCAGTTACCTCATCTGTAAAATGGGGATTGAGATTGTTAGACCCACGTGAGACAATCTGAATACAACATATCTCCCCCAGCGCTTAGAAGAGTGCTCAGCACATAGTAAGCACTTAACAAATACCATAATTATTATTATTATTATTATCTCCTCAGTTAAGACGATTCCTAGATCATGATTACCTCAAGGGACAGTCCCCTTGTCTCATTCCCACCTGTAGACTCTTTAAGTGCTTAGTAGAATGCTCTACACACAGTAAGCGCTCATTAAATATCATCAAATGATTCATTTCCCAGTGCTTACTACAGTGCACTGCACACAGTAAGCACTTATTAAATACTATTGATACAACTTCATTCATTCAATCATATTTATTGAGCGCTTACTGTGTGTAGAACACTGTAATAAGCGCTTGGAAAGTACAATTCAGCAGCAGAGACAATCCCTGCCCACAACAGGCTCACAGTCTAGAAGGGGGGAGAGAACAAAAGTAAACAGGCATCAATAGCATCAGTAGAAATACACAGAATTATAGATATATACATATCATTAATGAAATAAATAGAATAATAAATATGTGCATATATACACACAAGTGCCCTGGGGCAGGGCGGCGGGTAGAGCAGAGGGAGGGAGTTGGGGCGAGATTTTGTAAATCGAGTGATCCATCACTGATATTTATTGGGTGACCCCATTGGAGTATAAGTTTCTTTAGGGCAGGTTGTGAGCCTTTTGCTTCTGTTCTTGAGCCCTTGAGAAAGTAGAGAAGCAGTATGGATAGAGCACGAGCATGGGAGTCAGAAGGTCATGGGTTCTAATCCCAGCTCTGCCACTTGTCTGATGAGTGAACTTGGGCAAGTCACTTCATTTCTCTGTGCCTCACATACCTCATCTGTAAAATGGGGATTGAGACGATGAGCCCCATATAGGACAGGGACTGTGTCTAGCCTGATTTGCTTCTAACCAACCCGACGCATAGTAAGCACCGGCACATAGTGAGCAATTAACAAATACCACAACTATTATTATTATTATTGATGCAAAACACTCATTCTCTACCTGCAAGAAATTTACATTCCAATGGGGGAGACTGATCTATCTAAGTAATTTACAGATAATGGGAACAGTGGGGAGGACAAGGATAGCATAAAAGGCAGATGAATTGGGCAGATGAACAGTTCAACACACACAACGGAATACATGAATTAAGGCTGAGGGTGAGAATTAGGTCCATAAATGCTAACGATGGCAGTCGACTGCATCCCCGTCAATCCAACTCATTTTTGTGTTGATGACTTTATCAACCTCCTTGCTGACCTCCCAGCCTCCTGTCTTTCCCAACTCCAGTCCGTATTTCACTCTGCTGCCCAGATCAGCGTTCTGCAGAAATGATCCGGACACTTTTCCCCACACCTCAGGAATCTCCAGTGGTTTCCCATCCACCTGCACATCAAACACAAACTCCTCACTATTGGTTTTAAAGTCCTGAATCCCCTTGCCCCCTTCTACCTCACCTCACTACTCTCCTACTACAACCAAGACCACACACTTCACCCCTCTAATGCCAACCTTCTCAGTCTCGTCTATCTTGCCGTTGACCTCTCGCCCACATCCTGCCTCTGGCCTGAAATGCCTTCCCTCCTCGTTTCTGACAGACGATTACTCTCCTCCCCTGCAAAGCCTTATTGAATGAACATCTCCTCCAAGAAGCCTTCCCTGACTAAGCCCTCCTTTCCGCTTCTACCACTCCCTTCTGCATCACCCTGACTTGCTCCCTTTATTTATTCCAGCTCCCAACCCCACAGCACTTATGTGCATATCCGTCATTTATTTCTATTCACGTCTGTCTCCTCTTTTAGACTGTAAACCTGTTGTGGGCAGGGAATGTGTCTGTTATTTTGTTATATCATACTCTCCCAAGCGCTTAGTACAGTGCTCTCCGCAGGTAGTAAGAGCTCAATAAATACTACTAATTGACAACTCTTGTGTGTTACAACTTAATGGGAATAGGTTTTCTGGAGGTTTAAAGGATTCGAAGATGGAGAGTTCTCTTCTCTGGTAGATCAGTCCTACAATAAATCACTCAATCAGCAGTATTTATTGAGCACCTACCTCGTGCACAGCACTGAACTAAATGCTTGGGAGAGTACAATCGCATTAGGAGACATGCCCCCCCTCCCCAACCTTCCCCTTGTGCCCTCACATCTCCTCCAAGAGGCCATCCCTGATTAAGCCCCCTTTTCCCCAGTTCTCTCTCCCTTCTACATTGTCCATGTACTTCATTCAGTCGTATTTAGTGAGTGGTTACTGGGTGCTGAGCACTGTACTTGGGAAAGTACAGTACAGCAATAAACGATCACATTCCCTGCCACGGCAGGCTTACAGTCTAGAGTAGGGGAGACAGACATCAATACAAATAAATAAAATTACAGATGTGTCCGCAAGTGCTGTGGGGTTGCCGGGGGGAAGAGCAAAGGGAGCAAGTCAGGGTGACGCAGAAAGGAGTGGGAGGACAAATGGGGCTTAGTCTGGGATGTATTTGAATCTATACGCTTGGGGCACTTGATAATCACCCCAACCTCAGGCCCACAGCATTTATGTGCATATCTATAAACCATATTTTATCAATTATTTATATGTATATTAATGCCTGTCTCCCCCTCTAGACTGTAAACTCTCTGAGGGAAGGGAATACGTCTACAAACTCTGTTGAATTGTGTTCTCCCAAATGGTTAGTACAGTGCTCTGCACACAGTAAGAGCTCAATAAAGACCACTGATGGATTGAATGGTTGATTGACTGAAGTCGTTTGGGTGGAGATAAAGGGGCCGATCTGGCCAAAGGAAAGAGAATCAAGGTGGACCAGCTGATTTTTTAAAATAGTACTTTCATTCATTCATTCATTCATTCTTTCGTTTATTCAATTACATTTATTGAGCACTTACTCTGTGCAAAGCACTGTACTAGAAGCAGCCGGGTTTAGTGAATAGAGCACAAGCCTGGGAGTCAGAAGGACCTGGGTTCTAATTCCGGATCCACCACATCTGCTGGGGACCTTGGACGAGTCACTTCACTTCTCTGGGCCTCAGTTACCTTATCTGCAAAATGGGGATTAAGAGTGTGAGCCTCCTGTGGGACAGGGACTGTGTCCAATGTGATTAACTTGTATCTACCCCAGTGCTTAGAACAGTGCTTGGCACATAATAAGGGCTTAAAGGTACCACTGTCATTATTATCATTACTAAGCAGGATTGGGTGGGAAGATACGGAGTTCTGCTTCGGACAGAACTTGGTGAAATTAAGGTGAAGTCTTTAATCCTCCTCCGATGCCGGTGATCTTCACACGGGACGGTCACAGCCACGTCCCTATTTATTTTGTTAATGAATTGTACATCGCCTCGATTCTATTTAGTTGCCATCGGTTTTTACGAGATGTTCTTTCCCTTGACGCTGTTTAGTGCCATTGATCTCGTCTGTCCGTCTCCCCCGATTAGACTGTAAGCCCGTCAAACGGCAGGGACTGTCTCTATCTGTTGCCGACTTGTTCATCCCAAGCGCTTAGTACAGTGCTCTGCACATAGTAAGCTCTCAATAAATACTATTGAATGAATGAATGAATAGTGGAAAGAGCACAGGCCAGGGAGTCGGAAGGATCTGGGTTCTAATTCTGACCCCGCCACTAGCCTGCTGTGCGACCTTGGGCAAGTCACAACTTCTCTGGGCCTCAGTTCCCTCATCTGGAAAATGGGAATTCAATACCTGTTCTCCCTCTTTCTCAGATTGAGAGTCCCGTGTGGGTTAGGGAAGGGTCCAATCTGATCATCTTGTATCTACCCCAGCACTCAGGACAGTGTTTGGCATATAGTAAGCTCTTAACAAATGCCTCAGTTATTCTTTCTTTCATCATTATTAGAAAATACAAAAGATTCAGAAACTTCTTTTTATCTTCTACCATAGAACAATCTACTTGAGCTTAATCGTGAGTTTGAAATTACCTTCCATCTTCTTATATATCCTTCTAATTCATGCTATGAGGAGAAGAATGAAAAAAGGCGTAAGACCTTCTGAAAACAAGGAAGAGGTGGTGCTTGAACCCATCCAAGACAACATCAAGAACAACCAACAGTTTTTTGCTTATAATGATGCCAACAGCGAAACGGGCATCTAGGAAAAATGTACTATTCTGCTGGCTTTGTTTGGGGATTTGGAAAAGTCAGGGATAGAAATGCCAGCTTTGTAGGTGGCACCAACTGGGTTTGATGCTCTCTCTTTTAAGCGCAAACTCAGGGGAACTTGGAACATTCTCCATCTTCCTGGGAGTCTTTTCAGATGGAAGGAGATGCTGACTGCGAAACTGGTAAAATCCCAAATGAGAACGGGTGGCCCTATATAGAATGATTGCCATGAAGAGATGCTGCAAGCTTCATCATTTAAAATGACGTGGAAATAATCATGAATAATAAAAAGAGAAAAAAAATGAGGCTAGCTCAGTTAATTACAGAGTTTGAGACAACTTACTTGTAAAGTGTTTAGTGCTGCAGCCCTAAGGCTCAACAACACAATAAGAGACAACCTTTCTGGGTACACAGTGCAGCCACACACACGATTCACGGCTCGGTGGATAGAGCACGGGCTTGGGAGTCAGACGGACCTGGGTTCTAATCCCGGCTCCACCCATGGCTGTTGTGTCATCTTGGGCAAGTCATTTTACTTCTCTGTCCTCAGTTAGCTCATCTGTAAAATGGAGATTAAGAGTGTGAGCCCTGTGTGGGATAGAGACGGTGTGTCTGATTAACTTGTATCTACCCTGACTCTTAGAACAGTGCTTGCCTCATAATGAGTGCTTAACAAATATCATTATTCCAAGTACAGTGCTCTGCGCACAGTAAGCTCTCAATAAATACGATCGAATGAATTATTATTATTATTAGTATTAATTCAGCCATGCATGCATTTGAGAAGCAGCGTGGCGCAGTGAATAGAGCACGAGGTTATGGGTTCTAATCCTGACTCCTCCACTTGTCTGCTGTGAGACCTTGGGCAAGTAACTTCACTTCTCTGGGCCTCAGTTACCTCTAGTGTAAAATGGGGAGTAAGACTGTGAGCCCCAAGTGGGACAACCTGACTACCTTGTATCTACCCCAGTGCTTGGCACATAGTAAGTGCTTCACAAATACTATAATTATTTTTATTATTATAGGTGACTTTCACCATCAACCCGGTGTTCTATTCTAGTACTCGAGACGAATGTACGTAAAGTTGCACATTTTCAATTGCATTGGATAAAAATGGTATGTTTTAAGGTTCTGGTTAAGGGCCACCAAATGAGAAAGATATTAACTTTTTCTTTCCCCTCCCTCTTCTCCCTCCTTCTTTCCCACTCACTCTTCTCCCTCTTTCTCCCCCTTTCTCTTCCACCTCCTCCCTCTCCCTTTCTCTTCTTCCTCCTTCTTTCCCCCCACCTCCTTTCCCATGGCGCAGGGGATAGAGCACGGGCCCGGGAGTCAGAAGGGCATAGGTTCTCATCCCATCTCGGCCACTTGTCTGCTGTGTGACCATGGGCAAGTCGCTTCACGTCTCTGGGCCTCAAAGACCTTATCTGGAAAATGGGGATTGAGACTGTGAGCCCCCTGTGGGACAAGGACTGTGTCCAACCCCATTTGCTTGTATCCACCCCAGCACTTAGTACAGTGTCTGGCACACAGAGAAGCAACACGGCTTAGTGGAAAGAGCGCGGACTTGGGAGTCAGAGGTCCTGGGTTCTAATTCTGGCTCTGCCACTTGTCAGCTATGTGACTTTGGGCAAGTCACTTAACTTCTCTGGGCCTCAGTTACCTCATCTGGAAAATGGGGATTAAGACTGTGAGCCCCTTGTGGGACAACCTGATTACCTTGTATCTACCCCAGCGCTTAGAACAGTGCTTGGCACATAGTAAGAGCTTAACCAATACCATCATTATTATTATTATTACAGTGCCTGGCACATAGTAAGAGCTTAACAAATAGGATTGTTATTATTATTTAAACAACTCAGGGATGTGACTAAGGAATGGAATCGAAGCAGTCAGGTGATGGGGCTTTTTGTTTTATTACGGTATTTGTTAACCACTTACTATATGTCAGATATCATTCTAAGCACTGTGAGATACAAATCAGTCAGGTCAGACAGTTCCTGTCCCTGTGTGAGTCCCTTAGGCTCACACTCTAAGAAGGAGGGAAAACAAGTATCAAATCCCCATTTTACAGGTGATGAAACTGAGACAAAGGGGAGTGAAGTGACTTGCCCACCATCACACAGCAGGCAGGTGACAGAGGCAGGATTAGAATCCAGATCCTCTGTCACCCAAGTCCATGCTCTTTTTTCTAGGCCACACCAACTCCGTGTTAAGCCCGTAGTAAATGAAGACTCTAACTTACTAAATAATACTTTACACGCTCTTTACCATCATACTTCCAGGGCAGGGGAAGGAAGAAATGGCAGGCAGTCTGGTTCAAAAAATATGGCTTAGTGGCAAGAGCCCAGACTTGGGATCAGAGGACGTGGGTTCAAATTCTATCTCTGTTGCTTGTCTGCTGTGTCAACTTTGTCGAGCCAGTTCACTTCTCTGTGCCTCAGTTACCGCATCTGTAAAATAGGGATTAAGACTGTGAGCCCCACGTGGGACAACCGGATTACCTGGTTTCTACCCCAGCGCTTAGAATAGTGCTTGGCACAGAGTTAGCGCTTCACAAATACCATAATTAATGTTAATAGTGGTGGTACTTATTTGCAAGCTAGGTTTGATTGGCTCTTTGGCTCCATCTGCTTCTTAGCCTCCCAAAACCCCCTTTCTCAGTTTTTGCGATCCAGAGGGATGAGTCTCGCTATCGCCCCGTTATCCGCGCCACTGCCGTAGTGGGATCATGCACGATTCTCATTCTTGCGGCCCAGGTTCAATTCCCGGGCTTTTTTCCCCTGTCTATTTGTTTTGTTTTGTTGTCTGTCTCCTCTTTCTAGACTGTGAGCCCATTGTTGGGTAAGGATTGTCTCTATCTTTTGCCCAAAGGTACTTTCCACTGTACTTAGTACAGTGCTCTGCACACAGTAGGTGCTGAATAAATACGACTGAATGAATGAATGAATGCTCTCCTCCAATAGGAAAACACTGAGAAAGGCTACAAAACCAAACACTTGAAAAGCAAGATGGAAGGAAACCAAATGTGAGAAGCAACATGGTTCAGTGGTTAGAGGCCGGGCCTGGGAGTCAGAAGGTCATGGGTTCTAACCCCAGCTCTGCTGTGTGGCCTTGGGCAAATCACTTCACTTCTCTGGGCCTCAGTAAGCTCATACTGTGAGTCCCACGTCGACAGGGACTGTGTTCAACCCGATTTCCTTGTATCCACCCCAGTGCTTAGTACAGTGCTGGCACCTACTAAATGCTTAACGAATACCACAGTTGTTATTATTATTAGGGGCAGTGAGGCCTCTGTCACATCCAGTGATAATAATAATAATAATGATGGCAATTGTTAAGTGCTTATTATGTCCAAAGCACTGTTCTAAGTGCTGGGGAGGATACAAGGAGATCAGGTTGTCCCACGTGGGCCTCACAGTCTCATTCCCCATTTTACAGATGAGGTAACTGAGGCCCAGAGAAGTTAAGTGACTCGCCCAAAGTCACACAGCCGACTAGCGGCAGAGCGGGGATTTGAACCCATGACCTCTGACTCCCAAGCCCAGGCTCTTTCCACCAAGCCAAGGTGCTTCTCTGATAGAAAACTGGTAGGCTGAGTGAGGATTAGCACAAACGGGTCATTTTTTTTAATGGTCTTGGTTAAGAGCTTACTGTGTGCCAAGCACTGTGTGGGATATAAGCGCTGGGGGACATAAAAGTGAATCAGTTTGAATACAGTCCGTGATCCACGTGGGGATCATAGTCTTAACCTCTATTTTACAGAAGAGGGCACTGAGGCCCAGAGAAGTGAAGTGGCCTGCCCAAGGTCACACAGCAGACAAGTGGCAGAGCCAGGATTAGAACCCACATCCTCTGACTCCCAAGCCCAGGATCTTTCCACTGAGCCACGCCGCTTCTCGGAACCCAGGTCCTCTGACTCTCGGGCCTGGGATCTTTTCACTAAGTCACACTGTTCCCCTAATTACAGGTCCGATTACAAATCCTTCGTTAGTACACTCCTCCGTGCCAAGATAAAACGAGTCAGCTGTTCGTGAAGCCACAGACCTCTAAAGCCAGATGGGGTCTTCGGGGTCAATTTCAGGTGACTAAAATCCCCTCCTGCATCCAACTCCTCAAGTGTCCCCAGTCTCTCAAACAGCCCTCAACGGACTCTCCTCCGGGAAGGAAGAGAACCAAAGTGTTTCTGATCGAAAAAAAAACTTTTAATGCAGCCATTTATCCGTCAAAAAGGCAGCTGGGGAAGGAAAGTCTTTAGAATTTCCTAGGCTTGACGGGTCATTAGGATAAATTATGCCACCGCTTGAGCTGGGAAATTGGCTTCGACGGAGTTTGGGCCCAAGTGGGGATAGAAGAGGCTCAGACTGTCTCCTCTTGAACGTTATTCTTTCGAAACATTTACGCAAAGACTTCTTTCCCCCAGTGGAGTGAAAAGTCTCATTTTTCATCTCCTCACGTGGCCGACCGGCCTTTCTCCGCTTGGAGATGCCCGGGAGAGAGATGAGGTCGACGCCGAAAAGCAGAGCCGATGTTTCTGGGAGTTAAGTTCCTCACTAGTGTCCTGTGTCTGCAGAGGGAAGAACCGACCAGGAGAGCAAAGAATGTAAATCGGTCATTCAATCAGTGGCATTTAGTAAGTTCTTGTCTTATGCTGTCGAGTCGTCTCTGACCCGTAGAGATGCTAAGGCTACAGGGAAGCAGCGTGGCTCAGTGGAAAGAACCCGGGCTTGGGAGTCAGAGGTCATGGGTTCAGAATCCCCGCTCTGCCACTCGTCAGCTCTGTGACTGTGGGCAAGTCACTTCACTTCTCTGTGCCTCAGTTACCTCATCTGTAAAATGGGGATGAAGACTGTGAGCTTCACGTGGGACAACCTGATTACCCTGTATCCACCTCAGCGCTTAGAACAGTGCTCTGCACATAGTAAGCGTTGAACGAATACCAACATTATTATTATTATTATTATCTCTTCCAGAATGCCCCACCTCCATCCGCCACTGTTCTGGTAGTGGATCCAGAGAGTTCTCTGAGGAAAAATCCAGAAATGGTTTACCACTGACTCCTCCCACACAGTAAAATTGATTCTCCGCCCTCCACTCTCTCCCGTGCCACTGCTGCCCAGCACAGGGGAATCTTGGTGACCTTCTCCTTGCTAGCCACTGGCCAAGCTCAGGATGGAATGGGTACGCTTCTTCCTGACTCTCCCTCCTGTAGTCCCTCCTGTAGTTAAGAGAAGCAGTGTGGCTCAGAGGAAAGAGCCCAGGCTTGGGAGTCAGAGGTCATAGGTTCGAATCCCGTATCTGCCACTCGTCAGCTGTGTGACTGTGGGCAGGTCACTTAACTTCTCCGTGCCTCAGTTACCTCATCTGTAAAACGGGGATTAAGACCGTGAGCCTCACGTGGGACAACCTGATTACCCTGTATCTACCCCAGCGCTTAGAACAGTGCTCTGCCCATAGTAAGCGCTTAACAAATACCAACATTATTATTACAATTATTAGTCGAGACTGGTAGGGGACTGGAAAGTCTCCAGGTGCCACCCTGAGAAAGTAAGTTCTTACCACGTGTTATATTGTACTATTCCAAGTGCTTAGTAGAGTGCTCTGCACACACTAGGCAATCAATAAATCCAATTGATTGATTCCAGAGCTCTGTACTCAATGCTTGGGAGAGTACAATGCAACGGAGTTTTTTTGTGCGTTGTTTTGTTAATGGTATATGTTAAGTCCTTACTATGTGCCAGGCACTGCACTAAGCGCTGGGGTAGATACAAGCTAATCAGGTCGATCTCAGACCGTGGGGCTCACGGTCTTAATCCCCATTTTTCAGATGAGGAAACCGAGGCCCAGAGAAGTGAAGTGGCTTGACCAATGTCCGCGGCAGACAAGTGGCAACACCAGGATTGGAGCCCAGGTCGTTCTGACTTCCAGACCTGGGCTCTTTCCACCAGGTCCTGCTGATTCTCAGATTTGGTAGACCATGTTCCCTATCCATGAGGAACTTACGGTCTAGGGAGGGAAAGAACAACAAATTAAAGTGATTGATTGTAAAAGCTGGAGAATAATAATAATAGCAGCTTTTTTTAAGCATTCCCTTTGTGCTAAGCAATGTACTCAGCCCTGGGGAGATCCAAGATGGACACAGTACCCTTCCCAAAGGGGGGTCACAAAAAGGAGAGGGACCACAGGTATCGAATGCCCATTTTACAAGCACAGAGAAGTGAAGTTACTTGCCCGAGGTCACCCAGCAGACACATGGCAGAAGTGGAATTCGAACCCCGCTCTTCCAGCTTTCAAGCCCATGTTCTTTCCGCTAGGCCACACTGAGCACGCACCGGATACCTTCCACTGTGCTAAGCTCTTGGGACTGTACAGAACAAAGAATTGACATGTTACATGCTCACAAGGGCCTTACATCATATCAGAGGAGGCAGACAGATCGCTTAATCCATCAGTGGAATTTATTGAGTGCTTCTACTACAGAAGCAGCGTGGCTCAGTGGAAAGATCCCAGGCCTGGGAGTCAGAGGTCATGGGTTCAAATCCCAGCTCTGCCACTTCTCAGTTGTGTGACTGTGGGCAAGTCACTTCACTTCTGTGGGCCTCAGGTCCCTCATCTGGAAAATGGGGATGAACACTGTGAGCCTCATGTGGGACAACCTGATCACCCTGTATCTACCCCAGTGCTTAGAACAGTGCTCTGCACATAGTAAGCGCTTAACAAATACCAACATTATTATTATTATTATTATGTGCAGTAAGAGAGTTCAATAGAGTAAGTAGACATGATCCCTGTCCTAAAGAGTTTACAATCTAGCAGGGGAGACAAACACAAAAATAAATTAGAGGCAGGGCAGGCCAAGTATAAGGCTACGTATATACGTGCTGTGGCTAGGACTGGAAGAGTGTCTTGGGGGATATTCAATAGTATTTATTGAGCGCTTACTATGTGCAGAGCACTGTACTGAGCGCTCACTAAGGGCTACAGACTCAAAGATATAGGTAAAACAGAAGGGAGGGAAACCAAGCTGGGGAGTCGAGAGATTAGTCAAGGAAGGCTTCGTGGAGGAGATGAGATTTTTAGTAGGGTCTTGAATAATGATAATAATGGTGGAATTTGTTAAGCACTTACTAGGGACCAAACCCTGTGGTAAGGGCTGGGGTAGATACAAGCTAATGACGTCCAACGCAGTCCCTGTAGTAGCAGAAGCCGTAGCATTTTTTAACACTTTCTGTGTGCAGAGCACTGTATTGAGCACTGGGAAAGAGAAACTAGGCTTTGACTCCCCATTTTACAGATGAGGAAACTGAAGCACGGAGCAGTGAAGTGACTTGTCCAAGGTCACATGCAAGATCAGTGGCAGAGCCAAGATTAAGACACAGGTCTTCTGACTCCTAGGCTACTCTTCTTTCCACTCACTAAACATGGGTTCGGTTTTGGACTGTCTCGGTCCCGCATTACTCGCCAAAAATGATCCTGGTACGATATCAGCATAATCTCAAGAAAAGGGTCAAAAACCTTCAGATGAATGAGACTAGTCATGGGTCATGGATTCTAATCCCGGCTCCGCTGCTTGTCTGCTGTGTGACCTTGGGCAAGTCACTTCACTTCACTGGGCCTCAGTTACTACATCTGTAAAATGGGGATTGAGACCGGGAGCCCCAAGTGGGGCAGGGACTGTGTCCAAACTGCTTTTCGTGTATCCAACCCCGTGCTCGGAGCCCGTTGTTGGGTAGGGATTGTCTCTGTTGCCGAATTGTATTTTCCAAGTGCTTAGTACAGTGCTCTTCACACAGTAAGCGCTCAATAAATATGATTGAATGAGTGAATGAACAGTGCCTGGCACTTAGTAAGTACTTAACAAATGCCATAATTATTTTTATTAACTGTTTTCATTAGCCCCCACCATCTGCATTGATCTGACCCCTTTTACCTGCTCTGCTCCTGTCTACTACTTGGTCAGACCTGTTCTCCACTCATTCCATCTCACACAGGCTGTCCCAAGGCAAAAATATTCAGGGTCTGTCCATAACGACCCCTTAATTATAGTAATAATTGTATAATGATAAAGATTATTAATAATAATAATTGTATCTGTGAAGCCCTTTCCACATGTCAAGCGGTGTACTAAGCGCTGGGGTAGATACAAGTTAATCAGGTCAGACGCAGTCTCTCTCCCACATGGGGTTCACAGTCTAAGTAGGAGGGAGAACAGGTATTGAATCCCCATTTTACAGAGGAGGAAACTGAGGCAGAGAGAAGTTAAGTGACTTGCCCAAAGTCACGCGGCGGGCAAATGGCGGATCTGGGATTAGAACTCAGATCCTCTGACTTTCAGGTCTGTGCTCTTTCCGTTAGATCATACTTTTCTCTAATTTGGGGAGGAAGAAGTGAGTGGGCACTGGGGAGAGGCAGGGGTGGAAGAAAACTAGAACTAGCAAACCAAGTTGCATTTTCCCAGCACACTGACAAAGCAAGAACTGCTTTCTCTCATCGCGCCAGCTACTGGACTTGGAAAAAATCTGATTCTGAAATTCCGGGGGGGCGTCAAACGTCCTCCTGCCACACACCCCAAAATGTCTTAGAAAACATCCACTGTATTTTATTTCTGGGCCCAGGACCAGGCTCAAGGCTTTTTCAGACATAGGGTGTGCAGAACCGGGAAATCCCCCCTCCTCATTAAATGCCATTAATGGTTTCCACTGGTAGCCTTAGACAATTGCTGTAGCAAAAATACTTAACCAATCAATCAAGCATTGGTATTTGATTGATTGGTACTAGGGAAGCAGCACAGTCTAATGGATAGAGCACGGGCCTGGTTGTCAGAAGGACCTGGGTTCTAATCTTGCCTCTGATATGAGTCTGCTGTGCGACCTCGGGCAAGTCACTTTATTTCTCTGTGCCTCAATTACCTCATCTATAAAATGGGGATTAAGACTGTGAACCCAAGGTGGAACTGTGCCCAACCCAATTACCCTGTATCTACTCCAGCACTTAGTACAGTGCCTGGCCCATAGTAAGCCCCTAACAAATATCATCATCATTATTATTTTTATTATTATCATTTATTGAGTTCTTACTATCTGCAGAGCACTGTAATGAGTGCCTAAGGAGCAGTGTGGCCTAGTGGAGAGAGAGCGAGCAGCTTGACTTAGAAGAAACAACACGGGATTGGGAGTCAGAGGTCGTGGGTTCTAATCCCGGCTCCACCACTTGTCAGCTGTGTGACTTTGAGCAAGTCACTTCACTTCTCCGTGCCTCAGTTCCCTCATCTGTAAAATGGGTATTAAGACTGTGAGCCCCACATGGGACAACCTGATTACCCTGCAGCTACCCAAGTTTTTAGAACAGTGCTTGGCACATAGTAAGTGCTTAACAGATGCAATTATTATTATTATTATTACAAGCTTGGGAGTCAGAAGGATGTAGGTTCTAATGACAGTTCTGCAAGTTGTCTGCTGTGTGACCTCGGGCAAGTCCCTTCACTTCTCTGTGCTTTTATTTTCTCAACTCGAAAATGGAGATTAAAGCCCTTTTCCTCCTCCTCCTTAGACTGTGGGGAAAGGACTGTGTCCCATCTAATTAACTTGTACCTACCCCAGTGCTCAGAACTTGACACTTAGTAAGTAACAAATACCATAAAAATGGAGAGCGCACAATACAGCAGAACAATAATAATAATAATTAATAATAATGTTGGTATTTGTTAAGTGCTTACTATGTGCAGAGCACTGTTCTAAGTGCTGGGGGAGATACAGGGCAATCAGGTGGTCCCACGTGAGGCTCACAGTCTTCATCCCCATTTTACAGATGAGGTCACTGAGGCACAGAAAAGTGAAGTGACTTGCCCACAATCACAGAGCTGACAAGTGGCAGAGCCGGGATTCAAACCCATGACCTCTGCCTCCCAAGCCTGGGCTCTTTCCACCGAGCCACGCTGCTTCCCTGAATTGGAAGCAGAATTGGTAGAAGCGTTCCCTGCCCACGATAACCTTCCAAGCCACCAACCAGTGAGCCTTCAGAAGGTCCTCAAGTCAAATGGACCAAACATCTGGCTCAACCAAGTTCTTTCTTCCCACTCACAATTTACCTGCCTTTCATTTATCGTGAGAACTAGGATGGGTAGAAAGAGCTTCAAAAAGAAGACGGCATTCTCCAGGGGACTAGGAAAAAATGAAGCTTTTCATCTCCCTGCTCTGGGAGAGGCATAACACATTAGTCTAATGACACATCAAGTCTGAATCGGAGAAGTTAAGAGTCGCCCCCGACGGCTTTGACTGAAAGCATAATCACTGGTAACTGAGAGAAAAAAAAGTCTGGGAATCTCTCTCTGCCCACCTCCCTCTCCTTTGAGAAATATTTTTTCAAGAGCCAAGTTGGACATCAAACTCCACGGCACCATTTTGGTTCACTGGAGCACTGAGGTGCTCCCTTGCTCAGCTTGGTGACGCTGAGGGAGAAGAAATCTGAGAGGGAGAATTGGGAATGGGAAGCATGTAGGGCTTGGGCTGACCACCGTCATCATTATCAATGGTATTTACTGAGCACTTCCTATGTGCAGAGCACTGTACTAAAAGCTTGGAAAAGTCCAACACGACAAGCTTATGGCCTAGAGGGCTGATGGAGAAGCGATGGGTTCGGGCTGCAGCTTTGGGGTGGAGCAGTGTTAGGGATAACGATAATAATAATAATAATAATAATAATAATAATAATAATAATAATAACTGTGGTATCTGTTAAACACTTGCTACGTGCCAGATGCTGTACTAAGCGCTGGGGTGGATACAAGAAAATCGGTGGGGACACAGTCCCTGTCCCACGTGGGGCTCACAATCTCAAAGCCCATTTTACAGATGAGGGCACTGAGAGGCCCAAAGAAGTGAAGTGACAGGCCCAAAGTCACACAGCAGACAGGTGGCGGAGCGGGGATTGGAACCCATGACCTTCTGACTCCCAGGCCTGTGATCTAGCCACGACACCATGCTGCTTCTTGGGGATCCTCTGGATGCCGTGGAGATGGATAAGATTTGCTGTGAGCCCGTCATTGGGCAGGGATCGTCTCTCTCTGTTGCCGAATTGTACATTCCAAGCGCTTAGTACAGTGCTCTGCACATAGTAAGCGCTAAATAAATACAATTGAATGAATGAATGAATTTGGGAAAAAGCACAAAAGAGAAGGAAAGGAAAGAGCAGCTTCCAAGTGAGGAGATACCAAAATATTCCGGGCTCTTCCCCTTCTAGAGTGTAAGCTTGTTGTGGGCAAGGAACATGTCTACCAACTCTGTTATACCTTACTCTCCCAAGCGTTTAGTACACTGCTGTGCACATAGTAAGCACTCAATAAATACGACTGAATGAAGAGCAAGTGCTTCGTGATACCATTGATGATTGACGATGGAAAGACGGAGTCTGAAAAGGGACGTGATTGAAATCTGCACGTCTACTGATCGTTGTCGATGGGAAGGATCGATTTCAAGCTTGCGAAGTTTCTGGAGCTTGGAGGTGGTAAATTGAAAACAAAAGGAAACAGTTCTTCACACAGGGAGTGGAGTTCGTTACCACAAAAATTTGAGAAGCGGCGTAGCTTAGTAGAGAGAGCACCGGCTTAGGAGTCAGAAGGATCTGGATTCTCAGGCCATCTCTGCTGCTTGTCTCCTGTGTGACCTTGGGCAAGTCACTTAAATTCTCCATGCCTGTTACCTCTCATCTGTAAGATGGGACTTAAGATTGTGAGCCCCGTGTGGGATGGGGACCGTGTCCGACGCGATTTGCCTGCGTCCACTCCAGTGTTTAGAATAGTGCTGGGCACATAGTAAGTACTTAATAAATACCATAATTATCAATTATCATTATTGTACAGGCAGAAAGTATATGAGGTTTTCCAGGCCTAATTCAAGTTTCTGCTGTTCAACTGCTGCTGCTGACAAAACTCTTAACCCAAATAAGCACAGGTCAACTGGGAAGTAGCATGGCCTAGTGGAAAGAGGATGGGTCCGGGAGACAGGGGACCTGCGTTCTAATCCCGGCTCCGCCACTCGACTGCAGTGTGATCTTGGGCTAGTCACTTAACTTCTCTGTGCCTCAGTTACCTCATCTGCAAAATGGGGATTCAATCCCTGTTCTCCTTCTACTTAGACTGTGAGCCCCATGTGGGACTAAATTAACTTGTGTCTACCCCAGTGTTTACAGCAGTGCTTGGTACATAGATAGAGCTTAACAAACACCACAATTATTACTACTGACTGTTGTGCTTGATCTAAGGGCATCAGAGACCAGTGTCATCACAAAGTGAAAACACAGTGGGAAAATAATAATAATTGGGATATTTGTTAAGCACTATTTAGGTTCCAAGCACTGGGCTAAGCACCACGAAGATAACCAGTCAGCCAATCATATTTATTGAGCACTTACCGGGTGCAAAGCACTGTACTAAACACTTTGGAGAGTACCATACAACAATAAACAGTGACATTCCCAGCCCACAAGGAGCTGACAGTCTAAAGCGAGAGATGGGCATTAATAGAAATGAATGTTACAGATATTCATTCATTCAATAGCATTTATTGAGCGCTTACTATGTGCAGGGCACTGTACTAAGCGCTTGGAATGTACAATTCGGCAACAGAGACAATCCCTGCCCGTCGACGGGCTTACATTCTAATCGGGGGAGACAGACGGACAAAAACAACAGCAGTAAATACAATCACGGGGATGTACATCTCATTAAAATAAATAGGGTAATTAAAATATATACAAATGAGCACATGAGCACAGTGCTGCGGGGAGGGAAGGGAGAGGGGGAGGAGCAGAGGGTAAGTGGGAGAAAGGGGGCTTAGCTGAGGGGAGGTGAAGGGGGGGCAGAGAGGCAGCAGAGGGAAAAGGAGAAGCTCGGTCTGGGAAGGCCTCCTGGAGGTGGTGAGCTCTCTGTAGGGCTTTGAAGAGGGGAAGAGAGTTAGTTTGGCAGAGGTGAGGAGGGAGGGTGTTCCAGGACAGCGGGAGGACGTGGGCCAGGGGTCGACGGTGGGATAGGTGAGAACGGGGGACGGTGAGGAGGTGGGCGGCAGAGGAGCGGAGCGTGCGGGGTGGACAGTGGAAAGAGAGAAGGGAGGAGAGGTAGGAGGGGGCAAGGGGATGGACAGCCTTGAAGCCCAGAGTGAGGAGTTTTTTTTTCGTGCGGAGGTTGATGGGCAACCACTGGAGATTTTTAAGAAGGGGAGTGATAGGCCCAGAGCGTTTCTGCAGGAAGATAATAATGTTGGTATTTGTTAAGCGCTTACTATATGCAGAGCACTGTTCTAAGCGCTGGGGTAGACACAAGGGAATCAGGTTGTCCCACGTGGGGCTCACAGTCCTAATCCCCATTTTACAGATGAGGGAACTGAGGCACAGAGAAATGAAGAGACTTGCCCGAAGTCACACAGCTGACAAGTGGCAGAGCAGGGATTCGAACCCATGATCTCTGACTCCAAAGCCCGTGCTCTTTCCACTGAGCCACGCTGCTTCCGGGCAGCGGAATGAAGAACAGACTGGAGCGGGGAGAGACGGGAGGAAGGGAGATCAGAGAGAAGGCTGACACAATAATCCAGCTGGGATATTATGAGAGCCTGTACCAGTAAAATTGCCGTTCGGGTGGAGAGGAAAGGGCGGATCTTGGCGATATTATAAAGGTGAGACCGGCAGGACCTGGTGACGGATTGGATGTCTGGGGAGAACGAGAGAGCCGAGTCAAAGATGACACCGAGGTTGCGGGCCTGAGAGACGGGAAGGATGGCCGTACCGTCCACGGCGATAGGGAAGTCAGGAAGGGGACAGGGCTTGGGAGGGAAGATGAGGAGCTCAGTTTTGGACATGTTGAGATAAGGACGTAAGTGGCGTGGGGCTGAGAAGGGGGATGAATAAAGGGAGCGTGTCAGGGTGACGCAGAAGGGAGTGGGAGAAGAGGAGAGGAAAGATTAGTCAGGGAAGGCCTCTTGGAGGAGATGGGCCTTCAATAAGGCTTTGACGTGGGGCAGAGTCACTGTCTGTTGGAAATGAGGAGGGAGGGCCTTCCAGGCCAGAGGCAGGACGTGGAAGGATCAGACACAGTCTTTGTCTCACGTGGGGCTTACAGATTAAGGGGTTTGGACAACAGGTATTTAATCCCCATCCTAACCGAGGAAACTGATGAAAATCACCTCTTCTCGAAGAGGCCTTCCTCACTTAAGTTCTAGCACGGAGCTAAACCATGAAAGCACTCGATATTCACCCTACCTTCAGCCCCACAGCACTGATGTCCATATCCGTAATTTATTTTAACGTCTACCTCCCCCTCTCGACTGTAAACTCCGGTGGGCAGGGAACATGTCTACCAACTCTGTTGTAGTGTACTCTCCCCAGAGCTTAATACAGCGGTGCGGCACACGGTAAGCACTCAATAAATATGATCGATCGATTGATTGAGTAAGCTATGGGTCCCATGGTCAGACAGAAGGCTAGGGTGGGGTTGGGATCGGAACCAAGAAACAGCATAGCCGAATGATAATGCACGGGCCTGGGAGTCGGAGGTCCTGAGTTCTAATCCTAGAATTCATTCATTCATTCATTCAATAGTATTTATTGAGTGCGTACTATGTGCAGAGCACTGTACTAAGCACTTGGAATGTACAAATCGGCAACAGATAGAGACAGTCCCTGCCCACTGACGGGCTTACAGTCTAATCGGGGGAGACGGACAGACAAAAACGATAGCAGTAAATAGAATCAAGGCTAATTGTCTGCTGTGTGACCTTGGACAAGTCACTTCACTTCTTTGTGCTTCAGTTCCTCATCAGTAAAATGGAGATTAAGACTGTGAGCCCCATGTGGGACATGGAATCTGTCTCACCTGATTAGCTTATACCTACTGTGTGCAGAGCACGTACTAAGCGCTTGGGAAAGGACAATACAACAATAAGCCACAGAACCAAAGATGGGTATTGGACAATCTCTTTGAATAGAACCGGCTAATTAAAAGTGATTTTGGGGAGAAAGGGCAGGTAGGGTTGAGGCTGTGGTAGATCTGTAGAGAAGCAGCGTGGCTTAGTGGAAAGAGCACGCGCTTGGGAGTCAGAGGGCATGGGTTCAAATCACGCCTCCGCCACTTGTCAGTTGTGTGACTGTGGGCAAGTCACTTCACTTCTCTGTGCCTCAGTTACCTCATCTGTCAAATGGGGATTAATTGTGAGCCTCACGTAGGACAACCTGATTACCCTCTACCTACCCCAGCACTTAGAACAGTGCTCTGCACATAGTAAGCGCTTAACAAATACCAAAATTATTATTATTATTATTATTATTACCCCAGTGCTTAGTAAATAATAATAATAATGTTGGTATTTGTTAAGCGCTTACTATGTGCCGAGCACTGTTCTAAGCGCTGGGGTAGACACGGGGGAATCAGGTCGTCCCACGTGGGGCTCACAGTCTTAATCCCCATTTTACAGATGAGGGAACTGAGGCACCGAGAAGTTAAGTGACTTGCCCAAAGTCACACAGCTGACAAGTGGCCGAGCCGGGATTCGAACCCATGACCTCTGACTCCAAAGCCCGTGCTCTTTCCACTGAGCCACGCTGCTTCTCAATCTGATGGCATTTAAGTGCTTATTATGTTCCAAGCATTGTTTTAAGCACTGGGGGAGATACAAGGTAATGAGGTTGTCCCACGTGGGGCTCACAGACAATCCCCATTTTACAGATGAGGTAACTGAGGCACAGAGAAGTTAAGTGACTTGCCCAAAGAGACATAGCTGACAAGTGGCGGTGTGGGGATTAGAACCCACAACCTCGGACTCCCAAGCCCTTGTCCTTTCCACTAAGCCATGCTGCTTACTGACCAGTGTCTGGTATATTGTAAGCACTTAGCAAATACCATGAAAAACCCCAGGTATTCTGAAACACAGTCCTGTGTACTTTCTACTAGGCCTTGCTGGTTTTAGCATTCATAGCTAGGCATATTCCTGGAAAAGAATGCTCAATGGAGGGTGCTAGCATATCATCGACACAACATATGTACATATCTGTAAATATCTGTAATTTATTTATTTAACTATTATTCATTTATTTATATCAATGACTGTTCGCCCTCTAGAGCGTGAGCTCGTTGTGGGCAGGAATGTTGTTCTATTTTACTCTCCCAAGTGCTTGGTACAGAGCTTTGCACAAAGTAAGCGCTCAATAAATACAATTGAATAAATATGACTGAATACTGAAAGCTGTATTTCTTAAGTGCTTACCGTATGCACAGCAGTGTACTAAGTACTGGGAAAAGATCAACAGGTGGGAATTAGCTGTGTTCCCTGTCCCTCGGGGAGCTCACAAACTAAGAGTATCCATGGGGAGAAGGATGGGAAGTAGTCATATCAGTAACCACGAAACAATCCCGACTCTGCCCCTTGTCAGCTGTGTGACTGTGGGCAAGTCACTTCACTTCTCTGGGCCTCGATTCCCTCATCTGTAAAATGGGGATGAAGACTGTGAGCCTCACGTGGGACAACCTCATTCCCCTGTATCTAACCCAGCGCTTAGAACATTGCGCTGCACGTAGTAAGCGCTTAACAAATATCAACATTATTAATCCAACAGTAAATCAGGCTAGACCACAAGGACAAATAAATGCAATAAAAACATAATCAGCAGGGACCTGAGGAGCAGAAATTCAGGCTCCTTGGGGCTCAGAGCCCAAGGCACTTCCAACGCCACAGTTGAGCTCTTAACATGTGCAGAGCACTGTACTAAGCATTTGGGAGAGTACTACAGAACAACAGACACATTCCCTGCCCTCAGTGAGCTTACAGTCTAGGGGTCGCAGTGTTTCTGATTGACTGTGGGTAATAATAATAATTATTATGGCATTTGTTAAGCACTTACTATGTGCCAAGCACTTAACTGTGTTTGAGGGGGATCCGACGTGTTGCTGTCTGGAGGTTGCTACTTGATCACAAAGCTTGGGTCATGGGGATGGTCTTTGAAAAGGAAGCCCCTTGAGGGCAGGGATCACATCCACTACACTGAACTCCCCTAAGCACTCGGCACAGTGCCCCGAACACAGTAAACTCTAAACTCTTTGGTGGCAGAGATTGTTTCTTCTACATTGTACTCCCCCAAGTACTCAGCACAGCGCATTTGTACTGCGTGTAAGAGAAGCAGTGTGGCTCAGTGGAAAGAGCCTGGGCTTGGGAGTCAGAGGTCATGGGTTCGAATCCCGGCTCTGCCACTCGTCAGCTGTGTGACTGTGGGCAAGTCACTTCACTTCTCTGGGCCTCAGTGACCCCAACTGTAAAATGGGGATGAAGACTGTGAGCCCCACGTGGGACAACCTCATTACCCTATATCTACCCCAGCGCTTAGAACAGTGCTCTGCACATAGCA
The DNA here is from genome assembly GCF_004115215.2 of Ornithorhynchus anatinus. Taxonomy (NCBI): domain Eukaryota; kingdom Metazoa; phylum Chordata; class Mammalia; order Monotremata; family Ornithorhynchidae; genus Ornithorhynchus; species Ornithorhynchus anatinus. Next base: position 169,751,463 of record NC_041729.1, read on the forward strand.
AGCGCTTAACAAATACCAACGTTATTGTTATTATTACTCTCCCAAGTGCTTAGTACAGTGCTTTGCGCACGGTAGATGCTCGATAAGTACCACTCGCTGATCGATCCCATGGTCGATCCAAAGACAGCCGCTGACCGACTCATGAGCAGACTGACCGACTGGGTGTAGACCAGCGGAATGAGCAACACACAGGCTGATAGGCCAGTGGAATGACGAGCCAGTGGCCTGATGGACCAGTAGACTGAGCGACCAGTGGATTGTGTGGCCTATTGACTAATTGACCAGTGGGCTGACAGGCCAGAGGACTACCGTCTCTAAACAGGATTTGTCCCTCGGACATTCAGAGGGAAAGCAGATGGCACACGATAGCGGCATTTCAGGGGTCGCTGATAGGAAATGAGCTCTCCGCTAGCTTACGGAAGAGGACTGCTATTAGATGCAAACTCCTGACATCCGTGGCGAGCCAGTGAGGAGCGGACATTCCTACCTCTGTCCCTTGTTTTCACCACTCTATGTCTTCTAGGCTCCCCAGAGGAAGAGGGACACCCCATTCTTTCACTGTCCCCACCCCGGCCCCCAACCCCCAGCAAATTCTGTTGCCACTCTGCGAGCCAGGCTGCGATCCCCTTTGCTCCCTAAACTGGCTGCTTCCTCTCGGTCCTCAACTCCACCGACCTCCTGCTCCACCCCAGCTCAACCACACGCCAACTTGGACACGGGCTCGATCTCTTCGTCTCGAGTCACTGGAAAATCACTAACCCTCACCAACTCTGAAATCCCTCTGAACACAATCTCCTCCCCTGCCTTCCTTCCCCCACCTTTCCTCCCTGTAAATCTGCCCCGTTCCCTCCTATCTTTTGACCCCATCCGGTTTTCTCAAGCCATTGGGCCCCATTTAGCCTCTCTAATAATGTTGGTATTTGTTAAGCGCTTACTATGTGCAGAGCACTGTTCTAAGCGCTGGGGTAAACAGAGGGGAATCAGGTTGTCCCACGTGGGGCTCACAATCTTAATCCCCATTTTACAGATGAGGGAACTGAGGCCCAGAGAAGTTAAGTGACTTGCCCACAGTCACACAGCTGACAAGTGGCAGAGCTGGGATTCGAACTCATGAGCCCTGACTCCAAAGCCCATGCTCTTTCCACTGCACCACGCTGCTTCTCTAACCAAACTATCTTTTCTTGATGACCCTCAACACCACCCACTCTAATGAACTCGACTCTCTCATTCTCCCATCCCTTGGTCGATCTCGTACCACTAACCCACGACCCTGGATCGCCTCCACGGTCCGCCTCTTTCGCTCCTGTGACCGAGCCATGGAGCGTTGCTGGCGGAAATCTAGATATCAGGCCGACCTCGTCCGCCTTGAGTTCATCCTCGCTTGCTTAGACTCTGCCCTCTCCTCCATCAGGCAAAATTATTTCTCCATCCTTATTGGCATCAATGTCAGCTGTCCTTGCCTGTTGTTCCAGATGATTAGCTCCCTCCTCAAGCCTCCTGTCCTCCCCATCTGCCCCATCTCTTGCCCCTAATGACCTGACTACCTACTGTGCTGTCATCTCGTTATATCATACTCTTCCAAGTGCTCAGTCCAGCGCTCCACACACAGTAAGTGCTCAATAAATACGACGGATTGCTGGATCGATTAATTGTTCAACCACGCTTTAGCGGTTGGGCCGGTCTCTGTTAGATGCTCTTAAGGATAGAGGTGACACAACATTACACCTCTACACTGAAATCAAGACATGCGCTGTCTGGCTGAGAGACCCCTTTCCTAAGGGGATTAGAATTTGGTTTGCTTGTCCAGTTCCTTCAACAGTCTGAATCTTTGAAGGACGAGGAATCCCTGCCTCTCCTGCTGCTCCACTTCGGTCACTGCCTTAGTGGCGGGTTGGGTTTCCCCAGGTCCCGGTTGCCTCCGCCACAGAATGAGCAGGATGAAGATGGCGGGGATGTAGCTGATTCCTCTCAAGAAGGCTGGTAGCCTGAAGTAGATTTTCCTGTGAAGAAATGTTCAAGGTTGGTGAACTGCTCTCAAAATTTTCAGTTTACAGTGCGCCATCAACCCACCCATCAAGCAATCAATGGTATTTGTTGAGCGCTTGCTATGTGCTGAGCATTGAACTAAGCGCTTGGGAAGGTACAACAGAGCTAGCAGACACTTTTCCTGCCCATAATGAGCCGACAGTCTACAGGAAGAGACCACGTAAACCATCTCCGCCTCCGGCTGGATGGGAGGCTTCTTGAGGGCAGAGATGGTGTCCGCTAACTCTACCGTACCCTCCCAAGCACTCAGTACAGTGCTCTGCATTGTTCTTGTCCGTCCGCCTCCCCCGATTAGACTGTAAGCCCGTCAAACGGCAGGGACCGTCTCTATCTGTTGCCGACTTGTTCATCCCAAGCGCTTAGTACAGTGCTCTGCACATAGTAAGCGCTCAATAAATACTATTGAATGAATGAATAGCCTGAAAACTCCTTGGGGCAGGGATTATGTCTGCCAACTCTCTTGTGCTCTCCCAAGTGCTCAGTACAGTGCTCTGCACACAGAAGACTGTAAGCGCTTCAAGAGAAGGGACGATGTCTACTAACTTTATTGTACTCTCCTAAGGGCTAAGAACAGTGCTCTGCACACAGTGGACTGTAAACTCCCATTTTATCGATGAAGAAACTGAGGCACAGAGTAATTAAGTGATGTGTGCAAGCAAGTGGCCCGGGGGATAGAACCCAGGACCTCTGCTTCTCGGACTGTGTCCTATTAACCCTCTCATCTTGCTCTTCGCAAAGTCTCTTGGGGAACCCATCGGTGGAAAGAGCACCGGGCTGGGAGTCAGGGGCCTCAGTTCTAATTACAACTCTGCCCTTGCCTGTCGTGTGACCTTAGGCAAGTCATTTCCCTTCTCTAGGCCCCAGTTCCCTTATCTGTAAAATGGAATTAACATATCTGTTCCTGTTCCCCTTAGTGTGTGCCTGATTTACTTATATCATACCTATCTCAGCCTGATGTTTGGTGAATGCTACAGTGCTTAAGAATACCATAATTTTTATGTTCCAGTTGGGAATGTTGGGAGTCTTTTTCTGGAGAATGATACAAAGTAAAAGTCAAGGTCGTGGCCCCTCATGGCCTGAGAGTCAATGACTAATTGTGGTATTTGTTAATAATAAAGAATAATAATGATTGTGGTATTCACTAAGCACTGACTGAGTGCTAAATACTGTTCTAAGTGCTGGGGTAGATACAAGATAATCAGTTTGGACATTGTCCTTATCCCACATGGGGCACGTAGTTTAGGTAGAGGGAGTAGGATTTATTCTCCATTTTACAGATGAGAAAACTGAAGCACAGAAAAGTGAAGTGATTTAACTAAGGTCACAACATCAGGCAAATGGCAGAATCAGATTAGAACCCAGATGCTCCAACTCTCAGGCCCGGGCTCTTTGACCTAGGCCACACTGCTTCTCTAAGTACTCATTATGTCCCCAGATAATCAGCAGAAGCAGCAGATTCTTGCTGCTTGGAGAAGCAGCGTGGCTCAGTGGAAAGAGCACGGGCTTTGGAGTCAGGACTCATGAGTTCGAATCCCAGCTCTGCCACTTGTCGGCTGTGTGACTGTGGGCGAGTCACTTAACTTCTCTGTGCCTCAGTTCCCTCATCTGTAAAATGGGGATGAAGACTGTGAGCCCCACGTGGGACGACCTGATTCCCCTATGTCTACCCCAGCGCTTAGAACATTGCTCGGCACATAGTAAGCGTTTAACAAATACCAACATTATTATTATTATTATTATTATAATCAGATCAGACAGAGTCCTTGTCCCACAGTTGCTCACAGTCTAAGTAGGAGGGAAAACAGGTATTGGGTCCCCATTTTACAGATGAAGAAACTGAGGTTCAGAGAAGGGAAGTGACTGGCCCAAGCCCACACGGCAGACCAGTGGCGAAGCCGGGATTAGAGCCCAAGTCCTCTGACTCCCGGGCCCGTGCTCTTTCCGCTGGGCCACGCTGCTTCTGCTTAGGGAAGACAGTGTCAGCAAGCAGAAAAATGTTCTCGTGGTACCTGTAGCCGATGGTATCCTACATCCTGCAGATGCCTTGCTCACCACACTCCCCTTGATTCTATTTATTGCTATTGTTCTTGTCTGTCTCCCCCGATTAGACTGTAAGCCCGTCACTGGGCAGGGACTGTATCTGTTGCCGATTTGTACATTCCAAGCGCTTAGTACAGTGCTCTGCACATAGTAAGCGCTCAATAAATACTACTGAATGAATGAACTCCCAAGTCCCCCCCTGCAAACACATGGAGTCCACCAGCCCCCCGAAATATACCGGACGTTCTTCCCCTCGACTCTATTTATCGCCATCGTTCTCGTCTGTCCGTCTCCCCCGAATAGACCGTAAGCCCGTCAAACGGCAGGGACCGTCTCTATCCGCTGCCGACTTGTTCATTCCAAGCGCTTAGTACAGTGCTCTGCACATAGTAAGCGCTCAATAAATACTATTGAATGAATGAATACCGGCACGGGAATGCTGGCCAAATGGGCAAAGGAAAGGGAAATTAAGGTGAGCGGGCACACGGATCAACTCTGCCCATTTGGATTGGAAGTCAGTCGGCCACTCGGTGGTGTTCACCGAACACAACTTTGTGCACATTACTGAACTAAGCATTTAGGGGAGTACAAGGGTTTGAAGATAAGATCCAAGCCTACATCCTTGGAGCCGTACCCCTTAACCACTCTGATTTCCACTCCCTTCCCCCCCGAGCACTCATGCAAATATCCATCTGTAATTTATTTTAATGTCTGTTGCCCTGATGAGAGGGAAAGCTCCACGTGGGTAGGGCTCATGTCTATCAATCAGTGCTTATTATTATTTATTATTATATCATTCATTGTTGGTATTTAGTATTTATTATTAATAATATTATTTAATTATTTACTGTTTATTGAGGGCTTATTATGTACAGAGCACTGTACTAAGCGCTTGGGAGAATAAGTGCAGCAGAGTTGGCAGACGCGTTCCCGGCCCGCAGGGAACCTAAAGTCTAGAGGAGGAGATGGACTGTAATATAAAAAATAATTTATAATATAAAACGTATAGATATGTACATAAGTACCAATTAGTGTTGGGGGGTCGAGGGCGGAGCGAATATAGAAAGCCAGGTCATGGATCCAAGTACATAGATGACACAGAAGGGAAAGGGAACTGGAAAAAAGAGGGCTTAAATCAGGGAAGAGTTTAGAGCTACAGTCTACCACCTGTTTTGTACTGTACTATATTATTCTCTTCCAAGCGCTTAGTACAGAGTGCCACATTTAGTGAGCATTCAATTAATAACACTGATTGAATGATCGATCCCTAACCTCAAGAAGTTTACAGTCTACAGTCGTACACTCAAAGTACCCTCCAACTCTACTATATTGTACTCTCCCAAGGGCTTAGCCCAGGGCTCTGCACACAGTAAGGGCTCAGTAAATAGGGTTGGTTGGTTAATTGATAGATGGGGGAGAAAGACACAAAATAATTTCAGAAAGGAAGAAGAGATGGACAAGATGAAGGAACGTGACTGCATCACTCAGTAAGCACTCGATAAATATGACCGAACGAACAAATGATAGAAAATTCATTCATTCGATCGTATTTATTGAGCGCTTACTTTATGCAGCGCACTATACTAAGCGCTTGGAAAGTACAATTAGGCAACAAATAGAAACAATCCCTACCCAACAATGGGCTCACAGTCTAGAAGGGGGGAAACAGATAACAAAACAAATAGACATCAATAGCATTAATATAAATAAATAGAATTATAGATGCATACACTTCATCAATAAAATAAACAGAATAATAAATATGTACATATAAGTGCTGAGGAGTGGAGAGGGGGGAGAGCGGAGGGAGGGAGTCGGGGCAGTGGGGAGGAGAGGAAGAGTTGATGCAAAGGGGGGATCAGTCTGGGAAGGCCTCCCGGATGAGGTGAGCTTTCAGTAGGGCTTTGAAGAGGGGGGAAGTGGTCTAGAAAATGGCAATCCAAATGGGCCAAAGTGCTGCTGGTGGTTGTTAGGGCAAAAGGGATGTCAGCGGGAAGGGTACGATCCAGAGAGAAGAAGAACTACTCAGGGAAGACATCCTGGAGGAAGTGGAATTTCAGATGGGCTTTGAAAATGGGAGGGGTGGGGAATATGGTCCGGAAGTTTTGAAGGGAAGAGTGTTTCCGGAAAAAGGAAAAGTGGGAACTGAGTTGGAGATGGGAGAAATGAGAACGGGACCCAGTGATAACGTGAGATTGAGAGGAACAAAGGGTGTGAGCTGGTTAATAGTGGGAAGACAGAGTTGATAAAAAGGAGAAAGAGCTGGCAAATGGCCTTAAATCAGTAGTCTGAAGCATCTGTTTGAGGCTGAGAGGAACAGAGAATGCTTGGGTTTTTTTGAGGAATAGGGTGATTTTTGGTGGCGGGGGAAGGGAATCCCCTCCCTAGTAATGATAATAATAATAATAATGATAATTGTGGTATCTGTTAAGGGCTTACTATGTGCCAGGGACTGTTCTAAGCGCTTGGAGTGGATACAAGCAAATCGGGTTGGATAGAGTCCCTGTCTCAGCCCCATTGTACAGATGAGGGAACTGAGTCAGAGAAGTGAAGTGACTTCCCCCAGGTCACACAGTATTCATTCATTCATTCGATCATTCGTATTTATTGAGCGCTTGCTGTGTACAAAGCACTGTACTAAGTGCTTGAGAGAGTACACTATATCGACAAATGGACGTATTCCTGCCCACAACAAGCTCACAGTCTAGGGGGAGAGACAGACGAGTGACAGGGTTAGAATTTGAACCCAGAGCCTTCTCACTCCCAGGCCCGTGCTCTATCCACTATGCCATGGGGCTTCTCATCCTAGTTCCAACAGTCTGTCCTCGCTCTCCGAACCCATGTGTGTGCACAGAAGGTGCCCTCCCCAGTGCCACCGGTGGGCAAAAATCACCAAGACCGTGGTGTTCACACCCTTGGAATGATTCAAAATGAGGGAAAGAAGTATAGGGAAAGAGTTGCATTACTGTGTTTGGTTTGAGAAATTGCTGAGAAAATCCATGAAAATTACTGCTGGAAGACAGAGGGGAAGAAGCTTTTTCCAGAGAATTTTTCGGCTCAGATAATGTCCAGAGCTCATTATCACGGGTTCATAACAACAAGACCTCTGATTGAGATCCCTTTTCTGTTACTTAATAATAATAATTCTGGTATCTGTTAAACACTTACTAGGAGGCAAGCACTCTGCAAAGTGGTGGTGTAGATAAATCTATCAATCAATGGTATTTATTGAGTTCTTACTATGTGCAGCACACTATACTAAGCACTTGCAAGAGTATATGCAACAAAATTAGCAGACACGTTCCCTGCCCATAACAAGCTTAATTCAAGACAATTAGGTCAGGCACAATCTCCAACACAAGTTACTTTACTCAAGTTTTTGCTCACAATCTAGCACTTACAAAGTCCTTGGCACCTAGTAAGCACTTAACAGTTAATATAATTATTATTACACTCCCCATTACTTGAGGCCAAGCAGAGATTATAAATCCACATTTTCTAGATGGGAAAATGGAGGCTCAGAAGGGTTAAGTGAGTTGCCCAAAGTCACACAGCAGGCCAAGCCTTAAACTGGGATTAAAACTCAGGGTCTCTTGACTCCCAACTCCGTGCCCTTTCCATGGACCATACTGCCTCTCATTATGGACAAAAAATACCAAAACAAACCTTACCAAGTACTCTGATGCAGAATGTGTGGACTCCAACCCCAAGAGATTTCTCTTCAAGTCTCAGGCTTCTATTCAGAGAAGCAGCATGGCTCACTGGAAAGAGCGTGGGCTTGGGAGTCAGAGGTCATGGGTTCTAATCCCAGCTCCGCCACTAGTCAGCTGTGTGACCTTGGGCAAGTCACTTAACTTCTCTGTGCCTCAGTTGCCTCATATGTCAAATGGGGATTAAAACTGTGAGCCCCTCGTGGGACAACCTGATCCCCTTGTATCAACCCAGCGCTTAGAACAGTGCTTTGCACATAGTAAGCGCTTAACAAATACCACAATTTATTTATTTTTTATTTTACAAAAAGGAGATATTGTATATATGTATTGGTTCTATTCATTCTATTTATTTGCTATTGTTTTAATGAGATGTTCATCCCCTTGATTCTATTTACTGCTACTGTTTTCGTCTGTCTGTCTCCCCCGATTAGACTGTAAGCCCGTCAAAGGGCAGGGACTGTCTGTATCTGTTACCGATTTGTACATTCCAAGTGCTTAGTACAGTGCTCTGCACATAGTAAGCGCTCAATAAATACTATTGAATGAATGAATGAATGAATATTGGTTAAGCGTTTATTATGTACCAGGTACTATACTAAGAGCTGTGGTAGATAGAAGCTAATCAGGTTGGATTCACTCCATTTCCCACATGAGGCTCACAGTCTTAATCCCCATTTTAATAATAATAATAATTCTGGTATTTGTTAAGCGCTTACTATGTGCCGAGCACTGTTCTAAGCGCTGGGGTAGACAGAGGGGAATCAGGATGTCCCACGTGGGGCTCACAGTCAATCCCCATTTTCCAGATGAGGTAACTGAGGCACAGAGAAGTGAAGTGACTTGCCCACAGTCACACAGCTGGCAAGTGGCAGACCTGGGATTCGAACTCATGACCTCTGACTCCAAAGCCCGTGCTCTTTCCACTGAGCCACGCTGCTTCTCACGATGCTTCATTTTGCAGATGAAGGAACTGAGGCACCAGAAAGTTAAGTGCCTTGCCCGAGGTCACACAGCAGACATGTGGTGAAGCCGGGGTTAGAACCCAGGTCCTCTAATTCCCAGACCCGGGGTCTTTCAACTAGTCCACTCTGTTTCCCTGATCCCAGCTGTGTCGCTGACCTGCTGCGGGACCTTGGACGAGTCACTTCACCTCTGTGGGCCTCAATTCATTCAGCTGTTAAATGGAGATCAGATACTTACTTAGATCGTGATCCTTGGGTGGGGCGAGGACAGTGTCCACTCCGATTACCTGAAATCTTCCCTCACATTAAGATACCTACTAGATGCTTTATAAAATACTAAAATTATTACCATTATCTATGTCATTGTTATTATTATCATCATTACCGTTATTCTCATTTCTATTATCAGATGGGTCGGGCCGTCTTCCTCCTCCTCTCCTCCACCCCCGCATACCGTGCTCCTTCTTTTTAGGGTTATTCAAGGCTATGAGTTTGTGGAAAGAAAGATATTACAAAGTGGAAATAATCGGTAGGGTTACCATATTCATTCCTGTCCCACTGAATCCCTCACAGCCAGCAAGACAAGCTGATATGTGACACAAACCATCGTCTCCGCAAACAGGGTCCCAGATATTAGTTACAGTCAGCGTTACAGTCAGCAATGGTGCTTGCTTCCAAGGGCACAGTGTGTTCCACCCTGAAATACACCGAGAGCAATGTGGAGGAGGCTGGAAGGAGGTGAAAGCATTCAGTCCATCCCACTCTGATCACCCGGCTCCTCACGCCAACTCTGCACCGTGTCAAAGAATATCGACTTGTGTGTCATTCGCAAGCAGGCTCCCTGAGAGCGGGAACCGTTTCTTTGACTTTAACTTTACTCTGCTAGGTGTCTAGAACAGTGCTGTGCACACAGTTGGTATGCAGTACAATTCAAGGAATATTGAATTAATTAGTGAATGGAAGGATGGATGGATTAATGAATACACGAATGAATGAACAAATGAATGATTACTAAAGAAATGGCTCCTGGAGAATATGTTTGTATGGTGGGGGATGGTGGAGATGGATGGATGGATGGATGGATGGATGGATGGATGGATGGATGGATGGATGGATGGATGGATGGATGGAAGGATGGATGGATCAATCGACCGATCTATCGATCAGTAGATGGATGGATTGAATGATCGACGGACGGATGGTTCAGTGGATGGATGGATTGATCGACTGATAGATAGAATGTTAGCTCATCCTTTAGGCTGTAAGCTCACTGTGGGCAGTGAATATGTCTGTTTATTGTTGTACTCTCCCAAGCACTTAGTACAGTGCTCCTCACACAGTAAGCGCTCAATAAATGCGATTGATAGATGGGTGAGTCGATGAATGGATGGATGGATGGACGGATGAATGGGTGAGAGGATGCACGGATGGGTGGATGGATGAATGAATATTGAAGAACTGGAACCATAATAAGATAGCTGCTCCAGCCCACTGACCTCTCTCTCTTGCCTGTGTTATTTGAAACTTGCAGGGGCTGAACTCAGAGCTGAGGAGAACCAGGTGAAGGTTGACTCCTTGCCTTCTTCCCCACAATCCAACACAATTCATCAAAAGCATATATTGAGCACCTACGGTGTACAGAGCACTGCACTAAGCACTTGGGAAAGTACAATAGACTGTAAGCTCCTTGGGTAAGGATCTCTTACCCAACCAGAAGCAGCGTGGCTCAGTGGAAAGAGCACGGGCTTTGGAGTCAGGGCTCATGAGTTCGAATCCCAGCTCTGCCACTTGTCGGCTGTGTGACTGTGGGCAAGTCACTTAACTTCTCTGTGCCTCAGTTCCCTCATCTGTAAAATGGGGATTAAGACTGTGAGCCCCACGTGGGACAACCTGATTCCCCTATGTCTACCCCAGCGCTTAGAACAGTGCTCGGCACATAGTAAGCGCTTAACAAATACCAACATTATTATTATTATTATTATCTCTTATATCAGCTCTGTTGTATTGTACTTTCCCAACCTCTTAGTACAGTCCTCTGAACAGAGAAAGCACTCAATAAATATCATTCATTGATGCAATATAATTCATACACATGATCCCCGCCCTCTTGGAACTTGATAATTATTCATGTGATTATGTCATTTTCAGGAGTCGGCTACCTGTAGCTCGGGCCCCAGTTTGAGATTGTCCCCAAGAGCTGAGGTTCCTCAATTCATTAATTCAGTTAATCTTATTTACTGAGTGCTTACCATATGCAAAACATTGTACTAAGCAATTGGGAGAGTACAATACAACAATAAGCAGACACATTCCCGGCCCACAGAGAGCTCACAGTCTAGAGGAGGGGAGATGGATATTCACTGAGGTAAATAAGCTTACAGATATGTATATAAGTGCTGTGGGGCAGGGAGGGGGAAGACTAAAGGGAACAAGTCAGGGCGATGGAGAAGAGGGAAGGAGGGCTTGATCAGGGAAGGCCTCTTGGAGGAGATGTGCCTTCAAAAAGCTTTGAAGTTGAGGAGGGTAACTGTCCTCAAGGGAATGTGTCTGTTATACTGTTCTATTGTATTCTCCTAAGTGCTTAGTACAATGCATTGCACACGGTAAGTGCTTCATGAATACGGTTGGGTGACTGAATGACTGACTGCCTGGGACGCAATCTGGGTTTCCGTCACGTTCTCCCTAGTGCTGAGTTCGGTGGACTGAACTCAGGAGGTGGATGGGCTTGGAGCTCCCGCCACAAGCCGGGAGGGGAGACTTTGAAGAGTTGGCAACCCTGCAACGAGGAAAGAACATGGGGCTGGGAGCCGGGAGGCACAGGTTCTAATCCCAGCACTGTGCCTTCTGCTAAACCTCAGACAAGTCGCTTCATCTCTCTGGGCCTCGGTTTCCTCATCTGTCTTTTGGAGAAGAGATTCCCCACTTTCCTTCCCTCTTAGACTGTGAACCCCCTCATGGGACAGGAACTATGGCAGGCCCTACTCATCTTGTCTCTAACAATAATAATAATAATAATAATGACGGCATCTGTTAAGAGCTTATTATGTTTCAAGCACTGTTCTAAGCACTGGGGTAGGTACAAGGTAATCAGGTTGGACATAGTCCCTGTCCCACATGGGGCTCACTGTCTTAAACCCCATTTTACAGATGATATAACTGAGGGCCAGAGAAGTGAAGTGATTTGCCCAAGGTGACAGAGCAGACAAGTGACAGAGCTGCGATTTGAACTCAGGTTCTCCTGACTCCCAGGCCTGAGCTCTATCCTCCAGGTCATGCTACCCCATACCCCCCGACAGTGTCTCACCCTGCAGAAAGCACTTAATAAATATCATAATTATTATCATTATTATTTTGGATGTTTCAGTTACCCACACTCTCTTAATCTCCTCTCTCCCTCCACTATCTTCCAATTTTCATATATGACCCAAGATTAGCTGTTACTTAGGAAAATGATTTAATTAGGAGACAATTTTAAAATTCTATTAGAAAAAAAGCTCAGCGTGAATGATTCACTTACATAAAACTTATCCTCCTTAAAGATGTTCACCAATCCTTGTCCACTGAGTACCAGCATTAAAGAATTATACCTTGGGAATTGAATTAGTCAGCATTTTCATGAGCAAAATTAGGCAAGAAAGCACTGCAGGTGCTATAAAGTATACCTATAAAGTATGAATTCTCAGAATAAGACATGAACCCGATTGTCCATTTAACCTAGAATATATAATGCTGTATGTACATAGATATATGTATGTGGATTTTTAGCTATAGATCTATATATAATAATAATAATGTTGGTATTTGTTAAGCACTTACTATGTGCAGAGCACTGTTATAAGCGCTGGGGTAGATACAGGGTAATCAGGTTGTCCCACGTGAGGCTCACAGTTAATCCCCATTTTTAAGATGAGGTAACTGAGGCACAGAAAAGTTAAGTGACTTGTCCACAGTCACACAGCTGACAAGTGGCAGAGCCAGGAGTCGAACCCATGATACCTGACTCCGAAGCCCAGGCCCTTTCCACTGAGCCACGCTGCTTCCCCTGTATAGTATATCCATACTTAGGTTTATGTATATCTAAGTGGTATTTATTGAACGCTTATGCATGCAGAATACTATACTTAGCTCTTGGGAGAGTACAATAATAATAATAATAATGGTATTTGTTAAGCGCTTACTATGTGCCAAGCACTGTTCTAAACATTGGGGTAGATACAAGGTGACGTGGGGCTCAGTCTTAATCCCCATTGTACAGACGAGGTAACTGAGGCAAAGAGAAGTGAAGTGACTTGCCCCAAGTCACACAGCTAACAAGTGGGGGAGCAGGGATTAGAACCCACGACCTCTGACTCCCAAACCCTTGCTCTTTGTACTAAGCCACACTGCTTCTCAACAGAGTTGGTAGAATCAAAGAGAGTTAAGGAAAAAGAGAGAGAAAAAAAGAGAACAGAGTTTTTTTTTGGTATTTGTTAATAATAATAAGGTTGGTATTTGTTAAGCGCTTACTATGTGCAGAGACTGTTCTAAGCGCTGGGGTAGTTACAGAGTAATCAGGTTGTCCCAAGTGAGGCTCACAGTTAATCCCCATTTTACAGATGAGGTAACTGAGGCACAGAGAAGTTAAGTGACTTGCCCACAGTCACACAGCTGCCAAGTGGCAGAGCCAGGATTAGAAACCAGTTCCATCTGCCTCCCAGATCCATGCTCTATCCAGGAGGCCACACTCTTCTCAAGATTTTCACAGCAATATTGGACATTCCAGAGATGTTTATCAAAATATGAATTGTTTATTAGAGTACCTACTCTTCGTAGGCCCAGGATAAGCCAGCAATGGTGGATTTCTCACAGGTGAAGAAGTCAAAAGGTAAATTATGTATTCACTGAATGATACAAAAAATGCGATGGAGGCGGCTTGCTTCGCAGTGATCTTGAATTTCTTCATCACCAAACCACCGATTAAATATCCCACACGTATAATAGGCAGTGAGTAAACATCCATTAAAAAAAGGAGCATCGATCAATCATTCAATCGATAGCATTTTACTGAGTGCTTACTTTGCACAGAGTGCTATACTAAGCACTAGGGAGAGTTCAGTGGAGTTAGCAGTCACGATCCCTGCCCTCAAAGAGCTTATGGATTCCTGTGTGCAGAGCACTGCACTAAGCACTTGGGAGAGTACCATCGAATTAGTCACAATCCCTGCCCCGTAAGAGCCTACTATCTGCTAAGTGTAGAGCACTGTACTAAGCACTAGGGAGAGTTCAGTACAGATAACAGACACCATCTCTGCTCTCAAGCTCTTACAGTCTGCTGTGCACAGAGCATTGGTCTAATCATTTGGGAGAGTACAATGGAGTTAGACACAATCCCTGCCTTCTAAGAGCTTCTCAGAGCTGCCCTGTGTGAACTGTGTGTAGAGCACTGTACTGAGCACTAGGGAGAGCACAGAGGCATTAGTTGTCATGATCCTTGCCCTAAAACATTCAAGGGGTTTTAATAATGATAAAAATAACTGTGGCATTGTTAAGCGCTTATTATGTGCCAGCACTGTACTAAGCGCTGGGGAGGATCCAAGCAAATCAGGTTGGACACAGTCCCCTTCCCACGTGGGGCTCACAGTTTTAATCCCCATTTTGCAGATGAGGTAACCGAGCCACAGAGACATGGAGTGACTTGCCCAAGGTCTCACAGCAGACCAGGGGCGGGGCCCGGATTAGAACCCATGACCTTCTGACTCCCAGGCCCGGGTTCTATCCACTACACCATGCTGCTTTGTTATTGGATGAAAAGTGGGTACTTTGTCACTGAAGGTTAGTATCCTGGGAGCTACTGAACTAGAAGATGGTCATTGAAAGTGTATAGCCCAAGGAGATTGAATCAGAAAAGGAAGTCATTTGTACACATGCAATTGTAACCTCTGTTTTTTATTCAGCAATTTCTCCTGACATATTTATCATCCCACTTGGATCTATGCCCTCTGAGTGCTTCATATTCTCCCCACTCTCAGCCCCACAGCACTTATATCCATATCTGTAATTTAATTTATATTAATGCCTGTCTCCTCTCTAGTCTGTAAGCTCCTAGTGGGCAAGGAATGTGTCTATTTATTGTTATATTGTACTCACCCCCACCTTAAAAGCCTTATTCAAGGCACATCTCTTCCAAGAGGCCTTTTCCAACTCATTTCCTCTTCTCCATCTCCCTTCTCTGTCACTCTTGCACTTATGCCACTTATTCACCCTTCCCTCAGCCTCCCACCACTTATGTCCATATCTGTAATTTATTTATTGGTTAATATCTGTCTCCCCTTCTAGACTACAGTGCTGTAGTGTATTCTCCCAAGCATTTTGTACAGTGCTCTTCACACTTGAAGTGCTAAATAAATCTGATTGATCAACTGACTGATGCTAGAGCAGAGAGGTAAACAATTTTCTCCATGACTCATAACCCCTGCATCATGGCTGAACTGGTACCTCAGCAGTGGTGAGGTACCACTTATTGGATATTTACTGAGGGCAGTTTACTGAACTTCTAAGTTTGGGGCCCATTAATATATGAAAGAGAAGCACACCTACTCATTAGAAAGACTGCCTCAGGCCGATTTTCCAAACTCTAGTTCCACGTACTTGGGCTTGAAGATGAGCATATTGATGAAAGCATTGAATTGTACCACACTGGTGACTAAAAACAGCATATAAATTGGGTTGGAAAAAAGACTTCTCAAAAAAGGCAAGAAATCTGAAACAAAAGAAAGGATTAGTCAATCACAATACATAAGTATACAACAGTGTGGCCTAGTGGAAAAAACACGGACCTGGAAATCAGAGGATCTGGATTCTGATCCTAATTTCCCCACTTGTCCGCTACATAATCTTGGGCTAGTCACTTCAATTCTCGGGGCCTCAGTTCTCTCGTCCATAATTTGGTGATTAAATCCTAGTCCCTCCTAAATGAGAAGGAGAAGAAGAAGAAGGAAAAGGAGGAGGAGGAGGAGAAGGAGGATTGAATTTGTTAAGTGCTTACTATGTGCCAAGCACTGTTCTAATCACTGGAATAGACACAAGCTAATTAGGTCAGACACGGTCTATGTCCCACATGGGGCTCACATCTTAATCCACATTTTACAGATGAGGTAACTGAGGTCCAGAGAAATTAAGTGACTTGCCCAAAGTCACATAGCAGATAAGCGGTGGAGCTGGGATTAGAACCCAGGTCTTTCTGACTCTCAGGCCCATGCTTTATCCACTAAGTCAAGCTGCTTTTTCACTGCTTCACGCTGATGATGATCTTGAATCTACTCCAGCTCTTAGTACGGTACTTGTCACATAATAAGCATTTAACAAGTGACACAATTGATAAATTCTCAAAGAAGATGGGAAGAACTGTCTATCTTTTATATACCCTATTGCTCCCCCATTCTGGAATGTCAGTGTGTTTCTCCCATACCAGACTGTAAGCTCCACGAGAGCAGGGTTCTTGTCTACTAACTCTTTGGTTTTGCACTCTCGCCAGCACCAAGTACATTCACACAGAAGACACACGACAAATACTACTGTAATGATGCAGTTTCTGATGATGATGAGAATTACAGCAGCAGCATGGCCTAGTAGAGAGAGAATTAGAATGGGAGCCAGGAGACCTGATCCCTACCACGGACCTTCTGTGAGACCTTGGGCAAGTCGCTTAACCTCTCTCACTCTCGGTTTTCTCAATTACAAAATAGGGATAAGATATCTGCCCTCCCTGTGCCTCTAACGATAATAATAATAATGGCACTTGTTAAGCACTTACTGTTTGCCGAGCACTCTTCTAAGCATTGGGGTAGATACAGGTAATGAGGTTGTCCCACGTGGAGCTCACGGTCTTAATCCCTATTTTACAGATGAGGTAACTGAGGCCCAGAGAAGTGAAGTGACTTGCCCAAGCTCACAGCAGACATATGGTGAAGCTGGGATTAGAACCCAGGTCCTTCTGACTCCCAGGCCTGTGCTGTAAAGCTTAGGCCATGCTTCTTCTCTGACTGTGAGCCCCAACTCCAATGGCTGCCTATCCGTCTCCACATCAAAAGCAACTCCTCTCCATGGGCTTTAAGGCATTCAGTTCTCCCCCAACCACCTCTCCTTGCTCCTTTCCCAAGACACCTCAGCCCGCACCTGTCACTCCTCTACTGCCAACCTACTCACTCTGCCTCCATCTTCTCACACTGCCAACCCCTTGCCCACGTCCTGCCTCTGACCAGAACTCTCCTCATCTTCCAAGTCCTGATAAAATCACATCTCTTGCAGAGACCTTCAGTGATTTTCCCTCTCATTTCCTCACCCTATTCGCCCACTCCTCTGAGAGGCCTATACACTTAAAACTGTGCCTCTTACGCACTTTGATACTCACCATTCATTCATTCCATTCAATCAATGGTATTTACTGAATGGTTACTGTGTGCAGAGCACTGTATTAAGTACTTGAGAAAGTACAATATAACAATAAACAGACTCATTCCCCGCCCACATCGAGTTTACAGTCTAGAGGGGGAGGCAAACATTAATAGACATGAAGAAATTGCGCCACACTCCCGGGGCCATAGCACTTATGTCCATATCTTTATACGTTTCCATTTCCCCTATCTCTAGTGTATTTTACTGTCTGTTTCCTCCTCTAGACTGTAAGCTCCTTGTGGCAGGAAACGTCTACCAAATCTGCTACATCGTACTTTCACAGTCAGTACAGTCTTCTGCACACAGTCTGCATTCAATAAATACTATTAATTGATTGATCAATTGATTATAATATTAATTATTATTATATTTATGGTCTTTGTTAAGCGCTTACTATGTATCAAGCACTGTTCTAAGCACTGGGATAGATACAAGGTCATCAGGTTGGACACCGTCCCTATTCTCCCCCTTCTAGACTGTGAGCTCATTGTTGGGTAGGGATTGTCTCTATCTATTGCTGAATTGTACTTTCTAAGCGCTTTGTACAGTGCTCTGCATACAGTAAGCACGTAGTGAATACTATTGAATGAATGAATGAATGAATGAATGAATGAATGAATGAATGAATATTCCACATGGGGCTCACACTCTTAATCCCTAATAAACAGATGAGGTAACAGACTCAGAGAAATTACACAGCCAAAAGGTGGCAGAGTTGGGATTAGAACCCACGTCCCCTGACTCCCAAGCCCGTGCTCTTGTCACTAGGCCACAAGTCATCTATATTTACCGTCTCAAATTCCTCAACTCCATCTCTCTCCTGGACCCCCTCCAATCTGACTTCCATCCCCTCCACTCCACCGACACTGCCCTCTCAAAGGTCACCCGTGACCTCCTTCTTGCCAAATCCAATAGTTCCTACTCTATCCTAATCCTTCTCGACCTCTCAGCTGCCTTTGGCATTGTCGACCATCCCCTTCTCCTCAACATGTTATCCAGCCTTGGCTTCATGGACTTTGTCCTCTCCTGGTTCTCTTCTAATCTCTCTGGCCATTCATTCTCAGTCTCCTTTGCGGGCTCCTCCTCCCCCTTCCATCGCCTAACTGTCGGGGTTCCTCAAGGGTCAGTTCTTGGCCCTCTACTGTTCTCCATCTATACCTACTCCCTGGGTGAACTCATCTGCTCCCACAGCTTCAACTATCAACTCTACGCAGATGACACCCAAATCTACAACTCCTCCCCTGTTCTCTCTCCCTCCCTCCAGGCTCATATCTCCTCCTGCCTTCAAGACACCTCCACCTGGATATCTGTCCACCACCTAAAACTCAACATGTCCAAGACCGAGCACCTTAGATTCCCTCCCAAACCCTGTCCTTTCCCTGACTTTCCCATCACTGTAGACGGCACTACCATCCTTCCCGTCTCACAAGGCTGCAACTTCGGTGTCATCATTGACACCGTGCTCTCATTCACCCCACACATTCAATCTGTCACCAAGACCTGCCGGTCTCACCTTCATAATATCCCCAAGATCTGCCCTTTATCTCTATTCAAACTGCTACCTGACTGGTACAATCTCTCATAATATCCCAGCTGGATTACTGTATCAGCCTCCTTTCTGATCTCCCATCCTCCTGTCTCTCCCCACTTTAGTCTACTCTTCACTCCGTTGCCCGGATTATCTTTCTACAAAAATGCTCTGGGCATGTCATCCCCTTCCCTGAAAAACTCCAGTGGTTGCCTATCAACCTTCATATCAAGCAAAAACTCCTCACTATCGCCTTCAAAGCTGCCCATCCCCTTGGCCCCTCCCACCTCACCTCCCTTCTCTTCTTCTCCAGCCCAGCCCGCACACTCTGCTCCTCTGCGGCTAACCTCCTCCCTGCGCCTCGTTCTCGCCTGTCCTGCCATCAACTCCTGGCCCACGTCCTATCTCTGTCCTGGAATGCCCTCCCTCCTCACATCCGCCAAACTAGCTCTCTTCCCCACTTCAAAGTCCTACTGAAAGCTCACCTCCTCCAGGAGGTCTTCCCAGACTGAGCCCCCCTTTCCCTCTGCTCCTCCTCCCTTCCCCATCACCACCATTCCCTTGCTCTGCTCTACCCCCTTCTCCACCCCACAGCACTTATGTATATTTGTACATATTTATTATTCTATTTATTTAATGATGTGCATATATCTATATTCTATTTATCTATTTTGATGCTGTGAGGCCTGTATACTTGTTTTGTTTTGTCGTCTGTCTCCCCTTTCTAGACTGTGAACCCATTGCTGGGTAGGAATTGTCTCTATCTCTATCTCTATCTCTTGCCGAATTGTACTTTCCAAGTGCTTAGTACACTTGGAATGCACATAGTAAGCATTCACTTAATATGAATGAATGAATGAATGAATGAATGAATGAATGAAGAGACTGAAGGAAATTATACCATTCATTCTGCCCTTCCACAGACCCTGAACTTGCCTTTAATGATTGCTTTTGCTTCCCCATCGGCGTGTTATCTTTGTCTTCTCTGCGCATCATTCTCCACGGCTTTGGTAGAAACAGCCTGATTTCCTTCGAGGTCTTCCTCAGTGAGAGATTTGGGCAAAAAGAAAAACGGTAACCCGGAGAGAATGTTGATGACGGCACAGATGAGGAGGCCGAACCACCAGGCTCCCACCCAACGGGAATCAGTAGGAGAGATCGTCAAATCACCTGAAGAGAGACCGGTGAGAAGTGTGCATTAGGAGACTGTAAGGTGCAGAAGTCCAGTGCTCCTCGCTTCTTTCGGGTGTTCTACCACAGGGGGTTAGGCACAGCATTGATAATAAATGATAATTGTGGTATTTGTTAAGCGCTTACTATGACCCAAGCACTGTACTAAACACTGGAGTGGACAATCAAATTGGGTTGGACCCAGTTCCTGTCCCACGTGGGGCACACAGTCTCAACCCCCATTTTACAGTTCAGGTAACTGAGGCCCAGAGGAATGAAGTGACTTACACAAGCTCAAATGGCAGGCAAGTGGCAGAGCTGGGATTAGAACCCATGACCTTCGGACTCCCAGCCCTGTGCTCTAGCCACTACACCGTGCTGCCTCACGGTGTTGACACTCAACAGCCATCTAGCTAAATACCACCGATGAGGGTGATGTTGAAGCCGATGGTGGTGGCCAGTGACCATTCTCTGTGCTAGGCCGGGGGTCGAGAGGTCTGTTGGAAACACCGTAAAGCTGAGAGTCAGGGGACCCAGGAACCTGTCTCAGGGTTGCCCCCGACCCGCAGGATAGCCTTATGTACATGGAAGTAGCATGGTTTAGTGGAGAGAGCACAGGCCATGGAGTCAGAAGGTCATGGGTTCTAACCCCAGCTCTGCCACGTGTCTGCTGTGTGGCCTTGGGCCTCAGTTACCTCATCTGTAAAGAGGGGATAAGGACTGTGAGTCCCATGTGGGACAGGGAATGGGTCCAACCACTTTTCTTGTATCCACCCCAGCGGTAAGGAAAGTGCCTGGCACACCGTAAGTACTTAACAAACACCACAATTATTACTATAGCTCTAATGTATTTACATATTTATTTATTCATTTACATTAACGTCTGTCTCCCCCTTTTGCCCTCTCAGAATGGCAACTGGAGAGTTTCCTGTACTCTTCCAGTCTTGTCTACGGGAGGTAGAGTGAAGCAGAAGCATACCCATTCCATTCCTAGCTTGAGCAGTGGTTAGCGAGTGGAAGGCCATCAGCTTCAAGTCAAGACTCCCCTGTGCTGGACAGCAGAGGTATGGGAGAGAGTCATTCATTCATTCATTCAGCGTATTTATTAAGCGCTTACTGTGTGCAGAGCACTGTACTAAGTGCTTGGAAAGTACAGCATAGCAAATAAAGAGATAAAATCCCTGCCCACAGCGGGCTTACAGTCTAGAAGTGGGGAGACCTTCATTCATTCAATAGTATTTATTGAGCGCTTACTATGTGCAGAGCACTGTACTAAGCGCTTGGAATGTACAAATCGGTAACAGATAGAGACAGTCCCTGCCCACTGACGGGTTTACAGTCTAATCGGGGGAGACGGACGGACAAGAACAATAGCAATAAATAGAATCAAGGGGATGAATCAAGAATCATGAATCATGAATAAATAGAATCAAGGGGATGAGACAGACATCAATACAAGAGGCATCAATATAAATAAATAGAATTGTAGATATAGACATATATAGATAAGTGTTGTGGGGCAGGGAGAGGGGGGAAGAGCAAAGGGGGCGAGTCAGGGTGACGGTGATGCGGAAGGGAGTGGGAGATGAGGAAAAGTGGGGCTTAGTCTGGGAGGAGGGTGGCCTAGTCAAGGGCGGAAACTCAGGTTTACTGCCCAGAAGAAGGCAGTGATAGATCACTTCCATATTTACACCAAGAAAACTCTATGGTTATACTGTCAGAAAGATTGCAAATGGAGGTGAGGTGCTCTGGGAGAGATGTTTCCATGGAGTCGCTCTGGGTTGGAGATGATTTGATAGCAATAAAACAAGACCCCAGTGTTAGGACAGTGCTTGACACCTACTAAGCACTGAATAAATACCACAGTGATGATCATCCCATACTCAAATGGTTTTGGGATCATAATCATAATAATATTAATCAATCAATAATAATAATCAATCGAGTGTATCCTCAAGGAGAAAAAAGGAATTCATGACATTGAGGGTTCTCCCTTTCCAACGTCTGAGCGTGATGTCTCAACGATAAATGCATTGAAAAATTTAGAAATGAGTGGAGAAATATGGAGAGAAAAGGTTTCTCTGCTCCTAAGTGAAAGGAAAAGTGGACTCATCTCTTCTTTGCCAGTCAGGAGGACCTGGGTTCTATTCCTGGCTCTGCCACAGCCCTGCTGAGGAAGCTTGGGCAAGTCACTTCACTGCTCTGTGCCTCAGTTCCCTCATCCACAAAATGAGGATTCAATACCTGTTCTCCCTTTTATTTACACTGTGAGTCCCATGTGCCATCTGATTATCTTGTACAATACAGTACTTGGTACAAGAAGAGAAGCAGTGTGTTTTAGTGGAAAGAGCCCGGGCTTGGGAGTCAGAGGTCATGAGTTCTAATCCTAAATCCACCTCTTGTCAGCTGTGTGACTTTCATTCATTCATTCATTCATTCAATAGTATTTATTGAGCGCTTACTATGTGCAGAGCACTGTACTAAGCGCTTGGAATGAACAAATCGGCAACAGATAGAGACAGTCCCTGCCCTTTGATGGGCTTACAGTCTAATCGAGGGAGACGGACAGACAAGAACAATAGCAATAAATAGAATCTAGGGAATGAACAACTCATTAAAACAATAGCAAATAAATAGAATTAAGGCGCTGTACATTTCATTAACAAAATAAAAAGTCACTTCACTGTGCCTCGGTTACCTCATCTGGAAAATGGGGATTAGGACTATGAGCCCCACATGGGACAACCTGATAGCTTGTATCTTCCCCTGTGCTTAGAACAGTGCCTGACACATAGTAAGCGGTGCTTAGTACAGTGTCTGGCACATAGTAAGCGCTCAACAGATATCATAAAAATGTAAAGATAATTAAAAAGCCCTGAACCCCCCCATCCCCAATCTATGGTTCCGCTCATCACCAGCCCCCCCTCCCCTTGCCCCTGTCCTGTCATTCATCCATTCAATCATTCAATCATATTTATTGCACGCTTACTGTGTGCAGAGCACTGTACTACGATCTGGAGAGAGTAGTGTATAGCAGTAAACAAACACATTCCCTGTCCATAATGAGCTTAGAAACTAGAAGGGGAGATATAATAGAAATAAATAAATGACAGATCTGTACATAAGTGGTGTGGGGCTGGGAGGGGAGATGAATAAAGAGACTAAGTCAGGGTGATGCAGAAGGGAGTGGGAGAAGAGGAAAGGAGGGCTTAGTCAGGGAAGGCCTCTTGGAGGAACAGTTTTCATGAGCTGTGAAACTTCAGCCGTTATTTTGCTGGAACAACACTATGTTGTTCTGATAGGTCACTTCTTTGAAAACCCACCTTTAGGTAAGGGGGAAGTCCCTGACAGGAAGCCACCACCCAAGCGCTTAATACTCTGCTGGGCACGCAGAAAGCACTCAATAAATATCATCGATAGATTCCCTTAACCCACCCTAACTACCGGCGCTCAGGCAAGAACCGATACTCTGTGCAAAAGGAAACCCAGGACGCAGACCCCAAAATATATATAAAAATGGGCCATTACCAATTTCAAAGCTTCCATTGATAAATCCAACCAGAGACGTTGGAATGCGAAATTGTCTCTCTATCTGGGTGAGCATAGACTTCATATAAGCCCCAGAGAGCGTTTTGGATATAAATGCAACAAATAATGCCAGCAAAAACACCTAGAGGGAGGAGAATATGAGAGAAAAAAATGAGCATGAACAATTATTTTTAAAGTTGTCCACTACTTTATTGTTTGCTCTCAAAATGTCGCATTCGACAAGCAGAGTGTGCTTTTTGGGAAGACATAATTACTCCGTCTGTTCATCTCCCCTGCCACTCACAGTCCCATCCCTGAACACACGTATACGGATATATACACACGGATACATACACCCGGAAACACAGGCACATATGTGGACCCGCACACGAGGGTAACAGCATTTCAACTTGGGTGTCCCCAACAGTCCATTCCAAGCTGATGGCTATAGATTAAGCTTCCCTGAAATTTGAAAATGATTCCTCTGTCTCCACGGGAAACTAGCACACCCGCACAGATACATTAAAATGCACTTCTTTTTTTAATGGTACTTGTTAAGTGTTTACCGCATTCCAGGCACTGTATGAAACGCCGATCAGACCAGGAACTTGCTTAACTCTTCACTTTTGCCAGGAGGAAAATCAGTTTGCCGGTATCATTTCTGATATGATTTATGATTAATTGCTGGTCATGTATTTACAGAGTATATCTAGATGTCCCTCCTGCTTGAAGAGAAGGAGTGAAGCTTAGAGCAAAGAGCACGGGTCTGGTAGTCAGAGGACCTGGGTTCTAATCCTAGCTCTGACACTTTTTAAAAAATAATAATAATAATAATGGCATTTGTTAAGCGCTTACTGTGTGCAAAGCACTGTTCTAAGAGCTGGGGGGATACAAGGTGATCAGGTCGTCCCACGTGGGGCTCACAGTCTTCATCCCCATTTTCCAGATGAGGTCACCAAGGCCCAGAGAAGTGAAGTGACTTGCCCAGAGTCACACAGCTGACAAGTGGCGAATATTCATTTAATATCATATTTAAATGATATTCGTTAAGCGCTTACTATGTACCAGCCACTGCATTGAGCGCTTGGGTAGATACAAGCTAATCAGCTTGGTCACTATCCAAATGGCGCTCAAGTTTTAATCCCCATTTTATAGATGAAGTAACTGAGGCACAGGGAAGTGAAGTGATTTGCCCAAGATCACATCACAGACAAGTGGTGGAGCTGGGATTAGAACTCATGACCTTCTGACTTCCAGACTCCTGCTATATCCACTAGGCCAAGCTGCTTAGTGGGCTAAGACACCTAAAACAAGATTAAGGCCCAGGCAGAGCCCCCCTTTTCCTCTGCTCCTCGTCCCGTCCCCATCGTCCCGACTCCCTCCCTCTGCTCTATCCTTCTCCCCGCCCCACACCACTTGAGTATATATGTACATATTTATTAAGCTATTTATTTTATTAATGATCTGTATAGATCTATAATTCTATTTATTTATATTGATGGTATTGATGCCTGTTTACTTGTTTAAATGTCTGTCTCCCTCCTTCTAGACCGAGAGCTCGTTGTTGGGTAGGGATTGTCTCTCTCTGTTGCTGAATTGGACTTTCCAAGCACTTAGTACAGTGCTCTGAACAACTAAATGAATGAAGTCACTTCACTCCTCCGTGCCTCAGTTACCTCATCTATAAAATGAGGATTAAGTCCCCTTCCCTCCAGTTAGATTGTGAGCCCCATGTAGGACAGGGACCGTGTCCAAAATGATTATCCTTTTTCTACCTTGGTGCTTGGAACAGGATTTGATGTGTAGTAAGCATTTAACAAGTACAAAATAAAAAGAAAGACACTACCGATGGCCAAATACTCCTGTGCAGGGGGAAAAGGGTGGGAGAGGGGACACTTAAAAGGCCAATGAGAGGGTACACAGTCCCTGCCTTATCGGATACATAAAATGACTATCCCTTATTGTGTTGTCAGGTAACTATTTGAAGTGCCTGTTTTTCTCTTTCACTTCCTAGAGGTAAGAACAATCAGTTGCTCGTAAATTGTGTTATTTTCACTCTATAGTCATTCCTATAAGAAAGCGGCCTTTATATGTACCGTGTGGACAGAATGGGGTAGAAGAATTGAGGAATGTAGTGGACAGACAGGGATTGTGTTTGACAGAGAAACAGCATGGCCTAGTGGCTAGAGCATGGGCCAGGGAATCAGAGGTCATGAGTTCTATTCCCGGATCCTCCACTTGTCTGCTTTGTGACGTTGGGCAAGTCACTTCGCTTCTCTGGGCCTCGGTTACCTCATCTGTAAAATGAGCATTAAGAGTGGGAGCCCCATGTGGGACAGGGACTGTGTCCAATCTGATTTGCTCGTATCCACCCCAGAGCTTAATAAAGGGCCTCCGATATAGTTAGAGCTAAACAAATACCGTAATTATCACTATTATTATTCTCTGCACCTCAGTTTACCTCATCTGTAAAATGGGGATTGATACTGTTAGCCACGAGTGGGACAGGGACTGTGTCCAACCCAATTTGTTTGTATCCACCCCGGTGCTAGTACAGTGCCCGGTATATAGTTAGGGCTTAACAGATTCCATAATTATTATTACTGTTATTGTTGTTATTATTAAATACTATGAGTATAGTATCATCATTTTCCTCCAAGTCCTTGTTTCCCCCTGATACAATAGTGGACATCACACAATTACCTGTTAATACAGGGTTTTCAGAACCCAACTATCACCTTTTTTTAAGATATGTGTCAAGTGCTTTCTATACACTAGACATTGAAGCAGTGTGGCCTAGTGGAAATAGCCCTGGCCTGGGAGTCAGTCGACCTAGGTTCTCATCCTGGCTCTGCCATTTGTCTGCTCTGTGACCTTGGACAAGTCACTTCACTTCTTTTTTTTTTGATGGTATTGCTTAAGCGCTTACTATATTCCAGAAGCAGTGTGGCTCAGAGGCAAGAGCACGGATTTGGGAATCAGAGGACATGGGTTCTAATCCCTCCTCTTCCGCCGGTCTGCTGTGGGGCTTTGGGCTAGCCACTTCACTTTTCTGTGCCTCAGTTCCCTCATCTGGAAAATGGGGATTAAGACTGTGTTCCGGTTGTCCACATGAGACAACCCGATTACCTTGTAACTACCCCAGTGCTTTGAACAGTGTTCAGCACATAGTAAGTGCTTAACAAATACCAGCATGGCTCAGTTGAAAGAGCCCCGGCTTGGGAGTCAGAGGTCGTGGGTTTGAATCCCGGGTCTGCCACTTGTCAGCTGTGTGACTGTGGGCGAGTCACTTAACTTCTCCGGTCCTCAGTTAGTTCATCTGTAAAAGGGGGATGAAGATTGTGAGCCTCACTTGGGACAACCTGATTGCCCTGTATCTCTCCCAGCACTTAGAACCGTGCTCTGCACATAATATGGGCTTAACAAATACCAACATTATTATTATGGGGCTCAGAGTCTCAATCCCTATTTTACAGATGAGGTAACTGAGGCCCAAAAAAGTGAAGTGACTTACCCAAGGTCACACAGCCGACAAGTGGTGTAGCCAGGATTAGAACCCCGGTCTTCTGACTCCCAGGCCCGAGCTCTTCCCACTAGGCCGCTGGTTCTCAAGGGCAAGGTCACACGACAAACAAGTCACCTCAGTGGGTCAAATTAATAGTTAGCCAAAAGGGCAGACTGACCTAAACATCTTCAGAGAAGTGGCAAGTCCACGATGCTAATGGACCCAAAGAGCTAGCCACCCACCGCCCCGGGGCAGTGAAGGGAAGACACTGGGAAGAAGCAGAAGAATAAGGAAGTGCATTCCGCTTCCCGGACATTCTCCAAACCAAGTGTCGTGTCCACTACACTGGCTGTGACCCTTTGGAAAAACCATACAGGATCCCCCGGGGAGGGGCCGGGGGAAGTGACTTCATAATCCACCCCCACATGTGACCCTTGGCCAAGAGCACCCCGGAATGTAATAATAATAATAACACTAATGGCATTTGTTAAGTGCTTGCTATGTGCCAAGCACCGTTCTAAGCGCTGGGGGGATACTAGGTAATCAGATTGACCCACTTGAGGCTCACAGTCTTAATGCCCATTTTACAGATGAGGTAACTGAGGCAAGAGAAGTTAAGTGACTTCCCCAAAGTCACACAGCTGACAAGTGGCAGAGCCGGGATTAGAACCCATGACCAAGCCTGTGCTCTTTCTCTATTAAGCCATGATGAATATCCAGGCGCAAACTCCCCAGGTGAGCCACGAGGGAGGTGGGGAGTTTAGGAGCAGAACCAGGAAGCTACAGTAAATTGTAGCATTGGATAAACGCTTACTATGAGCCGGGGAATGTACTAAGCAGTGGGGTGGATATGAGTAAATCAGGTTGAACACAGTCCGTGTCCCACAGGGGGCTCACAACCTTAATCCGCATTTTTCAGGTAAGATAACTGAAGCACAGAGAAGTCGACTTACTTGCCCAAGGTCATACAGCAGATAAGGGGTGTCATTCATTCATTCAATCGTATTTATTAAGCGCTTACTGTGTGCAGAGCACTGTATTAAGTGCTTGGGCAAGTATAGTACAATAAAGAGAGACTATCCCTGCCCACAACGAGCTCGCAGTCTAGGTGGGAAGAGACAGATTCATTCGTTCATTCATTCAATAGTATTTGTTGAGCTCTTACTATGTGCAGAGCACTGTACTAAGCGCTTGGAATGTACAAATCGGTAACAGAGCCCCTGCCCTCTGACAGGCTTATAGTCTAATCGGGGGAGACGGACAGACAAAAACAATGGCAATAAATAGAATCAAGGAGATGAACATCTCATTAGAACAATAGCAATAAATAGAATCAAGGTGGTGTACATCTCATTAACAAAATAAACAGAGTAATGCAAATATATAGAGTTGAGCGGATGAGTACAGTGCTGAGGGGATGGGAAGGGAGAGGGGGAGGAGCAGAGGGAAAGGGGGGAAAAGAGGGTTAAGCTGCGGAGAGGTGAAGGGGGTGGGCAGAGAGGCAGCAGAGGGAAAGGGGGAAGCTCAGTCTGGGAAGGTCTCTTGGAGGAGGTGAGCTCTAAGTAGGGTTTTGAAGAGGGGAAGAGAATTAGTTTGGCGGAGGTGAGGAGGGAGGGCATTCTGGGACCGCGGGAGGACGTGGCCCGGGGGTCGACGGCAGGGTAGGAGAGAACGGGGGACGGTGAGGAGGTGGGCGGCGGAGGAGCGGAGCGTGCGGGGTGGGCGGTAGAAAGAGAGAAGGGAGGAGAGGTAGGAAGGGGCAAGGTGATGGAGAGCCTCGAAGCCTAGAATGAGAAGTTTTTGTTTTGTCTGGAGGTCAATAGGCGACCACTGGAGGTTTTTAAGAAGGGGAGTGACAGGCCCAGAGCATTTCTGCAGGAAGATGAGCCGGGCAGAGGAATGAAGAATAGACTGGAACGGGGAGAGATGGGAGGAAAGGAGATCAGAGAGAAGGTTGACACAATAATCCAGCCGGGATATTATGAGAACCCATACCAGTAAGATAGCCGTTCGGGTGGAGATGAAAGGGCGGATCTTGGCGATATTATAGAGGTGAGACCGGCAGGTTTTGGTGACAGATTGGATGTGTGGGGTGAACGAGAGAGCCGAGTCAAGGATGACACCGAGGTTGCGGGCTTGAGAGACGGGAAGGATGGCCATACCATCCACGGCGATAGGGAAGTCAGGAAGAGGACAGGGCTTGGGAGGGAAGATGAGGAGCTCAGTTTTGGACATGTTGAGATATGGACGTAAGTGGCGTGGGGCTGAGAAGGGGGATGAATAAAGGGAGCGAGTCAGGGTGACGCAGAAGGGAGTGGGAGAAGAGGAGAGGAAAGATTAGTCAGGGAAGGCCTCTTGGAGGAGATGGGCCTTCAATAAGGCTTTGACGTGGGGCAGAGTCACTGTCTGTTGGAAATGAGGAGGGAGGGCCTTCCAGGCCAGAGGCAGGACGTGGAAGGATCAGACACAGTCTTTGTCTCACGTGGGGCTTACAGATTAAGGGGTTTGGAGAACAGGTATTTAATTTGAGATGACACCGAGGTTGTGGGCTTGAGAGTTGGGAAGGATGGTCGTACCATCCACAGTGACAGGGAAGTCAGGAAGAGGACAGGGCTTGGGGGAAGATGAGGAGCTCAGTTTTGGCCATGTTGAGTTTTAGGTGGCGGGCAGACATCCTGGTAGAGAGGTCTTGTAGGCGGGAGGAGATACGAGCCTGAAGGGACGGGGAGAGGACGGGGCGGAGACGTAGATCTGTGTGTCATCTGCGTAGAAATGGTAGTCGAAGCCGTGAGAGCGAATGAGTTCACCGAGGGAGTGAGTGTATATGAAGAACAGAAGAGGGCCAAGAACTGACCCTTGAGGAACCCCATCAGTTAGAGGATGGGAGGGGGAGGAGGAGCCCGCGAAGGAGACCGAGAATGACCGGCCAGAGAGATGAGAGGAGAACCGGGAGAGGACAGAGTCCGTGAAGCCAAGGTGAGATAAGGTGTGGAGGAGAAGGGGATGGTCGACAGTGTCAAAGGCAGCTGAGAGGTCGAGGAGGATTAGGATAGAGTAGGAGCCAATGGATTGGGCAAGAAGGAGGTCATGGGTGACAGATATTGACAGATATCAATACAGATAAACAGAGATCAATATAAATAACATAAAATTACAGATACATACGTAAGTGCTGTAGGGCTGGCAGGTGGAGGGAAGGGCAAAGGGAGCAAGTCAAGGCCACGAAGAAGGGAGCGGGAGATGAGGAAAAGTGAGGCTCGGTCTGGGAAGCTTCTTGTAAGCCTCTTGTAAGCTTCTCAAGAGCAGGGTTCATGTTTACCGCAATCTCGGTGTCATCCTTGACTCGTCCCTCTCGTTCACCCCACACATCCTATCCGTTACCAAGACCTGCCGGTTTCACCTCTACAATATCGCCAAGATCTGCCCTTTCCTCTCCATCCAAACGGCTACCTTACTATTACGGGCTCTCGTTATATCCCGGCTAGACTACTGTGTCGGCCTTCTCTCTGACCTCCCTTCCTCCTCTCTCGCCCCGCTCCGGTCTATTCTTCACTCCGCCGCCCGGCTCATCTTCCTGCAGAAACGATCTGGGCCTGTCACTCCCCTTCTTAAACAACTCCAGTGGTTGCCTATCGACCTCCGCTCCAAACAAAAACTCCTCACTCTAGGCTTCGAGGCTCTCCATCACCTTGCCCCTTCCTACCTCTCCTCCCTTCTCTCTTTCTACCGCCCACCCCGCACGCTCCGCTCCTCTGCCGCCCACCTCCTCGCCGTCCCTCGGTCTCGCCCATCCCGCCGTCGACCCCCGGGTCACGTCCTCCCGCGGTCCCGGAACGCCCTCCCTCCTCACCTCCGCCAAACTGATTCTCTTTCCCTCTTCGAAACCTTACTTAAAAATCACCTCCTCCAAGAGGCCTTCCCAGACTGAGCTCTTCTTCCCCCTCTACTCCCTCTGCCATCCCCCCTTTACCTCTCCGCAGCTAAAGCCTCATTTTCCCCTTTTCCCTCTGCTCCTCCACCTCTCCCTTCCCATCCCCACAGCACTGTACTCGTCCGCTCAACTGTATATATTTTCGTTACCCTATTTATTTTGTTAATGAATTGTACATCGCCTCGATTCTATTTAGTTGCCATCGGTTTTTATGAGATGTTCTTCCCCTTGACGCTGTTTAGTGCCATTGTTCTTGTCTGTCCGTCTCCCCCGATTAGACTGTAAGCCCGTCAAACGGCAGGGACTGTCTCTATCTGTTGCCGACTTGTTCATCCCAAGCGCTTAGTACAGTGCTCTGCACATAGTAAGCGCTCAATAAATACTATTGAATGAATGAATGAATGTTTACTAACCCTATTGTACTCTCCTGATAGCGCATTACAGAGCTCTGCACAGAGCCAATGGTGAGGAGTTTCTGTTTGATGCGGAGTTGGATGGGCAACCACTGGAGAGTCTTGTGGAGTGGGGAAACACGGCCCGCTGTTTTCGTAGAAAGACGATCTGGACAGCAGAGCAATTTAGTCTGCTGGGAGCACTCCTTAAAGCACTTAGGAGAGTCCAATAAACTTAGTAGACAAGATCCCTGTCCTCGAGGAACTTAAAATACTAAAAAGGTAAGGATTGGAAGAGGTTAAGTGCTCCGACCAAAGCGGTTTGGAGGAAAGTGGTTGAAGGGAAGGGATTTAGTAACGGTTTGAATATGCGGGTCTAACGGGAGAGATGAGGAGGGTGACGCCAAGGATCTGAGCTTGGGAGCCGGGGAGGATGGTGGGGCCGCCTACAGAGGTGGAAAAATCAGGGAGAGGACAGGGTTTGGGTGGGAAGACGAGGAGCTCTGTTTTGGACATGTGAGGTTGGAGGTGTCGAAGGGTCCTCAAGGGCCAAGCTGCGCAGCATCGGGCCTCTTCTGGGGCGCACGTTCAAATTGCGATGGCCTTTGCTGCCATCTAGGGGCTCGCGTGGACACTGACCCCGATTTTTATTATTATTAATAATAAATAATAATAACGTTGGTATTTGTTAGGGGCTTACTAAGTGCAGAGCACTGTTCTAAGCGCTGGGCTAGATATAGGGGAAGCAGCGTGGCGCAGTGGAAAGAGCACGGGCTTTGGAGTCAGGGCTCATGAGTTCGAATCCCGGCTCGGCCACTTGTCGGCTGTGTGACTGTGGGCAAGTCACTTAACTTCTCTGGGCCTCAGTTCCCTCATCTGTAAAATGGGGATTAAGACTGTGAGCCCCACGTGGGACAACCTGATTCCCCTGTGTCTACCCCAGCGCTTAGAACAGTGCTCTGCACATAGTAAGCGCTTAACAAATACCAACATTATTATAGGGTAATCAGGTTGTCCCTCGTGAGGCTCACAGTCTTCATCCCCATTTTACAGATGAGATAACTGAGGCCCAGAGAAGTGAAGGGACTTGTCCCCAGTCACACAGCAGACAATTGGCAGAGCCGGGATTCGAACCCATGACCTTGACTCCCAAGCCCGGGCTCTTTCCACTGAGCTATGCTGCTTCTCTATTAATAATAATAATTATTATTATGGTATTTGTTAAGCGCTTACTATGTGCCAAGTACTGTGCTAGGCGCTGGGGTGGGGTGGGGTAGAGAAGCGGCGTGGCTCAGTGGAAAGAGCACAGGCTTCGGAGTCAGAGGTCGTTGGTTCGATTCCCGGCTCTGCCCCTTGGCAGCTGTGTGACTGTGGGCAAATCACTTCACTTCTCTGTGCCTCAGTTACCTCATCTGGAAAATGGGGATTAACTGTGAGCCTCACGTGGGACGACCTGATTACCCTGTATCTACCCCGGCGCTTAGAACAGTGCTCGGTACATAGTAAGCGCTTAACAAATGCCAACATTATTATTATTACGTTATTAACAAGCAAACTGAGTGGGACAAAGTCCCCGTCCCATATGGGACTCACAGTCTCAATTCCCATTTTACAGATGAGGTAACTGAGGTCCAGAGAAATTAAGCGACTTGCCCAAGATCACACAGCAGACACGTGACAGAGCCAGGACCAGAACCCATGACCTTCTGACTCCCAGGTAAGTTCCTAGTGGGTGCAAATCACTGTATTCATTCATTCATTCAATAGTATTTATTGAGCACTTACCATGTGCACAGCACTGTACTAGTCGCTTGGAATGGACAATTGGGTAACAGATAGAGACAATCCCTGCCCAGCACTGGGAGAAAATACACAGTGTGAGTTAGACATCATCTCCGTCCCTCGGAAGGCTCACAAATAAGATCCTGTCTCTGGCCTGGAACACCCTCCCTCCTCAAATCTGAAAATTATTCTCCCTTGCTACCAAGCTTTATTGAAGGCCCATCTCCTGCAAGAGGCCTTCCCTGACTCTAACCCCCAGCTTTTCCTCTTCTCCCACTCTCTTCTGTGTCACCCTGACTCGCTCCCTTTATTCATCACCGCCCCTCCCAGCCCCACAGCACTTATGTCCATATTTGTCATTTATTTATCTCTATTAATGTCTTTCTCCCCCTCTAGACTGTAAGCGAAGCAGCGTGGCTCAGTGGGAAGAACCCGGGTTTGGGAGTCAGAGGTAATGGGTTCGAATCCCTGCTCTGCCTCTTGTCAACTGACTGTGGGCGAGTCACTTCACTTCTCTGTGACTCAGTGACCTCATCTGTAAAATGGGGATTAACTGTGAGCCCCACGGGGGACAACCTGATTACCCTGTATCTACCCCCAGCGCTTAGAACAGTGCTCTGCACATAGTAAGCGCTTAACAAATACCAATATTATTATCATTATTATTATTAAATGTATATATATACATATATAATTATATTGATGCTATTGATGCCTGTTTCCTTGATTTGATGTCCGTCTCCCCCCTTCTAGACTGTGAGCCCATTGTGGGGAGGGATTGTCTCTCTTTGTTGCTGAATTGTAATTTCCAAGCGCTCAGAACAGTGCTCTGCATACAGTAAGCGCTCAATAAATACGTTCAAATGAGTGACGTGATGGAGCCAGTATTAGAACGCATGACCTTTGGACTCCCAAGCCTGTGCTCTGTGCACCGTGCCAAGCTGCTTCTACTTACAACAGTACAACAATTAGCAAACACATTCCCTGTCCACAACGAGCTCACAGTCTAGAGGGGGGAGACTGACATGAATACAGATACGTAAATGACAGATATGTACCTAAGTGGTGTGGGGCTGAGAGGCGGGAAGAACTAAGGGAATAAGTCAGGGAGATGTAAAAGGGAATTGGAGAAGAGGAAAGGAGGGCAGTCAGGGAAGACCTCTTGGAGGAGATGTGCCTTCAATAAGGTTCCGAAGGACAGGATAGAGTAATTGTCTGTAGGATTTGAGGTGGGAGGGTGTTCCAGGACAGAGGCAGGATGAGGGCAAGGGATCGGGAGTGAAATAGGTGAGACAAGGCCCAGTGAGAAGGTTAGCGGCACCAGAGGAGTGAAGTGTGCAGGCTGGGCTGGAGAAGGAGAGAAGCGAGGTGAGGTAGGAGGGGGCAAGGTAGAGAACGGCTATAAAGCCAATGGAGAGGAGTTTTTGTTTGATGTGGAGGTGGATGGTTAACCCCTAGAGTTTCTGGGGGGAAAGAGGTGACATTTCCTGAACGTTTCTATAGAAAAATGATCGAGGCATCAGAGTGAAGTAGGGACTGGAGTGGGGAGAGACAGGAGGCAGGGAGGTCAGCAAGGAGGATGATGCAGTCATCCAGGAGAGATAGGATGAGTGAGTGTATTAACGTTGATAGTAGTTTGGATGGAGAGGAAAGGCCGGATCTTCGCGATGTTGTAAAGGTCGAACTGACAGGATCTAGTGATGGATTGAATATGTGGGTTAATGAGAGAGAGGAGTCAAGGATAACACCAGGTTATGGGTTTGTGAAACAAGAAGGATGGTAGTGTCGTCTAGGGTATTGGGAATGTCAGGGGGAGGACGGGGTTCAGGTGGGAAGAAAAGGAGCTCTGCTTTGGACATGTTAAGTTTGAGGTGACGGGAGGACATCCAAGTAGAGATGTCTTGAAGGCAAGAAGAAATATGAGACTGCAGAGAGGGAGAGAGATCATGTTTATTGCTATATTGTACCCTCCCAAGCGCTTAATACAGTGCTCTGCATACAGTAAGTTCTCAATAAATACAATTAAATGAACGAATGAATGAATAAGACAGCGTGCCTACCAACTGTTTTACTGTACTTTCCTAAGTGCTTAGTACAAAGCTCTGCATACAGTAAACAGTTAATAAATATGATTGATTGATTGATCTTAGGGAGGGCTCTTGCTGTGGGTGTTTTTCTCTTTCTTGCCAGGGTGGTGACGGGAGGGACGGAAGGAGTTCGACCTACGCCAGTTCCCAGAGACAGACCTGGCAGAGCTCTTCCACTAGGTCGTACTGCCTCTTCTCCAGGGCCTGAAGCTTCTCGGGGACAACATGAGAGGCTTTTCCCATTATGGACAGAGAACACGTCTGCTTACTCTGTTGTACTGTACTCTCCCAAGCACTTAGTACAGAGCACTGCATACAGTAAGTATTCAAAAAGATTTGATTGATGTATCAATTGACATCGATTTTGTGGAGGCCTTAAGCTCTGGGTGTTTTTCTCTTTCTTGCCAGAGTGGTGAAAGGAGGAACGGGAAGCGCTCAGTACAGGGCTCTGCACACTATAAGTGCTCAATAAACTTGAATGATTTATTGATTGAATGAGGGCGTCTCCATAGTTCCCAGGGGACAAGCCTGGTAGTTCTCTTTCCACGAGGCCGTACTGCCGCTTCTGTTAGCCTACTGGATAGAGCACAGGCCTGGGAGTCAGAAGGACTTGGGTTCTCATCTTGGCACCCCCACTTGTCTGCTGGGTGATCTAGGGCAAGTCACTTCACATCTCTGGGTCTAAAATCCCTCATCTCTAAAATGGGGATTAAGATTGTGAGTCCTTGGGACAGGGACTGGGTCCAATCCGATTACTTTGTATCTATTCCAGAGTTTAGCACAGTTCCTGGCACATAGTAAATGCTTAACAAATGCCACTATCATTATTATTGTTATTTTTATTATTATCTATTCAGGGCCTGGAGTTTCAGGGTGACAACCTGAGTGGCTTTTCTTATTAATAATAATAATAATAATAATAATGATGGCATTTGTTAAGTGCCTACTGTATGCAAAGCACTGTTCTAAGTGCTGGGGGGCATAAAAGGTGATCAGGTTGTCCCACGTTTGGCTCACAGTCTTAATCCCCATTTTACAGATGAGGTAACTGAGGCCCAGAGAAGTGAAGTGATTTGCCCAAAGTCACACAGCTGACAAGCGGCAGAGCCAGGATTAGAATCCATGATGACCCCTGACTCCCTAGCCCGGGCTCTTTCCACTGAGCCACGACTGCTTTTCTTGTTATGGGCAGGGAACTTGTCTGCTAATTCTGTTGTTTTCTACACTCTCAAGCACTTAGTACATTGCTCTGTACATAATAAGTGCTCAAAAAATACCAATCAAAGAATCAGTCATATTAATTGAGCACTTCCTGTGTGTAGAGCACCATACTAGTTGCTTGGGAGAGTCCAGTACAGCAATAAACAGACATATTCCCTGCCTACAAGAAGCAGGGAGCCTCATGGTGTTCTCTGCCAGTGAGGTCTCAGAGACATCTTGTCCCACAACCACAGGTCTCAGCTGTTCTCTTGCCAATCATCTCCCTGCCAGCTGCTGTGTCCTCCGGGCACAGGTGGACCAGGCAAGGGAGTGAGGATGGTTCAGTGCAAACCGTCCCCGCTACTGCAAAAACAACTCCAGGGTGAGTCCTGCTCAGGGTGGCTCCTCCCTCTCCCCTTCACACCATCAGGTTCTGAGCTGCACCCTCCTGGCTGTCAAGGCACTGGAAGAGGTGTAAGACTGAGTTTCCACAGGCCCAGCAAGCGGCTTAGTACAGTGCCAGGCACATAGTAAACGCTTAACAAATACCATTAAAAAAAAAAGTCTCTCTCCAAGACAGTCAGACCCATGGATGCAGTCTCACAGAGAGCCACGTCATCTGCACGCTAAAGATTCTGCTCTGCCCATCACTCAACTGTTTTTACCCAAAGCCCAGTAATTCAGGCCACCACACACGGAGCCAAAATCATCGCCTCAAAACTTGGTGTCCCCCTGGGGCTCCAGGCTTTTTCTCAGCAGCACGGAAATAGTGCAAATAAGAATTGTTCCATAAAGATGAAGGTTGTCAATGGCAGATGGGGGTCTGTTTATCACAGCGTATCCTGGCCAAGCTGAAAAAATGCGGGCATCGGGCCTGTTGTTATAGCTTATGGGTGCTTGAGAGATCTTTATGGGGAAAGAGGATGTGCGTCTTCAGGAGAGATCGATCAGGGTGGAGGCTCGGGACCCTGCCTACCAGCCCAAGAGCTTTTTAGTGCAGACTATTCTGGGAAGATAGAAGCTAGCTGGCTGGAGATGGTGTTTGTCACATCCAGCCTTAAAGGAAGAAGAAACACATTTGTCCTGCTGGCATCTTTCAGAACAAAATGGCTCCACTCCCCACTCAATGCCCAAGTTCTCTAAGAGAGATTGTTGCTCCCCGAAAGGGTCTCCCTCCTCGCTGTCCAGGTTCAAGGGGCCGAAAAAGATGACACTTGTCAATCAGACATTCAAACAATGGACCTTATTCAGTCAGTCAATCTTATTTGTTGAGCACTTACTAATAATTGAGGTATTTGTTAGGCACTTAGTATGTGTCAGGCACTGTATTAAGCACAGGGGCAGATACAAGCAAATCGGGTTAGATATAGTCCTTGTCCCAAGTGGGGCTCAGAGTCTCGATCCCCATTTTACAGATGAGGTAACTGAGGCACAGAGAAGTAGAGCGAATTGCCCAAGGTCACACAACAGATAAGCTATGGAGTCAGGATTAGAACCCATGACCTTCTGACTCCCAGGCCAGTGCTCTACCCACTACTCCATGCTGCTTCTCAGTCCCTGCTTATTGTGTGCAGAGTACTGTACTAAACGCTTGGGAGAGTACAATATCCACTATGTTCAGAACACTGTACTGAGCACTTGGAAAAGTCCAAATTGGCAGAGTTGATAGATGAGATTCCTGCCCACAAGGAGATTACAGTCTACAGGGGGAGCGAGACATTAAAATAAATTTCAGATAGGGAAAATAGGAGCATTTGAGAAATATGGACCGAAGCACTTAAGGGGCACACGATTAAATGGAAAGTGGACACAGAGGGGAGGGCGGATGAAGGACAGGTAGACTTAATCAGGGAAGGTTTCTTGAAGGACGTGCGATTTTAGGAGGGTTTTGAAGGTGGGGAGAGCGGTGGACTCAGATGTGAATTGTACTCTCCAAGCATTTAGTACAGTGCTCTGCACACAGTAAGCGCTCAATAAATATAGTTGAATGAATGAATGAATAAATGTGAAGGGGGAGGGAGTTGCAGATTCAAGGGAGAAAGTAAGCAAGGAGTTGGTAGCAGAATAGATAGAGGTACAGAGGGCAAGTTAGCATTTGAGGGGAGAAGTGTGTGGGCTGGGCTGTAGTAGATTAGCTAGGCGAGGTAAGAGGGAGAGAGCTGACCGAGGTATTAAAGCCGATGATAAGGAGTTTCTGTTTGATGCAGAGGTGGATGGGAAACCACAGGAGGTTTTTGAGAGTGAGGAGATGTGGCTATCTAATGCTAACCTTCTCACTATCTCTCCATGTCATCTATCTCGCCACCGACCTCTCGCCGACATCCTACCTCTGGCCTGGAATGCTCTCCGTCTTTGAAAAGATAATTGCTTTCCCCTACTTTAAAGCCTTATTGAAGGCACATTTCCTCCAAGAAGCCTTCCCTGACTAAGCCCTCCTCTCCTCTTCTCCCACTGCCCTCTGCGACACTCTTATTTGTTCTTTCATTCTTCTTCCCTCCCATCCCCACATCCCCTCCCATGGATATATAAGCAGCATGGCTCAGTGGAAAGAGCACGGGCTTGGGAGTCAGAGGTCATGGGTTCTAATCCCAGCTCCGTCGCTTGTCAGCTGTGTGACTTCGGGCAAGTCACTTAACCTCTCTGTACCTCAGTTACCTCATCTGCAAAATGGGAACTAAAATTGTGAGCCTCATGTGGGACAACCTGATCACCGTGAATACTCCCCAGCACTTAGAACAGTGCTTTGCACATAGTAAGCGCTTAACACATACCATTATCATCATATCATCATATCTGCTATTTATTTATGTATTTATATTACCGTCTGTCTCCCCCTCTAGACTGTGAGCTCAATGTGGGCAGGAATGTGTCTTTTTGTTGTTATACGGTACTCTCCCAAGCACTTAGTACGGTGATTTGCACACAGTAAGCGCTCAATAAATATGACTGAATGAATGAAAGAATAGACTAAAAGGTTTTTCATAAAAATGGTCCAGGCAGAAGAATGGAGAGACAGGAGGAAGGGAGGTCAACAAGGAGGCTGATGCAGTAATCAAGGTGAGGTAGGATAAGTGCTTGGACTGGCAAAAGAGCAGTTTGGTTGGTGAGGGAATGGTAGATTTTCATGAAGTTGTGAAGGTAGAACTGACAGGATTTTATGAGAGATTGAAAGTGTGGGTTGTATAAGAGAGATGAGTGGAAGATAATGCCAAGATAAAGATTTGGTTCTGTCTACAGTGATAGGAAAGTCAGGGGAAGGACAAGTTTTGGGTGGAAAATGAGGAGTTCTGTTTTGGACATGTTGACAGCCAATAAAAAGATGTCCTGAAAGCAGGAGGAAATGCCAGATTGCAGAGAAAGACAGGGCAGGAGAGGTAAATGTGGAAATCATCCACGTAGAGATGGTAGTTGAAGACATGGGAGTGAATGAGTTCTCCAAAGTATTGGGTGTACTTGGAGAATAGAAGTAGGACCTTGAAAGACTACCACGGTTAGAGTGTGGGAGGCAGAGGAGAAACCTGTGAAAAAGACTGCGAATAAGCAGCCAGAGAGAAGGGAAGACACTATCCAGGAGAGGATAGTGTCAGTAAAGCCAAGATAAGATCAATTTTCCAGGAGAAGGGACTAGTGCACAGTGTCAAAGGCAGCAGAAAGGTCGAAGAGGATTAGGATGGAGTAGAGGCCGTTGGTTTTGACAAGAGGAACATTATTGGTGATTTAGAGAGGGCAATTTCAATGGAGTGAAGGGGGAGGAAGCCGGGTGAGGCATAATAGCATAAGAAAATTAAATGGGGTCAACACATCAAAGGTCTTTCTAGGGGAACAGTCGAGATTTATGGAGAGGTGTGGCAGCAGGCAAGTGGCAGAGCCAGGATTAGAATCCAGGTCCTCCGACTCCCAACAAATGAGTAAAATCCCCTACCTTCAGTTTGGAGTTCCAGCCCGATTGGTCTAGCTTCCTCTGTCTCTGCCATGGCTCTCCAATGGACTGCAGGCTCCTGATGTGTGATTCTTTCTCTGGAAGAATTGCATCACCACCCTTGAAAATAATATGAAGACACAAGTCCAAGATTACAGAGGAATGATCTTAACTGTGAGATCACCCCAAATCTGACTCCTCTGACTCACCCGTTCTCCGGGTGTTCCGATTTTGAGGGAGATGGTAATTTTCAAGGCCCAGAAACAGCCGAGAATGTGAGTTTGTGAAGAAGTCTGCCCTGAAGAACCA
This sequence comes from Ornithorhynchus anatinus, assembly GCF_004115215.2. NCBI lineage: Eukaryota > Metazoa > Chordata > Mammalia > Monotremata > Ornithorhynchidae > Ornithorhynchus > Ornithorhynchus anatinus. The sequence continues at coordinate 169,792,008 of NC_041729.1, forward strand.
GGCACGTCCCCGAGGACTAGAGTCACTTTTTAGTAAGATTAGAGCTAGGTGGACAATTTAAAAAACCCAGTTTACTAAGGATAAAGAAAATGATTTCACAATATTAGAAACAGTTCCAAAAGCAGGTTGACTCCAAAGCAAACAGATGCCAACCTGAAAACTGGATGTTCACTAAACAAAAACAGTAGCCCACGGCTTTAACTTTGATTTTTGCTGAAATGTACACCGTGCAGAGTGTACTGAAATTAATGACCTCAGGGATACTGCCAACTGTGACTCTGACATTTCTTTCCAGTGGCCCCTGGACCCTAGACTACCAAAGCTTAGACTCTGAGCCCTGTCAGGGACAGGGCCTGGATCCTATCAGATTATTTTGTTTTCACCCCGGCACAGCACTTATATAAAACCTTTCTGAAATGCCACCTCCTCCAGGACGTTACCTTTGATTGATGTCTCATCTGCCCACCCTACTTTCCTAGCTACTCTGCCTTATCAATCAATCAGTCAGGCAATCAATAGAATTCATAGTGCATTCTCCCCACCATCCTTCTCTCACTACTCTTCCTTATCAGTCAGTCAATCAATCGATCAGGCAATCAGTGGAATTCATGAAGCATTTACTGTGGGCAGAGTGCTGAACTAAGTGTTTGGGAGAGTAAAATATAAAGAACTGAAAGACACCATACCTGCCTAAAGGAAGCTTACAGTCTACAGGGGGAGGCAGACATTAAATAAATGACAGATAGGGAAAGGAACAGAATATAATGAAACGGCCATAAATAATAATAGTTTTTTATTAATAATTATGATATTTGTTAAGCACTTACTATGTGCCAAGCACTGTTCTAAGTGCGGGGGTAGATACAAGGTTGTCCCATATGGGGGCTCAGAGCACTAATCCCCATTTTACAGATGAGGTAACTGAGGCACAGAGAAGTTAAGTGGCTTGCCCAAGGTCACAGCAGACAAGTGGCAGAGCCGGGATTAGAACTCATGTCCTCTGATTCCCAAACCCGTGCTGTTTCCACTAAGCCAAGCTGCTGTCAGGCATTGTTCTAAGCAGTCGGGGGGACACAAGCATATGGGGTTGGAAACAGTTCCTTTCCCATCAAGGGCTCACAGTCTCAATCTCCATTTTATAACGAGGTAAAGGAGGCCCAGAGGAGTGAAGTGACTTTCCCTAGGTCATAACAGACAAGTGACAGAACCAGGATTAGAACCCTTGATCTTCTGACTCCCAGGCCCATGGTCTATCCACTACTCCATGCTGTGGGGCTGGGGCCCGGGTGAGTCCCGAAGTATTTATGGGGGGATAGACCCATGTGCCTAGGTGATGCAGGAGGGAGGGCAAATAGGGAGAGGAGATGAGAGATTAATCGGGAAAGGCTGCTTGGAGAAAATAATAATAATAATTATGGTATTTGTTTAGAGTTTACTATGTGCTGAACACTGTTCTACACGCAAGGGTAGATACAGGGTAATCAGATTGTCCCACGTGGGGCTCACATTTTTTATTCCCCATTTTTACAGATGAGTAACTGAGGCACAGAGAAGTTAAGTGACTTGCCCAACGTCACACAGCAGTCAAGTGGTGGGGCCGGGATCAGAACACCCGACCTTTGACTCCCAAGCCCGTGCTCTTTCCACTAAGCCACGCTGCTTCTCTGAAAATACTATTTTAGTGGAGCTTTGAAACTTGGAATCAGATCATGGGTTCTAATCCCAGCCCTGCCACTTGTCTCCTGTGTGACCTTGGGCAAGTCATTTCACTTCTCTGTGCCTCAGTTACCTCATCTATAAAAGGGGTATTGAGACTGTTCGCCCCACATGGACCAGGGACTGTGTCCAACCCAATTAGCTTGTATCCATCCCAGTGCTTAGAACATCGCCTGGCGCATAGTAAGCACTTAACAAATACCACAATTATTATTATTGACCCTGATGGACAAGCAGGAATGGTGTAGGAGGGATGAGGAGTTGTATCTTTGATGCCATTTTGAAGGCAGTCGCAGGAAAATCACATGGAGACATCCTGGAGGCCAGTAGAGATGTGAGGTGGCAGAGCAGGGGAAAGGTGAGAGCTGGAGAGATGACAGTGGGGGAGGAGGTAGGTGAAACCGTGGGAGCCCATCCGTCAATCAGTGTTATTTCTCGAGTGCTTTATATAAAAAGTCAGTCAATCATATTTATTGAGCACTCACTGTGTGCAGGGCACTGTACTAAACACTTGGAAGAATACATCACAACAGTATACCAGACACATTCCCCGCCCACAGTAAGCTTACAGTCTAGATGGGGAGATAGACATTCATATAAATAAAATTCCAGAGCACCATTCTAAGAGCTTGGGTGAGGACAATAGAGTGAGTAGACATGATCTCTGCCATCAGGAAGCTTATACTCCACTGTATGTGGAGCACTGTGCTGAGCACTTGGAAGAATACAAAAAAGACATGGTGCCTGCCATCAGAGATCTTACAGTCTAATAATAATAATGTTGGTATTTGTTAAGCGCTTACTATGTGCAGAGCACTGTTCTAAGCACTGGGATAGACAGAGGGGAACCAGGTTGTCCCACGTGGAGCTCACAGTCTTCATTTTACAGATGAGGGAACTGAGGCACCGAGAGGTTAAGTGACTTGCCCACAGTCCCACAGCTGACAAGTGGCAGAGCCGGGATTTGAACCCATGACCTCTGACTCCAAAGCCCGTGCTCTTTTCCACTGAGCCACGCTGCAGTCTACTGCTTGTGGAGCTCCATACTGACTACTTTAATTCACTCATTCATTCAGCTGTATTTACTGAGCACCTATGGTGTACAAAGCACTATACTAAGCACTTGGGAGAGTACAATATGTACTGGACGATTTACCATCCTATCTCTGTTCTATCTCCTTCCCATTTTGTACTAGGCAATTGACCATCCTGTCTCCGTTCTAACTGCTTCCAATATTTTACTAGACATCCTGTCTCCGTTTAATCTCCTTCCTGTGGTAGATCAATCAGTTAAGTTTGGGCAACAATGTGTCAATTACATTACTTTATATGGACCACTCCTAAGAACTGGTTCTGATTGAGGGGTGGATTCCGAGCAACAGAAGGGGATTGGCTGGGATTTGGGGTGCGCGCTGGAAGAGTTGCAGTCGAGTGGAACACAGAAGTGCTTGCAAATAAAGGTACCGGGTTCGGGATGGCTCAGGGCTGTTTGTCCCTCGCACCCCGTGGGGTGAACGGGCGGCAGCCACTTTCCGCCCTTTCCTGCTGTCTCGGCTCGCTCTCTTGAGTCTGTTCATTTCTACACCAAGGTCACGAAACCCTCTCATGCGATTGCAAGATCAGAGTCGTTTCTCTGATAAAAATCCGTAACACAATATAACAATAAACATTTCCTGCCCACAATAAGCTTATAGTCTAGAGGGAGAGGCAGACATTAATATAAATATATATATGACAGATATGGACATAAATGCTTGTGGGTTTGGGAGAGAGGATGAATAAAGGGAGCAAGTCAGGGTGAGTCAGAAGGGAGTGGGAAGTACTCGGAAGAATATAATAGTAAGCAAGATCCCTGCCTTCAAGGAGCTTAAAGGCTACCATGTGCAGAGAACTACAGTTCACTGACTTGGGAGAGCACAGTAAAGTGAGTAGACATCATCCCTATCCTCCAGGACCATACAGTCTACTGTGTGCAGAGCACTGTACTAAGCACTAGGAAGAGCATGAGAAGCAGTGTGGCCTAGTGGATAGAGCACAGTCGTGGAATCCAGAAGGACCTGGTTTCCGATCCCACCTCTGCCAGTTGTCTGCTGTTCAACCTTGGGCAATCACTTGACTTCTCTGGGCCTCAAGTGGGACATTATTCACTTGTATCTGCCCTAATGCTTAGTACAGTGCCTGGCACTATTTCAAAAACAAAAAGTATAATATAGTTGGTGGGATATGATCCCTGCCCTCAAGGAGTTTCCTGTCTATTGACAGTCTTTACCTGGAAACTGATGATTTTCCTGAGGAGGGGAATGTAAAGCCAGAAGCTAGAGGGTAGGACAGTGAGTATATTTCCTCAGAATGAGTAAACAGTGAGTCTATTTGCTCAAAGAATCAGCGTTAGAAATGTTGACTTTGCTTATTAAATTCATGGATGAATTCACTGGTGTTTTTTCAATAGGAGGTCTCCATCAGTAATAAATAATAATAATAATTGTGGTATTTATTAAGCCCTTACTATATGTAAAGCACTGTTCTAAGAGCTGGGGTTAATACAAGGTAAACAGTTTGTCCCACGTGGGGCTCACAGTCTTAATCTCCATTTTACAGATGAGGTAACTGAAGCACAGAGAAATTAAGTGACTTGCCCAAAGTCACATAGCTGATAAGTGGCGGAGCTGGGATTAGAATCCATGACCTCTGACTCCCAAGCCCGGGCTGTTTCCACTAAGCCAGGCTGCTTCTCAGAACTTGGGTTCTGTCCCTGGTTATTTGCTGAAGGCATTGTCTGAATGAATAAGGGACACTAATCGATCAATCGATGGTATTTAATGAGGTCTGCGTGTAGAGCCTTTTGCTAAGCCTTTGGGAGATTGGTAGACGTGATCCTTGCCAACAAGTAGATTACAGTTTAGAGGGGAAGACAGACTTTGAAGTAGAAAATAGCTAGGGGAAATATTAAGACTATACCATCAGTAGTATTTATTGAGTACTTACTATGTGCAGAGCACTATACTAAGTGAGAGGGAGAGTAATAATAATGATGATGGTATTTGTTAAGCACTTACAATGTGCCAAGCACTGTTCTAAGCATTGGGGTAGATACATGGCAATCAGGTTATCCCTTGTGGGTCTCACAGTCTCAATCCCCATTTTACATATGAGGGAACTGAGGCACAGAGAAGCGAAATGACTTTCCAAAGGTCACATAGACAAGTGGCAGAGCCAGAATTAGAACCCATGACCTCTGACTCCCAAGCCCATACTCTAGAGTACAATACGACAGAGTTGGCAGGCACGTTCTCTGCCCACAATGAACTTATAGTCTAGAGGGGGAGATGAATGTTCACATAAATGAATAATTGATAATACAAAACTGGTAGATATCTCCAACTACATTTTCCAGTGTGGCCCCAGAAATTAATGGTTATGATTTAGTGTCCTGAAAGATCAGGGCTTTGAACTCAAGTCTTGTTCAAATGACGATCAATAAAACCTTTAGCTAAGGAGATAACAATCCAAAAATACAGTCGGGGAAAAGACCAGAGACCAAAGTCATCAGATATTGTTACCCAGGCCTCTGTATCCTACAATTGGCCCAGGCAAGGAGGCCTCTGGGAAAAAGTGAATCTCCTGCCCTTATGCCCCTTGCTTAACAATGAAGAGTATTTATTGTCAGCTAATCAATAGTATTTACTTAGCACTGATTGGGTGTGGAGTGATGTACTAATCTCCGGTGCTCTCTGTCCTCCAACTCTTAAATCTCCCCTGAAACACAAGATGACCTTCCAGCCTCCTGACTCTCCCCTCTCTGGGCCATGCTTCACCCCTCTGCTCAGATCATTTCTCCCCAAAACTACTCACCCCTCATCTCCTCACTCCTCAAAAACCTCCAGTAGCTGCCCATCCATCTTGGCACCAAAAAGCAACATCAGCTATTGTTATATTACACTTCCCCAAGCCCTTAGTCCAGTGCTCTTCACACAGTAAGTGCTCGATAAGTAAATTGAATGAACGAATGAACTCGGTCAATTCTCTCCCCTTTTCTCCTTCCTTTCCCACTGCTTTGCTCCTCTAACCCCAAGCTACTTACTGCATCAGGGCTCGGGAGTCAGAGATTCTGACTCCCAGTCAATTAGTTGATTAATCCATGGCATTTATTGTCTTCTGTGTGCAAAGCACTGTACTAAGTTCTCAGGAGAGTAGAATACAATAGGTTGGTAGAAATGATCCCTGCCCACAAGAAGCTCAGAGTCCACAGCGGGAGACGGATGATTCAATAGATTCCACTTAAGGAAACCAGTTAAGGCTCTCCACGGTCACCAGCTGGTCCCACCCTACAAAGCCGCTGTCCTTCTCCATTTCTCCACAGCCGGACCTGTACCCGTCTCTCTTTTCTCCCCTGTGTCCATCCCCTTGCTCATGCTATTCCCCTTTCTCAGAACCCCAGTAAGTCCTGCCCTTCCCATATTCCAAACCTCCCAGAATTCCCACCTCCCCCCAAATCCCATCTTCAGTATTTCAGTATTCAGTATATTCAGTATTCCCACATTCCAACTCATATCATCTCAACAGCAGCCATCCCAAGAGCGTCTGTACCTATTATAACCACCATCATTTATGTATTATTATAATAATCATAATCATAATTACAATGATACTACGTAAAATGAGAGCAGCGCTTGGCACACAGTAAGCGCTTGACAAATACCACTATTATATTGTTCTAAGTGCTGGGGTTGATACAAGTTAATCAGGTTGGACACAGTCCCCCTCTCACATGGAGTTCACACTCTAAGTAGGAAGAAGTAGGATCGAATTCCCATTTTCCAGATAAGGAAACTGAGGCCCAGATAAATTAAGTGATTCACCCTAGGCCCCACAACAGAGATGTGGCAGAGCTAGGATTAGAACCCAGGTAATAATAATATTAATTGTGATATATGTTTAGCGCTTACCATATGCCAAGCACTGTTCTAAGAACTGTTCTAAGTTCTAGGTACAAGGTAAAAGGTAATCGGGTTGAACTTAATCCCTGTCCCACATGGAACTCACAGTCATAATCTCCATTTTACAGATAAAATAACTGAGACATGGAGAAGTGAAGTGACTTGCCCAAGGTCACACAGAAGATGAGCAGTGGAGCAAGGATTAGAACCCATGTCCTCTGACTCCCCGGCCCAGGCTCTTTCCAGTAGGCCATGCTGCCTCTCACGTTGACCTGCATGTTGGCAAGGCATGAATCCCATGCCTTTTTGGCATACTCGTTCATTCATTCATTCAAGCTTATTTATTGAGTGCTTACTTTGTGCACAGCACTGTACTAAGTGCTTGGGAAAGTACAATATAGCAATAAAAAGAGACAATTCCTGCCCACAGTGGGGGCTTAGCAGAGAGTCCTGCACCCAAGAGTGTCCACTGGTCATGTCTACATTCATTCAATAGTATTTATTGAGCGCTTACTATGTGCAGAGCACTGTACTAAGCGCTTGGGATGAACAAGTCGGCAACAGATAGAGACAGTCCCTGCCGTTTGACGGGCTTACAGTCTAATCGGGGGAGACGGACAGACAAGAACGATGGCGATAAACAGCGTCAAGGGGAAGAACATCTCGTAAAAACAATGGGAGCTAAATAGAATCGAGGCGATGTATAATTCATTAACAAAATAAATAGGGTAACGAAAATATATACAGTTGAGCGGACGAGTACGGTGCTGTGGGGATGGGAAGGGAGAGGTGGAGGAGCAGAGGGAAAAGGGGAAAATGAGGCTTAAGCTGCGGAGAGGTAAAGGGGGGATGGCAGAGGGAGTAGAGGGGGAAGAGGAGCTCAGTCTGGGAACGCCTCTTGGAGGAGGTGATTTTTAAGTAAGGTTTTGAAGAGGGAAAGAGAATCAGTTTGGCGGAGGTGAGGAGGGAGGGCGTTCCAGGACCGCGGGAGGACGTGACCCAGGGGTCGACGGCGGGATAGGCGAGACCGAGGGACGGCGAGGAGGTGGGCGGCAGAGGAGCGGAGCGTGCGGGGTGGGCAGTAGAAAGAGAGAAGGGAGGAGAGGTAGGAAGGGGCAAGGTGATGGAGAGCCTTGAAGCCTAGAGTGAGGAGTTTTTGTTTGGAGCGGAGGTCGATAGGCAACCACTGGAGTTGTTTAAGAAGGGGAGTGACAGGCCCAGATCGTTTCTGCAGGAAGATGAGCCGGGCAGCGGAGTGAAGAATAGACCGGAGCGGGGAGAGAGAGGAGGAAGGGAGGTCAGAGAGAAGGCTGACACAGTAGTCTAGCCGGGATATAACGAGAGCCCGTAATAGTAAGGTAGCTGTTTGGGTGGAGAGGAAAGGGCGGATCTTGGCGATATTGTAGAGGTGAAACCGGCAGGTCTCGGTAACGGATAGGATGTGTGGGGTGAACGAGAGGGACGAGTCAAGGATGACACCGAGATTGCGGGCCTGCGGCACGGGAAGGACGGTCGTGCCATCCACGGTGATAGAGAAGTCTGGGAGAGGACCGGGTTTGGGAGGGAAGATGAGGAGCTCAGTCTTGCTCATGTTGAGTTTTAGGTGGCGGGCCGACATCCAGGTGGAGACGTCCCGGAGGCGGGAGGAGATGCGAGCCTGTGAGCACGGTGGGCGGTGCCGAAGGCGTCGTTGATGTACACGTCTCCCAGCTTGGAGAGGGAGGCTCGGAAGGCCTCCACCTTGGCCGCGTCAGCCTTGACCTTGTTCCCGGCCGTGTCCTTGCCCTTCCCTTCCTCCTCCACGTGGAAACGCAGATTCTCCAGCAGGATGACGGAGCCGGCCGGGGGGTCGGCACAGGCCTTCTCCACCTCGGGCCCCACGCAGTCCTTGAGGAACAGCACATCCCTGCCCAACAAGGTCTTGAGCTCCACGGCCACGGGCCCCAGGGAGTATTTGTCCGGCATGGGAACGCCGTCCGGACGGCCCAGGTGGCTCATGAGGACGACAGACTTGGCCCCGTGATCCAGGCAGTGCTTGATGCTGGGGATGGCGGCCTTCACCCTCTGGTTGTTGGTGATCTGTTTGTTCTTCATGGGGACGTTGAAGTCGACCCTCATCACGACCCGCTTCCCCTTCACCTCCACCTTGTCCAAGGTCAGCTTGGTGGAGAGAGACATTGTGGCAGGGAGGGGGCGTCCAGTACAGCGGCGGCGGCGGCGGCGGCGACGACGACTCCTGCGGGGGAGTATATGTCTACATATACATCCCACCGACAGCTCAAGCTCACTGTGGGCCAAACGTAAACCCTGGTCTTTCACGCCAAGTCCTCTCAAATCCTCTCATCCCACATCCTCACCAAACTCACCCACTTCTTCAAGGCTCTCATTCCCGAGGCTGTGGGTGGGCAGGTAGAGCGGGGACCGAAGATAATGCCTAAACACCCCCCGGGGAAGAGACAGACCCCTGGACCGTCTCCTGAGGCCGTCGAGAGCATTTGAAAAGGCCTCGGGCCTGCTCTTCATTATAATAATAAATGTGTTATCAGTTAAGTGCTTACTACGTACCAGGCACCGTACTAAGCGCTGCGGTAGATACAAGAAAATCGAGTAGGACTGAGTCCCTGTCCCGCATAAGGCTCCCAGTCTCCATCCCCATTTTACAGATGAGGGACCTGAAACACAGGGAAGTGAAGTGACTTGTCCAAGGTCACAGAGAAGACAAGAGGTGGGGGTAGGATTAGAACCCACGTGCTCTGACTCCCAAACCCTTGCTCTTGGCACTAGACCATGCTGCTTCTCCACTTCTTGAGGAGTAGGGAGATGAGCACCGAATGGTTTGATACTTCACCCCCAGCCCCACAGCATCCCAGGCCAAGCCCCCAGCCTAAACCCTCTCTGCCACCTCTCTGACCCTCCTTCTTTCTCCTCTTCCCCCTCAGCGAGAGAATATGAACGGAAGCCTCTTTGTGTCAGCGAGGGGGCTGAGAGCCTCTTGGGGAAGTAGCCCCCAGATTTATCCGTGTTGGAATGAAGCCACGTGTGTCCTATCCAACACTCAGATGGCCAGTGCGACCCAACAAGCAACACCGCCAGTGGCTCGGCCCTGTGTAAAATCTAAGGGAGCTCGTCGCGGCCGTCAACAAATGCTGCTCCTTGTCGACTTGCGTATTGAAAGGGGCGATTCCCAAGCCCCAGGACCGCAAGGCAGTGAGGAGGAGGATGATGGAGTCTCCTGTGGGTAGCAGCAGATGAGCCTCGGTCCTGAGACCTGCAGCCCAGGAAAGTACTTACTTCAAGGACTCGATTCCAGAGCCGGTGGTTTCCGCAGCGGCACTCGTGCCCGCTGGTCCCTGCTCATTGTGTTCCAGCTGAGGCCAGAGCGCAACGAGCGAGCACGCGGACGGGGGCTCAGCACACGGTGAGATGGCCGCCGTGGGGCTTGACGGGCAGCACCCGGCGGCCGCAGTGACCGCGGCACAGGGCCCACGCCGGACTGAAGCGCCGTAACCCGGCGGCCTCTTTCCACTGGTCCATGAGGTAATAAAATATTCATTCAATAGTATTTATTGAGCGCTTACTATGTGCAGAACACTGTACTAAGCGCTTGGAATGTACAAATCGCCAACCGATAGAGACAGTCCCTGCCCATTGACGGGCTTACAGTCTAATCTGGGGAGACAGACAGACAAAAACAATAGCAATCAATAGAATCAAGGGGATGTACATCTCATTAAAACAATAGCAATAAATAGAATCAAGGTGATGTACATCTCATTAATAAAATAACAGTTGTAGAGGCCAAAGAGCGATTTCTCAAGACCCTACCTGCCTCAGGTAGCCTCTACCTCCACGTCCCCACCTCTGCACTCTGGTTTCACGGCTCTTTGGTCTGCACTTCTGTTCCAGAAACACCACCGTCGTGAAAATGGGGCCAGCGACCACGCCATTTACAAGCCACCATGCTCGAAATAGATTCATTTGTATCTAATGGTAATTGCCAACGTAAATCCACCTACATAAGACAGTCCAGTTCATTTGCTCCTCATGGAAAACTATTAGTAGCATGACTGATTCTAAGCTCAGCCCTTCAAGTTGCGAGAAAAACGCCACTATTAATAGCTCACCTGTCAAGACTGCATCACTCCGAGACGGAGAGCGTTTTAAGATGAGGTTAAATTGTCATTCTTTGGGTGACTTGAGCAGAAGAAGAACTGATTATTGAAACTGAAGCAACTTGAAAGAAAACTTACTTGAAAGTTAGTTATCAATGGTTTGGGCCCGGCTTTTTATTTAACAGAATCTGAATATGGAATAGCTTCATGCCCAGCCCAAACTGAAATGCTGGGTAACTTACCCGATTTGAAAAATAGTTCTGAGGAGCCATTGCATAAAGATGGGGGTTTCCACACTCACCTCCATGAAAGGAGGAGCTGGACTACAGGTAGCATTATTGGTATTTATTGAGCGCCTAGTGGGAGCGCTATTCTAAGCACTGTTTGGAGACACGGTGTGGCCTAGTGGAATGAACCAGAGTCTGAAAGTCAGACCTGGGTTCTGATCCCAGCTCTCCGACATGTCTGTGATCTGGGACAAGTCTCTTAACTTCTCTGCGCCTCAGTTCCCTCATCTGTAAAATGGGGATTAAGACTTTGAGCCCTACGGGGAACATGGACCAGGTCGAACCTGATTAGCTTGTAACTATTCCAGTGTTTAGTACAGTGCCTGACACGTAATAAGCACTTAACAGGTACCACAAAAAGAGTATCACTGTTCTTGAATAATAATATTTATGGTACTTGCCAAGCACTCACTATGTACCAAACCCTGCTCTTAGCCTGGGGTTGGTACAATTTAACCAGGTGAGACACAGTCCCTGTCCCACAGAGGACTCCCAGTCTAATAAGGATTAGGGACTGGATGTAACCCCTATTTTACAGCTGAGGCACAGAAAAATCAAGCAACTTGTCCTAGATCAAGCAGTAGACAAGTAGCGGAGCAGGGATTAGAACCCAGGTCCTCTAACTCCCAGGTACATGCTCTATCCGCTAGGCCATGCTGCTTCTCGGCACTGTTCTAAGTGTTTGGGAAAATATAGGAGAATCGCTGGATATTTTCCCCACCCACGAGGACACAGACATAAAAATATTTATAGATGAAGTAATCAGAGTAAATAAACATGCCTATAGTGTGAGCTAGGCAAGTTTCTGAGGGAGGGCATCTATAAATCAAATCAATACAGCAGGGCCAGAGGTGACTGATGGACTGATGTGCTTTGGGTGTCAGAAGCTAATCCATCACAGAGTCTAAAGATTGCCTTCTTTATAGTATTTAACATAATACCTCTCACTCTCTCTCCTCAGCTGAAAATGCTATTTGGACTCTGGCTTCTTACTGAAATGTGTCAGTGAAACCCAGCAAACAATTCTTGCTCTCCTTAAGCTCCTCTCCTAGACAGTAAACTCACTGTGAGCAGGAAAGTATGTACCATCTCCCAAGCGTAGTACAGCACTCTGCCCACAGAAAGTACTCAGTAAATGCAATTGATTGATTGACTAAGCAATTTGGGTGGTCAAATGGATAGAGCACAGGCCTGGGAGTGAGAAGGATCGGGTAGGGTCGGCTCGTCCCCCGACCCTGGTCATCGCCTGCTTATTAACACTATTGTAGTGTGCCTTACTGTAGCATGTTGCTATATTAGCGATCTCGCTTGTCATTGTTTATTGTCGTCAGACTTTGAATTTGATCAGGTCGCCCCTTAATCGAGTCTACCCCCGACCCTGATCATCGCCCCTTTTATTAACACGACTATATTGTATCATACTGTATCATGTTGCTATATTAGCACTACTGTATTGTATCATACTGTATCATGTTGCTATATTACCGATTTCGTTTATTACTGTTTATTGTTGTCAGTGCTGCCACCCACCTCTCTGGCCTCGCCATGTCCCTCCTCCCCCCCTCCCCCCTCCCGCCCCTTCCTATCCTCCCCTTCCCGTTCCCCTCTCTCGCTCAGCTCTTTCCCGCTCTCTCCTCTGTCTCCTCCCCCCCTCCCCTCTCCCGCCCTAGAACCCCACTTTACCAGCGCTACCCCTCTTCCCCCTCTCCCTACTCTTCCCCCCACCAAACCCCCCTTCACCCCCTCCCCCCTTCTCTCTTCCCCACCCATGCCCCATCCCAGTCCTCTTGTCCCACCGCCACCCCTCATCCCCCTCTCCCCGTCCAGGGCCCCGCCACCTCCTTCCCATCCAAACCCTCCCCTCCCCCCGCCCTTCCCCCCCTCCTCCCCTTGCACCCACAGCTACTTTCAAGTGTGGCCTCTGGAACCCCCGCTCTATTACAGGTAAGCTACCTTTCATCCATGACCTTTTCCTCTCTCGCTCTCTCCTCCTCCTCGCCCTTTCGGAAACGTGGCTCTCTCCTGAAGACACGGTCTCCGCGGCCGCTCTCTCCGGCGGAGGCCTCTCCTTCTCCCACTCCCCCAGACTCACCGGTAAGGGAGGAGGCGTCGGCTTCCTCCTCTCGCCCCGTTGCCGCTTCCGCACTATCCCTCCTCCCCCCTCCCTCTTCTTCCCCTCCTTCGAAGCCCATATCGTTCGCCTCTACCACCCGCTCCAGTTACTTGTCGCCATCATCTACCGCCCTCCCGGTCCCACCTCCGACTTCTTCAACCACCTTGACCCCTTTCTCACCTTCCTTCTCTCCTTCTCTCTGCCCACTCTGATCCTCGGAGACTTCGACATCCATACGGATGTACCCGACGACTCCTCTGCCGCCCGCCTGCTATCCCTCCTCGACTCTGCCGACCTCCTCCTCCACCGTACCGCGCCCACTCACCGACTCGGTCACACCCTCGATCTCGTCATCTCCTACCGCTGCACTATCTCCTCCCTCGCCGACTCTGAAATCCCTCTCTCTGACCATAACCTTCTCACCTGCCTCATCTCTCACACTCCCTCCCCCTGCAGATCTTCGCTACTGCCCCACAGAGACCTCCGCTCTCTCGATCCCATCCGTCTTTCCAATAGCATCTCTCCTCACCTCGCCGCCCTGTCCTCTCTTCCCACTCTCGACGATCAGGTCTCCGCTCTCAACTCCACCCTCTCTACTCATCTCGACTCCCTCGCCCCCCTTTCCCTCCGCCGCTCTCGCTCCACTAACCCACAGCCCCGGATCACCTCCTCCGTCCGCCTCCTACGCTCCTATGCTCGAGCTGCTGAGCGCTGCTGGCGAAAGTCCAAGCACCAAGCCGACCTCACACACTTCAAATTTATCCTTTCCTGCCTTAACTCTGCCCTCTCCTCCGCCAGGCAAAGCTTCTTCTCCTCCCTCATCGACACCCATGCCCGTCACCCCCGCCGATTGTTCCGGACCTTTAACTCTCTCCTTAGGCCCCCTGTTCCTCCCCCTCCCCCATCTCTCACCCCTAATGATCTGGCCACCTATTTCCTCACGAAAATCAACACGATCAGGTCTGAGCTCCCCAAAGTCACCCCTCCGCCTCTCCCCTCCCCCCCACCGACCCCCTCCCCTACTTTCCCATCCTTCCCTGCAGTATCCTCAGAGGAGATCTCCTCCCTCCTCGCAAGTGCCACCCCCTCCACCTGCACCTCGGACCCCATTCCCTCTCACCTTCTTAAAACCGTCGCCCCTGCCCTCCTCCCTTCCTTAACTTCTATTTTTAACCACTCAATCTCCAAGGGCTCCTTCCCCTCTGCCTTCAAACATGCCCACGTCTCCCCCATCCTAAAAAAACCCGCTCTTGACCCCACTTCCCCCTCCAGTTATCGTCCTATCTCCCTACTACCCTTCCTTTCCAAAATCCTAGAACAGGTCATCTACAATCGATGCCTAGAATTCCTTAACTCCCATTCTCTCCTAGACCCCCTCCGATCTGGCTTCCGTCCCCTCCACTCTACCGAGACTGCTCTCTCTAAGGTCACCCGTGACCTCCTTCTTGCCAGATCCAATGGCTCCTACTCCATTCTGATCCTCCTCTACCTCTCTGCTGCCTTTGACACTGTCGACTGTCTTCTTCTAACTAAATTGAATTGTACTCTCCCAAGCATGTAGTACAGTGCTCTGCTCGCAGCAAGTGCTCAATAAATACCATTGAATGATTGACTGATTGATAGGGCAAGGGTGAAGATAGATGTGTAGGATACAGGTGTCAAGGACACAGGATTGAATAGACTGGTTGGAATAAAATGCTACATGGGGATCAAACCTGTGTGGTGGGGAATTAAGAATCATTTATTGTGTGCATAGAGAAGTGTTCTTCTGTTAACTGTGATTGTTGTTGACAATGAAACTCAGCCAATCAGTCTATCAGTGGTATGTATTGAGTGCTTACTCTTGGTAGAATACAGTAGAGTTGCTAGACAGGATCTCTTTGTTCTAGGAGCTTACAGTTTAGTCTGTGCAGAACACTGTATTGAGCACTTGAGAGAGTACAACTGAGTTAGTAGCCCCGATCTTTGCTCTCTAGGAACTTAGAGTCTACTGGATGTTCAGAGCACTGTAATCAACAGTAGGGAAAAAATAATAATACTGATAAGAGCAGTATCTGTTAAGCACTTACTATGTGCCAGCCACCGTACTGAGCACTGAGGGGGATGGAAGCAAATTGGGTTGGACGAGTTCCTGTCCCACACTGGGATCAATGTCTTAATCCTCGGTGTACAGATGATGTACCGAAGGCACAGAGAAGAGAAGTGACTTGTCCAAGGTCATAGAGCAGACAGGTGGCGGAGCTGGGATTAGAACTATGACCTTTTGACTCCCAATCCCAGTGCTCTATCCACTACACCACCCTGCAGTACAATAGAGTTGATAGATATGATCCATGCTCTCTAGGAATTTACAGTTTCTTGCACACTTGCAAACTCTGTCCATGAGAATAAAGAATAAAAGATTAAAGAATAAATGCTGGCATCTTTCCTGGTCAGCCAGCATTTAGGGAGGGAGGAAAGGCATGTTCCCCTCCCAGCAGGTTGTGTGGTACGTATTGTGAGACAGCAGGTCCGGAGCATGATGTGGATAGACTGTCTGGTCCTGTTCATTCGTTTAGTCATATTTATAGAATGCTTCCTGTGTGCAAAGCACTGTACTAAGCGCTAGGGAGAGTACAGTATAACAACAAACAGACACATTCCTGCCCACAGCGAGTTCACAGTATAGAGGGAGATAGACATTAATGATAAATAAATAAATACATTACATATATATACAGATGTATACATCTGTGCTGTGGGGATGGGAGGGAGGATGAATGAAGGAGCAAGTAAGAGCAGCACAGAAGGGAGGGGAGAAGAAGAGAGGAGGGCTTAGTCAGGGAAGGCTTCTTGGAGGAAACATGCTTTTAATAAGATTTTGAAGTTGGGGAGAGCAATTATCTGCCTATCTGTCCGGTCTCTAAGCAGCATGACAGGGGATAGAGCACGGGCCTGGGAGCCAGCTCCACCACATGCCTGTGACCTTCGGTAAGTCACTTCACTTCTCTGAGCCTCAGTTACCTCATCTGTAAAATGGGGATAAAGAGTGTGAGCCCTTTGTGGGACAAGGACTGTGTCCAACCTAACTTGTATCTACTCCAGTGCTTAAAACAGTGCTTGGCACAAAGTAAGCACTTAAGCACAATAATAATAATTCTTATTATTATTATTATTACAGAGCACTGTGTCATGACAGACTGGAACATTTTGCGCCACAAAATGCAATCTGGCAAAATCCTTCAAGATGATAAGATAAAGGAGCATTATAATAATAATAATTGGTATATGTTAAGCACTTACTATGTGCCAAGCACTGTTGTAAGCATTGATTAAGGTAGATACAAGGTAATTCGTTCATTTCTATTTATTGAGCGCTTACTGTGTGCAGACCACTGTACTAAGTGCTTGGAAAGTACAATTCAGCAATAAAGAGAGACAATCCCTGCAAACACCAGAATTATAGTCAAATCAGGTTGGATATAGTCCCTGTCCCAAATGGTGCTCACGATCTCGATCTCCACTTTACAGATGAGGTAACTGAGGCAGAGAGAATTTAAGTGACTTGTGCAAGATCACATACATATCTGCCAGGATTAGAACCCAGATCCTCTGATTTCCAGGCCCGTGTTCTTTCCACTAGGCCATGAGGGCCTCTTGGTCGGCTATCTGCAGAGTTGAAGCTACGAAGGTGGCTGACCTGCGGAAGGGGTGGTAGACATTAACAGAAATGAATTTTTACCGATATGTGCTGAAGAGTTCAGGGTGGGGTGAGTACAGTTGCCCACGGGGCATGGATACCAGTGCCTAGATGATGCAGGAGGGAGAGAGTTGTTGTCTTATGCTGTCGAGTCACATCCAACCCATAGCAACGCCATAGACCCATCTCTCCCAGAACGCCCCACTTCCATCTGCAATCATTCTGGAAGCGGATCCAGAGAGTTTTCTTGGGAAAAATCGGAAGTGGTTTACCATTGCCACCTTCCTCGCAGTAAACGAATCTCTGCCCTTGACTCTCTCTCATGCCGCTGCTGCCCAGCACAGGTGAGTTTTGATTTGTAGCAGATTGCCTTCCACTCGCTAGCCACAGGCCAAGCTAGGAATAATAATAATAATGTTGGTATTTGTTAAGCGCTTACAGTGTGCCGAGCACCGTTCTAAGTGCTGGGGTAGACACAGGGGAATCAGGTTGTCCCACGTGAGGCTCACAGTCTTAATCCCCATTTTACAGATGAGGTAACTGAGGCACCGAGAAGTTAAGTGACTTGCCCACAGTCACACAGCTGACAAGTGGCCTAGCCAGGAGTCGAACCCATGACCTCTGACTCCAAAGCCCGTGCTCTTTCCACTGAGCCACGGGTCTGCCTCGGCTGCACTCTCTCTCCTGTAGTCGTGACTGGTAGAGGACTGGAAACTCTTCAAGTGCCACCCTGAAAGGGTACAAAGAGGCAGTCAGGGAAAAAAGAGCTTGTCATGGAAGGTCTCCTGGAGGAGATGGAACCTTAATAAATGGTGAGCCTCTAGAGGGATGGGATCTGTGTCTAATTCCTACCTGTGTACTCTTTCCCAGTGCTTAGTGCAATATTCTGCGTACAGTAAATGCTTAATAAATACTATCACTAATAAGACTCCCAAGGCGGGGAGAGCAGTGGCCTTAGAGAAAGGGGAAAGTGTAAATATTGCCTGATCCAGCCCATTCACAAAATACTATTGCCACAGAGGAAGAGATACTGATGGTTACATTGTCACACTGTACTCTCCCAAGTGCTTAGTACAGCACCCTGCACAGTAAGTGCTCAATAAATACGACTGATTGACTGAAATGACCCGCTTCAGCATAATAGTTTAGGTGATCCGTGATAGGAGAGAAGGAAGGTATAGGAAAGCTGGAAGGATTTCAATCATCTCAGTAGAAGCAGAATGAATCTGAGTACAAGTCCCAGCCGATGGAGCACTTGTGAGTTGGAATTGAGACTTTGTTTTATATTCACTATTTGTCTTGGCCCCCATAAATGACTTGTGCTTCTGCATCGATTTAATTCCTGCTTTGGCCGGTATGGGGATTTCTGCCTTGATTTCTGTCACTCCTGCTTCTCCTCCTAGCCACAGACAGTTGCCCCCTCCAACCCCCTCTGTTTCACATCTGCCTTCCTGCTCTCCTCTGACACGCTTTTGACTTGACTTTTACCACCTATTAGGTATCTCGATGGCCTGCATTAATCCAACACTAACCTGGGGCCGATGGCCTGTCCGCCAATCTGTGCTTTGAAAACTATCACCAGACAGGTAAAGAGATGTCCTAAGATCAAGGTGTTAATAATAATAATTATTATTATTATGGTATTTGTTAAGTGCTTAACTATGTGCCAGGCACTGTACCAAGCTCTGAGGTAGATTCAGCAGATGGGGTTGGACGCAGTCCCTGTCCCACGTGGGGCTCGCTGTCTCAATCCCCATTTTACAGATGAGGTAACTGAGGCCCAGAGAAGTGAAATGAGTTGCCCAAGGTCACACACAGCAGACAATCCTCAGCTCCCGCTCCCCTCCCCATCACCCTGATTCGCTCCATTTGCTCTACCCCCCTGCTCCACAGCACTTATGCATATATGTTCATAGCTATAATTCTATTTATTTGTAATTAATGCCTGTTCACTTGTTTTGATGTGCATATATCTATAATTCTATTTACTTATATCGATGCTATTATCAATGCCTGTTTACTTGTTTTGATGTCTGTCTCCCCCTTCTGGACTGTGAGCCCATTGTGGGCAGGGATTGTCTCTTTTTGTTGCTGAATTGTACTTTCCAAGAGCTTAATAGCTCTCTGTACACAGTAAGCACTCAGTCAATACGAATGAAAGAATTGAATGAATGGAGTGGTGATCCAGGATTAGAACCCATGACCTTCTGCCTCCCAGGCCCATGCTCTATCCACTACACCATGCCGCTTCTCTGAACCGAGTCGCCCTGCGCCGGCTACGTTGATACGGTCTGGGGGGATTCGTGTAGAAAAGACTCATCTGCTTCTCTCTCTGAGCAGATTTCAATCTAGAGGGATGGGGATTAATGATGGGAGACGCCCAGAGCTGCCTGATGTCAGAGCTGCGATGGCTCTGCAGGCAGGTATATAAGAGGTGGAGTTTCAGGCTCCCAAATGAAGGTGGAAAGATTGCAAAGAGGACGCAGGCTCGAAATTGTTTTCTGCCCTTTCTCGCTAACGTAGCCCGGACCCGATTTCTTGGATCTCTCAAAGGTAAAGTGTTTCTTGCTTTTTTTCTGAAAGGATGCATTGTACTCGCCTCGTAGAAAAAAGCGACAAGGCTATTTACCAGCGGGGAAGGGTGGGGGGACGGGGGTCATTTGATCCCAATTCCCAGACAAGCTGAAAGAAATGTAGAGAGTGATTTGAAATGTCCAGAGATGCTCTGGGAGAGGGATGGGATGAGATGAAAGAGGATTCCTTTTCTCAGAAGCATCAGGAGCGTCGAGAGACTCGATGGAAGGGAATTCCCATCATTTTTCTCCCAAAAAGTTTGAGCTGATTTAGAAAGAGGTAAATGAAAGTTTGGAATAACACCAGGATCCTTGGCAAGGCTCCCGTCTGATTCAATTGGCTCACCGATCACTTGCTGTGTGACCGTGGGCTTCTTGTTGCCTCAGTTTCCTCATCTGTCAAATGAGGAATGTTTAATACTTATTCTCCCTCCTACTTAGACAGGAGCCCCATCAGTGGGAAGGGGACTGTGTCCGACCTGATTAACTCATATAGACCCCAGTGCTGAGAACAGTGCTTGACGCAGAGAGAGTGCTGAACCGATGCCATTAAAAAAAAACAACACTTCGATGTGTCCTTTTTTCCAGGCAGCCGGAGAAGAGAAATGTGCGACTTGAAGCTGAGGCTGGTCTTCGTTGTATTCTCTGTCGCTCTCAGTTCACTGGATGCCACCCAAGTTGAGAGGTGAGTAACTCATCGTCATGTTTCTCTTTCTCACGACTGAAATGTCGTGTTTTTAATGTTTCCGTATGACTGTTCTTGTGCCCTCAGCTTTGAGTGGTAAAATCTTGTCTCCAAAAAGAAGCTAAAACGGTCTACTCACACTTTGCTTTTTGTGCTCTCCAAAGACTCTTGTCTCTGACCGCTGATCACTCTGATGGAACTTCCGATAGACAGGGATGGATGTTACCAATCCTCTCCAGAAACGCACTTTTGGGAGTAAGGGAGGCCCCTCCAGAACAAGACGCAACCAGAGCCAAAAGGTATTAGTCTCTCCTGCCTTCTTTGATTCAAAATCCAGTCGGGCAAACAACTCGGTACAGCTTGAATTTGCAGTCAGCTGTGTTCTTCTTTGTGAGTTCCTTCGGTTTTGCTCAAATTAGGCCGGCGATGTCCAGGAGCTTTAAATAGGCTTCGTAGACTAGAGATACAATACATGGAAAAACGACAGTACAAAGATTCAACACAAAGAAACCCAGTGCAGAGATTCAACCCAGCCAAACAAACCCAGGTCCGAGATTCAAACCAGCCAAAGAAACACAGTGTAAAGATTGTCTGATTGATTGATTGATTGACAAAGTATGAAAGATGTTTCAAAGAAGTTAACTTTGAAGGAGGAGCAGGGGTCAGTGGAGATCCTGAAAGAAATCCTAAATCATTTCTGAAAAATGAAATGATCTGAGAGGAGCCTTACCAAACTATTACTTGTTTGTTTAAGAGAGACTCTTTATGCCCTCAGTATTCAAAAATGCTAGGCTTGACTAGCTTGCTTTGCCTGGTTTTATTTAAAAGAAATATTTTGATAATTGACTCCCTGAAATGCTTTTTCAAGATCAAGTCTGAAAATGCCAGTACAAGTCAGAAAGTTTCAGGTGATGAATACATTGGATTTCTTTTTAAAATATACTTCTAAAATGAGTTAGGCAAATGAGTTATGCTATGGGGAATACAGTTCGCTTTTCTGGAACTAAGAACAGCTC
Source organism: Ornithorhynchus anatinus (assembly GCF_004115215.2). Lineage (NCBI taxonomy): Eukaryota > Metazoa > Chordata > Mammalia > Monotremata > Ornithorhynchidae > Ornithorhynchus > Ornithorhynchus anatinus. Next base: position 169,813,126 of record NC_041729.1, read on the forward strand.
AGGCCTCAGGAAAATGTGTGGAATTTGTGAGTACACTAATTCGGCAATTGTTCACTCTTACAAGAACCAACAGAAATCTTCCTTATGCTTAACTAGCTTACAGGGGATTCTGAGAAGAAGTTTGAATGGTAATTTCCAGCTAGCTTTTTCATGAAGAAAAATAACTCTCTAAAACTGACATGAGGTTTCTGTGAAGAGAGCTACACAGGGCATGATGACAGGAAAATTAGCGGTATTACCAAGTATTCTGTCTGCGTCTTCCATCTCTTTCTTTCATTAGACAATAGACGTTTGCAAAATACTTTTACTAAATATGTCTCTACGTATCCCTGCCTTTAATCATAGACTAGCTTTCCCTTGTTGAGGGGCTATTCATGGAGTTCTCTCAACATTGATTGTGGTCTAATCATTTGCATCCTTCCCCAGAATCTTCTAACTCTCAACTGAAAGCTTGCCAATCAATCAGTCAGTCAACTAGTAGTATTTACTGAACAACTCTGTGTGGCTAGCACTGTTCTAACTGCTTGGGGGAGTTGCTGGTTTGAGTCTGAGGTTCCAAAAATTCTATCATATTGATCGTCTTTCTGGCGTAATAGTAGTAATAGCCACAATAATGATAATAATAATAATGGTATTTTATTAATCTTTTCTCTATGCCACGCATGGTACTAAGCACTGGGTGGATACAAGCAAATTGGGTTGGACACAGTCCCTGTTCTACATGGGGCTCACAGTCTCAATCCCCATTTTACAGATGAGGTAATTGAGGCCCAGAGAAGTGAAGTGATTTGCCCCAGGTCACCCAGCCCAGCAGACGAGTGGCAAAGCCGGGATTAGAACCCATGACCTTCCGACTCCCAGGCCCGTGCTCTATCCACTGTGCCATGCTAGTACTAATAATAGTAATAATGTAGTGGTATTTGTTAAGTGCCTACACTGAGTCAAGCACTGTAGTGAGTGCTGGGGAAAAAAAGGTAATCAGGTCAGACACAGTCCCTGTCCCACACCGGACTCACAGTCTAAATAGGAGGAAGAATTAGAGGTATTGAACTCCCATCTGACAGATGAGGAAACTGAGGCACAGAGAAGATAAGTTACAGCTCAAGGTCACACAGCAGATAAGTGGTGGATCCAGGATTGGGACTCAGGTCCTCTGATTCCCAGACCTGTGTTCTTTCCACTAACCCATGCTACTTCTCTTTTATCTTTCCCTCCCTTATTCTTAGGTCGTAGGTCCCATGGGTTCAGGGACCGTGACTAAATCTTATCTATCTATGTTCCTCTTTCCCAGGGCTTAGCACAGTGCTCTGGACACAGTTTAATATTTAATTAATGTAATATTAATTCAATTAATTAATTAATATTCTTACCACCATTACTACTAAAAGAGACAAAAGCAGTACAGGTCTCATCCCCATGGAGCATACAGTCTAGCAGAGGAGTCAGACACACAATAATTAGTCAGGAGGGAAAGGAGAATGGAAAATGGATACACTTTTTTTTTTAAGCAAAAACAAATTTCAAAGTTAGGCTTGAAGAACCGTTTTTGGAACTGCTTGTCTGGGTAAAATGCATGAGCTTAACGCATTTCAAATTACAATAATGATATTAATGAATCAATAAATAAATCAATGGTATTTATTAAGCACTTACTGTGGGCAGAGTACTGTACTGTACCCATTTTATCTGTAAAAGGGATTGAGACTGTGAGCCTCATCATCATCATTATTACCATTATTACTAGATGCTTGGGAATGTACAACACAACAGAGCTGGTAGATATGTTCTCTGCCCATAAAGATCTTATAATCTTGATGGGGAGACAGACGTTAAGATAAATAAATAAATTTTAGGTATGTGCTGACATATTTTAGACATAAGTGCTGTGGGGCTGAAGGTGGAGTGAATATCAAGTGCTTAAAAAGGCAACAGATAATAATAGTGGTATTTGTTAAGGACTTACTATGTGCCAGGCACTGTACTAAGCGTTAATCGTATTCAACAAATGCGATTGAATTAATGAATACAAGCAAATAGGGTTGAACACAGTCTCACCCTGTCCCACGTGGGGCTCTCAGTTTCAGTCTCCATTTTACAGGTGAGGTAATGAGGCCCAGAGAAGTGAAGCGACTTGCCCGAAGTCACACAGCAGACAAGTGGCAGAGCTGGGATTAGAACCCATGACTTTCTGACTCCCAGCCCCGTGCTCTACCCAGAAGAAAGAGGGGCAAAGAGGGTTTAATGAGGGAAGGCCTCTTGGAGATGATGTGACTTTACTAAGGCTTTTTGGAGGTGGAAAACATGGTGGTCTGTCAAATAGGGAGGGGGAAGGAGTTCCAGGTCATAGGGAGAACGTGGGCAAGGGGTTGGCAACAAGCTAGACAAGATTGGGGCACAGCGAGCAAGCTGACACTAGAGGAGCAGAGAGAGCAGGCTGGGTTGGAGTAGGAGATCAGGGAGGTGCGGGAGGAAGAGGTGAGCTGATTGAGCGCTTTAAAGCCTAGTAAGAAATTTCTTTTTGATACGGAAGTGGATGGGATACCGCTGGAGGTTCTTGAGGAGTGGGTAGACATGGACTGAATTTTTTTTTTTTAGAAAACTGATCTGGGCAGCAGAGTGAAGTATGTACTAGAGATGGGAGAGACGGGGCGCAGGGAGGTCAGTGAGGAGGCTGATGCAACAGTAGAGGCAGGATAGGATAAGTGTTTAGATCAGCATGCTAGCAGTTTGGATACAGTGGAAACGGATTTTAGCAGTACTGCGACGGTAGAACGGATAGGATCGGGTGATAGATCAAATATGTGGATTGAATGAGAGAGATGAGTTGAGGATAATGCTAAGGTTACAGGCTCGTGAGACAGGGAGGGTGGTGTATTGTCTACAGTGATGGGAAAGACACGGGAAGGACAAGTTTGGGTGGAATTCTGTTCTGGACATGTTTAGTTTGAGGTCATGGTGAGACATCCAATAGAGATATCTTGAAGGCAGGCAGAAATGAGGACTGCAGAGAAGGAGAGAGTTCGGGCCAGAACGATAGATTTGGGAATTCTCAAAATTCTCAAATTTGAAGTCATGGGAGCAAATGAGTTCTCCAAGGGAGTGGGTGTAGATGGAGAATAGGAGAGGAACCAGAACTGAACCTTGAGGGACCCCCGCAGTTAGGGGGAGGGAGGCAGAGGAGTAGCCTACGAAAGAGACTGAGGAGTGGTCAAAGAGACAGGAGAGCCAAGAGAGGACAGTGTTAGTGAAGCCAAGGTTGGATAATGTTTCCCGGAGAAAGAGGTGGTCCACAGTGTCAAAAGCAGCTGAGAGGTTGAGGAGTATTAGGATGGAGTGGAGTCCATTGGATTTGTCAAGAAGGAAATCATTAGTGATAGTTTCTGTGGCACAAAAAGGCAGTTTCTGGGGAGTGAAAGGGGCAAAAGTCAGATTGGAGGGGGTCAAGGGAGAATTTGAGGAGGGGAACTTGAGATAGTAGATGTAAACAACTCCCTCAAGGAGTTTGGAGAGGAATGGTAGGAGGGAGCTATAGGCTCAAGGGAGTGGGTTTTTTTAGGACAAGAGAGACGGGACCGTGCTTGAAAACAGTGGGGAAAAAGCTATTGGAAAGCAAACAGTTGAAGGCGGTGGTCAGGGAGGGAAGAAAGGAAGGGGCAAAGGGATTGGGTCAGTAACACAGGTGGAGGGAATAGATTTTGAGAGGAGCAAGAGATTTCATCTTGAGATACTGCTGGAAAAATAGGGAAGGGGATATTAAAGTGATCACACCTTATTGTTTCAATTTTCTCAATAAAATCCGTGCTTATGTCACTGGGGGTAAGAGATGGGGCGTGGGGAGAGACAAGAGGTTTGAGAAAAGAGTTTAAAGTCTGGAACAGCTGGCATGGGCAACGAGTGTGGGAGTCAAAAAGGATCATCATCAATCATATTTACTGAGTGCTTACTGTGTGCAGAGCACTGTACTAAGCACTGTACTAAACACTGAGAAGCAGTGTGGCTCAGTGGAAAGAGCCCGGGCTTGGGAGTCAGAGGTCCTGGGTTCGAATCCCCTCTCTGCCACTTGTCAGCTGTGTGACTGTGGGCAAGTCACTTAACTTCTCTGTGCCTCAGTTCCCTCATCTGTAAAATGTGGATTAACTGTGAGCCTCACTTGGGACAACCTGATTACCCTGTATCTACCCCCCAGCGCTTAGAACAGTGCTCTGCACATAGTAAGAGCTTAACAAATTCCAACATTACTATTAGTATTATTATTATTATTGTTGAGCGCTTGGGAGAGTACAGTACAACAGAGTTGGTAGGCATGTTCCCTGTCCACGATGAGCTTAGAGTCTAAAGGAACTTACAGTCTAGAGGGGACAGGGTGGAGTGAGGGAGGGAGAGGGGTTGGATGGGAGTGACTTTACAGGGGCAAGCTCAGGGGGAGGGGGATGAGGGCAGTGGGCTGGAAGCGAGCTAAGGGGGGCTGGAGTCTGGGGTGAGGAACTAGGGAGATGCTAAGTGATAAGGGCAAGGAGGAGACTAGAGGGAGGAAACTGACAGGCCTTGAAGGAGCCAGAGTGTTGAAGAAAGAAAGAACTACAGGGGTGAAAACATAGTGGGCGGAGGGGATGGTTCAATAGCCAATACCCCAGGGGTGAGGAATCAAGTGCATAGGTAGCCTGGAGGGGCTAACGTAATAGTAAGGGGAGAGGAAGGGGGAAAAGGAGAGGCTAATCAAGGAAAGCCCCCTGGAGGAGGTCCGGGTTTTCAAAGGCCTTTGAAGATTCAAAGAGTGAGGACTCTGTGGGATGCAGAGTAGGGAGTTCCAGGCAGGAAGGAGGCGGAGAGTAAGGATAAATCAATCGTATTTACTGAGTGCTTACTGTGTGCAGAGCACTGTACTAAATGGTTGGGAGAGTAATAATGATTATAATGGTATTTGTTAAGTGTTTACTATGTGCCAAGCACTGTTCTAAGCGCTGGGGTAGATACAAGGTAATCAGGTTATCCCAGGTAGGGCTCACAGTCTTCATCCCCATTTTACAGATGAGAGAACTGAGGCACAGAGAACGTAAGTGACTTGCCCAAAGTCACACAGATGATACGTGGTGGAGCTGGGATTAGAAGCCACGACCTGTGACTCCCAAGCCCGGGCTCTTGCCACTAAGCCACGCTGAGTTGGTGGACACATTCGCGGCCCTTAGTGCACTTAGAGTCTAGAGGGGGACATGTGAGCTGGAGTGAAATGAGAGAAGAAGGGGGATACGGAGGAGGAGAGAGAGAGCTGATTGAATTACTTTAAAGGAGTCAGGGAGTTTCTGTTTGATGTTTTTTGAGGAGTGAGAGGATGTGCTCAGAACAACATTTTAATCAATCAATCCGTTGTATTTATTGAGCCCTTAACTCATGCAGGGTGCTGTACTAAGCACTTGGGAGAGTTCAATATATGGGAATTGGTAGACAGGATCCCTGCCCACGGTGCAGTTACAGTCTATCGGGGGAGACGGATGTTAATATAAATAAATAAATTATGGATATGCGCCTAAGCACTGTGGAGCTGAGGGAGGGGTGAATAAAGAGTGCGAATACAAACGCAGGGGTGATGCAGAAGAGAGTGGGAGGAGAGGAAATTAGGGCCTAGTAAGGGAAGAACTCTTAGAGGAGATGGGCTTTCAATAAGGCTATAAAAATGAACCAGGCAGCAGTAAGTTTGGACTGGAGTGGGGATAGGCAGGGAGGTCAACTAGGACGCTGGCACTGAAATGACAGCAAAATCTTCATCACAATAAGAAGACCGGTACTTGTTAAGCGCTTACTATATGCCAAGCACGGTTCTAAGAGCTAGGGTAGATACAACTTAATCAGGTTGGGCACAGTCCCCGAACCATATGGGACTCACACTCTTAACCCAGATGAAGTAATTGAGGCCCAGAGAAGTGAAGTGACTTGCCCAAGTTCACACAACAGATATGTGGCAGAACAGGGATTAGAAGCCAGGACCTTCTGACTCCCAGGACTCTATCCACTAAGCCACGCTGCTGAGTATGATGAAAGGAAGGGGAGAAAGTATTTCAGATGAAATCTCTGTGCATTTCAGACCTTAGCAAGATTCGTTCATTCATTCAATCATATTTATTGAGCGCTTACTGTGTGCAGAGCACTGTACTAAGCACTTGGAATGTACAATTCAGCAATAGATAGATACAATCCCTGCCCAACAACGGGCTCAGATGAACGCTCCGTGTCTAGATAGGCACTGGGACAGAGGAAATAATCATAGTAGTATCTGTAAAGAGCTTACTCTCTGTGCCAAGCACTGTACAAAGCACTGTACACCCCTCTAGACTGTTAAATTGTTATATTATCCTCTCCCAAGCACTTAGTACAATGCTTCGCACATAGTAAGTGCTCAATAAATATGATTGATTGACTGATGCAAGATAACCAGGTCCCACATGGAGCTCACAGTCTAAGTAAAAGGGGAGAACAGATATTGAATCCCAGATTTGCAGATGAGGGAACTGAGGCAAAGGGAAGTGATGTGATTGCCTAAAGATGACACAGAAGGTAAGTGGCAGGGTGAGGATTAGAACCCAGGTCTGCTGTCTCCCAAGAGCAGGCACTTTCCACTAGGCCATGCTGCTTCTCTAACGGAGGTAAGGGGACAGAGACTTCAAGTTACAATCGAGGGAAGCTGGGAGTCAGAAGAACCTGGGCTCTAATCCAGGCTCCACCACTAGCTTGCGGTGAGTCCTTGGGCAAATCACTTCACTTCTCTGTAAAATGGGGATTAATTCTGTGAACCCTATGTGGGGCAAGGACTGTGTCCAACCTGATTAGCTTTTATCTACCCCAGTGCTAAGAACAGTGTCTGGCACATAATAAGGGCTTAACGAATACCACAATTATCATGATTATTATTTCATCGTCCAGAACTGTCAAGACTAAGATGGCTATCTAGACCAAATTCCCCGTCTAGCTGGGCCCCTCTCTCTTGAGCAGGATCCAGGTGCCCAAAGCTGGATCTCTCCTTCTACGGGTCCTCACATTTCCCTCCTAGCCCTGGCAGGATCCCCTCTGGCAGAAACCCCCTTCAAGCAGGACCCCCCCATAGTCCCGTCTACCCTACAAATGGGCTGGGATTTCTTTGCCACCTCCCAGGCGCAGCCAGAAGCAGACAGAACCAGAACAGCCACAAGAGAAGCAGGGCAGCCAAACGGATAGAGCCCGGGCTTGGGGATCAGAGGATCCAGGTTCTAATCCCGGCTCCGCCGCTTGTCAGCTGTGTGACCTTGGACAAGCCACTTCACTTCTCTGGGTCTCAGTTCCCTCCCCTGTAAAATGGGGATTAAGACTGTGAGCCCAATGTGGGACAGGGACTGTGTCCAACCTGATTAGCTTGTATCTACCCCTGTGCTTAGTACAGTACTTAGCATACAGTAAGTGCTTAACAAATACCAGTTAAAAAAATGTAAAAGCTTCCTCAGGTTCAGAATTGGTAGCTTCACCCTGTCCCCACCCAAGCGATGTCGTTATGTAAACACAGAGATCTGGCTTCACACGCTTCACTTCATTAGTCAATCGAATTTATTGAGCATTTGTCATTTTCTGACTTCATTAGAGCTTCATTACTCAGTGTTTCCCCAGGAGGGTTCGGTCTCTCCGCTGAATAGCAATACACCTGACGTAAAAACACTGGAAGATGTGCCATTTAACCTAGAATTATCGTTCAAGCCATTAGACACACGCAAGGCAACTTTTTCCAGAAGCCTAGTAGGCGACAGGAAGATGGTAATATTCATGTATTTATGCTCACGGTAATAGGGCGCCCACGCGCTCGATGACAGCGGCAGTGCAGGTGGCAAATTGGATTCTTCATGAAGCTCCGGGGCCTTCCACACTTTGCTCTTCCACTCAATCAGTCAATCAATCAATCAATCAGACCATCAATAAAGCACTCGTTCAGCTCGCCCCCTCTTAACTCATCTCACATATCTCCTACTACAACCCAGGCCGCACACTCTGTTCCTCAGGTTCCTGCCCGATCTCGTCTATCTCGCCACTGAACCTTTTCCTATATTTTTCCCCTAGCCTGGAACTTTCTCCTCCTCCTCCACACATGCCAGATTACTGCTCTCCCCACCTTCAAAGCCTTATTAAGATCACATCTCCTCCAAGAGGGCTTCCACCGATCAAGCCCTCAAATACCCGGCACCCACTCCCTTCTGTATCGTCTTTGCACTTGGATATGTGACCTCTGGGCAACTCAAGTTCGCCCCATCCTCAACCCCGCATCACTTACATACATAGCTTTAAATTACACATTATAAATTATTCATTTATATTACTGCCTGTCTCCTCCTCTACAAGGCAAGATCACTGTGGGCAGGGAATATGTCTGCCAACTGTTCACTGTGGACAGGTAATGTGTCTGTTTATTGTTATATTGTACTCTTCCAAGCATTTTGTATAGTGCTCTGCACATATTAAGCGCACAATAAATACGACTGACTAAACATAGTAAGCACTCGATAATGGTAATAACAATAATTACGGTATTTGTTAAGCACTTACTATGTGCCGGGGACTGACTAAGCGCCGGGGTGGCTACAAGCAAATCGGGTTGGACACAGTCCCTGTTCCACATGGGGCTCACATTCTCAATCCCCCTTTTACAGACGAGGTAACTGAGGCCCAGAGAAGTGAAGTGACTTGCCCACGTTCACACAGCAGATATGTGGCAGAACAGGGATTAGAACCCATGACCTTCTGACTCCCGGGCCCATGCTCTATCGACTACACCGTGATGCTTCTCCCCACGGTCAATCATGGTATTCATGAACCATTTATTCTGGGCTAAGTGATGGGTTTTGATGGCAGATAATCAGAACGGACCCAAGCCCCGACCGTAAATGGGTTTACAATCTAAGAGAGAGGGAGTGTTTGGCCTAGTGGCAAGAGGATGGGCTTGGGAGTCAGAGGTAGTGGGTTCTAAACCCGGCTCGGTCACTTGTCTGCTGGGTGATCTTGGGCAATTCACTTAACTTCTCTGTGCCTCGGTTACCTCACCTATAAAATGGGGATTGAGATTGTGAGCCCCAGGTGGGACAACCTGATTACCTTGAGTCTACCCCAGCGCTTAGAACAGTGCTTGGCACATAGTAAGCGTTTAACAGATATAATAATTATTTTTATTATTATTATTTCTTCTCTTCATTTTGCAGAACAGGAAACTGAGGCTCAGTGAGGTTAAGTGACTTTCCTGGGGTCACACAGCAGGCCAGGGGCAGAGCTGGAACTAGAACCCAGGATAACTGACTCCCAGCCCTGTGCTCTTTCCACTATGCCCACTGTCCCCTCAGGCTGATAGAAATAGTAGTAATAATACAGTGTGTCCTAGTGGAAAGAGCACGGGTTTGAGAGTCAGAGAATGTGTGCTCCAGCCTAGGCTCTACCACTTGCCTGCTGTGTGACCTTGGGCAAGTCACTTCACTTCTCTGGGCCTCAGTTCTCTCATCTGCAGAATGGGAATTCAATACTTGTTCTCCCTCCTATTTAAGACTGTGAGCACCAGGTGAGAGCTGATTATCTTATATCTACCCCAACGCCCAGTATGGTGCTTGACACATAGTAAGCACTTATAAATAACCCAATTATTATTGTTATCGTGGTATTTATTAAGCCACCACTTGATGTAGTGCACTGTATTAGGCACTTGAAAAGAATAGAATGAAGTGACCCGTCCCCTGTCCACAAAGAGCTTAAGTTCTAATGGAGGAGACAGACCTTAAAAACATTCATTCAGTCGTATTTACTGAGCTCTTACTTTGTGCAGAGCACTGAATTAAGGGCTTGGGAGAGTACAGTATAACAATAAACAGACACATTCCCTGCCCACAACGAGATTACAGTCTAGAGGGGGAGAATGGACTCTTTAATAATAATAATGGTGGTATTTGTTAAGCGCTTACTATATGCAAAGCACTGTTCTAAGCACAGGGGGGATACAAGGTGATCAGGCTGTCCCACGTGGGGCTCACAGTTTCAATCCCCATTTTACAGATGGGGGAACTGAGGAACAGAGAGGTTAAGTGACTTGCCCAAAGTCACACAGCTGGCAAGCGGTGGAGCCGGGATTCGAACCCATGACCTCTGACTCCCAAGCCCGGGCTTTTTCTACTGAGCCACGCTGCTTTTCCCAAAAGGTGCAAATCTAGGTGCAAGGGCCTGATGCAGAAGGGAAAGGGAGTAAGAGAAATGAGGACTTAGAAGAGGCCTCTTGGAGGAGCTGGGATTTTACACACACCTAGGCTAGTTAAAGGAAGTAACTGCGTCACTTCGCTTCTCTGGGTCTCAGTTACCTCATCTGTAAAATTCATTCGTTTGTTCGTTCATCGGTCATATTAATCGAACGCTTACTGTGCAAAGCACTTTACTAAGTGCTTGGGAGAAAACCATATAACATCAAACGGAGACATTCCCTGCCCGCAACGAGCTCACAGTCTAGAGGGGGAGGCAGACAATAATATATGTAAATAAATAAATTACAGATATATACGTAATGTTGTGGGGCTGGGAGAGAGGATGAATAAAGGGAACAAGTCAGGGTGATGCAGAAAAGAGTGAGAGAAGAGGAGAGGAGGGCTTAGTCAGGAAAGGCTTCTTGGAGGAGATGTACCTTCAGTAAGACTTTGAAGTGGGGAAGAGCGATTAAAATGGGGTTTAAGACTGTGAGCCCCATGTGAGACAGGGACTATGTCCAATCTGATTAATTTGTAGATATCCCAGCTCTTAGAAAAGTGCTTGATACATAGTAAGGGCTTTACAAGTTCCATTAGCACTACTAATACGATTATTATCATTATTTGAGCATATTGAGCACTAAGGAGGGAATGAATATGTCCTATGTGTGAGAGTAGGGGTGATATGCTCAGGTTGCTGGGAAATCAACCAGGGAAGGCTTGTGGGACGAGGCGGCTCTTTGGGAGGACTTTGAATGTGGGGACAGCTGGGGTCTGGAGGATGTTAGCGGGTTGTGTGAGGGTGGGAGGCGGGGAGGAGGGGAGGGCTCTTGCCTCTAATGTCCGTCATCTGTTCTGTGCCCCAAGTCATCACCTGGAGAAGCGGAAATGCAGCGTGGCCACGTGTATGACCAACCGCCTGGCCAACCTGCTAGCCAACTCCGTGGCCAGCAAAAACCGCTCCCCGACGGATGTGGGCTCCTCCACCTTCGGCAAGAGGGCCAGAGCCGGCCCGCTCAGCAGAGACGGCCTCCATCAGCTGGCTCTCTAAGGGAGCGAACCCCGCCCCAGTCCTGACCCCAAGAGACCCTCCCCTGGTTTATGTATAAATTTTCTTCCTCTCATTTCCTCTCTATTCCAAACGATGCCTTTCTCTGCGTGTGTGGGTGGGTCTGTGTGCGGGTGTAATAATAATAATGATGATGATGATGATGATGGTATTTGTTAAGCGCTTACTATGTGCCAAGCACTGTTCTAAGCGCTGGAGTGGATACAAGCAAATCAGAGTGGTCACAGTCCCTATCCCACATGGGGCTCATGGTCTCAAACCTCATTTAACGGTTGAGAGAACTGAGACACGGAGAAGTGAAGTGACTTGTCTAAGGTCACACAGTGGAGAAGTGGAAGAGCCAGGATTAGAACCCATGACCTTCTGACTCCAAGGCCTGTGCTCTATCCATTACGCCATGCTGCTCTATGTGTGTGTGTGTGTGTGTGTGTGTGTGTGTGTGTGTTGGGTAGATTTCCATTTTTGTCATTTCCCTTTTCTCATGACTCGACTAGGCTGCCATTTGAACCTCAAGCCCCATTCTGAAAAGCCACACAGACACACACACTCCCGATACACACACACAAAGATAGAACAAGAAAATGACCATCGAACTGACTATCAGGGATGGATCTCTTCAGAGGCAGAGGTGGACACGATGGAGTTGGAGTGGCTATGTCCGTTGAGGCTGACGCATCGTGGGAAATTGCTGCTCTCTGACCGATAGCCACCGGGACGCAAACTGACCAAGGGGCTGGGAGCCTTGAAAATCAGAGTTTTTTCTTCCATGTCTTTGCCTCTCCACAATGAAGAAAGCAGTGGCTAAATGGATAGAGCCCGGGCCTGGGAGTCAGAAGAACCTGGGTTCAAATCCCTGTTCTCCCACCTGCCTGCTGTGTGACCACAGGCCAGTCACTTCACTTCTCTGGACGTTAGTTTCCTCAACCGTAAAATGGAGATTAAGTACTTGTTCTCCCTCCAAATTAGACTGAAAGCCCCATGCGGGACAGGGACTCTGTCCAACTTGATTAATCAGATCTGCCCCAGCACTTATGCTTGACACATAGTGAGACCTTAACAAATAATATTGGAAAAAAAAGAAGGAGATGTGTCTGATGACTTGACTGCCTGCAGGTCCTGCTTCTGGCAATCCCCCGTTTGACAAAGGCAGCATTCTTTATTGTTCCTCCCTGGAACAAAGTGGTTATTTCACTTGGGAAGCTGCACGGCCTAGCGGATAGAGCACAGGCCTGGGAGTCAGAAGGACCTGGGTTCCAATCCTAGATCTGCCACTTGTCTACTGTGTGACCATGGGCAAGTCACTTTGCTTCCCTGTGTCTCAGTTCTCTCACCTGTAAAATGGGATTAATACCATGAGCCCCATGTGGGCCAGAGACTGTGTCAAACGTGATTAGCTTGTATCCGCCCCAGTACTTAAATAGTGCTTGACACATAATAATAATAATAATGTTGGTTTTTGTTAAGCGCTTACTATGTGCAGAGCACTGTTTTAAACACTGGGGTAGATACAGGGGAATCAGGTTGTTTCACGTGGGGCTCACAGTCTTCATCCCCATTTTACAGATGAGGGAACTGAGGAACAGAGACGTTAAGAGACTTATCCACAGTCACACAGCTGACAAGTGGTATAGCCGGGATGCGAATCCATGACCTCTGACTCCCAAGCCCAGGCTCTTTCCACTGAGCCAAGCTGCTTCTCTAGTAAGACGCATAGTAAGTGCTTAAGAAATGCCATCGTTATTTCAAATCTAAAAGCAGTGTGTATGTGTGTGTGTGTGTGTGGGTGTGTAGTCCATGAGGGTTTCATTGTGGAAGGATCCAGGGCTATACCTCAGTGATCGTATATTTGGTGTGTCATCCTTGTCCCGTTGCGCTCAGCGAACCTTGGTAACAGCACTGCCCGGGTCATCCCAAAAGCAACCTGTGTATCTGTTCGTCACCTGCTCAATTAAAAGGACTTTCTGGAACCACGTCCTCTATTCTGCCTTCTTTTGTAAAACTCGCTAAAGACTTCTTGCTGGAGTTTAAAGCGTACGGCCCCTCTGTCTTCGACGAGAACGGACCCCCGGCTGGAACGATAGCACGTGGGTTAATTTTCCAGGGCTTAGCCACGTAGGAAAACGTAAGCATTCTTTCCAGCCTGTAAAATAAGCCCCGATGCCTGGTGGGGAGATCTCACTCAGAGCCTGATTTTCCCTGCTGGAAAAAACCTCTAGGAAGCAAGCAGACTAGCCGACCAAAGTTCCCCATGTGGCTTTTGGTGGGAAAGTACTTGGAGTCGGGGGCGGAGGGAAGTTTCTTAGATTTTGCTTTATGAAGTGGATTGTGCCCCATAAAATGAATAAAGGTATCCCTTTAGACTGTAAGCTCATGCTGGGCAGGGAATGTGTCTGTAATGTTATTGTGTTGTACTCTCCCAAGTGCTTAGTACAGGGCTCTGCACATGGTAAGTGTTCAATAAATACCTTTGTTTGATGGATTGATTAGTGTGTGAGGTCTGCATTGAGATGTTAAACTGTTGAAAATCTCTAGTACATTACCCCTAAATTTGAATCTCCACGGGGCATGTCCACTTCTGGAAAGGAACCTTCCTGGTGGAATACAGTGCTTTGCACAAAGTAAGGGCTCAGTAAATACGATTGAATGACTACCCTTTTTCAGGGATTCTTCATGGAGTTCCTCTGGGATTAGATGTCCAAGTTGAGCGAGAAACGGTGTGGCTTAGTGGAAAGTGGATGGTCTTGGGAGTCGGAGGACATGGTTTCTAATCCCACTTCCACTGCTTGCTGCTGTGTGGCCTCAGGCAAGCCACTTCACTTCTCTGTGCCTCAGTTACCTCATCTGTAAAATGGGGATTAAGAATGCAAGCCCCACTTGGGACAACCTATTTACCTTTATCTACTCCAGCACTTAGAATAGTGCTGAGCACATAGGAAGCACTTAACAAATACCATAATTATTATCATTATTATTACAAGCTGAACATGTGACTACTTACCAGATGCAAAGTTATCTATTGAGCACCCACTGGGTAGGCACTGAACTGCTTGTTCCTCAACCTGACTACTTACCTGCCTCAGGGAGTTACTCCCCTCCCACCCAATTACAGGATTGCATTTGGGCTTTTCCAATCCCCTTCATTAATTCATTTAATAGTATTTACTGAGCGCTTACTATAATACTAATGTTGGTATTTGTTAAGCACTTACTATGTGCCGAGCACTGTTCTAAGCGCTGGGGTAGACATAGGGGAATCAGGTTGTCCCACGTGGGGCTCACAGTCTTAATCCCCATTTTACAGGTGAGGGAACTGAGGCACAGAGAAGTTAAGTGACTTGCCCAGGGTCACACAGCCGACAAGTGGCAGAGCTGGGATTCGAACTCATGAGCCCTGACTCCAAAGCCCGTGCTCTTTCCACTGAGCCACGCTGCGTGCAGAGCACTGTACTAAGCACTTGGAATGTACAATTCTGCAACGGATAGAGACAATTCCTGCCCAATGACGGGCTCACAATTTCTCCCCCAATGACGGGGGAGAAAATCTCAGCCAAGTTCTCTCACCCCATCCCCGCTGTGAGGGGCCTGGGGACACTTCTCGGGCTGCAGGCTGCCGGCTGTCAATTTGGTTTTTTAAAGGTACACCTTAAAATGTGTGGCCCCGTGAATAGAGCAAGGGCCTGGAAATCAGTAGGACCTGAGTTCTAATCCCAGGTCTGCCATGTTGCCTGCTGGGTGACCTTGGGCAAGTCTCTTCACTTTTCTGGGCCTCCATTCCCTCATCTGTAAAACAGGGATTAAAATCGTGAGCCCCATGTGGGACAGGGACTGTACCCAACCTGATTACCTTGTATCTATATGACTGAATAAATATGATTGAATGAATTAATCTACTCCAGTGCTTAGTTCCATGCCTGTCATATAGTAAGTGCTTAGCAAATACCCCAATTATCATTATTATTATGCGCTCACTCTGTGCCAGGTACTGTACTAAGTGCTGGAGTAGATATCCAATAATCGGGTTGGACATAGTCCCTGTTCCATATGGGGCTTCACTGTTTAAGGAGGAGGGAGTAGAATTAAATCCCCATTTTAAAGATGAGGTAAAGGAGGCACAGAGAAGTTGTGACTTGTCCAAAGTCACACAACAAACAAGTTGAGGAACCAGGATTAGAATCCAGATCCTCTGACTCCTTAGGCCTGTGCTCTTTCTGCTAGGCCATGCTGCTTCTCTGTTGAGAACGGTGGAAACTCAGTCAGCTTCTGTCAATCAAGAGGACTCCCGGGCCAATCAAGATGCTGCCTCAGGTAAACCCTCCTGCCAGAGACAGCTCAATTATATGATTTTGAATACTGTCTCTATTGAATGGAGACTAAAAGAATTAGTATCAAAGCTTCCAAATGAAGCTATCTAACGCAGGAAATGTTGTTAGAGCCATTAAGAAACATAATTTCAGCCTACAGTTCTGTTTCCTCCTTCAGAAAGTCATAGATGACAAGTGCACTGGATTTTTTTTATAGTAACTGTAAAGTGCTTACTATGTGCTGGGCACTGTACTAGGCACTGGAGAAGATACAAGCTAATCATGTTGGATAAAGTTCATGTGCCACATGGGGCTCACAGTCTTAATCCCCATTTTACAGATGAGGGAACGGAGGCACAGAGAAATAAGATGACATGTCCAAGGTAAGACAACAGACAAGTGTTCTTTGCACTGTGCTTCCTGGACCACCCCAGCTCTGATGCCCCAGAGCCAAGGCGAGGATCTCCCTTTTCTCCCCTCTCCAATCTTGTGGTGTTTCCATGCTTCAGGGATGGGGAAGGGGCTGCAGCAGGGGGAAGGGGATTTGTTTGGATGCTCCTCAAGCCCCTAGGAGAGTACTGTGCACGCAAAGAGTGTTCAACTCACCCCAGTGATGCTGAGCCCAGTCAAAATAACAACTTGGAACTCCCTCCTTCCCCTCATCACACAATCCCCAGTTCTCCCCATATTCAGTGCCCTTCTAAAATCCCACCTCTTCCTGCAAGTCTTCCCTGATTGATTTCCCAGCGCCCTGAGCCATATCATCTCTACAGCCAGCTCACACACTTATAAATGTTTTTGCTTCCTCCTCCACACTCACGCATATCTATAAGCCTCCCTGTCCCCCTCTCCACTCCACTGTGGGCAGGGAACGTATTTACTAACGCTGTTATAGTGTCCTCTCCCAAGTGCTTAGTACAGTGCTCTGCACACATAAGTGCTCAGTAAGTAAAGCACTCATGGAGTTCAAGAAGCAGCGTGGCCCAAATGCTCAATAAGTAAAGCACTCATGGAGCTCAAGAAGCAGCATGGTCTAGTGAATAGAGCATGGGCCTGGGAGTCAGAAGGACCTGGGTGCTAACCGGACTCTTCCATTTGTTTGCTGTGTGACTCTGAACAAGTCACTTAACTTCGCGGAGCCTTAGTTACCTCATCTGTGAAATGGAGATCAAGACTGGGAGCCCCATGTGGGACAGGGACCGCGTCCAACCTGACTGCTTATATCTACCCCAGTGTTTAATACAGCGCCTGGCACAATCTAAGCACCTAATCGATACCGTTAAAAATAAATGAATAAATACACACTTACATACAATTAAGCAAGTAGTGGTAGTAGTTATTAAGTAGAGTTCTGTGTGCGGAGTGCTGTACGAAATGCTGTACTAAGCACTGGGAAAAGGTAAACTGTGACAATTAGAAATGGCCCCTGTCTATGAATAAAGGTAAGGGAGAGGACTTGAGACAGCACATAGAGAACAATGAAACAATAAAATATTTAAACAGTTTCAGAGACGAGGTGAAATACATAATACACAAAATAAAAGCAAAATCAGTAAGGAGCTGTGACTCAAGGAGGAGAATTTCAGGCTCTTCGTGATTCAGAGCCCACCAGAAGCCACGGCAACGGCTCCCATTTTTATTTTGATTCCCAGGCCTGGGCTCTTTCCACTAGGCCATGCGGCTTCTCTGATCCCTTTGGGCAGGGATCGTGTCATGTCTTCATTCCGTATTTCCCAAGCACCCAGTACAATGCACCATTCCCAGTGGATGCTCAATAAATGCCATGACTAGTCCTTAAAATTGTAATTATTTTCTGCTAGTTCAATAGCTTGCCTTTAGGTTCAAACATGACAACCATCAGCAAGATCTTGACCCGTTCTACAAGAGAGAACGTGAAACTGATACTATCAACAATCCCTTCCTGATGAAGGAGGAATGAGCCAACGGAGCACTTTGCGGGAGAAGTAAAATGACTTGCCCAGGGTCACACAGAACGCAATTGGCAGAGCCAGGATTAAAACGAAGGTACTCTGCTGCTCTGACCGGAGCTTTATGAACTAGGCCACTCTGCTTCTGTGGTGAGCCCACGCCTCCTCACTATATATAGACCGTTAGACCCTAACACTGCTCTGGAGACCTGCAGTATCAATCAATCGATCAATCACTTATTCACTCATTCATCGTATTATTGAGTGTTTACTGTGTGCAGAGCACTGTATTAGGCACTTGGGGGAATACAAAATAACAATTAACAGACCCATTTCCTGCCCACAACAAGCTTACAATCCATCAATCCTATTTATTGAGTGCTTACTATGTGCAGAGCAATGTACTAAGCGCTTGGGAGAGTACAAAAGAGTTGGTAGACACATTCCTTGCCCATAATAATAATAATGAAGGCATTTGTTAAGTGCTTACTATGTGCAAAGCACTGTTCTAAGTGCTGGGGAGGATACAGGGTGATCGGGTTGTCGCAAGTGGGGCTCGCAGTCTTAATCTCTACTGTACAGATGAGGCAACTGAGGCACAGAGAAGTGAAGTGACGCCCAAAGTCACACAGCTGATAGGTGGCAGAGCAGGGATTAGAACCCATGACCTCTGACTCCCAAGCCCGTGCTCTTTCCACTGAGCCACGCTGCTTCTCTGATCACTGAAGTGAGGTAGGAGACGGTGAGCTGATTGCTTCAACTGGATTTAGAGAAGCAGCATGGTTTAGTGGAAAGAGCCCAGCCTTGGGAGTCAGAGGACGTGGGTTTTAATCCCAGCTCCATCACTTGTCTGCTGGGTGACCTTGGGCAAGCCATTTAACTTCTCTGTGCTCCAGTTACCTCATCTGTAAAATGGGGATGAAGACTATGAGCCCCATGTGGGACAACCTGATTACCTTGTACCTACCCCAGTGCTTAGAACAGTGCTTGGCACACAGTAAGCACTTAACAAACAACATCATTATTATTATTTAGTCTGAATTGCATTTTCAGGGATCATGTCTATAGTAGCTTGCTAGAAAAGTGAAATTGAAAGTGTTAAGAGACTCCCTCTAGATTGTGTTTGTTGTGGGCAAGGAATGTGTCTACCATATTGTACTCTCCCAAGCGACTAGTACAGAGCTCTGCACACAGTAAATGTTCAGCAAATATAACTGATTATGGATTGATCGATTGTCACGTTAACACAAGAGTTATCAATCATTGGTTTTTATTGAGTGCTTACTGTCAACAGAGCACTGTTCTTAGTGGTTGTGAGAGTATAATAGAGCTAATACTAATACTGATAATAATGGTACTTGCTAAGCGCTTACTATGTGCCAAGCACTGGGGTAGATACAAAAGTCAAGTTGGAAACAACCCCTGTTCCACTTGGGGCTCACACTCTTAATCCTCATTTTACATCTGAGGGAACTGAGGCCCAAAGATGTTAAGTGACTTGCCCAAGGTCACAGAGCAGACACGTGACAGAGCCGGGATTAGAACCCAGGTCCTTCTGACTCCCAGGCCCATACTCTATCTACTAAACAATGCTGCAGACATGATTCTTGCCCTCACAGAGCTTACAATCTAGTGTGATTGTAGCACTCCCAGAGGAAGCCCTGCCTTCTCCATTTAGTTTTCAACGTGGCCTGACCTTGGGTCACCACACCCTGTGCTGCCAAGTTAGCAGAACTCAGCTCCCAGCCAATTGATGAAGATCCCTGTGTGGAAGATGACTTTCAAGGTGCAGGTTGGGACATAAAATGGAGTCTTTGTCACACAGTTGTCAACCCAAAGTATTTGCTGATTTTGAAAAGTGCTAACTAGAATTTGGCATTAACTAGAGAAGCAGCATGGCCTATTAGAGCGAGCATGGGCCTAGTTGTCAGAAGGACCTGGATTCTAATCCTGACTCCATCAGTTGTCTGCTGTATGCCTTTGGGTAAGTCCTTTCACTTCATTGTGCCTCAGTTACTTCATAACATTCATTCATTCAATCTTATTTATAGAGCGCTTACTGTGTGCAGAGCACTGCACTAAGTGCTTGGAAAGTACAGTTTGGCAACCAATAGAGACAATCCCCACCCAACAATGGGCTTACAGTCTAGAAGGGGGTATACAGACAACAGAACAAAACAAGTAAACCAGGCATCAATAGCATCAAAATAAATAAATAGAATTACAGATATATACACATTAATAAAATAAATAGAATAATAAAATGTACATATATACTCAAGTGCTGTGGGGTGGAGAGGGGAGGTACAGCAGAGGGAGGGTGTAGGGGCGATGGGGAGGGGAGGAGGAGCAGAGGAAAAAGGGGGCTTATTCTAGGATGGGGATTATTAATAAAAATAATAATAATAATGGTATCTGTTGAGTGCTTACTATGTGCCAGGTACTGTAATAAGTGCTGGGATGGATACACGCAAATCAGTTTGGACACAGTCCCTTGTTTCACATGGGGTTCACAATCTCAATCCCCATTTTACAGATGTGGTAACTGAGGCATAGAGAAGTTAAGTGACTTGCCCAAGGTTACACAGCAGACAAGTGGCAGAACCAGGATTAGAACCCATGACCTTTTGACTTCCAGGCCTGTGCTCTATTCACTACACTATGCAGACTGTGAGCCCCATGGGGGTCGGGGACTATGTCCAACCTGATTTGCTCGTAATAATAATAATAATAATAATAATATTTATTATTAATTATTATTATTATGGTATTTGTTAAGCGCTTACTATGTGCCGAGCACTGTTCTATGTGCTAGGGTAGATAGAAGATAATCAGGCTGTCCCAAGTGGGGCTCACAGTCTTCATCCCCATTTGGCAGATGAGGTAACTGAAGCACAGAGAAGTCAAGTGATTTGTCCAAAGACACACAGCTGACCAGTGGAGGAGTCAGGATTAGAGCCCACGAGCTCTGACTCCCAAGCCTGAGCTCTTTCCACTAAGCCACGCTGTACCCCGGTGCTTCAAAGAGTGCCTGGCAAATAGTAAACTCTTAAAAAACACCATAAAAAAGTTTCAAAACTGGCAAGGGGGTTCTCAGATGAGCCACCAACCGTGGCACACAAAGAACACCCTAATGGATGTAATTATTATATTGTGAGTTTTCTTCAGATTACGGGTGACGTTTTCTTCCAGGGCCTCGGCTCAGATCTCTTCTGCGAATCGTGTGCTCAGCCCAGACTTGGAATCATCACTCCCGAGTGTCCCCTAGGTAAAACCTGTAAGAGAGATTCAGAGGCATGATGAAAAGGGGAAATTTGCCAAGAGGCTGCTGGATACAGCGTCTTCTTAGAAGCTATTGTTGAGCCTTCGCAAGTTTCCATTTCTAGGGCAGCTGGAAAACGTCAAATAGAGTTAGCGATGTCCAGAAAATTGTCAGTTCCAGGAGCATTCTAGCTTGCAAGGCCATGTGCCCATGAGTGTGAGTGAGCTGTCCTATTAGCCTGGTCACTAGAGAATTCTTGGAACAAATTAAAGTTTGGATCGGCCCCCTTTCTGACCAGGCTGGCCCTGGCATTAAAGATCGTAATATTTTGGTATTTGGACGAGAGCGAGAAGGGTTTGACTAAGCCCAGGTCCCGCTGAGGGTCACGGTGACCGTGGCTAAGGGCCCGGGTCGGGCTGGAGCTTTGTGCCCCACAGGGCCGTGGCCTCAATCTCCACGGCAATCTTTCCCGCCCACATTCACCAGTGATTTTCCAGGATTCCCATCAGGCCCATCCACCTCACGGAATGACCGTGGAGGTTCTTCCATCAGTAACAACCCTAGCAGGTTCCCCTCGACTTCTGGCTGTTTAACTTCCCCAAGGTGGGGGTGGTGAGGGTCTGGGTGGGTGGGACTTGGTGGGTATTATTGCAGGATATCATTATACTGTAATGGTCAAGCCGGAACTTTGGTGAAGCCAAAGGGAGCTCTGATTGCGCTCAATATTCAGCAGAATTCTGGAATAGCACACTGGGCCTCCCCGCTTCTAGACTGTGAGCCTCTTGTGGGCAGGGATTGTCTCTCTTGCTGAACTGTACTTTTCAAGCCCTTAGGACAATGCTCTGCACACAGTAAGTGCTCAATGAATACGATTGAATGAATCAATGAATGTATAAATTGGCAGAAAGCACTGGAGCCACTAGTTCTGTGTCTGCTTTGGCCTTGTCCCAGAAGCTTTTGGGTAAAATGGACCTGGCCATTAATTCAGCCCAGGGGAAGGTGCATATGTGGAACAGAGGAGTGGGAGAAGGAAAGCAGCAGAGGCCTCTGAAATGCAGCAGTTTCAGCTTCCACTCCTTTAATTACCCAATGACATGATTTTCGACCCTCCTTTTAAACAATGCTACCCATGACCACCTAATCAGCCTCGTAAATATATTTATTTTAAGACTTAATGCACTGTAAGCTCTTCGCCTCCTCATAAATCTCACACTTTTCTAGTACATGTTCCTCTTTTAGTTTGTATAGTTACAGGTGCTAAACCATTTAAGGGGGTAATGCATTGAGTTTTTGCCACTGAAGAAATAATGATTCAGGTCATAGTGACCAGTAACCTGATGTGATTTTATTTTTCTTTTGAAATATAGGCTGAAAGGAAAAAAAATGTTTATTATAGTCACCTATTAAGTATTATTATTATAATTCTAAAGGTTTCTATACATTTATCTTGAATCTCACCTCATAAAAGCCGAAGGTGTTTTTAAAATCCTGATCAAATTCTAGGGAGAATGTATTAGTTGTATTATTATTTGAGGAATGTATGTGCTTAAAGATTTTACTAATCATGTATAAACTTCTGTAACGAAAACTATCAGATGCAGGATAAAGGTAAAGGTTTCATATGAGTACAGGAACAGATCAAGGAGCATATACACCAATCATTCAACCAATGAATGGTATTTACTGAATGCTTGCTGTGTGCAGAGTACTCTGTTAAGCACTTGGGAGGGTACAGTACAGCAGAATTAATAGGTACAAACCCTGCCCTCAAAGAGTTTACAGGTCAGCGGGAGTTTCCCAAGCACTCAACCCAGGGGAGGTGTAATAAATTTATTTTATGGTATTTGTTAAGCTCTTACTATGTGCCCGGCAGTGTACTAAGCACTGGGGTAGATGCAAACTAATCGGGTCAGACACAGTCCACGTCCTACATTGGACTCACAGTCTTAATCCCCATTTTACAGATGAGGGAACTGAGGCCCAGAGAAGTGAAGTGACTTGCTTAAGGCCACACCGTGGACAAATGATGAAGCCAGGATTAGAACGTACGGTCTTCTGACTCCTGGGCCCATGCTCTATCCACTAGGCAACACTGCTTTCCCGGGGTAGTAAATACCCCTACTACTACGAGTACAACTAAATAGAAGGCCCTTTTGGAAAAAGATACAGCCTCATAGGAATGATCATGATGGTAAATAAGTACGCTACTCACTCTTCTCAGCTATCTCAAATGGCTACCCCTCAGATCATTCGTTCATTCATTCAATCAGGGCAGGGAATATGTCTACCTACTGTTGTATTGTAGTCTCCCAAGGGTTTAGTACAGTGCTCAGTCCACAGTAAGCACTTAATAAATACAATTGAATGAATGAATAAATGAATTAAGCACTTACTACGTGCAGACCACTGTACTAAGCACTTGAGAGAATACAATATAACAGTAAACAGATACATTCTCTGCCCACAGGAAGGGAACATGTCTGCTAATTCTGCTGAACTGTACTCTCCCAAGCACTTAGTACAGTGCTCTGCAAGTAGTAAGTGATCAATAAATACCAATGATTGACTGACTCTCTCCTCACTCTGCTATCAAGAGGAATTTTTAAACTAATCTGGAGAAACTTCCTGTATCCTAAGCAAAGTTTTCCTGGAGAAATGTTCTCTCTTTCACTCTGTCTCTCTCACTCACTCTTCCTCTTCTCTCCCTCATGCTATCTCTCTCTCACCTTGTCTCTCTCTTACTCTGCCTCTCTGTCTCTCTCTTACTCTGCCTCTCTGTCTCTCATTCACTCTGTCTCTGCTTCCCTCGCACTTCCTCCTCTCTCTCACTTCATCTCGATCCTTGTCACTCTCTTTCAGTCTCCCACATATTTAGACACTCTATCTCTGGCTCAATGTCTCTCTCTGTCCCTGTCCTTCTCTATCACTCACTGTAGCTTTCACTCTGTCTCTCTGACTCACAATTTCTCTCTCTCTTACTTTCTCCTTCTCTCGGTTTTTTTCCATTTATCCCTCACTCTCCTCCTCTCTTCATTTCTATCTCTGTCTCTCATATATCTTGTCTCTTTATTTTTCATTCACTGTCACTTCCTCTGTCATCCTTTATTTCTTTGTCAGCCACTCACTGTATCTCTCTGTCTCTCACTATTTCCTCTCTCTATTTCTCTTACTCTCTTATTCACTTTGTTTCTCCCATTTATTCTCTCTCCCACTCTTCCTCCTCTCTCTCTCACTCGACCTCTTTTTCTCACTTACTCTAACTTTGTAGCTCTCACTCCGACTTTGACTCTTACTAGGTCTCTATCTCTCACTATCTCATTCACTCTACTTTTCCCATGTACTCTCACTCTGTCTCCCTCACTCTCTTCCTCCTCTTTTTCATTCTTCCTCCTCTCTTTCTCATTCCACCTCTATTTTTTCTCATTTACTCTGCCTCACTCTGTCTTTCTGTCTCTCACATATTTTGTCTCTGGCTTCCTCTCACTAACTGCCTCTCACTCTCTCTCTCTTATTCCATCCCTCTCTCTCTCTAGAAATCACTCACTGAATCTCCCTCTGACTCTATTTCTCTATCTTATTCACTCTATTTTTCCCATTTACTCTCTCCCTGTCTCTCTGTCTCTTTCTTGCTCCTATCTCACTCTTCCTCCTCTCTCTCTCACTCCACCTCTGTCTTTCTCAATGTCTCACTCTGTCTTTCTGTCTCTCACATATTTTGTCTCTCTCTATCTCTCACTCACAGTCTCTACTCTATCTCTCTCACTCTAGCCCTCTCTGTTTATGAATCATTCACTGTAGCTCTCACTCTGTCTCTCTGGCTCACTATTTTCCTTTCTCTCTCTAGTTCTCTTGTTTTCATTCTATTTCTCCCATTTACTCTGTCTCTCGCACTCTGTCTCTGTCCAACCTAATTACCTTGTATCTAACACAGAGCTTAATACAGTGCTTGGCTCTGCCATTTGTCTGCTATGTGACCTTGGGCAACTCTCTTCACTTCTCTGTGCCTCAGTTACCTCATCTGTAAAATGGGGATGAAGACAGTGAGCCCCACGTGGGACAGGGACTATGTCCAATGCAATTTGCTTGTATCCACCCCAGCACTTAGTACAGTGCCTGGCATATAGTCAGTGCTTAACAGATACCATAATTAGTGTTATTATTATTAAATATCACAACTATTAGTACTAGTACTAATAGTAATAACAATAGTGTTGATTGAGCTCCCATTTGGCATGCCTGGGGAAAAATAAAATAAAGACGAGACATTTTTTCCCATTCACAAGGAGCTTGCACTTTAACGGGGGAGACATACAAAAAGATATTTACCACTAGGGAGGTCAAAATAAATAACTAATAACTAATAAATAAATAACTAATAAGAAACTCAAAAATATATACACCCAAGTGCTTAGGTCAGAGTAAATACGTGGAAAAGTGCAGTGTCTGACTCACCCTGTAGACTGTAAGCTCCTTGTGGACAATGGAGCTCTTCTAGCAAGTCTAATATACTGAACTTTCCCACACAGTAAGGACTCAATAAATACCATTGATTGATGGCTTGGTAGATTAGAGCTTGCTAAGAGGATATGGCTTTATCTACCCCAGCTCTTAGAACATAGTCAGTACTCAATAAATGTCATGATAATTAGTATTATTTTCTAATCCCGGCTCCGCCACCTGTCTGCTGTGTGACCTGGGGCAAATCAGTTAACTTTTCTGTGCTTGTTACCTCATCTGTAAAATGGGAATGATTAAAAATAATCATCATCATCATAACTCTGGTATTTGATAAGTTCTTACTATGTGCCAGGCACTCTACTAAGCTTAGCGGTAGATATTACCTGCGCCTCGGACCATTCCCTCTCACTTTATTAAAACCATCGCCCCTGCCCTCCTCCCTTCCTTAACTTACTTAAGTTACTTACTATGTACCAGGTACTCTATAAGCTTTGAGGTAGATACAAGTTTATCTGGTTGGACACAGTCCCTGCCCCACATTGGTCTCCCAGTCTTAATCCCCATTTTACAGATGAGATAACTGAGACAAAGAGGAAGTGAAGTGACTTCCCCAAGGTCACACAGCAGACAAGTGGCAAAGTCGGGAATTAGAACCCAGATCTTTCTGACTCCCAGGCCCACGCCCTATCCATTAGGCCACACTGCTACTTTATTAAGACTAAATAAGACTGTGCTGTGCTGGGAAAGAGTCAAAGGAGGACGATCAGGTGATCAAAATATTGATCAAAGACAACGGCAGCGACTCCAGTTTTTTACTGCACGGAAGAAGGCGAAATCACTTCCGTAGCTCTACCAAGAAATCTCTATGGATACACATACCAGAATGACTTTATGGCAGAAGATGGGACATCCTGGAGAGGGTGTGTCTATGGAGTCTCTGTGGGATGGCATTTGAAAAAGAAGACTTAATAAGATTAAGACTGCCAGCCCTAGAAGACTTAGACTGTGTCCAACCCGATTATCTTGTACCTGCCCTAGTGCTTAGTACAGTATCTGGTACATAGTATGCGCTTAACAAATACCATAAGAAAATAATCATAATAATGGTGAGCAACTGTATTTCTGGGGCCATCACCTCGCTCCCTCCATAGAAACATCTCCTATATTAATGTTGACATTTTAAGAGATGAAATGCCAACTTGAAAAGCTATTTCTCTTCAGGGTAAGAATCTGAACTTCAGAACCGAAAGCAATCAGCCAAGGGTGGTATCTCATTGTGACCCAGGGTTCCGAGGCGGGCGGCGGCAGAGAGATCTGAGGGAAACCAAGGCCGGGAGATTGGAAGACACCCCAGGTCTGTTTGGAGAGCTCGGAGCCCCTTCTCTGCTACCCCTTCTCTGCCAGCCCAACCCTCTCCATCCTCCAGGAGACAGAGAAACCAATTGGCAGTGGGGTCTGGTGAGAGGGAGCTGTCAGACGCTGTGACATTCCCCCGGCAGAACTAATTTGGGTTGAGCCGGCCGGGGCCATCAACATGAACCGACACTGGGGTCAAATAACGAAGGAATGAAATCGAACTGTCAGAATGGTGCTTGTTGCCATGATGAATGGTGCCGGATGCGGGCAAACCGTGGCCGATGAAAGCGGAGGTGCGGCCTCGTCAATCAGGCTGGGCAGAGACAGCTGTCGCGGCTCCTCCCGGATGGAAACTGCCGGACGATTCCTGCTTCTTGGGGACCGCCGGTCACCATCAGAGGAGGTGGTCATTAATGTCCTCCCCATCAATTGGTCAATGGTATTTATTGAGTGTTTACTATGTGCAGAGAACTGTACTAAGCACTTGGGAGTTTGCCAAGCTCTTAGTGCCACGGACAGGCTGGGACTGGCGGTTCACCCCTCTAGACTGAAAGCTCCTTGAGGGCAGGGAACACATCTACTGTTTCTGTTTTTGTATTATTATTATTATAATAGTGTTTGTTAAGAGCTTACTATGTGCCAAATACTGTTTTAAGTGCTGGGGTACATACAAGGTAATCAGTTTGTCCCACGAGGGGCTCACAGTCTTAATCCCCATTTTACAGATGAGGTAACTGAGGCACAGAAAAGTTAAGTGGCTCCCCCAATATCACACAGCAGACAAGTGGCAGACTCGGGCTTAGAATGCACATCCTCTGACTCCCAAGCTCGTACTCTTTCCACTAAGCCATGCTGCTTCTCTCCCAAGCTCCTAGTACAGTGCTCTGCACAGATTAAGTGAGAAGCAGCACTTATCTTCTTTGGAGCTCAGTTTCCTCATCTGTAAAATGGGGATTCAGTACTTTTTCTCCTGCCTATTTTGAATGTGAGCTTCATGTGGGACAGGAACTGTGCCCCACCTTGTACCTATCAACCTATCAACCTATATTGCCTATCAACCTCTGCTCAAAACAAAACCTCCTCACTCTAGGCTTCAAGGCTCTCCATCACCTTGCCCCTTCCTACCTCTCCTCCCTTCTCTCTTTCTTCTGCCCACCCCGGGCGCTCCGCTCCTCTGCCGCCCACCTCCTCACCGTCCCTCGGTCTCACCTATCCTGCCGTCGACCCCCGGGCCACGTCCTCCCAAGGTCCCGGAATGCCCTCCCTCCTCACCTCCGACAATATATTTCTCTTCCCCTCTTCAAATCCCTACTTAGAGCTCACCTCCTCCAAGAGGCCTTCCCAGACTGAGCTCCCCCCTTTTTCCCTCTGCTCCCTCTACCCCCCCTTTCACCTCTCCGCAGCTAAACCCTCTTCTCCCCCCTTTCCCTCTCCTCCTCCCCCTCTCCCGTCCCACCTCCTCAGCACTGTACTCGTCCGCTCAACTGTATATATCTTCATCACCCTATTTATTTTATTTAATGAGATGTACATCACCCTGATTCTATTTATTTGCCATTGTTTTTATGAGATGTTCTTCCCCTGGACTCTATTTATTGCCATTGTTCTTGTCTGTCTGTCTCCCCCGATTAGACTGTAAGCCCTTCAATGGGCAGGATCTGTCTCTAGCTGTTGCCGATTTGTACATTCCAAGCGCTTAGTACAGTGCTCTGCACATAGTAAGCGCTCAATAAATACTATTGAATGAATGAATGAGTACCTACACCAGTACTTAGTACAATGCTTGGCACATAATAAGCAGTTAACAAATACTATTATTATTATTATATTATTAAACCTTCAATTCCTTCTAAGAAGCAGCATGGTGTAGTGGATAGAGCACGGCCTGGGAGTCAGAAGGTCTTGGATCCTATTCCTGACGCTGCCATTTGCCTGCTTTGTGGCCTTGGGCAAGTCATTTCATTTCTCTGTGCCTCAGTTACTTCATCTGTGAAATATGGATTAAGACCGTGAGCCCCATATGGGACAGGGCCTGTGTCCAGCACAATTTGCTTGTCTCCACCCCAGTGCTTAGTACAGTGCCTGGCACATAGCAAGCGCTTAACAAATACTACAGTTACTATTATTGGCATTAGAATGGGTCATACAGCAGACAGGTGGCAGAATTGGGATTAGCATTATAATAATAATAATAATAGCAATTGTAGTATTTGTTAAGCACTATGTGCCAAGCACTGTTCTAAGCACTAGGATGGATACAAGCTAATCAGGTTGGACATAGTCCTTGTCCCATATGTGGCTCGCAGTCTTTATCCCCATTTTATAGATGCGGTAACTGAGAGACAGAGAAGAAAAGTGACTTTCCCAAGGTCACACAGCAAAGTGACAGAGGTGGGATTAGAACTCTGGTCCTCTGACTCCCAGACCTGTGCTCTTTCCACTAGGCTATGCTGCTTTGGGAATGTGTCTGTTATATTGTTGAACACTCTCAAGTCCTTAGCACAGTGCTCTATTCATTCATTCATTCATTCGTATTTATTGAGGACCTACTGTGTGCAGAGCACTGTATCAAGTGCGTGGAAAGAACAATTCAGCAGCAAATACAGACAATCCCTGCCCAAACAATGGGCTCACAGTCTAGAAGGGGGGAGACAGACATCAAACCAAGTAAACAGGCATCAATAGCATCATTATAAATAAATAGAATCATAGATATATACACATCATTAATAAAATAAATAGAATAATAAATATGTACATATATACACAAGTGCTTTGGGGCAGGGAGGGGGAAGAGCAGAGGGAGGGATTAAGGGCGATGGGGAGGGAAGGAGGAGCAGAGGAAAAGGGGGGCTTAGTCTGGGAAGGCCTCCTGGAGGCCTTACTTACTTACACACAGTAAGTACTCAATAAGTACTTACTTACTGGGGAAGCAGCGTGGCTCAGTGGAAAGAGCATGGGCTTGGGAGTCAGAGGTCGTGGGTTCTAAACCCGGCTCTGGCACTTGTCTGCTGTGTGACCTTGGGCAAGTCACTTAACTTCTCTGTGCCTCAGTTACCTCATCTGTAAAAATGGGGATAAAAAAATGTGAGCTCCACGAGGGACAATCTGATTACCTTGTATCTACTCCAGCGCTTAGAACAGTGCTCTGCACATAGTAAGCGCTTAACAAATACCATAAGAAGAATAAGCACGATTGAATGATTGATTGTGGGTATGAGAGTCAATGACAGAAGAAGAGTAGAGTTTTCGAGCAGAAAACTGAGCTGAGTCATAGCAGGACTTTAAAGCAGTCAATCACCTTGTCCTCTCCTATCTCACCTCCCCAATTTTCCACTCCAACTCAACCCGCACACTTCGCTCTTCTAATGCCAACCTACTCACTGTACTTTCATCTCATCCATCTCACCACCGACCTCTCGCCCACAACCCGCCTCTGGCCTGGAATGCCCTCCCTCTTCACATCCGACAATTACTCTCCCCTGCTTCAAAGCCGTATGGAAGGCACATCTCCTCGGAGAGGCCTTCCCTGACTGACCCCTCCTTCTCCCAGCCTCATCTGCATCTAAAATGCCCTTCTCCTTGGATTTGCTCCCTTTATTCACCCCTCCCTCAGCCCCACAGTGCTTATGTCCCCATCCATAAGTCATAATAATTATAATGATGGCATTTGTTAAGCTCTTATATGCCAGGCATTTTCATGCATTAACATTAATATCTGTCTTCCCCTATAGACGGTAAGCAGTGAACGTATCTGCCAACTCTGTTAAATTGTACTTTCCCAAGGGCTTAGTACAGTGTTCTGAATGAGAGCTCAGTAAATGCTATTGATTGACTGATTGATTGATAGGATGAAGTGCAGGGTTGGGGTTGGGGAAAAGGGGAGGTAAAGGAAACAAGGACCAGTAGATTTGAGGCACAGACTCGGGCAACTGGCTTGGAAGGGTCAGGCAAAACAAAAGCTCCATCAGTGCTGCGTCTCCCCGAAAGCTGGCTGTCAGTTGTCCAGGGTAGACCAGAGAGATCAGCACAATGCACTGCTATCGAGAAAAGAGCAGCACCCTGCGATCGATCAATTCATGGTATTTATTGAGCACTTCCTGTGTAAAGAGCTCAGTACTAAGCACTTGGGAGAGTAATAATAATAATGGTATTTGTTAAGCTCTTACTATGTGCCAGGCACTGTTCTAAGTGTTGGAGTGGATATAAGCAAATCGGGTTGGACACAGTCCCTGTCCCACGTGGGGCTCACCGTCTCCATCCCCATTTTACAAAGGAGGGAACTGAGGCACAGAGATGCGAAGTGACTTGCCAAAGATCACACAACAGACAAGAGTACAACAGAGCAAATAGGATTAATCAATCAGTGGTATTTATTGAGTGCTTACTGTGTGCGGAGCACTTTTCGAAGCTCTTGAGAGAACACAATATAGCGGAGTTGGTAGACACAGTCCCTGCCCATAACAAGAATGAGAGGCAAAGAGGTAAAAGAGAAGACAGCTCCGGGCACTGCACATATCATAGGCAAAATCCCAAGGATCAGCCTTTTTGTGCATTTTATGTGGCTACAATGTGCATTCTGCAATGACCTGTTCAGGCACTCAAACACTTATAGGCCCCAATGATTTTGTCATTTTTAGGTACATCAGCTCTCTCTGCATAAAAATCATTTTACTGTCAGTCTCTGCCACTAGTCTGTAAACTCCTTATGGGCAGGGATGGGCATGTAAATCCATCTATCAATCAGTTGTATTTATTGAGGGCTTACTGTGTGTAAAGCACTGTACTAAGCACTTGGGGAAATACACTATAAAAGCGTTAGTAATGTTAGTAGTTGATATCTACTTATTCTACCCCCCCAGCCCTGATGTTTCTGAGGACATCTCTGTCATCTCATATTTCCTCTGTCTTCAGGATGTCTCTTTCTGGACTTCAAATGAAAATGTCCAAAACAGAACTCTTCAACTTCCCACTTAGTCCCCTGTCCTCTCCCTAACCTTCCCATCACTGTGGACTGCACCACCATCCTTCCTGTCTCACGAGTCCATAACCTTGGCGCTATCCTTGACTCATCTCTCTCATTCAACCCAAATATTCAATCTGTTGCCAAATCCTGTCCGTTCCACCTTCACATCATGAAAATCCTCCCTCTCCTGTCCATCCAAACTCTTCCCACCCTGATCCAAGCACTCTTCCTATCTAGTCCAGACTTGGTTCATACTTGCTTCAGTTTCCTCATCTGTAAAATGGGAATTCAGTATTCATTCTCTCTCCCCCTTAGACTTTGAGCCCCATGATTATCTTCTATCTGTCTGGCACATAGTAAGCGCTTAACAAATACCATAATTATTATTATTATCTGCCCCAGAGCTTAGTTCAAGGCTTGGCACATAGTAAGCCTCTAATAATTACCACCACGATTCACTCTGCTGCATAGATTATTTTCCTAAAAAAAGCTCAGTCCATGTCTCCCGCTCCTCAAGAGCTTCTAGTGGTTGCCCATCCACCTCCACATCAAACAGAAACTCTTTGCCATTGGCTTTAGAGCAGTAAATCACCTTGCTCCCTCCTATCTCATCTCCCTGATTTCCTACTACAACCCAGCCCACCCACTTCGCTCCTCTAAATCCAACCTACTCACCGTGCCTCAATCTTGTCTATCTCACCTCCAGCCCCTGGACCACGACCTGCCCCTGGCCTGAACTTCCCACCCGCTCCACGCCTGACAGACGATCATTCTACCCACCTTCAAAATCCCACCTCATATTCATCCTACTCTCCCTCACAAGCTAGGAAATCTAAATTCCCAGCCTAGTGCAAAGGAAAAGATCAGAATAGCTGTTAATTCTCTGCCCCTCACCGCCACAAAACAGTCTCACGGCCACCATCGTTTCACTGTGAAACGAAGCTTACCCCGGTTGTTATGATGACAGCCTTCTCAGTGTGTCTATTATTTTCGTATATCCTTTATAAATAAACTGTACTAAATTTGGAATCAGTTAACTTTAGTAATAATTTTAAATAAGATTCATGTAGTGGGGTTCCACTGAAATGTGTTTGCTAATTGCCATGCTTGCTGCTTAGAAAATCATTATGACAGCCTGAGAGACTCATTTGATATGAACTGCTCAACTATCTATGTTTTAAACTATTTTAATTCCATTCTGTCAGCCAACATTATAATATCGTTGTGTAGCGGGTCAAAAAAATCAAAGCTGGTGAGTTTAGAAACAAAGAAATGACTTGTCCACCAGTGGCGAGAATACAGTAATCTGGAATGACAATTAGCCATGCTTTCTTAACCGAGTGCCCTTCCCATTCTCCACAGTTCTCTGCATTTTTCCCAACAGCCTCAATTCTGCCAGTTTAGCTGTTGGAAAGATGGCATGTCATATCTATGAACAGACTAGGAAAAAGATAATTTCCCATCTCCCCACCTGAAATCTCCAATGACTGCTACTTGAACAGTTCCTCCTCAAAGCACTTTAAAGCACTCAATTATCTTGCCCCCTCTTACCTCAACTCTCTGCTCTCCTACTCCAACCCAGCTGGCACACTTCACTCCTCTAATTCATTCATTCATTCAATAGTATTTACTGAGCGCTTACTATGTGCAGAGCACTGTACTAAGCACTTGGAATGTACAATTTGGCAACAGATAGAGACAATCCCCCTGCCCAATGACGGGCTCACAGTCTAATTGGGGGAGACAGATGGACAAAAACAAGACCACATTATCAAGATAAATAGAATCAAGGGGATGTACACCTCATTAACAAAATAAATAGGGTAATAAAAATATATACAAATGAGCACAGTGCTGAGGGGAGGGGAAGGGAAGGGGGAGGAGCAAAGGGAAAGGGGGCTTAGCTGAGGGAAGGTGAACCGGAGAAGGGGGAGGAAGCAGAGGGCGGAGGGGGGGGCAGAGGGAGCAGAGGGAAAAGGGGAAGCTCAGTCTGGGAAGGCCTCTTGGAGGAGGTGAGCTCTCAGTAGGGCTTTGAAGAGGGGAAGAGAGTGAGTTTGGCGGAGATGAGGAGGGAGGGCATTCCGGGACAACGGGAAGACGTGGGACAGAGGTCGACGGCAGGATAGACGAGAATGGGGGACGGTGAGGAGGTGAGCAGCAGAGGAGCGGAGTGTGCGGGGTGGGCAATGGAAAGAGAGAAGGGAGGAGAGGTAGGAGGGGGCAAGGGGATGGAGAACCTTGAAGGCCTGAGTGAGAAGTTTTTGTTTCGTGCAGAGGTCGATAGGCAACCACCGGAGGTTTTTAAGAAGGGGAGTGACAGGCCCAGAGCGTTTCTGCAGGAAGATGAGCCGGGCAGTGGAGTGAAGAATAGACTGGAGCGGGGAGACACGGGAGGAAGGGAGGTCAGAGAGAAGGCTGACACACTAATCTAACTGGGATATTATGAGAGCTTGTACCAGTACGATAGCCGTTTGGATGGAGAGGAAAGGGCGGATCCTGGCGATATTGTAAAGGTGAGCCCGGCAGGCGTTGGTAACGGATTTGATGTGTGGGGTGAATGAGAGACCTGAGTCGAGGATGACACCAAGGTTGCGGGCTTGAGAGTCGGGAAGGATTGTCGTACCATCCACACTGACAGGGAAGTAAGGGAGAGGACAGGGCTTGGGAGGGAAGATAAGGAGCTCAGTTTTGGCCATGTTGAGTTTTAGGTTGCGGGCAGATATCCAGGTGGAGACGTCCTGGAGGCAGGAGGAGATACAAGCCTCAAGGGAGGAGGAGAGAACAGGGGAGGAAATGTAGATTTGGTTGTCATCTGCATAGAGATGATAGTTGAAGCAGTGAGAGCGAATGAGTTCACAGAGGGAGTGAGTGTAGATGGAGAACAGAAGGAGACCAAGAAATGACCCTTGAGGAACACCTACAGTAAACGCTCAATAAATACAATTGAATGAATGAGGGCTCCACAAAACCCCAGGAAGATTGGCGACTTCTGTGTTGTGAACTCTGAGCCTCAAGGATCCAGAAATTCTGCTCTCCTAGCCTCAGCACCCTTTTGGTTTGGTTTTGATTTGGAGTATTGGTCTGCGTTGCGTTTTAATGCTTCATCATTCCTGAGGTACATCTCCAGTTCCTTCACACCACATATGCCAACCTACTCACCGTACTTTGATCTCATCTACCTGGCCTCCGACCTCTCACCCTTGTCCTGCCTCAGACCTGAAACCCTCTCCCTACTCATATCGGACAATTATCTCCCCCTGTAATGAAGTCTTATTGAAGTCACATCTCCTCCAAGAGGTCTTCCCTGATTAAGCCCTCTTTTCCCTTGCTTCAGCACCCTTCTGTGTCTTCCTGGACCTGCTCCCTTTATTCATTCCCCCTCCCAGCCCCACAGCACTCATGTACATATCTGTAATTCATTTATTTCTTTTAATGTCTGTCTCCCCATCTAGCGCTATGTGCCAAGCACTGTTCTAAGCACTGGGGTAGTTACAAGGTAATCAGGTTGGATATAGTCCCTATCCCACATGGAGCTCACAGTCTTTATCCCCATTTTACCGATGAGGGAACTGAGGCACAGAGAAGAGAAGTGGCTTGCCCAAGGTCACACAGGAGACAGGTGTGTGCAGCGTGGCTCAGTGGAAAGAGCACGGGCTGGGGAGTCAGAGGTCATGGCTTCAAATCCAGGCTCAGACTCTTGTCAGCTGGGTGACTTTGAGCAAGTCACTTAACTTCTCTGTGCTCAGTTACCTCAACTGTAAAATGGGCATTAAGACCGTGAGCCCCACGTGAGCCAACCTGATCACCTTGTATCCTCCCCAGCACTTAGAACAGTGCTCGGCATATAATAAGTGTTTAACAAATGCCATCATCATCATCATTATTATTATTATTAAGTGGAGGAGACAGGATGAGAACCCTCGTCCTCTGACTCCCAGACCCCGGGCTCTTTCCATTTTAGACAAGTGGCTGTTATATTGTTACACTATACTATCCCAAGCGCTTAGTACAGTTCCCTGCACAGAGTAAACAATAAATACAATTGACCGACTGCCTGACCTAAGTGCTCACACCCCATCGCATTTGTGTACGTATCTTATATATTCTTCTGCTTCCCCCTGTCTCCATTGACCTCTCCTGTTCAATTTATATTAATGTCTTGTCTCCCCCTATAGACTACAAGCTTTTGTGGGAAGGGAATGTGTCGACTCAATTTTGCACTGTACTCTCGCGAGGGCTTAGCAGAGGGTTCTGCACAAAGTAAGCACTCAATAAATACTATTGATTGATGGGCAAGCTCATAGAGCATAGATAGCATGCCTATTAATTCTATTGTATTTTTCCAAGTGCTTAGTACAATGTTCTGCACCCAGTAGGCACTCAATAAATACGATTGATGGCACATACTGAAAATAGGCTCCCCTCCATCACCTGGATAAGGTTTAGATCCAGAAAAAAATGCTTAAAAACTGGCCAAGAACTTGAGTTTCTGGTTTCGTGCCTTTACCATTTTGGGGGGATTCAATGTTTCAATGTTCCACACACGTGCTTCCATGAAACAGTGTGGCTCAGTGGAGAAAGCCCAGGCTTAGGAGTTAGAGCTCATGGGTTCTAATCCCAACTTTGCCACTTGTCAGCTGTGTGACCTCAGGCAAGTCACTTAACTTCTCTGTACCTCAGTTACCTCATCTGGAAAATGGGGATTAAGACTATTAGCCCCATGTGGGACAACCTGATTACCCTGTAACCACCCCAGCTTTTAGAACAGTGCTTGGCACACAGTAAGTGCTTAATAAAGACCATCATTATTATTATTATTATTTCCTGTAGAATCAATAAAACCATAGGTGTAATTGGGCAACTACTATGTGCAGAGCACTGTGCTGAGACCCTCGGTGATTGCAAAAGTGAAGAAGCAACATGGTCTAGTAGATAGAGCCAGGGCCTGGGAGTCAGAGGACCTGAGTTTCATTCATTCATTCATTCATTCATTCAATTGTATTTATTGAGCACTTACTGTTTACAGAGCACTGTACTAAGCACTTGGGAGAGTACAGTACAACAATAAACAGACACATTACCTGCCCACAATGAGCTTACAGTCTAGAGGCGGGGGGAGACAGACCTCAAAACAAATAAATATTGTACATATGTTCTGTGGGGTGAAGAGCAAAGGACAACGCAGAAGGGAGCAGGAGATGAGGAAAAGGTGGAGGGTTTAGTCTGGGAAGGCTTCTTGGAGGAGCTGTGCCTTCATTAAGACACGGTCCAGGGGTCAGCGGTGAGAGGCGAGATGGAGGCACAGTGAGAAGGTTCATTCACTCTTTCATTCAATCATATTTATTGAGCACTTATTGTGTGCAGAGCACTGTACTAAGCAATTGGAAAGTACAATTCAGCAACAGAGACAATCCCTACCCGGCAATAGGCTCACAGTCTAGAAGAGGGGAGTCAGACAATAAAACAAAACAAAGCAAGTAAACATCAATATAAGTAGAATTAGAGATCTAGGCACATCATTAATAAAATAAATAGAATAATAAATTTGTACCTATATACACAAGTGCCGTGGAGCAGGTAAAACAGAGGAGGGAGTCAGGGTACTGGGGTGGGGAGGAGGAGCAAAGGAAAAGGGGGGTTTAGTCTGGGAAGGTCTCCTGGTGGAGGTGAGCTTTCAGAAGGGATTTGAAGGGGGGAAGTGTGCTAGTTTGGCGTATGTGAGGAGGGAGGGCGTTCCAGGCCAGAGGCGGAATGTGGGCCAGGGTTTAGCGGCGTGACAGGTGAGAACGAGGCCCAGTGAGGAGGTGAGCGGCAGAGGAGCAGAGTGTGCGGGCTGGGCTGGAGGAGGAGAGAAGGGAGGTGAGGTCGGAGGGGGCGAGGGGATGGACAGCTTTGAAGACAAGAGTGAGGAGATTTTGCTTCATACGAAGGTTGATAGGCAGCCACTGGAGATTTTTTGAGGGGCGGGGTGACAGGTCCTGAAAGTTTTTGTAAAAAAATGATCAGAACAGCAGGGTAAAGTAGGGACTGGAGTGGAAAGAGACAGGAGTATGGGAGGTCAGCAAGGAGGCTGATGCAGTCATCCAGGAGGGATAGGATGAGTGACTGTCTAATCCCGGGTCTGCTACTTTTTTACTGTGTGACCTCAAGCAAGTTACTTAACTTCTCTGGGCTTCAGTTCCCTCCTCTGGAAAATAGGGATTCATTCATTCATTCATTCAATAGTATTTATTGAGCGCTTACTATGTGCAGAGCACTGTACTAAGCGCTTGGAATGTACAAATCGGTAACAGATAGGGACAGTCCCTGCCCTCTGACGGGCTCACGGTCTAATCGGGGGAGACGGACAGACAAGAACAATAGCAATAAATAGAATCGAGGGGAAGAACAGCTCATTAAAACAATAGCAAATAAGTAGAATCAGGGTGATGTACATCTCATTAACAAAATAAATAGGGTGATGAAGATATATACAGTTGAGTGGACGAGTACAGTGCTGAGGGGGTGGGACGGGAGGGGGGAGGAGCAAAGGGAAAGGGGGGAGAAGAGGGTTTAGCTGCGGAGAGGTGAAGGGGGGGCTAGAGGGAGCAGAGGGAAAAAGGGGGGAGCTCAGTCTGGGAAGGCCTCTTGGAGGAGGTGAGCTTTAAGTAGGGATTTGAAGAGGGGAAGAGAATTAGATTGTCGGAGGTGAGGAGGGAGGGCATTCCAGGACCGCGGGAGAGCATGGCCCAGGGGTCAACGGCGGGATAGGCGAGACCGAGGGACGGTGAGGAGGTGGGCGGTGGAGGAGCGGAGGGTGCGGGGTGGCCGGTAGAAAGAAAGAAGGGAGGAGAGGTAGGAAGGGGCAAGGGGATGGACAGCCTTGAAGCCTAAAGTGAGAGGGAGCCTAGAGGGATTCAGACTGTGAGCTCCATGTGGGACATCCAACCTGATACAAGGTAATCAGGTTGTCCCAGGTGAGGCTCACAGTCTTAATCCCCATTTTACAAATGAGGTAGCTGAGGCACAGAGAAGTGAAGTGGCTTGCCCAAGATCACACAGCAGACAAGCGGCTGAGACGGCATTAGAACCCAGGTCCTCTGACTCCCAGGCCTGGTTTAACGTGGCTAGTGGAAAGAGCCCGGGCTGGGGAGTCAGAGGTCATGGGTTCTAATACCGGCTCTGACACTTGTCTGTTGTGTGACCTTGGGCAAGTCACTTCACTTCTCTGGGCCTCAGTGACTTCATCTGTAAAATGGGGATGAAGATTGTGAGCCCCACGTGGGTCCACTCGATGACCTCGTATCTACCCTAGCAATTAGAACAGTGCTCGGCACATAGTAAGTGCTTAACAAAAACCAACATCATTATTACTATTATTAGACCACATTACTCCTTCAGTTTTACTCTCCCCAGCACCACTACACACCCTTACCCAAGTAGGGAAGCAGCGTGGCTCAGTGGAAAGGCTTCGGAGTCAGAGGTCATGGGTTCGACTCCCGGCTCTGCCACTTGTCAGCTAGGTGACTGTGGGCAAGTCACTTAACTTCACTGTGCCTCAGTGACCTCATCTGTAAAATGGGGATTAACTGTGAGCCTCACGTGGGACGACCTGATTACCCTGTATCTCCCTCAGCGCTTAGAACAGTGCTCTGCACATAGTAAGCGCTTAACAAATACCAATATTATTATTTCGGGTGATACATTATCCAGATCATTCAATATCTGCAAACTTATGTTAAATTTCGATATTCGGAAGAGAAGAAATCTGGAGTCAAGATACTATACGTTCTGTTTCTGAATGGTGACGGGAACAATTCACTTTCTGGAGGCTTGGGAAAACCCATTAGGGGAGAGAGGGAGAGAGGGAAAGAAAAACATTTCATTTCGTATTTCGTTCGGCAGGCAGAGAGAACAATAAAAGCGTCAGCTTGCATTTAGACCTAATGACGCAGCCTGCCAGCTGCCTGCCTTCCTTCCAGGTCAGGTCACAGATTGAAGTGGTTTTTTGGGGGGGAGCAGTGGTGGAAGCGGATCCACCTTTCATTATTGGACCAAGTGTCCTGCTTCGGAAATGACATTTAGCTCCCAGTGGCAGCCGAGGAGGGCGGGCAGGGGGTCGATGAGGGGAGAGGCAAGGGGTCCCTAAAGACGATGAAACATTTCTTAATGAAAGGGAAAACGTCGACTTTAGGAAATCTGATTCATTTTCACCGCTGGACACAGCTGAAATTGTACCTGTGCAGAGAAGGAAGTTCATCCAACGCTTAGAACAGTGCTCCGGCGCTTAGAACAGTGCTCAGTGCATAGTAAGAGCTTACCATGATGATGATGATGATGATGATGATGATGATGATGATGATGATTAGGGCTTGGGGGGCTGCAGGGGAATAGCAGATCAATATCGCCCCCTGGCGGCAGGAAAGTGGCAGGTAAACAGCTCCCCCTAGCGGTCGTAAAGTGAGACGCAACATGGCATCATCATCATCATGATGGCATTTGTTAAGCGCCTACTTTGTGCAAAGCACTGTTCTAAGCGCTGGGGAGGATACAAGGTGATCAGGTTGTCCCACGCGGGGCTCACAGTCTTCATCCCCATTTTCCAGATGAGGGAACTGAGGCACAGAGAAGTGAAGTGACTTGCCCAAAGTGGAGCCGGGATGTGAACCCATGACCTCTGACTCCCGAGCCCGGGCTCTTTCCACTGAGCCACGCTGTAATAATAACGATAATAGTGGTATTTCTTAAGTGCTTACTATGTGCCAAGCACTGTTCTAAGCGCTGGGATAGATACCAGGTTATCAGGCATTCCCCATGTGGCACTCACAGTCTTCATCCCCATATTACGGACTAGATAACTGAGGCACCGAGAAGTTAAGTGACTTGCCCAAAGTCACACAGCTGATAATAACTGTAGTATTTGTTAATATATGCCAAGCACAGTCCTAAGCGCTGGGGTAGACACAAGATAATCGGGTTGGACACAGTCCTTGTCCCTCATGGGGCTCGCAGTCTTGATCTTCATTTTACAGATGAAGCAACTGAGGCCCAGAGAAGTGAAGTCACTTGTCCAAGGTCACACAGCAGACATGTGGCAGAGTTGGGATTAGAACCCACATCCTCGACTCCCAGGCCTGTGCTCTTTCCACTAGGTCATGCTGCTTCTAATTATTACCTCTATCTAATTATTTTATTATGGTATTTGTTAAGCACTTATTATGTGCCACGCACTGTTTTAAGTGCTGGGGTAGATCCAAGGTAATCAGTTTATCCCACATAGGGCTCCCAGTCTCAATTCCCATTTTACAGATAATAATAACGACATTTGCTAAGTGCTTACTATGTGCCAGGTACTCTACTAAGTGCAGGGGTGGATACATGCAAATCAGATTGAACACAGTCCCTGTCCGACGTGGGGTTCACCGTCTCAATCCCCATTTCACACTTGAGGTAACCGAAGCACATTGAAGTGAAGTGACTGGCCCAAGGTCACACAGCAGACAAGTGGTGGAGCCGGGATGAGAACCAATGGCATAGTGGATACAGTGCAGGCCTGCGAGTTTGAAGGTCATTCATTCATTCAATCATATTTATTGAGCTTTTAATAAGAATAATAATGTTGGTATTTGTTAAGCGCTTACTATGTGCAGAGCACTGTTCTAAGTGCTGGGGTAGATACAGGGTAATCAAGTTGTCCCACGTGAGGCTCACAGTTAATCCCCTTTTTACAGATGAGGTAACTGAGGCACAGAGAAGTGAAGTGACTTGCCCACAGTCACACAGCTGACAAGTGACAGAGTCGGGATTCGAACTCATGACCTCTGACTCCGAAGCCCATGCTCTTTCCACTGAGCCCCGCTGCTGCTAAGTGCCTGGAAGCATACAAGGTCTTGGGTCCTGATCCTGCCTCTGCCTCTTGCCTGCTTAGTGACCTTGGGCCAGTCACTTCATTTATCTGGGCCTCAGTTACCCCGTCTGTAAAATGTGGATTGAGACTACAAGCCCCACACGGGACAGGGACTGTGTCTAACCCGACTGGCTCGTATCCAACCCAGCGCTTAGTACAGTGACTGGCACGGAGTAAGCGCTTAACAGATATCAATACTGTTATTATTATTAATCCTCCCTCCCTTCTCTGTCCCTGTGGCCCACTCCATTTGCACTCTCTCCGCTTCCCCACCTATGAGTAGAGTCCACTAGAAAAGGGGTCTAACGAACGCTAAACTCAGGCATTCAAAAAGGAGTGACAATCCTACAGGTCACATAACTCTGTCCTATGATACACACAGCTTGGCTCAGTGGAAAGAGCCTGGGCTTGGGAGTCGGAGGTCATGGGTTCTAATTCTGGCTCCGCCGCTTGTCAGCTGGGTGACTTTGGGCAAGTTGCTTCACTTCTCTGGGCCTCAGTAACCTCATCTGAAATGGGGATTAAGACTGTTAGCCCCATGTGAGACAAACTGATGACCCTGTATCTACCCCAGCTCTTAGAAGAGTGCTCAGCACATAGTAAGCGCTTAACAAAGACCAAAATTATTACTATTATTATTATCTACCAATTCTGGTGTATTGTATTTTCCCCAACCCTTAATAAAATGTTGTGACTATAGGAGGCACTCAATATATACTACTGATTCACTGATTGAAACACTGAGAAGCAGCGTGGCCTAGTGGAAAGGCCTGGGAGTCAGGGGATGGAGGTTCTAATCCTGACTCTCTCATTTGCCACCCATCTTCAAAACCCTCCTAAAATCCCATCTCCTCCAAGAGGCCTTCCCTGATTAAGCCCTCCCTTCTGCCGTCTTCTACCCCCTTAGGTCTGCCCCCCTTACACACATTCTTTCATTCAATCAATCGTATTTATTGAGCACTTACTGCGTGCAGAGCACTGTACTAAGTGCTTGGGAAGTACATCACATTGAGAAGCAGCATAGTTTAGTGGAAAGAGCACTGGCTTGGAAGTGAGAGGATATGGGTTCTAACCCCAGCTCCGCCACTTGTCTGGTGTGTGACCTTGGGCAAGTCACTTAACTTCTCTGTGCTTCAGTCGCCTCATCTGTAAAATGGCGATTAAGACTGGGAGCCCCACCTACGACAACCCGATTACTTTCTATCTATCCCAGCGCTTGAAACAGTGCTTGGTACATAGTAAGTGCTTAACAAATGCCATAATCATTATTATTATGATTACTTTGATATCCCCCCACACCCTCCAGCACTTAAGTACATTACCATCTGTGATTTATTTTAGTCTGTCTCTGCCTCTAGTCTGTAAACGCCTTGTGGGCAGGGATCATGTCCACTTACTCTATTGTATTCTCTCAAACTATACTAAGCGCTGGGGAGAGTACACTGCAACAATAAATACATTCCCTGCCCTCAGCGAGCTTGCAGACTAGAGGGGGAGACAGACATTCAGATAAACAAATAAATGCCAGATATGTACAAAAGTGCTGTGAGGCTGAGAGGGGGGATTGAAGGAAAGGAGCAAGTCAGGGAGATGCAGAAGGGAGAAAGAAAAGGAAAGGAAGACTTGATAATAATTATAATGTTGGTATTTGTTAAGCACTTACTATGTACAGAGCACTGTTTTAAGCACTGGGGTAGATACAAGGTAATCAGGTAGTCCCACATGAGGCTCACAGTTAATCCCCATTTTACAGATGAGGTAACTGAGCACAGAGAAGTGAAGTGACTTGCCCACAGTCACACTGCTGACAAGTGGCAGAGCCAGGAGTCGAACCCATGACCTCTGACTCCCAAGCCCGGGTGCTTTCCACTGAGCCATGCTGCTTCTCAATCAGGGAAGGCCCCTTGAAAGAGATGTGCCTTCAATAAGGCTGTGAAGGCGGAGAGACTAATCGTTTGTCAGATACAAGGAAGGAAGACGTTCCAGGGCAGAGGTAGGATTCATTCATTCGATCGTATTTATTGATCACTTACTGTGTTCAGAGCACTGTACTAAGTGCTTGGAAAGTATTTGCTATTGTTTTAATGAGATGTTCTTCCCCTTGACTCTATTTATTGCCACTGTTCTTGTCTGTCTGTCTCCCCCGATTAGACTGTAAACCCGTCAGACTGTCTCTATCTGTTGCCGATTTGTACATTCCAAACGCTTAGTACAGTGCTCTGCACATAGTAAGCGCTCGATAAATACTATTGAATGAATGAATGAATACAATTCAGCAACAAAGAGAGACAATGCCTGCTCACAACAG
Source organism: Ornithorhynchus anatinus (assembly GCF_004115215.2). Classification (NCBI taxonomy): domain Eukaryota; kingdom Metazoa; phylum Chordata; class Mammalia; order Monotremata; family Ornithorhynchidae; genus Ornithorhynchus; species Ornithorhynchus anatinus. The sequence continues at coordinate 169,856,883 of NC_041729.1, forward strand.
GCTCACAGTCTAGAAGGGGGGAGACAGACATCAAAACAAGGAAACACGCCCCAATAGCATCAATATCAATATACAGAATTATAGATATATACACATCATTCATATAAATATAAATATGTACATAAATTCACAAGTGCTGCCGAGAGGGGTGGGTGTAGAGCAAAGGGAGGGAATCGGGGCGATGGGGGGAGGGGGGCTGAGGAAAAGGGGGCTTAGTTTGGGAAGGCCTCCTGGAGGAGGTGAGCCTTCAGTAGGGCTTTGAAGGGAGGGAAGGAATTGTTGAGGAATTGATGTGGGAGTGAGGTCGGCGTTGAGAGAGATGAGTTCGAGGTACAGCGAGAAGATTAATGTTAGAGGAGCGAAGTGCGATCACTGGGTTGTAGGAGAAAAGTGAGGCGAGGTAGGAGGGGGCAAGGGGATTGAGTCTCTTAAAGCCAATGGTGACAAGTTTTGTTTGATGCAGAGATGGATGGATAACCACTGGAGTGGGGAAACGTGTCCTGAACGTCTTTGTAGAAAAATGATCCAAGCAGTGAATGAAATATGGACTGGAGTGGGGAGAGACAGGAGGCAGGAAGGTCAGCAAAAAAGATGTATAGTAATCAAGGTGGGGTAGGATAAGTGATCGGATTAATGCGGTAGCGGCTCGGATGGAGAGGAAAGGCCAGATTTTAACGATGTTGTGGAGGTGAAATCGACAGGATTTAGTAACGGATCAAATATGTGGGTTGAGTGAGAGAGAGGAGTCAAGGATGATGCCAAGGTTACAGACTTGTGAGACAGAGAGGATGGTGGTGCCGTCTACAGCGAGGGAAAGTTAGAGGGAGGACAGGGTTTGGATAGGAAGATAAGAAGTTCGGCTTTAGACATATTACGTTTGAGGTGAGAGGAGGACATCCAAGTAGAGAGGTCTCGAAGGCAGGAGGAAATGTGAGACTGCAGAGAGGGAGAAAGAACAGGGATGGAGATGGAGATTTGGGGATCATGTGCAAAGAGACGGTAGTTTAAGCCAGTCATTCATTCGAAAGTATTTATTGAGCACTTACTGTACTCGAATGAGTTCTACAAGGGACTAAGAGTAGATGGAGAATAGAAGGAAACCCAAAACTGAACCATGAGGGACTCCCCACAGTTAGAGACAGAGGAGGAGCCTGCAAAGGAGACTGAGAAGGAGCGGCCAGAGAGATAGGAGGAGAACAAAAAAACTCCTCACTTTTGGCTTCAAAGCTCTCCATCACCTTACCCCCTCCTACCTTTCCTCCCTTCTCTCTTTCTACTGCCCAACCCGCACGCTCCGCTCCTCCGCCGCCCACCTCCTCACCGTCCCCTGTTCTCACCTATCCCGCCGTCGACCCCCGGCCCACGTCCTCCCGCGGTCCCGGAACGCCCTCCCTCCTCACCTCCGCCAAACTAATTCTCTTCCCCTCTTCAAAGCCTTACTGAGAGCTCACCTCCTCCAAGAGGCCTTCCCACACTGAGCTTCCCCTTTTCCCTCTGCTCCTCCTCCCCGCCCCCAACCTTCTGCTCTTCCCCCTTCCCCTCCCTTCAGCACCGTGCTCATTTGTATATATTATTCATTACCCTATTTATTTTGTTAATGAGATATACATCCCCTTGATTCCATTTATCTTGATGATGTTGTTTTGTTTTGTTCTATTTTGCTTTGCTGTCTGTCTCCCCCCGTTTAGACTCTGAGCCCGTCACTGGGCAGGGATTGTCTCTATCTGCCGTCAAATTGTACATTCCAAGCACTTAGTACAGTGCTCTGCACATAGTAAGCGCTCAATAAATACTATTGAATGAATGAATGAAAGAACGCGGAGAGGACAGTGTCAGTGAAGCTGAGGTTGGATAATCTTTGCAGAGGAGGGGCGGTTGACAGTGTTGAAAGCACCCGAGAGGTCGAGAAGGATGACGATGGAGTAGAGGCCGTTGGATTTGGCAAGAAGGAGATCACTGGTGATCTTTGAGAGGGCGGTTTCTGTGGAGCGAAGGGGACGGAAGCCAGATTGGTGGGGTCAAGGAGAGAATTGGAGGAGAGGGATAGGAACAATGTGCTACTCCTCTGGTCATATTTAAGAGCATCCGCCTTGTCTCTTCCATTTTTATGTTTTCATCTTTCTTTATGTTTCTAACTTCCTCCCCTTTCTCTTAAATTGGGAGGTTTCGAGCGACTGTATTCTAGACTGAACGATCCTTGAGGGAAGGGCAGGGCAGGGAGAGTCTACCAACTCCGTTGATGATGATGATGATGATATTTGTTAAGCGCTTACTATGTGCAAACCACTGTTCTAAGTGCTGGGGGGGGATGAAAGGTGATCAGGTTGTCCCACATGGGGCTCAGTCTTGATCCCCATTTGACAGCTGAGGGAACTGAGGCACAGAGAAGTGAAGTGACTTGCCCAAAGTCACACAGCTGACAAGTGGTGGAGGGGGGATTAGAACCCATGACCTCTGACTCCCAAGCCCGTGCTCTCTCCCTGAGCCACGCTGCTTCTCCGCCCTCTCCCAAGCAATTAGTAAAGTGTAGAGAAGCAGGATCGTGTAGTGGATAGAGCACGGGCCTGGGAGTCAGGAGGTCATGGGTTCTAATCCTGGCTCCGCCGTGTGTCTGCTGTGTGACCTAGGGCAAGTCACTTCCCTGCCTCAATCACCTCATTTGTAAAATGGGGACTGAGAGTGTGAGCCCATCGTGACACAGGGACTGTGTCCACCCCAATTTGCTTATATTCACCCCAGCACTTAGAACAGTGCCTGGCACTGAGTAAGTGCTTAACAAATACCATAACTTTTATTGCTACAGTGCTCTGCACCTAGTAAGTGTTCGATAAATATGATTGATTGGTCAGGTAACATGCCTAATCCTGGTCCAAGTACTTGTCATATCTCAGTTCAACTCCTGCATCAGCCTCCATGCTGACCTCCCTGCCTCCAGCCTCTCCCCTCTCCAGTCCTTCCTTCACTCATTCATTCATTCAGTCATATTTATTGAGGGCTTACTGTGTGCAGAACACTGAACTAAGCACTTGGGAGAGTATAAGATAATGGTAAATAGACCCATTCCCTGCCCACAACGAGCTTACAGTCTAGAGGGGGAGGCAGACACTAGTAGAAATAAATCAATTCCAGAAAGGGATATAAGTGCTGTGTGGCTGGGATGGGGGATGAACAAAGAGAGCAAGTCAAGGCGACATAGAAAGGAGTGGAAGAAGAGGAAAAGGGGGCTTTGTCAGGGAAGGCTTCTTGGAGGAGGTGGGCTTTCAATAAGGCACATCTTTCACAGGGGTGAGTATTTATGGGCTAACAGATCACCCAGACAGCAGTCAATCTCCTCCCCTTCAAAGCCCTATTGAAGGCTTATAATAATAATAATAATAATAATGTTGGCATTTGTTAAGCGCTTACTAGGTGCAGAGCACTGTTCTAGGCACTGGGATAGATACAGGGTAATCAGGTGGTCCTACTTGAGGCTCACAGTTAATCCCCATTTTACAGATGAGGGAACTGAGGCACCGAGAGGCTAAGTGACTTGCCCACAGTCACACAGCTGACAAGTGGCAGAGTCGGAATTCGAACTCATGACCTCTGACTCCCCAGCCCGGGCTCTTTCCACTGAGCCATGCTGCTTCTACAGTCTGTCAGTGGTATTTATCAAGCATTTACTGTGTGCCCAGCCCTGTGGTAAGCATTTGGGAGAGAACAACATAATAATAATAATAATGTTGGTATTTGTCAAGCGCTTACTACGCGCACAGCACTGTTCTAAGTGCTGGGGGAGATACAGGGAAATCAGGTTGTCCCACGTGAGGCTCACAGTTAATCCCCATTTTCCAGATGCGGTAACTGAGGCACAGAGAAGTGAAGCGACTTGCCCACAGTCACACAGCTGACAAGTGGCAGAGTCGGAATTCGAACCCATGACCTCTGACTCCCCAGCCCGGGCTCTTTCCACTGAGCCACGCTGATACAGTTAAGCGCTTAACAAGTTAAACGCTTATTATGTATCAGGCACTCTCCTAAACCCGGGGGTCGCTACAAGCTAATCAGGCAGGCACAGTTGTTTGTTATCATTATTATTATCATTAATTGTGGTATTTGTTAAGCGCTTACTATGTGCAGAGCACTGTTCTAAGCCCTGGGGGAGATATAGGGGGATCAGATTGTCCCACATGGGGCTCACATTTTTTAAACCCCATTTTTACAGATGAGGTAACCGAGGCGCAGAGAAGTTGAGTGACTTTGCCCAAGGTCACACAGCAGACAAGTGGCGGAGCCAGGATTAGAACCCACGACCTCTAACTCCCAAGCCCGAGCTCTTTCCACTGAGCCACGCTGCTTCTCTAGCCACGCTACTTCTCTAATCATCTAATCATCTGTAATCTCTAATCATCTAATCATCTAATCTCTAATCATCATAATACAACTTTACACTTTTTTCGTGGTGGGGCTTGTTTGAAATGGCATTTGCAGGAAAAACAACTTGAAATGTTAACAGAAGAAAAACACATGGACAAAGATCGATCGAAGGAGCAGCGAGACCTAGAGGATAGATCGTAAACCTGGGAACAGGAAGGACCTGGGTTCTAAACCCGGTTCTGCCACTTGATTGCTTTGGACCTTGGTCAAGGCACTTAATAATAATAATAATGATGTTGGTATTTGTTAAGCGCTTACTATGTGCAGAGCACTGTTCTAAGCTCTGGGGGAGATCCAGGATCAGCAGGTTGTCCCACGTGAGGCTCACAGTCAATCCCCATTTAACAGAGGAGGGAACCTAGAACAGGTTTCCAGTTTTAGGGTGCAGAGGTTGGATTGAGGTGCCACGTGTCTGCTGTGTGACCTTGGGTAAGTCCCTCTACTTCTCTGGGCCTCAGTTACCTCACCCAAGGTAGGCAGGCACACAGCAGGCAGTTGGCGGAGCGGGGATTGGAACTCAGGTCCTTTGACTCCCAGGCCCAGGCTCTTTCCCTTCCCTTCTCTGTGCCTCATTTCTCTCATATGGAAAATGGGGATGAAGACAGTGAGTCCCATGCTGGTTATCTTAATAATATCAATAAGAATAAGAATAAGAATAATTCTGGTGTTTAAGTGCTTACGATGTACCAGGTGCTGTACTAAGTGCTGGGGTGGATTTAAGCAAATCAAGTTGGACACAGTCCCTGTCCCACATGAGGCTCACAGTCTTCATCCCCATCTTACAGACGAGGTAACTGAGGCCCAGAGAAGTGAAGTGACTTGCCCAAGGTCACCCAGCAGACAAATGGTTGATCCAGGATTAGAACCCATGATTGATTCCCATTAAGAAAGCGAGGCTTAGTTCATTCAATAGTATTTATTGAGCGCTTACTATGTGCAGAGCACTGTACTAAGCGCTTGGGATGAACAAGTCGGCAACAGATAGAGACAGTCCCTGCCGTTTGACGGGCTTACAGTCTAATCGGGGGAGACGGACAGACGAGAACAATGGCACTAAACAGCGTCAAGGGGAAGAACATCTCGTAAAAACAATGGCAACTAAATAGAATCAAGGCGATGAACAATTCATTAACAAAATAAATAGGGTAACGAAAATATAGACAGTTGAGCGGACGGGTACAGTGCTGTGGGGATGGGAAGGGAGAGGTGGAGGAGCAGAGGGAAAAGGGGAAAATGAGGCTTTAGCTGCGGAGACGTAAAGGGGGGATGGCAGAGGGAGTAGAGGGGGAAGAGGAGCTCAGTCTGGGAAGGCCTCTTGGAGGAGGTGATTTTTAAGTAAGGTTTTGAAGAGGGAAAGAGAATCAGTTTGGCGGAGGTGAGGAGGGAGGGCGTTCCGGGACCGCGGGAGGACGTGACCCGGGGGTCGACTGCGGGATAGGCGAGACCGAGGGACGGTGAGGAGGTGGGCGGCAGAGGAGCGGAGCGTGCGGGGTGGGCGGTAGAAAGAGAGAAGGGAGGAGAGGTAGGAAGGGGCAAGGTGATGGAGAGCCTCGAAGCCTAGAGTGAGGAGTTTCTGTTTGGAGCGGAGGTCGATAGGCAACCACTGGAGTTGTTTAAGAAGGGGAGTGACAGGCCCAGATCGTTTCTGCAGGAAGATGAGCCGGGCAGCGGAGTGAAGAATAGACCGGAGCGGGGCGAGAGAGGAGGAAGGGAGGTCAGAGAGAAGGCTGACACGGTAGTCTAGCCGGGATATAACGAGAGCCCGTAATAGTAAGGTAGCCGTTTGGGTGGAGAGGAAAGGGCGGATCTTGGCGATATTGTAGAGATAATGTTGGTATTTGTTAAGCGCTTACTATGTGCCGAGCACTGTTTTAAGCGCTGGGGTAGACATAGGGGAATCAGGTTGTCCCACGTGGGGCTCACAGTCTTAATCCCCATTTTACAGATGAGGGAACTGAGGCACAGAGAAGTGAAGTGACTTGCCCACAGTCACACAGCCGACAAGTGGCACAGCTGGGATTCGAACTCATGAGCCCTGACTCCAAAGCCCGTGCTCTTTCCACTGAGCCACGCTGCTTCAAAATGGTGGTATTTGTTAAGCGCTTACTATGTGCAAAGCACTGTTCTAAGAGCTGGGGGATACAAGGTAATCAGGTTGTCCCACGTGGGGCTCACAGTTTTAATCCCCATTTTACAGATGAGGTAACTGAGGCACAGAGAAGTTAAGTGACTTGCCCAAAGTCACACAGCTGGCAAGTGGCGGAGCCGGGATTCGAACCCATGAACTCTGACTCCCAAGCCCGCGCTCTTTCCACTGTACCACGCTTAGTGGATAGAGCACGGGGCTGGGAGTCAGAAGGACCTGGGTCCTATTTCCAGCTCCCCCACACGTCTGCTGTGTGACCTTGGGCAAGTCACTTCACTTCTCTGGGCCTCAGTTCCCTCGTCTGTAAAATGGGGATTGAGACTGTGAGCCCCAGGTCGGACAGCGACTGTGTCCAACTCCATTTGCTCCTATCCACCTCTGTGCTTGGAGAGAGCCTGGCCTTGGGAGTCGGGCCTTGGGGGTCATGGGTTCTAATCCCGGATCCTCCACATGTCTGCTGTGTGACCTGGGGCTAGTCACATCACTTCTCTGGGCCTCAGTTCCCTCAACTGTAAAAGGGAGATGAAGACTGCAAGCCCAACGTGGGACAACCTGATTGCTTTCTATCTGCTCCAGCGCTTAGAAGAGTGCTACAAATACCAACATTATTATTATTTTTATCTCCCCACTCATCATCTCATCTTCCCGCCCGCAGGCCCCCAGAATCCTGCCGACCAGGCCCCTTAACAATAAAAACAATAATAATAATAATAATAATAGTAATGGCATTTGTTAAGTAGCATGGCTCAATGGAAAGAGCAGGGGCTTGGTAGTCAGAGGTCATGGGTTCGAATCCCAGATCTGCCACTTGTCAGCTGTGTGACTGTGGACAAGTCACTTCACTTCTCTGGGCCTCAGTTCCCTCCTCTGTAAAATGGGGATGAAGACCGTGAGCCTCACATGGGACAACCTGATTACCTTCTATCTACCCCAGCGCTTAGAACAGTGCTCTGCACATAGTAAGCGCTTCACAAATACCAACATTATTATTATTAAAATGGGGATAAAGACTATGAGCCTCACGTGGGACAACCTGATTACCCTGTAAATCTATCACAGCGCTTATTCTATTTATTGCCATTGTTCTTGTCTGTCTGTCTCCCCCAATTAGACTGTAAACTCGTCAGTGGGCAGGGACTGTCTCTGTTACCGATTTGTACCTTCCAAGTGCTTAGTACAGTGCTCTGCACATAGTAAGCGCTCAATAAATACTATTGAATGAATGAATGAATGCTGTGCCCATAGTAAGCGCTCAATAAATACTATTGAATGAATGAATGAATGCTGTGCCCATAGTAAGCGCTCAATAAATACTATTGAATGAATGAATGAATGCTGTGCACATAGTAAGCGCTCAATAAATACTATTGAATGAATGAAAGAGTGAATGCTGCTCACATAGTAAGTGCTCAATAAATACTATTGAATGAAAGAATGAATGCTGCTCACGTAGTAAGCGCTCAATAAATACTATTGAATGAATGAAAGAATGAACGAACGAACGAACGAACGATGAATGCTATGCACATAGTAAGCGCTCAATAAATATGAAGGAATGAACGAATGAATGAATAAAGGAATGAATGCTGTGCACATAGTAAGCGCTCAATAAAAATGAATGCATGAACGAATGAATGAATGAATGCTGTGCACATCGTAAGCGCCTCTCCAATCCCGGCATCATCATCATTACGATTATTCTTGTTATTCTAGCCCGGGGGGCGGCTCGGGCCGTCGCCCCGCCCCTTGCCCGCGCCGAGAGCGCCCCCCGGTGGGCAGGTCGGGGTGTGCGGCGGCGGCGGCGGGCGGAGGAGTTTTGGGCGGCGGCGGCCTCCGTAGGTCGCGGCCTTCCCGGAGCGGCTTCGGCGGCGGCCCGGCCCGTGGCGGACAATGGCCGCGGCCCAGCCCCGACCCCGGCTCCAGCAGGAGCAGGAGGAGGAGGAGGCGGCGGCGGCGGCGGCGGCGCGGGGGCCCTTCCTGGTGGTCGGCGGGGGCATCGCGGGGGTCACCTGTGCCGAGCAGGCGAGGCCGGGCCCGGCCCGGGGGGGGGGAGGGGGGAGGGGCGGGGTCGCTCCATCCGGGTCCTCGGCGGGGCCCGGGGGGGGGGGGGGAAGAGTCATTCATTCAGTACTCCTCATTCATTCATTCATTCCTTCCTCTTCATTCGTCCATTCCATCCTCTTTATTCATTCCATCATCTTCATTCATTCATTCGATCGTCTTTATTCGGCGCTTACTGGGTGTCCAGCCCTGTTCCAACTGATGATAATAAAAATGATGGTGTTTTTTCAGCACTAAATAATAATAATAATGTTGGCATTTGTTAAGCGCTTACTATGTGCCGAGCACTGTTCTAAGCGCTGGGGGAGATACAGAGTAATCAGGTTGTCCCACATGAGGCTCCCAGTCTTCATCCCCATTTTCCAGATGAGGGAACGGAGGCACCGAGAAGTGAAGTGACTCGCCCACAGTCACACAGCCGACAAGTGGCAGAGCTGGGATTCGAACTCATGAGCCCTGACTCCAAAGCCCGTGCTCTTTCCACTGAGCCACGCTGCTTCTCTAATGCTCTTCCCCTCTTCAAATCCCTACTTAAAACTCACCTCCTCCAAGAGGCCTTCCCAGACTGAGCTCCCCTTCTCCCTCTACTCCCTCTACCGCCCCCCCTTCACCTCTCCGCAGCTCAACCCTCTTTTCCCCCCATTTCCCTCTGCTTCTCCCCCTCTACCTTCCCATGCCCTCGGCACTGCACTCGTCTGCTCAACTGTATATATTTTCATTACCCTATTTATTTTGTTTATTTTGTTTAATGAGATGTACATCACCCTGATTCTATTTACTTGTCATTGTTTTTACGAGATGTTCTTCCCCTTGACTCTATTTATCGCCATTGTTCTTGTCTGTCCGTCTCCCCCGATGAGACTGTAACCCCGTCAAAGGGCAGGGACTGTCTCTGTTACCGATCTGTCCATTCCAAGCGCTTAGTACAGTGCTCTGCACAGAGTAAGCGCTCAATAAATACTCTTGAATGAATGAATATGGGCCAAGCACTATTCTAAATGATCATAATACTAAATGATGGTATTTAAGTGCTTACTATGTGCGGAGCACTGCTCTAAATAATAATAACGATGATGGCATTTGTTAGGCACTTACCAGCACAATGAATGAATGAATGAATGAATGAACGAACGAATGAATACAGGCATTATTATAAATAAGTAAAATGCTTTGGAGAGGAGGGAGGGGTGAATAAAGGGTGCAAATCCAAGTTCATTCATTCAATTCAGTAGTATTTATTGAGCACTTACTAGGTGCAGAGCACAGTACTAAGCGCTTGGAACAATTCGGCAACAGATAGAGACAGTCCCTGCCTTATGTCAGGTTCACAATCTAATCGGGGGAGACAGACGGCAGAGCAAAACAGAACAAAACCAAAACAAGACAACATTATGGTGATAAATAGAATCAAGGGGATGTACACCTCATTAGCAAAATAAATAGGGTGATAATATATACAAATATGCACTTTCCAGATGCAAAGTGCATATTTGTATATATTATTTATTACCCTATTTAAAGACACAGAAAGGAGTGGGAGAAGAGGAAATGAGGGCTTAGTCAGGCGAGACCTCTTGGAGGAGAAGAGCCTTCAGTAAGGCCTTGAAGGGGGGGAAAGTCATCGTCTGTCAGATACAAAGAGGGATGGACATTCCAGGTGAGGGGCAGGTCGTGGGTGAGAGGTAGATGACGAAGAGATTAATTAGGTTAATTACCCTATTTATTTTGTTAATGAGATGCACATCACCTTGATTCTATTTATTTGCTATTGTTTTAATGAGATGTTCATCCATCCCCTTGATTCTATTTATTGCTATTGTTCTTGTCTGTCTTTCTCCCCCGATTAGACTGTAAGCCCGTCAAAGGGCAGGAACCGTCTCTATCTCTTACCGATTTGTACATTCCAAGCGCTTAGTACAGTGCTCTGCACATAGTAAGCACTCAATAAATATGAATGAATGAATGAATGAATGAATGAATGAATGAATGAATGAATGAATGAATGAAGAGATAGTGGTACAATGACTAGGTTGGCAAAATCACTGGGCTTGGGAGTCGGAGGTCTTGGGTTCTAATCCCTGACTCTGCCACTTATCAGCTGTGTGACTTTGGGCAAGTCACTTCACTTCTCTGGGCCTTACTTAGTGACCTCATCTGGAAAATGGGGATTAAAACTGTGAGCCCTACATGGAAACAACCTGATTATCTTATATCCACCCCAGAGCTTAGAACAGAGCTTGGCACATAGTAAGCACTTAATATATACCAAATTATTATTATTAGAGGAGCAAAGTGTGCAGGCTGGGTTGTAGTAGGGGATCAGTGAGGTGAGGTAAGACGGGGACAAGGCGATTGACTGCTTTAAAGCCGATGGTGAGGAGTTTCTGTTTGACGCAGAGGTGGATGGGCAACCCCTGGAGATTCTTGAGGAGGGGGGACACACCAACTGAATGTTTTTGTAGAAAAATGATCCGAGCAGCAGAGTGGAGTGTGGACTGGAATGGGAAGAGACAGACTTTAAATGTAGCACAAATTATGTTTAAAATGCCACTGCTGAAAACCACTTAGAACAGTGCTTGGCACATAAAGGCAGTGTGGCTTAGTGGAAAGAGCCCGGGCTTGGGAATCAGAGGCTGTGGGTTCTAATCCTGGCTCCGCCACTTGTCGGCTGTGTGACTTTGGGATAGTCACTTCACTTCTCTGGGCCCCAGTTCCCTCATCTGTCAAATGGGGATTAAGACTGTGAGCCTCACGTGGGACCACCTGATGACCTTCTATCTCCCCCAGCACTTAGAAGAGTAAGCACATAGTAAGCGCTTAACAAATACCAACATTATTTCATTATTATTATTATAGTAAATGCTTAACAAATACCATTATAATTAAAAGCCACATTCCAGCTGCCCAGATACGATTGAATGAACGAACGAGTGCCTGAATTGCTGCCTGTATTGATTTGTCATAACTTGTTCATGTCTTGTTCAGTTGGCAGTTCAGTTTCCATCAGAAGACATTCTCTTGGTGACCGCTTCCCCGGTTATAAAAGCCGTGACAAACTTTAAGCAGGTAAGGACCCGGGATAAGTGTTTCTGGTTGCAGGAAATGGGAATCGGATGGCCAGTCAATCATATTTATTGAGTGCTTACTGTTCAAAGAGAGCTGTACTAAGCGCTTGGAAGAGTACAGTCTAACAGAGTTGGTAGACATGTTCCCTGCCCACATAAAGCTTACAGTCTTCAGGGGGAGACAGACATTAATATAAATAAATACATGACGGATGTGGACATAAGGGCTGTGGGACTGAGGGTGGGGTGAATAAAGAGGGGCAATCCAAGTTCTAGGGCAACGCAGAAGGGATTGAGAGAAGCAGTGGAATTTTTTCGTGAAACGGAGGGACAGCAGGACTTGGGGATGAACTCTGTTCAGAAGCAGCAGGACCGTCTGTGGATAGAGCACAGAAGGACCTGGGTTCTAATCCCAGCTCTGCCGCCTGTCTGCTGGATGATCTCGGGCAAGTCTCTTAACTTCCCTGGGCCTCAAGTACCTCGTCTTTGAAATGGGGATTGACGGCGAGCCCCGAGCCCCACGTGGGACCGGACTGTGTTCAACCCAATTAGCTCTTATCTACCCCAGCGCTTAGTACAATGCCTGGCACGCAGTAAGCACTTAACAAATGCTGTAAAACCGTAAAAACCTCTGAGTCATTTGAGGATAGTCCGATGATTCAGACCGAAGGCATTGATGCCCGTGGAGATGTAGGGAGCATGCTGTCCTAGGCAAATCCCTGAATCCAGTACGGCCCCCTGCCTATAGCGTGTGAAATAAAAACACCTGCTGCCTTCACCATGCGCCCGACGCTCTCTGTCCGATTCAGGTGTCCCGGACGCTGGAAGAATTCAGTGTTGAAGAGCAGCCAAGCTTCGTCTTGGAAAAGCGCCACCCTAACATCAAAGTTATAGAATCGGGAGTGAAGCAGCTGAAAAGTAAAGAGCATGTAAGGGAACTTCTTCTCTTTCTCTTCCGCTACCTCCTCTTTCTCCTACTCCCACTGCCGTGATAACAGTGAAAATTATCATCATCATCATCGGCATTTATTGAGTGCTTATTGTGAGCGGTAAGTGCTTGGGAGAGTACAGTACAACAGAGTTGATAGAATCATATCTGCCCACAACAAACTTAGAATCTAGAGGAGATTAGAATACCTGAGTTCTTTTTAGGGCTTTTATTATCAAAGCACCATACCTTAGTTATTTTAATTTAACCCTCACAACACCCCGTGAGATAGAGTTCAGGTACATTTATAAGCACCTACTACTTCTAAACGATGAGGAGGAGAAGCCGCCTGGCCTAGTGGAAAGAACTTGGGACTTGGAGTCAGAGAATCTAATAACTGTGTTTATTAAGTGCTTACTCTGTAATAATAATGATAATGACAAGGGGAGGACGGGTTTCGGGTGGGAAGGTGAAGCGTTCCGTTTTGAACACGTTAAGTTTGATGCGGGACATCCAGCTAGAGGTGTCTCGAAGGCAGAAGGAAATGCAAGACTGCAGAGAAGGAGAGAGATCGGGCTGGAGAGAAAGACTGGAATCATCCACAAAGAATTGGAAGTTGAAGCTATGGGAGGGAATGGGAGTGGGTCTGAATGGAGAATAATAATAATAATAATGTTGGTATTTGTTAAGCTCTTACTATGTGCAGAGCACTGTTCTAAGCGGTGGAGTAGATATAGGATACAGAATAGAAGGGAACCCAGAACTGTATCAACCACAGTATTTAGTGTGTGATAAACCTATAATACTACAGTAAGCATCAGTCCGAAGATTGATAATTCTTTAAATTTATTGCACTACAGACCTTTCAGCCGTTGATTTTCCGGCTTTCCATCACCTGTGGTAGGGAAAGGTGATTAGGGCTGACAGAAAAAAAAAAAATCAGTTGTTAGCAGTTCCTCAAAAAATTTTGAGAGAAGACTGAAAATATTGACTCGAAAGGTATCAAACCAAAACTCCTCCCCAATGGCTTTAAAAAAAGAAGCAGTCAATGCCCTTGCCCCCTCCTACCTCACCTCGCTACTCTCCTAGTACAACCCAGCCCATACCCTTCGCTCCTCTGGTGCCAGCCTTCTCACTGTGCCTCCATCTCGTCTGACTCGCAACCGACCCCTCGCAGCCGACCCCTGGCCCACATCCTGCCTCTGTCCTGGAATACCCTCTCTCCTCAAATCTGACAGACAATGACTCTCCCCCCTTCAAAGCCTTATTGAAGGCCCACCTCCTCCAAGAGGCCTTCCCAGACTATGTCCTCCTTTCCTCTTCTCCCACTCCCTCCTGTGTCACCCCGACCCTCTCCCTTTATTCATCCCCCTTCCCAGCCCTACAGCACTTATGTGGATATCTGTAATTGTATTTATTTCTACTAATGTCAGTCTCCCCCTCTAAATTGTAAGCTCATTGTGGGCAGGGAATGTATGTATTTATTGTATTGTCCTCTCCCAAGCACTTCGCACAGTGCTCTGCACACAGTAAGCGCTCAGCAAATACGATTGAATGGATGAGTGTGTTAAGTGCTTATGGATCACGCACTGGGGTGGATACAAGCAAATTGTGTTGGACGCAGTAACTGTCCCACATGGGGCTCACAGTCTCAATCCCCATTTTACAGGTGAGGTAACTGAGGCCCAGAGAAGTGAAGTGACTTGTCCAAGGTCACACAGCTGACAAGCGGTGGATCCGGAATTAGAACCCGTGACCTTCTGATTCCCAGGCCTGCGCTCTAGCCACTCCCAAGCACTGTTTTAAACTCTGGGGTAGATACAAGGTAACCAGGTTGGACTCAGTCTCTTCTCCCACATGGGGCTCCCGGTCTAAGTAAAAGGGAAAACAGGGATTGAATCCCCATTTTACAGTTGAGGAAGCTGAGACGGAAGTTAAATGACTTGCCCAAGGTCACCCAGCAGGCATTTGACAGAGCTGGGATTAGAAACCAGGTCATTCATTCAGTCGTATTTATTGAACACTTACTGTGTGCAGAACACTGGACTAAGCGCTTGGAAAGTACAATTCAGCCAAAGATAGAGACAATCCCTGCCCAACAACAGGCTCACAGTCTAGAAGGGAGGAGACAGACATCAAAACAAGTAAATGAGCCCCCTGACTCCCAGATGCTCATTCCACTAGGCCATGTTGCTTTCTGACCTGGCTTCTAATAAATACCGATTCTGTCACTTACCTGTTGTGTGACGTTGGACATGTCACTTATTTGTCCCTCCGTTCCCTGATCCATAAAATGGGGATTGAATCCCTCTCCCTCACCCTTAGACTGTGAGTCCCATGTGGGACAGGGACTATGTTCAACCTGAGTATCCTGTATCTGCCCCAGCACTAAGTACAGTGGCTGACACACAGTAAGCACTTAACAGACTCCCCCGACCTCAGCCTCCCCATAGATCTGAATTATAATTTGCAGTTGTTTAAGGGTGTAATTACATAAGCCTCCTGTCGGCAAGAAGCAGCTTGCCTTGCCTGGAGTTTATGAACAATCGATCCCTTCCACAGCACTGGTTTGTGATGGGCATCGTGCACTGTACTAAACATTCGGGAAAGTAACACGCAGCGATGCGGAACGTCCCCTGCCCAGAGAGCTTCCAGGGGAACGGAAAGCCTAGTGAAATCTGAGTACTGCCAAGAAGCAAACCATCTTTTCTCTAGACTGGAAGCTTCTTGAGGGCAGGGAACACGCCTGCCAACTCTGTTTTATTGTACTCTCCCAAACGCTTTGTACAGTGTTCTGCACACAGTAAGCACTCAGTAAATACGATGGATTGATACGGCTCTCCAGGGGGCTCTCAAGTTGGTCCTGTGCTTTTCTGCTCGAATGGACTGCTTACGTGACCTTTAAACCATCTCTTCTTTTTATGATACATTCTTTGCAGAGCATCTTAACGGAAGGCGACCAGGAGTTCGGGTATGAGAAACTCTGCCTGTGTGCCGGAGCCAGACCCAAGTTAATAGCTGAGGGAAATCCATACGTATTGGGAATCCGCGATACAGACAGTGCCAAGGTAATGCAAGCCCAGGGGTTGGAGGGCGGGGAAGGGAAAAGGGAAGGGGGCCCATTGTTCACTCGGAAAACGGGGAAGGACAATTAGGCCTCGAGGAGCAAGCGGACAGAGCATGGGTCCTTTCAGCCGGTCAAGGCCGAGGCCCAGCCTAATGGCTTCAGCCCCAGCTGGGCTCCGACCCGGGAGCGGCCCGGCGGAAGGAGGAGATAGGGGTCTGCCAGTGGCTGGAAAATCCACCGAGCAGATGGCACCGAGACCCGATCTTTTGGAAGGATTTTTTTTTTAAACGTAATTAGCGCCAGAAGCACTAAGCCCTGGGAGGCAGCCCCGGAGGCTCGGGAATTGCGCTCTGCCGCCGAATGCCCTCTGAGTGGTCTCTCTCGGATACAGGAATTTCAGAAGCAGCTGGCCAAAGCAAAGAGAATCACCGTCGTGGGGAACGGGGGGATCGCCTTGGAGTTAGTGTAAGTCAGCGTTTTTCGCTCCTTAATAATGTCCCTGGGGGTGGGCCTGGGGGTGTGGGGGCACAAGCCGGAGGGCAAGAGCACCTCGCCCACCGTGGGGCAGGGAATGGGGGTCTTCAAAGAGGCCTCTGCTCCCAGGGCCCTGAAAAGCACATAAATAGACACTTCCGGACAGCAGGGCATCAGAAGTGGTGGGAACAGTGGTCCTCGGCTTCTGGTAGCCCCGGAACTCCAAAGACCAACTGGTACCAGTTGGCATCCTACCGGCCGGGGGTTTCAGCGGGCCCACGGGGCTCCAGGGATGCCACCGGTCCATCGATTGATCCGTCCGGCCGTCAGTCGAGCTCCGAGGGGCCAACGGGGCCGGGGTCACCGAGGGCTCGAGCCGCTTGGCTTCCCGACCACCGGAGACGGGGGAGGCCAGGGGCCGACCAACCTTCCGTCCCCTCTTATATCTGTTTATTGTTGTATTGGACTCTCTCAAGCCCTTAGTGCAGTGCTCTGCACACAGTAAGCACTCAATACGATTGACCGGCTGACTGACTCTTGCCAAAGAGGCCACAGCAGCTGCGAGGGGCGAGCGTCTCTCTCTGCCCCGCAACACGGTGGGAATCTCCTGCCTACTAATTCAGTCGTTTCACCCCGAGCGCCCAGCACAGCTCTCTGCACACAGTGGACGTTCAGTAAGTACCACCGATCGGTGGGTTGGTCCATTTGGAGCTGGACTCCTTCCCCGTGGCTGATGGCTCCTGAGCGGTCTGCATAAAGGAGACGTTCAGTTAATACCATCGAATAGTGGGTTGGTGTGTTTGGAGCTGGGCTCCTTCCCGATAGCTAATGGGCCCCAAGCACTCAGCACAGCGTTCTGCACACAGGAGATGTTCAGCAAGTAGCATCGATGGGTGAGTTGGGTCATTTGCAGCTGGGCTCATTCCCTGGCCATTCATTCATTCAATAATATTTATTGAGCACTTACTATGTGCAGAGCACCGTACTAAGCGCTTGGAATGTACAATTCGGCAACAGATGGAGACAATCCCTGCCCATCAACGGGCTTACAGTCTAAAGCCAGTGGATCCAGAGCCCCTGGGGACTCTCTTTTGCCAAATTGTACATTCCAAGAGCTTAGTACAGTGCCCTGCACATAGTAAGCGTTCAATAAATACTAAACGAATGAATGAACGAATGAACGGACCCTGCTTTTCAGGTACGAGATTGAAGGCTGCGAAGTGGTTTGGGCGATCAAAGACAAGGCCATCGGAAATACCTTCTTCGACGCAGGGGCGGCTGAATTCCTGGTGTCCAAGCTCAGCTCGGAGAAGCCCGAAGCCAAACTGGCTTGTAAAAGAACGAAATACACCACAGAGGGTAAGAACGGTCCGATACCTTTCCTTGTCCCTTTTGACTAATTAAAAGTTTAATTGATTGTCTTGAATTAATATGCTTCGAGTAAGCACTTAACGTATTCCCGGACCTGCGCTCTTCCCCTTCAGCCTCCTGATAGAGCCGAATTATCATTGACAGTTGTTTAAGGGTGGAAATGTAATACGTTAATAAGCTCTGTTATACTGAGCTTGTAATAATAATGAAGATGCTGATGGTTTTTATGGTATTTGTTAAGTACATACTATGTGTATATACTATACTCATATGTCTCATATGTCATATACACTCATATGTCTATGAGAAGCAGCGTGGCTCAGTGGAGAGAGCCCAGGCTTGGGAGTCAGAGGTCATGGGTTCGAATCCCGGCTCTGCCACTTGTCAGCTGTGTGACTGTGGGTAAATCACTTCACTTCTCCGTGCCTCAGTTACCTCATCTGTAAAATGGGGATTAAGACTGTGAGCCTCACCCTGTATCTACCCCAGCACTTAGAACAGTGCTCTGCCCATAGTAAGCGCTTAAATACCAACATTATTATTATTATTATTATGTGCCAGGCTCGCTTCTAAGCACTGGAGTTACCATAAAATAATTAGGTTGGACACAGTTCATGTCCCACATGGGGTTCACAGTCTTAATCCCCATTTTGCAGATGACGTAACTGAGGCACAGAGAAGTAAAGTATATTTGTTAAACACCTAATCTGCGCCAAGCACCGTACCAAATGCTGGGATAGTTACAAGATAACCAGGTTGTCTCTCCCTTCTAGACTGTGAGCCTGTTGTTGGGTAGGGACTGTGTCTGTTACCACATTGTACTTTCCAAGCACTTAGTCCAGTACTCTGCACACAGTAAGCGCTCAATAAATACAGTTGAATGAATTGAATAAATGAATGAATGAATTTGTAAAATGGGGATTGACTCTGAGCCCCATGTGGAAGAGGGACTCTGCCCAATCCGATTCGCTTGTCACACAGCAGACACGTCGTGGGGGCAGAATTAGAACTCGGGTCCTCTCACCCCCAGGCCCATTCTCTTGCCACTAGGCCACATTGTCTCGTGCTGGATGCAGAGAGGAATGGGGGTCCTCTGGGGGCATTGGAGGAGTGAGAAGATGAGCATAACAATGCTCCCGAAAAATAAGTGAAGTTTGGACTGGAGAGGAGAGAGGCTGGAAGCAAGGGAGGTCAGCAGAGAGGCTGATGCAGTGTAATTGAGCCCAGATATGACGAGCGCTTGGGCCAGCAGGCTGCCCGTTTGGATGGAGAGGAAGTAGTGGATTCCAAAAGGGTGACGAAAGAACTGATACGATTTGGTGACAGACTGAAGTGGGGGATTGAAAGAGAAAGAAGCAGCGTGGACTAGTGGAAAAAGCACAGGCCTGGGAGTCACAGGACCTGGCTTCCAGTCTCAGCTCTGCTACTTGCTTGTGGGGCGACGTTGGGCAAGTCACTTAGCTTCTCTGTGCCTCAGTTTCCTCGGCTAGAAAAGTGGGTATTCAGTACCTGTTCTCTGTCCTAGACTAGGAGCCCCAAAGGGACAGTGTCTGACTTGATTAACTTGTACCTACCCCAGTGCTTAGAACAGGTTTTGACACACACCAATTATCACAGTCGCTATTATTATTACAGAGGAGATGTTGATGTTTTTGACAGTGATGGGAAATTGGGGGAGGGGAGATAAGTTGAGTTTTGGACCTGTTAAGTTTGGGGTGTAGGCGGGACATCCAGGTAGAGATGTTTGAAGGACAGGAGGAGATGGGAGACTGCAAAGAAGGGGAGCGGTCGTGGCCAGAGGGATCGACGGGAGAGGAATTGGCATGAGGTCTTAGCTGAAGCCATGAGAGCAGATATGCTCACTGAGAAGTTCGAGAGCCCCCTGGGCTCCACACCCATGCTTTGCACGCTTTCAAAACCCCAGTGCTGTAAATCACTTGGCCTCCCAACAAAGGAAGCAGATTAGAAACTTTTAGACAAAGTTGCGGGAATCCATTTTGCCTTTGAACGTCCAAATTTGCCCCCTCTCTCTATTACCAAGAACTTAAACAATCAGAGATTGCAGAATACAGGGTTGGACATTTTCCCACCAAACACACCTCCTGCACGTTCCCACAGTCGAATAATCCAATAACGACAGTAGTGGTGGGTGGGAATTAAGGACTGTGCGCTAAGCACTGGGCTAGATGTCTAATAATCAGATGGGGCACAGTCTCTGTCTCAGGTGGGGTGCATAGTTTAAGAGGTAGGAAGAGTGGGTCTCTTTTCCCCATTTTACAGATGAAGACAGGGAGGCCCAAAGAGGTGAAGTGATTTGCCCAAGGTCACTCAGCAGGCCAATGGAAGAGCTGGGCCAGAAACTGGGGTCTTGTGACTCCCAGCCCCAGGCTCCTTCCACTAGGCCCTACACATTTGGAATCACAAATATGGCTGCATTTCCTGTTGCATTTTTTTAACGGCAGTCCTCCCCCGGGCCCCCGTTTGTGAGGCCGGTCCAGGAGTGGGGGTTATTTTGTTTGGGTTTGGGTTTTTTTTTAAATGGTCTTTGTTAAGTACTTACTATGTTCCAGGCACTATACTAAGTGCTGCGGGTGGTTACAGGCTAATCAGGTTGGACACAGTCCCTGTCCCACATACGGCTCACAATCTCAATCCCCATTTTACAGATGAGGGAACTGAGGCCCAGAGATGTGATTTGCCCACAGTCACACAGCAGACAAATGGCGGAGCCGGGATTAGAACCCAGGTCCTCTGACTCCCAGGCCCGAGCTCTATCCCAGCCTCGAGATCTGGGGCTGGACTGGGGCCGTGGTACACTGCCAGCGTCTTGACACGGCCACCTCTCTGTCAAGAAGTTCTGCTTTTTCTCAGCAAGGGGTGAGAATTTATTTAACCTGTGGCACATCAAGTGTGAAGAAAACTTGCGGCTCTTGGCTTGAGTTGGGGAGTTTGAGTGGGTTTGCCCTTCGGATCAGCGAGTAGGGGGGCTTCAGAGGTGGGGAACTCAAGTGGGAGAAAACAGCATGCCTAGTAGATAGAGTGTGAGCATGGGAGTCAGGACTGGGTTCATTCATTCATTCAATCATATTTATTGAGTGCTTATCCCAACTCTGCCACTTGTCAGCTGTGTGACTGTGGGCAAGTCACTTAACTTCTCTGTGCCTCAGTTACCTCATCTTTAAAATGGGGATTAAGACTGTGAGCCCCACGTGGGGCAGGCAACCTGATTCCCCTGTGTCTACCCCTGTGCTTAGAACAGTGCTCTGCACATAGTAAGCGCTTAACAAATACCAACATTATTATTATTATTACTGTGTGCAAAGCAATGTACTGAGCATTTGGGAGAGTACAATACAACAATAACAGACACGTTCCCACAACAAACTCACAGTGTAGAGGGAGAGATGGTTCTAATCCCTCCTCCTTCACTTGTCTGCTGGGTGACTTTGGGCAAGTCACTTAGCTTCTCAGGGTCTCGGCTACCTCATCTGTAAAATGGGGATTGAGACCGTGAGCCCCATTTGGGATATGGACTGTTTTCTACCTGATTAGCTTGTATCTGCCCCAGTGCTTAGTACAGTGCATGGTACAGCGTAAACGCTTAACAAATACCATACCAAAAAAAAAAAAAAGGAAAACCATAGAAAGTTCTGTGAGGTCTGATGGCTCAGACCTTAACATGCCCCTTTTGAAACAGACAATAATAGTAATAATAATAATAGTAATGCTGGTATTTGTTAAGCGCTTACTCACTGTGCCAGGCACTGTACTAAGTACTGGGATAGATGCAAGCAAATCAATTTGGACTCAGTCCCTGTCCCACGTGGCGTTCACAGTCTCAATCCCTATTTTCCAGATGAGGTAACTGAGGCCCAGGGAAGTGAAGTGACTTGCCCAAAGTCACACAACAGACAAGTGGCAGAGTTGGGATTCGAACGCATGACCTACTGGTCCCAGGTTCCTGCTATATTTACTACGCCACGCTTCCTGACTCCCTCATTTCAGGAACTGGAAGAAAAGGAAAGGTCAGGGATGAGCCTTTAACATGCCTCTTGTGAATCAAACATTTCTAACTCCCTCGTTTCAGAAAGTGGAAGAGAAGAAAAGATCAGGGATGAGACTGATGCCGTAGGAAGTGCTCTAGGACCCGACTGGCACGAAGGCCTAAATCTCAAAGGGACAAAGCAGGTGAGCTTTCATCTGTGACTAGGTAGACCTGGGCCTAAGCCCCGCTCTGCCACTTGTTCATTCATTCAGTTCATTCGTTCAGTCTTATTTACTGAGCGCTTACTGTGTGCAGAGCACTGTACTAAGCGCTTGGAAAGTACAGTTCAGCAACAGAGACAATACCTGCCTACAGCGGGCTCACAGTCTAGAAGCGGGGAGACAGACAACAAAACAAGTAGACAGGTATCAAATGCATCAATATAAATAGGATTAGAGATATATACACATCATAAAATCAATAGAAATATAAATAGGTACATATATGCGCACAAATGCTGTGGGTGGGTAAGGAGATAGAGCAGAGGGAGCAAAGGAAAAGGGGGGCTGAGTCCAGGAAGGCCTCCTGGAGGAGGTGAGCCTTTAGTAGGGCTTTCATTCATTCAATCGTATTTATTGAGCGATTTCTGTGTGCGGAGCACTGTACTAAGCACTTGGGAAGTACGGTTCAGCAACAGAGACAATCCCTGCCCACAGTGGGCTCACAGTCTAGAAGTGCTCTAGTTTGGCAGATTTGAGGAGGGAGGGCATTCCAGGCCAGAGGTAGGACGTGGGCCGGGGTTTGACGGTGGGACAGACGAGGACGAGGCCCAGTGAGGAGGTGAGCGGCGGCAGAAGAGCGGAGTGTGCGGGCTGGGATGGAGAAGGAGAGAAGGGAGGTGAGGTGGCAGGGGCAAGGGGATGGACAGCTTCGAAGCCAAGAGGGAGGAGTTGTTGCTTGATACGCAGGTTGATAGGCAACCGTGTGTGACCTTGGCCAAGTCACATCACTTTTCCGTGCCTCAGTTACCTCATCTGTAAAATGGGAATTGTCTACGATCCCCATGAGGGACATGGACTGTGTCCAACCCGATGAGTTTGTGTCTACCCTCAGTTCCTAGTGTAGTGTCTGGCACGTAGTAAGCACGGCCTAGCGTGGCTCAGTGGAAAGAGCACGGGCTTGGAAGTCAGAGGTCGTGGGTTCTAATCCCGGCTCTGCCACTTGTCTGCTGTGTGACTTTGGGCAAGTCACTTAACTTCTATGTGCCTCAGTTCCCTCATCTGTAGAATGGGGATTAAGACTATGAGCCCCACGTGGGACAACCTGATCACCTTGTATCCCCCCCAGCGCTTAGAAGAGTGCAAGTGCTTAACAAATACCATCATTATTATTATTATTAGACTGTAAGCTCTCTGTGGGCAGGAATTGTGTCTGCTTATTGTTATAGTGTACTCTCCCAAGCGCTTAGTACAGTGCTCTGCTCACAGTGAGCACTTGATAAATACTACTGACTGACTTAACAAATACCATTAAAAAAAATGAGGCTGGAAATCGTGTCTACCAACTGTATCATATTGTTCTTTCCCAAGTGTTTAGTACAGTGATCTGCACACAGTAAACGCTCAATAATAATTATGATATTTCTTAAGCGCTTACTTTGTTCCAGGCACTGTATTAAGCACTGGAGTGGATACCAGCAAATCAGATTGGACACAGTCCCTGTCCCACGTGGGGCTCACAGTCTCAATCCCCATTTTCCAGATGAGGTAACCAAGGCTCAGAGAAGTGAAGTGATTTGCCCCCGGTCACCCAGCAGACAAATGTGCAGAGCCAGGATTAGAACCCTTGACCTTCTGACTCCCAGGCCGGTGTTCTGTCAATTACACTGTGATTGATTAAGAATGTGTGTGTGTGTGTGTGTGTGTGTGTGTGTGTGTGTGTGATGTTAGTAAGCAGCTTATATTATAACAGGGTAAGGTCCAAGGACTGGTACAGGGTCATACTTTGAGAGTGAGTGGTTTTCACCCTAAACGTGACATTTAATCTTTGTGCTCCAACATCAGACCATTAATGAGTCATTAATGAGTCCATTTATGGAGCACCTGCTCTGGGCCAAGACCTGGGATGAGTGCTAAAGAGGTAAAAGACAATATCCCTGCCCTCAAGGGACTTACAGTGTAGGCAGTGTGGGCAGCAGCATGCCCTAAGTGGGTAAAGCCCAAGCCTGGGAGCAAGAGGACGTGGGTTCTAATCCCGGCTCCGCCACTCCCCTGCTGGTTGACCTTGAGGAAATCACTTCACTTCTCTGTGCCGCAGTTTCCACAATAACATGCCTTGAAATTACCGTTGATATTACAATTGGTTTTCTCTTAACGGAGCAGACAGATGGTGGCCCACAGATATAGAGTGTAAGCTCCAGAGAACGTATCTGCTAATTTTGCTGTATTGTACTCTCCCAAGCACTTAGTACAGTGCACTGCACATAGTAAGCGCTCAATAAATACCATTGATTGATTGATTGATTTCCTCAACTACAAAAGGGGGATTTGATATCTGTTCTTTCTCCTACTTTGTCTGTGAACTCCATGTGGGAGAGAGACTATATTTGGCTTGATTAACTTATATCTACCCCAGCACTTAGAATGACACATAATAAGCCCCTAGCAATAAACCTAAATAGATTTATTTGCCCTAGGTGTTCAAAGACACCGCTAATAGTGAAATTTTGTTTTGGGTGGGTTTTTTTAAGGCATTTCTTAAGTGCTTACTCTGTGCCAGGCACTATACTAAGCGCTGGAGTAGATATAGGCTAATCAAGTTGGACACAGTCAAGTCCCACATGGGGCATACAAGTCTTAATCTCCATTTTACAGATGAGATAACTGAGGCATAGAGAAGTGAAGTGACTTGAACAAGGTCCCACAGCAGACAAGTGGTGGAGTGGGGATTAGAACCCACGTCCTTTGACTCCCAGGCCCGGGTTCTATCCACACTGCCTCCCGTGAAAGTTCACCAGTGTGTGTCTGAAAAGACCAACCCAGGACCCACATTCCGAGCCACAGTGGGCACACAAAAAGTCCCTTGTTGTGTTATTGTGCTTAATATATGCAGCACCTGTCACTGTTTTCTCTTTTGCCTCCTTGACTTTTTCCATATGAGCAATTAAAATACAGATAGGCTTAAATGAAATGCAAATAGAGGAGAAGAATTATATCAGTATTAATAGAGAGTCTGTAATCAATCGATCAATCAGTGGTACTTTTGGAGGGCTTACTCTTTGAAGAACTCTTCATTCAATCATATTTATTGAGCACTTACTGCGTGCAGAGCACTGTACTAAGCGCTTGGAAAATACAATTTGGCAACTGTACTAAGCACTCGGGAGAATACAGTACAGCAGAGTTGGCATTTACCTGCCCACTAGGAGCTTTCAGAGAGGGAGACAGACACTAATATAAGTAAATATAAAATATGAACATAAATGCTAAGGAGGTTGTGGGAATTTAACTTGGGAGCTACCTGTAACCGCATCATATTTTGTAAAAATAGAATGAAGAAAGTGGACGTGTGTTTTATGTTTGGTGTTTTGATGGGTTAATAATAATAGTTATGATATTTGTTAAACTCTTACTAAGTGGCAAGCACTGTTCTAAGTGCTTAGGTAGATAGAAGTTGATGAGGTTAGACACCGTCCCTGTCCCATGTGGGGCTCACGGTATTAGTTCCCATTTTACAGATGAGCTAACCAAGGCATAGAGAAGTTTAGTGACTTGCTCAAGGTCACAGAGCAGACAAATGGTAGAGCAGAGATTAGAACCCTACTTGTTTTGTTGCCTGACTACTTGTTTTGTTTTATTGTCTATCTCCCCCTTTTAGACCGTGAGCCCCTTTGTTGGGCAGGGATTGTCTCTGTTTCTGAATTGTACATTCCGAGCGCTTAATACAGTGCTCTGCACACAGTAAGCGCTCAATAATACGATTGAATGAATGAATGAACCTAGATCCTTCTGACTCCCAGGCCCGTGCTCTATCCATTAAGCCATGCTATTATTTTTGCTATTCCCACCTCACAGAACATCTGCATGTTAACATGGTGTGGATATTTATTTTTTAATTCTTCATAAACCGGCTGTAGTTTGTGCCACTGCTTCCACTCTGCTCCAGAAATTCAACTATGACATTTCAAAGCCAATAAAAAGAAAATCAGACAATCAGAAATGGCTCCTAAGAAACGTTTACTTGAGTTTTACCACTTTACATAATCTGGCATTCAGAAAAGTGTGTGGAATTCAGTCCATTTTGAACAGCTCTCCGAAGCCCTGTGTATCAAGAGCGAAAGCAGTTCCCTTTCCTGCTTCAACTCACAAAGATATTTTATTTACTTTATTAGTTGTAATGCTCATAGCGAGGACAATTTGATTGTCTTTAAGCAAGCATTTCAGTCAGCAATCTGAGTTTTACAAATAAAAAGGCAAACGATCATTTCTGTAAGTGAATGTTACATTAATTGACAATTCCCTTTTAGTTTTCTCATAAAGTTCACATCGAATCAAGCTGTGAAATCCAGAAAATCTACCTTCAGGATGAATTTCAGCAGTCAAAAAAAGAAATCTCGGCTTCCCTGTGGGACATCGAAACTGAAGAAACTGATAAAGGTAAATAGCGGAAGAAGGAAAATTTTGAGGAATAATGAAAGATCTGTTTGTAGGCTAAAAGAAAAAGAGATTCTTATTTGAAGAAAAAATATTTTGAATGGAAATCATTTAGTAATGATAATAATCACTGTGGCATTTTGTATACTTAGTACTCCTACGCAGAGAGATTCAGATGGGCTAGTCAAGGAGCATGGGCCTGGAAGTCAGAGCTCAGCATGGCTCAGGCTCAGGGCTTGGGAGTCAGAGGTCATGGGTTCTAGTCTCGGCTCCACTGCTTGTCAGCTCGGTGATTTTGGGCAAGTCCTTAACTTCTCTGTGCCTCAGTTGCCTCATCTGTAAAATAGGGATTAAAAATGTGAGCCCCATGTGGGACAACCTGATTACCCTATATCTACCCCAGCGCTTAGAACAGTGCTTGGCACATAGTAAGTGCTTGACAAATGCCATTATTATAATCATCTTTTCTGAGGGACTCCAAATGCTAGATTTTCCTTAGTTCGTGAGTCCCGTATAGATTAGGGACTGTGACTAATCTTGCGTCTATCCCGACGTTTAGCATGCTGCTCGGCCCAGAGTCAGTGCTCAATAAATACCACTGGGAACTGGCTTTAGCCCCCTTTGAACCACTTAACAATTACCACAGTTATTAGCATTATTAAAGATTCTGCCTCCAGAAATTATGGAAATCTAGAAATGGGTGTAGGTGAGGGCTGCACGAAACAATTCGATGAGCAGTTGGGCCGAGAAGCCACGTGACCTAATCAAAAGAACACAGGATGGGGAGACAGGAAAGCTGGGTTCTACTTCCGACCCTGCCACTTGCCTGCTGTGTGACCTTGGGCAAATCACTGACCTTCTTTGTGCCTCAGTTTCCTCATCTGCAAAATGAGGATTAAATCACTGTCCTCTCTTCCCCATTAGACCGTCAACCCAATACGGGACAGGGTCTGTGTGAGATCCGATTATATCCATCCTAGCGCTTAACACGGTGCTTAACACGGCGCTTGACACGTAGTAAGCGCTCAACAGATAGCACAGTTGCCGTTGTAGTAGTTTTGTAATGGAGGAGCCCAAATTCTGATTCCCTATTACCCACAGTTTGTGGAGCTTTGAAGGGGGACAAAAGAATCGAGCGGGATCGACAACCAGTGTCTTAATTTTTGGCCCTAATCTGTGTTAGAGTAAAAAAATCGGAGGTTGGTTCGATTTTATATGATGATGTTAGAGTGTAAGACCCTTAAGGCAGAAAATGCGTCCCTTCTTAATTTTGTACTTCCCTAGTGCCCGGTATTGAGTACCAAATTTGTGCTTAATAAATGTTACTGCTATTGATAATAATCATATTTATTGAGCACTTATTGGGTGCAAAGTACTGTACTGAGCACTTGGGAGAGTGCAATAGAACAATTGTACAGTATAACAGTATTTCTGCCGATCCTGTATCTTCTACTGCTAATGCTAAGCAGCGTGGCTTAGTGGAAAGAGCCTGGGCTTGGGATTCAGAGGTCGTGGGTTCTAATCCCGGATCTGCCGCTTGTCCGTTGTGTGACCTTGGGCAAGTCACTTAACTTCTCCGTGCCTCAGTTGCCTCATCTGTCAAATGGGAATGAAGACTGTGAGCCCCATGTGGGACAACCTTATGACCTTGAATCTCTCCCAGCGCTTAGAAGAGTGCTTGGCACATAGTAAGCACTTAACAAAAACCAAATTAATATTATTATAGAGCAAGGGCCCGGGAGTCAGAAGGATCTGGGTTGTAATCCTAACTCCTCCACTTGTCAGAGGTGTGACCTCAGGCAAGTCACTTCACTTCTCTGAGCCTCGGTTATCTCATCTGGAAAACGGGGATTAAGAGTATGAGCCTCATGTGAGACGGGGACTGTGTCCAACCCGATTAGCTTGTGTTGACACCAGTGCTTAGTACAGTGCCTGGCACGTAATAAGCCCTTAAAAAATACCATACTATCACAGATGCTACCACTACACAGAAACTGCATGGCTCAGTGGAAAGACCCCAGATTTAAGAGTCAGGGGTCAAGGATTCTAATCCCGGCTCCGCCACTTGTCAGCTGTGTGACTTTGGGCAAGTCACTTCACTTCTCAGGGCCTCAGTCACCTCATCTGGAAAATGGGGATGAAGACTGTGACCTCACGTGGGACAACCTGATGACCCCGTATCTCCCCCAGGGCTTGGAATGGTGCTCGGCACATAGTAAGCACTTAACAAATCCCAACATTATTATTACCGCTAAATCTACGACTGCTGTGAATACTGCTGTGAGCCCATCATTGGGCAGGGATCGTCTCTATCTGTTGCCGAATTGTACATTCCAAGCGCTTAGTACAGTGCTCTGCACATAGTAAGCGCTCAATAAATACTATTGAATGAATGAATGGTGCTGCTACTGCTTTTACCTCAACTATTGCTACTAAAATAAAGATCCCTCAGAGCACCCAGATTGTTCAGACCAGTGACTGTGGTTCACCAGAGAGTCAGGCTGGGGGTGAGGGTCGTCAGGGGACTGGGCCAGGAGTGTCGTCAGAGTGTTCCCCCTGTTAATAATGATAATTATGGTACTTGTTAAGCACTTGCTATGTGCCAGGCACTGTCCTAAACTTCGGAGTGGGTACAAGCAAATTGGGTTGGATACAGTCCCTGTCCCACGTGGGGCTCACAGTCTCAATCCCCATTTTGCAAATGAGGAAACTGAGGCCCAGAGAAGTGAAGTGACTTGCCCAAAGTCACACAGCAGACAAGTGGCGGAGCCGGGGTTAGAACCCAAGACTTTCTGACTGCCAGGCCCGGGCTCTAGCCATTAGGCCATGCTGCTTCTCGCCAGAGGTCCCAGGGAAGGTGCCTGCTTTACCCCAGGGTGGAATAGGGCTTGTGAAAGTGCAAAATTGGGGTGCCCGATTTCAGCTGTGGGCCAGTCTATCAGAGTAACCAAACCCCGACTCCCCTCATTCCTGGCGGTCCTTGTGGCCTGCGGGAACCCAAACCGCCCGCCTCTGCCCCCGTGCAGCCTCCATTTTCCCATTTTCAGATGCGTGGCCCGTGTTCGTGGAATTAACCAACGGGAAGGTCTTCGGCTGTGACTTCATCGTCAGCGCGACGGGGGTCATGCCCAACACGGAGCCTTTCCTCGACGGCAACGACGTAAGGAGGTGCTGGGTTCGAGGCCATGATTCCAACCCGGGGGAGGGGGTTTCACCTGCCAGATGTCTGTGCATTCAGGCTGGCTGAGGAGGCAAGCCCTCCCTCGACTCCCTCAATCATTCAGTCATATTTATTGAGCGCTTACTGTGTGCAGAGCACTGTACTAAGTGCTTGGAAAGTACAATTCGGCAGTAGATAGGGACAGTCCCTACCCAACAATGGGCTCACAGTCTAGAAGGGGAGACAGGCAACAAAACAAGTAGACAGGCATCACTACCATCAAAATAGGTAAATAGAATTAAAATATATACACTTCATTAATAAAATAAATAGAATAATAAATATGTACAAATATACACAAGTGCTGTGGGAGGGTAGAGCAGTGGGAGGGAATAAGGGCGATGGCGAGGGGAGGAGCAACAGAGGAAAAGGGAGGGCTCAGTAGGGCTTTGAAGAGGGTAAGAGAGTTAGCTTGGCGGATGTGAGGAGGGAGAGCGTTCCAGGCCAGAGGGAGGACGTGGGCCAGGGGTTGATGGTGGGACAGGAGAGAATGAGGCCCAGTTAGGAGGTTAGCAGCATCAGAGGAGCAGAGTGTGCAGACTGGGATGGAGAAGGAGAGAAGGGAGGTGAGGTAGGAAGGGGCCAGGGGATGGACAGCTTTGAAGCCAAGAGTGAGGAGTTTTTGCTTCATACAAAAGTTGATAGGCAACCACCGGAGGTTTTTGAGGAGGGGCGTGACATGCCCAGAGAGTTTCCTTAGAAAGATAATCTGGGCAGCAGACTGAAGTGGAGAGAGACAGGAGGATGGGAGATCAGGCCCAAGCTCAGGTTCGCTAAAGTACACATCCCAAACTCGGGGGTCCAGTCCCTCCGACAACCAAATTCTCCAGGCCTAAGTACACACCCCTTCCCTGCCAGGGGGAGAGATAAATAGGCGGGAATCGAACCTCATTGTGGAAGCACGCTGCCGCAGTTCAGACTCCTCACCAATTCCAATCCTTCTTCCCCCTTCCTTTCCTTCTCCTTGGCCAGAATTAGAGAATTGTTGCTGTCCTCACCTTTTGGTGTATAAAAATCGTTCACTACCTTAAAGATCTCTCTCTCCCTCTCCTCCTTCCTCTCTCTCTCCCCCTTATAGTCACTGAGCAACCTAATAAGAACCTTTCCCAATTAAATCAGTGATCCCATCTCATTA
This sequence comes from Ornithorhynchus anatinus, assembly GCF_004115215.2. Classification (NCBI taxonomy): domain Eukaryota; kingdom Metazoa; phylum Chordata; class Mammalia; order Monotremata; family Ornithorhynchidae; genus Ornithorhynchus; species Ornithorhynchus anatinus. Next base: position 169,887,403 of record NC_041729.1, read on the forward strand.
TTCCTGGTATTTGTAAATTGCTTACTATGTGCCAGGCACTGTACTAAGTGCTGGGGAAGTTACAAGCTAATCTGGTTGGACGTCGTCCATCTGCCCTATCCACTACTTAAAACTTAAAAATGTGTTCCATACTTATTTGTTCTGCACACAGTAAGCACTCATTAAATACCACTGAGTGATGGATTGAGACGCTCAGTACACATCGTTTTTCATAAATACAAACTGTGGTCTGCGTAAAGACTCTTAAGATGGGGAGGATTTAGGCAATTAGAAGACACTGACCTCCTTAAAAATCCCCTGCACAATTTCTTCATCAGTCAATCAGTGGTATTTATTGAGCGAGCACTTACTGTGCAGAGCACTGTACAAAAGCACTTGGGAGGCATTATCATTATTATGGTATTTGTTAAGCACTTACTATGTGCCACGCACTGTTCTAAGCGCTGGAGTAGATACAAGGTAATGAGGTTGTCCCACGTGGGGCTCACAGTCTCAATCCCCATTTTACAGATGAGGGGAACTGAGGCACAAAAAAGTTAAGTGGACTGCCCGAGGTCACATAGCTGACAAGTGGCGGAGGCATGATGAGAACCCACACCCTCTGACTCCCAAGACTGTGCTCTTTCCACTAAGCCACGCTGCTTCTCCAAATTAGTTAGAAGGCATGATCCCTACCCTCTAGGAGCTTTCAGTCTAGTGACCTTTTGTGGACTTGATCCAGATGCAGACTTATGGAATGCATTTTTTAGTTCCTGTAGTGGATAGGGCAGGCAGATTGTGTCCATCCTGGTTAGCTCGTCTCTACCCCAGCGCTTATTCCAGTGTCTGACATATAGTAAGCGCTTAACAAATACCTTTTAAGAAAAAAGAGGAGGCAGCAGGAAGCAAGCCTTGAAGAGACTTTTCCTGAGAAGTGTAATTTGTTTTTATTTACCGACTGCTTTTCTCTTTCCACCGGTGAGTGGAAGTTGAGCGGATAAATTGGGTTCGATTCCCCAGCTTGGCAGTGCCTCCGGTTCTGCCAGAAGGCCTGTTTTTGCCCCATGTTTTGGCTCGAGTTTGCTGGCAGAGTCGGGGCACTTTCTTCTGACTATGGGCATCTGTCAGGGCCCAGGGGCGGTGGGAAAAAACGGTCGGCTGCAGGCGTGAGATGGGTCCAGCCGTGGGTCCCTCCGGGAGGCGGCCCAAGAGGGGATCCCTCCCTAAGCAGCCTCTCGGGCTGGGGTTCAGTTTGCCCTAGGAGCGGACGGAGGGCTGATGGTGGATGACCACATGCGCACGTCACTGACCGACATCTACGCGGCGGGGGACATCTGCACGGCGGCATGGCCGCCCAGCCCGTTCTGGCAGCAGGTGGGTCAAGGGGCCGGCCGGCTACCCCCTCGGTTGGTCCGTCGGTCCTCCCAGCTCTGAGCTGCTTACCAAGGAGTCCAGAGGCAGGGGATCCCATTAGAGGTTACGAGGTCTGGGATGGTCTCCGGCATCCAGTGGATCTCTTGTGTTCCCCCTCCGCCCTGGGCATCGACAGCGCGTGGTGTGTGGCCACCTGAGCCAGGGCAATGGCTACCTCCATCTGAGGAGCAGGGGGTGCAGCTACTCTGGGCCCTCCAGAGTAGCAGAATGTTTTCCCCCAACTGTGGGCCTGGAAATAACCAAACTCCCATCCAAGATCTCCAGCCGGGCTTTAGCCCCCTCTCCTCAAGGGGTCGGGACCCTTTTCCTCAGTTCATAATAATAATAATTGGGTATTTGTTCAGCATTTACTATGTGCCAGAGACTGTATGAAGCATTGGGGTGGATACAAACAAAGCAAATTGTACATAGTCCCTGTCCCACTTGGGGCTCACGTTCTTAATCCCCATTTTACAATGAGGGAATTGAGGCACAGAGAAGTGAAGTGACTTGCCCAAGGGCATACAGACAAGTGGCAGAGCCAGGATTAGAACTCATGACCTTCCTACTCCCAGGCCCGTGCTCTATCCACTACGCCATGCTTCTTCCGCTGATGATTCCCCATGATTTATTAACATTACTCATTGCTTGAGTTAGGTGCTCACTTGGCATAAAGTGGGCCTGGAGGAGGTACATATTGAATGCGACCCAGTCTGCAAGAGGGAGGGAGGGAGGGATGGAGACCTGGAGAGGGAGAACAGACCCACTGAGGAAAGAAACACCACCACAAGAACTGCAAGAAACTTTCCAAGAACAAACACCATTATAATAATAATTTTTATTATCATTATAATAATAGAGCAATAATTATAATTATTACAGGGACCCGGGAGTCAGAGGTCCAGGGTTCTAATCCTAGTTCCACCACTTGGCTTACTGTATGTGACCTTAAGTGACTTAACTTACCTGTAATAATGTTGGTATTTGTTAAGCGCTTACTATGTGCAGAGCACTGTTCTAATCGCTGGGGTAGATACAGGGTAATCAGGTTGTCCCACGTGAGGCTCACGGTTAATCCCCATTTTACAGATGAGGTTACTGAGACACCAAGAAGTTAAGTGACTTGCCCACAGTCACACAGCTGACAAGTGGCAGAGTCGGGATTCGAACCCATGACCTCTGACTCCCAAGCCCGGGCTGTTTCCACTGAGCCACACTGCTTCTTACCTAATCATAGTCTTAATCCCCATTTTACAGATGAGGGAACTGAGGCACAGAGAAGCAAAGTGACTTGCCCAAGGTCACACAGCAAACAAGTGGCAGAGCCAGGATTAGAACACATGTCCTCTGACTCCTAAACCCCTGCTCTTGCCACTAGGCCATGCTGCTTCAAGCGCTTACTCTATGCAGAGCACTGTACTAAGTGTTGGAGAGGGACCATGGCTTTTTCGCTTTTGTTTTACTACCCCAAGGGTTTAGGGAATCAATCGAAGTATTGAGCACCTACTGGGTGCCAAGCATTGTACTAAGCCATTGGGAGAGGAACAGTCCCTCTAGACTGTAAGCTCATTTGGGAAGGGAACGTGTCTACCAACTCTGATATACTCTATTCTCCCAAGTGCCTAGTACACCATTCTGCACCCAGTAAGCACTCAATAAATATGATTGATTACTTAAATATGATTGATTGACCTTAGTAGATATGGGTATGAATCCTGCCCTCAAGGAGCTTCCAATCAAGCAAGGGAGAGACAGACATTAAAATATATTAGGTAGGTGCAAAATCATTTAAAGTATAATGATAATGATGAGAAACAGGAGGCTTAGGGGCAAGAGCAAGGGCTTGGCAGTCAGAGGTCGTGGATTCTAATCCCGGCTCCACCACCTACCAGCTGTGTGACCTTGGGCAAGTCACGTCACTTCTCTGTGCCTCAGTTACCTCATCTGTAAAATGGGGATTATGACTGTGAGCCCACGTGGGACAACTGATTATCTTGTACCTACCCCAGAGGTTAGAACGGTCCTTGGCTCATAGTAAGCGCTTAACAAACACCATCATTATAATCATTATTATTATTATAAGTACAAAAGTATTAAAGAGGGACATTAGGACCGTATATTTAGGTGATGCTGAACTCTCAGTTGAAGAGGATAGAGAGTGAAGAGATGAGAGATTACTGGGGGAAGATTCCGAGAGGGGATGAGATTTCAGTCGGGCCTTGAAAATGGGGAGAGCGGTGGTCTGCTCGATGTGAAGGGGGTGGGAGTTCCAGGTGAGAGGGATTGAGGGAGGGAAAGCTGGAGCAAAGGGTCCAAAGCGAGAGAACCAGCATGGTCTAGTGGAAAGACCCCGGGTCTAGTTGTCAGAGGACCGGAACTCTAATCCCGGTTCTGCCACTTTCATTCATTCAGTAGTATTTATTGAGCGCTTATTATGTGCAGAGCACTGGACTAAGCATTTGGAATGTACAGTTGGGCTACAGAGAGAGACAATCCCTGCCCAATGACGGGCTCACAGTCTAAACGGGGGAGACAGACGGCAGAGCAAAACAGAAAGAAACAAAAACAAGACGACATTATCACGATAAATAGAATCAAGGGGATGTACACCTCATTAAAATTAATAGGGTAATAAATAATATATACAAATGAGCACAGTGCTGAGGGGACGGGAAGGGGGAGGGGGAGGAGCAGAGGGAAAGGGGACCCAGCTGAGGGGAGATGAAGGGGGAACGGGAGGAGCAGAGGGTGGACGGGGAGCAGAGGTAACTCAGTTGGGAAGGCCTCTTGGAGGAGGTGAGTGCTCCGTAGGAGAGCCACTTGTCTGCTGTGTGACCCTGAGCAGGTCACTTCACTTCTCTGGGCCTCAGTTACCTCATCTGTAAAATGGGGATTAAGACTGTGAGCCCCAAGCCCTGGAATCTAATCCCAGGCACTTGTCTGCTGTGTGACCCTGGGCAAGTCACTTCACTTCTCTGGGCCTCACTTACCTCATTCGTTCATTCATTCTGTGAATGGGGATTAAGAATGTGAGCCCCAAGGGGTTGGGGGATGGACTGAGTCCAACCTGATTATCTTGAATCTACCCCAGTGCTTAGAACATGCTTGGTACATGGTGCTTAACAAATACCATGGTGATCATTATTATTATTATCCTTGGCAGGCCCTGGCAGCAGGGGACCATTGGGGCTCTTGCAGAAGCAGAGGGGAGGAGCAGGGTGGGGGCAGCGGGGATGAGCGGGTGGTCGGGGGGCTGCGGGAGGAGGGTCCTGAGCGGGTGGCGGGGGGTCTTTCAGATGCGGCTGTGGAGCCAGGCCCGGCAGATGGGAAGCTACGCCGCCCGGTGCATGGCAGCCGACAGCTGCGGCCAGGCCATCGACACAGACTTCGGCTTCGAGCTCTTCGCTCACGTGACCAAGTTTTTTAACTCTAAGGTGAGAGGAGCGTTGTCCCCCACCGGGTGCCCTGTGGGGACCCGTCCGTGGGCTCCACGGTCCGGTGAGGGCGGTGAGGCTCATCTGAGGGCAAGGGGCCGGCAGGGCCCAGCTCGGACTCCGCTGTGTCCACACCGAAGATCGGGGCATCGGGCACGAAAGCCCGGAGGGAGCTCGTCGCCAACAACCAGCTGCCTCCCCCTGCCCCAGAATGGCTGCCCTGGGCCGGGGGGAGAAGGCCCCAGAAGGTCACTGGGCAGCTCCTCCGGACCTCCAGACCCCGGGCCCCTCAGTCCGGGGGTTCCTTTGGGACTGGACACCTGTCCCTCTGGGCAGGATGGCTCGGTGCCAGGTGGGCCATCTCTCAGTTCCTTCCAGTCCTGGGCCTCCTCCCCGCCCTCCCCCCAACCCTCTCCATCCCCTTCCCGCCTCCACTGAGCCAGAAGCAACAGCAAATGGACAGGAACAAAAGGGTGGTCTCAAGCTGGGCTCCTCTTTCTCCTCTTCCCTCCCAGTCCTCTCCTCCTCCCTGCTTCCCTGCCCTCTTCCCTTCTCCCCCGCCATCACCGCTTCTCCTTCCCGCCCCTCCTCCTCCGCTCCTTCGCCACTTCTCCTTCCCTCTGCCCTTCCCTCCTTCTCCCCTGCCATCCCCATTGCTCCTTCCCCTTTCCCCCCACAGGAATCAGGTGGGAGGGAGGAGAGAGGAGAGAGAGCTCTCGGTCACTGGCCAGGACAAGGCAGAGGCAGGACTGTGCTTCACAGTGAGACGGAAACCGGTCGTAGCCGGTTGTCGGAGTCCTGCCTGCCCACGGTGAACCCTGAGTGTGTATTCGGGGCCTGGGCAGGCCGTCGGCGATCAGCCACAAAGCCCGGGGTTCGTTCATTCGTTCGCTCAATCGTATTTATTGAGGGGTGTGCAGAGCACTGTACTAAGTGCTTGGAAAGTACAGTTCGGCAGCAGATAGAGACAATCCCCACCCAACAACAGGCTCACGGTTTAGAAGGGGGAGACAGACAACCAAACAAGTAGACATGCTTCGATACCATCAAAATAGATAAATAGAATTATAGATATACATCTTTAATAAAATAGGGTAATAAATGTATACAAATATACACCAGTGCTGTGGGGATGGGAAGGGGGTAGAGCAGAGGGAGGGAGTAGGGGCGTTGGGGAGGGGAGGAAGAGCAGAGAGGAAAATAGGGGGGCTCAGCCTAGGAAGGCCTCCTGGAGGAGGTGAGCTCTCAGGCTCTGATGAGGGGAGGAGAGCTAGTTTGGCAGATATAAGGAGGGAGGGCCAGGGATCAACGGCGGGACGGGAGAACGAGGCCCAGTGAGGAGGTTAGCGGTGGCAGAGGAGTGGAGAGTGCGGGCTGGGATGGAGAAGGAGAGAAGGGAGGTGAGGTAGGAGGGGACAAAGGGATGGACGGCTTTGAAGCCAAGAGTGAGGAGTTTTTGCTTCATGCAAAGGTTGATAGGCAACCACTGGAGGTTTCCAACGGCCTCCCCCCTCGAGGCCTCCAGGTGGAATGAAGCAGCCTCGGCCCTGGGCCCGCTGCTCTCCGCCTTCCGGCCGACCCACGCCTCGGGCCTGCGGCTGCCAGAGACCGGCTGGAGACCTCGGGTTCACCTCCACCGTGGGGTGTCCGGGCGGGGGGGGCGGCCCCACGGGTCCGTGAGGAAGCCCGAGAGAGAGTCGCGGAGGTCCCCGGCCCCGGCTCCCGGCTCCGAGCCACACGGCCCCGCTTCTCCCCACAGGTGGTGTTGCTGGGCAAGTACAACGCCCAGGGCCTGGGCGCCGACCACGAACTGATGCTCAGGTGCACCAGGGGACACGAGTACGTCAAGGTGGTGATGCAGAGGGGCCGCATGGTGGGGGCCCTGCTGATCGGGGAGACGGACTTGGAGGAGACGTTCGAAAACCTGATTTTGAACCAGATGGACCTGTCGGCCTACGGGGAGGATCTGCTCGATCCGAATATCGACATTGAAGATTATTTCGATTAACCGCGGAGTCGCCAACGGCGGGAATCAAGCCCAAGCGGAAAAGCCCGGGGACGATGATTAGGTAGGACGTGTTCCTCGCGGTTTCGGTCGGCGGAAGACATGTCTTTAAAGAGAGGAATGTGGAAATAAAGCTGCAGATGCCTCAAGAGAATGAATTACCCGTTAGTGTGTGCCGTGCCCACTGAGGGCCTGGGGCCTGGGGCCCGACCGGCTCTGTCCCTAACCGACCTTACCGTGTTTGGCTGAAGCTTCTCAACGCTGGCAAGACCCTAGAGGAGAGCGGCTGGGCGGGCACGGGGACCCCCAGCTGAACGACTGGAGGGATGAGAAGCAGCGTGGCTCAGTGGAAAGAGCCTGGCCTTGGGAGTCAAAGGTCATGGGTTCGAATCCCGGCTCTGTCACTTGTCAGCTGTGTGACTGTGGGCAAGTCACTTCACTTCTCTGTGCCTCAGTTACCTCATCTGGAAAATGGGGATGAAGACCGTGAATCTCACGTGGGACAACCTGATTATCCTGTATCTACCCCAGCGCTTAGAACAGTGTTCTGCACATAGTAAGCACTTAAGAAATACCAACATTATGTCATCGGAAGATGGGGGCGAGGGGAGAACACCGCCCTTCCTCCCACAGCCCGGGGTTCCCCAGTCCGACAGGCCGCACCCGTTACCTCCTCCTCCTCCTCCTCCTATTCTTCCTACATTCTCCTCTTCTTCCTCCTCCTCCTCCTCCTCCTCCTCTTCTCCTTCTCCTCTTCTTCCTCCTCCTCCTCCTCCTCCTTTTCCTCCTCCTCTTCTTCATCTTTCCAGGTCAGGCATGTTAGTAGAAGCAGCATGGCTCAGTGGAAAGAGCACGGGCTTTGGAGTCAGGGCTCATGAGTTCGAATCCCAGCTCTGCCACTTGTCGGCTGTGTGACTGTGGGCAAGTCACTTAACTTCTCTGTGCCTCAGTTCCCTCATCTGTAAAATGGGGATTAAGACTGTGAGCCCCACGTGGGACAACCTGATTCCCCTATGTCTACCCCAGCGCTTAGAACAGTGCCCGGCACATAGTAAGCGCTTAACAAATATCAACATTATTATTATTATTATTATGCCAATGGGCATTAGGGCTAAGGAGCCTCTGGGGTGTGTTCCACGTCTTTTCCTCCTCAGCCTCTGGCCTTGTCCAGTTAAGTGGGGGTGGTCCAACTAATTCCAGCTCCTCCACTTATCTGCTGTGTGACCTTAGGCAAGTTACTTTACTTCTCTGTGCCTCAGTTAGTCACTGACTGTGGGCAAGTCACTTCACTTCTCTGTGCCTCAGTTACCTCATCTGTAAAATGGGGATGAAGACTGTGAGCCTCGCGTGGGACAATCTGATTACCCTGTGTCTACCCCAGTGCTTAGAACAGTGCTCTGCACATAGTAAGCGCTTAAATACCAACATTATTATTATTACTTCATCTGTAAAATGGAGATTAAGAATGGGAGCCCCACGTGGAACAGGGACTATGTCCAACCTGATGACCTTGTATCACGCCCAGTGCTTAGAACGGTTCTTGGCACATCGTAGACACTCAACAAATGCCATTATTAGTAGTAGTAGTAATAGTAACTGAGGCTACTGAAAACTTAACTCTGTTCCCTGCAGGCCCTGTGGCATCATGTCTGTAATGGACCTTTCCTGGAGGCTGCAATCCCGGTCCTTCTCTTGGACAGTTCAGTCAGGGAAAATGGAGTCACTCTGGCTGCCGTCCCTCTGGCTGTAATTGGCCGCGGCGTTTTCGGCCAATCGGCCACAGACCCCTGCCGGTTGCTTGGATCCGAGCAATTTACTGAGCCCTTGGGAGAGTAAAATATAACAACATATTAGACACATTCCCTGCCTACAGTGAGGTTTCATGTGTGGGGGGGACAGATGTTAATAGAAATAAATAAATGACGGATATGGGTATAAGTGCCATGGGGCTGGGGCGGGGGGATGAATAAAGATGAATAAAGGGAGACAGAAGGGAGTGGGAGAAGAGGAAAGGGGGGGCTTAGTCAGGGAAGGCCTTTTGGAGGAGGTGGGCCTTCAGTAGGCTTTGAAGATGGGAGTGTCAAGGAACAAATCAAACATAAAGATAAGAATCGCTTGCTTTGAGGCTTTGCTTTGAAGATCCACCACTTGACTGCTCTGTGACCATAGGCAAATTGCTTCACATCTCTGTGCCTCAGTTCCCTCATCTGTAAAATGGGCAGTAAGACTGGGAGCCCCATGGGGGAAATGGACTGTGTCCAATCCAGTTAGCTTGTATCTACCCCATCAGTTAGTGCAGTGCCTGGCACATAGTAATAATAATAATAATGATGGCATTTGTTAAGCGCTTACTATGTGCAAAGCACTGTTCTACGTGCTGGGGGGATACAAGGTGATCAGGTTGTCCCATGTGAGGTTCACAGTCTTCATCCCTATTTTGCAGATGAGGGAACTGAGGCCCAGAGAAGTTAAGTGACTTGCCCAAAGTCACATAGCTGACACGTGGCAAATCCGGGATTAGAACCCACGACTTCTGACTCCCAAGCCTGGTCTTTTTCCACTAAGCCACGCTGCTTCTCTAGTAAGCGCTTAGACTGTTCCAATAATAATAATAATGTTGGTATTTGTTAAGCGCTTGCTGTGTGCCGAGCACTGTTCTGAGCACTGGGGGAGATACAGTGTAATGAGGTTGTCCCACGTGGGGCTCACAGTCTTAATCCCCATTTTCCAGATGAGGTCACTGAGGCACCAAGAAGTGGAGTGACTTGCCCAAAGTCACACAGCTGACAGGTGGCGGAGCCGGGATTAGAACCCATGACCTCTGACTCCTAAGCCCGTGCTCTTTCCCCCGAGCCACTCCGCTTCTCCAGAACCGCGTTTGATGAACTCTTTGTGGGCAGAGAAAGTGTCTATTTATTGGTATATTGTTCTCTCCCAAGCACTTACTACAGTTCTTTGCCTACAGTAAGCGCTCAGTAAGTAACAATTGAATGAATGAATGTGATTAGACTGTAAGCCCGTCAAACGGCAGGGACTGTCTCTATCTGTTGCCGACTTGTTCATCCCAAGCGCTTAGTACAGTGCTCTGCACATAGTAAGCGCTCAATAAATACTATTGAATTGAATGAATGAATAATGCAGACTGTTTAAGGTGCAATGTGGCTTCAAGTCCACCAGGTGGCGGCAGAGGTCAATCAATGCTATTTATCCAGTGCTTAATAATAATAATAATTATGATGGTATTTGTTAAGCGCTTACTATGTGCCAAGTACTTGGGAGAGCATACTACACTGGAATTAGCAGACACATTCCCTTCCCATAATAATGATAATAATGTTGGTACTTGTTAAGTGCTTACTATGTGCAGAGCACTGTTCTAAGCGCTGGGAGAGATACAGGGTAATCAGGCTGTCCCACATGAGGCTCACAGTCTTAATCCCCATTTTACAGATGAGGTAACTGAGGCACAGAGAAGTTAAGTGACTTGCCGAGAGTCACACAGCTGAGAAGTGGCAGAGCAGGGATTTGAACCCATGACCTCTGACTCCCAAGCCCAGGCTCTTTCCATTGAGCCACGTTGCTTCTCATAAAGAGCTTACACTCTAGAGGGGGAGACAGACTGTGAGCTCGTTGTGGGCAGGGAATTCAGTCATTTATTGAGCGCTTACTGTGTGCAGAGACTGTATTCATTCATTCAATAGTATTTATTGAGAGCTTACTATGTGCAGAGCACTGTACTAAGCGCTTGGAATGAACAAGTCGGCAACAGAGACAGTCCCTGGCGTTTGACGGGCTTACAGTCTGATTGGGGGAAACAGACAGACAAGAACAATGGCAATAAATAGAGTCAAGGGTGTTCATTGTTGTATTGTACTTTCCTAAGGGCTTAGTACAGTGCTCTGCACACAGGAAGCGCTTAATAAATACAATTGAGTGTGTGAATGAATGAATCAATTGCTTAGTGGAAAGAGCCCGGGCTTGGAAGTCAGAGGTCATGGGTTTTAATGCCGGCTCCTCCACTTGACTGCTGGGTGACCCTGGGCAAGCCACTTAATTTCTCTGTGCCTCAGTTCCCTCATCTGTAAAATGGGGTTTAAGCCTGGGAGCCCCACGTGAGACAACCTGATTACCCTGTATCTTCCCCAGCGCTTAGAACAGTGCTTGGCACATAGTTAGCGCTTAACAAATACCAACATTATTACTATTATTATCATTATTATTATTATTATCATTATTATTAATGAGTGAATGGATGAATGAATAATAGATCGTTCAAGGTCACTCAAGATGCTACGACTGGTCCAGGCCACCAGGTGGCAGCAGAGGTCGCGCTGTCACAACCCCTTATGTCCACTAGGTGGCAATAGAATTAGTTATTTTTAATAAAAATAATAATTATAATAGTAATAATTGTTGAGCGCTTACAACGTGCCAAACAACGTATTAAGAACTGTATTAAGAACTGTATGTATTAAGAGAAGCAGCGTGGCTCAGTGGAAAGAGCATGGGCTTTGGAGTCATAGGTCAGGGGTTCGAATCCCAGCTCTGCCACTTGTCAGCTGTGTGGCTTTGGGCAAGTCACTTAACTTCTCTGTGCCTCAGTTACCTCATCTGTAAAATGGGGATTAAGACTGTGAGCCCCACTTGGAACAACCTGATTCCCTTGTGTCTACCCCAGCGCTTAGAACAGTGCTCTGCACATAGTAAGGGCTTAACAAATACGAACATAATTATTATTAACTGGGCTGTGGGTGTCAGAGGTCTTGGGTTCGAATCCTGGCTCTGCCACTTGTCAGCTGTGTGACTGTGGGCAAGTCACTTAACTTCTCTGTGCCTCAGTTACCTCATTTGTAAAATGGGGATTAACTGTGAGGCTCACGTGGGACAAACTGATTCCCCTGTGTCTACCCCAGTGCTTAGAACAGTGTTCTGTACATAGAAGCGCTTAACAAATACCAACATTATTATCATTACAAGCAAATGGGGTTGGACACAGTCCCTGTCCCATATGGGGCTCACTGTCACAATCCCCGTTTTTCAAATGAGGTAACCGAGGCCCAGAGAAGTGAGGTGACTTTCCCAAGGTCACACAGCAGACAAGTGGCAGAACTCGGATTAGAACCCATGACATTTTGAATTCCAGGCCCATTCTCTAAACACTACACCAGTTAATTAGGGAAGCAGTGTGACCTAATGGGAAGAGCACAGGCTTGGGAGTCAGGACCTGGATTCTAATCCCAGCCCCGCCACTTGCCTACTTCCCTGACTCGGCCTTCCTTTTCCGTGTGCATCACCCTGACTTACTCCCTTTTTTTATTCCCCCGGCCCAGCCCCCACAGTACTTATGTACATATCTGTCATTTATTTAATGTTTTTCTCCCCTTGTAGATTGTAAACTTGTTGTGGACAGGGAATGTGTCTGATTATTCTTATATTCATTCATTCAACAGTATTTATTGAGTGCTTACTATGTGCAGAGCACTGTTCTAAGCGCTGGGGTAGATACAGGGTCATCAGGTTGTCCCATGTGAGGTTCACAGTTAATCCCCATTTTACAGATGAGGTAACTGAGGCACAGAGAAGTGAAGTGACTTGCCCACAGTCACACAGCTGACAAGTGGCAGAGCCGGGAGTCGAACCCATGACCTATGACTCCGAAGCCCAGGCTCTTTCCAATGAGCCACGCTGCTTCCCTCATTTTACAGATGAGGGAACTGAGGCACAGAGAAGTGAAGTGACTTGCCCACAGTCACACAGCTGACAAGTGGCAGGGCTTACTATGTGCAGAGCACTGTTGTAAGCGCTGGAGTATTCATTCAATAGTATTTATTGAGCGCTTACTATGTGCAGAGCACTGTACTAAGCGCTTGGAATGAACAAGTCGGCAACAGATAGAGACGGTCCCTGCCGTTTGACGGGCTTACGGTCTAATCGGAGGAGACAGACGGACAAGAACAATGGCAATGAATAGAGTCAAGGGGAAGAACATCTCGTAAAAACAATGGCAACTAAATAGAATCGAGGCGATGTACAATTCATCAACAAAATAAATAGGGTAATGAAAATATATACAGTTGAGCAGACGAGTGCAGTGCCAAGGGCATGGGAAGGTAGAGGGGGAGAAGCAGAGGGAAATGGGGGGAAAAGAGGGTTGAGCTGCGGAGAGGTGAAGGGGGGGTGGGAGAGGGAGTAGAGGGAGAAGGGGAGCTCAGTCTGGGAGGGCCTCTTGGAGGAGGTGAGTTTTAAGTAGGGTTTCGAAGAGGGGAAGAGAATCAGTTTGGCGGAGGTGAGGAGGGAGGGCGTTCCGGGACCGCGGGGAGACGCGGCCCCGGTGGTCGACGGCGGGAAAGGGGAGACCGAGGGACGGTGAGGAGGTGGGCGGCGGAGGAGCGGAGCGTGCGGGGTGGGCGGTAGAAAGAGAGAAGGGAGGAGAGGTAGGAAGGGGCAAGGTGATGGAGAGCCTCGAAGCCTAGAGTGAGGAGTTTTTGTTTGGAGCGGAGGTCGATAGGCAACCACTGGAGTTGTTTAAGAAGGGGAGTGACAGGCCCAGAGCGTTTCTGCGGGAAGATGAGCCGGGCGGCGGAGTGAAGAATAGACCGGAGCGGGGCGAGAGAGGAGGAAGGGAGGTCAGAGAGAAGGCCGACACAGTAGTCTAGCCGGGATATAACGAGAACCCGTAGCGGTAAGGTAGCCATTTGGGTGGAGAGGAAAGGGCGGATCTTGGCGATATCGTAAAGGTGAAACCGGCAGGTCTCGGTAACGGATAGGATGCGTGGGGTGAACGAGAGAGACGAGTCAAGGATGACACCGAGATTGCGGGCCCGAGAGACGGGAAGGATGGTCGGGGTAGGTACAGGGGAATGAGGTTGTCCCACGTGAGGCTCACAGTCTTCATCCCGATTTTACAGATGAGGGAACTGAGGCACAGGGATGTGAAATGACTTGCCCACGGTCACACAGCTGACAGGTGGCAGTCAGCGATGCCACTTCATTCATTCATTCATTCATTCATTCATTCCATTGTGCAAAGCACTGCAGTAAGTGTTCGGCAGAGCACAGTATAATTGTACTAAGAACTGTACAGAGAAGCAGCGTGGCTTAGTGGAAAAAGACCAGGCTTGGGAGTCAGAAGTCATGGGTTCGAATCCCCGCTCTGCCACTTGTCAGCTGGGTGACTGTGGGCAAGTCACTTCACTTCTCTGAGCCTCAGTTCCCTCATCTGGAAAATGGGGATGAAGACTGTGAGCCTCATGTGGGACAGCCTGATTACTCTGTGTCTACCCCAGCGTTAGAACAGTGCTCTGCACATAGTAAGCGCTTAACAAATACCAACATTATCATTATTATTATTATAGTAAGCACTTAACAAATGCCATCACCATTATTATTATCTGCAGAATGGGAATTCAGTACCTGTTCTCCTTCAAGTTATTCTGTGAGCCCTGAGTGGGGAATCATTATCCTGTAGTTACCCAAGGGCTTGGTGCCTCGATCTCGCCTGTCTCGCCGATCCCTCCCGTCTCTCCTCCGACCCCTGGTCCACATCCTGCCTCCGGCCTGGAACATCCTCCCTCCTCAGATCCCACAGGCAATGACTCTCACTCGCTTCAAAGCCCTACTGAAGGCCCACCTCCTCCAAGAGGCCTTCCCTGACTAAGCCCCCCTTTTCCTCATCTCCCTCTCCCCTCTTGGTCATCCTGACTTGCTCCCTTTGTTCTCCCCGCCTCTCAGCCCCCAGCACTTATGTCCAGATCTGTCATTTATTTATATTAATGCCTCTCTGACCCTCTAAACTGTCAGCTGCTGGTGGGAAGCAGCGTGGCTCAGTGGAAAGAACCCGGGCTGGGGAGTCAGAGGTCCCGGGTTTGAATCCCGGCTCTGCCACTCGTCAGCTCTAATAATGTTGGTATTTGTTAAGCGCTTACTATGTGCAGAGCACTGTTCTAAGCGCTGGGGTGGACAGGGGAATCAGGTTGTCCCACGTGGGGCTCACAGTCTTAATCCCCATTTTACAGATGAGGGAACTGAGGCACAGAGAAGTTAAGTGACTTGCCCACAGTCACACAGCTGACAAGTGGCAGAGCTGGGATTCGAACTCATGAGCCCTGACTCCAAAGCCCGTGCTCTTTCCACTGAGCCACGCTGCTTCCCAGCTCTGTGACTGTGGGCAAGTCACTTCACTTCTCTGTGCCTCAGTTACCTTATCTGTAAAATGGGGATTAACTGTGAGCCCCACGTGGGACAACCTGATTATCCTGTATCTCCCCTAGCGCTTAGAACAGTGCTCTGCACGTAGTAAGCGCTTAACAAATACCAACATTATTATTATTATTATTATTGTGGGCAGGGAATGTGTTTCTTTGTTGTAGTGAACTTTCCCGAGCACTTAGTACAGTGCTCTACACCCAGAAAGCGCTCAATAAATATGATGGAATGAATGAGAAGCATCATGGCATAGTGGATAGAGGTCAGGCCTGGGAGTCAAAAGGTCATGGGTTCTGATCCTGGCTCTGCCACCTGTCTGCTGTGTGACCCTGGGCAAGCCAAGTCACTCTGTACCCCCGTTCCCTCATCTGTAAAGTGGGGATTGATACTGTGAGCCCCACGTGGGACAGGGACTGTGTCTAACTTAATAATAATGTTGGTTTTTGTTAAGCGCTTACTACGTGCAGAGCACTGTTCTAAGCGCTGGGGGAGATACAGGGTCATCAGGTTGTCCCACTTGAGGCTCACAGTTAATCCCCATTTTACAGATGAGGGAACTGAGGCCCAGAGAAGTGAAGTGACTTGCCCACAGTCACACAGCTGACAAGTGGCAGAGCTGGGATTCGAAGTCATAACCCCTGACTCCCAAGCCCAGGCTCTTTCCACTAAGCCATGCTGCTTCTCTCGATTTGATTTGCTTGTATCTACCCCAGCGCTTAGTACAGTGCCTGGCACCTAGTAAGCACTTAACAAAGCCGGGAAGCAGCGTGGCTCAGTGGAAAGAGCCCGGGCTTGGGAGTCAGAGGTCACGGGTTCGAATCCCAGCTCCACCACTTGTCAGCTGTGTGACTGTTGGCAAGTCCCTTCACTTCTCTGTGCCTCAGTTAACCACATTTGTAAAATGGGGATGAAGACTTTGAGCCTCACATGGGGCAACTTGATTATCCTGTATCTCCCCCAGTGCTTAGAACAGTGCTGTGCACATAGTAAGTGCTTAATAAATACCAACATTATTATTAATATTAACAAATATCTTCATCTTCATGAATGAATACAGTGCAAAGAGCCCAAGCTTGGGAGTCAGAGGTCACAGGTTTGAATCCCGGCTCCGCCACTTGTCAGCTATGTGACTGTGGGCAAGTCTCTTCACTTCTCTGTGCCTCAGTTCCCTCATCTGTAAAATGGAGATTAAGACAGTGAGCCTCACGTGGGACAACCTGATTACCCTGTATCTACCCCAGCGCCCCTGTATCTACCCCAGCGCTTAGAACAGTGCCCTGCACGTAGTAAGCGCTTAACAAATACCAACATTATTATCAATATTAATAAATATCGTCATCTTCATGAGTGAATACGGTGCTTGGCATATAGTAAGCGCTTATCCAATCGCACAGTGGTTGTTATTTGTCGATGGTGACGGAGACGATTCAAGGTACCTTATGGTCCTGAGTTCGTTAGATGCTACAGAGAGTCTCAAGATGACATGGAATCTGAGTCCATCGGACGGGTGCGGGCAGACTGGCAAATCTATCTCATATCGCCCCAATCTGGCCCGGGCACGGTGCCAGGCTGCGTTAGAAGAATCAGCAGGGCCTGTTGGCAAGAGCACGGGCTTGGGAGAGAGGACATGGGTTCTAATTCATTCATTCATTCAATAGTATTTATTGAGTGCTTACTATGTGCAGAGCACTGTACTAAGCGCTTGGAATGGACAATTCCCAGCTCCACTCTTTATTTCTCTGCTGTATGACCATGGGCAAGTCACTTCTCTTCGCCTCTGTTCCCCAACTATAAAATGGGGATGAAGATAGTGCTCTGCACATAGTAAGCAGAAGAGAAGCAGCATGGCTCAGTGGAAAGAGCCCGAACTTGGGAGTCAGAGGGCGTGGGTTCCAATCCTGGCTCTGCCTCTTGTCAGATGTGTGACTTTGGGCAAGTCACTTCACTTCTCTGGGCCTCAGTTACCTCATCTGTAAACTAGGGATGAAGACTGTGAGCCCCAAGTGGGACTGTACAATAGTATTTATTGAGCGCTTACTATGTGCAGAGCACTGTACTAAGTGTTGGAATGTATAATTCGGCAACAGATAGAGACGATCCCTGCCCAATAGCGCACTCACAGTCTAATCGACTTATCACCTTGTATAACCCCCAATACTTAGAACAGTGCTTGGCACACAGTAAGCACCTAACAAATACCATCATCATTATTTATTAAGCATTCAGTGGCCTAGTGACAAGAGCCCGGGCTTGGGAGTCAGAGGGTGTGGGTTCTAATCCCGGCTCTACCACTTCATTCAATAGTATTTATTGAGCGCTTACTATGTGCAGAGCACTGTACTAAGCGCTTGGAATGAACAAGTCGGCAACAGATAGAGACAGTCCCTGCCATTTGACGGGCTTACGGTCTAATCGGGGGAGACGGACAGACAAGAACAATGGCAATAAATAGAGTCAAGGGGGAGAACATCTTGTAAAAACAATGGCAACTAAATAGAATCAAGGCAATGTACAATTCATTAACAAAATAAATAAGGTAAAGAAAATATATACAGTTGAGCGGACGAGTACAGTGCCGAGGGGATGGGAAGGGAGAGGCATAGGAGCAGAGGGAAATGGGGGGAAAGAGGGTTAAGCTGCGGAGAGGTGAGGGGGGGTGGTAGAGGGAGTAGAGGGAGAAGGGGAACTCAGTCTGGGAAGGCCTCTTGGAGAAGGTGAGTTTTAAGTAGGGTTTCGAAGAGGGGAAGAGAATCAGTTTGGCGGAGGTGAGGAGGGAGGGTGTTCCGGGACCGTGGGGAGACGCGGCCCCGGTGGTCGACGGCGGGAAAAGGGAGACCGAGGGACGGTGAGGAGGTGGGCGGCGGAGGAGCGGAGCGGGCGGGGTGGGCGGTAGAAAGAGAGAAGGGAGGAGAGGTAGGAAGGGGCGAGGTGATGGAGAGCCTCGAAGCCTAGAGTGAGGAGTTTTTGTTTGGAGCGGAGGTCGATAGGCAACCACTAGAGTTGTTTAAGAAGGGGAGTGACAGGCCCAGATCGTTTCTGCAGGAAGATGAACCGGGCAGCGGAGTGAAGAATAGACCAGAGCGGGGCGAGAGAGGAGGAAGGGAGGTCGGAGAGAAGGCCGACACAGTAGTCTAGCCGGGATATAATGAGAACCCGTAGCGGTAAGGTAGCCGTCTGGGTGGAGAGGAAAGGGCGGATCTTGGCGATATTGTAAAGGTGAAACCGGCAGGTCTCGGTAATGGATAGGATGTGTGGGGTGAACGAGAGAGATGAGTCGAGGATGACACCGAGATCGCAGGCCTAAGAGACGGGAAGGACGGTCGTGCCATCCACGGTGATAGGAAAGTCTGGGAGAGGACCGGGTTTGGGAGGGAAGATGAGGAGCTCAGTCTCGCTCATGTTGAGTTTTAGGTGGCGGGCCGACATCCAGGTGGAGACGTCCCAGAGGCGGGAGGAGATGCGAGCCCGAAGGGAGGGGGAGAGGACACGGGCGGAGATGTAGATCTGCATGTCATCTGCGTAGAGATGGTAGTCAAAGCCGTGAGAGCTAATGAGTTCACCGAGGGAGTGAGTGTAAATGGAGAACAGAAGAGGGTCGAGAACGGACCCTTGAGGAACTCCAACAGTTAAAGGATGGGAGGGGGAGGAGGCACCAGCGAACTTGTCTGCTGTGCGACCTTGGGTAAGTCACTTCACTTCTCTCTGCCTGCTACCTCATCTGTAAGATGGGGATTGAGACACGGAGCCCCATGTGGGACAACCTGTTTACCTTGTATCTACCCTAGCGCTTAGAACAGTGCTTGGCACGTAGTAGGCGCCTAACAAATATCACAATAATTATTATTATTACTTACTAAACAGCAGGGGTGATGATGATGGGTGACGTTTAGCACAAAGTAAGTGCTAAACAAATCCCCTAGTTGTTATCATGATGGTTGTTACTCAGACTCCTCGCGGACGAACAGATCACCGGCGTGTGCTTGGCATTTCAAGGATCACCAGACACCGACGCAGCCCTTCATGTTGGGTTTCGTCCGTTGAAACGGCACCGGGGACCGGGTGAGTTCCCGGACTGCTGGCGGGCTCCCCCCTCGTCTCCGGCCGGGATTCCCACCTTCCCAAGAGGTCCCGCGCCCCTTAGCCGTCTCCAGCGGTCAGGCCAGACCTCCGGGCCCTCCTCGGCCTCAGCCGGCCGCAGTCGTTCCACACCCTCCCGGCCGCTGGGGACTCGGGGCAGAGACGGCCTGCGGGCTGGACGTCTCTGACCGTCTTCCCTTCGGGCTCCCGGCTTCCTGCCGCTGCCGCTCGGGGTCGTGCTAGATGTCCCCCGCCCGAATCCTCTCCTGGATTTGGCAGACAGTGCCACCTGCCATCCCGACTCTGCCCCTTGGCAGCTGTGTGACTGTGGTCAAGTCACTTCATTTCTCTGTGCCTCAGTTCCCTCATCTGTAAAACGGGGATGAAGACTGTGAGCCTCACGTGGGACAACCTCATTCCCCTGTATCTGCCTCAGGGCTTAGAACAGCGCTCTGCACGTAGTAAGCGCTTAACAAATACCAACATTATTATCAGGGCCGGGAGGCCGGGGGGCACGGGGGTGACTGAAGGGTGATGTCACCTCCAGCCCTCCCGGCCTTTGAGCCCAGAAGTTTCTAAGGGCGAGGCAGCGTGGCTCAGTGGAAAGAGCCCGGGCTGGGGAGTCAGAGGTCATGGGTTCTAATCCCGGCTTTGGACAAGTCACTTCACTTCTCTGGACCTCAGTGACCTCATCTGTAAAATGGGGATTAAGATTGTGAGGCCCACGTGGGAGGACCTGCTTACCTTGGATCTACCCCAGTGCTTAGAACAGTGCTAGGCATATAGTAAGGGCTTAACAAATACCATCGTTATTATGATTATTATGTGCGGGGCTGGGCCGTTGGATCACAGGAGCCCGGCGGGTCCGGCGGGGGCGGGGCCTGGAACGGCAATATTGCTGCCTTTGAGAAGCAGCGTGGCTCAGTGGAAAGAGCCCGGGCTTAGGAGTCAGAGGTCATGGGTTCTAATCCTGGCTCCGCCACCTGTCAGCTGTGGGACTTTGGGCAAGTCACTTCCACTTCTCGGTGTCTCAGTGACCTCATCTGGAGAATGGGGATTAAGACTGTGAGCCTCGCGTGGGACAACCTGATTACCCTGTATCTACCCCAGTGCTTAGAACAGTGCTCAGCACTTAATAAGCACTTAACAAATTCCAACATTATTATTATTATTACCACTGCTGCTGCAGCTTGCGGGCTGCCCCGATGGAGCACCCCTGCCATGCCCCCCCCCCAGGGGATCCGGACCAGCTGCCGGAGAGAGGCGGGGCAGGGCAGTGCGGTCGGGGGATACTGAGGCAGGGCAGTGCGATTGGGGGAAGACCACTGGGGCTGGGACACTGACGGGGTGATGTGGAACCCTGGGGCAGGGGGTAGGGAGGGGGTGTTAGGGAAAGGACCCTGGGTCATGGAGTGGTACCCTCCCTGGTGAGGGGCACTGAGACGGGGGCGGGACACTGGGGCAGTGGGCAGAGCCCTGGGATGGGCCAGCGGGTCGGGGGTGGGACCTGGGGCAGGGCCAGGGCACTGGGTCAGGAAGCCGGACACCAGAGCAGCAGCAGACTCCGTGGCAGAGGGATCCAGCCCAGGCAGACCCCCGACACACACACACACCCCCAAGGACCCCCAGGGAGTCCAGACCAGAGCAGTGCAGGTCGGGGGGACACGTGTGTACATACACAATGCACACACACACACACACACGACACAAGGATCGTTTTTGCCAGATGTTTTATGGGCCGGGCTGACGGCGAGCCCTACCGCGCCGGCTCGGCGAGGCCTTCCGGGCCCGAGCTGCGGGGTGGGGGTGGGTTGGGGGGCGGGCGGCGGGGCAGAGGGTCCCGGCTCAGGCAAGGACCCCCACCGTCTTCGACTTTATGTCGTAGTGATTGATGACGGGCACCACGGCCAGATACTCCTTGCAGATGTCCGCCTCCAACACCGCTTCGGCCAACGCCACCAGCTCCATGCGGCCTGCCAGGGACGCGACCCCGCACCGGCCGGGTCAGCCCACGGGCCGACCCCTCCCCTGCCCCCACCTCTCCCCGTCCCCATCCCCCTCCTCACCCACGACCCGCCCCCCTCACCCTCCCGCCAGCCCCCCGACCCCGGGCACTCTCACGGAAGGTGATGACGTCCCAGAAGTAGGTGCGCACGTCTCCGCACAGGCAGGCCGTGTACTTGAAGTTCCCGTAGGGGAAGTCCACCATCGTGTAATTCCGCAGCTCGACGCGGACCTGCGGGCGGCGGGGAAACCACCTCCGTCTTCCCCTCCCTCCGCCATCCCCGCCGCCCCGCCCTCCTTCCATTCCACCATCCGGGAAACTGAGGTTCAGGCAGGGGAGGGGGCTCCGGGCTCCTCCTCGGGAGCCAGAGGGGGATCAGAGAAGCGGTGTGGACTAGTGGAGAGAGCATGGGTTTGGGAGTCAGAAGTCGTGGGTTCTAATCCCGGCTCCGCCACTTCTCAGCTGTGTGACTTTAGGCAAGTCACTTAGCTTCTCTGTGCCTCAGTGACCTCAATTTACAGATGGGACAACAAGATTACCCTGTATCTACTTCAGCACTGAGAACAGTGCTTGGCACATAGCAATCGCTTAACAAATGCCATCATTACTGTTGTTA
Source organism: Ornithorhynchus anatinus (assembly GCF_004115215.2). Taxonomy (NCBI): domain Eukaryota; kingdom Metazoa; phylum Chordata; class Mammalia; order Monotremata; family Ornithorhynchidae; genus Ornithorhynchus; species Ornithorhynchus anatinus. The sequence goes on from NC_041729.1 coordinate 169,909,137, forward strand.
CTATCTTCTATCTATTCCAGCCCTTACGGCAGTGATTGGCAAATAGTAAATGTTCAACAAATACCGTAATTATTATTATTTTGCCGTTCGATTAGAGTCAGCGGTTTCACCGTGACGCACTCCCACTCCCCCCCGTTGTATCGTCCGTCTTCCTCCCGCTCCCACTAGCTGTAAATCCCTCGTGTCTGTCGATCTGCCCCGTGAGGGCAGGGAGCCTGGGTTGGGTTCCCGGGGTTGACTCCCAGGCCCTCGGCCCCAAGGCCCGGAGACCAGCTGGGGGCTTCGTCCGGTGCCTCCCCCAACCCGGTTTGCCGGCCGACTCCACTCACCGCCATGCACTCTTTCAGGTCCGCGGTCACGCGCACTTTCACCGAGACCATCTGGCCCTGTCTCACCGTGTCAGGCACAATCATTTCCACGCTCAGGGGCTTCCTCCTGGAGGAAGGAAGGACGGACAGTCTGTCAGAGTGGGCCGGGGCCGAGAGGGGGCGTCTAGCGGACAGAGCCCGGGCCTTGGAGACGGAAGCCAGGGGCTCTCACCCCCCGCTCTACCATCGGTCTGCTGGGAGACCCTGGGCGAGTCACTTAACCTCTCTGGGGGGGTCTCAGTTTCCTCACACGTAAACTAGGTGTAATACGAGCGATCGGCTCCATACGGGACAGGGATCGTGTCCGGTCCCAAAACTTTGAATCTACCCCAAAGCTTGGCACATAGTAGCACTTAATGGCTGTGGTCAGAGAAGCAGCGTGGCTTAGTGGAAAGAGCCCAGGCTTGGGAGTCAGAAGTCGTGGGTTATAATCCCAGCTCCGCCACTTGTCTGCTATGTGACCTTGGGCAAGTCACTTAACTTCTCTGTCTCTCAGTTACCTCATCGGTAAAAATGGGGATTAGAAAACGTGAGCCCCACATGGGACAATCTGATGACCCTGTATCTACCCCAGCGCTTAGAACAGTGCTCTGCACGTAGTAAGCGCTTAACAGATACCATAACTATTATTATTATTATTATTCATCTGTTATGTTGGCCTTTCTCTGAATTCAGGCTGGCGGAAAGAAGGAAAGGGAGCCTCCAAGATCCAGTCAGTGGAAAGAGCCCCGGCCGGGGAGTCAGAGGATCCAGGTTCAAATCTCCGCTTCTAGTCGGCTGTGTGACCTTGGACAAGTCTCTTCATTTTTCTGGTCTTTGGTTCCCTCATCTGTAAAATGGGAATTCAGTACCCACTCTCCCTCCTAGTTAGATCGCAAGTCCTATATGGGACAGGCACTGTATCTGACCTGATTAGCCTGTCCCTACCAGTGCTTGGCATATAGTAAGCACTTAGCAAATACCGTTATTACCGCTATTATTATTGTTATTATCTTTATGAACCCTTGAAGAAGAAACTTCCAGTTGTCTTCTCCCTGGAGCGAGCCTGAGAATACGTGTGCGGGAGCTGGTCTGTCGGAGGCTCACTGTCCCCGGAGGAAAGGGGTGATGGGTCCGTCCTGGAAGGCCCAGCAGCGGGCTGACGCTCGGGCCGGCCCTGGCCTGGCTAATGGAATCCCAGGTGATCTCCGCACCTTTTAGATGTTCCAAGATAGTGGTAAGAGTGAACCCTAGTGAGGAGCAACAGGCCAGACTCATCCAGGCTGGGGGTGCCTAGAGCCCCGAGTTCCAGTGACTGACCCCCTTCCTCTTAGAGAAGGGCCTTCCCCCACCTTGCCCTCCCCCACCATCACTGCTCTCCCCACTGGGATCCTCTCCCTGCCCCCTCCCTAAGAACAAAAGGCTGCTTCATCTCCCAGGGAAACTAGAAAAGCAAGAGTCTGTGTGTACCTGGCCGGGGGCGGGGGGGAGAGGACAAGGGCCAGAGAACAGGGCCGGGAAGCTGGCTGGGGGGACACCTGGGTCCCCTTCCCAGTCCTGCTGCCCTCGCTGAGTCCCTGGCCCTGCCTCAGTTTCCCCTCCCCTGCCATGGGAGGACCTGCCTGCCCCCTCTGCTTTCCTCATCTAGGGGAGACTGTAAGCCCGTCAATGGGCAGGGGTTGTCTCTATCTGTTGCCGAATCGTACATCCCAATCGCTTAGTACAGTGCTCTGCACATAGTAAAGGGAGGGCAGGCTGAATTCTAAGAGAAAGGGAAGGTGGGGGGAGCTGAAGAAGGGGATAGAGCCAAGCCCAGCCCCCTCCCTTCTCCTGAGTGACCCCTTGGAGGGGAAGGGAAAGCGGGGGGTGGCCCCTCGCCCCTCGGAGGCCGGCACCAAGCTGAGCTTTCAGCCGGACCTCCCCCCCATGGAGTCGGCGGCGAGGGTCTTACCCTTGGATGAGGCCCTGAGTCGTCAGCTGCAGGCAGAGCGCCAGGAGCAGAGCTGCCCCCCACAGGGGGGTCCCGGGGATTCGCAGTTGCCACATCCTGGGCGTTCCAAGGGGTTCAAGATCCAGGGAGCCTGGCACCTCTGCAGCCTGCGCCCATACTTATAGCCAGAGGAGGGCCTGGGCACGGCCAGGAAGGGTGTCCTGGAGGGGGTGGGGGTGGGGGTGGGGGGTGGGACCCGGCTGGCCTCAGGCAACCAATCGCACCAAGCGTGGCCACCGGGAGTTTGTCTTTCCGCTGGAAAACTCTGAGATGGGAACCTGATAAGATGGACGGAGCCAGGCCCCTGCCCAAAGGGATCGGCTGTTCTTCCTTGTTCTCAGAAAAGAGAGGCCGGAGTACCCACCGGAAGGCCTGCAGCGCGAAGCCCGGGGGCCTGGCCCGACCGAGCCACTCACCCGACCTCCTGGCCAGGCCAGGGAGGGGCGTCTCCTCTGCTCCCCTTCACTTCCAAGGGGAGAAAGGCCCAGGGACTGCCCGTCTCCCTCCACGTCATCTGCTTCCAAGTCATCCCTCCTTATCCATCTGCTCCCTTGACCCAGTCATCCCCAGCTCGCACTCTTCATTCCTTCCAAATCCCCAGCCTAACTGTCCCTCACTCTGGCCTCTGTCGATCGATCAATCGGTAGTATCTGTGGAGCATTTACGGTGTGCAGAGGACCGTACTGAGCACTCGGGAGAGCACAGTACAACAGAATTGGATAGACCTGACCCCTGCCCTCAAGGAGCTTTTATAGTCTAGTGCGTCTCCTACCTGAACAGTGCTTGGCACATAGTAAGCACTTAACAGATATCATAATTATTATGATTACCTCTGCCCCTCACTCATGCTCTTCCTAGGTCAACCCTAGACCGTCTTTGGCATTATGTATTTTACGATCACCCTCAACCTTTCTGAATGTGGGCATTTTTTTAATGGTAATTAAGTGCTATTTTATCCTGACCGAACAACTTCCTCCAATATCCCTTTTTAGGGGGATTTGCTAAGCGCTGATTATGTGCCAAGTACTGTACTAAGCGCTGGGGTAAGTACAAGCTAATCAGGTTTGAACCTAGTTCTTGTCCCACGTGAGGCTCAATCTTAATCCCCATTTTACAAATGAGGTAACTGAGTTCCAGAGAAATTAAGTGACTCGTCCAAGTTCACACAACAGACAAATTGCAGAGCTGGGCTGAGTCCCAAGCGCAGGATCCTTTAATTAATGATAATAATTTTGATATCTGTTAAGCGCTTACTATATGCCAGGCATTGTACTAAGCACAGGGGTGGATACGAGCAAATCGGGTTGGACACAGTCTCTGTCCCAGGTAGGGCTCACAGTCCACATCCCCATTTTACAGACGAGGTAACTGAGGCCCAGAGAAGTGAAAGGACTTGCCCAAGGTCACACAGCAGATAGGTGGCAGAGCCGGGATTAGAACCCATGGCTTTTTGACTCCCAGGCCAGTGATCTATCTACTACACCATGCTGCTTCTCGAGGAACATTGTTCTTCCTCCTGCTCTGACTATTTGTTAATCATTTCTGTCTGCCTCTCCCATGGGATTGTAATAATAATTGGGGTATTTGTTAAGCCCCTACCGTATGGCAAGCACTGGATTACACGCTGGAGTAGACACAATTTATCAAGTTGGAAACAGTCCCTGTGCCAGGTGGGGCTCAAGTCTAAGAAGGAGAAGAAACAGGTATTGAATCTCCATTTTACAGTTGAGGAAACTGAGGCACAGAGAAGTGAAGTGACTGGTCCCAGGGTCACACAGCAGGCAGGCAGTAGAGCTGGGGTTAAAATCCATGCTCTTCTGACTCCCAGACCCGTGCTCTATCCACAATGCCATCCTGCTTCCTCCTCCTCCCGGACTCCTGCTGGACTCCCTGCCCGGCAACCCTTCTGCATAGTAAGCAGCACGGGAAATGGATAGAACCCGGACCTGGGAGTCAAAAGGTCATGGGTTCTAATTCTGACTCCACCACCTGTCTGCTCTGTGATCCTGAGCACGTTACTTCACTTCTCTGTGCCTCGGTTCCCTCATCTGTAAAATGGGGATGGAGACTGTGAGCCCCATGTGGGCCAGGGACTGGATCCGACCCAATTTGTTTGTCTCCACCCCAGCACTTAGTACAGTACCTGGCACATAGTAAGCACTTAATGAATACCAGAATTATTATTACCATAATTATTATTATTATTATTATACTCCTTCTGGGCTCCCTGCCCCAGCCCTCCTCCCACCACCCCCTCCCCAAGGACCCCGAGGACCCACGTGGCCCTGCCAACAACAGTCCCCCTCCTCTCTGCCCTCGCCTGCCCGAACCAGAGGTTATGAAAATGCCATCACTGATCCAATCAGACAAGTAGCTGTCACTGCTTCAGGAGCCGAGGCGAGCTCCGTGTTTACCCAGACAGCGGCCCACACCTGCCCCGCGCCCGGGCGGGGGGGGAAGGGGGAACAGGGGACTGACCTTTCCAACCTCTCTCCACACACCGCGTCAACTGCGGAGGGCTTTGAGCTGATAGTGGAGAGCTTTGAACCCGTGGCCGGCTCTCTACCGGGAGAGAGCATCATCCCGTTCCTCAACAGAGGCCTCTGATCTCTCAACCCCTTGCCCTTCTCCGGAGTCGTCATGCCCCATTTGGTCTCTGTACACAACCTACCTTCTCTAGACACACAAATCCGGGCCCTCAACACCTCCTTCTCCGCCGACCTCAACTCCCTCGCTCCCGTCCCTCTGCCGATCTCGAAACCAGCAATCCACAGCCATGGACTGCTTTCACAGTCCCCATCCTCCGCTCTCGTGCTCCAGCTGCAGAGCACACTGCTGGCTCAACAAATATCTCACCCTTTTGAAATTCAAAGTAATCATAATAATAGTATTTAGGTGCTTAGTATGGGCCAAGCACTGGGGTAGATACAAGATCATCAGGTCCCATATGGGGCTCACACTCCAAGGAGAAAGAACTGATATCAAAAACCCATTTTACAGGTGAGGGAACTGAGGCACAGAAAAGTTAAATGACTTGACCAAGGTCACACAGCAGGTACTTTGGCAGACTCAGGATTAGAACCCAGGTCCTCTGACTCCCAGGCCCGTGCTCTTTCCACTAGACTAGCCCTGCTACTCAGCTGCTATAGCTCTGCCCTCTCCTCTGCCCAGCAATAATACTTTTCCGTCCTTTTTGACTCCCATCCCCAGTGCCCCCACCAGCTCTTTCAAATGTTGAACTCCCTCTTCTAACCCCTTGTCTCCCAGCCTCCTCCTTCTCCTGCCTCTAAAAAACTTGCTACCTAGTAACCTTTAGACTGTAAGCTCCTTGTGGGCAGAGAACATGTCTACCAAACCTCTGTACTGCCCAAAATGTTTAGCACAGTGCTCTGCAGACAGTAAGTGCTCAATAAATACAATTGCCCCCTTTTCATCAAAGTGAGAAGCAGTGTGGCTCAGTGGAAAGAGCCCGGGCTTGGGAGTCAGAGTTCGTGGGTTCTAATCCCGGCTCCGCCACTTGTCTGCTGTGTGACTCTGGGCAAGTCTTTTCACTTTTAGAACAGTGCTCAGCACATAGTAAGCACTTAACAAATGCCATTATATATTTCACTTCTCTGCACCTCAGTTCCCTCGTCTGTAAAATGGTGATGAAGACTGTGAGCCCTATGTGGGACAACCTGATTACCTTGAATCCCTCCCAGCGCTTAGAACAGTGCTTGGCACATAGTAAGTGCTTAACAAATACTATTATTATTATTATTATTATTAATGGGTAGAGCGCAGGCCTGGGAGTCAGAAGGACCTGGGTTCTAACCCCAGCTCTGCCACTTGTCTGCTGTGTGACCTAGAACAAGTCATTTAACTTCTCTGTGCCACAGTTACCTCTACTGTTAAATGGGAATTAAGACTGTGAGCCCCAAGTGGAACATGGACTGCGTTCAACTTAATTATGTTGTATCTTCCCCAGCGCTTAGCACAGTGCCTGGCACACAGTAAGCGCTTAACAAATTCCATCGTTGTTTTTTTTTACATGAAACCATCAGGCATGGTCTCCCTAAAATCTCCAGCCCTCCCCCTTCCAACCCCATCTTCGACTCCTCCTCACTGTGCCTCGTTCCCACCTGTCCCGCCGTCGACCCCTGGCCCACGTCCTCCCGCTGTCCTGGAACGCCCTCCCTCCTCACCTCCGCCAAACTAACTCTCTTCCCCTCTTCAAAGCCCTACTGAGAGCTCACCTCCTCCAGGAGGCCTTCCCAGACTGAGCCCTTTCCCTTTCCCTCTGCTCCTCCTCTCCTCCCCATTGCCCTGACTCCCTCCCTCTGCTCTACGCCCTTCCCCTCCCCAAAGCACTTGTATATATTCAATAGTATTTATTGAGCGCTTACTATGTGCAGAGCACTGTACTAAGCGCTTGGGATGAACAAGTGGGCAACAGATAGAGACAGTCCCTGCCGTTTGACAGGCTTACAGTCTAATCGGGGGAGACGGACAGAAGAGAACAATGGCACTAAACAGCGTCAAGGGGAAGAACATCTCGTAAAAACAATGGCAACTAAATAGAATCAAGGCGATGTACAATTCATTAACAAAATAAATAGGGTAACGAAAATATATACAGTTGAGCGGACGAGTACAGTGCTGTGGGGATGGGAAGGGAGAGGTGGAGGAGCAGAGGGAAAAGGGGAAAATGAGGCTTTAGCTGCGGAGAGGTAAAGGGGGGATGGCAGAGGGAGTAGAGGGGGAAGAGGAGCTCAGTCTGGGAAGGCCTCTTGGAGGAGGTGATTTTTAAGTAAGGTTTTGAAGAGGGAAAGAGAATCAGTTTGGCGGAGGTGAGGAGGGAGGGCATTCCAGGACCGCGGGAGGAGGTGACCCAGGGGTCGACGGCGGGATAGGCGAGACCGAGGGACGGTGAGGAGGTGGGCGGCAGATATATATGTATATATATCTGTACATATTTATTGCTCAATTTATTTTATTAATGACATGCATTTATCTATGGCTCTATCTATTTTGATGGTAATGATGCCTGTCTACTCGTTTTGTTTTGCTTTCTGTCTCCCTCTTCTAGATTGTGAGCCTTTTGTGGGTCAGGGATAGTCTCCATCTGTTGCCGAATTGTACCTTCCAAGCACTTAGTACAGTGCTCTGCACAGAGTAAGTTTTCAATAAGTACAATTGAATGAATAAATGAATGATGACTCTCCCAACTCTCTGCGCAGTACCTCAAGAGGAGATCTCCCACCTCCTCTCAGAATCTACCCCCTCCACCACCACCTTCGAACTTATCCCTTTGCACTTCCATCAAGTTCTATTCCAACTCTCTCTTTAGTAATAGGTTATAATCTAGTTCCTCTCTGGATTGTGAGCTCTTTGTGGGCAGGGAATGTGCCTACCAACTCTGTTGTATTGTACTCTCTCAAGTGCTTAGTATAATGCTCTGCACAGAGTAAAAGCTCAATAAGTACCACTGATTAGGTAAGTGCCTGGTAAATATACACCTCCCTTCTTTCCTCCCTGACCATCATCTTCAACCAGTCACTTTCTAGTGGCTTCTTCCTCGCTGCTTTCAAACATGCCCATGTTTTCCTTATCCTAAAATCCCTCCCTTGATGCCATAGCTCCTGCAGGCATCACTCCATCTCCCTCCTATCATTTCCTCTCCAAATACCTGGAGCGAGTTGTCTACACCGGCTGCCTCCACTCTTCTCAAATTCTTTCCTCGACTCCCTCCAACCTGTCACTCCACAGAAACTGCTCTCTCTAAGATCACCAATGAACTCCTTCTGAACAAATCCAATGACCTCTACTCCAACTTAATCCTCCCTGGCCACTCAGCTGCCTTCAGCACTGTGGACCAGTGCTTTGTCTCTCCAATCAACCCGCGTATCCATTCAGCCACCAAATCCTTTCAGTTCTTCCTTCCCAACATCTCTGGAATGTTGTCCTCTCTGTCCAAACTGCAAATCATTCATGCATTCATTCAATCGTATTAATCACGCGCTCACTGCATGCAGAGCACTGTACCAACTGCTTGGAAAAGTACAATACAGTGGCAAAGAGTGAAAACCCCGGCCGACAATGAGCTATCACTCTGGTCCAGTCATTTGACGTATCCCACCTCGACTATTGCATCAGCCTCCTCACGGGCTTCCCTCCCTCCTGATTCTTCTCACTCTAGTCCATACTTCACTCTGCTGCCTGTATGATTTTTCTAAACCAAAAATTCATTCTAAATGTCTTCTAGATTTTGATAAATTTTATGTGGGCAGGGAACGTGTCTAGTAACTCTGTTGTGCTGTACTCTCCCAAGGGTTTGGTAAAGTGTTCTGCATACAGTTAATGCTCAGTAAATACCATGGATGATATATCCTGAAAAAGCCGCATGGCCTACTGGAAAGAGGAAGGGCCTGGGAGTCAGAGGACCTGGGTTCTAATCCCAGCTCTGCCAATTGCTTGCTCTATGACCTTGGTCACGTCACCACTTGTCTGTGTGTCAGTTCCCTCAACGGTAATGAATACCTGTTCTCCCTCCTACTTAGACTGTGAGCCCCGTGTGGGCCAGGGACTCTGTCCGACCTAATTAAATTGCTCCTACCTAAGCGCCTAACAAATGCCATTAAAACAAAAAAAAATAGTTGCCCATCCTCTGCATCAAAGAGAAACTCCTTACCATTGACTTTAAAACTCTCCATCAGCCCTCCCCTTCCTTGCTCACTGTACTGCTTTCCTACTCCAGCCCACACACTTCACTGCTCTAGTGCCAACCTACTCACTCTACCTCCATCTCGTCTTTCTCATCATTAACTCTGCAGCACGCAGCAGAACTGAAACAGAAACAGAATGAATCAGAAAATAGAAAACTCCTGGGAGAAATTGTAAAATGCAATAATGTCATACAAGTAAGTCCCTCTGAGTTTTTTCAAATGAATATAGTTTTATAAAAAGCTGATAATAATAGATATTTGATAGATTTTGATATCTGCCTCTTGTCTGCTATGTGACCTTGGGTAAGTCACTTCACTTCTCTGTGTCTCAGTTACCTCATCTGTAAACTGGGGATTGAAAAAGATGATAATAATAATAATCATAAGAATAACTGTGGTATTCGCTAAGCACTTACTATGTGCCAGGTACTGTACTAAGTGCTGGGGTTTATACAAGCAAATCAGGTTGGACACAGTCCCTGTTCCATGTATTCTACTTTCTACCACGTATTCTTTTATAAAGAGAATACTAGAATTTATCAAGATATAAAAATGGAGAGTACTCATTTGGGGAAAAGTTTGGTGATATTTTGGTATTTGACATAGTTTCCATTTGTGGGCAGGGGCACATACCTTTATCTGTAGATATATTTTTAAATGCTCCTATCAGCATTTAAGCATGGTATAGTGAGAAGTGGCATGACATAGTGGATAGAGCATGGGCCTGGCAGTCAAAAGGTCATGGCTTCTAATCCCAGCTCTGCCCTGCCTCTTTGCTGTGTGACCTTGGGCAAGTCACTTCACTTCTCTGTGCCTCAGTTACCTCATCTGTAAACTGGGGATTGAAACTGTAAGTCCCACATGGGACAGAGACTGTGTCCAACCTGATTTACTTGTATACACCCCAGCACTTAGTACAGTACCTGGCACATAGTAAGCGCTTAATGAAATCCACAATTATGATTATGATTATTATTATCAGCTTGCATGCCTCCGTGTATTTACCAGGCATTTATCTAATCAGTGGTATTTACTGAGCTCTTACCCTTGTGCAGAGCATTATGCTAAGCACTCGGGAGAGTACAATACAACAGAGTTGGTAGGCGTGTTCCCTGCCCACAAAGAGTTTACCATCCAGAAGGGGACTAGATTTTAATCCATTACCCCCATACTAAAGAGATAGTTGGACTGGAACATGATGGGAAAATAGCCGCATTCTGCCTTGAGGCAATGCTTTAAAAATTTAGGGGATCTAATTAATTTTCTCTTTTTGACAAGGTTTTGAGAGATGCAAGTTCTCAAGCTTTACTCTTCTCCATCCTCCGGTCTCTACTCCATCCTAATCCTCCTCGACCTCTCAGCTGGCTTCGATACTGTCGACCACCCCCTACTCCTGGAAACAGCCAACCTCAGCTTCACTGACACTGTCCTCTCCTGGTTCTCTTCTTTTCTCTCTGGCCGCCCATTCTCTGTCTCTTTGTGGGCTCCTCTTGGCCTCCCACCCCCTAACTGTGGGGATCTGTCAAGGTTCAGTTCTGGGTTCCCTTCTATTCTCCATCTACACCCGCTCCCTTTCGAGAACTCATTCGCTCCCATGGCTTCAACTACCACCTCTATGCAGATGATACCTAAATTGACATCCCCAGCCGTGACCTCTCTCTCCCTCTCTGCAGATTCACATTGCCTACTGCCCTCAAGACATCTCTACTTGGATGTCCTCCAGTCACCTCAAACTTAAAATGTCCAAAACAGAACTCCTTATCTTCCCACCCAAACCCTGTCCTCCCCGTGTCTTTCCCATCATGTAGATGGGACCACCATCCTTCCTGTCTCACAAGCCCACAACTGTGGCATTATCCAGAGAAGCAACTCAATGGAAAGAACCCGAGCTTGGGAGTCAGTGATCATGGGTTCTAATTCCGACTCTGCTGCTTGTTTGCTGTGTGACCTTGGGCAAGTTACTTAACTTCTCTGTGCCTCAGTTCCCTCATCTTAATCTGGGGATTAAGACTGTGATTCCCATGTGGGACAACCTGATTACCTTGTATTTACCCTAGTGCTTAGAACAGTGCTTGGCACATAGTAAGCACTTAACAAATACCACCATTATTATTATTATTCTTATTATCCTTGACTCCTCTCTCTCATTCAACCCACATATTCAACCCGTCACTAAATCCTGTCAGTCCCACTTTCACAACATCACTAAAATCTGCCCTTTCCTCTCCATCCTAAATGCTACCAAGTTAATACAATCACTCATCCTGTCCCACCTGGATTATCGCATCAGCCTCCTCGCTGATCTCCCTGCTCACTGTCCCTCCCCACTCCAGTCCATACTTCACTCTGCTGCCCTGATCATTTTTTACAAAATCTCTCTGGACACCTTTCCCCACTCCTCAAGAAACGCCAGTGGTTGCCCAGCCACCTCTGCCTCCAACAAAAACTCCTCACTAGTGACTTTAAAGTACTCAATCACTTTGCTCCCTTCTACCTCACCTTGCTACTCTCCTACTCCAACCCCATCCACACACTTCATTCCTCTAATGCTAACCTTCTCATCTTCCAACCTCGATCTCATCTATCTGGCCGCCGACCTCTCGCCACATCCCACCTCTGGCCTGGAACGCCCTTCCTCCTCGTATCAGGCAGATAATTGCTCCCCTCACTTCAAAGTCTTATCGAAAGCCCATCTCCTCCAAGAAAACTTCCCTATCTAAGTCCTCCTCTCCTCTTCTCCCACTCCCTTCTGTGTCTCCCTGACTTGCTTCCTTCATTCATCCCCTGTCTCCAGACCTCCAGGCCCTCAGTCCTCACCAAGACACATCCTCCCAGTTCTCCCAGATCCCCCATTCCCCCTTTCATTCAATCTTATTTATTGAGTGCTTACTCTGGATACAGCACTGTAGTAAGCACTTGGGAGAGTACCACATAACAATAAACAGACACATTCCCTGCCCACAACTAGCTGGCTTCCGCTTCCAGACCTCCAGTCCCACAGCCGCTGCCAGGGCACATCCTCCCAGCTCCCATTTCCACTTCTGCCCTCACAGCTCCCACAGGGCTTCTGTATCAATCAAATCACACCCCCATCACCGCGCCTGCCACTATCTCATCATTTCCTTTCCCACATATCCCTCTTTCCTTTCTCTTCCTCCTCCTACCTGGAATGTCTGCCTCCCTCTCTAGACTGGAAGCTCCTTGAGGGCCAGGACCATGTCTTCTGTTGTCCTCTCCCAAGCACATAATACAGTGCTCTGCACACAGTAGACTGGAAGCTCCTTGAGGGCAGGGATTGTTTCTTTTAACTCATTAGTGCTCTACATAAAAATGGCACTCAGAGTCTCCCATTGTTTGGTTGGTTTGGTGGTTGGTTGAACACCCAGAGGAAATGATATCTCCAGAACACCAAGTCCTTTTGAGTTGGAGATGATTTTCTAGGCCTTCTGCTCTCCACAGGCTCCTGACATGGAGTCCAGTACCTTTTCTGGCTTCAAAGCTGGCCAACACCTTGCCCCCTCCTTCCTCACCTTCCTCCTCCTTCTACTGCCCACCCCGTACACTCTGCTCCTCTGCTGCTCACCTCCTCACAGTCCGTCGTTCGTGCCAGGCCCGCCGTCGACCCCTGGCCAACGTCCTCCCGCTGTCCTGGAATGCCCTCCCTCCTCACCTCCGCCAAACTAACTCTCTTCTCCTCTTCAAAGCCCTAATGAGAATTCACCTCCTCCAGGAGGCCTTCCCAGCCCTTTCCTTCCCTTCCCTTTCCCTCTGCCCCTCCTCCCCTCCCCATTCCGCCTCCTCCCTCCCTCTGCTCTTCCCTCTTCCCCTCCCCACAGCACTTGTGCATATTTGTACATATTATTTATTACTCTGTTTATTTTGTTAATGATGTGTATATATCTATGATTTCATTTATCTTGATGATATTGACGCCAGATTACTTGTTTTGTTTTGTTCTGTTTTGTTTTGTTGTCTGTCTCCCCCGTTTAGACTGTGAGTCCGTTGTTGGGCAGGAATTGTCTCTATCTGTTGCCGAATTGTACATTCCAACTGCTTAGTACAGTGCTCTGCACATAGTAAGTGCTCAGTAATTACGATTGAATTAATGAATGAATTTTCTGGACATTGAGATTGATCCCACCTCTCTTAAACCTGGTGATGTAGATGAAGGACATTAGACATTAGGGGTGTCAGTGCTTTTAGCATGTCCTTGTTTCTTCGAATTTACCTAAGCAGCATGGTGTAGTGACTAGAGTACGGGTCTGGGAGTCAGAAGGTTGTGGGTTCTAATCCCGGCTCTGCCACTTGTCTTCTGCGTGACCTTGGACAAGTCACTTCACTTTTCTGGGCCTCAGTTACCTCATTCATTCATTCAATAGTATTTATTGAGCGCTTACTATGTGCAGAGCACTGTATTAAGCACTTGGAATGTACAATTCGGCAACAGAGAGAGGCAATCCCTGCCCATTGACAGGCTTACAGTCTAATCGAGGGAGACAGACAACGTGGCTCAGTGGAAAGAGCACGGGCTTTGGAGTCAGGGCTCATGAGTTCGAATCCCAGCTCTGCCACTTGTCGGCTGTGTGACTGTGGGCAAGTCACTTAACTTCTCTGTGCCTCAGTTCCCTCATCTGTAAAATGGGGATTAAGACTGTGAGCCCCACGTGGGACAACCTGATTCCTCTATGTCTACCCCAGCGCTTAGAACAGTGCTTGGCACATAGTAAGCACTTAACAAGTACCAACATTATTATTATTATTATTAGACAAACAAAAACAATAGCAATAAATAGAATCAAGGGGATGTACATCTCATTGACAAAATAAATAGGGTAATAAAAATATATACAAATGAGCACAGTGCTGAGGGGAGGGGAAGAGAGAGGGGGAGGAGCAGAGGGAAAGGGGGGAAAGGGGGCTTAGCTGAAGGAGGTGAGGGGCAACCAGAGAGGCAGCAGAGGGAAAAGAGGGAAAAGGGGAAGCTCAGTGTGGGAAGGCCTCTTGGAGGAGGTGAGCTCTCAGTAGGGCTTTGAAGAGGGGAAGAGAGTTAGTTTGGCGAAGGTGAGGAGGGAGGGCATTCAAGGACAGCAGTAGGACGTGGGCCAGAGGTCGACGGCGGGATAGGCGAGAATGGGAGATGGTGAGGAGGTGAGCGGCAGAGGAGCGGAGCCTACGGGGTGGGCAGTAGAAAGAGAGAAGGGAGGAGAGGTAGGAGGGGGCAAGGGGTTGGAGAGCCTTGAAGCCCAGAGTGAGAAGTTTTCGTTTCATGCGGAGATTGATAGGCAACCACTGGAAGATTTTAAGGAGGGGAGTGACACGCCCAGAGCGTTTCTGCAGGAAGATGAGCTGGGCAGCGGAATGAAGAATAGACTGGAGCGGGGAGAGCCGGGAGGAAGGGAGATCAGAGTGAAAGCTGACACAATAATCCAGCCGGGATATTATGAGAGCCTGTACCAGTAGGATAGCCGTTTGGGTGGAGAGGAAAGGGCGGATCTTGGCAATATTATAAAGGTGAGACTGGCAGGTCTTAGTGATGGATTGGATGTTTGGGGTGAATGAGAGAGCCGAGTCAAGGATGACACTGAGGTTGCGGGCTTGGGAGACAGGAAGGATGGTCGTACCATCCACGGTGATAGGGAAATCAGGAAGAGGACAGGGCTTGGGAGGGAAGATGAGGAGCTCAGTTTTGGACATGTTAGTTTTAGGTGGCGGGCAGACATCCAGGTGGAGACGTCCTGGAGGCAGGAGGAGATACGAGCCTGAAGGGAGGGGGAGAGGACGGGGCGGAGATGCAGATCTGTGTGTCATCTGCATTGAGATGAGAGTTGAAGCCGTGGAGTGAATGAGTTCACCAAGGGAGTGAGTGTAGATGGAGAACAGAAGAGGACCAAGAACTGATCCTTGAGGAACCCTTACCCGAGGATGGGAGGGGGAGGAGGAGCCTGCGAAGGAGACTGAGAATGAGCGGCCAGAAAGATAAGAGGAGAACCAGGAGAGGACACAGTCCGTGAAGCCAAGGTGAGATAAGGTGTGGAGGAGAAGGGGATGGTCTACAGTGTCAAAGACAGCTGAGAGGTCAAGGAGGATTAGGATAGATTAGGAGCCATTGGATTTGGCAAGAAGGAGGTCATGGGTGACCTTTGAGAGGGCAGTCTCGGTAGAGTGGAGGGGATGGAAGCCAGATTGGAGGGGGTCCAGGAAAGAGAGTTGAGAAATTCAAGGCAGCGAGTGTAGATGACTTGTAAAATGAGGATTGAGACTGTGAGCCCAGTGTGGACAGGGACTGTGTCCAACCCGATTTGCTTGTGTCCACCTCAGCACTTAGAACAGTGCCTTATGCACAGTAAGCACGTAGCAAATACCACAATTATTATTATCATTTTAAAATATTCAAGGTGACACTACTGTACTATCCCAAGCATCCAGTATAGCTCTCTGCACATAGTAAATCCTAAATAAATACCATTTATCCAATATGTCCAAAATTTTCTAGACCCTGTGATATAAGGCATGCATATGCAAGTTTTCTACACATTTTTATGTGGGAGACCTTTATTTAAGATGCTAAGAAGTATCCTTCATTTCTTCTGAAGTTTTCAAGTATCCCATAAAGTTGGAGATTTGGGGACTTTCCAGTAGCCCAACCTCAGATTGGTACCATGAGGTTTGTAAGTGCAGCCCTGAACTATGGTGGATAGGTTTCTGTACACACACGCACGCACATACACCCATGTGTGGACCTGAGCCTGCACGTTCCCACGGGCGTATGCCCAGGTGTGGGGCGGGTGCAGGTGGTTGCCGCCGGAGGACCGGCCTGCCCGTGTGTGCTGGCCAGGTTGGACCCTGGGGCCTTGGACGGGAGAGGGAAAGAGGGAGGGGTGAGGAGAAGGAGCCCATGGAGGTTGAGGGTCCCAAGCCCTGCTGGAGGGGGGCGGGATAGACTGATGGATGGAGACGGGGGCCGGGGGTGGGAAGCCCACATTCTCCCAGGGTGTTGCCATGATAATAATAATAATTATTATGGTATTTGTTAAGTGCTTACTATGTGCCAGGCACTGTTCCAAGTGCTGGGGGAGATACAAGATAATTGTGTTGGACCCAGTTCCTTCCCCACATAGGGCTCAGGGTCTTAATCCCCATTTTACAGATGAGGTGACTGAGGCTCAGAGAAGTTAAGTGACTTGCCCACAGTCACACAGCCGACAAGTGGCAGAGCCGGGATTCGAACCCATGACTTCTGACTCCCAAGCCCAGGCTCTTTCCACTGAGCCATGCTGCTTCTCACTGAGCCCTCCCTTTTCCCCTCCTCCTCCCCCTCCCAGTCACCCCTACTCCCTCCCTCCGCTCTACCCCGTTCCCCTCCCCACAGGACTGGTGTATATTTGTACATATTTATTACTCCATTTTATCAATGATGTGTATATATCTATGATTCTATTCATCTATTTTAATCGTATTGATGCCTGTCTACTTATTTTGTTTTGTTGTCTGTCTCTCCCTTCTAAACTGTGAGCCCATTGTTGTGTAGGGATTGTCTCTGTTGCCGAATTGTACTTTGCAAGCACTTAGAACAGTGCTCCGCACACACTAAGTGCTCAGTAAATACGAATGAATGAATGAATGAAGTGAATTCACCCAGCAGACAAGTGGCGGAGCTGGGATTAGAACTCAGGTCCTTCTGACTCCCAGGCCCGGGATTGTTACATTAGGCCATGCTGCCTTCAAGCCCCATCTCCAGCCCCACTCCTGCTTCCCTCTGGCCGCCCTCCAACCCCCGCAACCCCGCCCCGCCACCCCAACGTCCTCTCCTCCACCTCTTGGCCCTCTCCCAAGTCCCGTTTAATCCCACCATCCAGTTCCCCTCTCGCCCCCTGGCTCCACCTCTCCTCTGTCCCCTCTCCGGCCCTCTTGCCCGCCCCGGCCCTGGGCACCCCTTCCAGCCCCACCGCTGTCTGGATTTTGAAGAAGAGCAAGAGCCGCCCATCCTGAGCTGAGGCCCTCCTGCCCCGGGGCAGGCTCACCGTGCCTGTGGCACCCAACCCGGACCAGGGTGGAAGCCGGAGCCCACCAACCTGTCAGCGTGCCAACCTGCCAGCTGGCCCAGAACCAGAGATTGAAACCCAGTGTCACAGCTCAGAGACATTCATTCATTCACTAGTATTTATTGAGCGCTTACTATGTGCAGAGCACTGTACTAGGCACTTGGAAGGTACAAGTCGGCAACAGACGACCCCCCACCTCTCCTCCCCGCGGTTTCCTGGTCTGCCCGATTGCCCGAAGGGTGGACGGAGACCCGACCTGCTCTGACTGACCTGCTAAGTGCAATTGCACCCAGTGGACGCGCGATAAATACCATTTACTGAGGAACAGCATGGCGTGGTGGATCAAGCCTGGGCCTGGGAGTCAGGAGGTCATGGGTTATAATCCCGGCTCCGCCTCTTGTCTGTTGTGTGGACTTGGGCAAGTCACTTCACTTCTCTGGGCCTCGGTTACCTCATCTGTAAAATGAGGTTGGAGACTGTGAGCCCCAAGTGGGACAGGGACTGTGTCCAACCCGATTTGCATGTATCTACCCCAGCGCTTAGTACAATGCCTGGCACAGAGTAAGCACTTAACAAATACCGTTATTATTATTTGCTGCAGATTCTTTCATTCATTCAATAGTATTTATTGAGCGCTTATTATGTGCAGAGCACTGTACTAAGCGCTTGGAATGTACAAATCGGTAACAGATCATATCCAATGGGCGCTCAGTGAATTCCATTTACTGCCCATTGTACACAAAAGGTGCTCAAAAATACCATTTATTCCCAGTTCTTTATCCCTCCTTAATTCCCAGATCCTCCAACAAGCCTTCCTTTATGACTCTGTCCTCAACCATATCATTCCTTCAGCTGTTTCTAGCCCACACCACTTACTTACACCCCCTCAGCACTCAGGCAGAGATCCCTGCTCAATTTATTTATTTTGAGCCCTGTGATAAACGTTTTTATTCTGGTCTCCCCATTTGGAGTATAAACTCCCGGTGGGCAGGTACACATGTCCCTTTTTTATTCTGTTCTTTTTCAATGCCTAGTACAGAGTACCATGCTAAATAGGCAACTACTATGACCACGACGATGACGACAATGACTGCCACTATTTAGAGAAGGAGCATGGCGTAACGGATGAAGCACGGGCCTGGGAGACAGAAGGTCAGGAGTCCTAGAGAAGCAGCGTGGCTCAGTGCAAAGAGCTCGGACTTGGGAGTCAGAGGCCATGGGTTCGAATCCCTGCTCTGCCACTTGTCAGCTGTGTGACTGTGGGCAAGTCACTTAACTTCTCTGTGCCTCAGTTACCTCATCTGTAAAATGGGGATTAACTGTGAGCCTCACGTGGGACAACCTGATGACACTGTATCTACCCCCGCGCTTAGAACAGTGCTCGGCACATAGTAAGCACTTAACAAATACCAACATTATTATTAATCCCAGCTCCGCCACTTGCCTGCTGTGTGACCTTGGGTAAGTCACTTCACTTCTCTGAGCCTCAGTTACCTCAACTGTAAAATGGGATTGTGAGCCCCATGGAGAACAGGGACTGTGTCCAGTCCTATTTACTTGTATCCTCCCCAGTGAGTAGTACAGTACCTGGCACATAGTAAGCACTTAACAAATACTACAATTATTATTATAATTATTATTATTACAACTGCTATTACCGCTTGTACTTCTCTCTGCCCTTAGAGCCTGCCCTAAGGAACGAGCATCTCCAGCCTCCTTCTGTGTGACCACAATCCATCAACCAATGGTATTTATGGAGTTCCTACTGAGTGCAGATCACTGTACTAAGCACCGGAGAGAGCCCAAAAGCAAAATGCTCGGTGCTTCCTGGCCCTCAAGGAGTTTAGCATCTGCTTAGGGAGACAGTCAAGATCCCTTAAGGGTAAGGATCTTGCCTTGAATTCTCCTAAGCATTTACTCTGCTCATAGTAGGAGCTCAGTTAATACCATAGATTGGTGAATTATTCATGAAAGGAGAGAACAAGCTGGATGTGGGCAGGCAATGGGTCTACCGACTCTTAGTTGGTAGCACTTAGCCCAAGCTCTTAGTACAGTACTCTGTATACAGTAAGTGCTCAATAAATGCAACAGAAGAAACAAGGAGATGGCAGGATGCAGTACAACTGTCTCAGGAAGAAATCACCGAATAAGTGATTCTACTTATGGATTAAAGTGCCCACACGTGCCCGGGTGCCGGAAGATGGGAGCCGCATGGACGCTGGGCCGAAGGGACGGGGCTTCTGTGTTGAGGGGTTGGGGCGATGGGACGACGGGACAGGGGTGCTGGGCACTGGACCCCAGATTTGTCCACTGGCTGGGAGGAGGCTTAAGCTTTCGAAGAAGCGACATGCTACATAAAGTAAGTCACTCAAGAGCTTTCAGTGTTGGATTGGTGTTTAATCAGGGCAGATAATCTGTGTCCTTGACAGGGCCCCGTCAGTTGAACTTGTGTCAGGCGTTGGGGCCGGGGAGACCAGTTGGCAGGATTGTCTTCCCGGTGGTTAGGCAGTCGGTGTCAAATGTTGTTTTCACGCGGCTTTTCCTCCTGCCAATGCTTCCTGGAGTGGCAGGATTAGTGGCACGTGAGAACCGATGTTGTTGCCCGGTGGAGGCCCGAGTCCTGGGAGGCTGCCCGGCCCGGCTGGATTAGGGGCACTCGGGCCCATGAAGTGCGGGCAGGAGTGCGTAGGTCGTGAGTCGGGGCTGGGCGTGAGCAGCGTGGCCTAGTGGATGGAGCCCGGGCCCGGGAGTCAGAAGGTTCTGGGTTCTATCCCTGGCTCTGCCTTGTCTCTTCTGGGTGACCTTGGGCAGGTCACTTCCCCTCTCTGGGCCTCGGTTACCTCATCTGAAAAATAGGGATTAAGACTGTGAACCGAATGTGGTAAACTAGTCCTCTAGATCATAAGCTCGTTCTGGGCAGGGAATGTTTCTGTTTACTGTTATTTTGTACCCTCCCAAGCATTTAGTAGAGTGCTCTGCACACAGAAAGCACTCAATAAATACGAATGAATGAATGAATGAACCGACGGGACAGAGGTGCTGGGCCAAGGAGACAGGGTTGCTGGAAGGAGTTGGGCGAGCAAGGCCCTCCCAGAGTCTGTCATCCTGAGCCCCCCAGAGCCTTTTGGCCATAGCTCTGCCTTGGCATGCTGTGTGATCTTGGGCAAGTCATTTCCCTCTTGGGACCTGTCTCATCATTTGTAAATTGGGGATCAGATAGACGGTGAGCACCATGCGCGATAACAACTGCATCCGACCTCAAAAACTTGATTCTCCCCCACTGCTTAGCACACAGAAACCATTTAATAAATATGTGAATAGTCTCACTTATTAGGTACATATGTATAAATTATATGTTATTTATCATTTACTTACCTCAATGTCTGTCTTCCCCTTCTAGACTGTAAGCTTACTGTGGACAGGGAACTTGTCTACCAACTCCTAAGCACTTGGGACAGTGTTCTAGGCTGAGTAAGAGCTTAATAAATACCACTGATGATGATGATTAAAATCAGTCGATCGGGCATTGGCATTAACTGCACGTCTACTGTGCGCAGAACATTGGACTACGCACTTAGGAGGGAACAGTGGAGGGAGAAGATATAATAACCTCCATGTAATAGTCAGTGGTATGAACACTTACTTTGTGCAGAATAATAATAATAATTTGTTAAGCGCTTCCTATGTGTCAGGCATTGTTCTAAGCCCTGGAGTGGATGCAAGCTAATCAGGTTGAACGCAGTCCCTGTCCCACATGGGGCTCACAGTCTCAATCCCCATTTTACAAATGAGATAACTGAGATACAGAGAAGTGCAGTGACTTGCACAAGGTCACACAGAAGATGTGGCTTCTAACTCCCAGGCCTGGGTTCTATCCACTAGGCCACAATGCTTCTCTTGGCCACGCTGCTTCTCTTCATTCAGCAGAACACTCCACTGAGCAGCTGGGAGATTACTGTAGCATTAGTAGACATGATCCCAGCCCTCAGTCATAATAACAATCATTTTGGTATTTGTCAAGCATTGCACTAAACCCTGAGGTGGACACAAGAGCATCAGGATGGACAGAATCTCTGGCCCACTTGGGGTTCACAGTCTTAAGTAGGAAGGAGAACAGATTTTGAATCCCCATTTTACAGATGAGGAAACCGAACCCCGGAGAAATGAAGTGATTTTCACAAAGTCACATAGGCACGTGACACCGCCAGAATTATCAATCAATCAGTGGTATTTATTGAGTGATTACTATGTGCAGAAGACTGTACTGAGTGCTTTGGAGAGGATGATACAGCAGAGTTGGTTTCCACCAAACTAACTCTCTTTCTTCTCTTCAAAACCCTACTGAGAGCTTCCCACCTCCTGGAGGCTTTCCCAGACTGAGCCCTCCCTTTCCCTCTGCCCCTCTTCCCCTCCCCATTCCCCCTACTCCCTCCCTCTGCTCTAGCCCTTCTCTTCCCCACAGTACTTGTGTATATAATAATAATAATGTTATTTGTTAAACACTTACTATGTGCTGAGCACTGTTCTAAATGCTGGGGTAACAGGGTAATCAGATTGTCCCACGAGGGGTTCACATTTTTTAATCCCCATTTTTACAGATGAGGTAACTGAGGCACAGAGAAGTTAAGTGACTTGCCCACAGTCACCCAGCAGACAAGTGGCGGAACCAAGATTAGAACCCATGGCCTCTGACTCCCAAGACCGGGCTCTTTCCAATAAGCCACGGTATATTTGTAATTATTATTTATTACTCTATTTTATTAATGATATGTATATATCTATGATTCTATTTATCTATTTTGATGATATTGATGCCTGTCTACTTCATTGTTTTACTGTCTGTCTCCCCCTTTTAGGCTGTGAGCCCGTTGTTGGGCAGAGATTGTCTCTATCTGTTGCCAAATTGTACATTCCAAGTGCTTAGTACAGTGCTCTGCACACAGTAAGCGCTCAATAAATACAATTGAATGAATGAATGAATGAATGAATGAATGATTGGAAAGGTGCAGACCTCAGATCTTCTGACTCCTAGGCATGTCCTCCTTCCTCTCAGCCACACTGCCTCTCTAAGGAAAAGCCTCAGGGAGCTTGAGACAGGACAACAGATTCAGTGGACACAGTCCCTGCCCTCAAAGAGCTTACAGTCTAATGGAGGAAACAAACACTGAAATAAATTACAGGTAGGAAAAGCAGCAAGATTTAAAGATCAATCAATCAGTCAATGGTATTTATTGAATGCTTATTACGTGCAGAGCACTGTACTAAGCACTTGGGAGAGCACAATACAAGAGAATTAGCAAACATGTTCCCTGCCCATAACGAACTTACAGACTAGAGGGGGAGACAAAGATATGGACAAACGTGCTGTGGGACAGAGACAAGTGGATACCCAAGTGGTGAAGGACCCGGGTTCTAATTCCGGCTCCTCCACCTCTCTGCTGTGTGGCCGTGGGCAAGTCACTTCACTTCTCTGGGCCTCAGTTCCCTCAACTGTGAAATGGGGCTAAGACTGTAAGCTCCATGCGGGACAGGGACCGCGTCCAACCCGATTCGCTTGTACCCACCCCAACACTTAGTACAGTGCCTGGCGCATAGTAAGCACTTAACAAATACCACAATTATGATTATTAAGATGAGGAGAGCAGTGGTGTAAAGGGGGTGGGAGGGAAGGTGAGGGCGAGGGGTCAAAAGGGAGACAGAGTGACCGAGCGGGGACAGTTGACGGCAATGCTGACTCTGGCAGATGGCCGGGAGGACCAGGTGACCGGACGAGGTGACGCAGGGCCCCCGTGGCCACCGCCAATGACAATCTCGCGGTCACGGAGCTAATCCCGGGCCACGCCTGGCTGGAAGCAGCAACGGTGGAGGGGTCCAAGGCCTCAGGCCTCTGATGACCACCCTGCCCCCTGCGGCAGTGGCCTGCTCCGCCACAGCCCGGCAGAACGTGCGGGATTTCTCATGCCCCTGCTTCCGTCTAACCTCCATCCCCTGCACCCCTGAGCTGGTGGTACCTCCTCCCCCGACTGTCTGCTCCCAGCCTTCCCTACCCTGCACCCCTGCTCCCCGGGGTAAAGAGGGGGAGGCTGGAGACCAGGGACTTGCTGGGATAGGGGGAAGGGAGATGTTGGGACTGGGAAGGTGGGGATGGGATGTCGAAATGGGGTGGGTGGTGGGGAGGCAGGATGGGTGGAAGGAAGAATGGGGAATGGGATAGGTGAATTGTAGGTGAGGTGGGATGGCATCCTCCCGCGGTCCTGGAATGCCCTCCCTCCTCACCTCCGCCAAACTAATTCTCTTCCCCTCTTCAAAACACTTCTTAAAGCTCACCTCCTCCAAGAGGCCTTCCCAGACTGAGCTCCCCTGTTCCTTCTGCTCCCTCTACCCCCCCCACCTCTCCGCAGTTAAACCCTCTTCTCCCCCGTTTCCCTCTGCTCCTCCCCCTCTCCCTTCCCAACTGTATATATTTTCATTACCCTATTTATGTTGTTAATGAGATGTACATCGCCTTGATTCTATTTATTTGCTATTGTTTTAATGAGATGTTCATCCCCTCGTTTCTATTTTTTGCTCTTGTTCTTGTCTGTCCGACTCCCCCGATTAGACTGTAAGCCCGTCAAAGGGCAGGGACTGTCTCTATCTGTTACCGATTTGTACATTCCAAGCACTTAGTACAGTGCTCTGCACATAGTAAGCGCTCAGTAAATACTATTGAATGAATGAATGAATAGAGGGAAGAATGAGGGAAGGGGTGGGTAGACCAAAGGGGAGGTGGGATGGATGGAAAGAAAAATGGGGGCTGGGGTGGGTGGATTGTAGCGGAGGCAGGATAGGTGGAAGGCAGGATTGGGGATGGGGTGGGTGGATTGAAGGCAAAGAGAGATGGGGTGAGGGTGGGCTTGGGGGACAGGAAATCAGTGGCAGAGGGTGATGGTAGTGGAAGATAGTGGTGTGGCAGGGGGAGAGGCGGGCACTCTGGGGGGCAGCAGGCAAGGCCGCTTTATCAACCCCGTGGCTCGGGCTAAGCTGCCACCATGGGTGGGCTCGGTTGAGCCATGGACTACCCCGGGACCCGGCCTGACTCCCCTCCTCACCAAATAAAGGTCCTGAGCCAACACGTGTAGGGGATGGCTTCCGGAAGGGGAGAGAATGACTCCTGTGCCGGAAAGAGCTGCTCCCCTCGGGTTACTATTATTATTATAGTATTTGTTAAGCACTTACGAAGTGCCAAGCACTATTCTAAGCACTGGGGGAGATTCAAAGTTATTCAGTCATTCAATCGTATTTATTGAGTACTTACTACGTGCAGAGCCCTGTACTAAGCACTTGGAATGTACAATTCGACAACAGAAACAATCCCTGCCCCACAACGGGCTCCCAGTCTAAACGTTATCAGGTTGTCAGGTTGTCCCTGGTGGGGCTCACAGCCTTCATCCCCAATTTCAGATGAGGTAATCGAAGCGCAGAGAAGTCAAGTGGCTTGCCCGAGATCATCCAGCAGGCAAGTGACAGAGCAGGGATTAGAACCCATGTCCTCTGACTCCCAAGCCCAGGCTCTTGCCACTAAACCAGTCTGCTTAGCACTCAGCACTCAGAAGGTCTCAGCACTCAGACCCCCAGTGCAGGTGGTCAGGAGGGGCTGCCTGTCCCCCGCTGTGGAGTCATTCATTCATTCAATAATATTTTTTGAATGCTTACTATGTGCAGAGCACTGTACTAAGCGGTTGGAATGTACAATTCGGTAACAGAGACAATCCCTGCCTATTGACGGGCTTACAGTCTAATCGGGGGGGACAGATGGACAAAAACAAGACAACTTAATCACGATAAATAGAATCAAGGGGATGTACACCTCATTAACAAAATTAATAGGATAATAAAAATATATACAAATGAGCACAGTGCTGAGGGGAGGGGAAGGGAGAGGGGGAGGAGCAGAGGGAAAGGGGGGAAAAGGGGCTTAGCTGAGGGGAGGCGAAGGGGGAGCTGAGAGGGAGCAGAGGGAAAAGGGGAAGCTCATTCTGGGAAGGCCTCTTGGAGGAGGTGAGCTTTAAGTAGGGTTTTGAAGAGGGGAAGAGAGTTTGGCGGAGGTGAGGAGGGAGGGCATTTCAGGACAGCGGGAGGACGTGGGCCACGGGTCGACGGCGGGATAGGCGAGAATAGGGGGGACAGTGAGGAGTTGGCGGCAGAGGAGCGGAGCGTGCGGGGTGGGCAGTAGAAAGAGAGAAGGGAGGCGAGGTGGGAAGGGGCAAGGGGATGGAGAACCTTGAAGCCCAGAGTGAGAAGTTTTTGTTTCGTGCGGAGGTGGATAGGCACTGGAGGATTTTAAGGAGGCGACTGACAGGCCCAGAGCGTTTGTGCAGGAAGATGAGCCGGGCAGCGGAGTGAAGAATAGACTGGAGCGGGGAGAGACAGGAGGAAGGGAGACGAGAGAGATCAGATCCCTTGGGTGACGCTCCCTCCCCCTGGGACCGCTGGCCAGCAGCATCATCTACCTAGAGGCCAATGGGAAATTCCATCCTCCGACACTCTGCTCCCCCCTGCTGGCTCGGGTTGAGATTGTACCCTGGCCCTGGACAGTCCGGTAATAATCAATCAATCGATCAACCATTAAGCGCTTACTATGTGGGGAGCACTGTACTAAGTGCTTAGGAGAGTACACTACAACAGAATCAGCAGGGGTTTTCCCTGTCCATAACGACCTGTGTTGTTTAGAAGGGGAGACAGACAGTAATGTGAATCAATAATTTAGAATATACAATTTTAAAATATGTACATGAGTACTGTGGGGTTGGAGGTGGGGCAATTATCAGATGTCCAAAGGTTATAGATCCAAGTGCAGAGATGACACAGAAGGGAGAGCGAGCCGAGGAAAAGAGGGCTTAGCTGTGTGACTGTGGGCAAGTCACTTAACTTCTCTGTGCCTCAGTTCCCTCATCTGTAAAATGGGGATTAAGACTGTGAGCCCCACGTGGGACAACCTGATTCCCCTGTGTCTACCTCAGCGCTTAGAACAGTGCTCTGCACATAGTAAGCGCTTAACAAATACCAACATTAATTCCCCATTTTACAGGTGAGGTAACTGAGGCACCGAGAAGTTAAGTGACTTGCCCAAAGGCACACAGCTGACAAGCACTAGAGTCGAGAATAGTCTAGTGGATAGAGGACAGACCTGGGAGTCAGAAGGGCCTGAATTCTAATCCCGCTCCACCACTCGTCTGCTGTGTGACCATGGGCAAGTCATTTAACTTCTCTGTGCCTTAGTTGCCTCATCTGTAAAATGAGGATTAAGAGACCATTGTTGGGTAGGGATTGTCTCTGTTGCCGAACTGTACTTTCCAAGCACTTAGCCCAGTGCTTTGCACACAGTAAGCACTCAATAAATACGACTGAATGAATGAATGACAGGGACCGGGTCCAATCCGATTATCTTGCTCCTGCCCCAGAGCTTTGAATACTGTCTGGCACATAGTAAGTGCTTAACCAATATCACAGTTATTATTCCTAGAGCCTAGTATAGTGCCTGGGACATAATAATAATAATAATGTTGGTATTTGTTAAGCGCTCACTATATGCAGAGCACTGTTCTAAGCGTTGGGGTAGATACAGGGTAATCAGGTTGACCCACGTGAGGCTCACAGTTAATCCCCATTTTACAGACGAGGTAACTGAGGCACAGAGAAGTTAAGTGACTTGCCCACAGTCACACAGCTGACAAGTGGCAGAGCCGGGAGTCGAACTCATGACCTCTGACTCCAAAGCCCAGGCTCTTTTCCACTGAGCCACGCTGTTTCCCGTGCACATAAAAAGCACTTAATAGGTACCACAGTTATTATTACTATCATTACTGGGGGCAGCCACAGAGTAAAAGGATATGGACATAGGAGCTTGTCCCAAGGTGACCCTGGGGTACAGACCATCTCAAGGTCAAATGCTATCTTGTGATCTCCTGAGTCAGCAGGCGGAACTCGGAAGTGAGGGTGGAGCGCCACCCCCCCAACCGAAACTGCCAGATTGACAGCCCAAGTTGGGAATACAGAAGGTGTCCCTCACCCCCGTGCCAATCAAAGTAGGAATGGAGGAGGGGGGAGGGCAGAGATTGGATAAACTGAGGCCGGAAGCTGGAATGCCTTAAGGGCACAGGTGATAAATACCTGCCGCCTCTACCTTCTGTGCAGAGGAATGGGACTTGCAGCAGCCGGCTGCAGGTCGCCCCTGTCCAGAGCGTGAGAAGGCCGCTCTGCCTGCGCCGAGTGAGGAGCCGTGGAATGGGTGAGTGTCCCGTCCTGCTGAGCGCTCGTGGGGTTGGAAGCCAGACGCTTCACCATGGGTATGTAACGTTTAAATGGACTTGATGTCTAAGTGGGTGTCTCCCCAGGGGGATGTGAATAGGGTGGGAGGTAACTGCCTCACCAAGTGCGAGTAACCATAAGTGGGTAATGCATAACTGGGTTTAACGCATAAGTGTATGTAACTCATAAGTGTATGTAACTCATTAGTGTTTAATGCATAAGGGTATTTAACGCAAAGGCGGATTCCTCCTGGGTGGGGCGAGCACATGGTGGGAGCCAGCCACCTCACCACATTGTGAGTAAATCATAAGTGGGCTCGGGTGTCCGGCCACACGCAAGTAACGTACCAGTGTATTCCTCCCGTTAGAGAAGCTCTAACACTATATTTCTCCCAAAAGGGAAGGTCGATTTGTTGCGTCTAAATAACTAATTAATTCAATTCGCCCCACGGAATAAATTCTATACAAAACTTAGGTTTTCCATCCCCAGCCTCTCTCTCTCTCTCGCCGCGCCACGCCGATTCCAAAAGAACCTGTCCCCAGCGACAGGTGACAGTGCTGTGGGGCTGGGGGTGGGGTGAGTATCAAAGTACTTAAGGGGAACAGACCCATGTGCAAAGGCGATGTAGAAGAGAGGGCGAATATGATGGGGAAATGAGAGGTTAATCAGGAAAGGCTTCTTGGAGGAGATAAGATTTTAGGAGGACTTTGAAGATGAGGAGAGGGGTGTGACTGTCAGATATGAAAGGGGAAACGCAGAAGGGAAGATGTGGCCAAAGGGTTGACGGTGAGATGGACGAAATCGAGGTATAGTGAGTAGTTTAGTGTTCCCACAGACGATGACTGCCCTCCTTCAAAACTTTCTTGAAGACCCAACTCCTCCAAGAGGCCTTCCCTCACCAAAGCCCCCTTTTCTATTCTCCCACTCCCTTCTGCGTCATCCTGACTTGCACCCTTTATTCATCCCCCTTCCCAGCCCCACAGCACTTATGTCCATATCTGTCATTCATTTATTTCTCTTAATGTCTGTCTCCCCCTCTAAGCTGTAGGCTTGCTCACTGTGGGCAGGGAATGTGTCTGTTTATTGTTATATTCATTCATTCAGTTGTATTTCTTGAGCGCTTACTGTGGGCAGAGCACTAAGTGCTTGGGAAAGTACAATACAACAGTAAACCATCACACTCCCTGCCCACAGTGAGCTTACTACAGTTTAGAGGGTGGGGGGAGATACACCTCAATGCAAATAAAATTACAGATATGTACATAAGTGCTGTGGACCTGGGACGGGGGAAGAACAAAGGGAGCAAGTCAGGGCGAAGCAGAAGGAAGTGGGAGATGAGGAAAAGTGGGACTAAATCTGGGAAGGCCTCTTGGAGGAGATGGGCCTTCAGTAAAGCCTTGAAGGAAGGGAGAGTCATTGTCATATTTGAGGAGGGAGGGCGTTCCGGGCTAGAGGCGGAATGAGGGCCGGGGTCAGCGGTGAGACAGGCAAGATGGAGGCCCAGTGAGAAGGTTAGCAGCACCAAAGGAGTGGAGTGTTTGGGCGGGGCTGTGGAAGGATAGAAACAAGGTGAGGTAGGAGGAGGCAAGGTAGTGGACTGCTTTAAAGCCAAAGCGGGGTGTTTTATTTTGATGCAGAGGTGGATGGGCATCCACTGGAGTTCTTTGAGGAGTGGAGAGACATGTTCTGAACGTTTCTGTAGAAAAATGACCCAAGCAGCAGAGTGAAGTATACACTGGAGTGGGGAGAGACAGGAGACTGGGAGGTCAGCAAGGAGACTGATGCAGTCATCCAGGAGGGATAGGATGAGTGACTGTATTAACGTGGTAGCAGTTTGGATGGAAGGACAAGGAGGATTTTAGCGATGCTGTGAAGGTGGGACTGACAGGATTTAGTGATGGATTGGATATGTGGGCTGAATGAGAGCGAGGAGTCAAGAGTAACATCAATGTTATGGACTTGTGAGACAGGAATGATGGTGGTGCCGTGTATAGTGATGGGAAAGTCAAGGGGAGGACAGGGTTTGGGTGGGATTGTACTCTCCCAAGCGGTTAGTTCAGTGCTCTGCACAAAGTAAGTGCTCAATAAACACGGTTGAATTGAACTGAATCAAATAGAGGAATGAAGTGTGCAGGCTGAGTTGTAGTGGGAGATGACCAAGGTATGGTAGGAGAGGAAGAGCTGATTTGAGAGCTTTAAAGCTGATGAGAAGCAATGTATGTCTGATGTGGAAGTGGATAGGCAGCCACTGAAGGTTTTGGGAGAATGGGAAGACATTTGCAGAGCATTATTTTTAGAACAATGACCTGGGTATCCGAGTGAAGAGAGAAGAGAGTCAGGTATGAAATGGTGCATGCTGGTTCACTGGGGACAGTCAGGGATGGAGAGACTGTAAGCTCGTTTTGGGCCGGGGATGTGTCTGTTTATTGTATTGTACTCTCCCAAGCACTTAGTATAGTGCTCTGCACACAGTAAGTGCTCAATAAAAACCATTAAATGAATGAATGAATTGATGAATGAGAGGGGAGAGTCAGGGATGTTGACTGGTCAAGGTGGGGAGAGTTAATTGAAGTTGAATAGTCCATCTCTACCCATGAGAGTGGGCATCCAGGAAGGTGACCAGCACACAGTTCCTTCAAGCATCCTGTTGCCACTGGTGGAGACAGAGTCCTGTGCTGGATGGGCCGTGGGGTCTCCATGCCTGCCTGGCCTGTAATAAAAATGATAATCATAATAATAATAATTGCGGTATTTGTTAAGCACTTACTAAGTGCCAGGCACCTTACTAAGCGCTTGGGTGAATACAAGCAAATAGTGTTAGATGCAGTCCCTCTCCCAGATGGGGCTCATAGTCTCAATCCCCATTTTACAGATGAGGGAACTGAGACACAGAGAAGTGAAGTGGCTTGCCCAAGGTCACATAGAAGACAAATGGCAGAGCTGGGATTAGAACCCAGGTCCTTCTGACTCCTAAAACTAGACTATCCACTCCGCCATGCTGTTTCTACCAACCCCACCTCCCCAGTCTTCCCCCAGCCCCAACCTCATCCTGTCACTCTCTCAGGCCCCAGAGAGGGGAGGGAAGGAAAAGTCAGGATCTCAAGGTGGGACCAAGGTCCAAGCTCCCAGTAAGACATTTGGCATTTCAGCCCCATATCTTGATGCTTCCACTTAGCTTCTGAACTGACCTCCCTGATGACCCTTTAACTGTCCACTTCCTTTCACTCCTCAACCACAGTGCTCAGCACACAGTAGACACTTAGCGAATACAGGAACTATCCTTAGAGTTAACACGTTCCGCCCCTGCCCCCCAGTTGACATTTTAAAAGGAGGTTAAGCTTTATTTCACCTTTCTGATGGCTGGGATTGGGGCAGAATTGGGTGGGGCCTGTGGACGAGCCACTCTGATCTACTCGGGTGGGCTGGCAACTACTGGGTGGGGAAGGCTACCAACGCTGCCTGGGACTCTCTGCCCAGTGATGCCATTTCTGGAGGCTTCAAGGAGGTTTGGTTTGGAGGGGGGTGGGCAGTTCCCATCATCATCATCACCATCAACAATGGCATTTTCTGAGCCCCTGTGGTGTGCAGAGCACTGTACTAAACACTTGTGAGAGGACAGTACAACAGAATTGGGGGATACAACGAGCTTACAGTCTACAGACCCCATGCTGGGCCCCTCACGCAAGGCTTCTCAGCCTACTCAGTCCGTCGGTCAATCAATCTTATTTATTG
Source organism: Ornithorhynchus anatinus (assembly GCF_004115215.2). Lineage (NCBI taxonomy): Eukaryota > Metazoa > Chordata > Mammalia > Monotremata > Ornithorhynchidae > Ornithorhynchus > Ornithorhynchus anatinus. The sequence goes on from NC_041729.1 coordinate 169,940,242, forward strand.
AATGTTTACTGTGTGCAGAGCACTGTACTAAGTGCTTGTTAGAATACCATACGACAATATAACAATATTGTCCCTGCCCACAATGAGCTTACAGTCTAGAAAGGGAGACAGACATTAATATAAATAAATAAATTACAGATATGTACCTAAGTGCTGTGGGGCTTGGAGGGGGCAACCAATAGAAGGAGCAAGTCAGGGCAATGCAGAAGGGAGTAGGAGAAGAGGAAAAGAGGGCTCAGTCAGGGAAGGCTTCTTGGAGGAGATGGGCCTTCCCCCCTTTGAAGGGGGGAGAGTAACCATCTGTCCAATATGAAGGGGGGAGGGCAATCCAGGCCAGAGGCAGGATGTGGGCAAGAGGTCAGTGGTGAGATAGTGGACAGTAGGCAGAGTGGAAACCGTAAGGTGGTTGAAAAGGGCCGCGAAGCTGATGAAAACCATTCCTGATGGCTAAGCTAGGCCTGGAGGGCAGTGGGGGAAGCCTGAAAGTCTCACCCGGTTTCTAACCTCATCAGAAAGCAGCCCTTGGGTGGTGAAATGAGGAGCTTGGAGGAGTTGGTCTTGGAATTCCTGACTCCCCAGCCCTACCATACTCCTCTGACAGCACCGGCCCCACTCCAGGGAGACCAGAACCATGGATGCCACCCACACGTGGGTTGGCAGACGAGCCCCTCCCGAGGCCCTCCCGACAATCTTAGGGAAGCAACGTGGTCTAATGGATAGAGCAAGGGCCTGAGAAGTAGAAGGACCTGGGCTCTAATCCCTGCTCGGCTACTTGTCTGCTGTGTGACCTTGGGCAAATCACTTCACTTCTCTGGGCCTCAGTTCCTTCATCTGTAAAATGGAGATTGAGACTGTGAGCCCCATGTGGGACAGGGACTGTGTCCAACTCGATTTGCTTGTATCCACCCCAGAGCTTAGTTCAGTGTCTGGGCACAGAGGAAGCGCTAAACAAATACCATAATTATGATAATAGTCATTAGCTTGTTTGTATCCCATTGCTTAGTACAGTGCTTGGAACATAGTAAAAGCTTAACAAATGCCATAAAAAAAGGACCTCAACCCATCAACCCATGGAGAAGCAGTTGGATTAGTGGAAAGAGCCTAGGATTGAGAGTCAGAGGGTGTGTGTTCTAATTCCGCTTCTGCCACTTGTCAACTGTGTAACTTTGGGCAAGGCATTTAACTTCTCTGAGTCTCAGTTCCCTCATCTGTAAAATAGGGATGAAGTCTGTGAGCCCTACTTGGGACACCCTGATTACTTTGTATCTACCCCAATGCTTAGAACAGTGTTAGCATATAGGAAGTTCCTAACAAATGCCATCATTATTATTGTTATCAATCGATCCATGGCAGATCCTAAGAGTCCTGGAAAAGGCAGCAGCAGTAACGATCACCCTCTCGGCCCTTCGGGAGCTTACAATCCAATAGGGGATGCAGACAGGCATCAGTAATTTACCAATCATGGACGCGGGAGGGAGAACAACTTTCCAAACCATTTTGATCCCTTCCTCGCATTCCTTCTCTCTTCCTCCATCCCTATATTGATCCTTGGGTACTTCAGTATCTATGTGGATGACCTGATGACCTTCCACTGTCCACTTCCTCTCACTCCTCAATTTCACTGACCTCCTGATCCTCCCACCTCACCCACTCACCAACATGGACACACAGTTGCTCTTGTCATTTCTAATTCCCTGTACAATCCCTAGCGTCGCCAACTCTGAAATTTCTCTGACCACAACCTCCTTACCTGCCTTTTTTCCCCAAACATCCCCTCCCTGCAAATCTGTCCTAATCCCCTACAAAGACCTCCGATCTTTTGACCTCCCTCCAATTCAATAAAATCATCATGCTCTTTTTATCTCCATTCCCAAACTACTTAGTCTTAATGTGCAAAATGATGTCCTCAAAACTGCCCTCTCCACTGAACTCAACTCCTTCACTCCCATCCCCAGATGTCTAGCTGACACCTCAAACAAAAGTCCCCATTTTCCCACCCAAACCCTGACCTCCCCTTGATTTTCCCATCACTCTAGGCAACACCATCATCCTCCCTCTCTCACAATCCCATAACCTTGGCATTATCCTCGACTCTTCTCTCTCATTCAACCCATATATTCCATCTGTCACCAATTCCTATAGGTTCTACTTCCACAGCACTGCTAAAATCCATGCTTTCCTCTCCCTCCAAACTGCTACTACACCGATCCAAGCTCTTATTCTATCCCCCCTTGACTACTGCATTAGCCTCCTCACTGGCCTCCTGGACTTCTGTTTCTCCCCAGTCAAGTTCATACATCACTCTGCTGCCTGGATCATTTTTCTTAAAAAAGTTCAGTCCACATCTCCCCATTCCTCAGAAATCTCCGGAGGTTGCTCATCCACCTGTAGTCAGTTGATTAATCAACCATACATATTGAGAACTTACTGTATGCAGAACACTATACTAAGCGCTCGGAAGCATACAGTATAACAGAGTTTGTAGACCTTGTTCCTTGTTCACAACGAGCATGCTGAATTCCTGAATTTAGCCCTCAAGTAGATCCAAGATAATCAGGTGAGATGCAGTCCTTAGTCTCACTCGGTCACACAGCTCCTTTCTCAGGACTCATGTACAGTGTGTAAATTTTCATTTTTATTTATGGATTTTTCTCCATTCAATGATTGATTCAGCCATTTCTTCCTGGTGTACCTCTGTCTCTTCCAGTTCAATCTTTGTTCCTGCCTTTTACAGTGCTCAAGTGCTTAGTACAGTGCTCTGCACACTGTAAATATGCTTGAATGAATGAATGAATATTAGTAAATTCTTTTGTCTTCCTCTCTCTCCTCTTGGACTGTGAGCCCCTTGAATACAGGAATTATGTGACTTACTGCTGTTTTACCCTCCCTAGTGCTTAATACGGAGCTCTGCAGGGCAGGTGCTCAATAAATACTACTGAATGATTGATCCTTCCATGTTGCTGAGACACAGACGTCATACTGATGGTTATCAGCAAACAACATTGCTGCGCTGCTGTGAGACACAAACACTGTGCAGATGGTTATCAGACCCAGTCGCCGTACCCGATGGTTATCGGAAAACAATTGGCTGCACAGCCGTGAGACACAGAGAGGGTTGGGGGAGAGGGACAGCGGTCAGAGTCGGGGAGAATGTTCACAGTGGAGGAGTGGGGATGCAAATTGGTTCGAGTGAGTGATGAATAGAGTGGTGTAACAAATTGGTGCATGACTAAGTGTCTTCTGTAGACTATGTTCCAGGAAGTCGATCATTCAGTAGAGAAGCAGCGTGGCCTAGTGGATTGAACACGGCCTAGGATTCAGAAGACACTGGGCTCTAATCTCAGCTCCTCCACTCATCTGCTCTGGCCTTGAGGAAGTCCCTTCTCTGGTCCTCGGTTACCTCATCTGTAAAATGGGGATTAAGACTGTGAGGCCCATGTGGGTCAGGGACTGTATCCAACCCGATTTGCTTGTATCCACCCCAGCACTGAGTACTGCATTTGTCAAATACCACAATCATTATTACATTTTTGGTGTTTTTTGAGTGCTTACTTTGTGCAAAGCACTGTACTAAGCACTTGGGAGAGTACAGTACAATGACTGATACACAAGTGCTGAAGGTGGTGCAAAATCCATGAGTGCTAAGGGATGCTGGGAATTAAATCAAGGGAAGACTTCCTGAAGGAGGAGCGATTTTGAGAGAGTTTTGAAGATGGGGAGTCTGGGAGGCAGAGAGATGAGGGAAGGGGAAGCAGGGAGGGTCAGAGGCAGGAGCAGTGGGAGGCAGAGCCAGGCGAGGTACGAAATACAAGCTCTCCGGTCACCGATGTTGACATGAATCCATCCGTTTTAGCCAATTGTCTCTGCAGTGCTGCCTGGCTGTGGTCCCTGTCAGCCTCACAGCTTCGGTTTCCTCGGGTGCAAATGGATGGGGAAATGGGAAGAGACGGGAGCTCACTAGAAAGGAAGTCCATGAGGGCAGCAGCCTTAAATCCGACAGACAATTACTACCCCCCACCCCTCGAGGAGGGAGGACATTCCAGGCCAGGGGCAGTCTGGTGGGCAGCGGCAGCTCCGGACGTGCCTCTGAGTTCCAGCTCCAGGCCTTCTCCGGCTCTTCGCCCTCAATGTGGGTCTCTGATCGGACACTCGCTCGTCACCCTGCTGGTCTGCCCTGACCTCACCTCCTGCCCTCTCTTGAGCTTCCTCTTTTTTCCTATCCTCCTTTTCCTCTACCTTTTCCTCCTCCTCTTCCTTACTTTCTGTGTCCCCATCATAAACAACTTTGCCCCAGGCAATCAATCAATGGTATTTTTGGGATACTTACTATTTGCAGAGCACAGTCCTAAACACTTGGGAGAGTCCGGGACAAGAGAGTTAGTGGACACGTTCTCTGGCCACGATTCAATCTCCCCGGTCCAGGTTCTATAAATTCATTCAATCATATTTATTGAGTGCTTACTGTGTGCAGAGCACTGTACTAAGAGCTTGGGAAGTACAATTCAGCAACAGATAGAGACAATCCCTGCCCACAGTGGGCTCAGTCTATAAGCGGGGAGAAAGACATCAAAATTAGTAAACAGGCATCAGTGGCATCATTATAAAAAATAAAATTATAGATATGTACACATCATTAACTAATAGAATTATAATTATAAATATGTACATATATATACAAGTGCTGTGGGGCGGGGAGGGGGTAGAGGCAAAGGGAGCGTTTCGGAGTAATGGGGAGTAAATTAGAGTAAGAGAAGCAATGTGGCTTAGTGGAAAGAGCACGGGCTTGGGAGTCAAGGTCGTGAGTTCTAATCCCAGCTCCACCACTTGTCGGCTGTGTGACCTTGGGCAAGTCACTTCACTTATATGTGCCTCAGTTACCTCATCTGTAAAATGGGGCACAAGACTGTGAGCCCCTCGTGAACAGTGCTTGGCATATAGCAAGCACTTAACAAATACCATCATTATTACTATTAAATCCATCCAGTCAACAATTCCCAGAAGACAGAAGAAAGCATCAAGGAGCCCCTGCAGCCCGGCTAGAGGACTGCAGAAATGCCCAAGAGTGATTAGCAAAGGGTCCCAGACATTCAATCAATCAATTGTATTTATTGAACACCTGCTATGTGCAGGGCACTGTACTAAGCACTAGGGAGAGTACAACACAACAATATAACAGACACGATCCCTTCCATAATGAGTTTACAATCTAGACTGGTTCGTTTACATTCTTTCTCTGGTTTGATGAATCCCTTCCCAGGGAGAGGCTCCAAGACCCCAGCCGTATTTGCATTTGGGCCAAATGTGGCCACTAAATAAACCTCCTTGGCTACAGTAGTCTGTCTTTCCCATTGACTCTCTTTCAGACTGCAAGCTCCTGGAGGTCAGAGGCTGTGAATTTCAATAATAATAATAATTATGGTATTTGTTAAGCACTTACTATGTGCCAGGCACTGTACTAAATGCTGGGGTAGATACAAGCAAATCCAGCTGGACACTGTCCCTGTCCCACAAGGGGTCCACAGATTCAATCCCCATTTTACAGATGAGGGAACTGAGGCCCAGAGAAGTGAAATGACTTACCCAAGGTTACACATCAGGTAAGTGGCAGAGCTGAGATTAGAAACCTTGTCCTTTGGCCTCCCAACCCTGAGCTCCATCCACTGTGCCACACTCCTTTGCTTCTGGAGTACTCTACCAAGTCATACATTCATTCAGTCGTATTTATTGAGCACTTACTGTGTGCTGAGCACTGTACTAAGCACTTGGAAAGTACAATTTGGCAACAGATAGAGAAAATCCCTACCCAACAACGGGCTCACTGTCTAGAAGAAGTCCTTAGTAAGCCCTAGTCCCTGCCTGGCACTCTCTCCACATTCACAACCGGTAGGTCACTGTTCTGTCCATCTTCAAAGCCCTTCTGAAAGCCCATCTCCTCCAGGAGGTCTTTCCTGATTTATCTCTCATTTCCCTGGGTTATATCCCCCACCAACTTCCTCATCACTAAACACTTGTTTACTCTTACCCTGCGGTAGCATTTTGGTCTGTCACAGACCCTATCTCACCTACAAAGCCTCTTTTCCTTCTTCCTCCTACCTAGCATTTATTTCAGTCGACAGTCTAGTCTCCCCCACTAGCCTGTAACGTCTTGAACAGCAGGTAATAATAATAATAATGTTGGTATTTGGTAAGCGCTTACTATGTGCCAAGCACTGTTCTAAGCGCTGGGGTAGACACAAGGGAATCAGGTTGTCCCACGTGGGGCTCACAGTCTTAATCCCCATTTTACAGATGAAGCAACTGAGGCACCGAGAAGTTAAGTGACTTGCCCAAAGTCACACAGCTGACAAATGGCAGAGCTGGGATTCGAACCCATGACCTCTGACTCCAAAGCCCGTGCTCTTTCCACTGAGCCACGCTGCTTCTCTATCATATCTACTGTCTCTATTGCATTATCTTCTCCCAAGCCCTTAGCACAATGCTCTGCACAGAGTAGACTGTAACCCTTTACCATCAATCAGCTCACCCCCTCCTATCTTACCTCACTGATTTCCCACTATGACCCAACCCACACACTTTGCTCCACCAATGCCAACCTACTCTCTGTACCTCAATCTCGTCTATTTCGCCGCCGACCGCTCACCCACGTCCTGTCTCTCGCCTGGAACTCTCTGCCCCTTCACGTCCGACAGGTGATCGCCCACCCACCTTCAAAGCCTTATTAAAATCACATCTCCTCCAAAGAGACCCTCCCCAACTAAACCCTCATTCCCCCTTCTCCCTCTCTCTTCTGCATCACTCTTGGACTTGGATCTGAACCCTTAAAGCATTTTATAGTCACCTCACCTTCAGCCTCACAGGATTTAATGTTGGTATTTGTTAAGCGCTTACTATGTGCCGAGCACTGTTCTAAACACTCGGGTAGGTACAGGGTAATCAGGTTGTCCCACTTGGGGCTCACAGTCTTCATCCTCATTTTACAGATGAGGGAACTGGGGCACCGAGAAATCAAGTGACTTGCCCAAAGTCACACAGCTGATAGGTGGTGGAGCCAGAATTCGAACCCATGCCCTCTGACTCCTAAACCCGAGCTCTTTCCTCAGAGCCACACTGCTTCATAATTTAATTACCTACCTGCAATCTATTTTAACGTCTGCTTCCCCCTGTAGACCGTAAACTCCTTGTGGGAAGAAACTTGTCTCCTCCTCTGATGTACCGTATTTTCCCAAATGGTCAGTACAGAGCTCTGCACAGAGTGAGTGCTCAATAAATGCCACGGTTTTGTCGATTGATGGTAGTAGTAGTGGTAATAGTAGTAATGCTATTTACTGAACACTTCCTATATGCCATGGACTGTACTACTAATAATAATAATGTTGGTATTTGTTAAGCGCTTACTATGTGCAGAGCACTGTTCTAAGCACTGGGGTAGATACAGGGTAATCAGGTTGTCCCACCTGAGGCTCACAGTCTTAATCCCCATTTTGCAGATGAAGGAACTGAGGCACAGAGAAGTGAAGTGACTTACCCACAGTCACACAAATGACAAGTGGCAGAGCAGGGATTCGAACCCGTGACCTCTGACTCCCAAGCCCTTGCTCGTTCCACTGACCCACGCTGCTTCTCAACCCGCTTGGGAAGTGTAAAAGAACCACAAAACGCTTAATCTGCCCACAAGGAGCTGCCAGTCGATGGAGGACTCTGGGACAGAGATGGACATTCCCCTGCTTTCTGTTTAGAGTGAGGCTGGCTCCATTGTCTCCCTAAGGTGTGGCGGTTTAGGGGGTCTAGAAGTGTGGTCAGGCATTTAATAGAATGTTTGCACACAGTAAGTACTCACTAAATCCCATTGATCGGTTAACTAACAGGGCCTGTCTCTAGGCCAACCCCTGGCCCACATCCTACCTCTGGCCTGGAACGTCCTTCCTCCTGAAATGCGCCAACCACTCCTCCCCTCTTCAAACCCCTACTGAAGGCACACCTCCTCCAAGAGGCCTTCCCAGATTAAGCCCTGCTTTTCCTCAGCTCCCCCTCCCTTCCATGTGCCCCACTTTTCCTTAGCTCCTCCTCCCTTCCGTGTCACCACGACTCACTCCCTTTGCTCTTGCCCCCCTCCCCGCCCTACAGCACTTGTGTATATATCCATATATCTATAATTCTGTTTATTTATATTGAATCCTGTTTACTTGTATTGATGTCTGTCTCCCCGTCTCTACACTGTGAGCCCATCGTGGGCAGTGATTGTTTCTATCTGTTGCTGGATTGTACTTTCCAAGTGCTTAGTACAGTGCTCTGCACACAATAAGTGCTCAATAAATACGATTGTATGAATAAACAGGGGCTGGGCCTGGGAGTCCTGGAGGGAAGGAGGAAGGCAGGGAGTTTGGGAGAGAAGGAGGGAGGAGGGAGGAAGGAGTGGGGCTGGGGAGAGGGCCGGGTTGGAAGTGTTGATGCCAGAGTCCCCAGAAGGATGTTAATCTAGGCGTTGCTAGGCTGTAGATGACCTGGGCCCTGGCCTTCAGCTCTCCCGGGGGCTGCAAAGGTGAGGAAGGGTCAGCTGAGGAGTAGCGTGGACTTGTGGATAAAGCATGTAGAGCCCAGCCCTCAGAGTCAGAAGAACTTTGGTTCCAATCCTGGCTCCACTACTTGTTTGCTGTGTAAACTTGGGCAAATCACTTCACTTCCCTGGGCCTCAGTTACTTCGTCTGTAAAATGGGGACGTGTTACCTCGTCTGTAAAGGGGAACATGGTCTGTGTCCAACCTGATTAGCTTGCATCTACCCCAGTGCTTAGTACAGTGGCTGGCACAAAGTAAATGCTTAACAAACACCATAATAAAGGTTGGGGCTGGGGTGACTGATTGGGGCCCTGCTCATGGGTTGGATGGACAGTAGGTGCTTCTGGGACCTGAGTGAGGTTGGCGAGGGGCTGGGTGTGAGTGGCCAGGGTGAGAGAGACCCATAAAGGGCTGAGTGTGAGGGAGACTGGAGAGGGTCTGGTTGTGGGGTCAGGGTGAGGGAGGCCGGTGAGGGGCTGGGTGTGAGGGGACGGGGTGATGGAGGCTGGCGAGGGGCTGGGTGTGAGAAAGGCCGGCCAGGGGCTGGCTATGAGAGGCTGGGTGTGAGGGGCTGGGGTGATGGAGGCTGGTGAGGGGCCGGCTGTGAGGGGCCGGGTAGGGGCATGGAGAGGGCATGGGCAGTTCCCACCTGGCTGCAGCTGGTAAGGCGACTTTGGGCACTGGGGATGGGGCCTGAGGAGCCGCGACCTCCCATCGTGCACCCTCCATCAGTCCGAGCCCTGGTGGGGTTCCCCTCTGGGGGTCCTCGCCCCAGGGTTGTGCACGTGAATTTTTGGCTTCTCTCTTTCAGGTCATGCTGCTAGACATTGGGTGCCTGATTTGCCCCACTGCGGGCATCAACCCAGACATGTGGTAGAGAAGCAGCCTGGCTTAGTGGATAGACCACTGGCCTGAGAGTCAGAAGGAGCTGGGTTCTAATCTCAGCTCCATCACTTGTCTCCTGTGTGACCTGGGAAAAGCCACTTCACTTCTTCTGAGTCTCAGTTACCTCATCTGGAAAATGGGGATTAAGACTGCAAGCTGCATGTGGGATAGGGACTGTTTCCAACTTAATTAGCTTTTATCTACAGCAGCGCTTAGGACAGTGTTTGGCGGATTGTTAGTGCTTAACGAATACTGTAATTATTATGAATTTCTAGATGTCCCCAGTGTCAATCTCAGCCCTAGCAAAGGTCCTCCAGGGGGTCTCCCCTAAGGGCTCTGTGTAGTATCCATTCCCGGCCAGAGCAGGATCCCAGACCTGAGGCTCGGTCGTGGTGGGACACTGATCCCTCCCTGGCCCTGAGCAGTCCATAGGACCTCAAAGGGGACAGTTCTGCAGAAGGACCTCAGGGCTGGCGCCCTCCCCGGTCCCTTCCCCAGCCCCAGCCCTGCAGGCAGCCCACCTCCAGGCCAGAGGGTGAAGAGTTAAGCGAGCACCTGGGATCTGGATTTTTCCGGAAACGCAGGATAGGTGGTAGGGGCCTCCCCAAGTGGGCCTCATCCCGGAAGCATTCCCTGGCAGTGTCTCCAGCCGGATGTCATTCCCCATAGAAAGGTGGCTTAGTCACCCCCAGCCCGCTCTGCCGGTTCCCCTGGTGCTGCCCGGCTTGGCCCGGCCCCGAACCCAGAGCAAAAGAGCATTCTGTGTGTGTGTGTACCCTGACCCGTGGCGGGGCACCGCCCCCCCCCGTGTACACCAGTGTGCACGTGAGCATCCAATCCCATGGGTACACACTCCTGTGTAATAATAATAATATCAATTCTGGTATTTGTTAAACCCTTACTCTATGCCAGGCACTGAACTAAGCCCTGGGGTGGATACAAGCAAATCGGGTTAGACCCAGTCCCTGTCCCACATGGGGCTCACGGTCTTCATCCCTGTTTAACAAATGAGGAAACTAAGGCACAGAGAAGTCAAGTGACTTATCCAAGGTCACATAGAAAAATGGTGAAGGTGGGATTAGAACCCACTTCCTCCTGACTCTCAGATCTGTACTCTGTCCACTACACCATGTACTGCGTGGCGCAGTGGAAAGAGCACGGGCTTTGGAGTCAGGGCTCGTGAGTTCGAATCCCAGCTCTGCCACTTGTCAGCTGTGTGACTGTGGGCAAGTCACTTAACTTCTCTGTGCCTCAGTTCCCTCATCTGTAAAATGGGGATTAAGACTGTGAGCCCCACGTGGGACAACCTGATTCCCCTGTGTCTACCCCAGCGCTTAGAACAGTGCTCTGCACATAGTAAGCGCTTAACAAATACCAACATTATTATTACTCCATTGTGCATGTATGCGCACAGACTTCTGGGCACCCATGCATACCCGTCATTGTGCACATGTGCATCCAGACCCACAGGCATACACATGTAAACTATTCTCCATCTACACTCACTCCCTTGGAGAACTCCTTCGCTCCTATGACTTCAACTACTATCTCTATGCAGATGTTACCTAAATCTACATCTCCTCCCCTGATCTCTCTCCCTCCCTCTAGGCTCACATCTCCTCCTGCCTTCAAGACATCTCTACTCGCATTGTCCAAAATAGAGCTCCAAACCCTCACCTCTCCCTGACTTTCCCATCACTGTAGACGGCACCACCATCCTTCCGGTCTCACAGGCCTGTAAGCTTTGTGTTATCCAAGAGCCATGAATAGCAGCATGGCTTAGTGCCTTACTTAACTTCTCTGTGCCTCAGTTACCTCATCTGTAAAATGGAGGTTGACTGTGAGCCCCACGTGGGACAACCTGATTACCTTTGTATCTACCCCAGTGCTTAGAACAGTGCTTGGCACATAGTAAGTGCTCAGCAAATACCATCATTATAATTATTTTTATTATTATCCTTGACTCCTCTCTCTCATTCAACCCACATATTCAATCCATCACCAAATCCTGTGAGTCCCATCTGCATAACATTGCTAATATTTGCCTTTACCTTTCCATCCAAACTGCTACCTTATTAATAAAATCACTCATCTTATCCCGTCTAGTTAACTGCATTAGCCTCCTTGGTGACATTCATTCACTCATTCAATCGTATTTATTGAGCGCTTACTGTGTGCAGAGCACTGTACTAAGTGCTTGGAAAGTACAATTCAGCAATAAAGAGAGACAATTCCTGCCCATACCGGACTTACAATCTAGAGGGGGAGACAAACATCAAAACAAGTAAACAGGCATCAATATAAATAAATAGAATTTTAGATATATACATAAGTGCTGTGGGGCAGGGAGGGGGGAGAAGAGCAGAGGGAGCGAGTCGAGGTGACACAGAAGGGAGGGGGAGCTGAGGAAAAGGGGGGCTTAGTCTGGGAAGGCCTCTTGGAGGAGGCACGCCTTCAGTGGGGCTTAGAAGAGAGGAAGAGTGATTGGTGGGTTTGAAGAGGGAGGGCGTTCCAGGCCAGAGGTAGGATGTGGCTGGGGTCAACAGCAGGACAGGTGAGAACAAAGCCCCGTGACAAGTTTAGCGGCAGCAGAGGAGCAGAGTGTGCGGGCTGGGATGGAGAAGGAAAGAAGGGGGGTGAGGTAAAAGGGGGCCAGGGGATGGACAGCTTTGAAGCCAAGAGAGAGGAGTTTTAGTTTGATACAGAGGTTGATAGGCAACCACTGGAGGTTTTTGAGGACGGGAGGTCCCGTGCCCAGAGCGTTTCTGCAGAAAGGTCATCCAGGCAGCAGAGTGAAGTATGGTCTGAAGTAGGGAGAGGCAGGAGGTTGGGAGATCAGAAAGGAGACTGATGCAGTAATCCAGTCGGTATAGGATGAGTGATTGTACTAATGGGGTAGTGGTTTGGATGAAGGGTTGTGAAGGTGAGACCGGCAGGCTTTGATGATGGCTTGGATGTGTGGGGTGAATGAGAGATCGGAGTCAAGGATGACACCAAGGTTGTGGGCTTGTGAGACGGGAAGGATGGTAGTGCCGTCCACAGTGACAGGGAAGTCAGGGAGGGGACAGGGTTTGGGAGGGAAGATAAGAAGCTCAGTTTGGGACATGTTTACCAGTTTGCATGTGTGCCTCCAGATGAGTGAGCACATATAAGAGTGTCCATGCGTGTTTCCAAATCCATGGGCACACCCAGAAGTGTGTGTGTGTGTGTGTGTGACTTGAGAAGAAAAATGAATCAGGGAAGACCTCCTGGAGGAGATGGGATTCCATATTTCAGAAGAGTTTCATATTAGTCGATCAGTGGTATTTATTGAGCACTTAGTGTGTGCAGAGCACTCTACCAACTTCTTGAGTGAGTACAGTGCTACAGAATTGGTAGACACGTTCCGTGCCCGCAGTGAACTTACAGTCTAGAGGAGTTTACAGTCTAGAGATGGAGAGACCTGAGGTCTGGTGGATTTGAAGGGGGAGTTCCAGGCAGGGGAAGGGCGTGAGCAAGAGGTCAGGGGCAGGAGAGATGAGAATGAGGCACAATGCATGGGTAAGCTTGAGAGGAATAAAGAGTGGGGGCTGGGATGTAGTGAAAGGAAAGATTGGAGAAGTAGGAGGGAGAGACCTGATGGAGTGCTTTAAGGCCAATACTAATCTTAATAGACATTACTATTTTAATCGTCATTATTATGTATTTTATCGAGTCCTAAATTATGTATTTTACATTATTATGTATTTCATTGAGTGCTTACTGAATAAACACTCAATAAATAACACTGGTTGACATTTACTAAGGTCTTACTGTATACTAAACTCTGGTTAAGGATCAGAAACTGACCCTGCCCAAGTTGGGACTCATAATCTATTTTATCCCCACTTTATATGAGAAAACTGAAGAGAAGAGAGATATGGATTGAGCTTTTATTAGAAAAACGATCTGGTCAGCAGAGTAAAGTGTGGACCAGAGTGGGGAAAAACAGGAGCCAGGGATGTCAGAGAGGAGAATGAGGCAGTAATCCAGTCGGGTTAGGATAAATTCTTGGATTAACATGGTAGCAGTTTCAATGGAGCGGAAATAAAGGTCAGGATTCTAGTGATGTCATGAAGGTACAACTGAGAGGATTTGGTGACAGACTAAACAAGTAAGTTGGATGAGAGAGATGAATCGAGGACAAAGCTTAATTTACGAGGTTGTGAAACAGGGAGGATTGAGGGTGCTGTCTACAGTGATGGGAAAGTCAGGGGGAGGACGGGGCTTGGGTGGGAAGATGAGGAGCTCTGTTTTGAACATATTAAGCTGGAGGTGATGGGAGGACATTCATTCATTCAATAGTATTTATTGAGCACTTACTATGTCCAGAGAACTGGACTAAGCACTTGGAATGGACAATTGGGCAACAGATAGGGACAATCCCTGCCCAGTGATGGGCTCACAGTCTAAACGGGGGAGACAGACAGCAAAGCAAAACAGAACAAAATAAAACAAGACATCATCAAGATAAATAGAATCAAGGAGATATACAACTCTAATAAAATAAATAGGGTAATAATTAATACATACAAATGAGCACAGTGCTGAGGGGAAGGGAAGGGGGGAGAGCAGAGGGTGGAGGGTACAGGAGGGGAGGAGGAGCAGAGGGAAAAGGGGGGCTCAGCCTGGGAAGGCCTCCTGGAGGAGGTGAGCTCTCAGTAGGGCTTTGAAGAGGGGAAGAAAGTTAGTTTGGCAGATGGGAGGAGGGAGGGCATTCCAGGACAGCAGTAGGACGTGGTCCAGGAGTCAGCAGCGGGACAGGTGCAAACGGGGGACCATGAGGAGGTGAGCGGCAGAGGAGCGGAGCGTAAGGGGTGGGCTGTAGAAAGAGAGAAGGGAGGTGAGGTAGGAGGGGGCAATGGGATGGACAGCTTTAAAGTAGGGAGTTTTTGTTTCATGCAAAGGTTGATAGACAACCACTGGAGGTTTTTGAGGAGGGGAGTGACATGCCCAGAGCGTTTCTGTTGAAAGATAATCCGGGCAGCGGAACGAAAAATAGACTGGAATGGGGAGAGACAGGAGGAAGGGAGATCAGAGAGGAGGCTGACACAATAATCCAGTCGGGATATTTTGAGAGCTTGTACCAGCACGGTACCAGTTTGGATGGAGAAGAAAGAGTGGATCTTGGCGATATTGTGAAGGTGAAACCGGCATGTATTGGTGACGGATTGGATATGTGGGGTGAATGAGAGAGTTGAGTCAAGGACGACACCAAAGTTGCGGGTCTGAGAGACGGGAAGGATGGTCCTGCCGTCCACAGTGACAGGGAAGTCAGGAAGAAGACAGGGTTTGGGAGAGAAGATAAGGAGCTCAGTCTTGGACATGTTGAGTTTTAGGCGGCAGGCAGACATCCATGGGGAAATGTCCTGGAGGCAGGAGGAGATACGAGCCTGGAGGGAGGGAAGAGAGAATAAGGGAGGAGATGTGGATTTGGATAACATCCAAGTAGAGATATCCTGAAGGAAGGAGGAAATTCAAGAGAAGGAGAGACATCAGGGCTAAAGAGGGAGATTGGGAAATCACCCATGTAGAGATGGTGGTTGCAGCCTTGGGACCTGCCCCAGTTCAGTCCTCAAACCCTACTTGCGTCAGAGCAGCATCTCCTAGAATGAGAAGCAGCATGGCCTAGTGGCAAGAGCACAGGCTTGGAAGGCAGAAAATGTAGGTTCTAATCCCAGCTCCACCACTTTTCCGCTGCGTGACCTTGAGCAAGTCACTTCACTTCTCTGGGTGTCGGTTACCTCATCTAGAAAGTGGAGATTAAGCCTGTGAGCCCCACGTGGGAGAGGGATTGTGACCGACTAGATTACTTTGTATCTACCCAAGTGCTTAGGATAATGCTTGGTACACAGTAAGTGCTTAACAAATACCATAATTATTATTATTATTATCCGAGGAAGCATTTTAAGGACACAGTGGAATGAAACCTTGGACAGAGCTGCATCCCTGCTGAAAATTGGGAGCCAGAGGCTGAGAACAGACCAGCTTCATGCACTGCCATCAAGAAGGGAGTCATTCTCTCTCTCAGAAAAATCGTCATACAGAAAGAGACAAAGGCAAAGAGGAAACATTCATTCAATCATTCAACTGCATTCGTGGCTCAGTGGAAAGAGGCTGGGCTTGGGAGTCAGAGGTCATGGGTTCAAATCCCGGCTCAGCCACCTGTCAGCTGAGCGACTTGGGCAAGTCACTTCACTTCACTGGGCCTCAGTTATCCCATCTGTAAAATGGGGATTTAAGATTGTGAGCCCCACGTGGGACAACCTGATCACCTTGTATGTTCCCCGGCACTTAGAACAGTGCTTTGCACAAAGTAAGTGCTTAACTAATGCCATTATTATTATTTAGTGAGCACTTACTGTGTGCAGAGCACTGTACTAAGGGCTTGGAAAGTACAAATCAGCAACAAATAGAGACAATCCCTACCCAACAACAGGCTCACAGTCTAGAAGAGGGGAGACAGACAACAAAACAAGTAGGTGGGCATCAATAGCATCAATATAAATAGAGTTATAGATATATACACATCATTAATAAAATAAATAGAATAATAAGTTTGCATATATATACACAAGTGCTTTGGGGTGGAAAGGGGGGTAGAGCAGAGGGAGGGAGTCAGGGCGATGGGGAGGTGAGGAGGAGCAGAGGAAAAGGGGGGCTTAGTCTGCACCAAGTACTGCAAGCAACAGCCAAGACCATGTAACATAGGTCAGCCCTGTCTGTGTAAATAATGAGGCCGGGACAGTGAGTCCTTCACTGGCCTCCTTTGCCATACCAGAGCTCATGGGTGACCAAGGTAATAATGTTGGTATTTGTTAAGCGCTTACTATGTGCCGAGCACTGTTCTAAGCGCTGGGGTAGATACAGGGTAATCAGGTTGTCCCACGCAGGGCTCACAGTCTTAACCCCCATTTTCCAGATGAGGTAACTGAGGCACAGAGAAGTTAAGTGACTTGTCCAAAGTCACTCAGTTGACAAGCGGCGGAGCCAGGATTAGAACTCATGACCTCTGACTCCGAAGCCCATGCTCTTTCCACTGAGCCACGCTGCATCTGCTTCCAGTATGAAGGACAATTCTAGGCTTTGGTGAAGCCAACAGCCAGCCATAACATTTTTCTAACTAATCCCGTTCTCAGCCTTTCCGTCCTCGTGGGTCTTTGTTTTTTATGGTATTTGTTAAGTCCTTACTATGTGCCAGGCACTGAAATAAGTGCTGGGGTAGATACAAGCTAATCAGGTTGGGAACGTACTGTTTCCCACATGGGGCTCAGAGTTAAAGGATATTGATTTATACTTTTAAGTATTGACAATGCATGGCCTAGTGGAAAGAACAGGAGACTGGGAGTCAGAGGACCTGGGTTCTAATCCCCACTCTGCCACTTGTCTACTTGCCTACTGTCAGAGAAGCAACGTGCCTTAGTGGAATGAGCAGGGCTTGGGAGACAGAGGTCATGGGTTTTAATCCTGCTTCTGCCACTTATCAGCTGTATGACTTTGGGCAAGTAAGTCACTTCACTTCTCTGTGACTCAGTTCCCTCATCTGTAAAATGGGAATTAAGACTGTGAGCCCCAAGTGGAACAACCTGCTAACCTCGTGTCTATCCCAGCACTTAGAACAGTGCTTGGCACAAAGTAAGCGCTTAACAAATACCATCATTATTATTATTATTGTGTGACTTTGGGCAAGTCATTTAACTTCTCTGTACCTCAGTTTCCTCAACTGTAAGATGGGGATTCCATGCCTGGTCCCCCTCCTACTTAGATTGTGAGCCCCGGGTGGGACAGGGGCTGTGTTCAACCTGATTACCTATATACCCCGGCACTTAGAAAAACAATAATAATAATTATAGTATTAGAACTGTACTTGGCACATAGTAAGCGCTTAACAGGTACAATAACATTAGCGCAATAACATCCGAGCTACCTCCTGCAATATCCTTGTTCCTCCTCCCCCTGCTCCCACTGTCTGTAAATCATTTTTATCTGTCACTAAACTTTGATTATAGCCTCCTTGAGGGCAGGGATTAATCATGCCTCCTATTGTACTCTGTCAAGCGTTTAACACAGTACTCTCTCCACAATAGACTATAATCTGCTTGAGGGCAGGGTCTGCTAATTTTATTTTGCTCTCCCAAGTGCTTAGTTCAGTGCTCTGCTTATGGTGCTCTGCTTAAGGACAGGGATCCTGTCTACTAACTCTACTGTTGTCTCCCAAACAATACAGTAAGCTCCTTGAGATGAAGATGATGGTATTTCTTAAGCACTTACTATGTGTCAAGCACTGTTCTAAGGGCCAGAGTAGATAGAAGCTAATCAGGTTGGACAACTTGAGAGCAGAAGTTGACTGTGTCTACTAACTCTTTTGCACTCCCCCCCAGTGTCAGTTCAGTTGTCTGCCTGGAATAGATATTTTATATATACTATTTATCATTGTGATTTGTGTTAAGTGCTTACTATGTGCTAAGCACTACACTAAACACTGGTAATAATCAGGTTGGACGTAGTCCCTATCCTACGTGGGGTTCCCAGTTGAAGTGCGAGGGAGAACTGTATTGAATCCCCATTTTCCTGAAGAAAAAACTGAGGCCCAGAGAAGTGAAGGGACAATTAAAAGGCATCCATCAATCAATCAATCCATCAATCCATCAATCCATCAATGGCATTTATTGAGAAATTACCATAGGCGGAGCACTGTATTAAGCGCTTGGGACACTATACTATAAGACAGTTGGTAGACACATTCCCTTTCCACAAGGAGCTTCCAGTCGAGAGTCATTCAATAGTATTTATTGAGTGCTTACTTTGTGCAGAGCACTGGCAGGGACTGTCTCTATCTGTTGCCGACTTGTTCATTCCAAGCGCTTAGTACAGTGCTCTGCACATAGTGAGCACTCAATAAATACTATTGAATGAATGAATGAATGTACTAAGCTTTGGGAAAGTACAATACAACCATAAACAGTGATGTTCCCTGCCCATGATGAACTCACAGAGTCGGGGAGACAGGCAGCAATACAAATAAATAAGCTTACAGATATGTACTTAAGTGCTTTGGGGCTGGGAGGGGAAAAAGCAAAGGGATAAATAAAATTACAGATATTTATGTAAGTGCTTTAAGGCTGGGAGCAAAGGGAGCAAGTCAGGGCGATGCAGATGAGTGAGATGAGGAAAAGTGGGGCTTAGTCAGGGAAGGTCTTTTGGAGGAGATGGGCCTTCAGTAAGGCTTTGAAGCAGGGGAGAGTCATTGTCTTTCAGATCAGAGGAGGGTGGGCATTCCAGGACAGAGGCAGGACGTGGGCTAGGGGTCAGTGACGAGACAGGAGAGATGGAGGTCCAGTAAGAAGGTTAGCAGCACTAGAGAAGCCAAGTGTGCGGGCCGCTTTGTAGAAGGAGAGAAGCGAGGTGAGGTAGGAGGGGGCAAGGCGATGAACGGCTTCAAAATCGATGGAGAGGAGTTTTTGTTTGATGCAGAGGTGGATGGGCAACCACTGGAGTTTTTTGAGGAGCAGAGTGACATGTCCAAAATGTTTTTGTAGAAAAATGATCTGGGCAGCAGAGTGAAGTATGGATTGGAATGAAAAGTCTCTCCTCCAAGCCCCAGCCTGCTCCTCTCCAGGATGAACTGGCCCTGACTCCCCATCCAGTTATCAGGCTTCCTGCTTTGATCCCCTGCTCCCAGGAAGGCCCAGCCGGCCCTAGCGAGGGGGTGGTCCTGGGAGTCCAACTTGAGGGTGATGCGATCGTTCCTTGCTCCCCTCTGCCTACGGACTCCCCACGCCTTAGAGCTTCGGTGCCCGGCCCATTTTTGCAGACGTAGCTTCTCCCCTTATTCCTGGACCCCAGCATCCCTACCTCCCCCCTCCCCTCCAACCCTCCCTGGGAGCCCCCAACAGACAGCCCCCTCTGCCTTTACTTCCAGCACTGCTCCAGTTCCTTGACCACTGACCACTGCTTCGCCACGCCCCTCTCCTTTCCCCCTCCACCCCCTCCAGAGTCAGGCTGCCCTCTGCACCCTATGAAATCCTCTTTGGTCCACCACTATCACTCAGTCAGTTCACCAATCAATCACATATATACATCTTCTAATAATGATTATAATTATGGTATTCGTTGAGTGCTTACTATGTGCCAAGCATTTTACTAAGTGCTGGGAGAGATACAAGATCATCAGGTCCCAAGTGGGGCTCACACTCTAAGGAGGAGGGAGAACAGGGTTTGAATCCCCATTTTGTAGATGAGGGAACTGAGGCACAGAGAAGTGAAGTTTCTTGCCTGAGGTCACACAGCAGGCAAGTGGCAGAGCTGGGATTAGAACCCATCTCTGACACTCAAGCCCAGACTCTTTCCCCTAGGCCACATTGTACTGGGTACTTGGAGGTTTCAGGGGTTTCTCAATCAATCCATCAGTCGAGGTTTCTGTACCTTTATCTCATCTATCTCACCGCTGACCCCTTCCCCAAATCCTCCCTCTAGCCTGGAACTCCCTCCCCCTTCAGCAGCATGGCTCAGTGGGAAGAGCACAGACTTGGGAGTCAGAGGTGATGGGTTCAAATCCCTGCTTTGCCACTTGTCAGCTGTGTGACTGTGGGCAAGTCACTTAACTTCTCTGTGCCTCAGTTCCCTCATCTGTAAAATGGGGATGAAGACTGTGAGCCTCACGTGGGACAACTGATTACCTTGTACCCCCCCAGCATTTAGAACAGTGCTCTGCACATAGTAAGCGATTAACAAATACCAACATTATTATTATTATTATTTTCTGCAGCAGCGTGGCTCAATGGAAAGAGCACAGGCTTGAGAGTCAGAGGTCATGGGTTCTAATTCCAGGTCCGCCACTTTTCAGCTTGTCAACTGTGTGACTTTGGGCAAGTCACGTAACTTCTCCGTGCCTCAGTTACCTCATCTGTAAAATGGGGCTTAAGACTGTGAGCTCCACGTGGGACAACCTGATCACCTTGTATTCCCCCCACCTCAGTGCTTAAAACAGTGCTTTGCACATAGTAAGTAGTTAACAAATACCATCATTATTATTATCTGACAATCACTCTCCCCACCTTCAAAGCCTTAATAAAATCACATCTCTTCCAAGAGGCCTGCTGCCATAAAGCCCTCAATACCTTTCCTCCCTCTCCCTTCTACATCACCCCTGTACCCTCGGCCCCACAGCACTTATGTCCGTATCCATAATTTATTCTAATGACTGTCTTCCACTTTAGACTGTAAGCTCCTTGAGGGCAGGGAATGTGCCTTCCAACTCTGTTATAGCATATTCTCCCAACCACTCGGCACACTCAATAAGCACTCAATAAATGCCACTGATTGATTGAATGATTCAGGGAGTGAGTGTTTGGAGTGTCAGGGAGAGGTGAAATGGGGTGTGGGAATGGGAATGGGAGTCTCAGGGAGTGGGTGAACAGGGGCCTCAAGGAGGGACAGATGGGGATAATAATGTTAATAATGTTGGTATTTGTTAAGCGCTTACTATGTGCAGAGCACTGTTCTAAGCACTGGGGTAGATACAGGGTAATCAGGTCGTCCCATGTGAGGCTCACAGTTAATCTCCATTTTACAGACGAGGTAACTGAGGCACAGAGAAGTAAAGTGACTTGTCCACAGTCACACAGCTGACAAGTGGCAGAGCCGGGAGTCAAACCCATGATCTCTGACTCCGAAGCCCAGTCTCTTTCCACTGCATCATGCTGATCTCATGAGGGGGTGGATGGGGGTCTCAGGGAGGGGTGGACAGGGGTCGTGGGGAGGGAGGTCTTGGGAAGTGGGCAGTTGGGGCCTCAGAGAGTGGATGGTCAGAAGATGTGTGAAAGAGTGTGGATGGCAGACGATCAATATTCCACGGTCATGGTGACCCCGCCATCAGCCCCGCCTACAGTGCAGCTGAGCTGAATCTCACTGTCCCGGGACTCCAGAACTCACATGCCACCAGGGGTAAGAGGGAGGAAGAGTCAGTCAGTCAATCGTATTTATTGAGTGTTTACTGTGCAGAGCACTGTACTATTAATGATAGCATGTGCTAAGCGCTTGCTATGTGCCAAGGACTGTTCTAAGCACGGTGGGGATACAAGGTGATCAGGTTATCCAACGTGGGTCTCACAGTCTTAATCCCCATTTTACAGATGAGGGAACTGAGGCTCAGGGAAGTTAAATGGCTTGCCCAAAGTCACACAGTTGACAAGCGGCAGAGCTGGGACTAAAAACCCATGACCTCTGACTCCCAAACCCGGACTCTATCCACTGAGCCACGCTGTACTAAGCGCTTGGGAGAGTACAGTAGAACCATAACAATAATTAAGGTATTGGTTAAGCGCTTACTCTGTGCCAAGCACTGAACTAAGTGTCGGGGTGGATATAAGCAAAACAGGTTGGACAGTCCATGTCCCACATGGGGCTCACAGTCTTAATCCACATTTTACAGATGAGGTAACTGAAGCTCAGAGAAGGGAAGTAACTTGCCCAGGGCCACACAGCAGACAAGTGAGAAGCAGCGTGGATCAGTGGAAAGAGCACGGGCTTGGGAGTCAGAGGTCATGAGTTCGAATCCCGGCTCTGCCACTTGTCAGCTGTGTGACTGTGGGCAAGTCACTTAACTTCTCTGTGCCTCAGTTACCTCATCTGTAAAATGGGGATTAGCTGTGAGCCTCACGTGGGACAACCTGATTACCCTCTATCTACCCCAGCGCTTAGAACAGTGCTCGGCACATAGTAAGTGCTTAACAAATACCAACATTATTAAGTGTCAGAACCAGGATTAGAACCCATGACCTCTGACTCCCAAGCCCATGCTCTATCCACTACGCCATGCTGCTTCCCAATACATTCATTCATTCATTCAATAGTATTTATTGAGCGCTTACTATGTGCAGAGCACTGTACTAAGCGCTTGGAATGAACAAGTCGGCAACAGATACAGTCCCTGCCGTTTGACGGGCTTACGGTCTAATCGGGGGAGACGGACAGACGAGAACAATGGCAATAAATAAAGTCGAGGGGAAGAACATCTCGTAAAAACAGTGGCGACTAAATAGAATCAAGGAACTAAAAGAACCAATAAACAGACATGTTCCCTGCCCAAGATGAGCTTACAGCCTAAAGGAGCTAGTCCCACCCAGGAGAAGTGGCAGGAAGAGAAGGAAAGCCGGGAATCTGGAGCATCTCCTGAGACCTTGGAGAAGAGGGGGTGTCAGAAAGCCTGTCCCCAGAGAACGTTCCCTTCCGGGATCCGGTTGTAAACGGTCATAGCCCTGGGGTCTGGAGCAGAGCCTGGCGGGCCTGGCTCGGGGCCGGGTCTTGGGTGCCAGGAGTAAGTCAACCTTCCTGATCCAACTTCCTTCCTGGAGCGGGAGGGCAGAGCCGGGAGGGTCCGGGTGAGGAGGTCGATGGGGAGGGGGGATTTAGATGGGGAGGATGGAAGGGGCAGATGGGGGGTGACCGGAGAGAGTTGGGGGCACAGGCGGAAGCTTCTCAGTCCCGCCCCTGTCTTCGGTCAGTCAACTAAGTCAACGACATTTATTGAGTTCTCGCTGAGGGCTAGGCATTGTGCTAAGTGTTTGAGGAGAACCATAGTAGAACAATCAGTTGGTCATATTGATTAAGCTCTTACTGTTTGCAAAGCACTGCACTAAGTCCTTAGGAGAGGACAATATCACGGAGTTTCTTTGTTTGTTTTTTTATGGGATTTGTGAAGTTCTTATTATTTGCCAGGCACTGTTCATTCATTCAGTCGTATTTATTGAGCATTTACTGTGTGCCGATCACTGTAGTAAGCACTCACTGTTTTAAGACCTGGGATAGATACAAGTTCCTCAGGTTGGACACAGTCCCTGTCTCACATGGGGCCCACAGTCTTATCACCATTTTACAGATGTGGGAACTGAGGCACAGAGAAGTGAAGGGACTTGGCCAACATCACACAGCAGACTAGTGGCGGAGCTGGGATTAGAACCCTTAGCCTTCTGACTACCAGGCTGTGCTTAATCCAGCAGGCTGTACTGCTTATGTTCCCTGCCCACAGTGAGCTTACGGTCTAGTGGGGTAACAGATATTAATATAAATAAATTAATTATAGATATGTACAAAAGTGCTTTGGGGCTGAGGATGATGGAAATAAGAAGGGAAATGCAAGCGCAAGAGCGATGCAAAAGAGAGTGGGAGAAAAAGAAAGGAGGACTTACTTGGGGAAGACCTCTTGGAAGAGATGTGTGTTAATAAGGCTTTGATGGTGGGAAAAGTGCTTGTCTGTCAGATATGGAGGGGGAGGGAGTTGGAGCCAAAGGCAGGATGGGGGCAAGGGGTCAGTGGTGAGATAGATGAGATCAAGGTACATCGCATAGGTTGGCACTAGAGTGAAGTGTGCAGGCCACTGTGAGCTTGGTTTGGGCAGGGAATGTGTCTACCAACTCCACTGTACTCTCTCAAGTGCTTAGAACAATGCTCTGCACACCGTACGCATTCAATAAATAGGATTCAGAGATTGATTGGGTTGTAGTAGGAAATCAGGGAGATAATAATGGTGGAATTTGTTAAGCGTTTACTATGTGCAAAGCACTGTTCTAAGCGCTGGGGGAATACAAGGTGATCAGGTTGTCCCACGTGGGGCTCACAGTCTTAATCCCCATTTTACAGATGAGGGAACTGAGGCCCAGAGAAGTGAAGTGACTTGCCCACAGTCACACAGCTGGCAAGTGGCAGAGCTGGGATTTGAACCCATGACCTCTGACTCCCAAGCCCGGAGTCTTGCCACTGAGCCACGCTGCTTCTCTAGCAGATAAGGTAGGGCAAGGCAAATGAGTAGTTTAAAGTCGATGGTAAGGAGTTTCTGTTTGATGAGGAGGTGGATGGACAACCAATGGAACTTCTTGAGGAGTGAAGAAACATGGACTGAATGGTTTTGTAGAAAAATGATTTGTGCAGCAATAACTATGGTATTGTTAAGCGTTTACTATGTGCCAAGCACTGTTCTAAGTGCTGGACAGATACAAGATAATCAGGTTGTCCCACCTGGAGCTCACAGTCTTAATCCCCCTTTTACAGATCAGGGAACTGAGTCACAGAGAAGTGAAGTGACTTGCTCAAGGTCACACAGCAGACAAGTGGCGGAGCCAGGATTAGAACCCACGACCTCTGACTCCCAAGGCTATGCTCTTACCACTAGGCCACGCAGTCTAGAAAGTATGGAAGTA
Source organism: Ornithorhynchus anatinus (assembly GCF_004115215.2). Taxonomy (NCBI): domain Eukaryota; kingdom Metazoa; phylum Chordata; class Mammalia; order Monotremata; family Ornithorhynchidae; genus Ornithorhynchus; species Ornithorhynchus anatinus. The sequence continues at coordinate 169,964,896 of NC_041729.1, forward strand.
TGAACTAGAGTGGGGAAAGAGAGGAGACAGGGAAGTCAGCAAGGAGGCTGATGCGGTAATCCAGTTGGAAAAGGATAAATGCTTGGATTAACATGGTAGCCATTTGTATGGAAAGGAAAGGGTGTGGTGTGAACCTGACAGGATTTGGAGACAGATTGAATATGTGGGCTGAATGAGAGAGCTGAGTCAAAGATAACGCCAAGTTTACGGCTTTCGGGAACATGAAGGATGGTGGGGCTGTCTACAGTCATGGGAAAGTCAGGAGGACAGGGTTTGGGTGAAAATCTGAGGAGGTATTCTGTTTTGGACATGTTACATTTGAGGTGTCAGGGATACAACCAAGTAGAGATGTCCTGAAGGTGGGAGGATATACAATACTACAATATCTCTGCCCGCAAGGATCTCCCAATCTAATATGGGGAGGAGACAGACGAAAATGAATTTTGCATAGTGAAAACTATCTTACATCACTGATTTCCAACTACAATCCAGCCCACACACTTCATTCCTCTCCCTGTACCTCGAACTCATGCTTCTCGCCACCGACCCCTTGCCCACGTCCTCCCTCTGTCCCGGACCTCCCTCCCCCTTTATATCCAACAGACTTCTACTTTCCCCAACTTCAAAACCTTATTAAAATCACATTAAAATCAGACTGTGAGTTCATTGTGGACAGGGAATGTGTCTGTTATAGTGTTGTATTGTACTCTCCCAAGTGCTTAGTGCAGTGCTCTGCACACAGTAAGCACTCAATAAATACAATTAACTGACTAACTGATCTCCTCCAAGAGGCCTTCTCAGGCTAAGCCCTCATTTCCCCTACTCCCTCTTCCTTCTGCATTATCTATGCACTTCGATGTGTACTTTTAAGCGTTTGATATTCACCCCAACCCATCCCCACAGCACTTTGTATAAATCCATAATTAATTTATTTATATTAATGTCTGTCTCCATCTCTAGACTGTAAGCTCCTTTGTGGGCTGGGAATGTGTCTATCAACTCTGTTGTACTGTACTCTCCCAAGTGCTTAGTATGTTGCTCTGCACACAGTAAGCAGTCAGTAAATACCACTGATTGATTGATTGATTGATTGATTGATTGATTGACAGAAGGTGGATGGACAAAAGGAGGGCAGAGAGACAGAAGGAGGATGGACAAAGACAGAAGGATGGTCAAAAGAGAGGTGGAGAGAGGGGAGGACGGAGGGACGAACATGGGCAAATGCAGCACAACCTGCTGGACAGAGTATGAACCTGAGAGTCAGAGGACCTGGGTTCTAATCCTGACTCTGCAACTTGTCTGTTGTGGGGTCTTGGACCTCAGGTTCTTCATCAGTAAAATGGGGATTCAATTCCTGTTCTTCCTCTCCCTTGGACTCTGAGCTCCTATGGGTCAGGGACTGTGGCCAACCTGATTATCTTGCTTCTATTCCAGTGCTTAGAACAGTTTGGCACATAGTTGGTGCTGAACACCACTATTTAAAGTATTTATATATATTTTTATTACCCTATTTATTTTGTTAATGAGGTGTACATGCCCTTGATTCTATTTATTGCGATTAAGTTGTCTTGTTTTTGTCCGTCTGCCTCCCCCGCTTAGACTGTAAGCCCGTCAATGGGCAGGGATTGTCTCTGTTACTGAATTGTACATTCCATGTGCTTAGTAAGGTGCTCTGCACATAGTAAGCGCTCTATAAATACTATTGAATGAATGAAGGAAATAAATGGACAGAGGGAGGATGAAGGGATAGAAGGAGGGATGGACAGAAGGAGAGAGGGAAGGAGGGTGGGGAGAAGGGAGGAAGGGAAGGAGGAGGGCCACATGCAGTAGCTCAGGGTAGGAGTGTGTGCCCAGGGCAGAGCTGGGCTTCCCTGCTTTCCAGCCTTTTCCTGGCTCCGGGCTGTGTCCCTCCCTCTCCCAGTGATATTTTTTTTCAGAAATGCAAACTTGGAGGCTGGAATTGTTGTGGGAGGAGGAACTGGACCGGGTGCCTATTGGTTGCCCCGAGCACCCTTGCCCCAACCCCTTCCGCTGGCTATAAGTTTGGGTGCCGGACTCAGAGGCCCCAGGCTCCCCCGATCTCGGCCCCCTCTGAACCTCCAGGATGTGGCGACTGAGGCTCCCTGTGACCCCGCTGTGGGGGGCGGCTCTGCTCCTGGGCCTCTGCCTGCAGCTGATGGCTCAGGACCCCATCCAAAAGTAAGACCTCCCAAGACCTGCCATCCACTCCGTGAGGGGGCCTGGCTGAGAGCTCAGCTTGGCTCTGGCCCTAAAGGATGAGGGGTGAGGGACCTAAAGGGAGGTGGTTGGGTAGGGTCTACCCCCTCTTCAGCTCCTCCCACCCTCCCACCCTCCTAAATTCAGTCTCAGGGTAGGGTGGGGGCCTGAGCCTCTGTTTCCCCCGTCCTGCCCGAACAACCTCTCTCCTGCAGACCCCACTCTGTCCCTCACCCACAATGCCCCTCCCCAAGGCTGGAGCTGCAGAGAGGGAGAGCAAGTCCTCCCATGGCAAGGGAGAGGAAACTGAGGCAAGGTCCAGGATTTAGCTACAGCAGCGAGGTAATGAATGGGACCAGAGTTCTTATCCTCTTCTTCCTCAGCTGCCCTGCTGAGAAATGGGGCAGGGGGCAGGGTCAAGATGGTGAAGGGTGAGGGCCAGAACCTGAAGAAGTGGGGTGAGGAGGGCAGGGAGGACCGGGTAAGGAGCTGACTATATTCTCCAGAGGAAGAACGGGACTGAGTCAATGGGCAGGGATTGTCTCTATCTGTTGCCCAATTGTGCATTCCAACAGCTTAGTACAGTGCTCTGCACATAGTAAGCGCTCAATAAATACTATTGAATGAATGAACTGAATTCTTGAACCGAGGTTCCTGAGCTGGCCCAGGCAGAGGTGGGGGCACCACAGGCCACGGAGAGGAGTAGGATGAGGGGAGAAATGGAGGGGAAGAAGGAAGGGAAGGAGATGAAGACCCTGCCATCTCCTCTGGACTGGGAGCTGGGAAGGCCCTAGCCAGAGAGGGTCTACCTTGTATCTACTCCAGCCCCTAGTACAGCTCTTGCCACATATTAAGTACTTAACAAATACCCTAAGAGAAGCAGTGTGGCTTAGTGGATAGAGCACAGGCCTGGGAGTCAGGTCATGGGTTCCAATCCGGCTCCGCCACATGTCTGCTGTGTGATCTTGGGCAAGTCACTTCACTTCTCTGGGCCTCACTGACCTCATCTGTAAACTGCGGATTAAGGGTGTGAGCCCATAGGTGGGACAGGGACTGCGTCCAACCTGATTACCTTATATCCACCCCAGCGCTAAGTACAGTGCCTGGCACATAAGTGCTTAACAAATACCCTAATTATCATTACCAGGCCGAGGGTTGACCCTTACTCCTACAAGCCTCCTTTTCCTTGGTTTCCTGCGTCGCATGGAGAGAAGCCGGCGAAACTAACCCAGCTCCAGCCCAACCCCCAGCCCTAGCCTGATCCCCAGTCCTAAACTTCCCGCCTTTGGTCCCAATCTGAGGCCCCAGCCTCTGCTCCTCCAGCCTCCAGTCTCCCACCTCCAGCTCTAACTCCAGCCCTGACTTCTGCCTCTGCTCCTGCCCCTGTATCAGTCCCTTCCCTGGCCTTACTCCTTCTCCTGCCCTTCTTATGCCCCGATGTGGGTGCCTACCAAGGTGGGTGTTCTCGGAAAAGCGTCTGCTCTTTCTCCAATTCCAGCCGCAAGCCATTCACCGTGGAGCTGGTCCTGCCTCAGACCCCTGTGAAAGCCGGGGAGGATTTTACTGTAATAGCAACAGTGACCTCTAACCTTAGGGAGTGCATGGTGGTGAGTGGGGCAGGGCCGGGCCTGGGACCACGGGAAATGGGGGCGGTGGAGACCCAACTGATCATCAATCAATCGAAAGTATTTTGATTATTTTGAGAGTATTTCAAAAGTACTGTGAAAATAGATAGAAGCAGCATGGCCCAGTGGCAAGAGCATTGCCTTGGGAGTCGGAGGACGTAGGTTCATTTATTCATTCATTTAATCGTATTTATTGAATGCTTACTGTGTGCACAGCACTGTACTGAGCTCTTGGAAAATACAATTCGGCAACAGATAGAAGCAATCCCTTCCCAATGAAAGGCTCACAGTCTAGAAGGGGGAGACAGACAACAAAACAACACAAGAAGTCAGGCATCAATACCATCAAGATAAATAGAATAATAGATATATACACATCATTAATCAAATAAATAGAATAATAAATATGAACAAATATATACAAGTGCTGTGGAGCTGGGAAGGGAGTAGAATCTAATGCTGATTTAGTCATTTGTCTGCCCTTGGGCAAGCCACTTCACTTCTCTAATAATGTTGGTATTTGTTAAGTGCTTACTATGTGCAGAGCACTGTTCTAAGCACTGGGGTAGATACAGGGTAATCAGGTTGTCCCACATGAGGCTCACAGTTAATCCCCATTTTACAGATGAGGGAACTGAGGCACAGAGAAGTTAAGTGACTTGCCCACAGTGACACAGCTGACAAGTGGCAGAGCCGAGAGTCGAACCCATGACCTCTGACTCCGAAGCCCAGGCTCTTTCCACTGAGCCACGCTGCTTCCCTAGGCCTCAGTGACCTCATCTGTAAAATGGGAGTGAAAACTGTGAGCCTCATGTAGCACAACCCCAGTACTTAGACCAGTTCTTGGCACATAGTAAGCACTTAACAAATCCCATCATTATAAAACAGCGTGGTTCAGTGGAAAGAGCAGGGGTTTAGGAGTCAGAGGTCATGGGTTCTAATCCTGGCTCTACGACCTGTCAGCTATGTGGCTTTGGGCAAGTCACTTAATCTTGATGCCTCAGTTACCTCATCTGCAAAATGGGGATTAAAACTGTGAGCCTCACGTGGGACAACCTGATTACCCTGTATCTACCCCAGCACATAGAACAGTACCCAGCACATAGTAGGCGCTTAACAAATAACAACATTTAACAAATGCCAACATCTTTTACTATTATTATTGTTATTTCCCCAGTTCTCCCTGACTACGGGGAGTGCGGTGGAAATTGGGGAAGGGGTTGGGTTATCTTTTTCTGCCCCATTCATTCATTCAACCGTATTCATTGAGTGCTTCCTGTGTGCAGAGCACTGGACTGAGAGCTTGGAATGTCCAGTTGGGCAGCAGATAGAGATGATCCCTGCCCAACAACAGACACACTTCTCCTCCTCCTCCTCCTCCCCCCCACCGTCCTGCACCCCGCCCCCCGGCCCCAGGTCCAAGCCAGCCTCCAGGCCTCTCAGGACCTGACCTTCCCCTACGGGAACTTCAACTACACAGCCTGTCTCTGTGACGGCGACCGCCGAAACTACTACTGGGACGTCACCGCCAACCGTGAGGGCGCCCGGGGATACCGGAGGCCGGAAACGCGGCGGGAGGTCTCGGGGGAGGGGCCTAGGGGACGGAGCAGCAGTGGAGTGAAGGAAAAGATGGGCAAGGGGGCAGAAGAGATGGGCGGGCCTGGGGCCTAGGTCGGTGGTGATGGAGGACATTCAGGGAAGGGCCCGGGAAGGGAAGGGATCCAATTGCCGGGAAGGAACTGGGACGTGTAGGCAGTGGTTCTTGAGTGGGAGTGGTGGACATCCACAGAGGGACTGTGGGGGTTAGGCAAGACCAGTGGGCAGAAAGGGCAAGGAAAGGGCACAGGGACTGAAGAATGCTGGGTAAGAGCCAGAGATGAAGCTCACATGGGCAGCGGCAGGGAGGGAGAGGGTGGGACCTGGGCAGGTTGGGAGCAGAGGACGGATTCTGGGGGTGTCCAGCGGTGCCATCCCTCCCTCTACATCCATCTCCCAGGCACAACCAAGGTGACTGTCATGGCCGAGGCCACAGAGGAGAAAAACATTTGCACCGAAGACCTGGCCGTCAGACCCCTGAGCAACAGAGTTGATTCTCAGACCAAGACCCTGAATGTCACGGCCTGAGATGAGTCCCAACCCCTTCCCGGACCCCCTGCCTGGAACCCCGGTGATTAGACCGAGGCCAGGCTGCACATAAACATCCTGCTAACTGCTCTGCTGTGTCTTCTCTGGGTTCACGTGGCCTCTCTCACCCCCAAGATCTTGCCAGCCCTTCGGGACCCCGAAACACCTGTGTGCCCCATCCCCACTCTCCCCACCCTGCCAGCTCCACTAAACCCTGACTCTGAGCAGAAGGTGGGTAGGCTAGGGGGAAATAGGAGAGGTCCTAGAGGGGATCTTGAATAATAATAATAAAAACAATAATCATGATAATAATAAGTGCTGGGGTCTATATGAGATAAGCAGGGGCCACCTGGGACTCACAATCTAAGTAGGAGGGACACACAGTCTAAGTAGGAGGGAGAACAGGTATTCATTCATTCATTTGTATTTACTGAGCACTTACTGTGTGCAGAACACTGTACTAAGGGCTTGAGAAAGTACAGCACAACAGTAAATGGTGATATTCCCTGCCCACGACGAGCTAGCTCACAGTCTAGAGTCAGGGAGACAGATATCAATACAAATAAATAAAATTACAGATATGTACATAAGTGCTTTGGGGCTGAGAGGGGGGAAGAGAAAAAAGAACAAGTCAGGGTGATGCACAAGGGAGCGGGAGATGAAAAGTGGGATTTACTCTGGGAAGGGCTCTTGGAGGAGATGTGCCTTCAATAGATATGCCCCATTTGAAGTGGGGGAAAGTAATTGTCTGGCAGTTTCGAGGAGGGAAGGTGTTCCAGGCCAGAGGTAGGATGTGGGCCAGGGGTGGGCAGCGGGACAGGCAAGATGGAGGCATAGTGAGAAGGTTAGCGGCACCAGAGGAGCAAAGTGTGTGGGCTGCGCTGTAGGAGAGAAGCGAAGGTATAGAATCTTTGTTGTATTGTGGCTTTCCAAGCACTCAGTACAGTGTTCTGCATACAGTAAGAGCTCAATAAATATGATTGATTGAATCCCCATTCTGCAGAAAAGGAAACTGAGGACCAGAGAAGATAAGTGGCTTGCCCAAAGTCACACAGAAGACAAGTGGTGGAGTTGAGATTATAGAATCCAGGTCCTCTGATTCCGTTCCAGGCTCTCTCGACTTGGCCATGCCGCTTGAAGAGCAGGATGAAAGGACTACTGCCCTGCAGGCCTCCGACGGGGGCATATGGATGGAGGGCAGCAGCTGCCGGGAGGGAACAGGCTGAGGGGGCCTGAGAGCCGGTCGGTGGAATTTGTTGGGTCAAGCAGGGTGGCGCTCCGAGCCAGCGATGTGTTAGGATCCACGCCTGCGTGGCCAGAGCTGGCCCGGGACACCCAGCGGAGCTGGGGAAAAAAGTTCATTCATTCATTCACTCATTCAATCGTATTTATTAAGTGCTTATTGCGTGCAGAACATTGTGCTAAGCACTGGGGAAAGTACAACAGTGAACAATGACAATTCCCGCCCACAGTGAGCTCACGTCTAGACAGGGGGCGGCGGATATCAATACAAATAAAATTAGAGATATATCATAAGTGCTATGGAGCTGGGAGTGGGAGAGAGAGCGAAGAGAGCAAGTCAGGGTGATGCAGAAGGTAGTGGGAGATGAGGAAAAGTGGGGCTTAGTTTGGGAAGGCCTCTTGGAGGAGATGGGCCTTCAATAAGGCTTTGAAGGGGAGAAGAGTAATTGTCTGTCGGATTTGAGGGAGGCCGTTCCAGGCCAGAGGCAAGACAAGGGCCAGGGGTCCGTGGCAAGACAGACCAGTTCAGGGCACAGGGAGAAGATTAGCACCGGAGGAGCGGAGTGTGTGGGCTGAGTTGTAGAAAAAGAGAAGCAAGTTGAGGTCAGAGGGGGCTAGGTGATGGAATGCTTTAAAATCAATGGTGAGGAATTTTTGTTTGATATGGAGGTGGATGGGCAACCACTGCAAATTTTCGAAGGGAGAGGTGACATGTCCTGAACATTTCTGTAGAAAGATGATCCCGGCAGCAGAGTGAAGTCTGGACTGGAGTGGGGAGAGGCAGGAGGCTGGGAGGTCAGCAAGAAAACTGATGCAGTCATCTAGGCTGGATAGGGTGAGTGTATTAACGTGGTAGCAGTTTGGAGAGGAAAGGGGGGATTTTAGAGATGTTGTGAAGGTGGGACCGACAGGGTTCGGTGAAGGATTGAATGTGTGGGTTGAATGAGAGAGAGGAGTCAAGGATGATGCCAAGGTTGCGGACCTGTGAGACGGGTAGGACGGTGGTGCCATCTACAGTGACGGGAAAGTCCGGGAGAGGACAAGGTTTAGGTGGGTAGGTAGGAGCTCTATGCTCCCCCCCATGCTCAACCTATTGAGCCCTTACTGTGTGACAAGTACTGCAATAAATGCTTGGGAGAATAAAGACAACAGAGTTTGTAAACACATTCCCTACCCACAGTGAGCTTGTAGTCTCTCCTGCCTCTGGCCTGGAACTCCCTCCCTCCTTAAATCTGACAGACAATGACTCTCCCCTTCTTCAAAGCCTTATCGAAAGCCCATCTCCTCCAAAAGAACTTCCCTGACTAAGCCCCACTTTTCCTCCTCTCCCACTCTCCTCTACGTCACACTGACTTGCTCCATTTGTTCTTCCCCCCTTCCAACCCCACAGCACTTATGTCCATATGTGTAATTTCATTTATTGGTATTCATTCATTCATTCAATAGTATTTATTGAGCGCTTGCTGTGTACAGAGCACTGTACTAAGCTCTTGGAAAGTACAATTCGGCAACAGATAGAGATGATCCCTGACCGACAGGCTCACAGCTTAAAAGGGGGAGACAGACAACAAAACAAAACAAGTAGACAATCGTATTTATTGAATGCTTACTGTGTATAAAGCACTGTACTAAGCATTTAGCACTGTACATGACTGTGTGCAGAACAGTGTACTAAGTGCTTAGGAGAGGACAACAGAATTTAGGTACAACAGAACCGAACAGGACAGAATAGAACAGGGTACAACAGAATTGGGGTAGTGGTATGGTATAGTGGATAGAGCAAGGGCCTGGGAATAAAACGGTCATGGGTTCCAATCCATGCTCCTTCACTTGTCTGCTGTGTGACCTTGGGTAAGTCATTTCACTTCTCTGTGCCTCAGTTACCTCACCTGTAAAATGAGGATTGAGACTGTGAGCCCCACATGGGACAGGGACTGTGTCTAACTCAATTTGCTTGTATCCACCCCAGTGCTTAGTACAGTGCCTGGTACATAGAAAGCGCTTAACAAATACCATCATTATGGTGATAATTATTAAGAAGGGAGAGGGAGGCTGTTCCCTACCCAGACTTGGTCCCGATACCCTGCCCCCCAGAAGACTAGGCATCCAATCCTGCTTGCCTCTCTAGCCCCAGCCCTGCCCTGAGTTTATCCCTGTTGGCTCTGAGTCCTCACTGGTCAAGCCCACTTCCTGCCAGAGCCTCCCCTGCCCTGGGTCATTTGCACCCTCTAATAATTATTATCATGATCATTATTTATGTGGTGCTAACTCTGTGACAAACACTGCATAAAGTGCTGATTTAGAAACAAACTAAACAGAGAAGACACTGTCGCTGTCCCACTTGGGGCTTACAGTCTAAGAAGGTCAGAGAGCAGAGATAATAATGATGGTATTTATTAAGCGCTTACTATGTGTCAAGCACTGTTCTAAGCGCTGGGGTAGATATAACGTAATCAGGTAGGACCCAATCCCTGTCCCACATGGGGCTCAGAATCTTAATCGCCATTTTACAGATGAGATAACTGAAGCCCAGAGAAGTGAAGTGACTTGCCCAAGGTCACACAGCAGACAAGTGGCAGAGCTGGGATTAGAACCCATGACCTTCTGACTCCCAGGCCTGTGCTCTATCTACTATGCCATGCTGCTTCTTTTTCTCCATTTTACAGGGGTGGAAACTGAGGCCCAGAGAGGTTAAGTAACTAGCCCAAGGTTTTAGCAGAAACAGTGTGGCTTAGTGGCAAGAACCCAGGCTTGGGAGTCAGAGGATGTGGGTTCTAATCTCGGCTCCCCCACTTGTCTGCTGTGTGACCTTGGGCAAGGCACTTAACTTCTCTGTGCCTCAGTTCCCTTATCTGGAAAATGGGGATTAAGACTGTGAGCCCCACGTGGAACAACCTGATTACCTTATATCTACCCCAGCGCTTAGAACAGTGCTGGGCACATAATAAGCACTTATCAAATACCGTAATTAACATTGTTATTATTAGTAGTAGTAGTATTAATAATAATAAACAGTACTGGACTCCCAGAGGGCAAGGGAGGGGAGATTTTAGGGCAAAGGGAGGAGCTGGCTGCTCACAGACTAGTCCAACCCACTCCCAGATAGGGGTACCCAGCGGGACAAGGAGCTGTGGACAAGACCCATGTTGGCCCAGTTGGGCCCAGCCCCACCCCAAGGGCTCCCAGGCACCTCCAGTCTCTCCTCTAGCCTTGCCAGGTGCCCTCATTCATTCATTCAATTGTATTTATTGAGCGCTTACTGTGTGCAGAGCACTGTACTAAGTGCTTGGGAAAGTACTATAAAGCAATAAAGAGAGACAATCCCTGCCCACAACGAGCTCACAGTCTAGAGGTGGGGAGGCAGACATCAATACAACAGACATCAACGTAAATAAATAAAATGACAGATATAAACATTAGTGCGGTCATGGGTTCTAATCCCAGCTCCGCCACTTGTCAGCCGTATGACTTTAGGCAAGTCACTTAACTTCTCCGTGCCTCAGTGACCTCATCTGTAAAATGGGGTTCAAGCCTGTGAACCCCGTGTGGGACAACCTGATGACCTTGTATCCCCCCAGCACTTAGAACAGTGCTTGGCACATAGTAAGTGCTTAACAAATACCTTCATCATTATTATTATTAAGGCTTTGAAAGGGGAAAGGTAATTGTCTGGCGGATTTGAGGAGGGAGGGTGTTCCAGGCCAGAGGTAGAATGTGGGCCAGGGGTCCACAGCCCCCCAGTCTCCCCAGGCACCCTAACCTTGCCCTCAGCTTCTCTTCCAGCCTCTCCAGGGTCCTCAGGTACTCCCAAGGAAGCAGAAAAGAAGGGAGCAAGGAGGTAGGAAAGAAGGGAACAGGGAGGGAGGCAGGTAGGCAGGCAGGTATCAGGCTGTGTCAGCGGGCTGAGCAGGACACTGCGCCATGGGAAAGCAGGACAGAAGAGGGAGATGGTGGGCCCAGCGATGTCAGACGGTTTCGGCCTTCCGGGAACTTTGGGGGAGGCCAAAGGCGCCAGTGATGGTGGCCACCAGTACCAGAAACAGAATATCAGAGGTGTCCCACTCCTCTGATATTCCTGTTTTCCTCTGCCCCATCTGGGTCGGAGGGGAGCAGACCCGGCAGGCCGGGATGATGATGATGGTGGTATTTGGTAAGCGCTTTCTATGTGCCAGGCTCTCTACTAAGCACTGTGGTGGATACAAGCAAATCAGATTGGACACAGTCCCTGTCCCATGAGGAGCTCACAGTCTCAATCACCAATCTCCAGATGAGGTAGCTGAGGCCCAGAGAAGTGAAGCGGCTTGCCCAAGGTCACCAGCAGACAAGTGGCGAAGCCATGATTAGAACCTATGACCTTCTGACTTCCATACCCATGTTCTATCCAATACGCCATGCTGGGCCGGGGGGGGCGGGGAGGTGGTCCTGGGGCCTGTTTGGGACAGGCCAGGGAGGAGGGAGGTGACGGACAGCCCGGCCTTATCCTTCACTCTTTCCCCTCAAGAACCCCCAGGGCCTAAGCCCAGCAAGGAGCGATGGGGTTGGGGAACGGGTGGTGGGGCGAGGAGGAAGGGAGGGGCAGCTGGGAGGCAGGAGGGGCCCTCAGCAGCCCCTCTGGGGTGGCCAGATAAGGAAGGAGGGGGTGGGCTGGGCTGGACTGGGCTGGGGGCCTCCAGCCTGATAGCACAGCTCTCCCATCCGAGCTGGCAGCCATGTGGGAGTCAGGGCAGGCCACGGGTGGAGCCTACCTTCTACAGGACGGGGGAAACAGAGGCACAGAGGGAGGAGGAGGTGGGTCGGTGGGCCGGAGAGAGCCGGATCGGGGTGGGGTGGGGCAGGGGGGCGTGAGGCCGGAGGCTCAGGGCTACCCCTGAATCAAGCCCTGCCAGGACAGAGCAGGGCACAGAGCGGGTGGATGGACGCTGAGAGCAGAAGCAGCCGAGATGTGGACAGAGACACGGAGAGTCACGGAGAGACCCGAAGAGACAAAGACCCACCGGGCAGCAACCTGGCAGTCCGCAGAGCAAGGAGACAGCAGGTACCCTCCCCGGGACCCCTCAGCATCGTCATCATCCTCATCGTCAGTGGTATTTATTGAGTGCTTACTAAGTGCAGAGCACTGGACTAAGCGCTCGGAAGAGTACAATACTACAGAGTTGGTAGACACGAGTTTACAGTGTAGTCAGGGAGAGAGACATTAAGGTAAATAATCCATAATAAATAATTCCAGATCCAGACCGATAAGTCCGGGAAGGGTTTGCCTCCCGCTCCGCCCCCACCACAATAGCCCTGGGGCTTCTGGACCCTTCCTCCCCTTCTGCCCTCCCTGTAAGGACCAGGAGCAGCTGCAAAGTCCCCTTCCCCCCCAACTCCCCCTGCCTGCCCCTCCTCCCCAATTCAGTTCTGGAGGAAGGGCTGGTGGGTAAGAGAGTGGGCAGGAGTGGGACGGAGGAGGAGGAGAGGGTTAAACTAGAGAAGGAGTAAGTGTGGGCACATCCCAGGCCCGGCAGGGAGATCCTAACTCCACTCCCTAACTATTCTCCTGGCCTTCCATCGAGTGCCACTCTGACCCCCATCCCCCCAACTCCTCCCTGCCCATCTTTTCTGGCCCTGTGACTGCGGGGTGGGGTGGGCTGGCAAGTTGTGGAAAAGATCCCCAGAGCCCCCCGCCCCTTCCCTGGACCCTTCCCATTTCCCAGGACTTCACCCCCCACCAGGGGTGACCACAAGGCCATGATCCAGTCACCCCCCCACCCCCATCCTCTTCAGCCAGCAGCTGATGGGGGAGGGAGAGGAGACGCTGACCATGACACTTTGGTCTGTATTTATTTCTCATTCTGCCCCTCTAGACTGTAAGCCTACTGTGGGCAAGGACTGTCTCCCTTTATTGGTGTACTGTACTTTCCAAGCACTTAGCACAGCTCTCTGCACACAGTATGAGCTCAATAAATGCGATTGAATGAATGAATAAATGAATGAATGAATGCCCCATCTCCCTGACAGATTATAGATGCCTTGAAAATTCTCCTAGCCTAGAACCCCTTGAGGGCAGGAGCTGTGTCTTTGACTCTGTTGCACTCTCCCAAGTGCTAGGTACAGTGCTCTGCACTCTGGAGACATGACTATTTATTGCCGTATTGTACTTTCCCAAGCACTTAGTACAGTAGAAGAAGCGTGGCTTAGTGGATAGAGCATGAGCCTGGAAGTCAGAAGGTCATGGTCCTAATCCCGGCTCAACCACGTCTGCTCTGTGACTTTGGGGAAGTCACTTCACTTCTCTGGGCCTCAGTTCCCTCATCTGTAAAATGGGGATTAAGAGTGTGAGTCCACTGTGCGACCGGCATTGTGTCTTATGTAACTTGTATCTACCCCAGCGCTTAGAACAGTGCTTGGTACATAGTAAGCGCTTAACTAGCACCATAATTATTATTACAGTGCCCTGCACATGGTAAGCACCAATGAAGGAATAAATAAATATTATTGCCAGGGGTCTCTCTCTGACTCCCTGTCTCTCATCTCAGGATGGCATAGTGGATAGAGCACAGGTCCGGGAGTGAGAAGGTCACAGGTTCTAATTCCAGCTCTGCTATTTGCTGTGTGGCCTTGGGCAAGTCACTTCACTTCTCTGGGCCTCAGTTCCCTCATCTGTAAAGAGGGGACTAAGACTGTGAGCCCCAGGTGGGACAGGGACTATGTCCAACCCGATTTGCTTGTATCCACCCCACCGCTTAGTACAGTGCCCGGCACTGAATTATTTATTCAGTGTCTGTGGCCGCCACCATGGGTTTCTGTCTCTCCTCTCACTCTGGTCTCTTTCTGTCCGGTGCCGCCCGTTCCCGGCAGCGCGGCCTGGAGGAGGTGTCCCCCCAAGAGCAGAGTCGGCGCTGGTCTCCCCTGGAACGGACGCTGGGGACCCTGGTGTTCCTTGGCCTGCTGGTGGCCTTCTCCGTCCTGATGGTCTACAACCTGCTCGGCTGCAGCCCCCGTACGACAACCGACCCTCCCCACCACCCCCGCCCAGCCTCCTCCTCCCCGGCCTCTCCCCTCCCAACCTTCCCCCATCCAGCCTCCAGCCTAGGTCTCCACCTCCCTAAGAAGGGAAACCCCTGGGGCATCTTCCCCATGTACCCCAAGCCCCAAACCCCAAACCCCTTGCCCCGAGCCCCGATAATAATAATAATGATGACATTTGTTCAGCGCTTACTATGTGCCAAGCACTGTTCTAAGCACCGGGGTGGGTACAAGGTTATCAGGTTGTCCCATGTGGGGCTCACCTCACTGTCTTAATCCCCTCTTTACAGATGAGGTAACAGAGAAGTGAAGTGACTTGCCCAAAGTCACACAGCGGATAAGTGGCAGAGCCGGGATTAGAACCACGACCTTTGACTCCCAAGCTCGGGCTCTTGTCACTAAGCCACACGGCTTCTCTAAATCCCGATTTCCAAATCCCTGAAACCCTGAGCCCTGCTCTCCAAACCCCTAGCCCCGAGCCCCAAACCCCTAGCCCCTAGCCCCAAGCCCCGAGCCCCGAGCCCATAGCCCCCAGCTCCAAGCCCCTAGCCCCTAGCCCCGAACCCCAAGCCCCGAGCCCCGAGCCCCGAACCCCGAGCCCCAAACCAAGAGCCTTCCCTCGTCCACAGGTCCCTGCCAGAGTCCAGAGTGCACAGCCCTCCTCGCCCACTACAGAACGGCTAGCAATGCCAGCGTCTCGCCCTGTGCGGATTTCTACAGCTTCGCCTGCGGGCGCAGGGGGGCAGGGGACCCCCCCGGGGTCAAAGGGGACCCCTTCCACACCCTGGAAGAGGAGAACCACCACCGGCTCCAGAGGCTTCTGGGTAAGGACGGGGCCAAGCCCCCCACCCACACACCCACCCCCACAAACCAGGATGAGGGGAAGCGGGTGGGGAGAGAGATTCTAAGCCCAGTGTGGGCAGGGATTGTCTCTTGTCATTGCTAAATTGTACATTCCAAGCACTTAAGACACTGCTCTGCACACAGTAAGTGCTCAGTAAATACGATTGAATGAATGAGAGGGAGGTCAACGGTGGCCCCCGTACAGTGAGGGGAGAGAGGGCCGGGTGACCCCCATGAAGTGGGGCGAGGAGTTGCCCAGAGACAGAGATCCTGCCCAGCACGTGGAGGTTGGCGTGACCCCGGGATGTCCTTCCCAGAGGCCGCCGGCCCCCCCAGCCCGGGATCCGCGGCGGAGAAGGCCTTGAGCTACTACCGCTCCTGCATGGACACGGAGGGCATCGAGGCACAGGGCACCAGCCCGCTCTCACAGGTCATCCAGCAGGTCAGTGCTCCCAGGCCCCCGGGGCCACTCCCACCCAACCCCCTCTCTCCTCCTTCCCAGCCCCGAACACCTTGTCGGGGACGAAGGAGGAGGGGGCCGGGGAATGGGGGAAAGGGGTCTGGGCTCCAACCTCCCAGCCCCGACCCCCGACGCTCAGCTCCAAACCCCACTCCCCAGTCAATCAATGGACTTTATCGAGGGCTTATTGGATGCAGAGCACTGAAGCAGCGTGACTCAGTGGAAAGAGCTTGGGCTTCGGAGTCAGAGGTCATGAGTTCGACTCCCGGCTCTGCCACTTGTCAGCTGTGTGACTGTGGGCAAGTCACTTCACTTCTCTGGGCCTCAGTTACCTCATCCGTAAAATGGGGATTCTCTGTGAGCCTCACGTGGGACAACCTGATCACCCTGTATCTCCCCCAGTGCTTAGAACAGTGCTCTGCCCATAGTAAGTGCTTAACAAATACCAACATTATTATTATTATTATTACTAAGCGCTAGAGAAAGTACAATATAACAATCATCGGTGGACCCAATCCCTGTCCACAAGGAGCTTACAGTCTACAGAGGGGCATTCAAATGGATGGCAGATAGGGGAAGTAGTGTTAAAAAAAGGATATTTGCCTAATTGTTGTCGGGCTGGGGTGAGTGTCAGAAGGTTAGAGAAGCAGCATGACTCAGTGTACAGAGCACCGGCTTTGGGAGTCAGAGGTTATGGGTTCGAATCCCAGCTCTGCCTCTTGGCAGCTCTGTGACTGTGGGCAAATCACTTCACTTCTATGTGCCTCAGTTACCTCATCTGGAAAATTGGGATTAAGACTGTGAGCCTCACATGGGACAACCTGATTATCCTGTATCTACCCCAGCACTTAGAACAGTGCTCTGCACATAGTAAGCACTTAACAAATACCAAAAAAAAAAAAAAGGTACAGCCAAGTTCACAATCGAAGCACAGTCGAACCCCCCGGCCCCAACAGAGTGTGAGCTTGTTGTAGGCAGGGATTTTCTCTCTTTATTGCTGTATTGTACTTCCCCAAGTGCTTAGTACAGTGCTCTGCACACAGTAAGCGCTCAATAAATACGACTGAATGAAGGAATAATTGAAAGCCAAGAAGCTGCATGGCCTAGTGGAAAGACCACGGGCCTGGGAGTCAGAAGACCTGAGTTTTAATCCTAGCTCTGCCACATGTCCACTGTGGGACCTTGGGCAAGTCACTTAACTTCTCTGTATCTCAGTTACCCTATCTGTAAAATGGGAATTAATTCCTACTCTCTCCTACTTAGACTTTTAGCCCTATGCGGGACAGGGACTGCGTCTGAACTAAATAGCTTGTATATCTACCCCAGTGCTTAGAACAGTGCTTGGCACATAGTAAGCACTTAATAAATACTATTATTATTATAACTATGATCATGGATAGGGGAAATGAAGAAGAGAAGCAGGGTGGCTTAGTGGAATGAGCACAGGCTTGGGAGTCAGAGGACGTGGGTTCTAACCCCGGCTCTGCCGCTTGTCTGCTGTGTGACCCTGGGCAAGCCACTTCAATTTTCTGTGCCTCAGTTACCTTATCTGTAAAATGGGGATTAAGACTGTGAGCCCCTACATGGGACCTCCTGATTACCTTCTATTCACCCCACTGCTTAGAACAGTGCTTGGCACATAATAAGTGTTTAACAAATACCATAATTATTATTATCAATAATTTGATTAGACTAATTTGATTAGACTGTAAGCCCGTCAAAGGGCAGGAACTGTATCTGTTACCGATTTGTACATTCTAAGCGCTTAGTACAGTGCTCTGCACATAGTAAGCACTCAATAAATGCTATTGAATGAATGAATTAAATAAAGGGCTTAGGCTGGGAAGGTCTTTGGAGGAGATGGGATTTTAGAAGGATTTTGAAGAAGAGGAGGGTGGCAGACTGTCAAGTATGAAGGACGAGCAAATTCCAGGCCCCACAGAGAAAAAAAGCAAGAGATCCAACCTTAGCCCCTATCCTCAGATCAACCACATCTTCAGCCCCCAGCACCAACCTTAGCCCCCAGCCCCACCACATCCTCAGCCCCCAGACCCAACCTCAGCCCCCAGCCGCAGGCCAACCACATCCTCAGCCCCAAGCCCCAGACCAACCACATCCTCAGCCTTCAGCCCCAACCTCAGCCCCCAGGCCCAGGCCAAACACATCCTCAGCACCCAGCCCCAACCTTAAAAAAAAAGAATAAATGGTGTTATTTGTTAAGCACTTACTATGTGCAAAGCACTGTTCTAAGCACTGGGGGGATTCAAGGTGATCAGGTTGTCCCAGGTGGGGCTCACAGTTTTAATCCCCATTTTACAGATGAGGTAACTGAGGCACAGAGAAGTGACTTGCCCAAAGTCACACAGCTGGCAATTGGTGGAGCCGGGATTAGAACTCGTGACCTCTGACGCCCAAGCCCAGGTTCTTTCCACTGAGCCACGCTGCTTCTCTCCCTTCAGCTACCTTAGCCCCCAGCCTCCAGGCCAACCACATGCTCAGCCCCCAGCCCCAACCTCCATCCCTATCCCCAAGCTAATCACATCCTCAGCTCCCCCAGCCCCAACCTCAGCCCCCGGCCCCAGCCCTAGCCCCAATCTCGGCCACCTGCCCCAACCTCAATGAGAGCTCTCACCCCGGCTCCTCCACGGGCCTGGGCTCTCGCTGGTGGACATTCAGGGCAGCAGACCCAGGGACAGAAGGGGCGCGACCCCCTGAATCCTGACCTGTTCCTCAGCTGGGGGGCTGGCACATCGCGGGCCACTACAGTCCCCCCGACTTCAACCAGACCCTGCAGCTCCTGATGAGCGAATTTGACTCCTTTCCATTCTTCCGAGCCTACCTGGGGCCCGGCCCGGAGCCCCCACATGCGCCTGTCATCCAGGTGAGGGCCGCCGATCAGGGCGCGGGGGGGCAAGGGGTAGGGGTAGGGGAGGCAGAGAAATGGGAGGGGCGGTGGGGTGGAGGGGCAGAGGAGCAGGAGGCCAAGTGAAGTATGGATTGAAGCCAAGAGATAGGAGGCGGGGAGATCAGCGACAGTGTGGCTTAGTGGGAAGAGCACGGGTTTGGGAGTCAGAGGATGTGGGTTCTAATCCCAGCTCTGCCCCTGTCTGCTGTGTGAACTTGAGCAAGTCTCTTCGCTTCTCTAGACCTCAGTTACCTCATCTGTCAAATGGGGATTAAGACTGTGAGCCCCACATGGGACAACCTGACGACCTTGTATCTACCCCAGTACTTAGAACAGAGTTTGGCACATAGTAAGCGCTAAACAAATACCATCATTATTATTAGTATTGGAACAATATTTGCACCAGGCACCGCCCTGGTCCCCAGCCACCATGCTCCCGGCCCCCTCCCTCTCGGGGTCCCCCCTCCCGTCCCTCCCTCTCTGCAGCCTCTGTCCTCCCCAGATCGACCAGCCGGAGTTTACGATGCCCTCTCAGCACGGCCAGGGCAACTACCCACAGGTACCGGCCTCCCGGGCCGTGGGAAGGATGGACGGACGGGAGGGACGGGACGGACGGCGGGGGGGGGGGGTGAGGTCGGCAGGACCCCCACCCGTGGCTTGGCTGTGTCCTCTCCCACCTTCCAGATGCTGAGGGCCTACCTGGCCTACCTGACGAGTCTGGGGACGCTGCTGGGGGGAACCCCCGACAGGGCACACAGCCAAGCCTCCATGTCTCTGTCCATCTCGTCGCAGCTGCAGAAGGAGCTGAGGCCCCTGGAGGAGCGGCGGGCGAGGGGCCGGCTCTTCCAGCCCATCACCCTGGCCCAGCTGCAGGTAGCCGGACCGGGACGTGGGGAGGCGCCCTGGGTGGACGGACCTTTCCTTTGAAGACTCCTGAATCTTGGGCTGTCCAACCCTGGACCCACCGGATTTAGTCTCGGTTCTGATTCCTCCTCACCTGCCAAGGCTTTTTGCTCCTTTCCGAGCCCTCCGTCCTCACGGCCCTTCTCTCCCCTCTTCTCCCCCTCTCCCTTACCGACACCTCTCCCTGACCCCCACACCCTTACCAACCCTCCCTCCCCTCCCTCCTATACCACCACCTTCCTCACTCCCCATCTCCCCTCGCTCTCCACCCTCCCAATCCCTCTCCACACTCCCTGCCATTTTTAGGGCCTGGGTTCTAATCCCGGCTCTGCCACGTCCACTGTGTGACTTGGCCGACACTTGACTTCTCTGTGCCTCAGTTGCTTCATCTGCAAAATGGGGATTAAGATTGTGAGCCCGGGGTGGGACAGGGACTGTGTCCAACCCAGTGACCTTGTATCTATCCCAGTGTCTAGTAATAATAATAATGTTGGTATTTGTTAAGCGCTTACTAGGTGCCGAGCACTGTTCTAAGTGCTGGGGTAGACACAGGGGAATCAGGATGTCCCACGTGGGGCTCACAGTCTTAATCCCCATTTTACAGATGAGGTAACTGAGGCACAGAGAAGTGAAGTGGCTTGCCCACAATCACACAGCTGACAGGTGGCAGAGCTGGGATTCGAACTCATGACCTCTGACTCCAAAGCCCGTGCTCTTTCCACTTTCCACTGAGCCACGCTGCTTCTCTGCTTCTAGTACAGTGCCTGGCAGATAGTAAGCACTTAGAGACACCACACCTGTTATTATTATTCTCTCTCCCTGGAAGGTGGAGGACACCTTTTTCTGTGCTGGGTAACCTCCAGACCTGTGTATGTGTGTGTGTGTGTCTGTGTGTGTTTGCCGAATTGTACATTCCAAGTGCTGAGAAGCAGCGTGGTTCAGTGGAAAGAGCACGGGCTTTGGAGTCAAAGGTCATGGGTTCGAATCCCAGCTCGGCCACTTGTCAGCTGTGTGACTTTGGGCAAGTCACTTAACTTCTCGCTGCCTCAGTTACCTCATCTGTAAAATGGGGATTAAGACTGTGAGCTCCACGAGGGACAACCGATTCCCCTGTGTCTACCCCAGCACTTAGAACAGTGCTCGGCACATAATAAGCGCTTAACAAATACCAACATTATCATTATTATTATTATTATTATTAAGTACAGTGCTCTGCACATAGTTCGTTCAGTAAATACTATTGAATGAATTTGTTGGTGTCTGTTCCCCACAGAAAGAGGTCCCCATCATCGACTGGTTGTCCTGCCTGCGGGCTACCTTCTCCCCGATGTCTCTGGAGCCCTCACAGCCTTTGATGGTGCACGACCTGGACTACCTGAAGGGCGCGGCTAAGGTCATCCAACAGCTGCAGGAGCAGGAGGAAGGCAGGCAGGTGGGCCCGGGGGTGGTC
Source organism: Ornithorhynchus anatinus (assembly GCF_004115215.2). Taxonomy (NCBI): domain Eukaryota; kingdom Metazoa; phylum Chordata; class Mammalia; order Monotremata; family Ornithorhynchidae; genus Ornithorhynchus; species Ornithorhynchus anatinus. Next base: position 169,985,673 of record NC_041729.1, read on the forward strand.
AGCCGGGCACCGGGGTTGGGGGGGTGGAAATGGAGAGACCCCCTCAGTCCCGGGAGGCAATGGGAATGGAGGTCACCACAGCTGTCACCACTGCAGAAGGCCAGCGCTCCGCCAAGAAGGCTCTTCCTAGGGAGTGCTCCCCGCACAGTGCTCCTTCCCTAGAATTCAACCCTAGAATTCAAGTCTTCCCCCTGGAATTCACCCCTAGAGTACAAGTCCTCCCCTGGAATCTTTCCCTGGTGCACTTCTGGTTTTCTGCGATGGCCACGGCGGGGTCCACCGGTCAATTAGAGAAGCAGCGTGGCTCAGTGGAAAGAGCATGGGCTTGGGAGTCAGAGGTCATGAGTTCGAATCCTGGCTCTGCCACTTGTCAGCTGTGTGACTGTGGGCAAGTCACTTAACTTCTCTGTGCCTCAGTTCCCTCATCTGTAAAATGGGGATTAACTGTGAGCCTCACGTGGGACAACCTGATGACCCTGTATCTACCCCAGTGCTTAGAACAGTGCTTGGCACATAGTAAGCACTTAACAAATACCAACATTATTATTATTATTACATGATTGTTGGCCTTAAGGGGCTTACGGTCTAGCCAGGGAAACTGAAGTCCGTCACTGGGCAGGGATTGTCTCTATCTGTTGCCGAATTATACATTCCAAGCGCTTAGTACAGTGTTCTGCACATAGTAAGCGCTCAATAAATACTATTGAATGAATGAATGAATGATCACTAATAGGAGGAAGCAGTAAAGCATAAATGAGGGGTACAAAACTGCTAAAGAGGATGACTCCCCAAGGGCCATCATGGGGCCGTGCTAACATTATAGTTGGCTGGCTGGGGTAGAGGATGGGGAGATGAGAGCTTAGTCAAGGAAGACTTTTTGGAAGTTATGTGGTGTTAATAAGCCTTGGAAGGTGGGGAAAACAGTGGCTCATCAGATACGAAGCGGGGAGGGAGTTCTAGGCCAGAGGCAGGATGTGGGCGAGAGGTCAGTCGTGAGGTAGATGAGATTAAGATACAATGAGGCATCAGAGGAGCAAAGGGTACAAGCTGTGTTGTGGTGGGAAAGGAAGAAAGAGGCGGAAGGAAAATTTAGTGTTTTAAAGCCTGTGATTGGGAATTTCTGCTTATTGTAGTGATGAATGGGCAACCTTGGGAGATTTTTGAGAAGCTGAGAGAATGGACACAGAATGATGTTTTAGAAGAATGATATACGCGTGCAGAGTGAAATATGAGGTCTGAGAAGGGAGAAGCTGGAGGCAGGGAGGCCAGCGAGCCCTAGTGCAAGGAGCCCGGGCTGAGGAGTCAGGAGACTTGGTTACTAATCCTGGCTCCAACACTTGCCTGCGGGTGACCCTGGGCCTCAGTTTCCTCATTTGTAAAATGGGGATTTCGTGGCTCAGTGGAAAGAGCTTGGGCTTCGGAGTCAGAGGTCATGGGTTCGACTCCCAGCTCTGCCACTTGTCAGGTGTGTGACTGTGGGCAAGTCACTTCACTTCTCTGTGCCTCAGTTACCTCATCTGTAAAATGGGGATTAACTGTGAGCCTCACGTGGGACAACCTGATTATCCTGTATCTACCCCAACGCTTAGAACAGTGCTCTGCACATAGTAAGCGCTTAACAAATACCAATATTAATTAATTAATTAATTACCCATTCCCACTCTCCCTTATACTGTAAGCCCCATGAGGTCCAACCAGCAACTATCGTATCAATCAATCATATTTACTGAGCTCTTGCTGTATGCAGAGCACTGTACTAAGTACTTGGGAGATTACAATATAACAATATAACAGACACGTTCCCTTTCCAAAATGAGCTTACAGTCTAGAGGAGTGACAGACATTATTATTAATAATAATAATAATAATGCTGGTTTTTATTAAGCGCTTACTATGTGCCAAGCCCCGTTGTAAGCACTGGGATAGATACAAGGTAATCAGGTTGTCCCACGTAGGGCTCATAGTCTTCATCCCCATTTTCCAGATGAGGTAACTGAGGCACAGAGAAGTTAAGTGATTTGCCCAAGGTCACACAGCTGACAAATGGTGGAGCCAGGATTAGAACCCATGACCCTCTCACTCCTAGGCCCATGCTCTATCCACTACTCCAGGGTGCTTCTCTTAGAAAATAGAAATAAATGACAGATATGGACATAAGTGCTAGGGGGCTGGGATGGGGAATGAATAAAGGGCATAGGGAGGAGTGGAAGAAAAGGAAAAGGAAAGGAGGGCTTTGTCAAGGAATAATAATAATAATGTTGGTATTTATTAAGCGCTTAGTATGTGCCGAGCTCTGTTCTAAGCGCTGGGGGAGATGCAGGGTAATCAGGTTGTCCCACGTGAGGTTCACGGTTTTAATCCCCATTTTCCAGATGAGATAACTGAGGCTCCGAGAAGTGAAGTGACTTGCCCAAAGTCACACAGCTGACAGGTGGCGGAGCTGTGAGTAGAACCCAAGACCTCTGTCTCCTAAGCCCGGGCTCTTTCCACTGAGCCACACTGCTTCTCCTTAGAGGAAATGGGGCTTCAATAAGGCTTTGTAGTGGGGGAGAGTAATTGTCTCTTGGATCTGAAGAGGGAGGGCGTTCCAGGCCAGAGGCAGGATGAGGGTGAGAGGTCGGCAGTGAGAAGGAGGTAGATAGATAGATAGATAATAGATAGATAGAGAGAGGGATAGAGAAAGATATAGATAGGTAGAGATCAAGGTACAGTGAGTGGGTTTGGATCGAAGGAGCCAAGTGTACGGGTTGGGTTGGAGTAGGAGAGCAGTGAGGTGACGTAGGAGGGGGCAAGGGGACTGAATGGCTTTAAAACCGATGGCAAGGAATTTCTCTTTGATGTGGAGGTAGGTGGGCAACCACTTAAAGTTCTTGAGTTGGGGAAACATGGACACCGTTTCTGTAGAAAAATGATCCGGGCAGCATAAGGCAGGGAGGCCAGCAAGGAGGCAGATATAGTAACCAAGGTGGGATAAAATGAGTGATTGGATTAACGTGGTAGCAGTTTGGATGGAGAGGAAAGGGAGGATTTTAGCTATATTGTGAAGGTTGAACCGACAGGATTTAGTGATAGACCGAATACGTGGGTTGAATGAGGGTGAGGAGTCAAGGATAACACCAAGGTTACGGGCTTGTGAGACAGGAAGGATGGTGGTGCCGTCTACAGCGATGGGACAATCAGGGGAAGGGCAGGGTTTGGATGGGAAGCTAAGGAGTTCCGTTTCTGACGTGTTAAATTTGAGGTGACGGCAGGACAGCCAAGTAGAGATACCTGGAAGGCAGGAGCAAATACGAGACTGCAGAGAGGGAGAGAGAGTGAGCCTGGAGATGTAGATTTGGGAATCATCTGCATAGATGGGGTAGTTGAAGTCATGGGAGCGAATGAGTTCTCCACAGGAGTGGATGTGCATGGAGAATAGAAGTGGGCCCAGAAATGAATCTTGAGGGACAACTCCAGGGGGTGGGAGGCAGTGGAGAAGCCGTGAAAGAGACAGAGAATGAGCAGCCAGAGAGATAGGAGAACCAGGAAAGGGCAGTGTCAGTGAAGCTGAGGTTGGGTAATTCCAGAAGGGGTTGGTCGACAGTGTCAGGGGCAGCTGAGAGGTTGAGGAAGATTAGGATGGAGTAGAGGCCGTTAGATTTGGCAAGAAGGACATCATCGGTGACCTTTAAGAGGGCGGTTTCTGTGAAGGGGACGGAAGCCAGATTGGAGGGGGGTCAAGGAAAGAACCGGAGGAGAGGAATTTGAGAGAGTGGGTGTAGACAGCTCATTCAAGGAGTTCAGAGAGGAATGGTAGGAGGGAGGTGAGGTGATAACTGGAAGGAACCGTGGGGTCAAGGGAGGGCTTTTTTCAGGATTGGGGGGACATGTAGAAGCAGTGTGGCTTAGTGGAAAGAGCCCGGGCTTGGGAGTCAGAGGTCGTGGGTTCTAATCCCGGCTCCGCCACTTGTCTGCTGGGTGACCTTGGGCAAGTCACTTCACTTCATTGTGCCTCAGTTGCCTCATCTGTAAAATGGGGATGAAGACTGTGAGCCCCACGTGGGACAACCTGATTACCCTGTATCTACCCCAGCGCTTAGAACAGTGCTTGGCACATAGTAAGCACTTGACAAATACCACTACTATTATTATGGGCACGATTGAAAACAGTGGGGAAGCAGCCATTGGAGAGCAAGCAGTTAAAGATGGTGGTTAAGGGAGGAAGAAGGAAGGGAGCAAGTCATTTGATAAGGTGTGAAGGGATGGAGTTGGATGCATAGGTGGAGGAGTGGATTTTGAGAGGCGGCAGATTTCCTCTTGAGATACTGCTTGGAAAGATGGGAGAGTTGAAGAAGGGACAGGAGGAGGGAAGGACTGGGGAGGGGCAGGTGAGATTTTAGGGAGATCACACCTGATAGTTTCAGTTTTCTCAATAAAGCAGGTGGCCAGGTCATTAGAGGCAAAAGATTCATTCATTCATTCAATAGTATTTATTGAGCGCTTACTATGTGCAGAGCACTGTATTAAGCGCTTGGAATGAACAAGTCGGCAACAGATAGAGATAGTCCCTGCCGTTTGATGGGCTTACGGTCTAATCGGAGGAGACAGGCAGACAAGAACAATGGCAATAAATAGAGTCAAGGGGAAGAACATCTCTTAAAAACAATGGCAACTAAATAGAATCGAGGCGATGTACATTTCATTAACAAAATAAATAGGGTAATAAAAATATATACAGTTGAGCAGACGAGTACAGTGCTGAGGGGATGGGAAGGGAGAGGGGGAGGAGCAGAGGGAAATGGGGGAAAAGAGGGTTTAGCTGCGGAGAGGTGAAGGGGGGTGGTAGAGGGAGTAGGGGGAAAAGGGGAGCTCAGTCTGGGAAGGCCTCTTGGAGGAGGTGAGTTTTAAGTAGGGTTTTGAGGAGGGGAAGAGAATCAGTTTGGCGGAGGTGAGGAGGGAGGGCATTCCAGGACCGCGGGAGGATGTGGCCCGGGGGTCGACGGCGGGATAGGCGAGACCGAGGGACGGTGAGGAGGTGGGCGGCAGAGGAGCGGAGCGTGCGGGGTGGGCAGGAGAAAGAGAGAAGGGAGGAGAGGTAGGAAGGGGCAAGGGGATGGACAGCCTTGATGGGAGAGATGGGGGGGCAGGGGGTTTGAGGAGGTAGTTAAACGTCTGGAACAACTGGTGATGGCAATGGGTATGGGTGTCAATAAAGATGGAGAAACAATTTTTTCGGGCAGAGAAGAGGGCAGAGTTAAATCATGTAGGGATAAACTTGAAGTGGACGAGGTTGGCCCGATATCTAGATTTCCACCAGCAGCGCTCTGTGGCTCGTGCACAAGAGCGAAGGAGGTGGACTTTGGTGGTGATCTAGGGCTGTGGGTTAGTGGTATGAGATCAACGAAGAGACAGGGGAGTGAATGAATTGAGTGTAGTAGAGAGCGTGGTGTTTAGAGCGTCAATTAACAATAATAGTAATAATAATGGTGGTATTTGTTAAGCACTTACTATGTGTAAAGCACAGTTCTAAGCGCTGGGGGGATACAAGGTGATCAGGTTGTCCCATGTGGAGCTCACAGTTTTAATCCCCATTTTCTAGATGAGGTAACTGAGGCACAGAGAAGTTAAGTGACTTGCCCAAAGTCACACAGCTGGCAAATGGCAGAGCTGGGATTAGAACCCATGACCTCTGATTCCCAAGCCTGGGCTTGGAGCCCCGCTGTTTCTCAAAATAAGCGCTTACTAAGTGCCAAGCACTGTTCTAAGTGCTGGGGTACATACAAGATGATCAGCTTGTCCCACCTGAGGCTCACCGTTTTAATCCCCTTTTGACAGATGAGATAACTGAGGCAGAGAGAAGTTAAGTGGCATGCCCAAGACCACACAGCAGACAAGTGGCAGAGTCGGGATTAGAACCCAAGTCCTCTGATTCGCAAGCCCGGACTCTTTCCACTAAGCCACGTGCTCTCCCAATTGTATCCAACCCGATTTGTTTGTATCCTCCCCAGTGCTTAGTGCAGTGAGTGGGATATAGTAGGAGTATAGTAGTAGAGAAGCAGCGTGGCTCAGTGGAAAGAGCCCGGGCTTTGGAGTCAGAGGTCATGAGTTCAAATCCCGGCTCTGCCACTTGCCAGCTGTGTGACTGTGGGCAAGTCGCTTCACTTCTCTGTGCCTCAGTTACCTCATCTGTAAAATGGGGATGAAGTCTGTGAGCCCCACGTGGGACAACCTGATTCCCCTGTGTCTACCCCAGCGCTTAGAACAGTACTCTGCACATAGTAAACTCTTAACAAATGCCATCATTATTATTATTATTATGTTTAACAAATACCATCATTATCGCTCTAGACTGTAAGCTCGCTGTGGGCAGAGAATGTGCTCACTGTTGTATTGTACTCTCCCCAGAGCTTAGTACAGTTCTCTGCACACAGCAATCGTTCAATCAATAACGACTGAATGAATGAAGGTAAGGAAGTTCGGGTACAAAAGCCAAATGGGGCCTGACGAGTTGAGAAAATCGGATGGGGTCAAAAGATCGGAGATCTCTCGGGGGGAACAGTCAAGATTTACAGGGAGGAGGTGTGTGGGAGAGAAGGCAAGTGGGGAGGTTGTAGTCAGAGAGGGAGATTTCAGAGTTAGCGAGGTTAGAGATTGTGCAACGGCTAAAGATGATGAGATAGAGTGTGTGCCCAAGGTGTGTGGGTAAATAATAATGTTGGTATTTTTTAAGCGCTTACTTAAGAGCACTGTTCTAAGCGCTGGGGTAGACACAGGGTAATCAGGCTGTCCCATGTGAGGCTCACAATCTTCATCCCCATTTGACAGATGAGGTAACTGAGGCCCAGAGAAGTGAAGTGACTTGCCCACAGTCACACAGCTGACAAGTGGCAGAGCGAGGATTCGAACCCATGACCTCTGACTCCCAAGCCCGGGCTCTTTCCACTGTGCCACGCTGCTTCTCTGGTTAAGCCCAGTGGGGAGCCCACAGGACGCGCTTAACCAATACCACAGTAAAGTGTGGCTGACGGACTTGTGGCCACGGCTTGGACCAGCCTGGTGGCAGTTGAGCTGGAGATGACAGAAGAGATCCCAGAGATGTTGTGATGCTACTGAAGCCGCGTGGCTCGGTGGCAAGAGCCCGGTCTTGGGAGTCAGAGGTCGTGGGTTCGAATCCCCGCTCCGCCACTTGTCCGCTGTGTGACTTTGGGCACTTCTCTGAGCCTCAGTGACCTCATCTGTAAGATGGGGATGAAGACTGTGAGCCCCACGTGGGACAACCTGATCACCTTGTATCCCCCACAGGGCTTAGAACAGTGCTTTGCACATGATAATAATAATAATGATAATGGTGGTATTTATTAAGCGCTTACTATGTGCCAAATGTTCTAAGCGCTGGGGGGGCACAGAGTGCTCAGGTTGTCCCATGTGGGGCTCCCAGTTTTAATCCTCATTTTACAGATGAGGGAACTGAGGCCCAGAGAAGTGAAGTGACTTGCCCACAGTCACACAGCTGACAAGTGGCAGAGCCGGGATTAGAACCCATGACCTCTGACTCCCAAACCCGGGCTCTTTCCGCTGAGCCACGGCACATAATAATGTTGGTATTTGTTAAGCGCTTACTCTGTGCCCAGCATTGTTCTAAGAGCCGGGGTAGATATAGGGTAATCAGGTTGTCCCACGTGAAGCTCACAGTCTTAATCCCCATTTTACAGATGAGGGAACTGAGGCCCAAAGAAGTGAAGTGACTTGCCCACAGTCACACAGCTGCCAAGTGGCAGAGCTGGGATTCGAATCCACGACTCCTGACTCCCAAGCCCAGGCTCTTTCTACTGAGCCAAGCGCTTAACAAATACCAAATTATTTTTTTATTATTGGTGACTGACAATATGTGGGTTGAAGGAGAGAGACGAATCAAGGATCATATGAAGTTTACAGGCTTGTGAGACGGGGGGGTGAGGGGTGGGGGTGTCTACAGTGATGAGAAAATCGGAGGGGAGGGGAGGGTTTGGAAGGAAGGATGAGGAGTTTTGGCCATGTAGAGTTTGAGGTGTCAGTGGGTGCTGACTTCTCCAGCTGAACACACAACTTGCCCTGCAGAAGCTCCTTAGAAACCTAAGGTTGTGGGCTCTGGGGTGGACAGAGTGGGTGTCCACACCTAAATAAATACGGTTGATCACACCCTATTTGGCCAAGGAGGGGGTTCACTGGCTCCTGACCTAGCACAACAGTGAGGCTAGAGGGGGAGGGGAGGGAAGGAGGGAGTCCTTTGTCCCCCTTTTGATGATGATGGCATTTATTAAGCGCTTACTATGTGCAAAGCACTGTTCTAAGCGCTGGGGAGGATACAAGGTGATCAGATTGTCCCACGCGGGGCTCACAGTCTTAATCCCCATTTTCCAGATGAGGCCCAGAAAAGTGAAGTGACTTGCCCAAAGTCACACAGCTGACAAGCAGCAGAGCCGGGATTCGAACCCATGACCTCGGACTCCCAAGCCCAGCCCCTTTCCACCGAGCCACACTGCTGCTCTTCTGCTCTCAGTCCCCTATTCTTCTGCCTCTCCTTAGTCTGCCACCGGTTTCCTCTCCTGTCGTCCATCGGTCAGACCCCCTTTTTCCGATCTCCTTCTGGAATGAGGCAGGTTGGATCGGGTTGGGCTGGAGAGAGAAGCAGCGTGGCTCAGTGCAAAGAGCCCGGGCTTGGATGTCAGAGTTCATGGGTTCGAATCCTGGCTCTGCCACTTGTCAACTGTGTTACTGTGGGCAAGTCACCTAACTTCTCTGTGCCTTAGTTCCCTCATCTGTAAAATGGGGATTAACGGTGAGCCTCACGTGGGATAACCTGATCACCCTGTATCTCCCCCAGCGCTTAGAACAGTGCTCTGCAAATAGTAAGCGCTTAACAAATACCAACATTATTATTATTATTATTATTATTATTATTATTATCCTGGCCTGCGCAGCCCGTCGGACCAGGGCCTCCTGTCCCCAGCTGGTGCCCTTCCCCTTCCCGACCACTTTTGAGAAGCAGCATGGCTCAGTCCAAAGAGCCCGGTCTTGGGAGTCAGAGGTCATGGGTTCGAATCCCAGCTCTGCCACGTGTCAACTGTGTGACTGTGGGCAAGTCACCTAACTTCTCTGTGCCTCAGTTCCCTCATCTGTAAAATGGGGATTAACTGTGAGCCTCTCGTGGGACAACCTGATGACCCTGTATCTCCCCCAACGCTTAGAACTGTGCTCTGCACATAGTAAGCGCTTAACAAATGCCAACGTTATTATTTCCGGGCTTACCCGGCCAGAGAAGCAGCACGGCGTCGTGGCTAGAGCCCGGGCTTGGGAGTTAGAAGGCCATGGGTTCTATTCCCCACTCCGCCATCTGTCTGCTTTGTGGCCTTGGGCAAGGCGTGGCTCAGTGGAAAGAGCCTGGGCTTCAGAGTCAGAGGTCGTGGGTTCGACTTCCGGCTCTGCCACTTGTCAGCTGTGTGACTGTGGGCAAGTCACTTCACTTCTCTGTGCCTCAGTTACCTCATCTGTAAAATGGGGATTAACTGTGAGCCTCACGTGGGACAACCCGATTACCCTGTATCTACCCCAGCGCTTAGAACAGTGCTCTGCACATAGGAAGCGCTTAACAGATACCAACATTATAATAATAATGACGACAATTAAGTGCTATGTGCCAAGCACTGTTAATAATCATAATAATGATGATGATACTGTTTGTTAAGCGCTTACTATGTGCCAAGCACTGTTCTAAGCTCTGGGGTAAATAAAGGTCATCAGGTTGTCCCAAGTGGGGCTCAGAGTCTTAATCCCCATTTTATTCGTTCATTTATTCATTCGTTCACCGGGCTTGGGAGTCAGAGGTCGTGGGTTCTAATCCCCACCCTGCCATTTGTCAGCAGTGTGACTTTGGGCAAGTCACTTCACTTCTCTGTGCCTCAGTTCCCTCATCTGGAAAATGGGGATGAAGACTGTGAACCCCACGTGAGACAACCTGATCACCTTGTATCCTGAGAACAGTGGCTGGCACATAGTAAGGGCTTAACAAATGCCATCATTACTACTGTACTTTCCGAGCACTTAGACCAGTGCTCTGCACACAGTGAGGACTCGATAAATACGATCGAATGAATAGGTGGAGACAGGCAGGGGAAAGGGAAGGAACGCGGGGTCAAGGAGGGGAAGCTTTGGCTTTGGAAAGTGACCTGAGAAGCAGCGTGGTTCAGTGGCAAGAATCCGGTCTTGGGAGTCAGAGGTCGTGGTTTCTAATCCCCGCCCTGCAAGTTATCAGCTGTGTGACCTTGGCCAAGTCACTTCACTTCTCTGTGCCTCAGTTCCCTCATCTGGAAAATGGGGATGAAGACTGTGAGCCCCACGGGGGACAACCTGATGACCTTGTATCCTCCCCCAGCGCTTAGAACAGTGCCTGGCACATAGTAAGCGCTTAACAAACGCCATCATCACTATTGTACTTTCCAAGCGTTTAGTCCAGTGCTCTGCGCACAGTAAGCACTCAATAAATACGATCGAATAATAATGGTGGTATTTGTTAAGCGCTTACTATGTGCAGAGCACTGTTCTAAGCACTGGGGCAGATACAGGGTGATCAGGTTGTCCTACGTGAGGCTCACAGTTAATCCCCATTTTCCAGATGAGGGAACTGAGGCCCAGAGAAGTTAAGTGACTTGCCCACAGTCACACAGCTGACAAGTGGCAGAGCCGGGAGTCGAACCCATGACCTCTGACTCCGAAGCCAGGGCTCTTTCTACTGCGCCACGATCGAATGAATGGGTGGAGACAGGCAGGAGAAACCACTGAGAAGCAGTGTGGTTCAGTGGAAAGAGCATGGGCTTTGGAGTCAGAGGTCATGAGTTCGAATCCCCGCTCTGCCACTTGTCAGCTGTGTGACTGTGGGCAAATCACTTAACTTCTCTGGGCCTCAGTTACCCCATCTGTAAAATGGGGATGAAGACTGTGAGCCCCATGTGGGGCAACCTGATTCCCCCGTGTCTCCTCCAGCACTTAGAACAGTGCTCTGCACATAGTAAGCGCTTAACAAATACCAACATTATTATTGCTATTGATTTTGTTAATGAAGTGTACCTCCCCTTCATTTTATTTCTCTCCATGATGTTTTGTTTTGTTCTGTTTTGCTTTGCCGTCTGTCTCCCCTCTTTACACTGTGACCCCGTCAATGGGCAGGGATTGTCTCCGTCTGTTGCCCAATTGTATGTTCCAAGCGTTTAGTCCAGTGCTCTGCACCTAGTGAGCGCTCAATACATACTACCGAATGACTGAAAGGGAAGGCCGGACGGGGGCGGGGGAGGGAAGCTTCGGCTTTGGAGAGGGACCTGGGGCTTTCTGGAGGCTGTGGCCCTGGGGGCGGGGAGGGCCTCCGCTGACCCACGTGTGGGTGTACGTGTGTGTGGGTGTACATGCGTGTACACGTGTGTGCGTCTTCCCCACAGAGACGCCCTGCAGAGTCACATGCTGCTGAGGCTGGTGGGGACGCTGACGCCGGCGCTGGACAGCCGCTTCCAGGCAGCCCACCGGGAGCTCGGGCGGCGGCTGCGGGAGCTGGACGGACACGCACCCCGGGTCAGCCGCGAAGGAGGGAGGGAGGGAGGGGGCTGCAGGGGGAGGGCAGGGAGGGGGCTGGGCGGGAAGGGGAAGGGAAAGGAGGGGGCTGCAGGGGGAGGGGAGAGGAGGGGGCTGCAGGGGGGGGGGAGGGAGGGAGGGACAGAGAGAAGGGCCTGGGCTGGAGGGGGAGGGGAGAGGAGGGGGCTGCTGGGGGAGGGCTGGGGGGGAGCAGGGCTGGTGGGGGAGAGGACTGAATGGGGAGGGGGCTGCAGGGGGAGGGCAGGGGAGAGGAGGGGGCTACAGGGGGAGGGCAGGGAGGGGAAAGGAGGGAGGGGGCAGGGCTGGAGGGGGAGGGGAGAGGAGGGAGCTGCTGGGGGAGGGCTGGGGGGGAGCAGGGCTGGTGGGGGAGAGGACTGGATGGGGAGGGGGCTGCAGGGGGAGAGGACTGGAAGGGGAGGGGACTGGGCTGGAGGGGCAGGGGAGGGGAGGGGGCTGCGGGGGGAGGAGGGGAGGGAGGGGGCAGGGCTGTAAGAGGAGGGGCCGGAGGGAGGGGTCTGGGCTGGAGGAGGCAGGGCTGGATCTGGGGGGGGGGGGCGAGGGGTGTTGCGGGGGCGCTGGGCGGGGGCAGGGGCTGCCCTCTGCCGTCTGACCCCCGACCCCCGACCCCCGACCCCCGACCCCCCCCGCCCCCTCCCAGCCGCCAGCCCCGCGCTGGAAGCGCTGCGTGCAGCAGGCGGGGACCTTCTTCCAGCCCGTCCTGGGAGCCCTGTTCGTGCGGGACGCCTTCGCCACCCACGGAAAGCAGCCCGTACGTCACTCACACACACACACACACACACACACACACACACACACACCCCCGCGCGCGCCCCCGGACACGCCCCGCCCTCCGGACACGCCCACCCCGCGCCCGTCCAATCCCGCCCCTCCGCACCCTAGCCCCGCCCAGCCCGCCCAGCCCCATCCCTCCGGCCACGCCCACCTCCGCCCCCGTCCAATCCCGCTCCTCCCACCTCTGGTCACGCCCACCGCCGCCCCGTCCAATCCCGTCCCTCCGACCACGCCCACCCCCGCCCCCGTCCAATCACGTCCCTCCGGCCCCGCCCCCTAAACCCCGTCCCTCAGCCCCTCCCTCCTCAGCCCCGCCCCCCGCGCCGCGGCCCGGTGGGTGGGCTGAGCGGGTCTCATTCATTCATTCATTCATTCATTCATTCATTCGTTCGTTCGTTCGTTCGTTCATCAGTTCATCCGTTCATTCCTTCAGTAGTATTTATTGAGCGCTTACTCGGTGCAGAGCACTGGACTAAGCGCTTGGCCGCGTGGCTCAGTCGCAAAAGCCCGGGCTTGGGAGTCAGAGGTCGTGGATTCTAATCCCGCCTCTGCCACTTGGCCATGTGACTGTGGGCAAGTCACTTCACTTCTCTGTGCCTCAGTGACCTCATCTGTCAAATGGGGATGAAAACAAAGCGCTCACTATGTGCCCCACGTGGAACGACCTCGTCCCCTTCTATCCCCTCAGCGCTCAGCACAGTGCTTGGCACATAGTAAGCGCTTCACGTAGACCACCGTTATTATTATTGGACTGTACAATTGGACAACAGATAATAATAATAATAATGATGATGGCACCTGTTAAGCGCTTACTATGTGCCAAGCACTGTGCTAAGTGCAGCGTGGCTCAGTGGAAAGAGCCCGGGCTTGGGAGCCAGAGGTCATGGGTTCGAATCCCAGCTCTGCCACTTGTCAGCTGTGTGACTGTGGGCAAGTCACTTCACTTCTCTGGGCCTCAGTTATCTCATCTGAAAATTGGAGATTAAGGCTGGAAGCCGCACATGGGACAACCTGATGACCCTGTATCTACCGCAGCACTTAGAACAGTGCTCTGCACATAGTAAGCGCTTAACAAATACCAACATTATTATTACAAGAGCAGAGTGAAGCACTGGAAAGAGCCCGGGCTTGGGAGTCAGAGGTCACGGGTTTGAATCCCAGCTCTGCCACTTGTCAGCTGTGTGACTGTGGGCAAGTCACTTCACTTCTCTGGGCCTCAGTTACCCCATCTGTAAAATGGGGATGAAGACTGTGACCCTCACCGTCAGGGCAACCTGATTCCCCTGTATCTCCCCCAGCGCTTAGAACCGTGCTCGGCACATAGTGAGCGCTTAACAAATACCAACATTATTATTATTACAAGGTGATCAGGTTGTCCCGCGTGGGGCTCACAGTCTTCATCCCCATTTTCCAGAGGAGGGAACTGAGGCCCAGAGAAGTGAAGTGACCTGCCCAAAGTCACCCAGCTGACAAGTGGCAGAGTCGGGATTGGAACCCATGACCTCTGACTCCCAAGTCCGGGCTCTTGCCACTGAGCCACGCTGCCCCATGAGGGGCTCACAGTCCAAAGCGGGGGTGGGGTGGAGAGAGACAGCAGAGCAAACCAGAACAAAACAAAACCAAGCCAACATCATGGAGATGCATAGAATGAAGGCTCTGACCGGCTCCTGAAGCCTCCCCGGCCCGGCAGGCCGCCGGGCTTTTCTCCGAGGTCCGCGATGCCCTGCTGGACCGTCTGCAGCGCCTCCGGTGGATGGATGAGAAGACCCGGGACGAAGCCCGGAGCAGGGTAAGGGGGACCCCCGGGGGGCGGGGCAAGGGTCCCCGGGGGTAGGCTGGGGGTTCCCTAGGTGCAGGGCAGGGTGGGGGGGTACCTGGGTGCAGAGTGGGGGTCCCTGGGGGCAGGATAGGGGGTCCCCGGGGGCAGGGTAGGGGGTCCCTAGGCAAGGGTCCCCGGGGGCAGGATAGGGGGGTCCCTGGGGGCACGGCAGGGGTCCCCGGGGGCAGGATAGGGGGTCCCTGGGGGCAGGGCAGGGGTCCCCGGGGGCAGGATAGGGGGTCCCTGGGGGCAGGATGGGGGTCCCTGGGGGCAGAGTGGGGGTCGCCGGGGGTAGGGTAGGAGAGGTCCCTGGGTGCAGGGGAGGGGTCCCCGGGGGCAGAGCAGGGGTCTCCGGGGGTAGGGTGGGGGTCTCCGGGGGCAGGGCATGGGGTCCCTGGGGCCAGGGTAGGGCGTCCCCGGGGGTAGGGTGGGGGGTCCCCGGGGGCAGGATGGGGGTCCTTGGGGGCAGAGTAGGGTCCCCGGGGGTAGGGTAGGGAGCCTTCAGGTTCGGGGCAAGGGTCCCGGGTTCAGGGCAGGGGTCACCAGGGCAAGGCATGGTGGGGAGTTGGGGGGGTTGCAGCGTGGCTCAGTGGAAAGAGCCCGGGCTTGGGAGTCAGAGGTCATGGGTTCGAATCCCGGCTCTGCCGCTTGTCAGCTGTGTGACAGTGGGCACTTCACTTAACTTCTCTGGGCCTCAGTTACCTCATCTGGAAAATGGGGATTAAGACTGTGAGCCTCACGTGAAGCAACCTGATTACCCAGTATCTACCCCAGCGCTTAGAACAGTGCTCTGCACATAGTGAGTGCTTAACAAATACCAACATTATTATTATTATTGTTATTATTATTATTATGAGGCTGGCCAGGGAGGCAGGTGAAGGGGGAGGGGTGTGCGCCTAGGAGGGCGCAGGGCCAGAGCCAGGGGACATCATCATCATCACCACATAGTAAGCGCTCAATAAATACGATTGAATGAATAAATCACCATCATCAGCATCATAATAATAATGTTGGTATTTATGGTATTTTATTACTACATAATGGAAGTACTTGTTAAGCACTTGCTATGTGCCAAGTATAAAAGGAATAATAATATGGTATTTGTTAAGTGCCTACGGCACGGCGTAGCTCGGTGGAAAGAGCCCAGGCTTGGGAGTCGGAGGTCGTGGATTCCAATCCCGGCTCCGCCACTTGTCTGCTGGGTGACTTTGGGAAAGTCGCTTCACTTCTCTGTGCCTCAGTTCTCTCTTCTGTAAAATGGAAATTAAGACTGTGAGCGCCATGTGGATCAACCCAATCACCTTGTATCCCCCCAGCACTTAGAACAGTGCTTTGCACATACTGAGCTTAGCATACATATATAAACCATGTATGCACGCAGAGTGCTCTGCACATAGTAAGCGCTTAACAAATACCAACATTATTATTATTATTATTATTCAGTATGGACACATGCCTGCCCCATGCCTTCACATCATGCCCAACGCCCACATCCAACAGCCTTCGACACTAATAATAATGATGGCATTTGTTAAGCGTTTAACGATGTGCAAAGCACTGTTCTAAGCGCTGGGGGGGATCCAAGGTGATCAGGTTGTCCCATGTGGGGCTCACAGTCTTCATCCCCATTTGACAGATGAGGTCACTGGGGCACAGAGAAGTGAAGTGACTTACCCAAGGTCACACAGCTGACAAGTGGAGGAGCCGGGATTTGCACCCATGACCTCTGACTCCCAAGCCTGGGCTTTTTCCACGGAGCCACGCTGCTTCTCACTGTCACTGTCAGCCACACCCTTCTCCTGGAAATACTGTCCAACACTGTCCTTTTTCCAGGTTCTCCTCCTGTCCCTGCCGCCTCTTTCTCCGTCTCTTTCACGAGCTCCTCCTCTGCCTCCCTCCCCCTAACTGTGGGGGTCCCTCAAAGTTCAGTTCTGGGTCCCCTCCTCTTCTCCATCTACACCCGCTCCCTTGGAGAACTCATTTGCAGCGTGGCTCAGTGGAAAGAGCCCAGGCTTGGGGGTCAGAGGTCATGGGTTCGAATCCCAGCTCCGCCTCTTGTCTGCTGTGTGACCTTGGGCAAATTGCTTCACTTCTGTGTGCCTCGGTTACCTCATCTGTAAAAATGGGGATTAGAAAATGGGAGCCCCACGTGGGACAATCTGATGACCCTGTATCTACCCCAGTGCTTAGAACAGTGCTCAACACATAGTAAGCGCTTAAAAACCATAATTATTATTATTTCTCTTAACAAATGCCATAATTATTATTATTTCTCTTAAATGCTATTATTATTAATAACAATTATTATTATTATTTGCTCCCATAGCTTCAACTACCACCTCTACAGAGATGATCCCCATATCTCCATCTCCAGCCCTGATCTCTCTCTTTCTCTGCAGTCTCGCATTTCCTCTTGCCTTCAAAACATCTCTATTTGGATGTCCCCCCGTCACCTCAAATTTACCATGACTAAAACAGAACTCCTTCTTCTCACCCCAACCCCGCGCTCCCCCTGACTTTCCCATCACTGTAGACGGCACCACCGTCCTTCCCGTCTCCCAAGCCCGTATCCTCGGCCTTGTCCTTGACTCCTCTCTCTCATTCAACCCACGTATTCAGTCCATCACTAAATCCAGTCAGTCCCACCATCACAGCATCGCTAAAATCCGCCCTTTCCTCTCCCTCCCAACTGCTTCCACATTAATTCAATCCCTCATCCTCTCCCGCCTGGATGACTGTATCAGCCTCTTCTCTGACCTCCCTGCCTCCCGCCTCTCCCCACTCCAGTCCATACTCGGCTGCCCGGATCATTTTTCGACAAAACTTTCAGGCCACATCTCGCCACTCCTCCAGTGGTTGCCCATCCACCTCCGCATCAAATCTAATCTCCGCATCTAATCTCCTCCGATTAGAGCCCGTCAATGGGCAGGGATTGTGTCTATCTGTTGCCGATTTGTACATTCAAAGCGCTAAGCAGAGCACATAGTAAGCGCTCTATAAATACTATTGAATGAATGAATCAAAGAGAAACTCCTCACCCTTGCCTTTAAAGGACTTAATCCCTTTAAGTGCTTAGTACAGTGCTCTGCACATAGTAAGCACTCAATAAATACTATTGAATGAATGAATGAATCAAAGAGAAACTCCTCACCCTTGCCTCTAAAGGACTTAATCCCTTTGCCCCCTCCGACCTCACCTCCCTTCTCTCCTACTCAAACCCAGCCCACACACTTCACTCCTCTAATCTTCTCATTTTACCTCCATCTCGTCTTATCTCACCCACTTTCTGCCTCTGGCCCAGACCGCCCTCCCTCCTTATATCCGACAATTATCCCCGCACTTCACCTCCAAGTGGCCTTCCCTAAGTAAGCCTTCTTTTCCTTTTCTTCCACTCCTTTCTGCGTCACCCTGACTTTCTTCCTTAATTCATCCCCCTCCCAGCCCCACAGCACTCATGTACAGATCTGGAGTTTATCTTAATGCTTGTCTCCCTCTCTAGACCGAGAGCTCATTGTGGATGGGGAATGTGTGTTATATTGTTATAATGTACTCGCCCAAATGCTTAGAACAGCGCTCTGCACACAGTAAGCGCTCAGTAAATACAATTGACTGACTGAAATACCGGGTGCACACCATGATGGATTGATGCACACATGCACATACTGTGAAAACACACCTACACCCATCATGTCCACATGGACAATTCCAAGCCCTTACATTCATGCACACCTACCCACGTCATGCACATATCACAGACACAAACAAGCACACATCACGTGCACACACACACCGTGCACACAAGCACACATCGTGTCCACATGGACAATTCCAAACCCTTACATTCATGCACCTACCCATGTCATGAACATATCATGAACACAAACAAACACACATCACATGCACACACACACACCATGCACACAAGCACATATCACGTCCACATGGACGTGCCACTTGTCGGCTGTGTGACTGTGGGCAAGTCACTTAACTTCTCTGTGCCTCAGTTCCCTCATCTGTAAAATGGGGATTAAGACTGTGAGCCCCACGTGGGACAACCTGATTCCCCTATGTCTACCCCAGCGCTTAGAACAGTGCTCGGCACATAGTAAGCGCTTAACAAATACCAACATTATTATTATGGACAATTCCAAACCCTTACATTCATGCACACCTACCCATGTCATGAACATATCATGAGCACAAACCAGCACACATCACGTGTGCACACACACACACACCATACACACAAGCACGTATCGTGTCCACCTGGACAATTCCAAACACTTACATTCACGCACACCTACCCATGTCATGAACATATCATGAACACAAACAAGCACACATCACGTGCACACACACATCGTGTCCACATGGACAATTCCAAACCCTTACATTCATGCACACCTACCCATGTCATAAACATATCATGAGCACAAACCAGCACACATCACATGCACACACATACCATGCACACAAGCACACACACACACATCATGTCCACATAGACAATTCCAAACCCTTACATTCATGCACATCTACCCATGTCATGAACCTACCATGAGCACAAACCAGCACACATCACGTACACCCATACACACCAGGCACACAAGCACGCACACACACACTCCTGAGAAGGGATGTCCCAGAGGAGGGTCTGGAGAGACCTTGGCCCAGCCTGGGCCTTCAGCTAAATCATCCCTCCTCCTGCCAGGTGGCCAGTTTGCGGGTGGAGATGGGGGGCCCTGAGGAGATGCTGAAGCCGGAATCGGTGGACCGGGACTACCAGGATGTGAGCCCCAGGCCCCTCCCTGAGCCCAGCCCAGCCTCCCGCTGGGTCGCCGTGTGGCCGGACCCCCGGGTCCCCTCTCCCGCGTCCCCTGCCCCCCTCTAGGCCCCAAGCCGGGCGCTGCCCGTGACCGCCTGCGAGTGTGTGCGGGCTCTTGTGCGAGCGGCTGCGGGGGAAGCGTTCCTCGGGGCCCGCGGGTGAAGGTGTGTCGGGCGCGGGGTCGGGGGCTCAGCCCCCCCGACTCCGGCCTCGTGTCTCCCCACCCCCCGCCTCCCCACAGGTGCAGCTGGGCCCCAGCTTTCTGCAGACCATGCTGAGCTGCATGCGCTCCCTCCGGGCCAGGAATATGCGCAGAGTCCTGCAGGGCTCCCGGTCACACCGGTAATAATAGTAATAATCAGTAATGATAATAGTATTTGTTAAGCACTTACTATGTGCTGGGCACTGTTCTAAGCACTGGGGTAGATACAAGGTCATCAGGTTGTCCCACTTGGAGCTCACGGTCTTAATTTCCATTTTGCAGATGAGGGAACTGAGGCACTGAGAACTGAAGTGACTTGCCCAAAGTCACACAGTTGACAAGTGGCGGATAATTTAATAATAATAATGTTGGTATTTATTAAGCGCTTACTATGTGCAGAGCACTGTTCTAAGCACTGGGGTAGATACAGGGTCATCAGGTTGCCCGGACGGTGAGGTTCACAGTCTTAATCCCCATTTTACAGATGAGGTAACTGAGGCACAGAGAGGTTGAGTGACTTGCCCACAGTCCCACAGCTAAGTGGCAGAGTTGGGATAATAATAATGATATTTGTTCATTCAGTTGTACTGATTGAGCGCTTACTGTGTGCAGAGCACTGTACTAAGCACTTGGGATAGTAAACTACAATGATAGTGACATTCCCTGCCCACAACGAGCTCACAGTCCACGGGGCTGGGGGAGACAGACATCAATACAAGCGCTTACTATGTGTCACACACTGTACTAAGCGCTGGGGTAGAGACAAGCAAATTGAGTTGGGCACAGTCCCTGTCCCACCTGGGGCTCACAGTCTCAATCCCCATTTTACAGATGAAGTAACTGAGGCACAGAGAAGTAAGTGACTTTGCCCAAGGTCACACAGCGGACAAGTGAGGGAGCTGGGATTAGAATCCACGACCTTCTGACTCTCAAGTCCACGCTCTATCCATTAGACTGTAAGCCCATCGATGGGCAGGGAGTGTCTCTATCTGTTGCCGAATTGTACATTCCAAGTGCTTAGTACAGTGACCTGCACATAGTAAGCGCTCAATAAATACTATTGAATGAATTATGCCATGTCCTAGCCACCACCTCCCCCCAACCAGCTGGGAGCCGGAGAAAGGGGGCAAGACCAAAGTTGGGGCGGTGGGTGGGTCCCCACAGCCACCCCCCACATGTGGCTCCAGACTGTCAGCTCACTGTGCGGAGGGAATGTGTCTGTTTATTGTTATATCCCTTTCTCCCAAGCACTTAGTACAGTGCTCTGCACACAGTAAGCGCTCAATAAATACGATTGAATGAAGGAATGAATGAATGGCGGCGGCTGGAGGGGAGGGCAAGGGGTGGGCCGGGTAAAGAAGAAGCAGCGTGGCTCAGTGGAAAGAGCCCGGGCTTGGGAGTCAGAGGTCATGCGTTCGAATCCTGGCTCTGCTACTTGTCAGCTGTGTGACTGTGGGCAAGTCACTTCACTTCTCTGTGCCTCAGTTACCTCATCTGTAAAATGGGGATTAACTGTGAGCCTCACGTGGGACAACCTGATGACACTCTATCTCCCCCAGCGCTTAGAACAGTGCTCTGCACATAGTAAGCGCTTAACAAATACCAACATTATTATTATTATTATTAAAGGGGGCATCAGGACGAAAGGCAGGGGGCACAGCAGATGCTTCCCGAGTGTGTGTGTGTGTGTGTGTGTGTGTGTGTGTGTGTTGCGGGGGGAGGGGGTCCTTGAATGGATCACCCTCCTCAGTCCATAACTGAATGAATCCCTCCGCTCCAGATGGCAGGTCCCGCCCTGGGCCGTGAGCGCCTATTACTCCGTGTCGGACCACGTGATGATCTTTCCCGCCGGCCTGCTCCAGCCCCCCTTTTTCCACCCCGGATACCCCAGGTATGGGAGAGGAGGGGCCGAGTCGGGAGGAGGGATAGTGATTATATTTCTCAGGTCAGTCAGTCGATCCTATTTATTGAGCGTTTACTCCTTGCAGGGCCTGGCACTAAGCATTTCGGAAGAGTAATAGGAAGGATGGCATTTGTTAAGTGCTTACTCTGTGCCAAGCACAGTTCTAAGACATCAGGTTGTCCCACGTGGGGCTCACAGTCTTAATCCCCATTTTACAGATGAGGTAGCTGAGGCACAGAGAAGTGAAGTCCCACAGCAGACAAGTGGCAGAGATGGGATTAGAAGCCATGTCCTCTGACTCCCAAACCCGTGCTTTGCTCTTTCCGCTAAGCCACGTGTACCTTATCGCTCTTGGGAGTTGGAGGAAGTGGGTTCTAATCCTGGATCTGCTGGTTGTCAGCTGTGTGATCTTGGGAGAGCCGCTTCCCATTTCTGGGCCTCAGTGACCTCATCTGTCAAATGGGGATTAAGACCGTGAGCCCCACGTCAGACAACCTGATTATCTTATATCTATCATAATGCTTAGAATAGTGCTTGGCGCATAGCAAGTGCTTAATGAATGCTATCATCGTTATTTTGACTATGTGACACACTGTTCTAAGCACTGGGGCAGATGTATGTTGTGTCCTTGTTGCTGCAAAGTGAGGGATGTGGGGAGAGGCTGGGGAGGATTTGGGGGGCCGGGGAAAGGGAGGAGGTGAATTGGCCACTTGAGGGTGGAGGGGTGGGAAGGGCTGGGCTGGGGGAGTGAATTGACCTCTCTCTCCCTCCCCCCAGGGCCGTCAATTTTGGGGCCGCCGGAAGTGTGATGGCGCATGAGCTTCTGCACATCTTCTACTACTTCTGTAGGTAACGGCGAGGGCGCCAAGTGCGGAATGTGCAGGGAGAAGCTGGGGGCAACGGAGGTCGGGGTGGCACGGCGGGCACAGGCAGGACTGAGGATGGCGGAGGGAGAAGAATGGGGCACTAGGTACAGGGGCAAGGCTCAGACACCCACCGGGTTGGAGGCAGTGGAGAGAAAAGCAAAGGACGCTGATGGTTGGGCGCGGGGGCAGAGCTTGGGCACAAGGCGGGCTGGGAACAGCGGAGAGAGGAGCAAGCAGCACTGCGGGTTGGATGCAGGGGCAGGGCGGTGGGCACAGGGAGCGTTGCGGACTCGTGGGCGGGGAAGGTGTCTGTTTCTTGTCGTATGGGACTCTCCCCAGAGCTCAATGCAATATTCTACATCATTCATTCAATCGTATTTATTGAGCACTTACGGTGCGCAGAGCACTGTACTAAGCGTTTGGGAGAGTCCATTGCAACAAGAAGCAGTGACATTCCCTGCCCACAACGAGCTTACAGTCTAGAGGGGGAAAGACTGCACACAGTGAGTGCTCAATAAATGCGACTCACTGACTGTGGAGAGAGATGCGGGGGACACTGGGGGCCGGGGCAGGGCTGCTCTGGATGTACCCCCCGTTCTGACCGCCCCTCGCCCCTCCCCCAGTGCTGCCCGGGGGCTGCCCAAGTTGCAACGGGTCATTTGTGCAAGAGGCCTTGTGGTGCCTGCGGCGTCAGTATGAGGGTCCCCGGGCGACCCCCGACAACAGCTCACGGACCCTGCTGGAGGACAGCGCCGATATCGGGGCCCTGACCATCGCCCTGCAGGTACCATTCAATTCAATAGTATTTATTGAGCACTTACTATGTGCAGAGCACTGTACTAAGCACTTGGAAGTCACCACCACCCGCCCGCCATGTCTCCCTCATTCCCCGGGATCCCCCCAACCCCCACTCCATTCATTTGGTTCTGCCCCTTGTCTTCCAGGTGATCTTGGGTAAGTCACTTCACTTCTCCCTCATCTGGAAAATGGGGAATTAATAATAATAATAATGATGGTGTTTAAGTGCTTACTATGTGCCAAACACTGTTCTAAGCCCCGGGGTAGATACAAGGTAATCAGGTAGGACACACTCCCTGACCCACGGGGGACTCACAGTCGCAATCCTCATTTTCCAGATGAGGTAACTAAGGCCCAGAGAAGTGAAGTGACTTGTCCAAGGTCACACAGCGGACAAGTGGCGGAACCGGGATTTGAACCCATGAGCTCTTGCCACTAGGCCATCCTGCTGCCCATGAGATTGAGATTGTGAGCCCCGCATGGGATAGGGACTATGTCTAACCCGATTTGCTTCTATTCATTCAATAGTATTTATTGAGCGCTTACTATGTGCAGAGCACTGTACTAAGCGCTTGGAGTGTACGATTCAGTAACAGAGACAATCCCTGTCCAAAAATGGGCTCACAGTCTAAACAATCTATCCACCCCACCACTTAGAACAGTGCCTGGCACATAGGAAACACTTAACAAATACCATTATTATTATTATTATTGCGTGCTTACAATTTGCAGAGCACTGTACTAAGCACTTGGGATGAACAGACAATGAACAGACACGTTCCCTGACCATAGGCATTAATATAAATAAATCAGTGACAGATATGGACGTAAGTGCTGTGAGGCTGAACTGGGGGAAGGAACCAAGGGAGCCAGTTGGGGCAGAAGGGAGTGGGGAAAGAAGAAAAGGGGGCTTAGTCAGGGAAGGCCTCTTGGAGGAGATGGCCTTCAGTAAGGCATTGAAGAGGGAGAGTCATCGTCTCTCCTCTGCCCTCCCTGGGGAGCCGGAAGTTGGGGGCTAAGGGGCCCCGGGGTCCCCTCAAAGACCTGTCCCCTCTGCAGGCCTACAGGAAGCATCTGCAGCGGCATCGAGGCGAGAGCCCCCTCCCCGACCTCGGACTCAGCCCCAGCCAACTCTTCTTTCTCAGCTTTGCCCACGTAAGACCCTCTCCGGCCCGCACCCGGGTACTCTGGTGGGCGGGCGGGCCCGGGGCTGACCCTGACCCCCTACCCCGCCACCCCTCGCCCGTGACCGGCTCTTCCCGCAGGTGATGTGTGGGCGTCCCAAGCCAGAAGACCCCCAGGAACCCCACAGCCCGCCCGCCCTGCGTGTCCGGGGGGCCCTCAGCAATGCCCCTGCCTTCGCTCGCCATTTCAACTGCCCTCCGGGTGCCCCGTTAAACCCCCTTCAGCGCTGTAACCTGTGGTGAGGCCTCGAGAGCCCCCTCGCCCCTTCCCACACACCCCGGGACCACCGCTCCTCACCTCCGCCCCCGCCCTCTCTATCTGGAAATAAAGACCCACGAGGCCTGGGCCTAGACCGCCCGTCACCCCCGACGTTGCCTATCGCCGTTCTGTGTCCAAACTGGACCGGGGCCTGAAAGGGAGGTGGGGTGAGGGGGACTTTTGGGAAGGAGGAAGGGCAAGGAAGGGATGTGGGGGAGCCTGGAGAGAGTAGGAGAGGGGAAAGGCTGGGAGAGAGGCAAGGGTCAATGCGGGGGCTGGGCTGACAGGCGTGTTAAGCTGCAAGGAGGGAGCGGAGAGTCAGATGGACAGGACACCCGGACAGAAGGACGGATGGACAGCGAGGCCTAGCTCTCCTCGGCTTTATTTGCTGCTGCTGCTGTCGAGGAATCTGAAGGGAGGCGGCCGGGGGTGGTGGGGGATAGCTCCCCTCCCCCCACATCAGCGCTCCTCGGGCCAGGGCGAGGCCGCAGGGTTGGGGATGGGTCAGTAGGAGATCACGAAGCGGAGGTAGATGTCCAGGTCCTCGTCCAGGAACCAGCCGATGACCTCGGCCTCGACGTCCCTCATAAAAAAATCAGGATGCTGGCCAGGTTGAAGCAGAAGGCCAGGTCGAAGAGGTGGTCCCGCAGAGCCGCCGCCTCTGCCACCACCGCGCCGCCCTCCTCCTCCTCTTCCTCGCCCTTCTCCCCCGCCTCCTCCTCCTCCGGTCTTGCCATGTTCACGGTCTGGAGGTCCTCCCCCACCGAGGACACGATGAATGTCTCTTCCAGCAGCTCCTGCCCCTCACCTGGGCCTGGGGGAGAGAGCAGAGGGGTCAGACCCCAGGTAGCCAGCGGTCCCAACCCCCCACCCTCACCCGGCCCGGAAGGGTGTCCTCTGGGGAGGGCCGGCCGGGGAGTGGCCAGCCTGACCACGGACAGTCAGTGCCCACTGGAAGCCTGGAAAGGGAGGCCACCGCTGGCCAGACCCCCTGGGGCAGCTGGCCAAAGAGCGCAGTTTGTTGAAAACCAGGACATCTGGCCCCAGCCCATATTTTCCTGTGAGCAAACTACATAGTCATTCATTCAATAGTATTTATTGAGTGCTTACTATGTGCAGAGGACTGTACAAAGCGCTTGGAAATGTGTGCACATGTGGGGCTGTATGCATGCACATGCGTGCATGCGTATGTGTGTGTTCACAGGAGTGCAGGGATGGGTGTGGATGTGAGTATGGGAGTATATGCGGGTGTGGGAGTGTATATGGGTGTGTGTAATAATAATAATAGCAGAGCAGCGTGGCTCAGTGGAAAAGAGCACGGGCTTGGGAGTCAGAGGTCATGGGTTCGAATCCCGGCTCTGCCACTTGTCAGCTGTGTGACTGTG
The DNA here is from genome assembly GCF_004115215.2 of Ornithorhynchus anatinus. NCBI lineage: Eukaryota > Metazoa > Chordata > Mammalia > Monotremata > Ornithorhynchidae > Ornithorhynchus > Ornithorhynchus anatinus. Next base: position 170,011,304 of record NC_041729.1, read on the forward strand.
GGCAAGTCACTTAACTTCTCTGTGCCTCAGGTACCTCATCTGTAAAATGGGGATTAAGACTGTGAGCCTCATGTGGGACAACCTGATTACCCTGTATATCCCAGCACTTAGAACAGTGCTCTGCACATAGTAAGTGCTTAATGAATACCAACATTATTATTAATAATGGTATTTGTTAAGCACTTACTATGTAATAATAATGTTGGTATTTGTTAAGCGCTTACTCTGTGCAGCGCACTGTTCTAAGCACTGGGGAAGACACAGGGGAATCAGGTTGTCCCACGTGGGGCTCACAGTCTTAATCCCCATTTTACAGATGAAGTAACTGAGGCACAGAGAAGTCAAGTGACTTGCCCACAGTCACACAGCTGACAAGTGGCAGAGCAGGGATTTGAACCCATGACCTCTGACCTCAAAACCCGGGCTCTTTCCACTGAGCCAAACGCTGGGGTGGATACAAGTAAATCGAGTTGGACACGGTCCCAGTCCCATGTGGAGCTCACAATCTCAATCCCCATTTTCCAGATGAAGTAACTGAGGCCCAGAGAAGTGAAGTGACTTTCCCAAAGTCACACAACAGACAAGTAGCGAAGCGGGATTAGAACCCATGACCTTCTGACTCTTAGGCCGGTGCTCTATCCACTACACCATGCTGCTTCTATACAGGCTGTGTTTAAGTGCGAGAGTATATATGGATGTGTGTGCAGGCAGGTGTGTGTGAGGGGTGGAGTGTTTACAGATGGGGGGGGCAGCGTGGGAGTGTACGTTGGGGTTTTTTTTGGGTTTTTTGTGTGTGTCTGTGTGTGTGGTGAGGTCCAGCACCCTGGGAGCCCCTGGGCTGGACCCAGAGCCAGGAGGGGATGGATAGAGGAGTGGTGGCTGGAGCTGAATGGTCTAGCATTTAGTACAGCGCCCTGCACACAGTAAGCGCTCAATAAATATGATTGAATGAATGCAAGGTCCAGCAGCAGACAATGGGGATTGTCCACTCTAAGCAGGATGCCAGGCCCCTAGTTCTTGGAAGGGGAGGTGAGGGGAGGTTGTGTGTGGGTGAGTATGTGTGTGTGTGACGGGGGAGACGGAGGGGATGGGACAATAAATGGCCAGCCTGCTCAATCCAGACTCCACCCCTCGGACCTCACTGTCAGCGGCCCCTGATAAACTGAGGGCCTCCAGATGGACCGAGTTGGACCCTGCCCCATCCCAAGCCCCTCGCAGCCTCTTTAGTAATTGTAATTGTGATGTTGGTTAAGTGCTTATTATGTGCCAGGCACTGTAGTAAGCACTGGGGTGGATACAAGCGAATCGAGTTGGATACAGTCACTGTCCCCCGTGGGGCTCACGGTCTCAATCCCCATTTTACAGATGAGGTGATTGAGGCCCAGAGAAGTGAAGTGACTTGTCCAAGGTCACACAGCAGATAAATGGCCGAGCCGGAATTGGAATCCATGACCTTCTGACTCCCAGGCCTGTGCTCTAACTACTAGGCCGTGCCCATTTCTGCTCTGGTCTGGAGGCTCGGGGCACTGACCCACCCCAGGCCCCGCTCCCCGCGTCCCCTCCCCTGGACCTGCGGGCATCACCGCATTGTCCTCCGCTGGGGGGCTCCTCCCGCGCCGGCCCAGCCTGCCCTTATGGGGGGTCACCCCGGGCACCGGCAGCAGAAGCAGCAGCAGCAGCACGATGACTGCCAGGGGGGGAACCCGGCGGAGGGTGACCCCCGACCGCTCCATGGAGAAGACCTGCACCCACCACCCGCACCCTCGGCCGCCTCCTGCCTCCTCTCCCGGCCCCTCCTCGCAGGATGCCTGTGACCTCACCCGATCGGGCGTGACGTCACAATCATGCCCACCTCCCCACCACGGTCAACTTGGGGGCTACTGGTGGGGGGCTCTGGGAGGAAGTGGAGGGGCTGGAGCAGCGCGTTCTGGTGGAAGGGACTGGCTTGCAAGAACTGACCTCTCTTTGGGACATTCCTTCCTTCAGTCATATTTATTGAGCGCTTACTGTGTGCAGAGCACTGAACTAAGCACTTGGGGAAGTACAATACAGCAATAGAGAGAGACAATCCCTGCCCACAACGGGCTCACGGTCTAAGGGGTGGAGACAGACATCAATACAAGTAAACAGGCATCAATATTAATAAGTGAAATTACAGATATATACATAATAATAATAATGGTATTTGTAAAGCACTATGTGCCAAACACTGTTCTAAGAGCTGGTGTAGATACAAGTGGAAAGAGCCCGGGCTTTGGAGTCAGAGGTCATGGATTCTAATCCCAGCTCCGCTACTTGTCAGCTGTGTGACTTTGGGCAAGGGATTTCACTTCTCTGTGCCTCAGTTCCCTCATCTGCAAAATGGGGATTAAGACTGTGAGCCCCACATGGGACAACTCGATTACCTTGTATCTACTCCAGAGTTTAGAACAGTGCTCGGCACGTAGGAAGCACTTAACAAATAATAATAATGTTGGTATTTGTTAAGCGCTTACTATGTGCCGAGCACTGTTCTAAGCGCTGGGGTAGATACAGGGTAATCAGATTGTCCCACGTGAGGCTCACAGTCTTAATCCCCATTTGATAGATGAGGTAACTGAGGCACAGAGAAGTTAAGTGACTTGCCCACAGTCACACAGCTGACAAGTGGCAGATCCGGGATTCGAACTCATGACCTCTGACTCCCAAGCCCGGGCTCTTTCCACTGAGCCAGGCTGCTTCTCTAACAAATACCATCATTGTTATTATTACTATACAAGGTAATCAGGTTGTACCACGTGGGACTCCCAGTCTTAATTCCCCTCTTCCAGATGAGGCCCAGAGAAGTGAAGCAGTTTGCCCAAGGCCACACAGCAGACAAGTGGTGAAGCTGGGATTAGAACGCATGACCTGAGTCCCAAGCCCTTGCTCTTGCCAAATACAGTATGGCCAAATATAATATGGTCTAGTGGCAAGAGCCTGGGCTTGGGAAGCAGAGGATGTGGGTTCTAATCCCAGCTCTGCCACGTGTCTGCTGTGTGGTCTTGGGCAAGTCGCTTCACTTCTCGGGGGCCTCAGTGACCTCATCTGGAAAATGGGGATTAAGACTGTGAGCCCCAAATGGGGCAACCTGATTACCTTGTATCTACTCCAGCACTTAGAACAGTGCCTGGCACATAGTAAACATGGGGGAAGCAACGTGGCTCAGTGGAAAGAGCCTGGGCTTCGGAGTCAGAGGTCATGGGTTTGACTCCCGGCTCTGCCACTTGTCAGCTGTGTGACTGTGGGCAAGTCACTTCACTTCTCTGTGCCTCAGTTCCCTCATTTGCAAAATGGGGATTAAGACTGTGAGCCCCACATGGGACAACTCGATTACCTTGTATCTACTCCAGAGTTTAGAACAGTGCTTGGCACGTAGGAAGCACTTAACAAATACCAACATTATTATTATTATTATTATTATTATTATTAAACGCTTAATAAATACCACTGTTGTTACTTTACAGGAATGAGGAGATGCAATCTCTAACCACAGTGAGGTCAAAGACTGGGGGTGGGTGGGGGGGAGACATCAGTATAAGTAAAGCCTGTCACTGGGCAAGGGTTGTCTCTACCTGTTGCCGAATTGTACATTCCAAGCGCTTAGTACAGTGCTCTGCACATAATAATAATAATGTTGGTATTTGTTAAGCGCGTACTACGTGCTGAACACTGTTCTAAGCGCTGGGGTAGATACAGGGTAATGAGGTTGTCCCACGTGGGGCTCATAGTTAATCCCCATTTTACAGATGAGGGAACTGAGGCCCAGAGAAGTGAAGTGACTTGCCCACAGTCACACAGCTGACAAGTGGCAGAGCCGGGAGTCGAACCCATGACCTCTGACTCCGAAGCCCAGGCTCTTTCCACTAAGCCACGCTGCACATAGTAAGCGCTCAATAAATACGATTGAATAAATGAATAAAACGGGCATCAATATAAATAAATAGCATTATAGATCGATATAGAAGTGCTGGGGGTTGGGGGGGAGAAGAGCCAAGGGAGCGAGTGAGGGGCAGGGTTCTTTCCCCAGCCAAGGAGGGGCTACAGCAGGGAGCAGGCCCCTGTGCCCACCCAGCACAGCCTCAGCCCCAGACTCAATGGGCAGGGGAAGGAGAGGAGTCTCCCCCAACCCTTTTCCCCCCCTTCTCCTCCCTCTCCCTCGTCTCCCCTCGCCCCCCACCTCCCCGAAGCCGCAGCCTCGGCCCCTTGGCTCTCAGACAGTTTATTATGGGTAATTAGCCCGGGCTAATTACTCGTCTGCTGCCCCGAGGGCCCCACCCTGGCGGCTCCAGCCCCCGGCCTCAGGGAACAGTAGCCGGGCCCAGGGGCAAGACCACGGGCTCGGGAGTCAGAGGATGTGGGTTCTAATCCCGCCTCCGCCCCTTATCTGCTGGGTGACCTGGGGCACGCCACCTCACTTCTCTGGGCTTCAGTTCCGCCATCTGGAAAATGGGCATTGAGACTGGGAGCCCCAGGTAGGTCAACCTGATGACCTTGTAACTACTCCAGCGCTTAGAATAGTGCTTGACACATAGCGCTGAACAAATACCATCATTATTATTATTATTTTTATTATTATTACCCAGTCCGGGGAGAGTCAGGGGCCTGCTCTCTCTCTCTTTGTCTCTCTCTGCCCTGCCCATTCCTCACCCCTGGGCTAGGCATGGGGAGGCTGTTCGGAGTTTGGCATGGGGAAAGGGGAGAAAGGGAGAGCTGACCCCTTCCCCAGAATAGGGTGGAGCTGGAGGTTGGGAAGCAGCCTTGGCCCAGCTGGACCCCGGCCCTGATAATAATAATAATAATGATACTTCTTAAGCACCTACTGTGTGTCAAGCACTGTTCTAAGTGCTGTGGTAGACACAAGTTAATCAGGTTGGGCACAGTCCCTGTCCCACATAGGACTCGTACTCTTATCCCCATTCTTACAGATGAGGTAACTGAGGCCCAGAGAAGTTGAGTGACTTGCCCAAGGTCACACAGCAGACATGTGGCGGAGCTAGGATTAGAACCCAGGTCTTTCTGACTCCCAGGCCCGGGGTCTTTCCACTAAGCCAAGCTGATCCCACCCCCTGGCCCCGGGCCCAAGAGTGAGACAATTCGACAGGCCACGGATGGGGGGTGGCAGGGGAAGTGCTGGGCTCTGGCCGATGGGGCCAGCTTGAGCCAGGAGGGGCAGGGGCTGCTGGACACCAAAGCCCCCCAGTCTCTCCCTCCCTCATCTTCCTGACCACAGGGGACTGAGTCACCCAGCAGAGGGGCAGCACCTGCCCTGCCCTCTCTGCCCTGCTCTGACCTCCCTGGCTCGCCCGCCTGTCCCGGCCTGACCCCACTGGCTTTCTGGGTAGCCCAGGTGGGGCCAATGTTCGAGTAGGGAGTGTGGAGGGGGCAGGACTGAGTCTCCCCCGCCACCCCCCCATCCTCCTACCCTATCTCCCCCCAACACACACACCCTTTCCTTCCCGTTCATCCTCCTCTTCCCCTTTTCCTTTTCCCTTCTCCCTCCCATTTATCTTCCTCTTGTGTTCCCCCCATTTCTCCTCCCCTCTCTCCTTTTCCCCCTTCCCTCTCCCCCTTCCACTTCCTATTTCCCTTCCCCTTCTCTCTACTCTTCCCCATCTCCCTCTCCTAGTTGCTCCCCACTTCCTCCTGCTTTTCCTCTCCTCCCCCCTTTCTCCATTCGCCAGAATATTGACTAATAGCAGTACTATTTGGTTAGCACTTACTATATGCCAAGCTCTGAACTAAGCGCTGGGGTAGATACAAGATGATCACACCAGACACTGTCCCTAACCCACATGGGGCTCACAGTCTTAGAGGAAGGGAGAACAGGTATTGAATTCCCATTTTACAGATGATGATAATAGTAGAAGCAGTAGTATTTGGATAGGGAAACTAAGACACGGAGAAGTTATAGTAGGTGCCCAGTATCACCCAGCAGGTAAATGAAAGTGTGCAAGTTAGAATAATTAATAATAATCACTGGAACTTGTGCATTCCATCAATAGAAATGGAATAATCAGAGTAGGTAGACTGTACACTAAAAAAGGCAAATGTGAATTCTACTACTACTGATAATAGTAATGGGAATAATAATTATGGTGCTTGTTAATTAAATGCTTACTATGTGCCAAACACTGTTCTAAGCGCTGGGGTAGATATGAGGAAATCAGGTTGTCCCACCTCGGGGTCACAGTCTTAATCTCCATTTTATAGATGAGGGAACTGAGGCACAGAAAAGTGAAGTGACTTGCCCAAAATCACACAGCTGACAAGTAGTGGACCCCAGATTAGAACCCACGATCTCTGACCCCCAAGCCCGTGCTCTTTCCACTAAGCAACACTGCTTCTCTGTTAAGTGCTTACTATGTGCAAGGCATTGTACTAAACACTGGGGTAGATACAAGGTAAACTGGATTAGACATAGTTCCTGTCCCACAAAGGGCTCACAGTCTGGGATCCCCACTTTACAGATGAGGTAACTGAGTCACAGAGAAGGAAAGTAATTTACCCAAGGTCACACAGCAGACATGGAGCAGAGCAGGATTAGAATTCAAGTCCTTCAGGTTCTATCTTCTGAACCACACTGCTAGGTCCTCTGACTCCCAGGCTCAGGCTCTTTCCTCTAGGCTGTGCTGCTTCCCAGTCGGTCCTTTCTCCTTCCATTTCCCTCCCAATTTTTTTTAATGGTATATGTTAAGCACTTAACTATGTTTCAAGCACTGTCCCAAGCACTGGGATAGATTCAAGTTGATCGAGTAAGCCAGTCCCTCACATCTAAGTAGGAGGGAGACCAGGAATTGAATCTCCATTTTGCAGTTAATAATAATAATAATAATAATAATGTTGGTATTTGTTAAGCGCTTACTATGTGCAGAGCACTGTTCTAAGTGCTGGGGGAGATACAGGGTCATCAGGTTGTCCCATGTGAGGCTCACGGTTAATCCCCATTTTACAGATGAGGTAACTGAGGCACAGAGAAGTGAAGTGACTTGCCCACAGTCACACAGCTGACAAGTGGCAGAGCCGGGAGTCGAACTCATGACCTCTGACTCCGAAGCCCAGGCTCTTTCCACTGAGCCACACTGCTTCCCAGTTGAGGTTACTGAGGCACAAAGTAGTGAAGTGACTTGCCCAGGATCGCACAGCAGACAAGTGGTGGAGCTGGGATTAGAACCCAGGTTTTCTGACTCCCAGGTCCATGCTCTTTCCCTTAGGCTATGATGCTTCTCATCCCCCAGATGTGTCCTTCTTCCTCCCTATTTCTCCTTTTCCCTTCAGCCTCTTCCCTTCCCCCTTTCATTTCCTCTTTCCCTTCCACCAGCCTGTTCCAACTTCTGTCTTCTTTATTTTCTTATCCTCATCTCTTCCTTCCCCTCACCCTCTTCCTCTTCCCCCTGCCCACAAGGAGCTTGCAGTCTAAAGGGTGTGACAGATATTAATATAAATAAATTATATATATATGTATTTATACATAAGTGCTGTGAGGCTGAGGGTGGGGCGAATAAGAGTGCAAATCCATGTACAGGGGTGATGCAAAAGGGAGAGAGTATAAGGGACATGAAGCCTTAGACCGGGAAAGCATCTTGGAGGCGATGGGATTTTAATAAAGCTTTGAGGTGGGGAGAAGCAGTGAACCTTAATGGAAAGTACACGTGCCTGGGAGTCAGAGGTCCTGGGTTCTAATCCCTCCTCTGCACTTGCCTGCTGTGTGACCTTGGGCAAGTCACTTCACTTCTCTGGCCCTCAGTTCCCTCAACTGTCAAAAGGGGATTAAGACTGTGAGCCCCAGGTATGGCAGGGACTGTGTTTAACCCAATTTGCTTGTATCCATCCCAGCGCTTAGTACAGTGCCTGGCATACAGTAAGCGCTTAACAAATACCACAGTCATCTGTAAAATGGGGATTCAATACCTATTCTCCCTTCTGCTTACAATGTGAGCCCCATGTGGGACCTGATGATCATGTATCTACCCCAGTGCTTAGAACAGTACTTGACACATAGTAACCTCTTAAAAATACCATAATTATTATTATTATTAATTATTACCATGAGAGTGGAGGGAGAGGGTGTTCCAGGACGTGGGTAAGGGGTCCATGGTGAGACAGGTGAAATCAAGGTACTGTGAATAAGTTGGTGTTAGAGGAGAGAAGTGTTCCAGCTGGTACTGTGTCCATACTAATTCACTTCTTTCTAACCCAGCACCTAGAACAGTGTTTGACACATAGTAAGCACTTAACAAATACCATAAAAAAATTGGAGAGATAAAGTAAGTGGGGATGAGCTGATCGAGTGTTTTAAAGCGGATGATAAGGAATTGTTGTTTGATGTGGAGGAGGATGGGCAACAAGTGGAGGTTCTTGAGGAGTGAGGAGATAAGGACAGAACTTTCTGTAAAAAAAAATGGATCTGGGCAGCAGAGTGAAGTATGGCCTGGAGAGGGGAAAGACAGGAGGCAGGGAGGTCAGCGTAGAGGCTGATGCAGTAATTAATCAAGGAGGGATAGGATAAGTGCTTGGATTAATGTGGTAGCAGTTTGGATGGAGAGAAAAAGGAGGATTTTAGCAATGTTGTGAAGTTGGAACCAACAGGATTTGGTGACAGGTTGAATATGTGGGTTGAATCAGTCAATCAACCAATCATATTGGGTGCTTACAGTGTGCAGAGTATTGTACTAAGCACTCAGGAGAATAATGAATAGAGGATATTGCCAAGGTAATGGGTTTGTGAGGTGGTACCATCTATAGTGATGGGAAAGTCAAGGGGAGGACTGGGTTTGGGTATGAAGACAGTTCTGTTTTGGACATGTTAGGTTTGAGGTGTCAGTGGGATATCAAAATAGAGATTTCCCAAAGGCAGGAGGAAATGAGAGATTACAGTGATGAAGAAAAATCGGGGTTGGAGAGGGAGATCTGGAAATCATCTCCATGGAGATGATAATCGAAGCCATGGGAGCAGGTGAGTTTTCCAACGGAACCAGTGTAGATGGACTAGATGGAATAGAAGGGGATCCAGAACTAAAGCTTGAGGGGCTCCCACAGTTAGGGGGTGGGATGCAGAGGAAGAGCCGGAGAAAGAGTCTGAGAATGAGCGGCCAGAGAGACAGGAGGAGAACCAGGAGAGGACAATGTCCTGAAGCTGAGGTTGGATAACGTTTCCAGACTGGGTGATCAGGGGACAGACGACCGGTCAGCACAGCCATGAGCCTGCTTGCCATTTCCTTGTCTACAGAACAACCTTAGTGTGTGCAAGTGTGTGTGTATTTGTGTATATCTGTGTTCTTCCCACTCAATCAGTTCTATTTATTGAGCTCCTACTGTGTGCAAAGTACCATACTATGTTCTTGGGATATTACTCAGAGATCCCAGGATTTCGGACATCCTTTTCCTCTCTCACCTCCAGGGGCTGGGTCTTCGAAGAAGGGAGGCCTTGGAACCCAGGAATCCGAGGTCTATTTCACCTTTCTATCCTGGCAGCTGTCTTCCTTGTCCCCCTCTCATTACGAGACCAATTTTCTCAGTCTGCCCCCGCTCCCCAACCCCCTGCCCCTCAGAATGTCCCTGTCCACCCATAGATTTCTCTTACTGGGGGGGTGGTCTTCTGCCCCTCCCCCAGCCTGCCTTTCCCTCCCCATCCCATCCCCCCAGTTCCTATAGCCTATCACAGAAGAGAGAAAGAAGGGGAGGAAAGAAACAGGAACAAGGGCTAATAATAATAACGGGTATTGGTGTGAATATTTACTATGTGCCAAGCACAGTTCTCCCCCTCTAGACTGTTGTTGTGGGCAGGGAATGTGTCTGCTATATTGTTGTATTGTACTCTCCTAAGCGCTTAGTACAGTGCTCTGCACACAGGAAGCACTCAGTAAATATGATTCCACTGACTGTGCTGAGTGCTGGGATAGATGCATTATAATCCTCTGAGACACAATCTTTGTCCCACACGGGGCTCACAGCCTAAGGGGAAGGAAGAGCAGATGTTTGCTCCCCATTTAACAGATGAGGATGAGGAAACTGAGGCATAGAGAAGTCAAGTGACTTGCTTGAAGTCACACAGCAGGCAGGTGGCAGAGCCGGGGTTCGAAACGCCTTCTCCTGATTTCCAGTAGCAAGCTCTTTCCACTCAGCCAGCCGCTAGAGACCCAGGGCTGCTTCGGGATCTCCAGGAGCAGGGTGATCAGGTGGGCAAGGCTGGGTGAGGGGAGGGGGAGAGGGAGATGTGGGGAAACTCAAATCTCTGCCACGACGGCCCGTGGGCACCTGGCTCCTCAGGCTGTGCATCTAAAGATAATAATAATAATAGCCATGATGGTATTTAATGTACTAAGGCACTGTGCTAAGTGCTGGGGTGGATACAAGCAAGTTGGGTTGGACACAGCCCCTGTCCCGCACAGGGATCATGGTCTTATTCCCCATTTTATAGATGAGGTCACTGAGGCCTGGAGAAGTGAAGTGATTTACTGAAGGCCACACAGCAGACACGTGGTGGAGGCGGGATTAAAACCTATGACCTTCTGACTCCCAAGTCTGTGCTTGATCCACTTCACCAGGCTGCTTCCCAAAGATAATAAGACTGGACACAGCTCCTGTCCCACATTGGACAGAGCCCAGGCCTGGGAGTCAGAAGGTCGTGGGTTCTCATCCCAGCTCTGCCACTTGTCTGCTGTGTGGCCTTGGGCAAGTCACTTGCCTATTCTGTGCCTCAGTTCCCTCATCTGTAAAATGAGGATTGAGACTGTGAGCCCCAAGTGGGACAGATTTGCTTGTATTCACCCTAACACTTAATACAGTGCCTGGCACATAGTAAGCACTTAACAAATACCATAATTATTATTATTATTTTTAAGAAAATCCACATATTTGTAAGGCACTTATATGTCCCAGGAACTATACTAAGTGCTGGGGTGGAAACAAGCAAACCAAATTAGACCCAGTCCCTGTCCTGTGTGGGGGCTCCCAGAATCAACCCCCATTTTCCAGATGAGGTGACCGAGGCTCAGAGGAGTGAAGTGACTTTCCCAAGGTCACCCAGTAGACAGGTTTGGAGGGGAGGGGTGCTCGGGTGGCGGGCAGTGATGTCTTGGGTGACCTCAATGAACCCGGCCGGTCGCGGGGGCACCCCCCACCAAGCACGAGCAGCCCTGACCGGGTCTCACCTGCTGCCCCCGGCCCGTCCCCCCTCTCCCCCCATTCCCGAGCCCTCGCTGCCCCCGTGCTGGCCCCTCCTCCGGGGAGCCCACTTGGCTCGCCCCCCGCCCCAGGCCTAAGGAGCGGGAAAGGAGCGGTGGAAGGGGCCTGTTATGAGCCTCGTGTTTCCTCAGCGGCTGCCTGCGAACCGCTCGAGGCTCCCACCTTATCGTCCCATCTTACCCCTGCGCCTTCCTATCGCCCGCTCCATCTCCTCCGGCCCCCTCCCCCTCGCCTCCTGCCACCCCCCTGCCACCCCCGGCGGCCCTAGGCCCCCAGCAGAGCGGAACCAACTCACACCTTTGTGACTGGTCAGCTTCCTCCTGCTATCTGGATATCTGAGGACACGGACACTTACTCACTTCTCCTCCCCGGCCTCTCTGCTTCATTCATTCAGTCGTATTTATTGAGCGCTTACTGTGTGCAGAGTACTGTACTAAGCACCTGAGAGAGGACAAAAATAATAATAATAATCATGATGGTATTTGTTAAGCGCTTACTATGTGCCAAGCTCTGTTCTAAGCGCTGGGGTAGATACAAGATAATCAGGTTGTCCCATGTGGGCCTCACAGTCTTAATCCCCATTTTACAGGTAACAGGCATTGAGAAGTTAAGCAGCTTGACTAAGGTCACACAGCAGACAAGTGGCCAAGCCAGAATTAGAACCTTCATCCTCTGATTCCCAAGCCCATGCTCTTTCCACTAAGCTACGCTGCTACAATAAACAAGAGTGCTTACTGCGTGCAGAACACTGTACTAAGAGTTTGGGAGAGTACAATAGACTAATAAAAGATATAACCATTCCCTACCCACAGTGAGCTTATAGTCTAAAGGGAGACAGACCTTAATTCAGAGACTGATTAGCATGTATCTACCCCAGCGCTTAGTACAGTATCTGGCACATAATAAGTGCTCTGTCTCTCCTCCCCCATCTCTCTGCCTCTGTCCCTCCGTCTCTGCCTCTACCATTCCTCTGCCTCTGCATCTCACTCTCATCTCTGTTTTTGACTCTCTCCCCACTTCTCCCTGGGTCAGCCTCTGTCTCTGTCTCTATCTCTGCCTTTTCTCAGCTTTTCTGTGTCTCGGCCTGTGTCTCTCCTACCCTCCGTCTCTCTGTCTCTGCCTCTCTTATGTCTCTGCATCTCCTCTCATTCCCGTCTCTCTGTTTCTGCCCTTCTTTCTCTCGACATCTCTCTCTCTCTCTTCCCTGTCTCTCTGTCTCTGCCTCTCCTCTACCTCCCTTACCTCTCTCTGCTCTCTCCCCCTCCTCTTTTAATCATCCCATCTCACTCTTCATCATCGGCCTTTCCCTTTCGCCTCTTCTACCTCCTCCTCTATCCCCTCCCTCTTCTTCTCTCCTTTCCCCTTCCCGTTGCCTCTCCCCCTCCTCCATCTCTCTCCCTAGAATTCCCCCTTTTTCCCACAATATGTAAAGCCTTTGACTCCCACAGAAATGTCCTCCAAAATCTAATTTTTTCACCTCCTGGCCCCAGGTGAAGCAGCGTGGCTCAATGGAAAGAGCACAGGCTTTGGAGTCAGAGGTCATGGGTTCGACTCCCGGCTCTGCCACTTGTCAGCTGTGTGACTGTGGGCAAGTCACTTAACTTCTCCGTGCCTCAGTTACATCATCTGTAAAATGGGGATTAAGACTGTGAGCCCCATGTGGGACAACCTGATTCCCCTGTGTCTACCCCAGTGCTTAGAACAGTGCTCTGCACATAGTAAGTGCTTAACAAATACCAACATCATTATTATTATTAGGTTTCTGCCCCCCAGAAGGAGGGGGAAGGGGCAGGCGTCAGGTAGGCTCTCTTTGGAGCCCACGCCCCATAACCTAGTGTCCCCCCTCCCTGGTCTAGACTGAATTTCCCCCAGCAGGACCCCCGGCTCCATCCCCTCCCCTATATCCTGGTGGGGGAGAGGGGTCACCTGGCCTAGGGGTCAGCTTTCCTTCATCCTGCCCCTTCTCTGATCTCCCTGATGGGTGACCTTGGCTGCCCTCTGCCCTCTCAGTCTGCCTGAGGCCCCTCCTCAAAGCCCTTCTCCCCCCTTTGGAGGTTCCCAGAAACAGAGGGGCCCCCACCCGCCCCATGCCCTGCTACTGCCCCAGCCCCGCCCCAGACTGCCCCGATCGCCCCAGCTGAGGGGCAGGGCGGCTCAGCCACCCCAGCCCGGACCCTTTAAAGGCTTCTGGCTCCTCCTTCCCTCCTGAGCCGGACAGGTAAACTCCCTCCCAGCCCGCAGAGTGCCCGGCTGCAGTCCGGCTACAGAGGGGTGGGAAGACGGGCTTGCTCAGAGAGCAGAGAGTGGGGGGCTTCGGGTGGAGGTCTGGAGGGGAGCGGAAGAGTGCCAGGGAGCCGGATTTCCCCTCTTCCAGGCTCCTCTCCACTGACCACACCTCAGGCAGCCACTGAGGACTGGAGTGCTGCCGGGTCTGGGGCCCAGGCAGGGATGGGGGGCTCTCTGCGGGAGGGGAAGGGTCCCTGGGCCATGCTGTGGGGGCTGGTCGGCTCCTGGCTGCAGGGTCAGAAGACCTGGGCCCAGCATGTGGAGGAGGCCAGCCTGCTGCAGCACAAAAAGTAGGTCTCTCCTCTCCTTTCATCTCCTCTCCTCTCCTCTCTCTCCTCTTCCCTCTCATCTCCTCTCTCTCCTCTTCCTCTCCTCTCTCCCTCCCTTCACCCTGCTTCCCTCTCCCTACTGTCTCTTCCGCCTCCCTTGGCTTCCAGGGACTCTCTCTGTCCTCCTCTCTTCCTTCCCCCTCTAACAACAATAATAATAATGATGATGGTATTTGTCAAGCGCTTACTATGTGCCAAGCACTGTTCTAAGTGCTGGGGTACATCCAGGGTTGTCAGGTTGTCCCACGTGGGGTTTACGGTCTTAATCCCCATTTTACAGATGAGGGAACCGAAGCCCCAGAGCAATGAAGTGACTTGCCCAAGCTCACACAGCAGACAAGTGGAGGATTAGAACCCATGACCTTCTGATTTCCAGGCTCATATTTCTATCCACTACGCCATGCCTTCTCACCCAGATCAGCCCCCACCCCCCTCAGCACCTAGAGAATCCTCTCCAAATACTAGAAAGACGAATTAATGAACCACAGATGAGCTTTTCCTTCCTCCTTCCCTTCCTTCCTTCCTTTCTTTCCTCCTTCTACCTACCCCTCCCATCTGCTCCTTGTCCCTGGGAGCTGGGAGGGTGGGGGTTGGGCGGAGCTGCTCCCTGCCCCATGGGATTGACCTCATCCAAGCAGTGTTTGTTGAGGCTTTGGGGAGGTCCTTGGAGTCCTTGGGTGCGGGGGGCTTTGTCTGGAGGGTAGTTCTACTCTCTGCTTCATGGTGGGAGACTAGGGAGAGAGGAGGAGAAGAAGGGGGAGGAGGAGGAGGAGAAGAAGGGGGAGGAGGAGGAGGAGAAGAAGGAGGAGAGAGGAAGAGGAGAAGGAGGAGGAAGAGAGGAGGAAAACGGGGAGAAGGAGGAGCAGGGGTTGGGGGAGGAGAGGTTAGTCATATCTAACAAGTGTGGAGGTCAAAAAGCGGGTGGGAAGAAAGTGGCATGCAACAGCATGCAGTGGCATGTAGTGACACAATGGAATGCAGAGGCATTCAGTGGCATGCAGTGCTGTGCAGTAGTGGGTGTACAGTGACATGCAGTGGCACACAGCAACGTGCAGCGGCACCGACATACACAATGGCACTGAGTGGCACGCATTGAAATGTGAAATGCAGAGTGTCCAGTAGTGTTTAGTGGCATGCACTGGTGCTCAGTGGCATGCAGAAGCATATCATGGAATGCAGTGGTGTGCAGTGATATGCAGTGATATTCAGGGTTTCTGGCTGAGACGGGACTGTGCTCTGATACTGGACCGAGCTGATGAAGGAGGAATACTGGTCTAAGCTTCAGGATGCTGGCAGGGTCGAGAGCGGGAGGGTCTTAACTCCACCCTTCTGGAAGGGGAAGGAGGTCAGGGCCTTTGCTTCTCAGGAGAATGGTGGAGGAGACGAGGGGGCCTTGGCTTCACCCCTGGGGATTTCTTTTGGAGGGTCTTGGCTGCTGCCCTTGGGATGTGGGGAGTCCAGCATTTCTGCCTGTGCCCGGGAGAGCCTCTGCTCTGGGGCCCGGCTACCCAGTGAAGCTGGTTTCCAGCCGTAATTTCTGAGCTGGAGAGGATCCAGCTGGGGAGGGGTGGGATCCCCGCCCTCGAGTGCAAAACACCTGATTTGGGGGCAGCTAGAGACAGTCGTCTGGGGAGCTGGGAGGGTGGGGGTTGGGCCGAGCTGACCCCTGCCCTGTGGGGTTGACCTCAGCCAAGCAGTGTTTGTTGAGGCTTTGGGGAGGACCAGGAGGCCCACGGGAGGGAGGGGCCCAGGAACAGGGATTGGGGGGTACATGAGAGGCCCAGGACGGACAGAAGTTTCACCCCAACTCTTGCCACTACAGAGTCTGGAGCATGGGTGGAGGAACCGAGGGCAGGAACTGGAGTCTCCCCTAAACCTCTAATCCTGCCCAGGAAGGAGAGAACACCACTTGCAATCCTGTGCCTCAGTTTCTCCATCCCTGAAACAAGAGGTGCTCCCAGAAGGCCAACTGGAGGAAGGGGCGGGGGGTCGGAGGGCAGGAACCCAGGCACCTGAGACCACAGTGTTTCTCTGCCCTTCTCATGAAAGGGGAGAAAGGGCAGGGGGGCCCCCGCTCCCTGTCTGATGACAGCGAATCCCCATCCCCCAGCTCCCCTCAACTTTCCCCTGCCCTCCTTGACCAGCTCATACCCCCAGGGGGCTGGGGGGCAAGGGGAGGTGATGGGGAAGGGGGACGTGGGAAGGAGGGGTGCTGAGTTTTCTGCATACAGTATTAATACTGATGGTATTTGTTAAGCACTTACTATGTGCCAAGCACCGTTCTAAGCGCTGGGGTAGATACAAGGTAATCAGGTTGTCCCACGTGGGGGTCACAATCTTCATCCCCATTTTACAGATGAGGTCACTGAGGCACAGAGAAGTTAAATGGCTTGCCCAAGGTCACACAAAAGACAAATGGTGGAGTCAGGATTAGAACCCATGTCCTCTGCCTCCCAAGCCTGTGTTCTTTCCACTAAGCCAGGCTGCTTCTATTTTTATTATTATTGTTCTATTCTATTATTATTACAGTATGCACTCATATACCATCGAATGATTTTGAGGGGGGACGTGGAAGTAGGGGTGTTGTGGGCCTCAACTCTGCTTTCTCATTCACCCCACACATCCAATCCATCACCAACACCTGCCGGTCTCACCTTCACAACATCGCCAAGATCCGCCCTTTCCTTTCCATCCAAACGGCTACCGTGCTGGTACAAGCTCTCATAATATCCCAGCTGGATTATTGTGTCAGCCTCCTCTCTGATCTCCCTTCCTCCCGTCTCTCCCCACTCCAGTCTATTCTTCACTCCACTGCCAGGATCATCTTCCTATAGAAACGCTCTGGGCATGTCACTCCCCTCCTCAAAAACCTCCAGTGGTTGTCCATCGACCTCCTCACGAAACAAAAACTCCTCACTCTTGGCTTCAAAGCTCTCCATCCCCTTGCCCCCTCCTACCTCACCTCCCTTCTCTCTTTCTACTGCCCACCCCATACGCTCCGCTCCTCTGCCGCTCACCACCTCACCATCCCCCGATCGCGCCTGTCCCACCGTCGACCCCTGGCCCACGTCGTACCGCTGTCCTGGAATGCCCTCCCTTCTCACCTCCACCAAACTAACTCTCATACCCCTTCAAAGCCCTACTGAGAGCTCACCTCCTCCAGGAAGCCTTCCCAGACTGAGTCCCCCCTTTCCCTCTGCTCCTCCTCTCCCCCCCACACCGCCCCATCCTCCGCTCTTCCTCCTTCCCCTCCCCTCAGTACTGTGCATATTTGTATATATTATTACCCTATTTATTTTGTTAATGAGGTGTATATCTCCGTGATTCTATTTATCTTGATGCTGTTCTTTTTGTTTTGTTTTGTTCCGTTTTGTTTTGTTCTGTTTTGCTTTGTTGTCTGTCTCTCCCCATTTAGACTGTGAGCCCATTATTGGGCAGAGATTGTGTCTATCTGTTGCCGAATTGTACATTCCAAGCACTTAGTACAGTGTTCTGCATATAGTAAGCGCTCAATAAATGCTATTGAATGAATGAATGGGGGGGAAGAAAGATGTGTCTGCCATCAGAGCCGCCCGGCAGAGCCCCTGTAATTACGTGTCTCAGCCTGGCACAGGCTTGTTTTGCTTGAAGCCGCCGGGGGTGGAGAAACTATCCAGGATCAGAGAGGAACATTCCTTCTCCTCAGACTTCTCCTCATCTTCCTCCCTTCTCCCCTCCCGTTTCCCGCTCCTTCCCGTTCCCCCCTCCTCCCTTCTCCCCTGGATCCTCCCCTGCCCATCTTCCCATCTGTCTTCCCATCAGTCCTCCTCCTGCCCATCCTCCTCTTCCTCCTCCTGGCCCACAGCTCTCCGGGAGGAGGACCCCAGGGTGGGGTGCTCTGGTGGGTCTCATTGACTCTGACTCCCTGTTCATCCTGGCTGGGGTAGAAGGTGCCAGAAGTCCGGGACCCCAGTCAGGTTGCCACTGACCGGAGCATGGGCCTCAGTCTCCCCATCTGAGCTGGAGGAAGAATTTGAATTCTCCCTACCCTCCACCTTACACACATTCTCTACCCTCGTTTCCTTTTCTTCAACTCCCTTTTGGTCACCCTGACTTGCTCCCTTTATCCTTTCCCCCTTCCAGCCCCGCAGAACTTATGCCCACATCTGTCATGTATTTATTTCTATTAATGTCTGCCTCCCCTTTATACTATAAGCTTGCTGTGGGTAGGGAATCTGTCTTTTATATTGTTAATAATAATAATTGTGGTTTTGTTAAGCACTTAATGTGTGCCAGGCAGTCTCCTGAGCTCTGGGTGGATACAAGCAAATCAGGTTGGCCACAGTCCTTGTCCCACGTGGGGCTTACAGTCTCAACCCTCATTTAACCTTTTACAACTATTATATTGTATTCTCCAAGTGCTTAGTACAGTGCTCTGCACCCAGAAAACATTCAATAAATACTATTGACTGATCCTCTCCTGAGGGCTGGGGGGCTACTTCAGGAGACCTGGAAAGAGGGGCAAGGTGGACTTGGATGGGGGTCACAGGGGCTGGGTGGTGCCGGGGGAAACGAGGGTCAAGGGCCCTGGGGGTGGGGGGCTTGGATGGGGCATGGAGCTGAGGGGCACTGGATGAAGGGCCCGGGAGGTTAGGGGCTGGAAGGTCATGGGGCTGTGGGGCACAAGGACTAAATTGGCACAGAGGACCAGGGAGGAAAGAGGATGAGGGCCAGGGGCCTGGAGCAGGGCATCTCGGGAGTGGGTGGGACACCGAGCTGGGGGGGCGATGGGCTGGGAGCACGGGAGGTGTGGGGCTGAGGGGCCATGGCATGCAAGTGTGCGTACTTATCCCTCTGGCTGCAGGATTTGGGAGTCTCCGCTGCTGCAGGCTGCCAAGGAGAACAGTCTGCCCGCCCTCAGGAAGCTGCTGCTGGACAGCACTTGTGACCTGCGCCAGAGAGGTGAGCGCATTCTTGGGCAGGGCCCTGGGGGAGGGGGCTGCCCCTGGGCCATGGAGCCCACTGGCTCAACTCCGGCCAGCCGTGCCCGAGGCCTGGGCCCTTGGGTGGCCTCCCCACCCAGCTGGTCTTCTGCCCTCTGCTCTGAGATGGAGTCTGGACCTGAGGATGGAGATGGGGAGATCTGGGCTCAGCTCTGACCTCTCCCCGTACCGTGCACCACCTCCTAACACTCCTCTCACCCTTCCCGCCACAGGGACCCTCCTATCCTCACCCATGCATTCATTCAATTGTATTTATTGAGATCTTATTTTATGCAGAGCACTGTACTGAGCATTTGGGAGAGTACAATATAACAGTAAACAGACACATTCCCTGCCCACAGCGAGCTCACAATCTAGAGTAGGAGGCAGACATTTAATAGAAATAAATAAATGATGGATATGGACGTAAGTGCTGTGGGGCTGGAAGGCGGGGATGAATGAAAGAAGCAGGTCAGGACAACGCAGAAGGGAGAGGAGGAGGAAAGGAGGGCTTAGTCAGGGAAGGTCTGGCATAGTGGATAGAGCACGGACCTGGGAGTCAGAAGATCATGGGTTCTAATCCTGACTCTGCCCTTGTCTGCTGTGTGACCTTGGGGAAGTCACCTGACTTCTCTGTGCCTTAGTTACCTCATCTGTAAAATGAGGATTGAGACTGAGCCCCACATGGGACAGAAACTGTATCCAACCCAATTCGCTTATATCCACCCCAGCACTTAGTATAGTGCCTGGCACACAGTCAGCATTGGGCAAATACCATAATAATGATTATTATTAGATGCACTTTCAGTAAGACTTTGAAGGGGGAGAGAGTAATTGTCTGTCGGTTTGGAGAAGGGAGGACGTTCCAGGCCAAAGGTAGGACATGGGCGCGAGGTTGGCAGAAAGATAGACGAGATCAAGGCAAAGTGATCAGGTTGGCATTTGAGGAGAAAGTGTGCGGGCTGGGTTGGAGTAGGAGAGTAGCGAGGTGAGGTAGGAGGGGGCAAAGGGATGAACGGCTTTAAAGTCAATGGTGAGGAGTTTCTATTTGCTGAGGGGGATGGACAGCCATTAGAGGGTCTTGAGGAGTGGGGAAATATGGCATGAAAGTTTCAGGGACCCTCCTACCCCTCCCCCCATTGTGGCCCACCACTGGCCCCCCCGCCAAACCCTGAGCCTCCCTCCTCTGCCCCCACCCTCCTGCCACAGGGGCTCTGGGGGAGACGGCCCTGCACGTGGCGGCGCTCTATGACAACCTGGAGGCTGCCAAGGTCATCATGGACGCCGCCCCGGACCTGGTCACGGAGCCCATGACCTCTGACCTGTATGCAGGTGAGGGTGCCCGCATGGGCAAAGTATGTGCGTATCTTAGTGAACATGTGTTTGCAGTACTGATTATGTGTTTGCACTTAGGTGAGAGTATGTGTGTATGTGCAAACATGAATCATAAAAATAATAATAATGGTATTTGTTAAGTACTTTCTATGTGCCCAGGCACTGTACTCAGCAAATGCAAGCTTACAAGCAAATATTACTAGTGGATACAAGCAAATCGGGTTGAACACAGTCCCTGTCCCCCACGGGGCTCAGTCTCAATCCCCATTTCCAGATGAGGTAACTGAGGCACAGAGTAGTGAAGTGACTTGTTCCAGGTCACATAGCAGACAAATGGCAGAGCTGGGTTTAGAACCCAGGTCCTCCTGATTCCCAGGCCCATGATCTACCCACTAGACCAGCCTGATTATGTGTGTGTTTGCAGGTGTACAAGTTCACTTCTGAGCATGGGTGTAAATCAATGGATAAATGCCAGATGGGTTTAACAGACTTGGGGTAGAAGGGACAGGGAAAGGAGTCAAGAACATGTAAATCCTGTGTGCTGGAGTAGACTGAGAAGTAGGGTGGCCTAATGGAAAGAGCATGGGCTGAGGAATCAGGAGACCTAGGTTCGGTGCCACTTGCTTGCTGTTCCACCTGGGGCAAGTCACTTCACTTCTCTGGGTCTCAGTTTCTACATTTATAAAATGGGGATTAAAAACCTGTTCTCCAGCCCCCTCTGAAGGTGAATACTGTGTGGGACAAGGAGTGAACCTGCTGGGTCTATCTTGTACTTGCAGTAGCATTTAGCACAGTACTTGGGCACACAGTAACGGCTAAACAAATGCCACTGTTAGTAATAATAATAATAATGTTGGTATTTGTTAGCGTGGCTCAGTGGAAAGAACACAGACTTGGAAATCAGAGGTCATGGGTTCGAATCCTGACTCTGCCACTTGTCAGCTGTGTGACTGTGGGTGAGTCACTTCACTTCTCTGTGCCTCAGTTCCCTCATCTGGAAAATGGGGATTAAGACTGTGAGCCTCACGTGGGACAACCTGATGACCCTGTATCTACCCCAGCGCTTAGAACAGTGCTCTGCACATAGTAAGCACTTAACAAATGCCAACATTATTATTATTATGTGCCAAGCACTGTTCTAAGCGCTGGGATAGACTCAAGGTAATCAGGTTGTCCCACGTAGGGCTCGCAGTCTTCATCCCCATTTTTATAGATGAGGTAACTGAGGCACAGAGAAGCTAAGTGACTTGCCCAAAGTCACACGGATAACAAGCGGCAGAGCCGGGTTTAGAACCCATGACCTCTGACTCCCAAGACCGAGCTCTTTCCACTGAGCCACGCTGCTTCCCTTAGTGAAAAGCCACATGGCACTGTGAGTAGAGCCCGGGCCTGGGAATCAGAAGGACCTGGGTTCTAATTCCAGCTCTACCATATGTCTGCTGTGAGAACTTGGGCAAGTCACTTCACTTCTCTTTGCCTCACTTCCCTCATCTGTAAAATGGGGATTGAGACTGTGAGCCCCATATGAGCTTCAAATTTATCCTTTCCTGCCTTAACTCTGGCCTCTCCTCCGCCAGGCAAAGCTTCTTCTCCTCCCTCATCGACACCCATGCCCGTCACCCCCGCCCACTGTTCCGGACCTTTAACTCTCTCCTTAGGCCCCCTGTTCCTCCCCCTCCCCCATCTCTCACCCCCAATGATCTGGCCACCTATTTCCTCACGAAAATCAACACGATCAGGTCTGAGCTCCCCAAAGTCACCCCTCCACCTCTCCCCTCCCCCTACCAACCCCTTCCCCTACTTTCCATCCTTCCCTGCAGTATCCTCAGAGGAGATCTCCTCCCTCCTCGCAAGTGCCACCCCCTCCACCTGCGCCTCGGACCCCATTCCCTCTCACCTTCTTAAAACCATCGCCCCTGCCCTCCTCCCTTCCTTAACTTCTATTTTTAACCACTCAATCTCCAAGGGCTCCTTCCCTCTGCCTTCAAACATGCCCATGTCTCCCCCATCCTAAAAAAACCCGCTCTTGACCCCACTTCCCCCTCCAGTTATCGTCCTATCTCCCTACTACCCTTCCTTTCCAAAATCTTAGAACGAGCGTCTACAATCGATGCCTAGAATTCCTTAACTCCCATTCTCTCCTAGACCCCCTCCAATCTGGCTTCCGTCCCCTCCACTCTACCGAGACTGCTCTCTCTAAGGTCACCCGTGACCTCCTTCTTGCCAGATCCAATGGCTCCTACTCCATTCTAATCCTCCTTGACCTCTCTGCTGCCTTTGACCCTGTCGACCATCCCCTCCTCCTCCATACCTTATCTCACCTTGGCTTCACGGACTCCGTCCTCTCCCGGTTCTCCTCTCACCTCTCTGGCCGGTCATTCTCGGTCTCCTTCGCTGGAGCCTCCTGCCCCTCCCATCCTTTAACTGTTGGAGTTCTTCAAGGGTCAGTTCTTGGCCCTCTTCTGTTCTCCATTTACACTCACTCCCTTGGTGAACTCATTCGCTCTCACGGCTTCGACTACCATCTCTACGCAGATGACATGCAGATCTACATCTCCGCCCCGTCCTCTCCCCCTCCCTTCGGGCTCGCATCTCCTCCCGCCTCTGGGACGTCTCCACCTGGATGATGGCCCGCCACCTAAAACTCAACATGAGCGAGACCGAGCTCCTCATCTTCCCTCCCAAACCCGGTCCTCTCCCAGACTTCTCCATCACCGTGGATGCCACGACCATCCTTCCCGTCCCGCAGGCCCGCAATCTCGGTGTCATCCTTGACTCGTCTCTCTCGTTCACCCCACACGTCCTATCCGTTACCAAGACGGGCCGGTTTCACCTCTACAATATCGCCAAGATCCGCCCTTTCCTCTCCACCCAAACGGCTACCTTACTGTTACGGGCTCTCGTTATATCCCGGCTAGACTACTGTGTCAGCCTTCTCTCTGACCTCCCTTCCTCCTCTCTCGCCCCGCTCCGGTCTATTCTTCACTCCGCTGCCCGGCTCATCTTCCTGCAGAAACGATCTGGGCATGTCACTCCCCTTCTTAAACAACTCCAGTGGTTGCCTGTCGACCTCCACTCCAAACAAAAACCCCTCACTCTAGGCTTCGAGGCTCTCCATCACCTTGCCCCTTCCTACCTCTCCTCCCTTCTCTCTTTCTACCACCCACCCCGCACACTCCGCTCCTCTGCCGCCCACCTCCTCACCGTCCCTCGGTCTCACCTATCCCGCCGTCGACCCCGGGTCACGTCCTCCTGTGGTCCCGGAACGCCCTCCCTCCTCACCTCTGCTAAACTGATTCTCTTTCCCTCTTCAAAACCCTACTTAAAACTCACCTCCTCCAAGAGGCCTTCCCAGACTGAGCTCCTCTTCTCCCTCTACTCCCTCTGCCATCCCCCCTTTACCTCTCCGCAGCTAAACCCTCTTTTTCCGCTTTTCCCTCCGCTCCTCCACCTCTCCCTTCCCATCCCCACAGCACTGTACTCGTCCGCTCAACTGTATATATTTTCGTTACCCTATTTATTTTGTTAATGAATTGTACATTGCCTTGATTCTATTTAGTTGCCATTGTTTTTACAAGATGTTCTTCCCTTGACTCTATTTATTGCCATTGTTCTTGTCTGTCCGTCTCCCCCGATTAGACTGTAAGCCCATCAAACGGCAAGGACTGTCTCTATCTGTTGCCGACTTGTTCATCCCAAGCGCTTAGTACAGTGCTCTGCACATAGTAAGCGCTCAATAAATACTATTGAATGAATGAATGAATGAGACAGGGACTGTGTCCAACATGATTTGCTTGTGTCCACTCCAGTGCTTAGTAAAGTGCCTGGCACCTAGTAAGCGCTTAACAAATACCACAATTATTATTATTGTTATTATTACTAATGTTATGCTGGAGAGGTGGGTTGGCAGTAGGTCTGGAGGAGGCTGGGTGGTGGGAGTTACTCAGGGCTGCCTTGGGGCTGGGCGCGGCCTGGAAAACCCACGGTCTTCCCTGAGGCCCGCCTGTCCATCTGGTCAGTCGGTCTGTCTGTGGGGGGGTCACAGGTCAGACGGCTCTGCACGTGGCTGCCGTGAACCAGAATGGGCCCCTGGTGCGTGCCCTGCTGGCCCGCGGGGCCCACGTCTCTGCCCGAGCCACCGGCTACGCCTTCCGCCGGAGCCCGCACAACCTCATCTATTTCGGTGAGGGTCCTCCACCCCGCCCCGCCCTGGCCTCCCTTGACTACTCTCCGCACAATCCTCCCCACCAGCCTCCACCTGCCACTCTCCTCACCATCCTCCCCACTGGCCACCCTGTCACTCTCGGTACCATCCTTCCCACTGCTGGTCCCTAATGTCCTCGTCCCATCCATCCTCCCCACCGCCATCCTTCCCGCCTCCATCCTCCCTACCAGTCTCCGTACCATCCTTCCCACCACTGGCCTCCTCCCTAATGTCCTCCTCCCCTCCATCCTCCCCATCGCCGTCCTCCCTGGCACTCTCTACACCATCCTCCCCACCGCCAGCCTCCTTCCCAATGTCCTCCTCCCCTCCATCCTCCCCTCCACCATCCTCCCTGCCTCCGTCCTCCCTGCCACTCTCTGCACCATCCTCCCCACCGCCGGCCTCCTTCCCAACATCCTCCTCCCCTCCATCCTCCCCTCCACCATCCTCCCCGCCGCTGTCCTCCTCCCCACCGGCCTCCACGCCATTCTCCTCACCATCCTCCCTTCGGTCCACTCCCCCTCCCTCTTTTTCTCCCCATCTCCCGCCCCCCCACCACTTTGCTCACCTGCTCCTCATCCTCCCTCCTCCTTCTCCCCTGCTCAGACCCTCCCTCCACTCAGCTGCTCCTCCTCCTCACCTCCTCTCACCATCGTCCCCACCAACCTCCCTGCCACTCTTTGCACTATCCTTCCTGGCAATTTCCACACCATCCTCCCCACCATCCTCACACCATTCTCCGCACCATTCTCTCTCCCGCCCACTCCCCCTCCCACTCTTTCTCCCCCATCTCCCTCCTCCCCACCATCCTCCCTGCCACTCTCCACACCATCCTCACACTGTTCACTGCACCGTCCTCCTTGCCATCCACTCCCCCTCCCACACTTCCTCCCGACTCCTTTACTCACCTCCTCCTCCCTCCTCCCTCCACTCACCTGCTCCTCCTCCCATCGTCCTCCCTGCCCTCCTCCTCAGTGCCCTCCCCTCCCCCTGGTCATGCCCCCTCCCCGGGGCTGACCACCCATCCCTGGCCCCCCAGGGGAGCATCCTCTGTCCTTCGCAGCTTGCGTGGGCAGTGAGGAGATCGTGCGGCTGATCCTCGAACGTGGAGCTGACATCCGGGCCCAGGACTCCCTGGGTGAGCAGCCACACCAGGGTCCGAGGGCACTGGGGACTGAGGGTCTGAGGGTCTGGGGGACAGGGGGAGGAGGGGGAACCACCAGAGCCCAGGGAATGGGAACAGCTAGAGGTCTGTTGGGGTGGGGGATGGGCCGGGGAAGAGGGGCTGGGTGTGTGTGGGCAAAATGAGCTCAGTTTTTCCCTTGTCCCCCAGGAAACACCGTGCTCCATATCCTAGTTCTGCAGCCCAACAAGACTTTTGCCTGCCAGATGTACAACCTGCTGCTGTCCTACGAGAAACAGGGGGTTGGCCTGCAGCCCCTCGAACTCATCCCCAACCACCAGGGCCTCACCCCCTTCAAACTGGCGGGTGTCGAGGGCAACACCGTGGTGAGCCATCCACCCAACCCCGCCTCTCACATCCTCGCACATGGTGTAGTGGATTGAGCACAGGCCTGAGAGTCAGAAGGTCATAGGTTCTAATCCTGGCTCTGCTACTTATCTGCTGTATGACTTTGGGCAAGTCCCTTCACTTCTCTGAGCCTCAGTTACCTCACCTGGAAAATGGGGATTAAGAGTGTGAGCCTCATTTGAGACAGGGTCTTTGTCCAGCCCCATTTGCTTGTATCAAACTCAGCACTTAGTACAGTGCCTGGCACATAGTAAGCACTTAACAAATACTATTATTATTTTCAAAGGGGGCCCTTGGGGTCCCCACCCATCCTTGCTGACCACTTCCCAGCCTTGGGGATGGTTAGAGACCCCTTCCTTCCTGCTGACCCCCCCATCAGATGTTCCAGCACCTGATGCAGAAGAGGAAGCATGTCCAGTGGTCGTTCGGCCCACTGACCTCCACCCTCTACGACCTGACCGAGATCGACTCATGGGGGGAGGAGCTGCCTTTCCTGGAGCTGGTGGTTTCCACGAAGAAGCGAGAGGTTCGTTTTGTGGGGTTGGGGGGGACGACAGGGAAGGCACCCACCGCAACCAGAGAGCGGGAGAGAACAGGAGTGGAGTGGGATGGGAATGGCTTCCTCCCCTCCCAAGAGTGGGGTCCTGAACTCTCCCCCAACAGTGTCCAGGGTCATCTTGGGTCATCCTTCCTGGACTCTCCCCCCGAACCCGGTGTCCTGGGCCTCCTCTGGTCCCCCCGGACTCTACCACCAAAGTGCCCCGGACTGCCCCTGGGTGCCCTGGATTCTCCCCCTGTGGTGCCCTAGGCTTCCTCCCCTACCCTCCATCCCAGTCCCGGTGTCTTGAGCCACCCCTGGATCTGTACCCTTTAAGATCTTGATAGTCACCCCACCCTCAACCCCAGCACTTATATCTGACATTTATTTTAATGTCTGCATCTGTAATTTATTTATATTAATGCCTGTTTCCCCCTCTGGACTGTAAGCTCATGTGGGCAGCGAATATGTCTGTTAATTGTTGTATTGTAATACTTATGGTATTTGTTAAGCGCTTACAATGTGCCAAGCATTGAACTAAGTGCTGGGCTGGATATGGTCATGGGTTCTAATCCCCGCTCCACCACTTGTCAGCTGTGTGACTTTGGGCAAGTCATTTAACTTCTCTGTGCCTCAGTTCTCTCATCTGTAAAATGAGGATTAAGACTGTGACCCCCCACGTGGGACAACCTGATTACCTTGTATCTCCCCAGCACTTAGAACAGTGCTTTGCGCATAGTAAGTGCATAACAAATGCCAGCATTATTATACAAGCAATTCGGGTTGGACACAGTTCATGTCCCCCATGGGGCTCACAGTAATAATCCCTATTTTAGGTAATTGAGACATAGTGAATTGAGACATAGTGAAATTAAGTGAATTGCCCAAGGTCACACAGCAGACAAATGGCGGAGCTGGAATTAGAACCCTCTCCTAAGGGCTTACTACATTCATTCATTCATTCAATAGTATTTATTGAGCGCTTACTATGTGCAGAGCACTGTACTAAGCGCTTGGAATGTACAAATCGGCAACAGAGACAGTCCCTGCCCACTGAGGGGCTTACAGTCTAATCGAACTACAGTGTTCTGCACACAGTAAGTGCTCAATAAACACGATTGACAGATTAACTGACTGACCGCCGTCCCTTCTGGCTTTCTGACAAGTCCCAGCTGATCCCCACCAGTAAGTGACCCATGTGTCCCCTCGCCGTCCCTCCCTGGCCAGGCCCGCCAGATCCTGGACCAGACCCCGGTGAAGGAACTGGTGAGTCTCAAGTGGAAGAGGTTCGGCCGCCCTTACTTCTACCTGCTTGGTGCCATCTACGTCCTCTACATGATCTGCTTCACCATGTGCTGCATCTACCGCCCGCTGAAACCGAGGTCCGGCAACTGCACCGGGGACCGCGACACCACCGTCGCCGTGCAGAAGCTGCTGCAGGTGCTGCAACCCGGCAGGGGGTGGTGGGAGGGAGGCCAGGAGGAGGGAGGTCAGGGCGTGGGAGCTTGCTGGGTAGATGGCCGGGGGTGGAAGGAGGCCAGGGGGTGGACACAGAGCCCAGAGGGGCGGAGGAGCTGAAGAGGGAGCCATGTAGCCCTGGGGACAGATATACCCACACACACAATCAATCAATCAATCAATCATATTTATTGAGCGCTTACTGTGTGCAAAGCACTGTATTTACAGGGAGAGTGCAGTACAATTGAGTTGGTACATACGTTCCCTTCCCACAACAAGCTTGCAGCCTAGAGAGGGAGACAAACATTATTATAAATAAATAAATAGCAGATATGTATGTAAGTGCTGTAGGGCTCAGCGGGTGATGAATAGAGGGAGCAAACCCAAGTTCCAGGGCCTTGCAGTAGGGAGTGGGAGAAGAGGAAATGAGGGCTTAGTCAGGGAAGGCCTCTTGGAGGAGATGGGCCTTCAATAAAGCTTTGAAGGTGGGGAAAGTGAGCTTCGTCAGATATGAAGAGGGAAGGCGTTCCGGGACAGAGGCAGGACGTAGGCGAGAGGTCAGCTACAAGAAAAATGAGATGGAAGTACAGTGAGTAGGTTGGCACTAGAGAGCAAAGCGTAAGGGCTGGATTGGAGTAGGAGAGCAGTGAGGTAAGGTAGGAGGGGGCAAGGGGATTGAGGGCTTTAAAGTGGATGGGGAGGAGTTTCTCCTGATGCAGAGGTGGATGGACAGCCACTGGAGGTTCTTGAGGAGTGGGGAAATATGGGCGAGAGGGAGGTCAGTGAGGAGGCTGATGCAGTCATCAAGCTGGGATAGAATAAGTGTTGGACTAACAAGGTAGCAGTTTGAAGAAAAAGGGGTGGATTTTAGTGACATTGCAAAGCTTGAACTGACAGGATTTGGTGACAGATTGAATATCTGGATTGAATGAGAGAGCTGAACAGAGGATAACACCAAGTTGATAGGCTTGTGAGGCAAAGAGGAAGGTAGTGCTGCCTACAGCTATGGGAAAGCCATGGGGGAGGACAGAGTTTCGGTGGGACGATGAGAGGTTCGGTTTTGGACATGTTAAGGGTGAGGTGTCGTGGGGCATCCAAGTAGAAATGTCCTGAAGAAGAAATCGAGACTGCAGAGCAGGAGAGAGGTCTGGGCTGGAGAGGGAGATTTGGGAACCATCCAAATGTCTAGGCCAATATTTCTCCCACTGTCCAAAGCTGTCCTACATTAGGGTCAGGAGGAGCTATGGGAGGTGGTGGAGAGGAGGAAGGAGAGCACCCCCCCCCCGCCCCCAGCCCTGTCACTCTGGGTCCCCCAGCTGAGAGCCTGTCACCCCCTACTCTCTCCATGACTTGGATGTTCCTCGCCAGGAGTCGTACGAGACGCCCTCAGATGCCGTCCGGCTGGTGGGGGAGCTGCTGACCGTGGTCGGGGCCGTGGCCATTCTGCTACTGGAGGTGAGGGTGGAAGGAGGGTACCGGGGAAGAGAGGTGGAGTCATCTGGGAACCTGTTTCTTTGAACAGCACCCTCCCACTCCCTTAATCCCAGGCCGGACTCCGAATCCACGTGGCCTCGTTGGCCATGGTCAGTAACATCAGTCTGTCCCCAGCAGATCCCGGACATCTTTAGGGTGGGAGTGACCCGCTACTTTGGACAGACCATTCTTGGGGGGCCTTTCCACGCCATCATGTGAGTGTCTTCCCCTCCTTCCTTCTCCCCGCGTCTTCCCCATCCTTTCCTCCTTTATCCTCATCTTCCTGCCCATCTTCCCAGCCTCCCCTCCCCTCCTCTTCTTCCTGCATCCTCCTCCTCCTCCTCTTTTTCCTCTTCTCCCCATCCCCTGTGGCTGGAGAGGTTCTGAACTGTGTTTGCCATGTGTCCTTGGCTCCTTCTCCTCTTCCTCCCTCGGCCACCACTGCCAGCATCACATTCGCATGCATGATCCTGGGGACACTGGTCATGCGTCTGACCAACATGGACGGCGAGGTGGTGCCCTTGGCCTGTGCCCTGGTGCTGGGCTGGTGCAACGTCATGTACTTTGCCCGCGGCTCCCAGATGCTGGGCCCCTTCACCATCATGATCCAGAAGGTATGAGCCCCCTCCCCTCACCCCGCCAGCCAGTGTGGGGAAAGAGTCCCCAGGGGTGGAGTAAGGGAGACTAAAGGGGAAAAAGCGGGGAAAGGAGGTGGCTACAGGACCTTAGAAATGATAGTCCACACTCCCCTGTCCCACGGTCGGGGGAGGGATGAAGGCCCTGGGCTGTGGGCACTGACTCTCTCATCCTTCTTGTGCCCCCTTTCCCTGCCCCCTCAGATCATCTTTGGGGATCTGATGCGGTTCTGTTGGCTGATGGCTGTGGTGATCCTGGGCTTCGCCTCGGGTAAGAGGGCCCCCGAGGGGAGGAGAGCAGAGAGGCTGGGCCAGCCTGGCAGTGCCCAGGACAGTGCCAGCCTTCCCGACCCCACATGTTAACTCAGCTCAGTCCACGGTGTTCTGACAGATTACTCAGAGGGTGTTGTCCCCTCCCGGACTTTCATTCTCCCCAGACGAGGGGCAGGCCAGGCACTGGTCGCACCAGAAGGGTAGAGCCCAGGTTTTGCAGTTACCCCCCAGTCATGATTGGGGCAGAGTTTGGGGAGTGGGACGGGGTGAGAGGGGAGGGTCAGAGTCCATCGATTGTTCCCCTCAGCCCATCCTCCCTCCTGCACGTCATCTAAAATCGGATGAGCGTGTTGAAGGGCCTCACGTTACCCAATTTGGTACTCTAGACTTTTAGCTCGTTGTGGGCAGGGAATGTGTTTATTTATTGTTATATTGAACTCTCCCAAGCACTTAGTACAGTGCTCTGCACGTAGTAAGCGCTCCGTCAATATGATTGAATGATTGAATGAATGACTGAATCTGCACCGCTGATTTCTGCCCCTCAGGCTTATGCCAATTAAACCACCACTCAGTCAGTCAATCAATACAGAGTTCTTTATTGGGTCACTGCCACTGAGTGCTTGAGAAACACGGCCTGTCCAAAGACAGCTTACACTCCCTGCCCAAATCCAGCTCAGCTCCAGCCCTCCATCCAACAATCAACCAGTGGAATTTATGGAACATTTACTGCGTGTATTTACTGCACTTAGTGTTTGGGAAAGTATAGTACAGTAGAAGTGGTAGACATGATCCCTGCCCACAAGAAACTTACATTGTATAGACAGACATTAAAATTACAGATAGGGGAAATAGTAAAGTATAAATATGTGTACTTGAGTGCCGTATGGCCGGGCCAGTATCAAAGTGCTCCCTGTAGACTGTATGCTGTGGAACGTGATTTGTATTGTACTCTCCCAAATGCTTAGTACAGTGCTCTGCAAACATTAAGCATTCCATAAATTCCACTGATTGATTGATTAAAGGGTACATAGCCAAGTCCATAGATAATAGAGGGAAGTATGGATAGGGGAAATGAAGGCTGTCATAGAAAGCCTCTTAGACATAATAATAATAATTATTATTATGGTATTGGATTTGATTGAATATTTCTTAAGCGCTTACTATGTGCCAGATACTCTACTAAGCACTGGGGTGGAGACAAGCAAATTGGGTGGAGAATCTCTCATCTATCTCATGTGGGGCTCACAGTCTCAATCCCCATTTTGCAGATGAGGGAACTGAGGCCCAGAGAAGTGAAGTGACTTGCCTGAGGTCACACAGCAGATAAGTGTTGGAGCTGGGACTAGAACCCATGACTTCCTGCCTCCCAAGCCCGTGTTCTATCCACTAGGCCATGAGAAACGATTTTAGGAGGGTTTTGAAGGTTTTGAAGGAGAGAAGAGTGGTGGACTGTCAGGTATGAACGGAGAGGGAGTTCCAGGCCTGGGGGAGGAAGTGGCAAGGTTTTGGCAGCAAGATAGACGAGATTGAGATACTGCAAGGGTGTCGGGGGGGGGGGGGAGAAGGCCTTGGGTTATCCCAGTACCAGCCTCTTTGAAGATTTGAGGATTCTCTGATGGCCAATAGACTTTCCTGGGGCTACCCCAGTGAGCCCTGGCTTTTAGGAGACCATGGGTGCTCTGTCTACCACCCGACAACGATGATGACGGTATTTGCTAAGCGCTTACTATGTGTCAGGCACTATTCTAAGCACCGGGGTAGATTCAAGCTAATCAGGTTGGACACAGTCCCTGTCCCACATGGGGCTCACAATCTTAATCCCTATTTTACAGATGTGGTAACAGAGGCCCAGAGAAATTAAATGACTTGCCCAAGGTCACCCAGCAGACATGGCACAGTACACATGTGTGTGTGTGTGTTGTGTGTGTGTGTTTTGTGTGTGTGTGTGTTTCTTTCCACTTGTTCCGGGGCCCAAGGAGCCTCATAAACCAGAACTCATTCATTCAGTAGTATTTATTGAGTGCTTACTATGTGCAGAGCACTGTGCTAATCGCTTGGAATGTACAAGCACTTGAAGCAGCACCCTTGAAGCAGCGTGGCTCAGTGGAAAGAGCATGGGCTTAGGAGACAGAGGTCATGGGTTCTAATCCTGGATCCACCACCTGTCAACTGTGTGACTTTGTGCAGGTCACTTAACTTCTCGGTGCCTCAGTTCCCTCATCTGTAAAATGGGGATTAAGATTGTGAGCTTCACGTGGGACAACCTTATTACCCTGTATCTACCCCAGCACTTAGAACAGTGCTCTGCACTTAGTAAGCGCTTAACAAATACCAACATTATTATTATTATTACTGTTACAATTTGGCAACAGAGAACTAGAACTCTGACCACCGCAGGAGCGGATCCCGCAGTCGTTCAATCAAGGCATCCGATTGCATTTCTTGAGTGCCTGCCGGGTGGAAAGTACTGGACTAAGAGTTTGGGAGAGACGAATACAATAGGAAACGGATGTGTCCCCTGCCCACAGTGAGCTTAGCGTTCACAGGCTGCCCACCCGCTCCTCCTTGCCAAAGCCCCACCCCTACGGGACGTCTGAGGTCACACTGGATTTCCATAGCTGCCCTCTCCCCCTCCTTTCCCCCCCGGTCCGGGCAGCCTTCTACGTCATCTTCCAGACAGAGAATCCCAGTAAACTGGGCCATTTCTCCAACTACTCCATGGCGCTGTTCAGCACCTTCGAGCTCTTCCTGACCATCATCGATGGGCCGGCCAACTATGACGTGGACCTGCCGTTCATGTACTACCTGGTCTACTCCGCCTTCGCCGTCATCGCCGCCCTGCTCATGCTCAACCTGCTCATCGCCATGATGGGTGACACCCATTGGCGCGTG
The DNA here is from genome assembly GCF_004115215.2 of Ornithorhynchus anatinus. Taxonomy (NCBI): domain Eukaryota; kingdom Metazoa; phylum Chordata; class Mammalia; order Monotremata; family Ornithorhynchidae; genus Ornithorhynchus; species Ornithorhynchus anatinus. The sequence goes on from NC_041729.1 coordinate 170,044,424, forward strand.
GCCCACGAGCGCGATGAGCTCTGGAGGGCGCAGGTAGGTCAGCCGCTGGGGGGGGCAGGGGTGGTCAATCAATAATAATAATAATAATGATGATGGCATTTGTTAAGTGCTTACTATGTACAAAGCATTCATTCATTCAATCGTATTTACTTAGTGCTTGCACTGGACTAAATGCTTGGAATGTACAATTGGGCAACAGATAGACAATCCCTGCCCAACAACGGGCTCACAGTCTAATCGGGGGAGATAGACGACAAAACAAAACAAGAAGTCAGGCATCAATACCATCAAAATAGATAAATAGAATCATAGAATAATGATGATGATATTGGTTAAGTGCTCACTATATGCCAAGCACTGTTCAAGTGCTGGGTTAGATATAAGGTGATCAGGTTGTCCCACATGGGGCTTACAGTCTTAATCCCCATTTTACAGATGAGGGAACTGAGGCACAGAGAAGTGAAGTGACTTGTCCCAAGTCACACAGCTGGCAAGTGTCAGAGCTGGGATTTGAACCCATGACCTCTGACTCCCAGGCCCGCGCTCTTCCCACTGCGCCACGGTGCTAATCCTGGCTCCGCTGCCTGTCCGCAGTGAGGCCTCGGCCAAGTCACTTGCCTTCTCTAGGGCTCAGTTCCCTCATCTGTAAAATGAAAATGAAGACTGTGAGCCCCACGTGGGTCAGGGACTGTGACAACCTAATTTGCTTGTATCCACTCCCAGAACTTCATCATTCATTCATTGAATTGTATTTAATGAGCGCTTACTGTGTGCAGAGCACTGTACTAAGCCCTTGGAAAGTACAATTCAATAACAAATAGAGACAATCCCTGCTTACAAAGGGCTCACAGTGTATAAGGGGGGAGACAGACATCAAAACAAGTAAACAGGCATCAATTGCATCAATATAAATAAATAGAAGTATAGATATATATATACATCATTAATAAAATAAATAGAATTATAAATATGTACATATATACCCACAAGTGCTGTGGGGGGTACAGCAGAGGGAGCGAGAGGGGGCAATGGGACGGGGAGGAGGAGCAGAGGAACAGTGGGGCTTAGTCTGGGAAGGCCTCTTGGAGGAGATGTTCCTTCAATAGGGCTTTGAATGGGGGGAAGAGTCATTGTCTGTGGGATTTCATTCAATTCATTCATTCAATAGTATTTATTGAGCGCTTACTATGTGCAGAGCACTGTACTAAGCGCTTGGAATGAACAAGTCGGCAACAGATAGAGACAGTCCCTGCCGTTTGACGGGCTTACAGTCTAATCGAGGATTTGAGGAGGAAGGGCGTTCCAGGCCAGAGGTAGGACGTGAACCAGGGGTCGACCGCGGAACAGGCGAGAACGAGGCCCAGGGAGAAGGTTAGCGGCATCAGAGGAAAGGAGTGTGCTGGCTGGGTTGGAGAAGGAGAGAAGGGAAGTGAGGTAGGAGGGGACGAGGTGATGGAGAGTTTTAAAGTCAGTGGTGAGGAGTTTCTGTTTGACAGAGCTTAGAACAGTGCTTAAGAAGTGCTTAACAAATACCATCATTATTATTATTATGGTGCAGGTGAGGGGTTGTGGTCGGAACGCCAGTGGGAGTTGGAGGCGGGGGTCAGGGCCCGGGAGGGTGAGCCGACTCCCCTCCCCTCTCCCCTCACCCCAGTGCTGCTGCTTCTCCCCTTCCCCCCCTTCCCCACCCCGGGGTCCCTGCCCTTCCACCCCCCGAGGCTCTGTCTCTGTGTCCCTCCCCTCTGTCTTGCCCTAATAAGGGCTCCGACCCACCCTTCAGATCAGTCCATCAATCAATCGTATTTCTTGAGCGCTTACTATGTGCAGAGAACTGTACCAAACACTTGGGAGAGTACCCTACAACCCATCCTCTCCCACCTTAATTACTGTATCAGCCCCCTTTGCTGACCTCCCAAACTCCTGTCTCTCCCCAGTCCAATCCCTACTTCACACTGCTGCCCGGATCATTTTTCTACAGAAACATTCAGGACATGTCTCCCCCCTCCTCAAAAAAATCCAACGGTTGCCCATCCACCTCTGCATCAAACAAAGATTCCTCACCACTGGCTTTAAAGCCATCCATCCCCTTGCCCCCTCCTACCTCACCTCGCTTCTCTCCTACTACAACCCAACCCACACACTTCCCTCTTGTAATTAGCATTAACCTTCTCACTGTTCCTCCATCTTGTCTAACTCACCGCCGACAAGTCCTTTCTCTGGTCCAGAATGTCCTCCCTCCTCAAATCCCACAGATAATAACTCTCCCCTCCTTCAAAACCCTATAGAAGGCCTATCTCCTCCAAGAGGCCTTCCCTGACTAAGCCCTCCTTTCCTCTTCTTCCACTCCCTTTTGTGATGGTCTGACTTGTTCCCTTTGTTTATTCCCCCGATCCAGCCCCACAGCTGGATATTTATGAACATATCTGTAATTGATTTATTAATATTAATGTCTGTCTCCCCCCTCTAGACCGTAAGCTGGCTGTGGGCAGGGAAAGTGTCCATTTATTGTTGTATGGTACTTTCCCAAACGCTTAGTACAGTGTTCTGCACATAGAAAGCTCTCAATAAATACAACTGAATGAATGAACAGAATTAGCAGAGATGTTCCCCGCCCATAATGAGTTTACAGTCTAGAGGGCGAGATAGATATTAATGTAAATAAATGAGTAATTTATAATATGTAAGTTAAAGATATGTACACAAGTGCTGTGAGGTTGGGGGTAGGAAGAATATCAAGTGTCCAAAGGTCACAGATTGAGGTGCATAGATTACGCACGTCTCACAAGGCCATAACCTTGGTGTTATCCTTTCTCTCATTCAACCCACATATCTACTCCATCACCAAATCCTGTCAGTCCCACTTTCACAACATCGCTCAAATCCACCCCTTCCTCACCATCCAAACTGTTACCACATTAATATAAGAACTCATCATTTCCCACCTAGATTACTGCAATCAGCCTCCTTGCTGACCTCCCAACCTCCTGTCTCTCCCCACTCCAGTCCATACTTCACTCCGCTTCCCAGAAAATCTTTCTACAGAGACTTTCAGGACATGTCACTCTGCTCCTCAAAAATCTCCAGTGGTTGCCTATCCACCTCCGTATCAAACAAAAACTCTTCTCCATTGACTTTAAAGCTCTCCATCACCTTATCACCTCCTACCTCACCTCCCTTCTCTCCTCTACAACCCAGTCCGCACACTCAGCTCCACTAGTGCCGCTAACCTTCTCACTGGGCCTGCATCTCGCCTGTCTCACCGCTGACCCCTGGCCCACGTCCTACCTCTGGCCTTGAACGCTCTCCTTCTTCAAATCCGACAGACAGTGACTCTCCCCGTCCCCTTCAAAGCCTTACTGAAGGCCCATCTCTTCCAGGAGTCCTTCCCAGCCTTAGCCTCTTTTCCCTCATCTCCCCCTCCTTTCTGCGCAGCCCTGACTTGCTCCCTTTGTTCTTCCTCCCACCTTCCCATCCCCACAGCACTTCTGTACATATCTGTCTTTTTATTTATTTGTATTGGTGTCTGTCCTCCCCTCCACCCCGCCAAACTGTGAGTTCGTTGTGGCAGGTATTGTCACTGTTTATTGTTGTACTTTGCCAAGTGCTTACTGAAGTGTTCTGCACATAATAAGCGCTCAATAAAACGATTGAATGAATGAATGAGAGCAGGGGAATAGAGGGCTTAATCAGGGAAGGCCTCTTGGAGGAGATGTAACTTAGTAATGCTTTGAAGGTGGGGAGAGTGGTGGCCTGACGTCTATGGAGGGGGCGGGAGTTCCAGGCAGGGGGAGGATTCATTCATTCAATAGTATTTATTGAGCGCTTACTATGTGCAGAGCACTTTACTAAGCACTTAGAATGTACAATTCTGCCACAGATAGAGACAATCCCTGCCCAATAACGGGCTCACAGTCTAAACGGGGGAGAATGTGGGAAAGGGGTCGGCGGTGAGATAGACGACAAGATGGGAGCTCAGTAAATAAGCTGATGCTAATTGAGCGGGATGTGTGGGTGGGGCTGGAGTAGGAGATCAGTGAGTTGAGGTAAGAGGGGGCGACCTGATGGACGGCTTTAAAGCCACTGGTGAGGAGTTTCTGTTTGGTGTGGAGGTGGATGGGCAACCCCCGGAGGTTCTTGGGGAGCGGGGAGACCTGGGCTGAACGTTTCTGTTGCTAAAAGCCCCCATGCTTTGGGCCTGTGCCTCGCCCTGGTCTGCGGCCTTGTCCCGCAGGTGGTGGCCACCACGGTGATGCTGGAGCGGAAGATGCCACGCTGCCTCTGGCCCCGCTCGGGCATCTGCGGCCGCCACTATGGCCTGGGGGACCGCTGGTTCCTGCGGTGAGTGTGCGGGGGACGGGGCGGAGCACCACTGGGTCCTGTGGGGAGGGGGCGGGATGGGGTGGAGGGCTGAGGACCACTGGGGCCTGCGGGGAGGGGAAGGGGAGTCTGCACCTCCTGCCCCCTCCCCGGGAAGACGACTTCCCTGCTCCCACCCCCTCCACTCTCCCATCCCCTCCACTCTCCCATCCCCTCCATCCCCCTCCACACCCCCCACCCACCCCAACCCCTTCATTCCCCTTTACCCCCCACCCCCCTCCACCCTCCCTTACCCCCCTCCATTTCCCTTCACTCTCCTCCGCACTCCCACTCCCTTCCACCTCTATACCCCCCTCCACCTCTCAACCCCCCTCCACCCCTCTACCCCCTCCACCCCTTCCCCACTCGCTTTACCCCCCCGTCCCCGACCCCTTCCCCCAATTTCTGCCCTCCCTGAGACCATCCCCAGGCCCACTAGGGGGAGATCGTGTTCCTCAGTGTCTTCAAATTCAATTCCACCATATTTATTGAGCGTTTACTGTGTGAAGAGCACTGTACCTAAGCGTTTGGCAAGCACAATTCAGCAACAAATAGAGACAATCCCTGCCCAACAATGGGCTTACAGTCTAGAAGGGGGAAGACAGACATTAAAACAAGTAAACAGGCATCAATAGCATCAGTATAAATATATAGAATTAGAGATATATACGCATCACTAATAAAATAAATAGAAGAATATGTACATATATACACAGGTGCTTTGCAGTGGGGAAAGCAGAGGGAGGGAGTTGGGATGATGGGGAGGAGGAGCGGAGGACAAAGGAGCTCAGTCTGGGAAGGCCTCCTGGAGGAGGTGAGCTCTCAGTAGGGCTTTGAAGGGGGGAAGTGTGCTAGTTTGGCTGATGTGAGGAGGGAGGGCATTCCAGGCCAGAGGTAGGATATGGGCCAGGGGTCGGTGTCGAGACAAGTGAGCTGGAGGCCCAGGGAGAAGGTTAGTGTCAGCGTGAGACAAGTGAGCTGGAGGCCCAGGGAGAAGGTTAGTGTCAGCAGAGGAGCGGAGTGTGCGGGCTGGGATGGAGAAAGAGAGAAGGGAGGGGAGGTAGGAGGGGGCAAGGGGATGGACAGCTTTGAAGCCAAGAGTGAGAATTTTTTGCTTGATATGGAGATCTTGTCTGGTGTGTGTAGAGGAATGATGAATGAAGGGGTGACCCCTATAGAGGCTGGGGCTCTCTGTCTTTCTCTTTCTCTCTCCTCCCTCCCTGTGTCAGCCAGTCAATCGTATTTACTGAGCACTTACTGTGTGCAGAGCACTGTACTAAGTGCTTAGGAAAGTAGAATATAACAATAACAGACACATTTCCTGTCCACAATGAGCTTACAGTGTCAAGGTGGAGACAGACAACAATATAACTAAATAAGGTATAGATACAGGCATACGTGCTGTGGGGCTGAGAGCCGGGCAGGATGAATAAAGGGAGCAAGTCTGTGTGACCAGAAGGGAGTGGGAGAAGAAAGAGGGCTTAGTCTGAGAAGGCCTCTTGGAGGAGATGTGCCTTCAATAATAATGAAGCAGTGTGGCTTAGTGGCAAGATCACGGGCTTAGCAACCAGAGGATGATGGTTCTAATCTGGCACCGCCACTTGTATGCTGTGTCCTTGAGCAAGCTACTTAATTTATCTGTGCCTCAGTTACCTCACCTGTAAATGGGAATTAAGAGTATGCACCCCAAGTGGAGCAACCTGATTATATCTCCTTGTATCTTGTAGCTTGAATCTCCTCCAGTGCTTAGAACAGTGCTTGGCCCATAGTAAGCACTTAACAAATACCATCAATATTATCATTATTAGTAAGGCTTTGAAGGTGGGGAGAGCAACTGGCTGTTGGATATGAGGAAGGAGGGCGGTCCAGGCCATAGGCAGGAAGTGGGCGAGATAGACGAGATCGAGGAATCGTGAGAATGTTAGCATTAGAGGAGCGAAGTGCACGGGCTGAAATGAAATAGGAGAGTAGCCAGGTGAAGTAGGGAGGAGGTGATAAGGGGGTTGCTTTAAAGCCAATGCCGAGGAGTTTCTGTTTGATGTGGAGGTGGATGGGCAACCACTGGACTTTCTTGAGGAGTAAGGAAACATGGCCTGAACGACTTCATAGAAAAATGATCCGGACAGCAGAGCGAAGTATGGACTGGAGTGGGGAGAGACAAGAGACTGGGAGGTCAGCAAGGAGGTGGATATAGTAAGCATGGCAGGGAAGGATAGGGATTGGATCACCGTAGTAGCAGTTTGGATGGAGAGGAAAGTGTGGATTTTAGCTGTGTTGTGAAGGTTGAACTGACTGGATTTTGTGATAGATTGAATGAGAGGAGTCAAAGATAATGCCAAAGTTACAAACTTGTGAGGCAGGAAGGATGGTGGGGTCGTGTACAGTGATGGGAAAGGCAGTAGGAGGACAGGGTTTGGGTGAGAAGATAAGAGGTTCCGTTTTAAACATGTTAAATTTGAGGTGAGGGGAGGGCATCCAAGTAGAGATGTCTTGAAGGCAGGAGGAAATGCAGAGGGGGAAAGAGATCAGGGCTGGAGAGAGAGAGAGAGAGAGAGAGAGAGAGAGAGAGAGAGAGTGTGTGTGTGTGTGTGTGTGTGTGTGTGTGTGTAGGGGGGCATTATGTGGGTCTTCCCACATATGCATCTTGACTATATTTTGTGGGAGTGTGTATTTGTGATGTTTGTGAGGCTCTGGCTTTGGGCAGGAGGAGGAGCAGGTGGACAGGGAGGGCCTGGGAGAGGAGAAGGTGATAATGGTGTGTTGCAGGAAAGTGGGGAAGGGGTTTTGGTGAGCTAGAAAACTGGATGGGGACAGAGTCAAGGGGGCCTTAGGGTGAGGGACCAGGGATCAGGGATGGAGGGGTGCTCAAGTAAAGGGAGGATGGTGCGCCCTCGCTGAGCCTGCCCGCTTCTTCCCCTCCTCCCTGTCCGGCACAACCTCCCCACCCTCACCTTCTTCTTCTTCTTCACTCGGTGTCTGTCTGACTTCCATCCTGACCTCTACACCACCCACCCTAGGGATACACCCCTAACCCCCCTCAGCCCCCCGATACTACCCTCCCCTGCATGCTCTCCCCCTTCCTCACACACCCACCTCCCCCCACCTGCCTGAGAAAAATGGGGAGAAAGCTGAGGCAGGGGATTTTAAAGGAACAGTCCCAGAGTATATAGACAGAAGCAGTGTAGCCTAGTGGATAGAGCACAGCTGGGAGTCAGAAGGTCATGGATTCTAATCTCTGCTCAGCCACTCGTCTGCTTGGCCAAGTCACTTCACTTCTCTGGGCCTCAGTGACCTCATCTGTAAAATGGGGATTGAGACTGTGAGCCCCATGTGGGACAGGGACTGGGTCCAACCCAATTTGCTTGCATCCACCCCAGCGTTTAATACAGTGCCTGGCACATAGTTAGCACTTAACAAATACCATTATTATTATTATTTTTATTATTACTTAATTTTTCTGTGCCTCAATTACATTATTTCTCCACCGATTAGACTGTGAGCCCGTCATTGGGCAGGGAAGGTCTCTATCTGTTGCTGAATTGTCCATTTCCAAGTGCTTACTCCAGTGCGCTGCAGTGCTCGGTAAATATGATTAATAATCATAATGTTGGTATTTGTTAAGTGCTTACTATGTGCAGAGCACTGTGCTAAGCGCTGGGAGAGAGACAGGGGCATCAGGTTGGCCCACGTGAGGCTCACAGTTTTACCCCATTTTACAGATCAGCGTGGCTCAGTGGAAAGAGCATGGGCTTTGGAGTCAGAGGTCATGAGTTCGAATCCCGGCTCTGCCACTTGTCAGCTGTGTGACTGTGGGCAAGTCACTTAACTTCTCTGGGCCTCAGTTCCCTCATCTGTAAAATGGGGATTAAGACTGTGAGCCCCACGTGGGACAGCCTGATTCCCCTGTGTCTACCCCAGCGCTTAGAACAGTGCTCTGCACATAGTAAGCGCTTAACAAATACCAACATTATTATTATTATTATTAAAATCGGGATTAAGACTGTGAGGCCCAAATGAGACAGGGAATGTGTTCAACCTGACTAGCTTGTCTCTAAGAAGCAACATGGCTTAGTGGCAAGAGCACGGGCTTGGGAGTCAGAGGACTTGGATTCTAGTCCTGGCTCTGGCACTTATCTGCTGTGTGACCACCCGCACCTGGACCTTCCCGTCCCGTCCCCTCTATGCAGGGTGGAAGACCGGCACGACCAGAACCCACTACGCATGCGCCGCTACGCCGAGGCCTTCAAGTGTCCGGACCGCGAGGACCCGCAGCCGCAGCCGCAGCCCTTGTCGGACCTGCCCCACTCCTCCTCCTCCTCATCATTGTCCCCAGCCCAGCTATCCCTGTCCCTGTCCCCATCCCTGTCCCGCACGACGTCCCGCAGCAGCAGCGGCTGGGCCCTTCTCCGCCGCAGCATGATGGGCCGTGTGAACCAGGGCCTGGACCTGGGTGAGGGGGAGGGGGACGGGGAAAGAGTCTACCATGTGTGATGACCTCTGACCCCCGACTCCAGACCTCCCCCTCCACCCCGGCACCTGGGTTGGGCCCAGTGGCTGAGGAATTGAATGAATGAATGAATGAATGAATGAATGAGGAGTCCGAGGACCTGGGTTCCAATCCCTCCTCCGGCCTGCTGTGGGACCTTGGGCCGGTCACTTCGCTTCTCTGGGCCTCGGGTCCCTCATCCAGAGAATGGGAGCCCCGTGTGGGACAACCTCGGAGGTCTCCGGTGCTTAGAACAGTGCTTGGCACATAGTAAGCGCTGAACCAATCCTATCATTATTCTTATTATTCTTGGGAGTCTGAGGACCTGGGTTCCAATCCCACCTCGGGCCTGCTGCATGACCTTGGGCCGGTCACTTCACTTCTCTGGGCCTTGGGTCCCTCATCCGGAGAATGGGGACGAAGACTGGGAGCCTTGTGTCTGGACATCCTTGGGGCCCTCCGGCACTTAGAACAGTGCTTGGCACATAGTAAGCACTGAACCAATCCTATCATTATTCTTATTATTGTTCTTGGGAGTCCGAGGACCTGGGTTCTAATTTCAGCTCTGCCGCTTGTCTGCTATGTGACCTTGGGCAAGTCGCTTCACTTCTCTGGGCCTCCGTTTCCTCATCTGGAAGATTTAGTCGTATTCATCGAGCGCTTACTATGCGCAGAGCACTGGAGTAAGCACTTGGGATGTACAATTCGGCAGCAGAGAGAGACCAACCCTGCCCCACGACGGGCTCACGGTCTAAACGATGAAGCTGGAAATGGAGATGAAGACTGTGAGCCCTACATGGGACAGCCTGATTGACCTTGTATCTACCCCAGTGCTTAGAACAGTGCTTGGCACATAGTAAGTGTTGAATAAATACCATCTTTATGACTATTATAATAAGAGAAGCAGAACAGAAGCAGCACGGCTCAGTGGAAAGAGCACAGGCTGGAGAGTCATTCATTCAATTGTATTTATTGAGCGCTTACTATGTGCTGAGCACTGTATTAAGCACTTGGAATGTACAATTCGGCAGCAGATAGTGACAATCCCTGCCCAATGACGGGAGTCACGGGTCATGGGTTCAAAATCCGGCTCTGCCGCTTCTCAGCTGTGTGATTTTGGGCAAGTCACTTCACTTCTCTGGGCCTAAGTGACCTCATCTGTAAAATGGGGATTAAGATTGTGTGAGCCCTATGTGGGACTGAGACTGTGTCCAACCTGGCTAACTTGTATCTACCCCTGTTCTTAAAACAGTGCTTAGAACATAGTAAGTGTATAACCAGTACCAGAATTATCATTATTATTACTAGGCAAAGCAGGGGGGGCCAGGAGGAGCTGAGCATGGGGCTCCATAGTCTCTGCCCTTAAAGTGTTGACTACTGGTGCCTGCCCCAGGCTCAGCCAGGGAGCATATAGGCTCTGTAGATTTGCACCTGACGTGGCTTGTGTACAGGTCGATGTGCATAAAGACAGCCCGTGGGCTTTGTGTCTGTGCCCAGGCCCTTACCTCCTTGACCCGGACCGGAATCGTCACATTTTGCTGCGTAGCTGTGTCCTTGTGCCCCTGTCCCCCAGCTTCCGTCACCCAGCCTTAAGCCGCTGCTTCACCCCTCCCCAAGGCCTTCAGCAGCTGAGACCTGGAGGTCAGCCCGGTTCAGGTTGGAAGAGGGCGCCTGTCCTCCTCGGAATCCACGGCCTTGGCCCGCTGGCTCGGACTGGGCGGTTCAGTGGTGAGACTCAAAATGCCTCTCCCTGCGGGGGAGGACACCCCCACCCTGAGGGTGGAGGAGGAAGTGGGTTGCAATTAGGCCAATTTGGGGGGCAGGAGGAGATTGCAAAGGAGTCCAGTGCAGCTGGCCAGGGTGCGATGGGAGGTGGCGAGAACAGGGGAAGGCCAGGAAGCCAGCCCCCTCAGGGAAGGCCAAAAATCCTAATGCTGTGGCTTGCAACAAAAGATTTTATTTGCTGCTCCAAACCCAGCCACCATGTCCCTTTCACAAGGCTATTTTTGAATTTTGAGATGGGCATATATGTAGAGAGAGACAATCCTGGGCCCTCTCACCCCCAGTTGGAAACCTTGACCTCACTCTGCCCCTGGGGAAGCTGAGGAAAAGTTGGCTGGGCTGGTTTGACCTATGGAGGCCATGTGGGCCAGACCCCTGTTCCCAGCCAGGCCTAGTTCTCTCCATCCCCAGCACCTCGGTGGCAGCCTAGCTTTCTCCTGCCCCTTCCCTGCCCCGGGCCAAGACCCACCTCTTGACCTGATGTGGAGCAGATAACCTGCCCGCCTCCGACCTCTGACCCTGGGTTTGCCCCAGGCTTTGACCTTTGTTGTGGTGGCTACCCCCCAGCCCCAGCCCAACACACACACAAACAGGTCCGATCCTGGGCTGACCCAACCAGCAGCTTGTCACAGTGAGGGAAACTGAGGCACGGGGAGAAAGGGCCTAGCCTGCGGGACATTCCTGATGTTGAGCCTGGAACCAGCTCTCCTGCACCCTGGGGTTGGCTGGCCTCTTCCCCCCTGCCCCCTTAGCCCGGTAGTGACCCTGCAGACTGTCTCCCTATCCACACTCACCCCCCTGCTGCAGGGCGCGGTGCCCAGGGCACGGTGCCAGGCACCAGAGCCGGGCAGCGGGGCGTGGAATGGCTGGCTGAATGCATTGAGCCCTGGCCAGGTGGGCGGGGGCGGTAGGGGCCTCTAGGGGCACAGGTGCTGGGGCCGCCGAGACAGACCTCACCCTCCAGCTGGGCGGGTCCTGCCGCCCCCGGCTCCTTCCTGGCTAGAGGGGCTGGTCGGCAGAGCCTGGGGCGGGAGGGCCCTGATGACAACTCCGGGGGTAAATTTGGTTCACTGAAGTAGGGTCCAACCTCCTTTGCTCCCTGCCCCGCCATGGGATTGGGTGTCGTAGTATTCATACCGCCTACTGTGTGCAAGCATTGGACTAAGCCCTGGGAAAGAATGCCCAGGGGGAGAATTAGATGAAGGGGTCCCAAAGTAAAGGTTTGAGGGGTTCTGATGTCAAACATAATGGCTAAATTAAACAATAAAAATACTCTGAAAGCAAGGCCCAATACCCGAAATGAAAGCCAAAGCAGGTAGGTGTTGAGGCTAGGGGAGGGGAGCTTTGGGGTCCTCGTGGTCCCGAGACCCACCGTTGTAGCAGCCTAGGGGGCCTTGACCGGTAGTCATGGACCGAGCCGGCCTTCATCTGTGTCCTCGCTCACTGCCACCCCTTCCACCATCAAACGGACACTTTCTCCTTCTCTCTCTAGTCCTGCTCCAGAGGGAGCAGAGGGCCCTTCCCACTAGTGCTTGGGGCTGAGGAGCCACGGAGGTGTCTGGTCTCTGCCTTCCCTCTCCGGGGGACTCTGGCCTCCACTTGCAGTTGGGGGAGCAAGAGTCCTGATTGCTAGTGTGATAGTCACCCCTCTGAGGGATGTAACTTCACAGGGTTTAGCCTATTCCACCTGAATGGCTACAGGGGACTTCCCAGGATGGCAGACAGGCTGTGGAAAGAGGAATCATGGTTAGAGGGAGTAGAGAGCTGGAAGATCTCCAGCCAATTTGCAGGTCATCCATGCACCCACTGTGTGTAGAACCCTTAACTGAGCACTGGGGAAAGGAAAATAGAGCTAGTAGACACAATCCTTCCTTTCCCTCAAAGATCTGCGTGGCTCAGTGGAAAGAGCACGGGCTTTGGAGTCAGAGGTCATGGGTTCGAATCCTGGCTCGGCCACTTGTCAGCTGTGTGACTTTGGGCAAGTCACTTCACTTCTCAGTGCCTCAGTTACCTCATCTGTAAAATGGGGATTAAGACTGTGAGCCCCACGTGGGACAACCTGATTCCCCTCTGTCTCCCCCAGCGCTTAGAACAGTGCTCGGCACATAGTAAGCGCTTAACAAATACCCACATTATTATTATTATTAGCTGACAGTCTACCCTGGGCAGGGCCCTGTACTGAGGGATTGAGAGAGTGCTGGAGAGCAGGGAGACGTAATCTCTGCCCTCAGAGAGCTTATGGTCCGTTCTGTGCAGAGCACTGTAATGAGGGGTTGGGAACATAAAGTGAGAAGATGCAATCCCTCTAGTTGAGGCACTTTTCAGTCCTGCAAGGGAGCCCTCCTGTGCGATCCTAAGGGAGACAATCCAGCCCAGCCCGATTGACCTACCCGAAACGTCTCAGAAGCTCATGTAAATTAAAGCATCTTACATTGGAATTGATTTTTCGATTTTTTGGGGGGTATCAAATGAGTCTGTGACTATGGGTTTGGTTCCGGAGCAAAGGCCAGACATTTCCAGAATCTGCCTCTTCCTTCATTCAATTGTATTTATTGAGCAATTACTGTATGCAGAACACTGTAGTAAGCACTTGGAAAGTATAATTTGGCAACAGATAGGAACAATTCCTGCCCAACAATGGGCTCACTCTTCCTCTCAATCAATCAATAAATGGTATTTATTGGGCACTTTCTACGTGCAGAGCTCTGTACTAAGTGCTTGGGAGAACTTTCATCCCGCTGGGCCAAACACTTGTCATATCCCATCTTGACTACTTCATCAGCCTCCTTGCTGTCCTCCCTGACTCCAACTTCTTCCATCTCCAGTCCATATTTCCCTTAGCTGCCCCGATAATTTTTCTAAAAAATTGTTCTGTGCCTGTTTCTCCAAGCCTCAAAAGCCTTCAATGGTTGCCTATCCATCTCTGCATCAATCAGTCAATGATTATAAAAGCAGCATGGCTTAGTGGAAAGAGCTCGGGCTCGGGTGTCAGAGGTCATGGGTTCAAATCCCAGCTCCACCACTTAGCTGTGTGATTTTGGGCATGTCACTTATCTTCTCTGTGCCTTAATCACCTCATCTGTAAAATGGGGTTTAAAAATATGAGCCCCACATGGGACAACCTGATAACCTTGTATCTACCCCAGTGCTTAGAACAGTGCTTGGGACATAGTAAGTGCTTAAAAAATACCAATTATTATTATTATTAACATTGGCCTGGGAGTCAGAAGGTCATGAGTTCTAATCCCTGCTCCTCCACTTTCATTCAATAGTATTCATTGAGCTCTTACTATGCGCAGAGCACTGTACTAAGTGCTTGGAATGTACAATTCGGCAACAGATAGAAACAATCCCTGCCCAATGAAGGGCTCACAGTCTAAATGGCTCACTTGTCTGCTGTATGACTTTGAGCAAGTCACTTTACTTCTCTGTGCCTCAGTTACCTCATCTATAAACTGGGAATTGAGACCGTAAGCCCCACGTGGACTGTGTCCAACCCGATTTTTTTGTATCTACCCCAGCACTTAGTGTAGTGACTGGCACATAGTAAGTGCTTACCAAATACTATAATTATTATTATTGTTGTTGTTATTTATTGAGCATTTACTCTGTGCAGAGCACTGTATTGAGCACTTGGAAGAATACAATACAATAGAGTTGGTAGACATGATCCTGCTTACAAGGAACTTACAACCTAGTGGGCGAGGGAAACATAAATTCTTTACCTTCGGCTGTAAGGCACTCAAGCAGCTTTCCCTCTCTTCAGATCCTGGCTCATCATTCAGCCTGCCCGCTTTGTTCTTCTAACACCAACATACTTACTATGCCTCAGTCTCATCTCTCTCACCATCAACCCCTGCTCTTGCCCTCCCTCTGGCCTAGAAATCCTTCCCCCTTAATATCTGACAGACCACCTCTCTCCTCATCTTCAAAGCTCCACTAAAATCATACCTCTTCCAGGTAGCCTTCCCTGACTAACGATTTTCCTCTCCTATTTCCTCCTGTACTGTACTGATTGATTGATTGATCAGTGCCATTTCTTTAACACTGTGTGCAGAGCACTATACTAAGCGCTTGAGAGAATACAACAGAGTTGGTAAACGCCTGCCCACATTGAGTCTAGAGGGGAAGACAGACATTCATGTAAGTAAATAATGTATATGATATAATTTATAGATCTGTATATATCCATAATCGTATTACCAGGCACTTGAGCTCTTCATTCCTAAGCACCTAAAATACCCCACTCCCATAGCACTTATGTCCCTACCTTTCAACTCCGTTGCTTCTCCCTCTCTGTAATTAGTGCCTAACTCTCCCAGGGAATTGTAGGATCCTTGAGGGGTGAGATTTTGTCTACTAGTTCTGTTGTACTCTCCCAAATGCTCAGAACAGTGCTCTGCACAGCATAAGTGCTCAGTAAGTACTGCGGATGGACCTTTTTGAAAATGTTTGTAACAACATCCCAGTCAGTCAGGGGACACGTAGCTCCCTTTGGTGTTCGGAGTGAGTCAGAGAGGGTCCTGGCTGGAGTAGCTGACATTTACTTAATCAGTAGTCAAATAGGCACGTCTGTGCTTCCTGGCAAAGCCACCTGGCAAGCAGCCCTCCCCCCCACCCCGTCCCAACCATCCCCCAACCTCCCCAGGCGGTCCCACCCTGTCCCACCACCAGGGCTAGATGTACGGTAAAATTCGGTTCAAAAAACAAGGGACCACAAGAGGACACTTCTGGGAATGAGGATGAAGAATTGGGGGCTGCAGCTCTAAGGGAAAGTGGGGAAATGTTGGGTGACGGAGGGGAAAAGGGGTGTTGGGGCTGGGGCTGAGTGGGGGGGCCTCAGAGAGCTGAGGTGATCTGGTCTCTGGGCGGGGCCAAAGGGGAGGGCAAGGTGGAGGCGGGGAGGCATGTGATGGGCTGTCCAGCTGGGGTCAACGGGAAGGGTAAGGTGGGGGCAGGGAGGCATGTGACCTGGTGTTGAGGTGGGGTCAGTGAGGAGGGTAAAGGTGAGGGAAGGGAGCCATGTGACCTGGTGTCCAGGTGAAGTCAGGGAGGAGGGTTGCGTTGTCCATCTGACCCCCAGTGAAACTCAGTGCAGAAGGTGGAGACCGAGGTGGAATCCCAGTGGCTGTTTTTAAAGCTGAGCAGGGAGCCAGTTCAGACCGCATTTATGTGTGTGCACGCCTAGACAAATCCCACCGACGTCAGTGTGTGGACTTCAGACCGTGTGTACATTTCAGACTCAGTGTACCTTTGTGCATGCCAAGGCAGACCCCACTAGATGAGCATGTGCAACTTCAGACCCTGCATACATGCATGTGTGGTGAGGTAGATCCCACGAACATGTCATGGGCGACATTAAACCACGTTTTTTTCTGTGGGCAATATAAGACCCTGCAAGCATGTGTGTTGGCCACAGAGCTAAAATCTCTAGGTAGCACATTGACCAATGATCTAGTGATAGAAGAGGGAAATAGAAAACAGAATCTAGACGGTCAGCACATTCTCAGAAAGAAGGTCTAACAGTTGGCAGCAGCACGGTATCATTCCCTCTAGACCTTGAGCTCATTGTGTGCAGGGAATGTGACTGTTGTTATATTGTTCTCTCCCAAGTGCTTAGAACGGTGCTTTGCACACAGTAAGCATTCAAGAAATGTGATTGATTGAATGAATGAATATCAGACTCCAGACCAGACTAAAGGTGTCCAGAGCTGAAGGGTTGTCTGACCTTCTCCCCGGCTGAACCCAGACCCCAACATCTGCCTTCTCTACCAGTGCCACTAGGATCACTGACAGGTGTCACTCAGCAGTCACTCAATGACAAACGGCAAGGCAAGATCACGGACAACGAAGTTCTGGAGAACCCTCAATCTCTTAGCATCAGATTCATCCTCACGTTAACCGATCCCAGGGTGGGATGTGTGAGGAGAATGAGTGACAGAAGGAGACCCAAATAGCTGCTGTGCAGAGAACCGAAACCAAGGACACCCCACACTGAGCCCTCCCTCCTTCCCCAGACTGAGCCCCCCCTTTTCCTATGTTCCTCCTCCCCTCCCCATCCCCCCTACTCCCTCCCTGTGCTCTACCCCCTTTTCATTCATTCAATAGTATTTATTGAGCGCTTACTATGTGCAGAGCACTGTACTAAGCGCTTGGGATGAACAAGTCGGCAACAGATAGAGACAGTCCCTGCCGTTTGATGGGCTTACAGTCTAATCGGGGGAGACGGACAGACAAGAACAATGGCTTCCCCTCCCCACGGCACTTGTGTATATTTGTACATATTTATTACTCTATTTTATTAATGATGTGTATATATCTATAATTCTTTTTATCTATTTTGATGGTATTGATGCCGGTCTACTTGTTTTATTTATTTATTCATTCATTCATTCAATAGTATTTATTGAGCGCTTACTATGTGCAGAGCACTGTACTAAGCACTTGGAATGTACAAATCGGTAACAGACAGAGACAGTCCCTGCCCTTTGACGGGCTTACAGTCTAATCGAGGGAGACAGACAAAAACAACAGCAATGTTTTGTTTTGTTGTCTGTCTCCATCTTCTAGACTCTGAGCCCATTGTTTGGTAGGAAATATCTCTATCTGTTGCCGAACTGTACTTTTCAAGCGCTTAGTACAGTGCTCTGCACACAGTAAGTGTTCAATAAAAAGGAAGGAAGGAAGGAAAGGAAGGAAAGGAAGGAAAGGAAGGAAAGGAAGGAAAGGAAGGAAAGGAGGGAAGGAGGGAAGGAGGGCGGGTGGCAGACTTTTTGTGTGCACAATGAGGTTGGGACTGTGTATTCCCCATTGGCCATACCAGGCTCCCACACAGCATGGCATAGTGGATAAAGCATGGGCCTGGAAGTCAGAAGGTCATTAATTCATTTAATCATGTTTATTGAGCGCTTACTGTGTGCAGAACACTGCACTAAGCACTTGGAAAGTACAATTCAGAAACAAATAGAGACAATCCCTGCCCAAAATGGGCTCGTGATCTAGAAGGAGGGAGACAGGCATCAAAACAAGTAAACAGGCATCAATAGCATCAGTATAAATAGAATTATAGATATATACACATCATTAATAAAATAAAATATTTATAGAATTATAAATATGTACAAATATACACACAAGTGCTGTGGGGTGGGGGGTGTAGAGCAGAGGGAATGAGTGGGAGCAATGAGGAGGGGAGGAGGAACAGAGGAAAAGGTCATGAGTTCTAATCCTGGCTCTGCCACTTGTCTGCTGTGTGGGCTTGGGCAAGTCACTTCCCTTCTCTGGGCCTCAGATACCTCATCTGTAAAATGGGGATTAAGACTGTGAGCCCTATGTGGGATGGCAACTAAATCCAATCCAATTTTCTTGTACTAACCCCAGCGCTTAGTACAGTGTCTGACATATAGTAAGCACTTAACAAATGCTTTTATTATTCTCCCATTTGTCCTGGCTCAGCCACTTATCAGCTTTGTGACTTTGGGCAAGTCACTTCACTCTACTTGCCCTCAATTACTTCATCTGTAAAATGAGGATTAAGACTGTGAGCCCCAGGTGGAACAACCTGATTACCTTGTATATACCCCAGCACTTAGAAGAATGCTTGGCACATAGTAAATGCTTAACAAATACCATCATTATTATTATTATTTGTGAATTTCATCATCAGTGGTGTCCTCAAATAATGAGAGAAAGAACACACTCTGTGTGTGTATGTGAGGGTATAAAATGCTCTCCTCCAAAAGGGACCTGCTTCAGGCATTTTTCTGTTTGAAACATATGGGGAGGGGTGCTTAGATGTGAATGAGGAGCTACTAGAAAGAGGCATAGGATGGAGGTCAATCGATCAATGGTCTTCACTGGCGTAAACTGTGCTGAGCATTGTACTAAATGCTTGGGAGGTGCTTAAATCAGGCAGTCAATCGATGGTATTTTATTGAGTACTTACTGTGTTCAGAGCGCTGTACTAAGCACTTGAGAGAATACACTACAACACAGTTGGTAGACACATAGCCAGCCCATAAGGAGCTTACAGTTTGAAGGGGAAGATGGACATCAATATGAATCAGTTATGGCTATGTCCACTAGTGCTGTGAGGCTGAGGGTTGAGTGACTAAAGAGTGTAAATCCAAGTGCAAGGCGACAGAGAAGGGAGTGGGGAAGAGGAAATGAGGGCTTAGTCGGGAAAGGCCTGTTGAAGGATATTTGCTTTTAATAAGCAAATATTAAATTTGAATAAAATTAATTTAAATTAAATTAAATTGAAGGTGGGAAGAGTGTTTGCATCTTGTTGGATACAAAGAAGGAAGAAGTTCCAGGCCAGAGGAAGGATGCGGGTGAGGGGTTAGGAGTGAGATAGATGAGACGGAGGTACGGGGAGTAGGTTGGCTTCAGAGGACCGAAGTGTGCGGGCTGGGCTATAGCTGGGAAATCAGTGAGGTGAGTTAAGAGGGGGCCGAGATGATTGAGCGATTTAAAACTGATGGTAGGAGGTTTCTGTTTGATGTAAAAGTGGATGGGCAACCACTGGAGAGGCTTGAGGAGTGGGAAGATGTGGACCGAGTGGTTTTGTAGAAAAATGATCTGGAGGGCAAAATGAAGAATGGACCGATGTGAGGAGAGACGGGAGGCAGGGAGGTTAGCGAGGAGGCTGATGCACTAATCAAGGTGCACTCTGTGCTAGTGGACTGCATTAATCAAGAACAATCAATCAATAGTATTTGTTGAGAGTTTACTCTAAGCAAAGCACTGTATTAAGCGCTTGGGAGGATACACCTACATGGCAAGGTGATTGAGAGTGTGCCCAACTGCACTGAAGCAGCTTGGCTCAGTGGAAAGAGCATGGCCTTAGGATTCAGAGGTCATGGGTTCTAATGCCAGCTCCACCACCTGTCAGCTGTGTGACTTTGGGCAAGTCACTTAACTTCTTGGTGCCTCAGTTACCTCATCTGTAAAATGGGAATTAAGACTGTGAGCCTCACGTGGGACAACCTGATTACCCTGTATCTACCCCAGTGCTTAGAACAGTGCTCAGCATATAGTAAGCGCTTAACAAATACCAACATTATTATCATTATTATTGTCAAGGACAGAATGTGTAGGAGTTTCCCTTAAACACAGCAATAGATCAATTAATCAGTGGTATTAATTGAATGCTTAATGTGTACTGTACTAAGCACTTGGAAGAGTATAGAATTACAGAGGTGGTAGACTTGTTCCCTGCCTACAAAAAGCTTACAGTCTTGAGGGGAGGCAGAGATTAACATAAATAAATCAACTACATACTTGTACATAAGTTTGTTGGGGCCGAGGGAAGTGTGAATAAAGGGTTCCAAACCAATGCAAGGGTTATATTGTTGTTGTACTTTCCCAAATGCTTAGTACAGTGCTCTGCACACAGTGAGCACTAAATAAATTTGACTGAATGAAGGGGAAGGGAGAAGAAAAAATGAGGACTTAGTTGGGAATGACCTTTCAGAAGAGCTGTGCTTTTAATAAGGTTTTTAAGGTGGGGAGAGTAATCATCTGACAGGTATGAAAAGGGAGGGCTTTCTAGGACAGAGGTAGGTTGTGGGGGAGACTCAGCAGCGAGATAGATGAGATCCATGTACAGTGAGAGGGTAACAGTAGAGTGTGCAGGTTGGGTGGTAGAAGGAAA
Organism: Ornithorhynchus anatinus; assembly: GCF_004115215.2. Lineage (NCBI taxonomy): Eukaryota > Metazoa > Chordata > Mammalia > Monotremata > Ornithorhynchidae > Ornithorhynchus > Ornithorhynchus anatinus. Next base: position 170,064,703 of record NC_041729.1, read on the forward strand.
GCAGTTAGGTAAGGTAGGAGGTGGCAAGGTGATTGAGTGCTTTAAAGCCAGTGATAAGGAGTTGGATGCAGAGGTGGATGGCAACCAGTGGAGGTTCTTGAAGAATGGGGGAACACAGACTGAACATTTTTGAAGAAAAATGATCCAAGCAGCAGAGTAACCTCCTTATCCACTCACCCAAACCCTGTCTTCCTTCTGTCTTTCCCATCACTGTAGACGGCACGACCATTCCATCTCATAAGCCCGACTCTGCCCCTTGTCAGCTGTGTGACTGTGGGTAAGTCACTTCACTTCTCTGTGCCTCAGTTCCCTCATCTGTAAAATGGGGGTGAAGACTGTGAGCCTCACGTGGGACAACCTCATTCCCCTGTATCTACCCCAGCGCTTAGAACAGTGCTCTGCACGTAGGCACTTAACAAATACCAACATTATTAAGCATGAAAACTTGGCAGTATTCTTGACTCCTCTCTCTCTCTCATTCAACCCACATATTCAATCCATCACTAAATCCTGTCACCCCCACCTTCACAACATTGCTAAAATCCACCCTTTCCTTTCCATCCAAACTGCTACCAAGTTAATACAGTCAGTCATCCTATCACTGCATTACTGGATTACTGCATCAGTCTCCTTGCTGATCTCCCAGTCTCCTGCCTCTCCCCACTCCCGTCCACACTTCACTCTGCTGCACGGGTCATTTTTCTACAGAAAAATTCAGAACAGGTCACCCCGCTTCTCAAAAAACTCCAGTGTTGCCCATCCACCTCCAGATCAAACAAAGCCTCCTCACTGTTGACTTTAAAAAACTCCACCACCTTGCCCCCTCCTACCTCACCTCGCTGATTTCCTTCTACAACCCAGCCTGCACACTTCGTTCCTCTAGTGCCACTAACCTTCTCACTGGGCCTCGGTCTCGCCTATCTCACCACCGACACCTGAACCATGTCTTGCCTCTGAGCTGGCAAGCCCTCCCTTCTCAAATCCGGTAGACAGTGACTCTCCCGAACTTCAAAGCTTTAATGAAGGCACATCTCCTCCAAGAGGTCTTTCTCAGACTAGGCCCCTCCTTTCCTCTTCTCCCACTTCCTTAATAATAATAATAATGTTGGTATTTGTTAAGCGCTTACTACGTGCCGAGCACTGTTCTAAGCGCTGGGGTAGACATAGGGGAATATTCTGCACTGCCCTGTCTTGCTCCCTTTGTCCTTCCCCTCTCCCAGTCCCATAGCATTTATGTCCATATCTGTCATTTGTTTATCTGAACTGATGCCTGTCTCCCACCTGTAGATGTAAGCTTGTTGTGGGCCGGAGAATGTGTCTGTTCATTGTTGTACTTTTCCAAGTGCTTAGTACAGTGCTCCACACATAGCAAGCTCTCAATAAATATGATTGAATGAATGAATGAATGTATAACTGGCATGGGAAGTGACAGAAAGTGCCATCTAGACTGTAGGTTCCTTGTTGACAGAGAGCATACCTCCAGACTCTGTTGAATTGTAGTCCCGGGAAAGAATGGTCCCCTGGAGATTCCGGGGAGAGGGTCTGGACCCTCAGGGGTGGTTCTGGACCCTTGGGAGTGGGCCTAGGGCCCCTTGGGCTGGGAGTGGACTGCAATTCAGAGCTGGGCCTGAATTAGAGTGGCTAATGGAGTGGAGGAGGTGGAAATTGAGAGAACTCTTGGGACTTTGCACCCTTTTGGATCAAAACCTTCCTCCCAGATGGTTTCTAGTAGGGTGTGAGGGACAGGGAGCAAGGGGCAGAGGACCAGGGGCAGGAAGGCGAGGGGTGGGGGCAGTGCCCACTCCAGTGAGGCCCTTGTGTCAATGACCCTAACAGTGCTGAACTGCCAGAGTTGCTGACCTGAACGCCCGCCTCGGATTACAGCCTTTTCACATTGTCTGCTGCCGGACCACTGACCGGACCCTCCCTGGAACCTGAGTCTCCCCATCCCCCACCGCCTAGGCCACTGCCCGGACCATCCCTAGGGTTTAGGTTCCCCTGCCCGGGCCACCAACCACATCCTTGCCCAGATTCTGAGCTCCATTTTCCCCCTACTGCCCAGCCCACTGGCTGGACACTTGCCTGGGGTCTGAGCCTCTCACTCCCCACTGCCCGGACAACTGCAAGCCCTCGCCTGGAGTCTGAACACCACTTGTCCTCTGCTGCCTAGACCACTGTCTCCTGCTACCCAGACCTCCAGCTGGGGTCTGAGTTTCCTCACCATCCCCAGCTACCTCGTCTGCTGACCGTACCCTCACCCAGGGTCAGAGCTGCCCCTGCTCTCTGCTGCCAGGACCGCTGGCCAGACCCTTGCCTGGGGTCTGAGCCTCCTCCACTCCCACTGCTGGGTTTGCTGCTTCTCACGCTTTGCTGGGACCATCTCTACCAATCCCTGCCAGGGCTCAGGCTGGCAGTGTCTAACTGCGATCAGTCCCCACCCCTTTCTAGTGACATCTTCTGTCTGCTCCCTACACCATCCCCAGGAGAGTTTCACCAGGGAAGGGGGAGATATTTATTCGATGTCACTTCCTTGACCTCTGAACAAGGGAGCTGACACTGTGCCCCCTCCCTTTCCCCACCCTCTCCCACCTCACCCCAGAGCCAGGCGCATAGCAGGGTGAGGAGGGGCAGGCAAACCAGACCACCGGAGATGGATGCTCTAAGTGCCACTTGTCTGCTGTGTGACTTTGGGCAAGTCACTCGCCTTTTCTGTGCCTCAGTTCCCTCATCTGTAAATTGGGGATTAAGACTGTGAGCCCCACGTGGGACAACCCGATTACCTTGTATCTACCCCAACACTTAGAGCTGTGCTTGGCACATAGCAGGTGCCAAACAAATACCATTATCATTATTATTATTCTTATTATTATCATAAGCTGTGCCCCAAACCTGGCTAAGCTGTCCAGACACTGATTCCTCTCCTGGTGACCCCATTCTAGCCCCCTCACCACCCCCAGCCCCACCAGGGATGGCTGGAGACAAGTCCAGGGGAAAGGGCTGCAGCCCCACCTCCCTAGCAACCCTCCTCACTGCCGCTGGGAAGTTCTAGGCTCCAGGTCACCCTGGAAACCCACCCTGGTAATAATAATAATAATATTAATTTAACAAGGTCACAGCCAGTTGAGGGGTGAGGGTCTCCATTTATTCAATCATATTTATTGAGTGCTCACTGTGTATAAAGCACTGTACAAAGTGCTTGCGAGAGGACAATATAACAATAAACAGACACCTTCCCTGCCAACAGTGAGTTTAGAGTTCAGAGGGGGAGACAAATATGAATAAAAATAAATGACAGATATGGACATAAGGGCTGCGGGGCTAGGAAGGGGGGATGAATAAAGGGAGAAAGTCAGGGCGACAGAGAAGGGAGCAGGAAAAGAAGAAACAAGGGGCTTAATAATAATAATAATAATAATAATTGGTATTTATGGTATATTGGTATACATTGCTTACTATGTGCCAAGCACTGTTCTAAGCACTGGGGTAGATATAAGGTTATCAGGATGACCCACATGGGAATCAAACAGTTTTGAGAAGCAGCGTGGCTCAGTGGAAAGAGCACGGGCTTTGGAGTCAGAGGTCATGGGTTCAAATCCCGGCTCGGCCATTTGTCAGCTGTGTGACTTTGGGCAAGTCACTTAACTTCTCGGCGCCTCAGTTACCTCATCTGTAAAATGGGGATGAAGACTGTGAGCCCCACATGGGACAACCTGATTCCCCTGTGTCTACCCCAGCGCTTAGAACAGTGCTCGGCACATAGTAAGCGCTTAACAAATACCAACATTATTATTATTATTATTATTTTAATCCCCATTTTACAGATGACATAACTGAGGCACAAAGAAGTTAAGTGATTTGCCCAAAGTAACAAAGCTGATAAGTGGCGGAGCCGGAATTAGAACCCATGACCTCTGATTCCCAAGCCCGTGCTCTTTCCACTAAGTCATGCTGCTTCTCTAAATCAGGGAAGGGCTTAAGACAGGGAAGTCACGGGAGGCCTCCACCTCCATCTACCTTACCTGGGCACCTCCCCTTCTCCCCTACTCCACCAGCCTTGACCCCTACCAGACGTCCAGCCCCTACCAGATATCCAGCTGGGGTCCCAGAAAAGACATGGACAGGTAGTCATGTCCCAGAGAGGAAGAAAGCCCTCCTGGCCTCCATGTCAATATATCTTTAATTCTATTTATAATAATAATGTTGGTATTTGTTAAGCGCTTACTATGTGCAGAGCACTGTTCTAAGCACTGGGGTAGATACAGAGTAATCAGGTTGTCCCACGTGGGGCTCACAGTCTTCACCCCCTTTTACAGATGAGGGAACGGAGGCACAGAGAATTGAAGTGACTTGCCCACAGTCACACAGCTGACAAGTGGCAGAGCTGGGATAAGAACCCATGACCTCTGACTCCAAAGCCCAGGCTCTTTCCCCTGAGCCATGCTGCTATTTATCTATTTTGATTTTATTGATGCCAGTCTACTTGTTTTGTTTTGTTGTCTGTATCCTCCTTCTAATAATGTTGGTATTTGTTAAGCGCTTACTATGTGCAGAGCACTGTTCTAAGCGCTGGGGTAGATACAAGGTAATCAGGTTGTCCCACGTGAGGCTCACAGTTAATCCCCATTTTACAGATGAGGTAACTGAAGCTCAGAGAAGTGAAGTGTCTTGCCCACAGTCACACAGCCGACAAGTGGCAGAGCCGGGAGTCGAACTCATGACCCCTCACTCCGAAGCCCAGGCTCTTTCCACTGAGCCACGCTGCTTCCCATGCTGCTTCTAGACTCTGAGGCCGTTGTGGGTAGGGACTGTTTCTATCTGTTGCCGGATTATACTCTCCAAGCGCTTAGTACAGTGCTCTGCACACAGTAAGTGTTCATTAAATACGATTAAATGAATGAATGAATTATTCAATCAGGGATCTTTATTGATCACTTCCTAGCACTCTACTAGGCACTTGGGAGAGTACAATAGAGTTGAAAGAGATGATTCCTGCCCTCAAGGAGCTTGCAGTCTAGTGGGAGGAGAGAGGGGAGAATTGTAGTGAGGGAAATCTTGGGGGTGGTCCATGGTTTGGGGGGACCTGTGGTCCTGGAGAGGTTCAGAGATTAGGAGTAGGATGGGGAGAGAAGGGAGAAAGGCTGGGGATGAAAGAGAGCGGGGGGGGGGGGACATGTGTCTATTGATTGTTGTACTTTCCCAAGCGCCCTAGTACAATGCTCTGCACATAGTAAATGCTCAATCAATACAAATGACGGACTGAGAGGGGTGAAGAGGGGGTAGAGAGGAGAAGGTAAGGGGAGGGCAGGGGGAGGTGAGGAGTGAATGGAGATGAATCAACCAGAGGCTGCAAAATGAATTGTAGAAGCCTCTAAATCCTGCAGGAAAAGCAGAGCTGCACTGGCTCTTTCTGGAAACAGAGCACTGGACTGGGCTTCTCCTGGGAACAGAGCTCTAAACTGGGCTCCTAGGAGCAAAGCATTAGGCTGGACTCCTGGGAGCAAAGCATTAGACTGGGCTCCTCCTGGCAGCAGTGCCCTGAACTTGACTCCTCCCTGGAGCAGAGCACTGGACTGGGCTCCTGGGAGCAGAGCACTCGACTGGACTCTCTAAGAGTCCAAAGAGATCCACAGACGTCACCCCCCCCAGCAGAGGGAGGCCCCCGCCCTCCCGGGCCGGGGAAACTTTGCCCCCCACGATGAGCCACTAGAATGTCAGGAATCACGCTCACGTGGGGCCGAAGTCCAGCCGCACGGGTCCACTCTGCCGCTGGAGGAGCAAGAAAGGCCCGAGCTTGGGGTGTGGCCGGCCACCGGGCGGCTGGGCGGGCGGTGGGCGGCCGGAGGCTGGGCCCTACAGCCCAGGAGCACCGCTGACCTGTGGCTTCCCCGAGGCTCACCCGTTCACTGTGCAGGGCCCGAAGCGGCGGGCAATCCCCACCCTGAACCCGTGAACCAGGAAGAAACCCCCGAATCTTGGGAGAGGCTCGCCCAGTTTCCTGGCGATAATGAAGCTTCGGGCTTTCCCTGGCAGGGCTGGTGGGGTGCAGCCCTCCAAAACTGGTACCTGCTGGACACCACCCCACCTGCTCTGCTTGGGGGCCGGGCCGGGGGCCAGGACGGAGACCAGGGTAGAGGCCGGGCCGGGGGCCGGGGTGGAGGCCAGAACAAAGAAGCAGCACGGCGTAGTGGATAGACCCAGGTCCTAGGAGTCAGAAGGACCTGGGTTCTAATCCCAGCTCCACCACTTGTCTGCCGTGTGACCTTGGGCAAATCACTTCACTTCTATAGGTCTCTTTTATCTCATCTGGAAAATGGGGATTGAGATTGTGAGCCCCATGTGGCACAGGACTCACAGTACCAATTTGCTTGTAGCCACTCTAGCGCTTAGTCATTCATAAGTTATTAATAATGATGGTATATTTTAAGTGCTTACTAAGTGTCAGACACTGTACTAAGCGCTCATGAGGATACAAGTGAGTCAAGTGGGACACAGTTCCCTACTCATAGCCTTGTACTTGTGCCTCCCCTCGGTCCCAACACGCCACTCCTCCTTCCAATCCCAGCTCTGCCACTTGTCTGCTGTGTGACCTTGGGAAAGCCACTTCACTTCTCTGGGCCTCAGTTCCCTCATCTGTAAAATGGAGATTAAGCTTGTGACCCCCATGTGGGACAACCTGATTACCTTGTATCTACCCCAGTGCTTAGAAGCAGCATGGCTCAGTGGAAAGAGCACGGGCTTTGGAGTCAGAGGTCCTGGGTTCGAATCCCGGCTCTGCCACTTGTCAGCTGTGTGACTGTGGGCAAGTCACTTAACTTCTCTGTGCCTCACTTACCTCATCTGTAAAATGGGGATTAAGACTGTGAGCCCCACGTGGGACAACCTGATTCCCTTGTGTCTACCCCAGCGCTTAGAACAGTGCTCTGCACATAGTAAGCGCTTAACAAATACCAACATTATTATTATTAGAACAGTGCTTGGCACATAGTAAGTTCTTAACAAATACTATTATTATTAATAATAATAATGACCTCAGTTTCCCAGCAATAGTCTCTTTGCTGGACAAAATGGGCTCAGCTCTTGACCCCACTTCCCACTCCAGTTATCGCCCTATCTCCCTACTACCCTTCCTTTCCAAAATCCTAGAACGAGTCGTCTACAATCGATGCTTAGAATTCCTTAACTCCCATTCTCTCCTAGACCCCCTCCGATCTGGCTTCCGTCCCCTCCACTCTACCGAGACTGCTCTCTCTAAGGTCACCCGTGACCTCCTTCTTGCCAGATCCAATGGCTCCTACTCCATTCTAATCCTCCTTGACCTCTCTGCTGCCTTTGACACTGTCGACCATCCCCTCCTCCTCCATACCTTATCTCACCTTGGCTTCACGGACTCTGTCCTCTCCCGGTTCTCCTCTCACCTCTCTGGCCGGTCATTCTCGGTCTCCTTCGCTGGAGCCTCCTCCCCCTCCCATCCTTTAACTGTTGGAGTTCCTCAAGGGTCAGTTCTTGGCCCTCTTCTGTTCTCCATTTACACTCACTCCCTCGGTGAACTCATTCGCTCTCACGGCTTTGACTACCATCTCTACGCAGATGACACGCAGATCTACATCTCCGCCCCTGTCCTCTCCCCCTCCCTTCGTGCTCGCATCTCCTCCCGCCTCTGGGACGTCTCCACCTGGATGTCGGCCCGCCACCTAAAACTCAACATGAGCGAGACCGAGCTCCTCATCTTCCCTCCCAAACCCGGTCCTCTCCCAGACTTCTCTATCACCGTGGATGGCACGACCATCCTTCCCGTCTCTCGGGCCCGCGATCTCGGTGTCATCCTTGTCTCATCTCTCTCGTTCACCCCACGCATCTTATCCGTTACCGAGACCTGCCGGTTTCACCTCTACGATATCGCCAAGATCCGCCCTTTCCTCTCCACCCAAACGGCTACCTTACTGTTACGGGCTCTCGTTATATCCCGGCTAGACTACTGTGTCAGCCTTCTCTCTGACCTCCCTTCCTCCTCTCTCGCCCCGCTCCGGTCTGTTCTTCACTCCGCTGCCCAGCTCATCTTCCTGCAGAAACGATCTGGGCGTGTCACTCCCCTTCTTAAACAACTCCAGTGGTTGCCTATCAACCTCTGCTCCAAACAAAAACTCCTCACTCTAGGCTTCGAGGCTCTCCGTCACCTTGCCCCTTCCTACCTCTCCTCCCTTCTCTCTTTCTACCGCCCACCCCGCACGCTCCGCTCCTCCGCCGCCCACCTCCTCACCGTCCCTCGGTCTCGCCCATCCCGCCGTCGACCCCCGGGTCACGTCCTCCCGCGGTCCCGGAACGCCCTCCCTCCTCACCTCCGCCAAACTGATTCTCTTTCCCTCTTCAAAACCCTACTTAAAACTCACCTCCTCCAAGAGGCATTCCCAGACTGAGCTCCTCTTCTTCCTCTACTCCCTCTGCCATCCCCCCTTTACCTCTCCGCAGCTAAACCCTCATTTTCCCCTTTTCCCTCTGCTCTTCCACCTCTCCCCACAGCACTGTACTTGTCCGCTCAACAGTATATATTTTCGTTACCCTATTTATTTTGTTAATGAATTGTACATCGCCTTGATTCTATTTAGTTGCCATTGTTTTTATGAGATGTTCTTCCCCTTGACTCTGTTTATTGCCATCATTCTCGTCTGTCCGTCTCCCCCGATTAGACTGTAAGCCCGTCAAACGGCAGGGACTGTCTCTATCTGTTGCTGACTTGTTCATCCCAAGCGCTTAGTACAGTGCTCTGCACATAGTAAGTGCTCAATAAATACTATTGAATGAAGTGGAGCTAGGGGTAGCTGGGACAGGATGGGGAATCAAGGCTAGGGGAGCACGGGGCTGGGAGAGGATGGGGTTACAGAGGAACAGCATGGCATAGTGGATAGACCACAGGCCTGGGCGTCAGAAGGTCATGGGGTACAATCCTGACTCTACCACTTGTTTGCTGTATGGTCTTAAGCAAGGCACTTCACTTCTCTGGGCCTCAGTTACCTTATCTGTAAATTGGAGATGAAGACTTTGAGCCCTGTACGGGACAGGGACTATGTCCAACTCTATTTGTTTGGATCTACCCCAGCGCTTACTACAGTGCCTGGCACATGGTAAGCACTTAACAAATGCCAGTGTTATTTTAATTATTATTATTATTATTTCAGGTCTGGGGGCATCCGGGGCTGGGAAAGGGTGGGGATGTGGGACTGAGGGGGCAAGGGGCTGCGAGACGGACGTGGCTGGGCCGAAGGTGGGGGCAACAACTCTTGTTTTGGGTGTGGATGCCCCGCCTGGTGTCGGGGTGACCGAGTTTACATGGTGTGGAAGGAGAACCCGCTGACCTCACCCTCGTTGCTCCTGCCGGCTGCGGCGGGGCACTGAGGGCACTGCGGGGATGAACCCGCTGACCGGAGCGAACTCCAGGGCGAGAACTGGGCGGAGGCATCATCTCCCGGCGGCCCAGCGCCCACTTCCGCCCCGGCGGGCCTGCAACCGTTGGCTCGGGCGGCACGTCGGATGGATGGGCAGCTGCAGGGTCGCGGGTGGTCATTCATTCATTCGTTCATTCAATCGTATTTGGTAAGCTCTTACTGTGTGCAGAGAACTGTACTAAACACTTGGGAAAGAACAACACAACAATAAACGGTGACAACCCCTGCTCACACGAGTTCAAAATCTAGAGGGGGGCATGACCTAGTAGATAGAGCCTGGGCCTGGGAGTCAGAAGGGCCTGGGAGTCAGAAGGACCTGGGTTCCAATCCCACCTCCGCCCCTTGTCTACTGGATGACCTTGGGTAAGTCACTGGTTGCTGGGCTGGGATGGGCACAAACCAATATTCTCAGAACCTCTCCTCCACGGACCCCCATACAACACAACAATAAACGGTGACAATCCCTGCTCACATGAGTTCAAAGTCTAGAGTGGGGCATGGCCTAGTAGATAGAGCCTGGGTTTGGGAGTCAGAAGGACGTGGGTTCCAATCCCACCTCCGTCCCTTGTCTACTAGGTGACCTTGGGCAAATCACTGGTTACTGGGCTGGAATGGGCGCAAACCAATATTCTCAGAGCCTCTCCTCCACAGACCCCCACAGGACAGGGAATGTGCCTGTTTATTGTTCTATTATACTCTCCTGAGCACTCAGGACAGTGCTCTGCGCACAGTAAGCACTCAATAAATACAATTGCTGTGTGACATTGGGCAAGCCACTTAACCTCTCTGTGACTCAATTCCCTCATCCGTAAAATAGGGGTTAAGACTGTGAGCCCCACCTGGGACAACCTGATTACCTTGTATCTACCCCAGCGCTTAGAACAGTGTTTGGCATATAGTAAATGCTTAACAAATAGCAAAATGATTATTAGTATTATAAACCGGAGTCCATGTGGCCCACGCTGGATCTCTGCCCCTCCCGACGCCCCCAGCCCCTGTGAGTGGCAGAGGGGCCAGTTCTGAGCTCCTGGCTGGGGACAGGGACACCTCCTGCCCTTCTCCTCCCCACCAGCTGTCCCCCAACACCTCCATTTCTGGTCCCTTCATCTGGGGGAGGGGAAGCTTGCGGCCCCGGGGGCCCATTTAGGGTCTGACCTGGTGGATGGGGCTGGAAGAACTGGTTCTGGCTAACTCTGACCAGCCCCAGCCCCAGCCCCTGGGCGACCCTCGGGTCTAGGCACACACAGCCTGTCCTTCCCCTGGGTGCCCTGTCTGCTCCCTCCCCAACCCCCTCCACCCCTCTCTTAATAAGAGTAATAATAATAATTCTGGTGTTTGTTAAGCACTTACTCTGTGCCAGGCCCTGTACTAAGCGCTGGAGTGGATACAAGCAAATTGGGTTGGACACATTCCCTGTCCCACATGGGGCTCACAGTCTCCATCCCCATTTTACAGGTGAGGGAATTGAGGGCCAGAGAATTACAATAATAATAATAATGGTATTTATTAAGAGCTTACTATATGCCAAGCACTATTCTAAGCACTGGGGTAGATACATGGTTATCAGGTTGTCCCATGTGAGGTTCACAGTCTTAATCCCCATTTTACAGATGAGGGAACTGAGGCATAGAGAAGTTAAGTGGCTTGCCCAAGGTCACACAGCGGACAAGTGGCAGAACTGGGATTAGAACGCATGACCTTCTGACTCCCAGGTCCAGGCTCTAGCCACTAGTCCATGCTGCTTCTGCTTTCCTGGCCTCGGACTCTCGGGGTTGGATGGGGAGGGGGGTTCTGACTCCCCCTGCCTCAGTTTCTGCCACGTCTGGAGGCGATGGCAGCTCAAGGCTGGGAGGTTGATGGAGGTCGGAGGAGAAGCCGCCTTCTTTGGGCACTTGAGTTCTGGATCAGAGGCAGGGGGGTGGCCTTGAGGAGCCCTCGAGGCCTTTTCCAGGTCGGGGAGGGGTTTTTCTGAAGTAAGAAGGTGGAGCCAGATCAGATAGACTGACTGACATTGTGGTCACCTGGCAATTAGCCCCTCTAATGAGAGTGACAAGCCGCCTCCCCTCCCCCTCCTTTCTGCAGCTTCCAGTCAGGAGCTGGGGTGGGGGAACCCGGGTTTTCTGTGGCTGCCCAGGGGTGCTTGGGGCAGTGGGGACCTGGGGAGCAGGGTTTCCGCTCATTTAGTGTGATTTTGCTTCCCCCTCCCCAAGCCCAGAGAGGAGACTCTCCCCCAGGGCTGTGAGCCAGCTGACTTCCTAAGCAGGGAGAGACCCCCAGGGGTTCTGGGAATGACCCTGACCCTCTTTCGTCCCTCATGAGAAGCAGCATGGCGTAGTGGATAGAGCACCGGCCCAGGAGTCAGAAGGTCATGGGTTCTATTCCCAGCTTGGCCACTTGTCTGCTGTGTGACCTTGGATGAGTCCCTTCACTTCTCTGGGCCTCAGTTCCCTCATTTGTAAAATGGGGATGGAGACTGTGAACCCCACGAGGGACAAGGGACTGTATCCAACCCGATTTGCTTGTATCCACCCCAGTGCTTAGTACACTGCCTGGCACATAATCAGTGATTAACAAATACCATCATTATTATACCTTCTCCCCTGGCTCACCCCGGAGCTGGCCTTAGTAATAATAATAATAATGTTGGTATTTGTTAAGCGCTTACTATGTGCCAAGCACTGTTCTAAGCGTTGGGGTAAATACAAGGTCATCAGGTTGTCCCAAGTAGGGCTCACAGTCTTCATCCCCATTTTACAGATGAGGTAACTGAGGCACAAAGAAGTTAAGTGACTTGCTCATGGACACACAGATGACAAGTGGCGGAGCCAAGATTAGAACCCATGACCTCTGACTCCCAAGTCCGGGCTCTTTTCACTGAGCCACGCTGCTTCTCCAGAAGCCCCGGGTAGGGTTCGTTGGCGGCCCTCCAACCTCCTCCCTCTCCCCCAGCCACCCCCACCCTCCTCCACCACCCCTCCCCAGTAACCCCATAACCCCAGCCTCGCCGCTCCCCTCCTATCTGACCGTGGTGTTTGCTCAGCCCGCTGGCCGGCAGTAACAAAACAGACTCTCAGTCCACCGGGGCCCGGTGGCCCCTCGGATCCGGCCTAGGGTTCCTTTCCGCCACCTCCCCTCCCCTCCCCTCCAGCCCTCTGCAAGGGGCAAACAGAGACACACTGACAAACACAGACACACACACAAACTGACACATAAACTGACAAGCACACAGACACAGGCATACAATCAATCGATGGTATTTACTGAGCGCTCACTAGATGCAGAACACTGTACTAAGTGCGTGGGAGAATACAACAATCTAAGCAGATGAGTTCCCTGCCCATAACAAGCATACACAGAAATACAGAGAGACACATCAACAGAGGTACAGAAACACAGACTGACAAATGTATAGACAGAAATACAGACACAAACACAGAAACAGACACACAGATAAGCACACACACTCACAGAAACATGGACGGACACACAGACACACATTGAAACACAGACTGACAGACACATAGAAATACAAGCACACACATAGAAAGAAAGACATAGACACACAGGCAGGTACACACAGAAGCACAGACAGACACAGGTAGACAGTGGGAACCCTGAGGAAGAGATATGGCCAAATTCACTAAGCCCATCTGATCCAGTTATCTAGATGTTCTGCACAGTGTTCTGCACAGAGTAAGCACTTATTAAATAGATTTGATTGAGTTGGCTACCCAACCAAATCACCCTAACTGTGGGTTTCCCTCAAGGTTCAATTGTGGGTCCCCTTCTGTTCTCATCTACACTCACTTGGAGAACTCATTCGCTCCCATGAGGTCACTCGGTCACTTCAAACCTAATATGTCTAAAACAATTCCTTGTCTTCCCACTCAAGCCCTGTCCTTTCCCTGACTTTCCCATCACTGTAGACGGCACCACCATCCTTCCTGTCTTAATAGTGATTGTGGTTGTTGCTAAGCGCATATTATGTGCCGGGCACTGTACTAAGTCTTACAAATCTGTAACCTTGGCGTTAGTTATCCTTGACTCTTCTCTCTCATTCAACCCACATATTCAGTCCATCACTAAATCCTGTCAGTTGGACCTCACAACATCGTAAAAATCCCCCATTTCCTCTCCATCCAAACTATGGCCCCTTTATTCCAAGCACTTATCCTATCCCACCTAGATTACTGCATCAGCCTCCTTGCTGACCTTCCTCCTCCTGTCTCTCCCCACTCCAGTCCATATTTCTTTCATTCATTCATTCATTCATTCATTCATTCATTCAATCATATTTATTGAGCATTTACTGTGTGTAGAGCACTTTTCTAAGCGCTTGGAAAGTACAAATCAGCAACAAAGTGAGATGATCCCTGTCCACAGTAGGCTCACAGTCTAGAAGGGGGGAAACAGACATCAAAACAAGTAAACAGGTATCAAGAGCATCAACGCAAATAAATGGAATTATAGATACATATACATATAAGAACAAGTAAAACAGGTATTAATATAAATAAATAGAATTATAGATATGTTCATTCATTCAATAGTATTTATTGAGCGCTTACTATGTGCAGAGCACTGTATTAAGGGCTTGGAATGTACTATTCGGCAACAGAATAAATATATACACAAGTGCTGTGGGGTGGGGAGTGGGATAGAGCAAAGGGAGCAAGTTGGGGTGATGGGGGGGGAGCTGAGGAAAAGGGGGGCTTAGTCTGGGAAGGCCTCCTGGAGGAGGTGAGCCTTCAGTAGGGCTTTGAAGGGGGCAAGTGTGATTGTTTGGCAGATTTGAGGAGGGAGGGCATTCCGGGCCAGAGGTAGGACATGGGCCAGGGGTTGACGGCAGGACAGGCGAGGACGAGGCACAGAGAGAAGGTGAGCGGCACCAGGAGAGCAGAGTGTGCGGGATGGGATGGAGAAGGAAAAAAGAGATGTGAGGTTGGAGGGGGCAAGGGGAAGAAGAGTTTTGAAGCCAATAGTGAGGAGTTTTTGCTTCATGCAAAGGTTGATAGGCAACCACTGGAGGTTTTTGAGGAGGGGAGTGACATGCCCAGAACGTCACTATAGAAAGATAATCTGGGCAGCAGAGTGAAGAATAGACTGGAGTGGGGACAGACAGGAGGTTGGGAGATCAGAAAGGAGGCTGATGCAGTAATCCAGCCAGGATAGGATGAGTGACTGTACTAATTATTAATGTGGTAGTGGTTTGGATAAAGAGGAAAGGGCGGATATTGGCAATCTTATAAAGGTGAGACCGGCAGGTTTTGGTGACTATATATGTGGAGTGAATGAGAGTGTATATGTGGAGTGAATGAGAGAGCGAAGTCAAGGATGACACCAAGATTGTGGGTTTGTGAGACGGGAAGGATGGTAGAGCCGTCCACAGTGACAGGAAAGTCAGGGAGAGGACAGGGTTGGGAAGGAGATAAGGAGTTCAGTCTTGGACATGTTGGCTTTTAGGTGGCAGGAGGACATCCAAGAGGAGATGTCCTGAAGGCAGGAGGAGATACAAACCTGGAGGGAGGGAGAGAGAACAGGGGAAGAGATCTAGATGTGGGTATCATCCCTGTAGAGATGGTAGTTGAAGCCGTGGGACTGAATGAGTATACCAAAGGGAGTGAGTATAGATGGAGAACAGAAGGGGACCAAGAACTGACCCTTGAGGAACCCCTACCAGGGTTCCTTCACTTTGCTGTTGGATCATTTTTCTACAAAAATGTTCAGGACATGTTTCCCCATTCCTCAAGAACCTCCAGTGTTGCCAATCCACCTATGCATCAAACAGAAACTTCTTACCATTGGCTTTAAAGCACTCAATCATCTTGCCCCCGCCTACCTCACCTCACTTCTCTCCTTCTACAATCCAGCCCACACTCTTCGCTCCCCTAATGCTAACCTTCTCACTGTTCCTCGATCTCCTCTATCTCACCACTGACCTCTCACCCACGTTCTGCCTCTGGCCTGAAACACCCTCCCTTCTCATATCCGACAGACAATTACTCTCGCCCTCTTCAAAGCCTTATTTAAGGCACATCTTCTCCAAAAGGACTTCCCTGACTCAGCCCTCTGTTCCTTTATTTCCACTCCCTTCTTCATCACCCTGACTTGCTCCTTTATTTATCCCCCCTCCCAGCCCCATAGCACTTATGTCCATATCTGTCATTTGTTTATTTTATTAACGTCTGTCTCTCCTTTCAAACTGTAAACTCACTGTGGGCAGGGAATGTGTTTATTACACATTGTACTCTCCCAAGATCTTAGTACAGTTTTCTGCACACAGTAAGTGGTCAATAAATTTGATTGGTTGCCTGACTGATTGGGTAAGAGCCAGACAGAAAGCCATGTGAAGGGAGGCAGACACTTAGATACTTAATCCACCCATAGCGCCACAGCACTTATGTACAATCTTTACACTGGGTTGCTTTCACATCTATAATCTATTTTAACGTCTGTCTTCCCCTAGACTGTAAACTCTTTAAGGGCAGGGATGATGTCTACCAACTACACTGTACTTTACTCTCCCTGATGCTTAGTACATTGCTCTGCAAAGAAAGCTCTCATTAAGCACGGGACTTGAAGTCAGAAAGTCATGGGTTCTAATCCCAGCTCCGTCACTTGTCTACTGGGTGACCTTGGGCAAGACACTTCACTCCTCTGTACCTCAGTTACCTCATCTGTTAAATGGGGATAGAGACTGTGAGCCCCACGTAGGATAGGGACTGTGTCCAACCCGATTTGCTTAAATGTACCCCAGAGCTTAGTACAGTGCCAGGCACATAGTAAGCACTTAACAAATACCATAATTATTATTATTATTGATTGGGTGGGTGGATAAGAGGGGAGCTGAAGGGGCCCACAGAGGTTGGAGGCTGGGCTGGGGAACTCTGAGAGGGCCATGGCCTCAACACAGCCATTGAGATGACAGAGATAATAATAATTGTGGTAATTATTAAGCACTTACTATGTTCCAGGTACTGTACTAAGCGCTGGGATAGATACAAACAAATCGGGTTGGACAGAGTCATGGAAGAAAGAGAGGAGGTAATAATAATTATTAATATGGTATTTATTAAGTGATTACTCTGTGCCAGGCACAGAGTACTAAGCACTAAGTACTGGAGGTGGGAGGGAGAGCCAAAGAAGCAGGGGGAAAAGCGGGAGAAAACTCACATATCCTGCAGGGGATGGGCCCGGCTCTCTCTCTCCTCAGCCCTGCCTTTAGATTTAAGGCCTCCGGCCCCTTGCGGGGCAGGGCGGGAGGGTGGGGGGTCTCCACCTCCCCGCAAGACCCTCCTGGGAGAACCTGCCGGGGGCAGGGAGGGAAGAGGAGGATGGGCAGGAGGAGAAAGAAAAGGAGGAGGAGGAGGAAGAGCGAGGAGGAAAAGGAGGAGAGGAGGAGAAGGAGGAGGAAAAGGAGGAGGATGTCTGTTTACTTGTATTGATATCCACATCCCCCTGCTCCTAGACTGTGAGCTTGTAATGGACAGGGATTGTCTCTATTACTGTATGTACTTTCCCAAGTGCTTAGTTCAGTGCTCTGAGCACAGTAAGCACTCAATAATATTCTACAGCCCACCCCGTACACTCCAATCCTCTGCCGCTAACCTCCTCACGGTCCCTCGTTCCCGCCTGTCCCGCCGTCGACCCCTGGCCCACGTCCTACCTCTGACCTGGAATGCCCTCCCACCTCACATCCGCCAAACTAACTCTCTTCCCTTCTTCAAAGCCCTACTGAGACTCACGTCCTCCAGGAGGCCTTCCCAGACTGAGACCTCTTTTTTTCTTTCCCTAAGTTCCTTCTCCCCTCCCCATTCCCCCTACTCCCTCCCTCTGCTCTACCCCTTTCCCCGCCCCACAGCATTTGTGCAGATTTGTACATATTATTTATTACTCTACTTTATTAATGATGTGTATATATCTATGATTCTATTTATCTATTTTGATGGTATTGATGTCTATCTACTTGTTTTGTTTTGCTGTCTCCCCCTTTTAGACTGTGAGACCGTTGTTGGTCAGGGATTGTCTCTCATCTGTTGCCGAATTGTACATTCTTAGTCCACTGCTCTGCACACAGTAAGCGCTCAATAAATACGTTTAAATGAAAGAATGAATGAGGAGGAGGAGGGAAAGGAGGAGAGGGAGGAGGAGGAGAGGGAGGAGGAAGAAGAGATGGAGGAGGAGGAGAGGAGGAGGAGAGAGGAGGAGGAGGAGGAGGAGGAGGAGGAGGAGGAGGAGGAGGAGGAGGAGAGGGAGGAGGAGGAGGAGGAGGAGAGGGAGGAGAGGGAGGAGAGGGAGGAGGAGGGGGAGAGGGAGGAGGAGGAAGAAGAGATGGAGGGGGAGGAGGAGGAAGAAAAGATGGAGGGGGAGAGGAGGAGGAGAGAGGAGGAGAGGGAGGAGGAGGGGGAGGAGGAGGAAGAAGAAGAGGAGGAGAGGGAGGAGGAGAAAGGAGGAGGAGGGAGAGAGAAGGTCCAGGTCCGGGGCGGCGCTACCTCTTTAAATGTGGAGGTCAGCGGGGCGGAGGAAGCTAGTGTTGGCCCGCCTCCCGGGCCCGCAGCCCGCAACCCGCAGCCCGCAGCTCCACGCCCTCCGCCCTCCCGAGTGTCCCAGCCGGCCTTCGCCCTGAGAAGGACCTGCCCGGCGGCGGCGGCGGCGGCGGCGGCGGCTGCTCGGTCTTCGCAGGGTTTACAACCGACTCCCGACGGGAGAAGACCGTCCGGACAGTCCCGCCCAGCCGCGCTAAACCAAGACCAGCCGCGCTCAACCGAGACCCGCCGCGCTGAGCCCAGACGCGTCGGGGGGCGAGGACACGGGGCCGCTCGGCAGCCAGCAGAGCCCCGGGGGGACGGGGACCCATGGGACCCCCCAGCTGAGACCCCCGCTGCGCCTCCCCCGCCCTCGCATGGGGCTGAGCTTCCCCAAGGGCGGGGGGCGGCAGGGGTCCAGCCTGGGGTCCTGGCTCTGCCGCTTCTTCCAGCGTCGCCAGTCCTGGGCCCAGGTCCTGGACGAACTCAACCTGCTGCAGCACAAGAGGTAGGGAAGGACCCTCGCCTTCGCCCCCCGCCCCGCAAAACCCCAAGTTCCCCCCCCCCCCCAGCGCAATCCCGACCCGGTCGCGCAATCCCCGGGTCTCCTCGCAAGGGCTGCCCCCGCATTCCCCTTCCAGGCCCAGACCCTACACCCCCGCACCGCTCAGGCCAGCCCTGATCCCAGCCCGGAGGGGGTCACCCCTTGGGGAGAGCGTCTGGGGCTGGTCCCTCGACTTGGAGGGGCATCCAGGAGGTGGGGAGTTGCGGGGAGGGCAAGGGGCATCGGTCAGACTCCTCAGGTGGACGGCAGTCGGGGCAGGGGCCCAGCGACCGGGCGCTGTCCGTCCGAAAGCTCTGCGGCACCTTCGGAATCCTTCCCCACAGTCTGGACCAGCGTGGGGAGAGCCTGGGGAAGGGCAGAGCTGTTAATCAATCAAGTGTATTTATTGAGTGCTTTCCGTGTGCACAGTGCCGTATTAAGCGCTTGGGAGAGCACAGTGTAACACAGTGGGTAGACGTGTTCCCCGCCCGCAGTGAGCTTACAGTCTAGAGGACTGTTAGCCAGAGAAACAGGGGTCTGCCTACCTCCCCTCGCCCCACCAGGCTCAGAACCCTCTGTGTGGGTGCCAAAGGGTCACTGGAGGCCAGACACAGACGTGGGAGGAGACCTTGGGGTCCCCTTCGGTGACGCCAGGCACGGGTGAGGGAGCCCTGGGCTACGTCGGTGGAGCTAGACGAGGCCATCGGATGGCCAGCGGGTAGTTGGCCAGGCCGGGTGGGGCTGAGCTTGGTCAGGCTGGGCTCAGCCAGCCAGTGAGGACCTTCCCTGAAGCTGCTGGAGTGATGTGGACATTTTTATGTGGAAATTCCTGGCACAACCCCTCCTGGGGCTCCTTTCTGGCTCACCCAACCCTGGTCTGCTATTGATACCTGTCTACTTGTTTTGTTTTGTTGTCTGTCTCCCCCTTCTAGACCGTGAGCCCGTCGATGGATAGAGATTTTCTCAATTTGTTGCCAAATTGTACTTTCCAAGCGCTTAGTACAGTGCTCTGCACACACTAAGCGCTCAATAAATACGACTGACTGAACGAATGAATGAATGGTCTGGTCTGGGCCCGAGCACTGTGAGAGGCTGCGGGGATCGTTGAGGTGGAAACCTGGGCCCCGGCAGAGACTGGGGGATCTCTGAGGTCGCCTGGGCCGTATCAGAGGCAGGGGTCTCTGAGGCAGGAGCCTGGGCCCAAACAGAGACTGGGGGGGAATCCTTGAGATAGAACCCAGGCCCTGTCAGAGGTTGGGGAGATTTCTGAGACGGGAGCCCGGACCCTGTCAGAGGCTGGGGGGATCGCTGAGGTGGAGGCCCAGGCCCCGTTAGAGGCTGGGAGATTCCTGAGGCAGGAGCCCGGGCCCTGTTGGAAGCAGGGATCTCTGAGGCCAGTGTCCAGGACCCATCAGAGTCTTGGGGGCATTCCTGAGATGTAACCCCAAGCCCCATCAGAGGCTGGGAAGATCCCTGAGGTGGAAGCCCAGGCCCCATAAGAAACTGGGGAGATCCTTGAGGTGGAAACTAGACTGTAAGCTCGTTGTGGACAGGAAATGTGTCTGTTATGTTATGTTGGATTCTCTCTAGCGCTTAGTACGGTGCTCTGCGCACAGTACACTCTCCATAAATATGATGGATTGACTGAGTCCTGGCAGAGGCTGGGATCCCGGAGGTGGGAGCCTGGGCTGAGGCTCAGCCCAGCTCCCTAGTAAGCTCCTTGAGGTCAGCGATGCATCTAATAAGTCTATTGCACTCTCCCAAGTGCTCAGTACAGTGCTCCACTTCCAGTTCATCTTCAATAAATACCATTTATTTATTGGTGATAGTAGTAAATAGCATTTATTGAGCATCTGCTTGGGGCGGTGTACTAACCTGGGCACTTGGGAAGTACAGAATAAAGAAGTCATACATCCCCTGCCTACAAGAAACTTCTGTTCTAATGGAGAAGATGAACTATTTACTACTCCAGAGGTCTAAATAAATAAAGCAGGCACACAGATACTTGAGAGCCAAGTAGGGTGCAGGTAAGTGGGTGAGTGGTTGGGTGAGGGAATGATAGGGTTAAAAGCCCTGGGAGAGGACTGGAAAAGAAGCATGGCTTAGTGTAAAGAGCCCAGGCCTGGGAGTCAGAAGGTCATGAGTTCTAATCCTGCTCTCCCACTTGTCTGCTGTGTGCCCTTGGGCAAGCCACTTCACTTTTCTGTGCCTCATCTGTAAAATGGGGATTAAGACTGTGAGTACTCTGTGGAACAATCTGATTACCTTGTATCTACCCTAGCACTTAGAATAGTGCTGGCACATAGTAAGCACTTAAAAAATACCATCAGTGTTATTATTGCCATAAGACCAGATGGAGAAGGAGGGATTTTAGGACACTCTGCAGGTGGGGTGTGCCCTGGGCTGAAGGATTTGGGGTTTGTGGGGCCCCAGCCGCTGCAGCCCCCCAGGGCAGAGAGAGCATGTCTGAGTGGCGACGTCGTAGTTGCCGGTTGTGGGGTGACAGAGGACCGTTGTTGCGGAAAGAACAGGCAGGGGCCCAGGGTTTGGAGGAAGTGGGAAGCACAGAGGCCTGAGGGACTGAGCCAGCGGGCGGGATGGGCTTCCCCGGTAGGTAGAGGTAAGCAGGGTGGACTGCCCTAGTGGGGACCAGCAGGGTGGACTCTCCTGCTGGAGTCGGCTGACCAAGCTCTCTGAGGGGAGAGCAATACCCCATTGCAGGGGCTGGGAGACTTGAGCCCATTGGTCTCCCAGTTTCTGTCCCGCTCCTGCGTGGTCTCATTCTAGCTGGCCCCGAGCCTCGATTTCACTGCAGGAGTGGCCTGCTGTCCTCGAGCAGGTGGGGGTAGGGCTGAGGCTTGAGATGGGGAAGTGGGCAGCGGTGCTCAGGGGCTAGATGGTGCCCAACTCTCTGTCTGACTCTTCCTCTTGCCGTGGGGGGTGATGGCACCTGGTATTTGCCAGGAGGGCCGTGGGGCAGATTGGGTCCCGGCCCAGGGTGTGTCCCTGGTGACGGGATGGAAGGACACGGGGCTGGGCAGCTTGAGTGGATATGGGCCCATCAAACTAGGGGTCCTGCATCGATGTGGGGTAACAGGGATTGCCCGAGCCTGTCAGTGGCAGGGGGAAGGGAGACCCTCACCCTGGGGAGCTCCGTCAGCAGTAGGTACGGGTGACTCTGGGGAGGGGCAGCACCTGGGCCCTGGGTGTGCGAGTGAGGGGCTCAAGCCGCTCCTCGTCCTACCCCCACTGTGTCCTCCTCCTCAAGGGGAATGGGGCTCCCTATCCATGTATCCCCACATCCCAGTCTGTGTGTCTCCCGGCCTGCATGGTGACTGCACATGCCTTTTGTTGTCTGGGGAGCACCACGGTATTGCCATCTCCAGACCCGATCCCCAGGCTTGCCCAGGCCTGAAACATTACACACATGGAGACTTGGGTCTATGTGGAGTGGGAATTGCTCTCTCCACACTGTCTCTCTCTGCAGCAATTCACTCCAGGGCCTCCCTGGCCCCCAAGGCCCCCGTGCCCTCCAGCAGTTACTTGGGCCTGGCTGGGTGACTCGGGATCCTGGCCGACCCCCCTCCCCGCATCGCTCAGCTCTGAGAGCCGCAGGAAAAGTTACAAAACCGGAATCCGAGCGGGCAGCAGCCCAGACAGCCAGATGGACAGAAGATCGGCCCTGTGCCTTCCCCACTATCCCCACCCCAGCCACAGCTCCCCTCGCCCATCTCGCCCCTCAGCCTTCTCTGCGGTCTCTCCCTCTCTCTCCGGAGATGGGCCCTGTTGGGAGCCATACAAGGCCGTGAGGCCGTAGGGGACTAGGGAGGGCCCACACTTAGAGGCCCTTATTGTAGACGCGCACACACACACACACACAATGCTCCCGTGTCGTGCTCTCCGGTCCCAGGCACAGTGTGCCCACACAGGCTTGGGGGCATTGCACACCCCCTCCCCACCAACAACTCCAACTCCTAGCAACAAAACCAACACATACCCTCGTGCACGCACGCGCACACACAAACACACACAGAGTCCCCTGAACCCATTCCCACACAGAGCACACATGCTTTACATTCACCGCCCTCTCACATGCCCCTCTCTCCTGCAGGTCGGGGGAGGAAGCTGGGAGTGCACCGGGCGGCAAGCCAGGACACCTGGCTCTGCCCCAGCCATGGGCGTAGTGCCAAAGAGGCCTTTTCCCCCTGCCAGGCCTCAGTTTCCCCTCCCTCTTCCCTCCCCAAGAGTCTTGGTCACCTTATTTCCCCATTTTGGTACTCCCTCCACCCTTCCCCCACCAATCCAAACAACCATAATGCTCCCTGTTTTCAAACCCTTCCTGAAATCCTTTCTCCACTATCAAGTCTTCCCTGATCGAGTTCCCCAAACCTGTCACTCAACCCATCAGCCACCTCTAATAATGTTGGTATTTGTTAAGCGCTTACTATGTGCCAAGCACTGTTCTAAGCGCTGAGGTAGACACAGGGGAATCAGGTTGTCCCACGTGGGGCTCACAGTCTTCATCCCCATTTTACAGATGAGGGAACTGAGGCGCAGAGAACTGAAGTGACTTGCCCACAGTCACACAGCTGACAAGTGGCCTAGCCGGAATTCGAACCCATGACCTCTGACTCCAAGGCCCGTGCTCTTTCCACTGAGCCACGCTGCTTCTGATTTATATATTGATATCCTCCCTCAGCACTTATAAACATAGGTATTGTGCGGTTTATTTTGACTACCCCTTTTGTAAGTATTCTTATATCTGATTTCCACCCCCTTTTCTCCTCTCCCCACCCCAGTGTGTAAGCTCCCTGTGGGCAGGGAATGCATCTCATGTTTTTAGGAGCATAGTGCTTATGAAGTGCTTACAGTGTGCTGAGCACTGTACTGAATTCTGGGAAAGAGTTCATGGATGAGAGTTAGATGTGATCCCTGGCTTTCCAGGGGCTCAGAATTTAAGAATAATGTAGGGCAGGGTTTGGCGACACTCACAGTAGTCAAGATGACATAATACAAATTTAATCCAATGTAAATTGCTCAGAGTCCACCCGGCCCGGTGGTCCAGAGCCCGTGGGTGCATTCAAGGTGCCGTCACCCAGGTCAGCCAGAGTCCAGTGGCATCCAAAGGTTTCCAAGGCTCTAGCATCTGTGAAAGCCTAAGGCTGCCTCTGTGAAATCTCCCTGCAGCTCAGTGTCGCCGGAGTGGGTCGGGACCGGGGCTCCCACAGGTCACAGTGAAAGGTGGTTGGGGATCTCAGTTGCTTCTCTCTGAGGTTCTGCCCGGGAGAGCTTTTCACTGGAGCCAGAAGGAAACCCAGCTCAGAGCGAGCTAAGAAGGAAACCCAGCTCAGAGAGAACTAAAAAGGAACCCAGCTCAGAGGGACCTAGAAAGAAACTCAGCTTGGCGAGAACTAGAAAGAAACCCAGCTTGGAGAGAGTTAGAAAGGAACCCAGCTCGTCGCCAGAGCCAGAAGGAAACCCAGCTCAGAGAGACCTAAGAAGGAAACCCGGCTCAGAGGGACCTAGAAAGAAACTCAGCTTGGTGAAAACTAGAAAGAAATCCAGCTTGGAGAGAGTTAGAAAGGAACCCAGCTTTTCAGTGGCTCCTGTAGTCTGCAAGTCCTCAGTGACTTTCTTTCAAAATTGGTTTGATCCAGGGCTTGATATGTGGGGGCGGGAACCATGGCGCAGTGGATAGAACCCGGGCCTGAGAGTTAGAATGTCATGGGTTCTAATCCCAGCTCTGCCGCTTGTCTGCTCTGTGACCATAGGCAAGTCACTTAACTACTCTGTGTCTGTTACCTCATCTGTAAAATGGGGATTAAGACTGTGAGCCCTATGTGGGACAACCTAATTACCTTGTATCTATCCTAGCTCTTAGAACAGTGCTTGGCACATAGTAAGCGCTTAACAAATACCAACATTATTATTATTAATAGTCCCTCCACTACAAAGATCCGGCTGATAAAACTTGCTCTCCCGGAAATAAGGCCCTCCACTGATCAGACAGTGGAAGGGTGAGAAGGCATCTGGTGGCAGTGGGACAGAAACACAATCAACATGGCTTCTCTGGGCAGTGGGTGTCACTAGGAAAGAAAATGCGGGGGTCCCTTTGCAAATGAGGGAAGGGACCA
Source organism: Ornithorhynchus anatinus (assembly GCF_004115215.2). Lineage (NCBI taxonomy): Eukaryota > Metazoa > Chordata > Mammalia > Monotremata > Ornithorhynchidae > Ornithorhynchus > Ornithorhynchus anatinus. The sequence continues at coordinate 170,089,346 of NC_041729.1, forward strand.
AGGGCAGCTTGGGCCTGGGAGTCAGAAGACCCTGGGTTCTAATTCTGATCCTCCACCTGTCTCCTGTGTGACCACGGTCAAGTCACTTCACTTCTCTGTGCCTCGGTTACTTCATCTTTAAAATGGGGATTAAGACTATGAGCCCCATGTGGGACAGCGACTGTGTCCAACCTGATTTGCTTGTATCTACCCCAATGTTTAGAACAGTGCTTGACATATAGTAACTGCTTAACAAATACTATCATTATTATTATTAGGGGACCTAGGTTCTCATCCTGACTTTGCTTCTTGCCCACTGCGTGACCTTAGGAAATTCACCTAATTTATCTCGGCCTCAATTTTCTCATCTGTAAAGTCAAACAATCGTATTTATTGAACACTGTGTGCAGAGCACTGTAGTGTTTTGGAGAGTACGAGACGCAGTGTGGCCTAGTGGAAAGAGCGCAGGCCTGGGAGTCAAAGGACCCCCAGGTCCTAATTTCTTGCTCCACCACATCTGCTCTGTGACCTTGGGCACTCCCTTAACTTTTCTATGCACCAGTCCTCATCTTCAAATTAGGTATTCAGTACCCATGCTCTCTCTTAATTACAATGTGAGCTCCTTGTGGGACTTGATTATCTTGTATATAACTTGGGGCTTAGTACAGTACTTGGCACATAGTAATTGCTTAACAAATACCACAGGCATTATGAATATAACCGAGTTGGTAGACATGTTCCCTGCCCACAAGGGGTTTACCATCTAGAGGGAGAGGCAGACACTAAAATAAATTACAGACATGGACCTAAGTGCTATGTGGCCGAGAATAAGTAAAGGATACAAATCCAAGGGCAGGGATAATGTAGAAGGGAGAGGGAATAGCGTAAATAAGGGCTTAGTTTGGGAAGGCCTATTGGAGGAGATGTGCTTTTAATAAGGCTTTGAAGGTAGGAATAATGATCGTCTGTTGGATTTGAAGGGGGAGGAAGTTGAGAAGCAGGGTGGCCCAGTGGATAGAACACAGGCTTGAGAATTAGATGGTTCTGGATTCTGATCTTGACTCCGCCATTGTCTGCTATGTGACCTTCGGCAAATCACTTTACTTCTCTGCTCTGTTCCTTCATCTGTAAAATGGGGATTAAGACTATAAACCCCATGTGGCATGGGGAGTATGTCTAATCTGATTTGCTTGTATCCACCCCAGCGCTTAGTTCAGTGCTTGGTACTTAATAAGCACTTAACAAATACCACAATTTTTATTATTGTTGTAGAGGGAGTTCCAGGCCAGAGTCAGGATGTGGGCAAGGAGTCAGCGATAAAAAATTGGGGATTCAATACCCGTTCTCCCTCCCCTTATGCTGTAGGCCCCATGTGAGACAAGGACTGTGTCCAACCTGGTCATCTTCTGTCTACCCCAGTGCTTCGTACAGTACATGGCTCGTAGTGAACACTGAACAAGCGCCATGAAGAAGCAGCGTGGCATTGTGGATGCAGCATGAGTCTAGGAGTCAGAAGGTTATGGATTCTAATCCCAGTCCCGCCACTTGTCTGCTTTGTGACCGTGGGCAAGTCACCTCATTTCTCTGTGCCTCAGTTCCCTCATTTGTAAGATGGGGAAGTTGACTGTGAGTTCCATGTCAGACAGGGACTGTGTCCAGTCCGATCTGCTTGTCTCCACCCCAGCACTTAGTACAGTGCCTGGCACATAGTAAGTGCTTAACAAATATCAGAATTATATAATTCTATAATATATATATATATTGATTATTACTCTGTGCCTCAGTTACCTCATCTGGGAAATGGGAATTAATGCCCACGTGGGACAACCTAATTACCTTGTATCTACCTGGCGCTTAGAACAGTGCTTGGCATATAGTAAGCGCTTAACAAATACCAAAATTATTATTATTATTATTATTACTATTATTAACAATGATCAGCATGCCTCCTGCCTTCTGCTGCCCTCGTGTGGTAACCTAGGGAAGAGACACTATAAGGAGCTACCTTTGGTGAGCGAGCAAACCGGCCTCCAGTAACCCCAAAATCAATTAATTGCATTTTTGAGCGCTTACTATGTGCAGAGCACTGTGCCAAGCACTTGGGTGAGTACAATAGAGTGGTAGACCTGTCCCCTGCCCACAATGAGTTTACAGCTAGCTATCAGTCAGTAATAATAATAATAATTGTGGTATTTGTTAAGCACTTAGTATGTTCCAGGCACTGTACTAACCGCTGGGGTGAATACAAGCAAATCAGGTTGGACACAGTTCATCTCCCACGTGAGGCTCACAGTCTCAGTCCCCATTTTGAAGATGAAGTAACTGAGGCCCAGAGAAATGAAGTGACTTCCCCAAGGCCATACAGCAGACAAATGGCAGAGCTGGGACTAGAACCCATGACCTTCTGACTCAGACCTGTGCTATTAGCTGAGTACCTACGGTGGGCTGTGCACTGTAATAGGGAAGCAGTGTGGCCTATTAGACAGGGCACAGGCCAGGGAGTCAGAAGTACCTGGGTCTAGCCCTGGCTCCACCAATTGTGAGACTTTGGGCAACTCACTTCACTTTCCTATACCGCATTTACCTCATCTGTAAAATAGGGATTAAGACCGTGAACCCCATGTGGGACACAGATTGTGTCCAACCTGATTACCTTATATCGTACTACCCTAGCGCTTAGAATAGTGCCTGGCACATAGTAAACTCTTAAAAAATACCATAAAAAAATAGGCACTTGGGACAGCACCTTAGAGGTGGAAGATGTAATCCTTGCCCTTAAGGGTCTACAATGCAACTTGGATGACAGACACTTCCCCCACCCTCCCCCCCAAAATTGGCGGGTAGCTGGAATTAGTACTTAATAATATAGCAGGTAAATTGATTGATTCATTCATTCAATAGTATTTATTGAGCACTTACTATGTGCAGAGCACTGTACTAAGCGCTTGGAATGAACAAGTCGGCAACAGTTAGAGACAGTCCCTGACATTTGACGGGCTTACGGTCTAATTGGGGGAGACGGACAGACAAGAACAATGGCAATAAATAGATTCGAGGGGAAGAACATCTCGTAAAAACAATGGCAACTAAATAGAATCGAGGCGATGTACATTTCATTAACAAAATAAATAGGGTAATGAAAATATATACAGTTGAGCGGACGAGTACAGTGCTGAGGGGATGGGAAGGGAGAGGGGGAGGAGCAGAGGGAAATGGGGGGAAAAGAGGGTTAAGCTACGGAGAGGTGAAGGGGGGGTGGTAGAGGGAGTAGAGGGAGAAGAGGAGCTCAGTCTGGGAAGGCCTTTAAATTGATGTAGACATACACACTATCGGAGGTTGTAGTGCCAGACTGCAGAGATGAGAGTTGGGAAAATGTGCCCCTGGTAGGAGAAAAATGAATCAGGGAAGACGGCCTGGAAGAGGTGGGATTTGGGGGATGCTTAAAAGGTGGGAAGAGCTACCAGGTGGGTAGTGGGAGGGAGTTGTGGACAATGAGGATGGGAGGTCTTAAAAGTGGAAGAGAAGAGAATGAGGGGAAATGAGTAGATTTGGTGTGATGAGTGAAACGTGAAGGCTGGGATGAAGTTGGAGAGAAGTGAGGCTATGCAGTGGGGAGAGAGCTGATGGAGAGTCTTTTAGCTGATGGTCAGGATTCTCTACTTGATGTGGAGGTAATAATAATAATAATAATGATGGAATTTGTTAAGTGCTTACTATGTTTCAAACACTGTTCTAAGCGCTGGGGTAGATACAAGGTGATCAGGTTGTCCCACATGGGGCTCACAGTCTTAATCTCCATTTTACAGATGAGGGAACTGAGGCACAGAGAAGTTAAGTGACTTGCCCAAAGTCACACAGCTGATAGGTGGCAGAGCAGGGATTAGAACCCATGACCTCTGACTCCCAAGCCCGTGCTCTTTCCACTGAGCCACGCTGCTTCCCCTAGAAAAGACTGGGGGTTTCTGAGGAGTGGGGATCTATGCATGGAATGAAATGATCCAGGCAGCAGAGTGAATCAGTCAGTCATTCAGTGTATTTATTGAGTGCGTACTATGTACAGAGCATTGTACTAAATGCTTGGAGTAGATACAAAGTAATCAGGTTGGACACAGTCCATGTCCCATATGAGGCTCAGTCTTAATAATAATAATAATAATAATATCATTATTATTAGGAGAGTACAATATGAGTTAATAATAATAATAATGATTGTGGTTTTTGCTAAGCACTTACTATGTACCAGGCACTGTACTAAGATCTGGGGTAGATTAAAGGGAACTGGGCTGGACACAGTCCCTGACCCACATGGGGCTCACAGTCTTAGTCCCCATTTTACAGATGAGGTAATTGAGGCACAGAGAGGTGAAGTGACTTGCCCAAGGTCACAGAGCAGAGGTCACAGAGCAGACAGGTGACAGAGCTGGGATTAGAACCCAGGTCCTTTTGATTCCCCGGCCCATGTTCTATCCATTAGGCCATACTGCTTATAAAACATTAATTGATTTATTGGAGAGAGGGTGTGGAGTTAACTGGCTCTCCATCTCTGCCACAGACAGGACCCAAGGAAAGGGAGCAGCAGGATGGAGTTGAGTTAAACAATAAAGTCCTTGGGGGTAGAGGGCTAGCCTTTCTTCTTTTGTATGTACATTCCTCAGCTCCAACCCCAGCACTCTGGTTGCACCATCTCTGTTCCCACCCAAGTGCCTCTGTGTTTGGTGATGATGATGGTGATGAGGCTGGCAGTGGTGGTAATGGTGGTGGTGATGATAATGGTGATGGTGGTGGAGGTGATGGTGATGATGGTGATGGGTAATGGTGATGGTCGTGGTGGTGATGGTAATGGTGAGAAGCAGTGTGGCTCAGTGGAAAGAGCACAAGCTGGGGAGTCAGAGGTCGTGGGTTCCAATCTCGGCTCCTCCGCTTGCCAGCTGTGTGACTTTGGGCAAGTCACTTCACTTCTCTCTGCCTCGGTTACCTCATCTGTAAAACGGGGATTAAAACTGTGAGTTCCAGGTGGGACAACCTGGTCACCTTGTATCCCCCCAGTGCTTAGAACTGTGCTTTGCACATAGTAAGCACTTAACAAATGCCACCATTTTTAATTGTGGTGGAGGTGGTAGTTTGGGGCTGCGGGTGGTGATGGTAATGCTGGTGCTGCTGATGGCAGTGATGATGGTGGATGCCGCTGATGGTGGTAATGATGTCTATATATCTATGATTCTATTTATCTTTTTTGATGGTATTGATGCCTGTCTACTTGTTTTGTTTTGTTGTCTGTGTCCCCCTTCTAGACTGTGAGCCCATTGTTGGGTAGGGATTGTCTCTATCTGTTGCCAAATTGTACTTTGCAAGTGCTTAGAACAGTGCTCTGCACACATTAAGCGCTCAATAAACACGATTGAATGAATGAATGGTGACACTGGTGCTGCTGGTGGTCGTAAGAGTTGAGCCTGAAGCCAGAGGCTGAGAGAACGGTTGGGGGCCTCTCTTCTTGCATGGAGCCCATCTGTCTACCTAGGAGCAGGAGCATGGATGAGTCGACCATTGGATAGTTGAAGAGTCCCATCAGTCTGAGAGTCAGGAACCCCTTGGAATGTGCTCGGTTCTGAACCCCAACTCTCCTTGAAAGCTGGGATGAAGAACTCCTTTAGAAAGCTCCCCATGCTTCAGCTTCCCTACCTCTTCCCCTCCCAAATGGCGGGGGCAAAGTGGGAAAGAGAAGGGCTGGGTTGCCAATGTCAGTGGAGTGGGAGTGAGGAAGGGGAACCCCAGGCCCTTCCCCCCGCTCCTCCCCACCAGGGGCACTTATGGGAGTGGCATTCTTTGAGCATGAGTCCCGTCTGAGAAGCCCTGGGCATGGGGGGAGTGTGTCTATGTTAACACTGGGCATTATGTGCATCCTGACTGCGGGGGTGGGTAGCTGGCTGGGTGACAGATGATGATGATGATGATGGTATTTGTGAAGCACTTATTATGTGCCAAGCACTGTTCTAAGTGCTGGTGTAGCTACAAGGAAATCGGGATGTCCCAAGTGGGGCTCACGGTCTTAATCCCCATTTTACATGAGGTAACCGAGTCCCAGAGAAGTGAAGTGACTTGCTCAAGGTCACACAGCAGACAGGTGGCAGAGCCGGGATTAGAACCCATGACTTCTGACTTCCAAGCCCATGCTCTGCAGGCGAGGACCAGGGAGGGTGGGAAGCCAGGGATCGCGGCTTTGCTTGGGCGGGGACTGGGCCGGGGCAGTATGGAGCTGAAGACCAGGCCTGTCCCAAACTCCAGGTGGGCCAGCTAGGAAGCGGGAGACCCGGGACCTTCAGCCCCCACCCCCCTCCCAGGAATGACCTCCACTGACCGCTGCCTTTGATCTCCTCAGGATTTCGGAGTCGCCACTGCTCCTGGCAGCGAAGGAGAACAATGTGCAAGCTCTAAACAAACTGCTCAAATTTGGCTCCTGCGATGTCCGTCAGAGAGGTGATCAATCAATCAGTCCAATCAATCAATGGTATTTATTGAGTGCTTACTGAGTGCAGAGCACTGTACTGAGTGCTTAGAAAAGTACAGTGCAACAGAGTTAGGAGGCATGATTCCTGCCCATAGGAGCTTACAGTCATTAAAATACATTACAGATAGGGGAAGTGGCAGAGTATAAGGTATGTATGTAAGTATATATATAAATACTGTGAGATTGGGGGTGGGGTGAAAATCAAAGTGCTAAGGGGTACAGACCCGAGTGATTAGGTGACTAGGGTGAGGAGATAAGCAGTTAGGGAAGGCTTCTTGGAGGACATGTGATTTTAAGAGGGCTTTGAAAATGGGGATAGCGGTGGTTTGTCAGATGTGAAGAGGGAGGGAGCTCTAGATCAGCGGAAGGAAGTGGATGAGGGGTCGATGGCAGGACTGATGAGATTAAGGTACAGTGAGTAGGTTGGCACTGGAGGAACTAAGTGTGCTGGCTAAGCAGTAGAGGAAGAGAAATGAGGATAAATAAAAATAAATAAATAAATAGTGGTATTTGTTAAGTGCTGACTATGTGCAAAGCACTGTTCTAAGTGCTGGGGGATACAGGGTGATCAGGTTGTCCCACGTGGGGCTCGCAGTTTTAATCCCCATTTGACAGATGAGGTAACTGAGGCACAGAGAAGTTAAGTGACTTGCCCAAGGTCACACAGCTGACTAGCGGCGGAGCCAGTATTAGAACCCGTGACCTCTGACTCCCAAACCTGTGCTCTTTCTACTGAGCCACGCTGCTTCTCTAGGATAGGTAGGAGGGGGTGAGCTGAGAGCCTTAAAGCCAGAGGTGAGGAATTTCTCTTGGATGCAGAGGTGGATGGGCAACCACTGGAGATTCTTGAGGAGTGGGGACATGTAGATTGAACTTTTTTTTAGAAAAAATGATCTGGGCAGCAGAGTGAAGTATGCACTGGAGTGGGGAGAGACAGGGAGGCAGGGATGTCAGTGAGGAGGCTGATGCAGCAGTCAAGGTGGGAAATAAGTGTTTGGATCAGCATAGTAGCTGTTTGGATGGATCCTAGAGGTGCTGGGTAGGTAGAACTGACAGTATTTAGTGGCAGACTGAGTATACAGGTCAAATGAGAGAGGAGTTGAGAATAGCGCCAAGATTTTGGGCCTGTAAAATAGGGAGGATAGTGGAGTTCTCTACAGTGATGGGAAGGTCAGGGTCAGGAGATGGTCTGAGAAGTAAGAAATTTAATAATAACAATAATAATAATGAAAATTATGGTATATGTTAAGTACTTACTATGTGCCAAGCTCTGTACTATGCACTGGGGTAGATAAAAGATAATCAGGCTGGACACAGTCCATGCCCCACCTGGGTCTCACAGTCTAAGTAGGAAGGAGTAGGATTTAATCTCCATTTTAAAGATGAGGAAACTGAGGTAAAATCAACATATCAGCTACTGTCTCTGTCCTATTTGGGGCTCACAAACTAAGAAGGAGGGAGAATAGATATTGAATCCCCATTTTGCAGATGAGGGAATTGAGACCCAGAGAAGTTGAGTGACTTGTCCAAAGTCACACACGAGTTGAGTGGTGGAGCTGGGATTAGAACCCAGGTCCTCTGACTACCAGGCCTATGTTATTTGCACTAGGTCACATTGTCTAGATGAAGATGAGGAGGTTTGTTTTGGACATGTTAAGTTTGAGATGTCGGTAGGATATTAATTAATCATATTTATTGAGCGCTTACTGGGTGCGGAGTACTATACTAAGAACGTAGGAGAATACAATACAACAGAGTTGGTAGACACATTTCCTGCCCACAAAGAGCTTACAGTCTAGAGGGGGAGACAGACATTAATATGAACAAATAAATTACAGAGATGTACTGTGGGGCTAAGGAAAGGACACAGAATAGAGAGCTGCTTAGAGAAGCAGCATGACATAGTGAATAGAGCATGGGCTGGGAGTCAGGAAGTCCTGGGTTCTAATCCCAGCTCCGCCATTTATCTGTTGTGTGACCTTGGGCAAATCACTTCACTTCTCTGTGCCTCAGTGACCTCATCTGTAAAATGGGAATTGAGACTGTGAACCCCACGAGGACAGGGTCTGCATCCTACCTGATTTGCTTGTATCCACCCCAGTGCTTAGTATAGTGCCTGGCACATAGTAAGTGCTTAAAAAAATACCATAATTAATAATTAGAGATGTCCCTTCTGAAGACAGGAAGAAATGCTAGATTACAGAGAAAGAGAGAAATCAGGGCTGGAGGTATAGATTTGGGAATCATATGCGTAGAGATGGTAATTGAGCCATGGGAGCAAATGTGTTCTCCAAGAGAGTGGATGTAGATGAACAACTGAAGACAACCCAGAAGTGAACCTTGAGGAACTCCCACTGTACAGGAGGTGGAGGAGCCTGTGAAAAAGACTGAGAATGAGCTAGACTGTATCTCCCCCTCTAGACCGTAAACTCTCTGTGGGCAGGGAATATGTCTGTTATATTGTTTTACTGTTCTTTCCCAAGTGCTTAGTAAAGTGCTCTGCCTATAGTAAGTGCCCAATAAATATGATCCATGCTTAGTACAGTGCCTGGCAAATAGTAAGCGCTTAACAAATACCATCATTATTATAATTATTAAGATTGATAATGAGTGGCCAGAGAGATAGGAGGAGAAACAGGAGAGGACATGAACCGTGAAGCCGAGGTTAGATGTTTCCAGGAGAAGGGTGGCCCAAGGGGAGACATGCCCCTTCCTTGGGGGCAGAGAGCAATGGTGGAGTAAATCATAGTGACAATGGCCCCCACAACAGTCTGAAGTGAACCCCCAATTTTGCTCACCTCGGCTCTCTGACCACATTTGAATTTCTGTCAGCACTGAAAAGTCCCAAATCGGCAGTTCTCGGACCTGGTCACCCTTTAAAGCCTTTCCCATCACCTTGTGAACACCGGGCAGGGACTTAGTGGGGCTGGGGCTTGGGAGGGGGCAGAGATTCCAGGGGGGCCTGGGATCCCTGCCCTGGACTCGCAGTGGGCATGTCCACCCTCAACTGTGCTCCTTCAGGAAGTCCCCTACCCCCACCCAAGTCAATATCTCCATTCATTCATTCATTCATTCATTCAATCATATTTATTGAGCACTTACTTTGTACAGAGAGCTTGGAAGGTACAATTCGGCAACAGATAGAGACAAGCAGCAAATAGAGACAGGCCTTTCCTTTCCAGGCCTGTCTCCCCCATTCAGTGGGGTGTTGGCCCTAGGAGAGGGCTGGCTGTAGCTGAGGGCAAGGATCTCCACTGCCCTGACCCCCATCCTGACCCACCGCAGGCCCCCACAAAACTCTGAGTGTCCCTCCCCTCCCCACTACCCTCCCGCCTCAGGGGCTCTGGGGGAGACGGCCCTGCACGTGGCGGCGCTCTATGACAACCTGGAGGCCGCCAAGGTCATCATGGATGCCGCCCCGGACCTGGTCACGGAACCCATGACCTCTGATCTGTACGCAGGTGAGGGTGCCCAAATGTTCACGTGTCTATGCGTGTGAGGGTGTTACAGAGGGAGCGGGGATATGTAGAGGGGCCGCTCCCAGGTGGGTGAGGAGTGGAGCCCCTTCCAGGGATGGGAGACAGGACCGGGCCCAGTCTTATTCCCTCCCTCATGGTGGGATCATTGAAGGGCAGTAGTCTTCTCTAGGAGGGGCATTTTGCCAATTTTCAGTAGGACCCCTGTCCGGCCTGGTGAGCCAAGGTGTCCGGTTGTCTCTAGGATCACCATGGGCTACCAACTTCCTTGTGCCTGTTGGGCCCTAGTTAGGGAGGGCAGAGGGATCCTAAGAGAACTTCAGCCCCTCTGCCCCCCACCCAAGGCATCCAGCTCAGGTCTGGCCCCTCCCCGGACTCTCTGAGTCAGAGTTGTTTATTGTCATTCCCCCAGCCCCTCCACCAGACCTTCCTATTCTTCCTCAGGCCTTCCTCTGGGTGACTCAGTCTGGAAGGCCTGGCTGGGGATGGGTGAGGAGCCCTGGTTGTGCCTTTGCACCCCCTTTCTCCATCCTCGGGGCTGAGACCAGTGCCCTGAGGCCCCTCTGTCAATCTGTCCATGGGGGGGCCACAGGTCAGACGGCTCTGCACGTGGCCGCTGTGAATCAGAACGTGCCCCTGGTGCGTGCCCTGCTGGCCCGCGGGGCCCAAGTCTGTGCCCGAGCCACCGGTTACGCCTTCCACCGGAGCCCACACAACCTCATCTACTTCGGTGAGGGCCCTCCGCCCCGGCCTCCGCCCCACCATAATGCTCCACACCGCCGCCCTTCCCGTCATCCTTCCTGCCACTCTTCACACCATCCTCCCCACCACTCTCCGCACCATCTTCTCCACTGCCCTCCACTCTGCCCTCCACACGGTCCTCCCCGCCATCCTTCCCGCCCTCCCCACAGTCCAACCTGCCATCCTCCCCACCATCCTACCCACCACTCTCCACACTGACCTCCTCGCCATCCTCCCCACCTGGCCAGGCCTTTCCCTGCTCAGACCCTCCCTCCTCCTCCTCCTCCACTCATCTCTTCCTTCTCCTCCCTCTTCTCTCTCCCTGCTCAGAACCTCTGTCCACTCACCTGCTCCTCCTTCTCACCTCCTCCACCGTCCTTCCCGCCCTCCTCCTTGGTGCCCCCCCCCGGGCCATGCCCCCTCCCCGGGGCTGACCACCCATCCCCACCCCCCCAGGGGAGCATCCTCTGTCCTTCGCGGCCTGCGTGGGCAGTGAGGAGATCGTGCGGCTGATCCTTGAGCATGGAGCTGACATCAGGGCCCAGGACTCCCTGGGTGAGCAGCCACACCAGGGTCCGAGGGCACTGGGGACTTGAGGGTCTGAGGGTCTGGGAACGGGGAAGATGGATAAACGCCAGAGCCCAGGGAATGGGAACAGCTAGAGGTCTGTGGGGGTAGAGGGTGGCCTGGGGAAGAGGGGCTGGGTGTGTATGGGCAAACATAGCCTCAGTTTCCCCCTTGCCCTCCAGGAAACACCGTGCTCCATATCCTGGTTCTGCAGCCCAACAAGACTTTTGCCTGCCAGATGTACAACCTGCTGCTGTCCTGCGAGAAACAGGGGGGTGGCCTGCAGCCCCTCGAACTCATCCCCAACCACGAGGGCCTCACACCCTTCAAACTGGCGGGCGTCGAGGGCAACACCGTGGTGAGCCCCCTACCCAACACTACTTCATTCGTCCTTTCTCTTCTCACATCTAGAATGGGTTCTCATCAGCGGGGAGTCTTGGGGACCACACTCCTTCCTGCTATCCAACCCCAGCCAGTGGGGATGCTGGGGGACCCCACTCCTTTCTACTGACCCTGCACCCCTTCCTGCCTCTAGAATGTAAGCTCTTTGTAGACAGGGAATGTGTGTACCAACACGTGGTATATTGTACTCTCCCAGTACAGTGCTCTGCTCACAGAATAAGAACTCAGTGAATATAATTGATTGATTGACCCTTCCCCCACCAGATCCTTGGAGACCACAATCCTTCCTGCTGAACCTCCCTCTCTTCCAGGTTGGGGTCTGCCAATGGGAATGGGATTGTCTCTATCTGTCGCCGAATTGTACATTCCAAGTGCTTAGTACAGTGCTCTGCACATAGTAAGCGCTCAATAAATACTATTGAATGAATGAACGCTCAGGGACCCATCCCTTCCTTTTGACTGCCCCATCCTCTGCCGAGCTAATGTGGATTTTCCTACCCCTTCCTGCTGACCCTATCACGGCCAGTGGAAATCCTTGGGGAAATCCTCAGGTACCCCACTCCTTTCTGGTGACCCCGTCCTAGTCAGTGGGGATGGTGAGAAACCCCCACCCTTCCTGCTGACCCTGTCCATCAGATGTTCCAGCACCTGATGCAGAAGCGGAAGCACGTCCAGTGGTCGTTTGGGCCACTGACCTCCACATTTTATGACTTGACCGAGATCGACTCCTGGGGCGAAGAACAATCTCTGCTTGAACTCATCGTCACCACCAAGAAGCGTGAGGTTCGGGGGTGGAGGGGTCATGGGGCTGTGGTTCTGATGCATGAGGGGTGACATTCATAGGGGGAGTGGCTGAAGTTGAGCTGAGCTTAGTGGTGAAGGGGCCAACCTGTTGCTATTCTCTGCACCCCTATCATTCCCAGCAACTTGTTCCCTCCCTGTGTGGCTCAGCCCTGTGATCCCATAGGCCGGGAGCTGGCCCCTCCTGCCCCGGAACCTCAGTCTTCCCCCACTACCCGCCAGGCCCGCCAGATCCTGGACCATACTCCGGTGAAGGAGTTGGTGAGCCTCAAGTGGACGAGGTTCGGCCGCCCTTACTTCTGCCTGCTCGGAGCCATCTACGTCCTCTACATGGTCTGCTTCACCATGTGCTGCATCTACCGCCCGCTGAAACCAAAGCCTGGCAACCGCACCGGGAGCCGCGACACCACCGTTGCTGTGCAGAAGCTGCTACAGGTGCTGCAACCGGGGGGAGGGAGGCCAGGGGGCGACTGAGGGGCAGGAGGTCGGGGGAGGAAGGCAGATGGCCAGGAGGATGGGGCCTCTCTGGGGACAGATATACACACCCACACACATACACACACACATACACAATTCATCAGTCAGTTGTATTCACTGAGTGCTTTCTGCGTGCAAAGTACTGTAATAAGCACTTGGGAGAATATAATATAACAGTTCCACACCCACAATGAGCTTTCAGTCTAGAGGGTGAGATAGACATTGATAAAGATTTTTATTTATACACACCTGTACCTATGAAAAATTCACCCACGGAATTCTTCTAGGCTGTAAGCAGGGAATATGTCTACCAAATCTGTTGTAATGTACTCTCCCAAGCACTTAGGACAGTGTTCTGTACACAGTAAGCACTCAGTGAATGTTATTGATTGAGTGCATGAGTGGCTGAAAAGGCTAGCATGGGTTCCACTGTCCCAGAGACATTAAATACACAGAAAGGCTACCCCTTGTTGGGTTATCATGTTTAATTTTTGCAGCTCTTGTTGCTGATTTTTCTTTTTCTTCCTTGTCTCTCATTCCTCATGCCGCTTTGGCTCAAAGAGAGTCACTCCCTTCTTGCCAGTAGGGCACCATGCTGTTCTGTTCTCAACCAGTGGCTCCCAGTTTTCAGCTGGGAGGCAGTTTTGTTTTTCTGGGTCCTTAAAAAACTTCCTCTGCCCTCCCTGCTTTCGGTGTCTTAATCTCACCTCTCCGGGCAGAAGCTGTTTCAGTCTTCTGCTGTCACCTATTCTCCTCACCCAGCACCCAGGGCAGCTGTTTTAACGTAATCACGGCTTTGATGCTAGGAGACTTAGTACATGCACTTAGTACATTGCTCTGCACCCAGTAAGCACTTAATAAATAAGATTGAATAAATACGATTGAGTGAATAGGGGACTGATGTTATTTCAGAACTCCATTGTCCGTTATCTTATCTTCCTGATTAAAGTTGAGTCTGGCCCCTCATTGAGGCCTGTGGAACTGGTTGAGGAGGCAGATTCATTCAGTCGTATTTACTGAGCATTTACTGTGTGCAGAGCACAGTACTAAGCACTTGAAGGTACAATTCAGCAACAAATAGAGACAATCCCTTCCCACAATGGGCTCACCATCACTGATGGTTATGTGGCATCAGAGTGGGGTCCAGGTCTCCCAACCGGATAGAAGGTCTCAAAGTACTCCAGTTCTGGAGACATTTAGTCTGGTCTGGAGCCTCATTGGTCCTGCTGCCGCCACATTCTTCTGACAGTGTTCCCGAAGATGTGCTGGCCTTCTTGATTCCAATTTTTATTTCCTTGTCTCATTGCATCACTGGTCATTGTGCTGCCTAGGTAACAGAATTCTATGGTGGTGGTTAACTCTGTATGCATTTTAGGTTGTGTATGTAAGGGTTCCCTGGTGCAGGCTTGATCCATCTTCTTTAGAGTCATCATCGACCCATAGCACTTGGCTGATTCAGTGGAGTTCAGTATATTTTATGGTATCTGTTAGATGCTTCCTATGTGTCAAGCACTGTTCTAAACACTGGGGTAGATGCAAGTAAATCAGGCCAGGAATAGTCCCTATCCCAAATGGGTCTCAAGTCAAAGTTGAAAGGAGGACAGGTGCTGAATCCCCTTTTTGCAGTTGAGGGGATCGAGGCACAGAGAATTTAAGTGACTTGCCTTAGGTCACACAGCAGGCAAATGGCAGAGCTAGGATTAGAACCGTGCTCATCTGACTCCCAGGTCCCAGCTTTATCCACTAGGCCATGGTAATTCTGGTTTTTTTTGGGTGTGTGCCTGTAGCTCACAGTCATCTGCACCCAGTAACTCCTGAATAACTATTTCTAAGATTTTGGGTGATGCTTGAAGTCTATTGAATTGGGAGAGTTTCCCAGCAGTGTGAAAGTGTATTCTTACCCCTACACCAATCAGAAGTATGCCAAATCTATGCAGGGCACTGTGCTGAGCACTTGGGAGAATACAGTAGAGTTAGTAGATATAATCTGATTTGCTTGTATCACCTTAGCAGTTAGTACAGAGCCTGCCACATAGTAAGCTCTTAACAAATGCCACAATTATTATCATCATCGTCATCATCATCATCATCATCATCATTATCACTATAATCTCAGACCACAAGGGGCTTACTCTCTAGAGAGACAACACACTAAAATACATTAGAGTAGGGGATGCAACAAATAATAATGATGGTATTTGTTAAGTGCATACTATGTGTCAAGCACTGTTCTAAACGCTGATGGTAAAGCTACAGATGTAAATCCAACAGGGGTGCTGGGGTAAGGTGGGGAGGATGTCAGTGGGCATGAGAGGAACCAAGTGGATTCTTGAGTCTCTACTCCCTAAGCACAAATCCCAGCTCTGCCACTTGTCGGCTGTGTGACTGTGGGCAAGTCACTTAACTTCTCTGTGCCTCAGTTCCCTCATCTGTAAAATGGGGATTAAGACTGTGAGCCCCACGTGGGACGACCTGATTCCCCTATGTCTACCCCAGTGCTTAGAACAGTGCTCGGCACATAGTAAGCGCTTAACAAATACCAACATTATTATTATTATTATTATTCACTCCACCCTCACTTCTATTGTGCATTATCTTTATACTTGGTTGCTTACCCTGCCCTCAATTCATTTTAATGTCCGTCTTGTCTGCTAGATTGTAAGTTCCTTGAGGGCAGGTACTGTCTCTACTTACTCTGTTGTACTCCCAAGCGTTCTGTACAGAGCCTTGCATTGAGTAAGCACTTAATAAACAACACTGATGGATGATGGATGCCATGCACACCGGGAGTCAGTTAGGGTCTGGTTAATAATATTCCTTACGAGCCAATCCAGCAGGACCATAGATAGGATCTGATCTTAAGCCTTTCTTCATCATTATCATCAATGGTATTTATTATGGCATAGTGGATAGAGCACTCCTGGGAGTCAAGGGTCATGGGTTCTCATTCTGGCTCCGCCACTTGTCTGCTGTGTGGCCTTGGGCAAGTCACTTCATTTCTCTGTGCCTTAGTTGCCTCATTTGTAAAATGGGGATGAAGACTGTGAGCCCTGTAAGGGACAGGGACTGTGTCCAACTCAATTTGTTTATATCCACCCACAGTTTAGTATTCATTCAATAGTATTTATTGAGCACTTACTATGTGCAGAGCACTGTACTAAGCGCTTGTAATGTACAAATCAGCAACAGAGAGAGACAGTCCCTGCCCTTTAATGGGCTTACAGTCTAATCGGGGGAGACAGGCAGACAAGAACAATGGCAATAAATAGAGTCAAGGGGAAGAACATATAAAAACAATGGCAAATAAATAGAATCAGGGTGATGTACATCTCATTAAACAAAATAAATAGGGTGATGAAGATATATACAGTTGAGCTGACGAGTACAGTGCTAAGGGGGTGGGACGGCAGAGGGGGAGGAGGAGAGGGAAAGGGGGGAGAAGAGGGTTTAGCTGCCGAGAGGTCGGGGGGGGTAGAGGGAGCAGAGGGAAAAAAGGGGGGGGAGCTCAGTCTGGGTATAGAGTGCCTAGCACATAGTAAGTACTTAACAAATATTATTATTATGCACTTACTGTGTGCAGAGCACTGTTCTAAGTGCTTGGGAGAGTGCAATGCAACAGTGTTGGTAGAAACGTTCTTGGCCTACAGCAAACTTACAATCTAAAGGGAAGAAGATGGTGATGTTGGTGGTTGTGGTTGGTGATTGGTGGTCATACCCTCAGTGGTCCTATGCACAGTAGGGATGCAGCCTGGCCTAGTGGAAAGAGCATGCGTCTGGGATTCAGAGGACCTGAGTTCTATTTCTAGCTCCACCACTTGTCTGCTGTGTGACCTTGGACAAATCTTTATGACTCAGTTACTTCATCTGCAAAATGGGCATTCAGTCCTAGCCTCCTTCCTACTTAGACTATTGGAAAAGATGGCCTTGGAAATAGGAATCAAGCTGGGGACCGACTTATTGATTTCTGTGAATCAAATGACATGTTTATTCATTCATTCAATCATATTTATTGAGTGCTTACTGCTTGCAGAGCACTGTACTAAGTGTTTGGAAAGTACAGTTCGGCAACAGATAAAGACAATCCCTATCCAACAACGGTCTCACATTCTAGAAGGGGGAGACAGACAACAAAACAAAATAAGTAGACAGGTATCAATATCATCAAAATAGATATATAGACATTTTTATTGCCAACACCTTCTTTACCCAGTCTAAAGAACAACCGTGCATGTGGACTTTACCAAATGGACTATATAGAAATCAAGCGGACTATATTATTTGTCGAAAGAGATGGAGGAGTTCTATCTGGCAGCAAAATCACAGCCTGGAGCTGATTGTGGATCAGATCATGAGCTGTTAATATGTAAACTCAGGCTAAAACCTAGAAAGATCAATCATGCCTTATAGCTGCCCAAATTCATTCATTCAATCGTATTTATTGAGCAGAGCAGAGCACTGTACTAAGTGCTTAAAAGGCGGCGGATTTGACCTGATGAATATTCCCTCTAAATTTAAGGATCATGTAAAAAATAGATTTGAGGCACTTAATCTCATAGACAAGGAACCAGAGAAAATGTGAACAAAGATTAAAAATGTCATCAAGGAAGAAAGTGACATGGTATTGAAAAAGGCCAGGAAGAAGAAAAAGCCAAAATGGATGTTGAACATAACTCTAGAAGTAGCCAAAAAAATAAAAAGGAAGCAAAAATCAGAGAACAAAAGAACATGGTTTAAGAACTGAGCCCAGAAATCCAGCACTCTGCCAGAAAGGACAAACAGGAATATTGTAACAGCATATGTTAAGAAATGGAAGTCAGTAACAAATGTGGGAAGACAAGATCAGTATTTCAGAAGATTAAGGAAATTAAGGGAACATTTCATTCTCGGATTGGCTTTGTCAAAAGCAAAGATGGACTGACAATAAATGATACCAGTGAAATCAAACAGAGATGGAAAGAATACACACAGGAACTGTACCAGAAAGATAGCAATATATAAAAAGTATTTGAAGAAGCTCCTTTTGAATTAGAGCCACTCATCATGGAAAGTGAAGTTAGATCAGTTTTACACTGCCTCGCCAAAAATAAGGCACCTGGCTTTGACAGGCTTCCTCTTAAGGTGTTTCAGGCAGCTGAAGAAGAATCGGTTTAAGTCCTTACCAAATTATGTCAACAGATATGGCTAACCACTCAATGGCCATCTCATTGGAAGAGATCAGTTTATGTTCCAATACTGAAGAAAGGAGATACAATTAAATGCAACAATTACCATACAGTTTCCTTCACCTCACATGCCAGCAAAGCACTGTTATAAGTTATACAGCGTCGAACGGAGGCCTACATGGAACGCAAATTGCCCGATGTTTAAGTGGGATTCCGACAAGGACGAGGGACTCGAGATATCATTGGTGATGTCCATTGGATAATTGAAAGGACAAGAGAATGTCAAAAGGACATCAGCATGTACTGTATTGATTATAGTAAGGCCTTTGGATCATGAGAAACTCTGGAGCACATTAAGGAAAATGGGCATGCTGGACCATTTAATTGCATAAATATAGAACCTGTATGAGAAACAGGAGGCTACAATAATATAATATGGAGTAACAGATTGGTTTCCCATTAGTAAGGGGGTAAGACAAGGATGTATCTAATCGCCTTCTCTGTTCATCCTTTACACTGAATACCTAATGAGAAAAGCTGGTTTGGTTGAAGATGAATGGGGAGTAAAGATTGGAAGAAGGAATATAAACAATCTTCATTATGCTGATGAAACAACCCTACTAGTAGAAAATGGAGAAGATTTGAAGGGCTCATTATTAGAAATTAAAAAACAGAGCATAAAGATGGGCCTATATTTGAAGATCAAAAAGACAAAGACCATGACAACGGTAGGTTTTAACACGTTTGTAGCGGATGGAGAGAAGATTGAAATACTTGACAATTTTTCTATCCTGAGATCGATTATCAATAGTAAAGGAACTAGTAGCCAAGAAATACACTGAAGATTAATGTTAGGAAAACTTGCTATGAAGAGCCTGGAAAAAGTCATGAAATGTGCTGATGTAACAATTACCACAAAAATACAAATTGTCAACTCTATGGTATTTCCAGTGACAGTGTATGGATCTGAAAGCTGGACAGTGAAAAAACAGGATAGAAAGAACATCGATTCTTTTGAAATGTGGTGGAGTAGGCTTTTGCAAAAAAAACAAGCAAATGGATTTTGGAGCAAATTAGACCAAAGTGGTCTTTGGAAGTCCAAATGACTCAACTTAGATTAACATATTTTGGACACATAATCAGGAGGACTAATTCTCTGGAGAAGACACGAATGCTATGAAAAGTCCATGGAAAACGTGAAAGAGCCAGACAAGCAGCTAGATGGATGGAGACCATAACGACCATAACGGAAGAACCATGAGAAGGGTTGCAGATTATGGCAGAGGACAGGACGTTCTGAAGAAAGTATATCCATGGAGTCACTATGAATTGGAAACAACTCGATGGCACTTAATATAACTTAGACTTTGAGTCCCATGTGGCACCTGATGATCTTTTATCTATCCCACGCTTAGTATATTTCTTGGCACATAGTAAGCGCTTAACAAGTACCACAAGTATTATTATTAGAACTATTGATATACTCACACAAACTGATGTGCACAGCACACACACATACAAGCATGACTATTAGCAGTAGTAGCATTCATTAAGTGCTCTCATTCAATTGTATTTATTGACTGCTTACTGTGTGCAGAGCACTATACTAAGCACTTGGAAGAGTACAGTACAACAATAAACAGTCACATTCCCTGGCCACAACGAGCTTACAGTCTAGAGGCAGGAAGACAGACAGCGATAGAAATAAATGTTATAGATATGTACAAAAGTGATGTGGGGCTGGGAGGGGGGAAGAACAACGGGAGCAAGGCAGGGTAATGCAGAAAGGAGTGGGAGAAGAGGAAAGGAGGGGCTTAGTCTAGGAAGGCCTCTCGGAGGAGATGGGCCTTCAGTAAGGCTTTGAAGAGGGGAGAGCAGTTGTCTTTCAGATCTGAGGAATGAGGGCGTTCCAGGATAGAGGCAGGGCATAGGCTAGGGGTCAGCAGCGAGGTAAGAATAATAATGTTGGTATTTAAGTGCTTACTATGTGCAGAGCACTGTTCTAAGTGCTGGGGTAGATACAGAGTAATCAGGTTGTCCCAAGAATTAATCCCCATTTTCCAGATGAGGTAACTAAGGCCCCGAGAAGTTAAGTGACTTGCCCAAAGTCACACAGGTGATAAGTGGCAGAGCTGGGATTAGAACCCATAATAATAATAATAATGTTGGTATTTGTTAAGCAGTTACTATGTGCAGAGCACTGTTCTAAACACTGGGGTAATCAGGTTGTCCCACGTGAGGCTCACAGTTAATCCCCATTTTACAGATGAGGTAACAGGCACAGAGAAGTGAAGTGACTTGCAGCTGACAAGTGACAGAGTTGGGATTCGAACCCATGACCTCTGACTCCCAAGCTCGGGCTCTTTCCACTGAGCCATGCTGCTTCTCGACTCTTTCAGAGGAGACAAATATAAAAATATTTACAACCTGACTCAAAATAAATAAGTACACATATATGCATAAGTGCCGAGGATGGTGTATGTAAGTCATAAGTGCTGGAGTTGATTGAGGGGAGATATGGGTCAGGCTGTTGGGAAATGAATCAGGGAAGGCCTGTTGGAAGACAAGGGATTTAAGGAGGGATTTGAATAGGTGGAGAGCTGTGGTCTTTTTGATGTGGGGAGGAAGGGAATTCCAAGCCGGGGAACAGTATGAGGCCATCTAAAAGATGTTTTTTAATCAATTAATCAATCAATTATATCTATTAACCATCTAATGTGGGCAGAAGCCCAAACTAAGTGCTTGGGATTGGGTAATGAAACAGATATTATTATGAATAATCATAATGATAATAATAACATTTGTTAAGCACAAGGGTACCAAGCACTGTACTAAGTACTGGGGTAAATACAAGGTCATCAGGCACACATGGAGCTCACAGAATCCCCCTTTTACAGATGAGGAAACTGAGGCACAGAGAAGTGAAGTGACTTTCCCACGGTCACACAGTAGGTATTTGGTGGAGCCAGAATTAGAGCCCAGATCCTCCAACTCCCAGGCTCATGCTCTTTCCACTAGTTCAGGTAGCCATGTTCCCTAACCTCAAGGAGCTTTGGTTTAGAGAGAAAAGTAATGTTACAAATCAGTCAATCAATAAATCATATTTACTGAGCGCTTACTGTGTGCAGAGTACTTATATTAAGCGCTTGAGAGAGTACAATATAACAAAACTGACAGACATGTTCCCTGCCCACAATGAACTTACAGTCTAGAGGGGGAGATGGACATTAATATCAATAGGTAAATGATTTATATGTACATAAGTGCTGTGGGGCTGAGGGAGTGGGGAATAGACAGTACAAATTCATTCAATCATATTTTTTGATCACTTACTGTGTGCAGAGCACTGTACTAAATGCTTGGAAAGTCCAATTCACCAACAAATAGAGACAATACCTGCTCACATCAGGCTCACCCAAGGGTGACATAGAAGGGAGTGGGAGAAGAAGAAATGAGACCTTCGTTGGGGAAGTCCTCTTGGAGGAGATGTGCCTTCAGTAAGGCTTTAGAGCTGAAGGGAGTGATCGTCTGTCGGATATGAAGAGGGAGGGCATTCCCTAAATTTGTACATATTTATTGCTCTATTAATGATTGCATTTAATTTTGGTTTTAATTATTTGGATGGTAGTGATGCCTGTCTACTTGTTTTGTCTGTCTCCCCATTCTAGTCTATGAGCCCATTATTGGGTAGGGATTGTCTCTATCTGATGCCAAACTGTACTTTCCAAGCGCTTAGTACAGTGCTCTGCACTGCACTGTATTAAGTGCTCAATAAATGCGATTGAATGAATGAATGACACGGGGAGAGAACAGCAGTGAGATAAACGAGATGAAGGTACAGCGAGTAAGTTGCCATTAGAGGAGTGAAGTGTGTGGGCTGGGTTGTAGTAGGAGGCCAGCGAGGTGAGGTAGGAAGGGGTAAGGTGATTGAGTGCTTTAAAGTCGATGCCCAAGGCAATTTCTGTTGGATGCATTTCTGTTTGTGGCTGACTATTGGAGGTTCTTGAGGAATGGGGAAACATGAACATGCTATGGTAACATGGTGATTTTAGAAGAGTTGAAGCGACAGAGGGTCTGGAGCAAGGGATCAGGAGATTTATGGGACTTGTTAAGCACTTGCTATGTGTCAAGCCCTATCTTGAGCAGTGGGATAGATACAAGTTGATCAGGTTGGACACAGTGATGAGAATCAGTGGGTCCCAAGTGTCTCTTGGCAGTAGCCAGGCACCACATCTCCCTATGGTCCTGACCTTTAACTCCTGGTCGGTTGTTCTTCCCCTCACCAGGAGTCATACACGACACCCTCTGATGCCGTCCGGCTGGTGGGGGAGCTGCTGACCGTGGTCGGGGCTGTGGCCATTCTGCTCCTGGAGGTAAGTGGAAGGTGGAGTCATCCCAGACCCCAGTTCCTTGGACAGCACATCCCCCCGCCCCCCTAATCCCAAGCCGGTCTCCGACTCCATGTGGCCTCATCGGCCATGGTCAGTAACACCAATCTGTCCCCAGTAGATCCCGGACATATTCAGGGTGGGAGTGACCCGCTACTTCAGACAGACCATCCTCGGGGGGCCTTTCCACGCCATCGTGTGAGTGTCCAGCCCTCCCTTCTCCACCCACCTCTTCCCCCTCCTCTCCTCCCTCCTTATCTTCCTGCCCATCTTCTTTGTCCTCCCGCCCTTCATCTTGTCCCTGCATCCTGTTCCTCCTCCTCCTCTTCCCGTCCCCACCCCCTGTGGATGGAGAGGTTCTGATATGTGTTTGTCGTGTGTCCCCTGCTCCTCCTCCTCCTCTCTCGGCTGCCGCTGCCAGCATCACATACGCATGCATGATCCTGGGGACGTTGGTCATGCGTCTGACCAACACGGACGGCGAGGTGGTGCCCATGGCCTGCGCCCTGGTGCTGGGCTGGTGCAACGTCATGTACTTCGCCCGTGGCTTCCAGATGCTGGGTCCCTTCACCATCATGATCCAGAAGGTGTGAGCACCGCCCCCCTTCCCCTCTCCTGCTCTCTCCCACCCCCAGCCATCTTCAGCATCATGATCCAGAAGATTTGAGTCTGTGATATGTCCCGTACCCCAAAGAAACTAGCCCCTGGAGTAACTGAGGGATGCCTGGACCCCTGTCAGTCTTTGCTGGGTCCTTAAGCCCTCCAGTTCTTTCTTTCCTGGGGAGGCAGGAGTTGGGGATCCCTGCCCAGCACATCTAAATCTCTGCACCCCAATCACTGTGCCATTTCTTTTCTCAAGCCTAGGCATCTCCCAGAAGGAGAAGGGGATCATTCAGGGGCCTAGTGCCCATACCCCCCCCAGGGCTGGCTGCAGGAACCTTGCAGAGAAAGTACCCCCCCCATCACACACACACCCTCCGTGTGTCTCCCCACCAAAGTGCCTTTTCTAGCCCTACTGCTGGCAGACCACCCAGGGCAGAGATCTCAATATTGCTGTCTAGTCATCTTGCCCGTATTTTTAATGTATTAATCGGGCCACAAACAGACTTTCATCCCAAACCACTTTTCCCTACATCTAATGCGTTCTCCTCCCAGGACCCTCCGAACTTTCCTGTAGGTGTTCCAGGGCTCGCGTTCCATCTGTCCTTTTTCTGATCCTTTCTCTCCCTCAGGAACAGGAGCCTTGCTCCTCCAGAGTCCAGTCTTTGGACCCTGAACCTTCAGGGTATCCAAACTCCACTGCCCCTGTGGATCATCCCCGATCCCTCTGTGTGCCGTGTCCTTCCAGTGTCACAGCTCCGAGCCTTCCTCTTTCCTGCCCTCCTGGAGTCACAGCTCAAAAGCCTCTTCCCACAAAATGGCTGAGGATCCACCTTCCCCCAGCTACCTACCCCTGCTTCACCCTTCCACTCCTTCCCTGTGATTGTCTTGGTTACAAGTTGATACCACAAGAGGCATTAGAAGCTGCTTAATTATCTTCCCTCAGGGAGCAGCACCCAGGACTCCATCTCCACTTTTCCTCTTCCCCTTCTTGAGTGTGGGGGCTATTTAGACTGACAACTACA
The DNA here is from genome assembly GCF_004115215.2 of Ornithorhynchus anatinus. Lineage (NCBI taxonomy): Eukaryota > Metazoa > Chordata > Mammalia > Monotremata > Ornithorhynchidae > Ornithorhynchus > Ornithorhynchus anatinus. Next base: position 170,113,469 of record NC_041729.1, read on the forward strand.
GAAATCCCCCTTTCTCGGCACTGAGTCCTTTCACCAGAAGGCCTCGAGTCTTTACCTCCTCCCCTCTGCTTCCTCTTCCTCTTCAACCCTTGGCCTGCCCCCATTTCCCCCACCCATGTGAGCCTCTCCAAAATGATCCAGAGGGCCCAAGCCCCCTCTCCTCCAACCCTTAGGGCTGGAATCAAAGATCTGGGGAATGGTGGTCCCATGTAGAAACTCAAAGTGGAGTGAGTGGAGGTAGCCAGAAGCAGGGAGGGGTTCACCTGGGATACATCCATGTTCCTCCCCGCCTTTCCTCCATGGGGAATGGGGAGGGGGTCAGTGGCTAAATGGGCTTTCCCTCTCCCTCCCCCCCATGTCCAGATGATTTTTGGGGACCTGATGCGGTTCTGCTGGTTAATGGCTGTGGTGCTCATGGGATTTGCTTCAGGTAAGGCCCCTGGGGGGCGGGGACCCTGCTAGATAGGGAGTGGGGAGGGAGGACCCCCTGGGGGTGAGGTCAAGGTGGACGGAGCTCCCCGCCAGCACTCGTGGCCAGCTCTGACACTGGTTGGAGGTGGGAGAGGATGGGAGCCCAGCGAGGGAGCTGGACACTCTTCTGGTCTCCCTCACCCCCTCGCCAGCCTTGCTGATCGGGAACTAGATTAGGCTGGCGTGAGGTCACCCCAGCTCCATTCAGGAGCCAAGGCTTCAGAGACAATCTGACCTGATCCTCAGGGCCTTCTCAGTCTCAAGCCTTGCTCAGCAGCCTCCTCCACCTTGGTCCACTGTAACCTGAGAACCCTTGGGGGAGGGGCTTCAGCTCCTGAAATTTCCCCAGCCAACCCCCACACCTTCACTCTCACCTCACCCAATGGCCCTTGGCATGGTGGCACAGAAAGGATGGCAAGAACTGTTGCCCTGGTGACCTCCTCTCCCCTCTCCTTCCCCGGGGCCGGGCAGCCTTCTACATCATCTTCCAGACCGAGGATCCAGAAAACCTGGGCCATTTCTCCGACTACTCCATGGCGCTGTTCAGCACCTTCGAGCTGTTCCTGACCATCATCGACGGGCCGGCCAACTACGACGTGGACCTGCCGTTCATGTACTGCCTGGTCTACTCCGCCTTTGCCATCATCGCGGCCCTGCTCATGCTCAACCTGCTCATTGCCATGATGGGCGACACCCACTGGCGTGTGGCCCACGAGCGCGATGAGCTCTGGAGGGCGCAGGTATGTCAGCTGCCTGAGGGGTGGGACCATGGCATGTGGGGAAGGGGCTGGGGGCAGGACTCTGGCACAGATGACTGGCTGGGGGTGGGTCCACGGCGCAGGTGAGGGATGGGGCCAGAGCTGGTGAGAGGGCACTGTTTCCACAATTGGGCTGTGGGGGCCACTGGCTCTCAGGGCCCTCTGTCTTGCCCTGCTGCGAGGTCTGAGCCTCTGCCTGGTCGGCGGCCGTATCCCATATCCCCAGGTGGTGGCCACTACGGTGATGCTGGAGAGGAAAATGCCACGCTGCCTCTGGCCCCGCTCAGGCATCTGCGGGCGTGACTACGGGTTGGGTGACCGCTGGTTCCTCAGGTGACTATGCGGGGAGGGGGCTGAGAAACATTGGGTCCTGCTTGGTGGTGTTGTTGGGGGCCAGGGGTGAAACAGATGGTGCAGGAGTCATGGAAGGAGTGTGACCCCACTGGCTGGAGACAGTAGAATGGGCAGGGATGTAAAGTGGAACCAAAAGGAGGTCCTGGGCTAGGGCGGGGGGAGAGGAGCAGATGCTGGCTCTGACCCTGAGACGGAAGGAGTGAAGCCCCCCCCCCCCTTCCCCTTCCACTGCAGGGTGGAGGACCGCCATGAACGGCATCACCAGCGCCTTCAGCGTTACGCGCAGGCCTTCCGAGAGTCAAGGCTCGACGAGGATGACAAGGACACCCTGGACAAACTGGACAAACTGGACAGGCTGGACCTGGCCCTAGCCGCCTTCAAGAAACACCTGTCCATCCCCACTCCCTCCGTGTCCCGCAGCACCTCCCACAGCAGTGCCAACTGGCAGCGGCTGCGTGAGGGCACATTGGGTCAGCTACAAGGGATGGTCAACCCGGCCCTGGAGCAGGATGGGGAAGAGGAGGAGGAAGAGGAGAGAGTTTACCAGGTGTGAGTGACCGTGCTCAACACTGCCTCCCCACAGTGGGACTGGAACAGGTTGTCGTCCTCCCCACGAACACACACATAATGGGATGGGTTGGAAACCCCCAACACCCATGGCGGGAATGGAGCAGGTTCCCCTTCCAACTCACACACAGTGGAATGGGTTGATAACCTCCCAACCTTGGTGCGAATGGGACAGGCCAGTGTTTTCTCCCCTCCCCACCTGCTTTCCCACACATGGTGGGGCACGGAACAGGCTGCCACACACAAGCACTCCAGGAATGGAACAGCCTCGTATGCCTTCCTGGTCTCCCCCCCAGAGAGGAAGTGAAAAGACCCAGGAGCACTGTTCCCATCCCCTCTGCTGTGGCCTGGGCCCCAGGGTGCTCCACAGATAGACGCTTCTTCCCACCTCTGTCTCAGTGGACACAGGATAAGACCAGATGATATGTCCTTAGGCCCCATCCGCCAGGCTCCCCTCTGCTCTGGCCTGGGCCCCAGGGTGCTCTACAGATAGACACTTCTTCCCCCCTCCTCCTCCATGGACACAGAAGGACGAGACCAGATGATATATGTCCGTAGGCCCCTTCTCAGAACCCGGCCTCCCTCTGCCCCCTTCTCCCTGTGATGGCGTAGAAGGGAAGCTGTACTTTTCAGAGGAAGGTTGGGGGGTGAGGACTGGTCAGTGCCCCTTTTTCAAGCCTCAGCAGCCTCGCTCTCCCCCTTCCCCCCCGATTATTTGCACTGCCAGACAAAAGCACTTTAAGGGCACGCGCAGGCGCCCCCTCCTCTGAGATCCCATCCCAATCACCCAACAGCTAGAACTCCACCTCCCCCTGCTGCCTCAACCCCTGTGAGAGAAAGGAGGTGTGAGGGGCCGGCAAGGGGGATGACTGAGACCATTGAGCGGGCACGTCTGGAGACGTGGTTGGTGTGTGAGAGTTGGACCTGGGGTGGTCACTCCCGGCCAACAACCCCTTCCAATAAATTCTGCTCCCTGGCCCGTCCCCCCACCTCTGTGTCCACTCTGCTGCGCCTCCATTAACATGCCCTCACCCCCAAACTAGCATCCAGTGCGGTTGTGGCCGCCAGCCCCTTCACCTCTCTCACCTTCAAGCCCTCACCACGCCTCCGTTCTTGACCAAATCCCTTTTTTCCCTTTAATGTGTTTGGTGGGTCCGAAGGCTAAGCTGGAGGTGACCACAAGGCCGGGCTGAAGAAGGTTAACTGATCCAGCCCTGTGTTTCCAGCTGGCTTTGTGCACAGCCAGTCCTGAGCAAAGGGCCCCGGGCCCTCTGTCCACTCCTGATCGGCCCCGGGGCCCCTGTGTATCCACGTCCATGGCTGCACAGCCAGTGGCCACCTGTCCGTCCTGCTCACACCTCCACGGAACCGGGCCGGCTTAGGTACAGCTGTAGCAGGTGGACGCTGTGCAGGAGTTTCTTCTGGTGTCCAGCCAGAGTGATCCCCAGGGCCTGAAGATCCCTAAGAGACGGGGGATAGGGGGCAAGTGGGACTCGGTTCTTCCTTCCCCGGCCCATCCCCGCCACAACTGGCCTATCTCTCTGCCCCCAGCTGTTGAGGGAGGTGGCGTCCACTCCCCCCACTCGCTCCAATTTGAGCCGGGCCTCACCCAGTCCAGCTTGAACCGGGTCCCCACCATTGTAGTTCGCCCAGGCCTCGCTCCAGTTTGAGCTGCCCCCCCACCCTGACTCACTCAAGCTTGAGCCGGGCCACGTCCTCGAAGCGTCCGAGCCCAGCCTGGGCGAAGTTGTCCTGGTAACGTTCCATCCCTATCGCCTGGAGCCAGGCTTGGGGGGTTTCCAGCGAGGGGAAGTCAGGTGCCGAGGGGCTCAGCAGGGGCTGAGAGGGTCTGGTGGTAGGGAGGGGGATGCAGTCAGACACCCCAGAGCAACCCCTTTTCTACCCCACCTGGATCTGGGTGTCTCCGGCCTTTGTCCTCCTTCTCCTCTGCGTCCCAGCCCCTCGCTGCCCCTCACCCTCCACCCCCAGTATATTATTGCTGGGGTCCCCGCTTCCCCTCCAGTCTGACCTGCCTCTGGGATCCCCGCCGCCCCCTCCCCAGCTGACCTGTCACTAGGACTGACCTGTCGCCGGGGTCCACACTGGCCTTCAGGCCATCAGGTTTGCGGATCATCTTGTCCAGGGCGGCCACCAGCTGGTCAAAGCGAGGGCGCTGGACTCGCTCCCGGTGCCAGGTGTCCAGCATGAGCAGGTGTAGAGGGGCGGGGCAGCCCGGAGGCGGGGGCAGCCGGAATTCCTGCCCTACTGCAGTCAGCACCTGCAAGGGGACGAGAGGCACGAGCCAAGGAAATGGGGGCTGGTTTCAGAGGCTGGCATGACTGGGGGGGGCAGGCGGGGAGGGGTTAGTCCAGGAAGGTGGGGTTGTTAATAATAACAATGATAATAATTATGGTATGTTAAGTGCTTACTATGTGCCAGGCACTGTACTAAACGCTGGGGTGGATACAAGCTAAGGAGGTTGGACGCAGTCCCTGTCCTTTGTGGGGCTCCCAGTCTCGAACCCCATTTTACAGATGAGGGAAACTGAGGCACAGAGAAGTGAAGTGACTTGCCCAAGGTCACCCAGCAGACAAGTGGTGGCACCGGGGCTAGAGCCCATGACCTTCTGACTGCCAGGCCCATGCTGTATCCACTACATGATGCTGCTTCTGGTTATTTTAGGAAGGTTAGGTTTGTGGGGCGGGGCAGCACTCACCTCCTGGTCACTCATGTCCCAGTAGGGCCGCTCACCGTAGCTCATGACCTCCCACATGATCACCCCAAAGCTCCAGACGTCACTCGCTGATGTGAACTTGCCGTGGGAGACCACCTCCGGGGCGGCCCAGCGTGGAGAGGGACGTCCGTCCTGGGGGACACAAGGGGGTCCCCTCCTTTGGCTCTAAACTTCCCCCACCCTCCCCACCTCCGGTCTGGGCACCCCCAGGCCCCTCGATCCCCTCCCCGACCCGAGCCTCTCCCTCCCAGGGGTCTCACCCGGGGGGCAGGGCTGGAGGAGGGAGGGGAGCCGTCCTTGTGGCTGGAGGGGCCGTGTCCAAGCCTGGCCACCTTGCACACCAGGTGGCCGTTGACCAGCACGCTGTGGGCCGCCAGGGCCCGATGCACAAAGCCTCGCCCCGAGAGGTAGAGCAGAGCGGCCGCCACGCCTCTCTGCATGGACACCAGCTGCAGGACGCTGAACTGACCCTCCCGCTGCTGTAGAGGGGGCGAAGGCAAGGGGCAGAGTCAGGGGCTGGGGGGAGGAGCCAGGTTAACAGGGGACCGGGCACCCCACCATGGGGCAGCCCCACTGCCCACTCCCTCGGCCGGCCGGGGTGACCCATCCCCCCGCCCCGCCCGTCCCCTCCCGCCAGGCCCTGGCTGACCCTAAGGAAGGAGTCCAGGGGGCCGTGCTCCATCAGCTCAGTCAGCACCATGAGCGGCCGGCTCTTGGTGACCACGGCCTCGAGCCGCAGGATGTTGGGGTGCTGGAACTGGGCCAGTAGAGACGCCCGAGCCAGGAAGGCCCGGCGTTGCCCCTCCGTCCAGCCGGCGCGCAGGGTCTGGATGGCCACCGCCTGTTCCCTCCGGCCGACGGGCTGCAGCCGGCCCCGGCACACCTCCCCGAAGGAGCCTGTGTGCAGGCGAGGGGTCAAGGGCGGCCACGGGGGTGGTGGGGCCGGGGAGAGGTCTAGCCTGGGGGTCCTGGGTCACGGGGAGGGGACCGACGACAGGTCCATTCAGATGGGCCGGGATGCCTACAGCGAAGAAGTCCCCGCCCCCATCCCCTCCGCCTCCCGCCCCGTTCACCCCCTACCCGTCCCGATGACCTCCTCGATCTTGACCTGGGCGGCGTCCACCTCCCGGGCAAATTCGCAGACGGCCTGGCTGGGGTCCTCGTAGATGGACGGGTCAATGTAATGCTTCACCCCCAGACCTGGCCGCGGCATGGGGAGCAGCTTGATGAGGGGGTGAGGGTGGAGCAGATCCCCCAAACCCCACCCGACTTCTCCCTCCGTCCTCTGCCCCCTCCACCGGGGAGCATCCTCACACCCTTTCCTCCGCCCTCCGGTCAGCCCCGGGCTCGGTCTCCTTCGACCCTGGCCCGTTCCACTCCCTCCTCGACCCCAGCCCCAGGCCCCTCTGACCCGGCCACCGCCCCCTCACCGCGGGAGCTGATGCGGTGCTGCAGTCGCTCAGAGTAAACGGATGGCCGCCGTTTCCTGGGGAAACACAGACCTAGGCCTCTGAGCGCCCATCCCCACGACGTCCTGGCATCCCCGTGCCCACCGTCCTGGCAGCCCTCTCGTGGCCTTTGTCAGCCATAGGCACGGGTGAATGGGAAGGTTAACTGGGAACCTTGTGCTTCTGTTGTACTCTTCCGAGGGCTCAGTACAGTACACTGCACCCAGTGGGCGCCGAGCCTACGCCACGTCCACTGCTATTACGGGGAGCTGGGCATGGCCTGGGCCAGGCTCGGTAGGGGGACGGGCAGGGGTCATACAGTGTTTCTCTAATGGCCCTGGGGCCGACAGGGGGGGCCGAGGCCACTCCTTCTGTCCCGCATGGAGTGCGGCTGCCAAGGGTCAAAGCTGGTGTCATCCGGGGTCATGCCAGCGGAGGGGAATCTGGGAATTAGGGGAGGGAGGGAGGGCCCGGGAGCATGGGAAATTAAAAGGGAGGGCCTGGCGGCCTGGAAAATTAGCAGGGAGAGCCCAGGAGCCTGGACGGTTGGTGGAAGAGGTAGGGGGGCCCGGGTGGGGGTCTCTGGAGGCGGCACCTCTTGAAGACGAGAGTGAGGATGGCGACGGCGGCCAGAGCGAGGAACGCCAGGGCCCCCAGGGCGGAGCCGACCACGAGGGGGAGCCGCTCTGGAGCCAGGTGAGACAGCTCACCTGAAACACACCCACGCCCAACCCGTCACACACACTGAGCCGTCACATAACCCGGACCTGTCCTACATCCTGGGCCAGTCACACACCTTGGGCCCATCTCACACCTCAGGCCCGTCACACCCACAGCCTGCCCGCCACACACCCCGGGCCCGTCACAAATCCACAGCCAGTCCGTCACACACCCTGAGCTCGTCCCACACCCCGGCCCCGCTCCATCACACACCCCCAACCAGCCCGTCACACACCCTGGACCCATCACATACCCAGAACCTGTCCATCACACACCTTGGACCTGTAACATATCCACGGTCAGGCCATCACACACCCTGGGGCCCATCACAAACCCTGGGCCAGCTCCATCATGCAACCACAGCCAGCCCCTCACACCCCCTGTACCCATCACACACTCACAGTCAACCCTGTGCCCATCATGTATGCTGTACCTGCCCCATAACGCACCTGTGCTTCTCAAACACTTACGATCACCCTGTCACATACCTGTGCCCATCATACACCTATGCCCAACTCACACCTGAGCCTGCCCCATCTGGGTTCCTCCTCTCTGCCCAGTTTCACCCAGGTCCAGACTCTCATAACCCCTGAGAATGGGTGGGTGAGGGTGAAGACTTTTTTTGGGTACTTATTAAGCGCTTATTATGTGCCAGGCCCTGTACTGAGTACTGGGGTAGATAAAAGCAGGTCAGGTTGGACACAGTCCACATCCCAACTGGGGCCCACAGTCTTAATCCCCATTTTATAGATGAGGCAACTGAGGCACGGAGAATTGAAGCGATTTGCCCAAGGTCACACAGCAGGCAAGTGGCGGAGGCGGGATTAGAATTCAGGTCCTTCTGACTCGCAGGCCCAGACTTAATCCGGTAGGCCACACAGTTTGTAACTCACATGTCCAGACTGAGGCCTGTTTTCTCAAGGTTCTGCCTAGATCGGCCTCACCCCTTAGTCCAACGTGCCCTCCCCAGCTAGTATCCGTATGGGGCTCTGCAGCCTAGCAGGAGATGTGATGAGAGAAGCAGCGTGACTTGGTGGAAAGAGCACGGGCTTGGGAGTCAGAAGTCGTGGGTTCTAATCCTGGCTCCACCACTTATCAGCTATATGACTTTGGGCAAGTCATTTAACTTCTCTGGGCCTCAGTTACCTCATCTGTAAAATGGGGATTAAGATTGTGAGCCCCGCATGGGATAACCTGATTACCTTCTAGCTACCCCAGCGCTTAGAACAGTGCTTGGCACATAGTAAGCGCTTAATAATTACCATCATTGTTATTATCATTATTATTATTATTTTATTGGGTATCACCCAAGGGTGGGGTGAAGAGGTTATTATTCTCATGCAGGAGCATAATAGCTGCCCTGTGCACAAATCCCTAGCTGTTGCCCAGCCAGTTGAATGGTGCCTTCCTTTGCCCCCTCTTGTGGCATGGCTATCCCTCTCTCTTCTCAGAACAAAACCACCAACAATAATAATCCTAACAACAATAACTGTGGGATTTGTTACGCACTTACTAAGTGTCAAGCACTGTACTGAGCGCAGGAGTAGATACAAAATAATCAGGCTGGACACAGTCCATGTCCCACATGGGGCTCACAGTTTAAGTAGAGGGAGAACAGGCATTGAATCCCCATTTTACAGATGAGGAAACTGAGGCTCAGAGAAGTGAAGTGACTCACCCAAGGTCACAAAGCAGACAAGTGACAGGGCTGGGATTAGACCAGGTCTTCTAATACCCAGGCCTGTGCTCTTTCTACTAGGCCACATTGCTTCAATTTCTGGGCTGTCTGGCCCTCGCTGACCATATTAACATTGTCCTTAAAGTTCTTCCTCTCCCACTTTCTCCTCCTCACTCTCTCTTCTTCTCCTCCATCCCTCTGTCTCCTTTTCCCTCTTTCCTCCTCCCTCTCCCTCCCACTCTGTCACCTCTCCCATCCTCCTTCACCTCCTGCTTTCCTACCTTTCCCCCTCGCTCCCTCACCTCCCCTCATCCCAGGACACACCACTCTCTCTCTGCGGCAGAGAATGGCATGCCCTGTCCCCGGGTCCAGGACGGGCAGGTTGGCCCTGGCGGGGCAGGGAACTGTCCCCGGGGCCTCTGCCCGCTCACCTCGGGGCAGGGTTTGGAAGTAGGCCTTTCCTCCGTAGGGGCCGTGGCCGGCGGCACTCCGGGCCCTCACCTGGAAGGCGTAGACGTGGCCGGGGCTGAGCTGGGCCACGGTGGCAACGTTGGTCTCACTGGTCAGTGTGGAAGAGCTGGCCTCATCGTCTGCCTGCACACCCACACAGCGACTCTCACCCCCCGTGCTCCCCGTCTCCACCCAAACCTGACCCCTGACCCTGCCCCCGCCCCAATCCCATTCTGGACGACTGTCCCTCCACCAACCCTGCTTCCCCACTCCCACCCCCTGCTCGCCTCGGACCACCATCCACTGCTGCCACTGCCCACCTCCAACCCCCAACCCCTACCCCCACCCATTGTTGCCTCTTCAGTTCCCGACCCACTTCTCCCCCTCAAACCCGACCCCCGCCCTCTCTCCGCACCCACCTGGTCACAGTAGCGTAGCTGGTAGTCCAGGATGAGGCCATTGGGCTGGTCGGGCTGTGGCCACGACACTGTGATGCTATCGGCCGCCCGGCTCACCTGGTGGACCACGGGGACGGCCGAGGGCACTGTGCGGGGGTTGGAGGGGGCTTGGTCACCCAGGGGGATCCCCCAAAGGTGGGGCAAGGGGGTAAGCTCTGGCCCAGGGGCGCCCTACCCCCCTGGAAGGCACATGGTACTGAGGGGAAGAGGGAGGAGCTGGTCCGGTGGGGGCAGCATCCAGCGTGGGGGTCTGTCCAGCACAGGGAGGTGCCACAGACTGTGTGTGTGTGTGTGTGTGTGTGTGTGTGTGTGTGTGTGTGTGTGTTTAGGTCCGTGAGTGTGTCTTTGTTTGTGTGGCTGTGTGTCCTTGTGTCCTTGAGTGTGTAATTATGTGTGTCTGCCCTGCCTCCCAGCTCTCTGCCTCCTTCCCCTGAACCAGGGGCTGAGGCGAGGAGAGAGGGCAGAAGGGCAGAGGGAGGGGAAAAGGGGGGCGGAGGGAGGGGAAGGGAGGGCGGAGGGAGGAGAAAGGGGAGAGAGCCGGAGTGGGGGCCTGGAGATGGAGCTGTCCCTGACCCCTAGATTCAAAGCCACCTGGGTTGGGGGGTAAGATGGAGGAGGAGGGGCCGAGGGATAATAGTAATAATAACCGTGGCATTTGTTAAGCGCTCACTGTGTGCCAGGCACTGGACTAAGCGCTGGCGTGGATACGAGCAAATCGGGTTGGACCCAATCCCTGTCCCACATGGAACTCACAGTCTTAATCCTCATTTTACAGATGAGGAAACTGAGGTTCAGAGAAGTGAAATGACTTGCCCAAAATCATAAAGCAGACAAGTGGCGGGGCAGAGATTAGAACCTACAACCTTCTCACTCCCAGGTCTGTGCTCTATCCACTACGCCGTGCTGGAAGAACAGCTAAAATACTCTAGTTCTCTTTTTCGTCTCTGTCTTGGTCTCTGTCTCATCTCTGTTGCGGCCTCTCTCCATCTATCTCGGTCTCCATCATTCATGCTCTCTCTCTCTCTTTCAGCCTCTGTCTCTCTCTTCCTCGGGTCTCTGCCTTGGCCTTGCTCTCAGTCCCTAGTCCCTAACTAGGTCTTTCTGTTTTGGTGTCACCCCTTGGCACAGAGCGGAGTGAGGGGACCAGCCTCAGGGAGGGGTGGAACAGAGCGAGGAGGAGGGGGGAGAAGGCGGGGGTGGGGTCTCACCGGCGTGGCTGGTGGTGACGTTGACAGGTGTAGCCTGGGGTGGGTCAGGGCTGAGCTCGGACACTCCGTTGACCGCCTGCACTTCTAGCGTGTAGGGCACGTGCGGCCGCAGGCCGGCCACGAGCACGCGGCTCTCCGACAGGCCCCGCTGGCGTGGGTCGAAGCGCACCCCGTCCCCACAGCGTCGGCAGGCGGCGCCCTCACACTCCTTGCACACCACGTTGAACACCACATCGCCTCGCCCCCCAAGATCCAGCGGCAGCCTCCAGTGTAGCAGAACCGCGGAGCCCTGGATCTCAAAGCGCAGGTCCTGGGGAGCCGACGGGGGGCCTGGGGAAGCATGGAGGGGAAGAGCGGGGTGACGGGCCCAGAGGGGAAAGATAGAGTGCCCAAGGGATGAAGGGGGGGAATCATCATCAGCAAAACCCCCCTCGAGCTCTCCCTCTCCTCCCTCCCACTCCCCTCGGCACCCCCAGATGGGCTCCTCACCTGTACAGGGGGCGTCTGGGGGATCCGAGATGGGCCGGAAGAAGCCACTCAGACAGGGGCAGATGGGGGTTCCGGGCTCCGGGGCCTGGCTGCGGGGAGGGCAGGGGGTGCACGGGGTATCTCCCGCTGCGGCCTTGAATGAGCCCACAGGACACGCTGTGGAGATACACGGCAGCGGCTCTGAGCCCACTGGCATCCCAGCCGCCCAAGCCCTGCCAGGCCCCTCCCTGGAAGGGGACCCAGTCGTCCGGCCTCCCCGGCCCACAACGGCCCGCTGCAGCATCTCAGTTTCCCTCCATCCCACGCTGTGCCCCGCCCCCAGCTCCGCCTAATACACAAAGTAGGGGCAGCTCATGCCACGGGTTTGGGCCACAGGACAAAGCTCAGGGCTAAAAGTCTGGGGATCATCAGAGATCAGGCCAGGGAGTTTGCAGTTGAAGGGAAACACTAGGGGCAAGCTGCAGGAGGATTACAGGCTCTGGGGACGGGGCGGGTCTCACCTCGACTGTCTGGGAATACTACTGCTAATAATGACGGTATTTTTTAAATGCTTACTTCGTGCCAGGCACTGTTCTAAGCGCTGGGTAGATACAAGATAATTGGGTTGGACAAAGTCCCTGTCCCACATAGGGCTCAGTCTTAATACCCATTTTATAGATGAGGGTACCAAGGAACAGAGAAGGGAAGTGGCTTGCTCAAGATCATACAGCAGACAAATGGCAGAGTCAGGAAAAGAACCCACAACCTTCTGAATTCCGGCCCGGGCTGTATCTACTAGGCCAAGGGAAGTTGGGGGGGACTCTCCCCTGAGGAGGTGGCAAGGGGTCATCTCAGAGTGGCTTAATGGAAAGAGCACAGGCTTGGGAGTCAGAGGACATGGGTTCTAAACCCGGCTCTGCCACTTGTCTGCTATGTGATCTTGGGAAAGTCACTTCACTTCTCTGTGCCTTGGTACCCTCATCTATATAATGGAGATTAAGACTGTGAGCCTTATGTGGGACAGGGACTGCGTCCAACCAGATTATCTTGTATCTACCCCAGCGTTTAGAACAGTGCTTGGCACATAGTAAGCGCTTAATAAATACCATGATTATTATTATTATCTCACTTCATTCATTCCTTCAATAGTATTTATTAAGCGCTTACTATGTGAAGAGCACTGTACTAAGCGCTTGGAATGAACAAGTCGGCAACAGATAGAGACAGTCCCTGCCGTTTGACGGGCTTACAGTCTAATCGGGGGAGACGGACAGACAAGAACAATGGCAATAGAGTCAAGGAGAAAAAAAGAGGGGCTCACCTGAGCGGTTTGTGGAGTGGGGATTTGGGGGGGGCGCCTCAGCTCGGCAGACTGGGGACATTGAGGGGGGCTTACCTTGGCAGTTTGCAGGGGTGGGGGTGTCTCACCTAGACAGGCCTGCTCCTCGGCAGCGGGCTGGAAGCCGGGCCGGCAGCGGCAGCGGCCCACCGGCACCATCCACTCGCCCTCGCCATTACAGTGCAGACGCGGGGAACTCCCGGGCCCGGGTCCCGTCCCTCCGGGCAGACCTTCCGCTTCGGGCTCCGCCTGCTCCACGCACGTGCCCGCCGCCTCCACCAGCGAGGCCTGCTCCCCGCCGGCCCGCGTCTCCGGGAAGGTCGCGAAGGCGTGCAGCACGGCGGGGCATTTGTAGGCGAACACCTGGACGGCCACGAGCGACAGGCAGGCGCCCGTGTCCTGGAAGGCCAGGTAGAAGCCGCGCTGGCTCAGTGGGCCAAAGCCACGTTCCTTGATGTTCAGGCCTAGGCCCGGCCGCCGCCAGGCCCCGCCCCCTGCCCCCACGGCCCCCACGGCTCCTGTGGCCAAGGGCGGGGGCGCAGGGAAACTCTCATCCGCTGCGATGGTGTCCACCTTGGTCCAGGGCCCCCGGTGCCAGGCCGGGCCCGTGGGGCCGTCGCCGTCTGCCTGGCGGTAGTACAGGGTGAAGGTCTCGCGGCAGGTGGGACCCCCGGCGGGGCGACCCCCGGCCCCGAGGCTGGCACAGGCCCGTACCGAGAAGAGCAGCCGCACGTGGGCCCGCTGTGCCCCGCGCCGCTCCACGAAGTGGGTCCGCAGCCAGTTGTCCTGCTCGCCGCCCGGGCCAGCCACGTGGCACGCCTCGAACGTCCGTGCAGGGCGCCGCTGGTCATCCAGGACGCTGACCTCGTCCCACTGCACGGAGATGGGAGAGGGGCCGTCAGGAGGCTGCTGGTGGGCTGGGGGAAGGACTGGGGCTGGTCAGGAAAGGGGCAGGGGTCAGGGCTGTGGCAAGGGGGCCTGGGGCAGGGACTGGACCCTGGGCGAGCTGTGGTCGAAGTCCAGGCTAACAACCCGTACCTGGCCTACTCTCTCCGTGGGGCTGTGACCCCTCAGCTCCACTGCAACCCCCAACCCCGCTCCCTTCCCTCTACCCACCCCCAGAGGTCATGACCCAGAATCTCTGCCTTCTCCAGAGCCCGGGAAGCAGGCAGTGATCGGTAGGAGGGGGAGCGGCACCCTGAGCTGACACCCGGAACCGGAGGTACCCACGCTGCCTGGAGGATAGGTGAACCAGCCGATCTCGGAAGTCACCCCTGTCGTGTCCAGCAGCATCTCTAAACACGAGAAAATCAGGAAGGCGTGTGGCTCCATCCCCTTCCGCCACCCTCCTCCCATCCCTTCACACCTCCATCCTTCTCCCCTCCATCATCCCTCCCTCCACTTCTCCAACTCTCCCCTCCTCCATCCCTCTTTCCCCATCCCTCCATCCCCCTCCATGCATCATCCATCCCTCCTCTCTCCCCTCCATCCCCATCTTCCGTTCCCCATCCCTCTCCCTTCCTCCCTCTCCCATCTTCCTTCCCTCTGCCCTCTCTCCCCTCCATTCCTACCTTCCATCCCCCCATCCCTCTCCCTTCTTTCCTCCATCCCCCAGAGCACCTTCCATTCCTCCCACTCCATCCCTTTCTCATCCTCCCTCCATGCCCCTCCACAGACCTTCCATCCCCTCTCTCTCCCCTCCACTCCCACCTTCTTCTCCTTCCCCCTCCTCTCTCCATTTCCCACCATGCACTTTCCATGCCGCCCCCCCCCCCCCGCCTTCTCTCCACCTCCACCTTCCACCTCTTCCCCCTCCCCCCTAGATTCACATAGAGAAACATATAGAGGAGTATGGTCTAGTGGATAGAGCAGTGGCCTGGGAGTAAGAAGGTCGCAGGTTCTAATCCCCACACCACCACTTGTCTGCTGTGTGATCTTGGGCAAGCCATTTCACTTCGGGGGTTGCGACTGTAGCCCCACATGGGACCGGGATTAGGTCCAACCCTATTTGCTTGTATCCATCCCAGCACTTGGCACAGTGTATGGCACATAGTAAGTGCTTAACAAATGCCATAATAATTATTATTATTATGGTAATTCCTCTCTCCCCACCATGTCTTCAGCCTCCATCTCCCCCACCCCTTTTGTCCCCCATCCAGACTCCCCGCAGCTGGACACCTGGACCAATTTCATCACCCCAGCCTCAGGAGGTCCAAGCCTCCACAGCCCAGTCCCCACCTTCCCCTTCCTCGACAGGCTCCTCCTGTTCCCCCCAACCCTGGGTAGGCGAAAAGTCACTGGCCCAGTCAGATCTCTCTTCCTTCTCATCTGTCCTCCATCCCATGTCTCCATTCCCTATTCCATTCCTCCATGCCCAGTCTCCTCCTGGCCTTCCCAATTCCCCAGATCCCAGGGTACGGGTGGGGGTGGGGATGGGAAGGGGATCTCCTCACCTTCCAAGGCTGCAGTGGGAGGCAGGAGGCCGAGCGCCCAGAGGCATAGGCGCAGGCATGGGGCCCACATCCCCTGACCTCTGCCCGCCACCCTGGTGGGCTTCTTAGCATCCATGTGGCATCTGTGAGGGTCTCATCATCTCCCCAGTAGGTGGAAGGTGGGGCAGGGTGGGGGCTGATGCTCTTTCCGGACTCCCAGGTCAGCTCCTGGCGGGACACACAAAGAGAAAAGGGAAAGGCCTGTCTGCAATTATTCCTCACTATATACTGGATTCCCCAGATTCCTCCCCCTCTCCCCTCGCCCAATTCCCTCCCCCTGGGAATCTCCACCCCTCTGGACTACTCTCCTCGAAGACCCCATCTCCCAGGAACCCGAACACACACACACACACACACACACACACCCGCCCCCTCCCCCCCCCCCCGCCCCTTCCTTGGATATTCCACGCTCTTGGATACCTCATCTCCCGTACACCCCCATCTGTACACTGTGAACTCTTTGTGGACAGGGACTGTGTTCACTACTACTACTACTAATAATGATGGTATTTGTTCAGCGCTTACTATGTGCCAAATACTGTTCTAAGCGCTGGGGTAGACACAAGGTAATCAGGCTGTCACAGTCTTAATCCCCATTTTACAAATGATGGAACTGAGGCACAGAGAAGTGAAGTGACTTGCCCAAGGTCACACAGCTGATACGTGAGGGAGCGGGAATTAGAACCCATGACCTCTGACTCCCAAGCCCGTGGAGAAGAGAAGCAGCATAGTTCAGTGGAAAGAGCCCGGGCTTGGGAGTCAGAGGTCATGGGTTCTAATGCCCGCTCCACTACTTGTCAGCTTCATGACTTTGGGCAAGTCACTTCACTTCTCTGGGCATCAGTTCCCTTATCTGTAAAATGGGGATTAAGAATGTGAGCCCCAAGCGGGACAACCTGATCACCTTGTATTGCCCCCCCAGCGCTTAGAACAGTGCTTTGCACATAGTAAGCGCTTAACATACATCACCATTATTAAGAGAAAACGCTGGGGGGAGGATTCAGGGGGAGGGAGCCCTAGGGGGACGGGGTGGAGGTTTCAGGGGGAGGGGACGGTGGGGCGGGGAGGAGGGGCTGGAGGGAGGATTCGGTGGAGGGGGCGCTGGGTGGAGTGCTCGGAGGCAGGGGCAGCATAAACCTCGGGTGTGGGTGGGGGGGGGGGGCCGAGGGCCGGATGGGCCGGGGGTCAGTCCGGGGAGGGGTCCCGGAGCTGGGGAAGCCTCCCGGCCCAGGCTGCCGGGAAAGACGGCGGTGGGAGCAGGAGCAGAGACGGGGGCGGGGAGTGGTCAGTGGTTGCCGCTCCCCCGAGATCCTGCCCGTGCCCCCCTCCCCCCCCCCCCCCGCCCCGCCATCCCCAGGGTAAGCTTTTCCCTCTCCCCTGGCCCACGTCCTGCCTCTGGCCTGGGACGCCTTCCCTCCTCATGTCAAACAGACAACCACTCTCCCCCGCCTTCAAAGCCCTACTGAAGGCGCACCTCCTCCAAGAGGCCTTCCCAGACTAAGCCCCACTTCTCCTCAACTCCCCCTCCCTTCCACGTCCCCCTGACTCGCTCCCTTTGTTCTCCCGCCCCCACACCGCTAATGCCTATATGTATATATCTGTAATTCTATTTATTTATATTGATGCCTGTTTACTTGTACTGATGTCTGTCTCCCCCCCCCCCCCAGACTATGAGTTCGTTGTGGGCAGGGGCTGTCTCTCTTTATTGCCGTATTGTGCTTTCCCAAGAGCTTAATACAATGCTCTGCACACGGTAAGTGCTCAGTAAATGCGATTGAATGAATGAAGCCCCAACATCCCCCGCGTAACCCTCATTCGGCAGGGCCACAAAGCCGGCCTCCAATTCCTTGATGGGCACAGAAGTCCCCCCATCTCCACACCCCCACACCCCACACACGTCTATCGTCCCCACCATAACCCTCACGCTGCTCCTCAGAGGTCAGCTGTCCCTACAACACCTTCTCTGCTCCTGGAAGGGGACCCCTTCATCTCCTTCCTCCCTTCCTTCCATAATAATAATTATTATGGTGTTTGTAAGCGCTATGTTCATTCATTCATTCAATAGTATTTATTGAGCGCTTACTATGTGCAGAGCACTGTACTAAGCACTATGTGCCAAGCATTGTTCTAAGCGCTGGGGTAGATACAAGGTAATCAGGTTATCCTACATGGGGCTCACAGTCCTAATCCCCATTTTACAGATGAGGGAACTGAGGCACAGAGAAGTGAAGTGGCTTGCCCAAAGTCACACAGCAGACAAGCAACAGAGCAGGGATTAGAACCCACGTCCTCTGACTCACAAGCCTGTGCTCTTTCCACTAAGCCACGCTGTTTCTCCTCTTACCCCGTCCCTGCAGGCCTACAGATCCATCCCAATTGCAGAAACACGGAAGCAGTGGGGGGCTGGTGCCTGAATGGGAGTCGGAAGGGCAGGGGCTCCAGAAGGAAAGAGAGTTGGGGAGGGGGTGGGTGCCCAGAACGTCTCTCCTTCTCTGAGAACCCCAGGCCTGGGCAAGTACCTGGCACCTCATCCTGCTCCTGCACAGCTGGCAGTAACTGCACACATGTGACCTCAATCTCTCTCCTCCAAGCACTCAATCTCAAAGGCAATAATGATGATGATGATAATGACAATAATATATTATAATAATACATATCGAATAATATAATAATGGTGGTATTTGTTACGTGCTTACTATGTGCAGAGCACTGTTCTAAGCGCTGGGGTAGATACAGGGTAATCAGATTGTTCCACATGGAGCTCACAGTCTTAATCCCCATTTTCAGATGAGGTAATTGAGGCATAGAGAAATTGTGACTTGCCCACAGTCACACAGCTGACAAGTGGCAGAGCCAGGATTCAAACCCATGACCTCTGACTCCCAAGTCCCGCTCTTTCCACTGATCCATGCTGCTTCCCCTAGTATTTGTTACCACTGTCTATATGTCTCACACTATAGTCAATTAATCAAAGGAATTTACTGAGTGTTTACAGTGTGCAGAGCACTGTACTAAGTGCCTGGGAGAGTACAATATAACAGAGTTGGTAGATACATTCCATGTCCACAATAAGCGTACAGTCTAGAGCCCTGAGTGCTGGGGCAGATATAAGATAATCAGATTGGACAGAGTCCCTGTCTCCACCTGAGGGTCACAGCCTAAAGGGGAGGGAGAAAAGGTATTTATACCCCATTTTACAGATGAGGAAGCTGAGCCACAGAGAGGTTAAGTGACTTGCCCAGGGTCACAGAGCGGGTGAGTGGTACAGCTGGGAACAGAACCCAGGTCCTCTGGCTCCCAGACCATGCTGCTTCTAGGCTATGCTGCTTCCCTAGAAGACTCCCAGGGAAAGGGGCGGGCTAGGGAGGAGGTTCATATTGGCCCTAGTAGTATTTATTGAGCACCCACTTGAGGCAATGCACTGTATTAGGTGCTTGGGAAGGAGAGAATAATGAAGTGACAGGACCATGCATAGGGAGCTTATACTCTAATGAGGGAGACAAACATAAAAACATTTACAGTTAATGTGTACAGCTACTGGTACAGATATTTATTTTAAATAACTGAGTAAATGTGCACTTGAGTGCTGAGATGAGAATAAATTAAGGGAAGCAGCGTGGTTTAGTGGAAAGATCACGGTCTTGGGAGTCAGAGGTCATGGGTTCTAATCCCAGTTCTGCCACTTTTCTGCTGTGTGACCTTGGGTGAGCCACGTCACTTCTCTGTGCCTCAGTTCCCTCATCTGTAAAATGGGGATTAAGACTGCGAGCCCCACGTGGGACAACCTGATTACCTTGTATCTACCCCAGTGCTTAGAACAGTGCTTGGCACATAGTAAGTGCTTAACAAACACCATAATTATTATTATTATAAATGCTAAAGTTGGCTGATAAGATATTGCTCAGGGTGCTGGAGGATGAGCAGTGTGGTCTAGTGGAAAGAGCATGGGCCTGGGAGTCAGAGGGCCTGGATTCTAATCTCAGTTCTGCCATTTGCCCACTGGGTGAACTCTGCCAAGTCACTCAACTTCTCCATGCCTCAGTGTCATCTGTAAAATAGGGATTAAATACATGCCCTCTTTCCTACTTAGATTGTGAGCTCTATGGGAGCGAAGACTGTGTCCGATCTGATTAACTTGTATATATCCCCAGTTCTTGGAACAGTGGATGACATAGTAAGCACTTAACAAACATAATAATAATAATAATAATTAATCAGGGTAGGTTGCTGAAAGAGATGGGACATGAGGAGGGCTGTAAAAGACGGGAGAGTTGGGATCCGTCTAATATGGGGAGGGAAGGAGTTCCAAGCCGGGGAAACAGTGTAATGAGGAAGCAGAAATGAGAGAGATGAGAGGTATGGCCAGACTATTGGCTTGTGCCTGGGGACAGCCCGGCTCTGTTATATAACAGTATAACTCTGATATATTACACTCTCCCAAGTGTTTAGCATAGGGCTCGGTTTACAGTAAGTGCTCAAAAAATATGATGGATTGATTGATTAGGGACAGGATGGAAGAACAATGGGTTTCTACACAGGCTGGGTATCTCCAAGGAGCAGAACTAACACATAATCAGTAGCTCTGCATGTGTGTCTGTGTGTTTTAGAGCATGAACGGGCACTCAATCCATAGCATTTATTGAGCACTGACTCTGTGCAGAACACTGCACTAAACCCTTGGAAGGGTACAATAAAGTTAGCAGAAACAACATAACCCTGTCCTCAAGAAGCCTGGGTTTGAAGTGTGTGCAAAATGTGTGCATATCTGTGAGTGGCAGTAGGAATCTGATGCCTGTTTACTTGTTTTGATGTCTGTCTCCCTGCTTCTCAATGGTGAGCCCATTGTGGACAGGGATTGTCTCTCTGTTCCTGAATTGTACTTCCCAAGCACTCAGTACAGTGCTCTGCACACAATAAATATGACTGAATGAATGCATGAACCAATGTGAGTGTGTAGGACCAGGACTACGTGTCTGAATGTCTGTGGGTTCTTGCGTGTGTGTGTGACAGATGCAACCAGGTGTGTGTGAGTGTTTGAGATTGTGTGCATGCATGGCTTGGTTAAATCTGTACCTCTGAGGGTGTGGTGGTTCAGGCCAGGATCTATCCCAGTGGATCTCTGGTAAGAAGAAGAGGGAAGAGACATAGCCTGGCACGAAGCCCCCGTCTCCTCCAGGGCTCGCCCCCACCCGCCCCCACCCGCCCCTCTCTCTGGGGTCTGGCCTCAGGCCCAGAGGGGTGGACCCAGTCTGAAAGGGCCAGGGCCGGGGCCAGGGCCAGGCAGAATCTGTGGGAAGCGGAGGGAAAGGAGCCTAGGGATTGAGTGCTCAATTAAAAAGCAGCCTGGCTTAGTGGAAAGAGCACAGGCCTGGGAAACCGAAGGGCCTGGATCTAATTCCAGCTCCACCACTTGTTTGCTCTGTGACTTCGGGCAAGTCACTTCATTTCTATGAGCCTCAGTTACCTCATCTGAAAAATGGGGATTAAGATTGAGCCCTATGTGGGACGTGAACTGGGCCACAAGTAATCAGCGTGTATCTACCCAAGCGCTTAGTACAGTGCCTGGCACACAGTAAATGCTTAACAAATACCATTAAAAAAAAATTCCAGAGCAAGGAGACCAGGGAGTACCTTGGCCTCTATGCCTCCCCCTTCCTCTCACTATGCCTCAGTGTCCCCACTGAAAATGGGCAGAACAAAGTATCCTGGAGCCAGATGGATGGATGTCCATTCTCCCTTCACCCGCACCTCCTCGGCGCGGGAGGGGAGGCCATGGGCATGTGGAAGGCCCAGGATCCCAGGTCCTGCTGGTCCGACCCCGACCTCCCACCCCACCTGCTCTGCCGGGCTCGGCCCGGGATGGGAACCTGATCCCCCGGCCTGAGCTGGACCCGAGCTGGACCGGTAAGGTCCTCTCTATCCCCTCCCTATGACGGGTCCAGTCCCTCTGCCATGGGGAGGGAGGAAGGGCCCCGCCCACCCCCTTGGGGCCAGGTTAGGCCCTGGGGCCTGGGTTGGGGCTCTGGGAGCTGTCCAGTCATCAGGGCTCTCCTCTCTGGGCAGATGAGGGAGCAGTTCCCGCTGCTGGCACCGGGGAGGCCCTGGGAACAGTAAAAATAATAATAATAATGATGGTACTTGTTAAATGCTTACTATGTGCCAAACACTGTTCTAGGCGCTGAGGTAGATACAAGGTAATAGGGTTGTCCCACGTGGGGCTCACAGACCTTATTCCCATGTTACAGATGAGGTAACTGGCACAGAGAAGTGAAGTGGCTTGCCCAAAGTCACACAGCAGACAAGTGGCAGAGGCGGGATTAAAACCCATAACCTTATGCCTTCCAGGCCCGCACTCTTTCCACTGTGCCATGCTGGCCGGGCTGGTCCGGCTCTCAGCTTCCCGGGGGAGGACGCGGAGAGGGAGGAGAAGTGAGGGCGCGGAGAGAACGCGGAAAAAGCGCGGAGAGGGAGCAGAGGGAGAAAGGGGGCACGGTGAGGGCTCCCCGCCATCCGGAGGCGGGTGGGGCTGAAGGCGCGGACCGGAGGCAGGGGCGGGGGGCGGGCGAGACCCCGAACCATCTCAGACTCCGCCCCCAGCCCCTAGGCTCCAGCCCTCAGACCCCGGCCCAGACCCCAGCCCCCAGTCCAGGCCCAGACCCCAGTCTCCAGCCCAGGGCCAGCCCCCAGACCCCGGCCCAAGCCCAGATCCTAGACCCCAGTACAGGCCAAGCCCCCAATCCAGGCCCAGCCCCCAGCCCCCGACCCAGGCCCAGACCCCAGTGCCCAGCCCCCAGACCCCGGCCCAGGCCCAGACTCCAGTCCCCAGCCCAGGCCCAGCCCCCAGTCCCCAGCCCAGGCCCAGCCCAGCTCCCAGTCCCTAGCCCAGGCCCAGCCCCTTTGCCCCAGCCCCCGGTCCAGCCTCCCCAGCCCTCAGCCCCCAGGCATTCGGAGCGTGAGGGGAGAGGGGCATCCGACTGCTTTCCCCCGGGGAGGATTCTGGTGTTGGGGGAGGGAGGGGAGCCGGAGTGGCCGGGGGTCCCGCTGCGGAGACACTGGGGGCAATCTTCGGAGAGAAGGGTGGGTGGTAACGCCTCCCACCAAACCCGTCTGCCCTGCCTGCACCCCAGCCTCCCCGAGCTCGTTGCGGGCAGGGATTATTAATAACAATAATAACTATGGCATTTGTTAAGCGCTTACTATGTGCCAGACACTGGACTAAGCGCTGGAGTGGATAGAAGCAAATCGAGGTGGACACAGTGTCTGTCCCATGGCGGGCTCGCACTCAATTCCCACTGTACAGATGAGGAAACGGAAGCCCAGAGAAGTAAAGCGCCGTGCCCAAAGTCGCACAGCAGACCAGTGGCGGAGCGGGGATCAGAACCCAGGTCCTTCTGACTCTCAGGTCCGAGATGGCTCCACTAGGCCACGCTACTTCCCAAGCTGCTTGTCCCTCTTATTGTTGTATTGGACTTTCTCAAGCACTTAGCACAGTGCTCTGCACACGGTAAACGCTCAATAAATACGATGGAATTGAGAATGGAATCGAAAAGCCCTGGAAAGGCCTGTAGGACCCCGGAGAAGCCCCCATCCCCGCCCAAGGAGCCTTAACCTCTTCCTCTCCGAGGACCTCCCCCCCCCAGTCCTTCTCTCCCGCCCCCCCTCCTCCCCCGGCCCGGTACCTGAGGGTCTCCGGGGCCCGGCGTCTCTCGCTCCAGAGCCCCCTCCCCAAATCCGGCGGTCTTCCCCCCCCCCCCCCCGCCCCAACCCCGTCCTCCTCCTGGGGGTCCGGCGGCGGGGCTTTGGATGAGAATCCGGGGAGGGGGCGATCGTGGTGGGGGGAGCGGGGGGCTGGGGTCTCTCCCGGGGTGGGGGGTGTGAGAGAGTGTGGGGTGTCCCCCCCCCCCCCCTCTCGCCCCCGCCGAGCTGTGTCGCAGGTGGCGCGGCCGCCGGTCCTGTCGAGTCCGGGGCTGTGGCACCGAGACCCGCCCCCCGACCCCCACTTTTCCCCTTCCTTCCCCGGCTCCTCCTCCTCCTCCCCTCTCCCCGTTTTTCCCTCCTTAGCCCCTCCTCCACCTTTCCCCCCCCCCCCTTTGTAGCCCCTCCTCCCCACCTCCCCCGTCTCTTCTGCTCTCCAGCCTGGCCCGTCCCACCATTCCCCCTCCCTACCGTTCTCCACCATTCCTCACCATTTCCCTCCCCACCGTTGCCCACCATTCCTCTGGCCCACCATTACCTGCCGCTCCTCCTCCCCATCGTTCTCCACCATTCCTCATCATTCCCCACCATTCCCTTGCCCCACCGTTCCTTGCCGCTCCCCCTCCTCATTGTTCCCCACCATCCCCCTTCCCACCGTTCCCCACCATTTCTCCCCATTCCTCTCCCCACCATTCCCTTCTATTCCTCACCATTCCCCTTCCCACCGTTCCCCACCATTCCTCCCCATTCCCCTCCCCACCATTCCCTTCCATTCCCCACCATTCCCCTTCCCACCGTTCCCCACCATTCCCTACCATTCCCGCCTCTCCCCCTGCCCACCGTTGCCCACCGTTGCCCACCATGGCCCGCCTGTGTCCCGCAGGGCCCTCCGGCGTTGGGCGCAGTGACGGTCCTTCTTGCGCTAAGCCAGGCCCAGGGGCGGGCACGGGGGTGGGGAGGGGGGGGAAACCGAGTCACGAAGCGCGGCGCGGGGAGGGCAAGGGCGGAAGGAGCAGGGGATGGGGGAGGGACGAAGGGAGGGAGGTGGCGAAGAGGAAAGCGCGAGGGTAATTTCTCCTAAGCCTTGAATTTCTCCGCGATCATTTCTGAACAGCTGCGAGGCTGCGGGGCCGGCGCCCCTCCCCCAGACGCCGCTGGGGAGACGAGGAGGAGCGGAGGAGGGGGCGACCTGCCCGCCGGGTTGGGCTCTGAACTGGGGGCTGATGAGACAGGAGGAAATAATGATAATGGTATTTAAGCGCTTACAATGTGCCAAGCACTGTTCTAAGCGCTGGGGGGGCATACAAGGCAATCAGGTTGTCCCACGTGGGGCTCACAGTCTTCATCCCCATTTTACAGATGAGGGAACTGGGGCACAGAGAATAATAATAATCGCATTTGTTAAGCGCTTACTATGTGCAAAGCACTGTTCTAAGCCCTGGGGGGATACAAGGTGATCAGGTCGCCCCACATAGGGCTCACAGTCTTCATCCCCATTTTACAGATGAGGGAACTGGGGCACAGAGAAGTTAACTGACTTGCCCAAGTCACACAGCTGACAAATGGCAGAGCTGGGATTAGAACCCATGACCTCTGACTCGCAAGCCCGGGATCTTTCCACTGAGCCACTCTGTTTCTCGGTTCCAGGCCCGAGCAGCCTCCCAGATCCTTTCCTCTCCGCGGGGGCTCAGGTGGCCCCCAAGGCGGGGTGGGAGTGGAACTTGGGGCATAGGGACTCTTCCTGATTGTCTTAAATAATGATGGCATTTGTTAAGCGCTTACTATGGGCCAAGCACTGCTCTAAACACTGGGGTAGATACAGGGTAATCAGGTTGTCCCACGTGGGGCTCACACTTTTAATCCCCATTTTAACTGAGGTAACTGAGGCACAGAGAAGCTAAGTGGCTTGCCCAAGGTCACAAAGCAGACAAATGGCAGAGCCGGGATTAGAAAACACACGTCCTCTGACTCCCAAGCCCGGGCTCTTTCCACTAAGCCACACTGCTTCTCGCACCCAACTCAGAGTTTAGCGCAATGCTCGACACATAGGCTCTTAACAAATACCTCATTTTTCTTCTTATTTATATTATTAATATTGGTGTTCCACCTTATTATTATTATCATATTCCCTGCTCTGCCACTTGTCTATGTGATTGTGAAGAAGGCTTTTCACTTCTCTGTGCCTCAGTTCCCTCATCTGTAAAATGGGGATTAAAGACTGTGAGCCCCCTATGGGACAAAGACTATGTCCATCTCGATTTGCTTGTATCCACTCCAGCGCTTAGTATAGTGTCTGGCACAAAGGTAAGCACTTACAAATACCATCATTGTTATTACCCCCCTAGCTGTTTCCCCTGCCCCCGAGCCCACCCAGTCCAGGCTTTTAATTTTTATTAATTGCCCCAGAAGCCATGATGTACACGTGCTTGGTCACACCCCCATAACGACACCCTTCCAAACAAACCCCGTCCTACCCTCACGTTCTTGCACATGTGCATGCGCCCAGGCCCACCCACGCATGCATGTGTGTGCACACACAAACACACCAACCCCCCCACACACATACATACACACACCCCACCCCACCCTACCCACCCACCCCTTCCCGCTCCTCTCCTTGCTCCTCTCCTGGCTCCTCTTCGCCTCCTGCCACCCCCGGGGTGTTTTCATTGCAGAACTGGATTCTACCCAGCCTGTGGATGATTCCACTGTGTAGCCAGGCCACTAGTGGAGCTCATAGCGGAGGGTGGGGGCCTTGGGAGGCCACTCTGCCCCTTCCCCCCTCAACCACTCATTCATTCAATAACAATAATAATTATGGTATTTGTTAAGTGCTTACTATGTGCCACACACTCTACTAAGCATTGGGCTGGATACAATAATTATAATAAAGGCATTTATTAAGTGCTTACTACGTGCCAAGCACTGTTCTAAGCACTAGGATAGATACAAGGTAATCAGGTTGGACACAGTCCTTGTCCCAGGTGGGACTCACAGTCTTAATCCCCATTTGACAGATGAGGGAATTGAGGCCTAGAGAAGTGAAATGACTGGCCCAGGGTCACACAATAGACAAGATGGGGAGCTGGGATTAGGACCCATGACCTTCTGACTCTCAGGCCTGGGCTGTAGCCACTGTGCTTTATTGATGCTATCGACGCCTGTCTACTTGTTTTGTTTTGTTGTCTGCCTCCCCGCTTCTAGACTGTGAGCCCATTGTTGGGTAGGGATTGTCTCTGTTGCCAAATTGTACTTTCCAAGCGCATAATACAATACTCTACACACAGTAAGTGCTCAATAAATTTGAATGAATGGACTGAATTAATATGCCATGCTGCTTCCCCTCCATTCAATTGTATTTATTAAGCGCTTACTGTGTGCAGAGCACTGAACAAAGCTTTTGGGAGAGTACAATGCAACAATAAATGGTGACATTCCCTACCCATGATGAGCTTACAGTCTAGTGAAGCAGCGTGGCTCAGTGGAAAGAGCACGGGCTTTGGAGTCAGGGCTCATGAGTTCAAATCCCAGCTCTGCCACTTGTCGGCTGTGTGACTGTGGGCGAGTCACTTAACTTCTCTGGGCCTCAGTTCCCTCATCTGTAAAATGGGGATTAAGACTGTGAGCCCCACGTGGGACAACCTGATTCCCCTATGTCTACCCCAGCACTTAGAACAGTGCTCGGCATATAGTAAGCGCTTAACAAATACCAACATTACTATTATTATTATTAGTGGGGTGGGGGGGGATGGGGGGGCAGACATCAATACAAATAAACAAAATTACAGATATGTGCATAAGTGCTCTGGGACTGGGTGGGAGGAAGAGCAAAGGGATAAATAAAATTACAGACATGACCATCATCCCAGGGCCTGGAGTAGGGGGAGAGGAAGGTTGGTGGGAGAGGGAGCAGGAAGGAACTGGTAATTTGGGGCTGGTTTAAGAGCCATGGTGATAGTCCCCCCTCACTTCTTTTCCCCAGACCACGGGGTGCTATCAAGACCACAGACTGTGAGCTCCTGTTTGTGTCAGGCTTCCAACTCTCCTTGTCATGTCCTGTTCTTTTTTTTTAAATAGATTTCATTCATTCAATCGTATTTTTTGAGTGCTTACTGTGTGCAATTCGGCAACAGATGGAAACAATCCCTGCCCAACAATGGGCACTGTTGTAAGCATTGGGGTAGATACAAGTTAATCAAGTCTGTCCCGCATGGGGCTCACAGTCTAAGTAGGAGAGAAAACTGAAGCCCAGAGAAGTGAGGTGACTTTCCCAAAGTCACAGCAGTCAAATGGCAGAGCCTGAAACTAGATCCAACTTCTGAATGACAAGAAATTACCGTGTGGGTTTCAGCAAGGCCCTCAATTTTTTATGGTATGTTTTTAAGCATATAGTATGTATCCAACACTGTTCTAAGGGCTGGCATAGATACGAGTTAATTAGGTCAGACATAGTCCCTGTCCCGCATGGGGCTCACAGTCTAAGTAGGAGGGAGAACAGGTATCCCCGATTTACAGTTGAGGAAACTGAGGCATAGAGAAGGGGAGTGACATGCCCAAGGTCATACAGCAAGCAATTGGCAGAGCTGGGATGAGAACCCAGGGCCTTCTGACTCCCAGTTCTGGGCTCTTTCCACTAGGCCACACGTCCTCCTCCTTGCCTCGTGCCCTCTCCAGCCCCCGCCCACCGCCACACTCCGGGCATGCTCTACCAAGGGGTCAGGCCTGGCTGGTAGCTGACCCAATGGAAGGGGCCCTCAAGGCCACCCACTGCCCGTCTTCGGATCCAGAGGCTGCCAAAGAGGAGGAGCAGGACGGAGCCATTCCAGGCCAGTCAGAGGCTTTGCAAGATTGGGGACCCACCCTTCCCTCTACAATAAAAATAATAATGTTGGTATTTGTTAAGTGCTTACTATGTGCAGAGCCCTGTTCTAAGCGCTGGGGTAGATAGAGAGTAATCAGGTTGTCCCATGTGAGGCTCACAGTTAATCCCCATTTTACAGATGAGGTAACTGAGGCACAGAGAAGTTAAGTGACTTGCCCAAAGTCACAGAGCTCACAAGCGGTTGAGCTGGGATTCGAACCCATGACCTCTGACTCCCAAGCCCAGGCTCTTTCCACTGAGCCACGCTGCTTCTACAGTGACGTTGTGGGGCGGGGCTACAGGGATGCAGCATGGCTTAGTGGACAGAGCACAGGCCTGAGAATCAGAAGGACCGGGGTTCTAATTCCAGCTTCTTCCAAATGCTTCCTGAAATACCTTGGGTATGTCTCTCCCCGTCTCTATGCCTCAGTTTTCTCAACTGCAAATTGAGGAAACCTGTTCTCCCTCCTACTTAGACAATGAGCCTAAGCATAGTCTCATAGTCTCGAGAAGCAGCGTGGCTCAGTGGAAAGAGCATGGGCTGAGGAGTCAGAGGTCATGGGTTCAAATCCCCACTCAGCCACTTGGCAGCTCTGTGACTTTGGGCAAGTCACTTAACTTCTCTGTGCCTCAGTTACCTCATCTGTAAAATGGGCATTAAGATTGTGAGCCTCACGTGGGACAACCTGACCCCCTTGTATCCTCCCCAGCACTTAGAACAGTGCTTTGCACATAGTAAGTGCTTAACACATGCCATCATTATTATTATTATGAGCCTCATGCAGGACAGGAACTATGTCTGATCTAGTTAACTTATATGTACCCCAGAATTAAGAATAGTAGTGTGGCCTATGGGGTAGAGAATGGGCTTGGGATTCAGAAGGACCTGGGCTCTACTTCTGATTCCGCTACTTGTTTGCTGTGTGACCTTGGGCAAATCACTTAACATTTTACTTTATCTGTAAAATGGGGATGAAGACTGTGAGCTTCAGGTGGGATGCGGATTGTGTCCAACCTGATTACCTTGTATCTACCACAGTGCTTAGAAGAGTGCCTGGCACATAGTAAGCGCTTAACAAATCCCATTAAAAAAAACATAGTAAGCGCTAAACAAATACCATTAAAAAAAAGCTGTGGGCCTTGCTGAAACCCGCACGGTAATTTCTTGTGGTTCAGAAGTTGGTTCCAGTTTCAGGGAAACTTCTAGGGTCATTTAGCCAATCAAACACAAGCCTCAAAATCGGTATTCTCCCGAGAACGTGTGCACACTCCCTCCCCACCAGGGACCAGGATATCGAGTTTGCAGAGGGAGATTTGGTTGGCTTCCCCAAAGCCCTGCAGAGGAGAGAGTGAGGGAACAAATTATCAGCTTTAGCTTTTGGAAAGCTACCCACTCCCCCCGCCTCCACAAACAGGTGCTCAAGTCCCTAAAATAGCCCTGCCCAAGGGTCTCTCCCCCCCACCCCCACTGTGGGTTCCTTCTCAATCCTCCTTCCCTTCTCCCCTCCACCAGCCATCTCCCATGTCTGGATAGCTCATCCTCTAACCTCCATTGCTTGGAGGGTTTTTCAGTTCCTTGTCCCTTGCTCTTCCCACAGCTGCCACGAAGAACAGCCACTTGCCAAACTGGAAATTTTCTGACTGGATCCTCCCTGCCCAGAGCTCCGGGCCTTTCCCAGGCCCAGCCCCAGTCCCAACCCAGTCTGCACCCAGACCTGGAAGCCAGCCTCCACTGCTCCGTGTCTGCCAGCCGCAGGGGTTGGGCTGGGCTGGGCTGGGCCGGGATGGACTGGGGGATGGGCTGGGTCTGAAAGCCCTGCAGCTGCTATAGTGGGCCTTGGGCTCTGGGGTCTGGTGGAGGTCAAGGGGATCGCAGACCCCCTCAACCTCCCTGCCCTTCCCCTTCAGCCAGGAGGGACTCAGGACTGAACCATCTCCTGGGCTTTCTCAGAGTTGGGGGCTATGGGGGCCAGGAAGGCCTCTGGCACCCACAGTGTCCCAGCTCCACCACTTATCTGCTGTGTGCCTTTGGGTAAGTCATTTCTCTGTGCCTCAGTTTCCTCAGCTCTGTCCTATTTAGACTCTGAGCCCCGTGTGGGACAGGAATCAGTTCAATCAACCATATTTATTAGGTACTTACTGTGTGCAGAGCACAGTACTGAGCACTTGGGAGAGTACAACGCAACACAACAATATAAAGGACACGTTCCCTGCCAATGGCGAGCTTATAGTCTAGAGAGGGAGACGGCCATTAATATAAATGAATAAATTGTGGATATCCAATCTGAATATCTTGTATCTACTCCAGCACTTAGTACAGTACTTGGCACAAATACCAAAATTACCATTACCGTTATTGTTATTATTATTAGTAACCCCACCTCCCTTCTCTCCTACTACAATCCAACCTGTGTACTTGGCTCCTCTGGTGCTAACCTTCTCACTGTACCTCCATCTAGCCTGTCCCACTTCCCACCCCTGGCCTAAGTCCTACCTCTGGCATGGAATGTCCTCCCTCCTCAAATCCTCGAGACAATTACTCTCCCCTGCTTCAAAGCCTTTCTGAGGGCCTATCTCCTCCAAGAGGCCTTCCCAGACTAAGCCCCACTTTTCCTCATCTCCCGCTCCCTTCTGCATTGCCCTGACTTGCTCCCTTTGCTCTCCCCCACCCCCCACAGCCCCACAGCACTTATCTATATATCTATAATTTTATTTCTTTTTATTGATGTCTGTTTATTTGTATTGATGTCTGTCTCCCCCCTTCTAGACTGCAAGCTCACTGTGGGCTGGATTGTCTCTCTTTTTTGTTGTGTTGTACTTTCCCAAGTGGTTAGTACAGTGCTCTGCACACAGTAAGTGCTTAAGAAGCAGCATGGCTCAGTGGAAAAGAGCCCGGGCTTGGGAGTAAGAGGTCATGGGTTCTAAACCAGGCTTTGCCACTTGCCAGCTGTGTGACTTTGGGCAAGTCACTTAACTTCTCTGTGCCTCAGTTACCTCATCTGTAAAACGGGGATTAAAACTGTGAGTCCCCCGTGGGACAACCTGACCACCTTGTATCCCCCCAGTGCTTAGAACAGTGCTTTGCATATAGTAAGCACTTAACAAATACCACCATTATTATTATTGTTAATAAATATGACTGACAATGAATGAATGATTGAATAATAATGATAATTATTATTATTTCTCAAACCTAATCCGCATAGGCTTCTCAGCAGGCTTTGCCTCCATGGACCAGCCTCTTCTCAGTCAATCAATCAGTGGTATTTATTAAGTGCTTACAGTGTGCACAACACTACTACTCCTGGCAGTACTATCTAACTCTGTTTTTTCTGACACTCTCCTCTCCTGATTCTCCTCCTGTCTCAGTGGCCGCTCAATCTCAGTCTCTTTTGTCGGCCCCTCCTCTGCCTCCCACCCCCTAACTGTGGGAACCCCTCAAGGCTCAGTTCTGGTTCCCCTTCTATTCTGCATCGAACCCCATGCCCGTAGAGAACTCATTCACTCCCATGGTTTCAACTACCATCTCTATGCAGATGATTCCCAAATCCACCTCTCCAGCCCCAAACTCTTTCCTTTGCAATCTCACATTTCTTCCTGCTTTTAGGACATCTCTACTTGGATGTCCTATCGACATCTCAAATGCAACATGTCCAAAACTGAATTCCTCATCTTTTTTTAGGGTGTCTGTTAAATGCTCACTGTATGCCAGGTCCTTTACTAAATGTTGGGAAGATATAAGTTAATCAGGTTGGGCACAGTCCATGCCCCACATGGGGTGCACAGTCTTAATCCCCATTTTACGGATGAGGTAACTGAGGCCCAGAGAAATGAGATCACTTGCCCAGTGTAACACAGCTGTCAACTCAGGTCTTTCTGACTCCCAGGCCTGTGCTCTATCCACTAGACCACACTGTTCGGGCTTGGGAGTCAGCGGTCGTGAGTGCTAATTCTGACTCCGCCACTTAGCCGTGTGATTTTGGGCATGTCACTTAACTTCTGTGTGCCTCAGTTACCTCATCTGTAAAATGGGGATCAAGACTGTGAGCCCCAAGTGGGACAACCTGATAAACTTTTATCTATCCCAGCACTTCTCTCATCATATCCCAATCGGATTACTGCATCAGCCTCCTTTCTCATCTCCCATCCTCCTGTCTCTCCCCTCTTCAGTCTATACTTCACTCTGCTGCCTGGATTATCTTTCTACAGAAACACTCTGGGCATGTCACTCCCCTCTTCAAAGATCTCCAGTGGTTGCCTATCAAACTTTGCATGAAGCAAAAACTCCTCACTATTGGCTTCAAAGCAGTCCATCCCCTTGCCCCCACCTATCTCACCTCCCTTCTCTCCTCCTCCATCTCAGCCCGCACACTCTGCTCCTCTGCCACTAACCTCACTGGGCCTCATTATCGCCTGTCCCGCCGTCGACCCCTGGCCCACATCCTACCGCTGTCCTGGAATGCCCTCCCTTTTCACATCTGCCAAACTAATTCTCTTCCCCTCTTCAAATCCCTACTGAGAGCTCACCTCCTCCAGGAGGCCTTCCCAGACTCAGCCCCCCTTTTTCCTCTGCTCCTCTTCCCCTCCCCACTGACCCTATTCCCTCCCGCTGCTTTACCCCCTTCCCCTCCCCTCCCCATAGCACTTGTGTATATTTGTACATATTTATTACTCTATTTTATTAATGATGTGTATATATCCATAATTCTATTTATCTATTTTGATGGTATTGATGCCTGTCTGCTTGTTTTATTTTGTTGTCAGTCTCCCCTTTCTAGACCTTGAGCCCGTTTTGGGTAGGGATTGTCTCTATCTGTGGCCGAATTGTACTCTCCAAGCACCTAGTGCAGTGCTGTGCACACAATAAGCGCTTAATAAATATGATCGAATGAATGAATTAGAACAGTGCTTGGCACATAGTAAGCACATAACAAATACCATCATCTTTATTATTATTGTTATAATTATTATTATTATTTCCCACCCACACTACCAACTTTCGCATCATTGCAGACAACACCACCATCTTCCCTGGCTCACAATCCCGTAACCTTGACATCATCACTCTGATTCAAACCAGATACTCAGTTTGTCACCACATGCTGTTAGTTCTACCTTTGCAACAACTGAAGAATTTGCCCCTTGCTTCCCATCCAAGCTGCTACCATTCTGGCCCATTTTGGCAGGATGTCAAATCCTGCCTAAATTACTGCGTCAGCCTCCTGCTTGACCTCTCTGCCTCCTGTCTGTCCCTTTTCCAGAACATACTTCACTCTGATGCATGGACCATTTTTCTAAAAATTATTCTGCATTTCTCCTCATTCTTCAGAAACCTTCAAGGACTGCCCATCTTTCTCTGCATCAAGCTGAACCTCTTGCCCAAGAGTTTTACATCTATTTCTAAACCGTAAACTCATTGTGGGTAGGGACAGTGTCTATCAACTCCATTGTACTCTCCCAAGCACTTAGGACAGTGCTCTGCTCACAGTAAGTGCTCAGTAAACACCACTGATTTTTTAAAATGGTATTTGTTAAGCACTGGGCTAGATGCAAGCTAATTCATTTGGATGCAGTCCATGTCCCACATGGGACTCACAGTCTTAAATCCCCATTTTACAGATGAGGGAACTGAGGCATAGATAAGTGATTTGCCCATACCTTGATCTCGTTTATCTTACCACCAACCTCTCGCCCACGTCCTGCCTATGGCCTGGAATGCCCTCCCTCTTCATATCCGACAGACAATTACTCTCCCCTGCTTCAAAGCCTTATTGAAGGCACATCTCCTCTAAGAGTCTTCCATGACCAAGCCCTCTTTTCCTTTTCTTCCACTCCCTTCTGCGTCACCCTGACTTGCTCCCCTTATTCATCCCCCTCCCAGCCCCCCAGCACATATGCATATCTGTAATTTATTAATGTCTGTTTCCTCCTCTAGACTGCAAGCTTGTTGTGGGCAGGGAATGTGTCTGTTATATTGTTGTATCGTACCCTCCCAAACTCTTAACACTGTGCTCTGCTCACAGTAAGTGCTCAATGATTATGATTGATTGAACAGAGAAGTGACGGAACTGGGATTAGAACCCAGGTCCTTTTAAATCCCAGTCCCATGCCCTATCTATTAGGCCACACTGTTTCTTTACTTGATTAATTTCAAGTACTAAATCAGCTTTTCTCCCTCTTACCATCCTCGCCCTTCTTCCAATACCCCTGAGCCCAAAGATTTTGCTCCTCTAACACCGACCTATTCACTGTGCCTCATTCTCATCTCTCGGACCCCAACCCTGTGCTCGTGCCCTCCCTCCTGCTTGGAAATCACTCCCGCTTCATGCCCCACAGGCTGCTACACTCCCCAGCTTTCAAAACTGTACTGTCACTCAATCAGTGGCATTTTCTGAGCGCTTACTGTGTGCAGAGCATTGTACTAAGCTCAGGAGAAAGTACAATGGAGTTGGTAGACACAATTCCTGCCCACAAGGATTTCACAATCTAATGGGGAGACAGACATTAAAATAAGTGACAGGAAATGGGAGAGTGCAAGAGTATATATGTAACTGCTGTGGGGCTGGGGCTGGGGTAAATGTCACAGTGTGGCTCAGTGGAAAGAGCCCGGGCTTGGGAGTCAGAGGTCATGAGTTCGAATCCTGGCTCTGCCACTTAGCTGTGTGACTGTGGGCAAGTCACGTCACTTCACTTCTCTGTGCCTCAGTTACCTCATCTGTAAAATGGGGATTAACTGTGAGCCTCATGTGGGACAATCTGATTACCCTGTATCTACCCCAGCACTTAGAGCAGTGCTCAGCACATAGTAAGCGCTTAACAAATACCAACATTATTATTATGTTAAAGGAGTACAGATCCAACTGCAAGGGTAGCACAGAAGGGAGCGGGAGTAGGGGAAATGAGGGCTTAGTCAGGAAAGGCCTATTGGAGGAGATGTGATTTTAGTAGGGCTTTGAAGGTGGAGAGAGTAGCTTTCCCTGACTAACCTCATTTCTCCACCCTATTTTCCCTCCCTACTGCATCATCTATGCACTTAAGTCCATATACCTAGTAAGCACTTAGGTACTTACCCCTCCTTGTCCCCCACAGCACTTCTGTATGCAATTCCCCAACCTGTAATTTATTTCAATGCCTGTCTTCCCTGCTAGATTGCAAGATCCTTCAGGGCAGGGATCGTGACTACTTTCTCTGTAGTACCTGTCCAGACGGAGAGGAGAACCGTGCTCTGCAGACATGAAGTGCTCAGTAAATACCACTGATTTTTTAAATAATATTTGTTAAGCACTTACTCTGTGCTAGCTACTATAGTAAGTGCTTAACAAATTCCATCATCATTATTATTACTAAGTGTTGAGGTAGATACAAGTTAATCAGGCTGGACTTTGTCCATGTCCCACGTGGTACTCACAGTCTTCATCACTATTTTACAGATGAGATAACTGAGGGACAGAGAAGTGAAGTGACGTGTCCAAGGTCACACAGCAGACAAATAGTGGGGCCAGGTCCTCCTGACTACCAGGCCTGAGCTCTATCCACTATGCCATGCTGCTTCTCTAATTAGGTATTTGACTGGCAGGAACCAGTGCCACCTTCACCCCACCTCACTGAACCCTGTACTGACTGAGGGTCTGACACAATCCAGCCATTCAGTAGTGCTCATCGAGTGCCAGTTTTCATTCATTCATTCAATTGTATTTATCGAAGGTTTACTGAATGCAGAGCACTGTACTAAGAGCTAGGGATTGTACAGTATAACAATAAACAGGCACATTCCCCGCCCACAATGAGCTTACAGTCTGGTGGGGGGGAGACAGAAATTAATATAAATAAATAAATGACAAATATGTACATAAATACTGTGGGGCTGGGAGTGGGGATGAAAAAAGGGAACAAGTCAAGGCGATGCAGAAGGGAGTGGGAGAAGAGGAAATGGGGGCTTAGGGAAGACCTCTTGGAGGAGAAGTGGCATGGCCTAGTGAATAGAGCATGAGTCTGGGAGCGAGACGGTCATGGGTTCTAATCCAAGCTCCTCTACCTGTCCGTTGTGCGACCTTGGGCAAGTCACTTCACTTCTCTGGGCCTCAGTTCCCTCATCTGTAAAATGGGTGTGATTCCTACCTGGGACAGGGACTATGTCCAACCCGATTTGCTACTATCCACCCCAGTGCTTAGTACAGTGCCTGCTACATAGTAAGCATTTAACAGATACCACAGTTTTTCTTACTATTATTATTATTAATAAATCTTTGAGGCAGGGAAGATTGTCTCTTGGCAGTGTTGGCATTATTGACAGAGCACTGCTGTAAGCCTGGGAAAAAATATCCTGATGGGCTTTAGACACTGTGGCTCCAAGGGGTGTCCCAATCTAAGGATAAGGGGGAGGTCGGGCAGTGCTGGACACATACAGAAGGGTGGAAGCATAAAAACATGAAAGGCATGTAAGAGAGAAGGACCAGGATAGCTACAATAAGAGCAATGTATATATAGTCGTCCTTCACATTCAAACAAGACACTACTGACCGTGGGGTGAATGTGTGTGTGTGTGTGACTGAATAGGCCAACGAGAGAGCCATAGTCCTGGCCACTCCTGTGTGCACACAAAGATCATCACTTGTGTTGTCATGCTTAATATATGCAACACCTGATGCATGCTGCTTTCTCTTTTGCCCCCTTGTCTCTTGTTCTTTACAAAGCTTTTGAGCCACTCCTTTATAGATGGTGGTGAAACCTGCTGATCTGCGCTCAGCCAGGAACTTCCAGTTTTCAGACGGCATGCAGCAATGTCTCAGATTTGGGTTACCATGTCTTCCTTAAATTGTTTTCTCTATCCTCTTTACGTTGGGTTTCCAATCAACCGATGGCATTTATTGAGCACTTACTATGTGCAGGGACACTGTATTAAGGTCTGCAGAGAGTACAATAAATAGACATTACCTCTGCCCTAGATCAATCAAACAATCAATGGTATTTATCAAATACTATGTGCAGGGCACTGTACTAAACACTTGGGAGAGTACAATATAATCATATAGCAGACATATTCTAGATGGGGAGACAGGCATTAATATGAATAACTAAGTAATTTACAATGCATAATTTAAAGATATGTATGCAAGTGCTTATGGTGCTTATTAACATATCCATCATTCATTTATTTAGATTAATGTCTGTCTCCAACTCTAGACTGTAAGATCATTATGGACAAGGAATGTGTTCACTAATTCTGTGAACTGTACTCTCCCTCCTACTTTCCTCCCTTCATTTCCTTCTACAACCCAGCCAGTACACTCCGTTCCTCTGGTGCCACTAACCTTCACACTGTGCCTTGTTCTTGCCCGTCCCACCGTCGACCCCTGGACCATGTCCTACTTCTGGCCTGGAAGGCCCTCGCTTCTCAAATCTGCTAAACAATCACACCTGCCCCCTTCAAATCTCACCTCCGCCAAGAGGTCTTCCCAGACTAAGCCCCCCTTTTCCTCAGCTTTCCCTCCCCTCCCCATGTCTCCAACTCGCTCCCTTTGCTCTACTCCCTCTCCTCACCCCACAGCACTTCTGTATATATGTACATATTTATAATTCTGTTTATATTGATGCTATTAATGGTTGTTTACTTGTTTTGCTCTCCCCCCTTCTGTACTGTTAGCCCTTTGTGGGCAGGGATTGTCTGTATTGCTAAATTGTAATTTCCAAGCGTTTAATACAATGTTCTGCATACAGTAAGCACACAATAAATACGATTGAATGAATGAATGAATGAATGAATGAATGAATGAATGAATGAATGAATGAGGAGTGAGCATAGGTAACAGGGAGAAAGCTGGTTGGGGGTACTACAGCTAATAATCAGAAGTTTTTCCTTGATGTGGCAATGGATGGATAACCATTGCAGGTTTTTGAGGAATGGACAAAATTACTTTTTAGAAAAATGATCTTGGCAGCAGAGCGAAATATGGATTGGAGAGAGGAGAGGCTAAGGGCAGGGAAGTCAACCAGGAGGCTGATGCCAGTAGTCGAGGTGAGTTATGACCTGTGCTTGGACCACCGTGGAAGTGGTTTGGATGAAGAGGAAGGGAGCAGATTCTAGAAACGTTGCAAAGGTAGAAATGGCAGGATCTGGTGACTGATTGAATATGTGGGTGGAAGAAGAACACGGGTAATGCCAAGCTTGCCCAATCTCAGCTCTCCACACGGCATTTGTTTGGGTTTCCTGCTGTGGCTCATTCTCCTCCCACGTCCCACCCAGTGGAGCTGTGTTAAGGAGATCATAGCTTTGATGCTAGGAGACTAATGACATTCCAGGACTCCATTGTCCATGATCTTATCTCGCCACTTGACACTGAGTCTGGCCCCTCATTGACGCCAGTTGAACTGGTGGAGGAGCCGGATAATAATAATAATAATAATAATGTTGGTATTTGTTAAGTGCTTACTATGTGCCGAGCACTGTTCTAAGCGCTGGGGTAGATACAGAGTAATCAGGCTGTCCGACATGAGGCTCACAGTTTTAATCCCCATTTTACTGATGAGGTAACTGAGGCACTGAGA
The DNA here is from genome assembly GCF_004115215.2 of Ornithorhynchus anatinus. NCBI lineage: Eukaryota > Metazoa > Chordata > Mammalia > Monotremata > Ornithorhynchidae > Ornithorhynchus > Ornithorhynchus anatinus. Next base: position 170,151,715 of record NC_041729.1, read on the forward strand.
AGTTAAGTGACTAGTCTTAAATCACACAGCTGACAGGTGGCTGTGCCGGGATTAGAGCCCATGACCCCTGACTCCAAAACCCGTGCTCTTTCCACTGAGCCACGCTGCTTCTCTAAGCAGCCAGATGTGGCGTCTCTGTGGAGTCCCGATCTTCCAGCCGGAGAGAAGGTTGGACAACAGAGCACAGGCCTGGGAATCACAAAGACCTCAGTTCTAATCCCGGGTATGACACCTGTCTGCTGCGTGACCTTGGGCAAGTCACTTAACTTCTCTAGGTCTCAGTTACCTCCTCTGTAAAATGGGGATTGACACTGTGAACGCCTTGTGGGAAAGGGATTGGGTCCAATCTGATTAGCTTGTGTCTACTCCCAGTGCTTAGGATGGTGCCTGGCACATACTAAGTGCTTAACAAATACCCTTAAAACAAATCAAATGCTCCAACTCTGGAGGCTTTTAGTGTGGTCTGGAGCCTGATATCACGTTGCCAATGCACTCTATTTGACAGAAGTACTGAGGATGTGCTGGCCTGCTTGATTTGGTTCTCTATTTACTTGTGTAGGAAGAGTAATGGGGTGCTGGGGTGAGAAGAACAGAGCTTCTGAGGTCATGGGGACAGGTCAGCTTCTCTCCTGGGCACCTGAACCAACCATCTGATGATCCGGGAGAATGTTGCTGAATTGTACTTTCCAAGCACTTAGTACAGTGCCCAGCACACAGTAAGTGCTCAGTAAATACCACTGAATGAATGAATGCATGAACTCCTGAACCAGCAGCCCCTGGGGACAACCGTGTCTCAATCAAGAGAAGCAGCCTGGCCTAGCGGATAGAAGGACTTGGATTCTAATCCTGACTCTGCCACATGTCTGCTGTGTGACCTTGGGCAAGTTACTTCACTTCTCCGGGAGAAGTAGTATGACCTAGTGGATAGATCACGAGTCTGGGAGTCAGAAGGTCAGGGGTTCTAGTCCCAGCTCTGCCATTTGTCTGCTGTGTGAATTTGGGCAAGTCATTTCACTTCTTCCTGTCTTAGTTCCCTCATTTGTAAAATGGGGATTAAGACTGAGCCCTATGTGGGACAGGGATTGTGTCCAAGCTGATTATCTTGTATCTACCCCAGCGCTTGGAACAGTGCCTGCCACTTAGTAAGTACTTAACAAATACCATAATAATAATCATTATTATTATTATTATTCTCTAGGCCTCAGTTCTCTCATCCGTAAAATGGGGGTTAGGACCGTGAGCCCCATGTGGGACAGGGACTGTGTCCAACCTGCTTAACTTGAATCTACCCCAGCACTTGGTACAGTGCCTGGCACATAGTAAGAGCTTAAAAAATATTATTAAAATCAACCAATCAATGTTATTTGAGTGCTTTCTTTGTGCAGAACACTGTACTAAATCCTGGGAAGAGTACAGTTTGGAAGCAGCAAGGCCAGGTGGGAGTTAGGGAACCTGATTTCTAATTAATTAGATTAATTAATCACATCTAATCCTGGCTCTGCCACTTGTCTACCTTGGGCAAGCCACTTAACATCTCTGTGCTTCAGTTCTCTTTTCTGCAAAACTGGGATTCAATACTTGTCCTCCCTCCTACTTAGACTGTGAGTCCCATGTGGGACATGATGATTTTGTATCTATCCCAGTGCTTAGTACAGTGCTTGGCACATAGTAAGTGCTTAACAATTACCACAATTATTATGATTATTATTTGGTAGGTATGATCCTCAAGGAGCCTACAGTGTAATGATATTAAAATATAGGTAAGAGAAGCAACTGAGTGTAAGGATATGGACAAATGTGCTGTGGGGTGAGGAACTAAGTGCTTATGGGGTGGGATAATAATAATAATAATAATTACAGTATTTGTTAAGCATTTACTATGTGCTGAGCACTGTTCTAAGTTCTGGGGTAGATACAGGGTAATCAGATTGTCCCACATGGGGCTCACATTTTTTAATCCCCATTTTTACAGATGAGGTAACTGAGGCCCAGAGAAGTGAAGTGACTTGTCCAAGGTCACACCGCAGATATATGGCGGAACCGGGATTAGAACCCATCACCTCTGACTCCCAAGCCTGTGCACTTTCCACTTTCCACTGAGCCACGCTGCTTCTCTAATTAAGAGCATGGTGAACCAGTAGGGAGGAAAATGCCCTGCCTAAGTCTCAGACAAGAGCAACCCCTGGGGGACTCCTCCAAGAGGCCTTCCCTGCCTAGGCCCTCATTTCCTCTTCTTTCACTCCTTTCTGCATCACCCTTTCACTTGGCTATGCATCCTTTATTCACCCTTCCCTCAGCCCTACAGCACTTATGTACCCATCCATCATTTATTAATTTATATTAATGTCTGTCTTCCCCTGTAGACTGTAAACTCGTGTGGCCTAGTGGAAAGAGCCCAGAAGCCTAGACCTTGGAATCAGACAATCTGAGTTCTAATCCCACTTGTCTACTCTGTGGCCTTGGACAAGTCACGTAATTTCTTTGTGCCTCTGTTTCCTCAACTGCAAAATGGGGATTAAGACTGTCCGCCCTATATGTGGGATAGGGACTGTGACCAACCCTATTGTCTTGTATGCACCCCAGGGCTTAGTACAGTGCCTGGCACATAGTAAGTGCTTAACAAATACCACAATCCTTATTATTATTATTATTATTATAATGTTAATATTTGTTAAGTGCTTACTATGTGCAGAGTACTGTTCTAAGCGCTGGGGTAGATGCAGGGTGATCAGGTTCTTCCACATGAGGCTCACAGTCTTAATCCCCATTTTACAGATGAGGTAACTGAGGCACAGAGAAATTAAGTGATTTGCCCAAAGTCACACAGCTGAGAAGTGGCAGAGCTGGGATTCGAACCCATGACCTCTGACTCCCAAGCCTATGCTTTTTCCACTAAGCCACGCTGTTCCACACTTAAGCAGTGTGGCCCAGTGGAAAGAGCACGAGCTTGAAACGTGGCTCAGTGGAAAGAGCACGGGCTTGGGAGTCAGAGGCTCCGCCACTTGTCTTCTGTGTGACCTTGGGCAAACCACTTCACTTTGCCTCAGTTCCCTCATCTGTAAAATGGGAATTAATAATAATAATAATAATGATAATAATGTTGGTATTTGTTAAGCGCTTACTATGTGCAGAGCACTGTTCTAAGCGCTGGGGTAGATACAGGGTAATCAGGCTGTCCCACGTGAGGCTCACAGTTAATCCTCATTTCACAGATGAGGGAACTGAGGCACAGAGAAGTTAAGTGACTTGCCCACAGTCACACAGCTGACAAGTGGCAGAGTCGGGAGTCGAACTCATGACCTCTGACTCCGAAGCCCAGGCTGTGAGTCCCACATGGGACAACCTGATTATCTTGTATCTACCCCAGCGCTTAGAACAGTGCTTGGCACAAAGTAAGCGCTCAACAAATACCATATTTATTATAATATTATTATTAATAACAAATACCACACATTCAAAAAAGCCATTCAGGGGCTCCCTCTTCTGGCGGCTGCTGTTGTTGCATCCCGGAGAGCACAAATTAGCTGCGCATGCGCCGACTATCCCCTGTGTTTAACTTGAAGCATCAATTGGTGGTAATAATAATAATAATAATAATAATAATAATAGCATTTGTTAAGCGCTTACTATGTGCAAAGTACTGTTCTGAGCGCTGGGGAGGATACAAGGTGATAAGGTTGTACCACGTGGGGCTCACAGTCTTAATGCCCGTTGTAAATTGTAACTGAGGCACAGAGAAGCTGTGACTCACCCAAAGTCACACAGCTGAGAAGCGGCGGAGTCGGGATTTGAACCCATGACCTTTGACTCCCCAGCCCGTGCTCTTTCCACTGAGCCACGTTGCTTCTCTATTTTACTGAGCACTTGCGGCGTGCACAGTTGAGACAGAAATGTCCCAGGCTCCTGGTGGCCGGGACCTTCTGTTGCTGCTCCAGCTCCTGCTGATGCTCCTGCTGCGCTTTGCCTCTTTCCATTCTCTCACCTCACTCCTCCTCCTGACTCCCCTTCTCTCGGGGGGCTAGAAAAGGGGTCAGAACCCCCACTCACGCTTGTTTCTAATGGTACTTGTTACGCACTTACTATGTGTCAACCAATGTTCTAAGCGCTAGGGTAGATACAGGGACTCTGATTATCTTGCACCTTCTTCAATGCTTGGCACAAAAACTCTCAGCAAATACCACATTTTTTCTTCTTCTTATTGTTATCATTATCATATTCCCAGCTCTCTTGTCTGTTGTGTGACTGTGGGCAAGTCACTTTACTTCTCAGTGCCTCAGTTACCTCATCAGTAAAATGGAGACTGAGACTGTGAGCCCCTCCATGGGACAGGGACTGTGTCCACCTCGATTTGCTTGTATCCACCCCAGCATTTAGTACAGTGCCTGGCACAAAGTAAGCACTTAAATATCATCATTATTATTATTATACAAGGTAATCTGGTCAGGCACAGTCCTTGTTTCACACGGGGCTCACAGTCTAAGTAGGAGGGAGAACAGGCACTGAATCCCTATTGTATCTATTTTTAAATTATATATTATAAATGATTTACCTTAGTGTCAATCTCCCCCTCTAGACTGTAAACTTGTTCTGGGTGGGGAATGCATTTACCAACTCTGTTGTACTGTACTCTCCCAAGCGCTTAGTCCGGTGTTCTGCACAGAGTAAGCGCTCAGAGTGACTTAGTGGAAAGAGCACGACTTGGGAGTGAGAGGACTTGGGTTCTAATCTTAGCTCCGGCACTTGTCTGCTGTGTGACCTTGGGCAAGCCACTTAACTTCTCTGTGCCTCAGTTCCCTCACCTGTAAAATGGGGATTAAGACTGTGACCCCCACATGGGACAACCTGATTACCTTCCATCTACCCTAGCGCTTAGAGCAGTGCTTGGCACATAGTAAGCGCTTAACAAATACCATAATTATTAATCATTATTAAATACCGTTGATGAATGCCAGGCATTCAATCGTATCTTTTGAGCACGTACTGTGTGCAGGACACTGTACTAAGCTCTTAGGAGAGTACAATATAACAATAAATAGACATTCCCTGCTCACAACAATCTTACAGACTAGAAGGGAAGACAGACATTATTAAAAATAAATAGATTACAGATATGTACATAAATGCTGTGGGGTTGGGAGGGGGGATGAATAAAGGGAGCAAGTCAGGATGACGCAGAAGGGCGTGGGAGAAGAGGAAAGAAGGCCTTCGTCAGGGAAGGCTTCTTAGAGGAGATGTCCCTTCAATAAGGCTTTGAAGTGGAGGAGATTCATTGTCTGTAGGATATGAGGAGGTAGGGCTTTCCAGGCCAGAGACAGGACCTAAGCCAGAGGTCAGCAGCAAAATAGACATGATCGAGGTGATGATTTTACAAAGGAGCAGAAAGACACAGAGAAGTTAAGTGACTTGCCCAGATCACATAGCGGGCAAGAAGTGGAGCCGGGATTCCACTGGCTCGTAGGCTGATGCTTTATCCACTAGGCCACCCTGTTTTTCTTCCTTGTACCCTCTCCCTAGATAAGTTCCACTCCACAAAGATCCAGGCGGATGCGGGCATGGAACTGGGCTGCTGCTGCTGGTGATGGAGAGACGAGAGTGTTTCCAATCTACATGGGCAGGTAACATGTCTGTCAACTGTATTGTATTGTGCTCACCCAAGTGGTTAGTACACTGCTATGCACACAGTAAGTACTCACTAAATACCATTGAATGATATGGGAGCAATCAGCAGTAGTAAGACACATGTTCTCTGTCCTCAATCTACATGGTCAGGTAACATGTCTGTGAACTCTGTTGTATGGTGCTCTCCCAAGTGCTTAGTACCCTACTGTGCACACAGTAAGTGCTCAATAAATACCACTGAATTTGCTCCTCCTCCTGTCCCCATTCCCCCTTCTCCCTCTTTCTGCTCTTCCCCCTTCCCCTCCCCATAGCACTTGTGCGTATTTGTGTGCATATTTGCATATATTATTTATTTCTCTACTTTGTTAATGATGTGTATATATCTATGATTCTACTTATCTTGATGATAGTGATGCCAGACTACTTGTTTTGTTTTGTTGTCTGTGAGCCCATTGTTGGGCAGGGACTGTCTCTGTTGCCAAATTGTACATTCCAAGCACTTAGTACAGTGCTCTGCACATAGTAAGCGCTCAATAAATACAATTGAATGAATGAATGAATATGGGAAAGATCAGCAGTAGCAAGACACATGTTTTCTATCCTCAAGCTGAGAGTCTCACAGGAACCCCTTCCAGAGAAATTCATGACACCCTACAAGTGCCAACTTACTTTATATACTTTATTCTTCTCCTTGGCCTTGTTGAACATATGTGTATGATTTTATTTCTCTATCTAATGATGTATTAACTATTTCATGCTGGCTCTTGTCCCAACCCCGTTCTTTTCCCCGTTCCCACTCTTTGTGAAGGTTTGGGGTGGCCAGTAGGCCCCAGAGCGAATCTCCTCCACGGTCCCGCCGCCACCTCTTCGGAGTTCCTCACAGTTGCGCCTCAGCTGCAGTGTAGTACTCTGGGGTAGAGAGGGGCAATGGTGAGCGCCCACCCCCATAGCTCCCCCAGCACGCCCTGCCCCCACAGTGTGGTCAGAGGACCCCGGCCTTCCTGCTGAGATGCAACATGGCTTAATGGCTAGAGCATGGCCTGGAAGTCAGAAGGTCATGGGTTCTAATCCCAGCTCTGCCACATGTCTGCTGTGTGACCTTGGGCAAATCACTTCACTCCAGTGCTTCGAACAGTGCTTGGCACATAGTAAGCGCTTAACAAATACCATCATTATTATTGTCTGTGCCTCAGTTACTTCATCTGTAAAATGGGGATGAAGAATGTGAGCCCCAGGTGGGATGGGGACTGTGTTCAACCTGAGTACCTTGTATCAACCCCAGCGCTTAGAACAGTGCTTGGCACATAGTAAGCACTTAACAAGTACCATCATTATTATTCCTGCCGGGGTCCAGGTGGTAGCTGGTGAGGGAAGAGAGGGAGGGGGCAGGAGGCCGGGCACCTACCTGGGTCGGGCGGCACCTCTGCTCCCACAGTCCCAGTAGCACTGGGGGGCGGCGGCGGGGGCACCGCTTTCCTGGGCGGGGGGCACGGGAAGGGGAGGATGGCCGCTTTTCTGGCAGGAGGCACAGGGAGAGGAGGAGGGGATGCAGTTGGGGAGGGGCCGAGTCATTCCGCAGGATAGGATCAACGCCCCCCACCCTGATATGGAACAGAATAGTCTTGGACATTGAGCTCATCTTGGGCAAGGATTGTGTCTAGTTTGTTGTTGTATTGTACTCTCCCAAGCGTTTAGTATAGTGCTTTGCACACAGTAAGTGCTCAATAAATATGATTGAATGAATGAGTGAATGAATGACAGACAGAACTGAACTTCCCCTCCACCCCCTCCTCTCCAACCCAGACAGGGTGGTCTTGACCTCTGTCCCCTCCCACAACAGGGTGGCCTTCCCTTTCCCTCAGCCCCCTCCCAGACAGAGCAGTCACCCCGCACTCACAAGTTAGGGCTCCTGGTTGGGGAGGGGAGAGGGGAGTCTGGGGGGAGATGTCGGATGGTGGGGGTTTCTGGTGGCCCAGGCCGCAGGGGGCCCATCCAGAGGTGCAAGGAGACGGGGGCCAGCCAGGGACAAGCCAGGTACAGGTGGTGGAATACCAGAGCCCCCCTTTCTGCATAGTCTTCTTCCTCCTCCTCCCATTCCTCCTCCTGCTCCTCCTCCTCCCCCTCCTCCTCTTCCTCCTCCTCTTCCGGAGTCCTCTCGAGCAGGACCAGCGAGCTGACCTGGGGTGAGAAGAAAGGAGGTGGGTTCCAGGCCATGGCTGCTGGTGGGGGTCCCTGCTAATAATTATTGCATTGTTAAGCACTTTCTATGTGCCAGGCACTGTACTAAGTGCAGTGGTGGTTACAAGCAACTCGGGTTGGACACAGTCCCTGTCCCATGTGGGGCTCACAGTTTCAATCCTCATTTTACACATGAGGTATTGCTATTATTATTATTATTATTATTATTATGGCACTAGTTAAGCACTTACTATGTGCCAGGCACTCTTTTTAGCACTGGACAGGATACAAACAAATCATATTGGAGAGAGTCCATGTCCACACGAAGCTCACAATCTTAATGCCCATTTTACAGATGAGGTAACTGAGACATGGGGAAGTTAAGTGACTTGCCCAAGGCCACAAGCAGACAAATGGCAGAACTGGGATTAGAACCCATGATCTTCTGATTCCCAGGCCTGGCTCTCTCCACCACACCATGTTGCTTCTCCCTCAGGGCTGGTGGGGAGGTGAAGGGGATATGCACATCTGTGGGGTGGGGGCTGGGCATGGAAGGACCTAGGGTGGGGGTTCAGGGAGTTCCCACCTGGAAGGGGTAGAGGTTTGGGGGGCTCAGGGCCCATGCCGCCAGGTGGCTTGTGAACACCTGGTTCGCCTGCATGTTGAGCATCGCCATCAGCTCCAGGAGACCTGGCAGAGGGGGGGAAAAGAACACCTGAAGGCGCCACTCTCAGGTCCCCCCACCATAGTCGCATCTCCCCACCGCCCCTCTCTTTCTTTCCTTCCCCACTCTTTTCAGTCTTCCTCTTCCCTTCCTAATTAGAATAATGATTGTGATATTTGTTAAGCGCTTACTGTGTGCCAGGCACTATCCTAAGCACTGGGGTGGATACAAGCAAATCAGGTTGGACACAGTCTCTGTCTCCCATGGGCCTTCCAATCTCAATCCCCATTTTACAAATAAGGGAATTGAGGCACAGAGAAGTGAAGTGATTTACCCAAGGTCACACAGCAGACAAGTGGTAGAGCCGGGATTAGAACTCAAGACCCTCTGACTCACAGGCCTATGATCTTTCCATTACGTCAAGCTGCTCCTAATCCTAACATTCCTCTCTCTTCCTCCCCATTCTTTTGTCTCTCCTCATGCCCTCCTCCAGGAGCCGTCCTGCCTTAGGAGGGCAAAGAGCTTTGGGGGTGGCCTGAGGGACTCTGACCTTACAGTGGAGGGGGCGGCAGGCTAGAGTGGTCAGAGCCCATGGTAGGGGGTGACCTGAAGGGCTCAGACCCCACGGTGGGGAGGGCAACAGGCTGGGGCTGCGGTGGTTGTGGATTCTAATCCCAGCTTCACCACTTGTCCACTTGCTGCTGCTGCACTTTGTCTCTTTCCATTCTCTCAGCCTACTCTTCCCTCCTTCCTCCTGACTCCCTTTCTCTCGGGAGATAGAAAAGGGGTCAGAACCCCACTACCCACACACATGCTTTTTTATATGCTTACTGTGTGTCAACCACTGTTCTAAGCGCTAGGGTAGATACACGCTTCCCCTTTTCCCTCTGCTCCCTCTGCTCCCCCTCCGCCCTCTGCTCCGTCCCCCTTCCCCCCTTCACCTCCCCTCAGCTAAGCCCCCTTTCCCTCTGCTCCTCCCCATCTTCCTTCCCCTCCCCTCAGCACTGTGCTTATTTGTATATATTTTTATTACCCTATTTATTTTGTTCATGAGGTGTACATCCCCTTGATTCTATTTATCGTGATTACGTTGTCTTGTTTTTGTCCATCTGTCTCACCCGATTAGACTGTAAGCCCGTCATTGGGCAGGGATTGTCTCTATCTTTTGCCGAATTGTACATTCCAAGCACTTAGTACAGTGTTCTGCACATAGTAAGCGCTCAATAAATACTATTGAATGAATGAATGAATACATGGACTCTCCCTGATTATCTTGTACCCACCTCAGAGTTTAGCACAATGCGCAGCGCATAAACTCTCAACAAATACCACATTTTTTCTTCTTCTGCTTCTTATGATTATCATATTCCCAGCTCTTTTTTCTGCTGTAGGATCATGGGCAAGTCACTTCACTTCTATGTGCCTCTGTTACCTCACCTGTAAAATGGGAATGAGACTCTGAGCCCCATGTGGGACAGAAACTGTGTCCAACCCAATTTGCTTATATCCATCCCAGCACTTAGTTCAGTGCTTGGCACACAGTAAGCACTTAACAAATGCCACAAGTATCATTATTATTAACCCATGGGGGGTAACCTGAGGGGCTCAGACTCCACAGGGGATGGAGAGCTTGATGCCAGAGAGGCAGGGAGGGACAGCTGTGGGGTATCCAGGGCTATTGCCCCTCCTCCCCTGGCTCACCTTCCTTGAGGGGTCGCGACCCAGTGTCAGTTCCAGCTGTGGGCAGAGTCTGCATGGCGTCCCTGGAGAGTGAGAGAAGGGAGTAGGGCTAGAGAGAAGGAGGGGTTAATAACTCCATCCATCAACTCTCTGCCAGGCCCCAGACCGCCCCTCCGCCCACTCAATCAATCAATCAATCAATGGCAGATTAAGCCCCACTTTTCCTTACCTCCCACTCCCTTCTGCATCACCCTGACTTGCTCCCTTTGCTCTTCTCCCTTCCTACCACTCCCAGTCCCACAGAACTTATGTTCATATCTGTAATTTTATTTACTTGTATTGATGTCTGTTTATTTGTATTGATGTCTGTCTCCCCCCTCCCCCACACAAACTCTGAGCTTACTGTGGGCAGAAATTGTCACTCTTTATTGTTGTACTTTCCCAAGAGTTTAGTACAGTGCTCTGCAAACAGTAAGCACTTAATAAATGTGATTGAATGAATGAATGGCATAGTGGAAAGAGAATGGGCCTGGGAATCATCATAATAATAATAATGTTGGTATTTGTTAAGTGCTTACTATGTGCAGAGCACTGTTCTAAGCGCTGGGGTAAACACAGGAGAATCAGGTTGTCCCACATGGGGCTCAGTCTTAATCCCCATTTTACAGATGAGGGAACTGAGGCACAGAGAAGTTAAGTGACTTGCCCACAGTCACACAGCTGACAAGTGGCAGAGCTGGGATTCGAACTCATGAGCCCTGACTCCAAAGCCCGTGCTCTTTCCACTGCGCCACGCTGCTTCTCAGGAGGTCATGGGTTAATAATAATAATAATGTTGGTATTTGTTAAGCGCTTACTATGTGCCGTGCACTGTTCTAAGCGCTGGGGTAGACACAGGGGAATCAGGTTGTCCCACGTGGGGCTCACTCTTCATCCCCATTTTACAGATGAGGGAACTGAGGCACAGAGAAGTGAAGTGACTTGCCCACAGTCACACAGCTGACAAGTGGCAGAGCTGGGATTCGAACTCATGACCTCTGACTCCAAAGCCCGTGCTCTTTCCACTGAGCCACACTGCTTCTCCTAATCTCTAACCTAGCCAGGGTTCTAATCCTGGCTCTGCCACTTGCCTGCTCTGTGACCCTGCACAAGACACTTCACAGCAGTGAAGTGGGTCTCAGTTCCCTCATCTGTAAAATGGGGATTGAAACCGTGAGCCCCACAGGGGACAGGGACTGTGCTCAACCAGGTTTGCTTGTATCCACCCCAGCCCTCAGTACAGTACCTGACACATAATAAGCACTTAACAAATACCATAATAATAATAATTATTATTATTAGAGGGGGAGACAGACTTTAAGATAAATTACAGATACAGATATAAGTGCTCCAGGGCTGAGGGAGGAGTGAATATCAAGTGCTTAAAGGATACAGATCCAAGTCCATAGATGATACACAGAAAGGAGAGGAAGCCAGGGAAAAGAGGGCTCAGTGGGGGAAAGACCTCTAGGAGGAGATGTGACCTTAATTAGAATTTGAAGGTTGAGAGAGTGGTGGTCTGGAATATATGGAGGAAAAGGGACTTCCAGACCAGGGGATGACATGGGAAAGGGGTTGGCAGTGTGACGGGTGAGATTGGAGCACACTAAACTGGCACTAGAGGAGACCAGTGTGTGCGCTGGGCTGCAGTAGGAGATCAGTGAGATAAAAGAAGGGGAAAGAGCTGATTGAGTGCTTTAAAACCAAAGGTAAGGAGTTTCTGTTTGATGTGGAGGTGGATGGAGAACTACTGGAGGAACATTTTTGTAGAAAAATGTTCCAGGCAGCAGGGTGAAATATGGACTGGATTAGGGATAGACAGGAGGCAGGGAGGTCAGCAAGAGGCCTGATGTAGGAATCAAGGCAGGATAGGATGAGTGCCCAGATCAGCATAGTGGCAGTTTGGATGGAAAGGAGAGAGCAGATTTTAGCAATGCTGTGAAGGTTGAAGCGACAGGATTTGGTGACACCGAATATGTGGACTGAACGAGAGAGATGAATGTGTGGCCTAGTGGAAAGAGAATGGGACTGAGAGTCAGAGGACCTGGATTCTAATACCGCTCTTCCAATTGCTTGTTGTGTGACCTTGGCCAAGTCACTTTGCTTCTCTGTACCTTAGTTTCTTCAACTGTAAAATGGGGATTAAATTCCTACTTAGACTTTGAAACCCATGCGGTACAGGGACAGTATCCGATTTAATTAACTTATACCCGCCCCAGGGTTTAGAACTGTATTAGACACATAGTAAGCGCTTAACAGATACCATTTTTTAAATAATAGGTGAGTTCAGGACTGTGTCAAGGTTATGTCCCCTTCGTCTGGCCCCCCCAATTCCACCACCCTCAGCCCCATCCCACTCCTTCGCCCCCATCCGGCTCCTTCCGCCTTTCACTGCTCCGCCCCGCCCCAGGCCCCGCCCCTGTTGTCCGGACATCGTGGCTAACACAATTTATTCATTCATTCAATAGTGCTTTCTATGTGCAAAGCACTATACTAAGCGGTTGGGGAATTAGAGTACAACAATAAACCGTGACATTCCCTGCCCACAACAAACATAAGGGCCTATTGGATTTATTGTTTTATTTATAAACAAGCATGATAACATCCTTCGGCTTCTGTCCACACTAGCAAAATGAATTTGAGCAAAATGGTCTCATAGAAGCAACGTGGCCTGGTGGAAGGAGCATGGGACTGAGAGTCAGAGGACCTGTGTTCTAATCCCGACTCTGTCACTTGTCTGTTGTATGACTTGGGCAAATCTCTTTGCTTCTTGTGCCTTAATTCCTTCATCGGTGAAATAGGGTTTAAATCTTCCCTCCAACTTCGACTGTGAGCCCCATAGGGGACAGGGACTGTGTCCAAGATGATTAGTAAGCAGGTGGGAAGTCCTGTTCTCCACCGTCTCCCTGCCGCCCTCTCTTTCCTCTTCGCCCCTGACTCTCCCTGGTCTGGGGCAGAGCGGCCCAGTGCCTAGACTCCCCGACCCCTCTTCACAGTAGCTCCGAATCTCTCCCTCCCACCGAAGGCCGTTTGGCCCCTTCCCCCCTTACCTTCATACAGGGACTTTCCCCCTCGAGATATGGGGCAGAGACCCTACTTGGGGCTGGCGCCCTGATGCGCCCACCGTCCCTAAGACATTGAGGGATGGGGGCGCGGCACTGTTCTCCGGGGGAAGCTCCTGGGAAGGGGTCGCCCCTCAACTCTCTCCCACCTCTCACATAATAATAATAATTATTACGGTATTTGTTAAGCGCTTACTATTTGCCGAGTACTGTTCTAAGCTCAGGGGTAGATGCATGGTAAGCAGGTTGTCCCACTTGGGGCTCACAGTCTTAATCCCCATTTTGCAGATAAGGGAACTGAGGCCCAGAGAAGTTAAGTGAGTTGCCCAAGGTCACACAGCAGACAAGTGGTAGAGCGGGGATTAGAAGAGAATATGTGGATTGAAGAAAGAGATGAATGTGTGGCTTAGTGGAAAGAGAACAGGCCTGAGAGTCAGAGGACCTGGGTTCTAAAACCGCTCTTCCAATTGTTTAACAAATACCTCTGACTCCCAAGCCCATGTTCCTGCCACTAGGCCATGCTGACTAGAGAAGTAGCGTGGTGCAGTGGAATGAGCCTGCGCTTGGGAGTCAGAGGATGTGGGTTCTAATCCCCCCTCCTCCACTTGTCTGCTGTGTGACTATGGGCAAGTCACTTGACTTCTCTGTGACTCAGTTACCTCATCTGTAAAATGGGGATTAAAAAAGTGTGAGCCCTACATGGGACAACCTGATTACCCTGTATCTACCCCAGCATTTAGAACAGTGCTCAGCACATAGTAAGCGCTTAACAAATACCATCATCATCATCATCATGCTGCTTGTCTCCTGGAGAAGCATGAGACTTGGAGACCCTACATGGAGACCTTACTCTCTCCCGTCTAGAACCCCTCAGAACCCAGTACTTAGTGCAGTGTCGGGCATATAGTGAGTGCTTAACAAATATCTTACAAATATCTTTATTTTTAACCCCAGCTCCCCTCCCTAGAGCCCCAGCTCCCACTATCTCTCAAACGGAATCTCCAACTTCCCTCCTCATTTTAGGGCCCAAATCCCCCTCTGAAGCCCCCCAATCCCTTTCCCCGCCCCCACCCACCCGGGACGCTTCCTTGCTGTCTAGCCAGCCTGGATTCCTGGACCCTCGTCCCTTTCTGACGGCCTGGGCCCCCCGCCCTTTCCCCGGGGGAGTGTGGAGACCCCAGTCCCAATTCCTGCCCTCCCCCATTACCCTGGTGGTGTGTGTGTGTGGGCGGGGGCGTTACCCCGGGTCTCTATGTCCCTGCATTAGCTGGCCTCTGTCCAGAGAAAGGGTGACAGGCATGGCCACTGGGGATTGGGCAGATCTATTCTGGTGTCCCTAGCTCTTCAGTGGTCTGCCCCTCCCCCCGACCCCTCCCCACCCAGGGGGAAGGCGACCGGTGAGAATGCGCCCTCCCACCGGTCCCTGGGAGAGGAAAGACCTCCCGGGGCTGAAGCCCTTCTGTCCCAGGGGGTGGGAGGTGCTGGTTGGGATCTCCTCCGTGTGTCCCCCTCCCTCCGCCGCGAAGTTTTTCAGACCGCTCTCAAAATGCATGAAGAAAAAGGAAAAAAAACCAACAACACTTGAACGCTGCGTCCTACCTCTACCTTGTCTAGGCCGGGGTCGGTGGGAGGAGGAAGGAGAGAGGGAGGAATCGCATCCCTGCGTATCTAGGATACGGTCCTCGGGCCTCCGCGCTCCCGCTCAGCGCGCCCCATGCTGGTACGGCCGGGAGGCGCCTCAGTGTCCCCGGAGTGCTAATAACGACGGTATTCGCTAAGCCCTTACTCTGTGCCAAGCATTGTTCTAAGCGCTGAGATAGATGCAAGCTCATCAAGTTGTCCCACGTGGAGCTCACAGTCTTAATCCCCATTTTCCAGACGAGGTACCTGAGGCACAGAGAAGTAATTGCCTTCATTATTATAATGATGGTATTTGTTAAGCGCTTACTATGTGCAAAGCACTGTTCTAAACGCTGGGGTGGGGTACAAACGCTTACTCTGTGCCAAGCATTGTTCTAAGCGCTGGGGTAGATGCAAGCTCATCAGGTTGTCCCACGTGGAGCTCAGTCTTAATCCCCATTTCCCAAACGAAGTACCTGAGGCACAGAGAAGTAATTGCCTTCATATTATAATGATGGTATTTGTTAAGCGCTTACCATGTGCAAAGCACTGTTCTAAGCGCTGGGGGCGATACAAGGTGATCAGGTTGTCCCACGTGGGGTTCACAGTCTGAATTCCCATTTTACAGATGAGGCAACTGAGGCACAGAGAAGTTAAGTGACTTGCCCAAAGTCACTCAGCTGACAAGCGGCGGAGCTGGGATTAGTACCCATGACCTCTGACTCGCAAGCCCATGCTTTTTCCATTGAGCCACGCTGCTTCTCCATTCATCCATTCATATTTATTGAGTCCTTTTTGTGTGCAAAGCACTGTATTAAGCCCTTGGGAAAGTACAATACAACAACTGATCCATTCCCTGCCCACAACGAGCTCACAGCCTAGAGAATCGTATTCTTTTATTATTATTAATAATAATAATAATAATAATGTTAGTAATTGTTAAGCGAGTTAAAAGCTGCGAGAAGCAGCGTGGCTCAGTGGAAAGAGCATGGGCTGGGGAGTCAGAGGTCATGGGTTCAAATCCCAGCTCCGCCGCTTGTCAGCTGTGTGACTTTGGGCAAATCACTTCACTTCTCTGGGCCTCAGTTACCTCATCTGCAAAATGGACAATAAGACTGTGAGCCCCACTAGGGACAACCTGATCACCATTTATCCTCCCCAGCGCTTAGAACAGTGCTTTGCACATAGTAACCGCTTAACAAATGCCATCATTATTATTAAGTGACTTGCCCAAGGTCACACAGCAGACAAGTGGCAGAGATGGTATTAGAACCCAGTCTTCTGACTCGCAAGCCCGGGCTCTTGCCACTAGTCCATAATGATGGTACTTAAGTGCTTACGACTATTACTAATAATAACAGTATTTGTTAAGCACTTACTATGTGCGTTATACTAAGCGCTGAGGTGGATGCAAGCAAATTGCGTTGGACACAGTCCTTTCACCCATGTGGGGCTCTCACAGTCTCAATTCCCATTTTACAGATGTGGTAACTGAGGCACAAAGATGTGAAGTGACTTGTCCAACAGCAGACAAGTGGCGGAGAGGGGATTAGAAACCATGACCTTCTGACTCCCAGGCCTATACTCTATCCACTACGCCATGCTGCACTGTTCTAAGTGCTGGGGTAGATACAAGTTAATCAGGTTGGACACAGTCCCTGTCCCACATGAGGCTCACGGTCTCAATCCCCATTTTACAGATGAGGGAACTGAGGCACAGAATTTAAGAGAATTGTCCAAGGTTACACAGCACACGTGGCGGAGCGGAATTAGAACTCAGGCCCTTCTGACTTTCAGGCCCATGCTCTATCCACTAAGCCACGCTGGACATTGGAGCGGGGCTCAGTCTTCCCCTGGCAATGCTCCCCGACCTCAGAGGTCAAGCAGTCACACCGGATCCAATTGCGTTGTACACAAAGATGTACACACTCTGCTGCTTCCCTCACCCCCAAACCGCGTTTATACATAAGGATGCCCGTGCTCTACTGCTCTCCCTCCTCCCCTTAGACTGTGAGCCCGTGTAGGATAGAGACCACATCTGCTCTGATGGTATATCTATCCCAGTGCATAGCATAAGTCAGTGCTTAATAAACATCACCATCATCATAATTATTACACACTTATTGTCCTGTCCATTTTTTCCATTCTCTCTCTAATCATTGGTTGATTGTGAGCCTCATGTGGGACAGGAATTATGTTCGGTCTCTTAAACTTATATTTATCCAAGTGCTTAGCATAAAGTAGTGCTTAATAATTGCCTTCATTGTTATGTTCTCTTTGCCTCCAACGATAAATAATATTCAATGGTTTGGGTTGGCTAGGTCTGTGTTGTGATGTCACTAACCCTGCTTTTTGGCACTGCCCCTGGGGGAATGGCAGTGGGGGGTGAGCCCAGAGGCCTTCTCCCCACGATTCTGATCCCACTGTGGGTTTTTTTTTATGTTCACATCACTATTCCTAAAGGAACTGGCTCCTCCCACAACTTTTCAGGGCCCCTGGGACTACAGGGATGGGGTCACGCAGGAGGCCCGGGCAGGATTTGGGGGAAGAGTTGGGAGTTCGAAATGACTGGGTTGAGAAGCAGTGTGACTTAGTGAAAAAAGCATGGGCTTGGGAGTCAGAGGATGTAGGTTCCAATCCTGGCTCCACCACTTGTCTGCTGTGTGACTTTGGACAAGTCACTTAACTTCTCTGTGCCTCATTTGTAAAATGGGGATTAAGACTGTAAGCCCCAAGTGGGACAAACTGATTATCTTGTATCTTCTCCAGCGCTTTGAACAGTGTTTGACACATTGTAAGCACTTAACAAATACTATTATTATTATTACCTAATAAAAATCATTATTATTATGGTATTTCTTAAGCACTTACTTTGTGCCAAGCACTGTTCTAAAGAAGGTAATCAGGTCGTCCCTCATAATAATGATAATAATAATGTTAGTATTTGTTAAGCACTTAGTATGTGCAGAGCACTGTTCTAAGCACTGGGGTAGATACAGGGAAATCAGGTTGTCCCACGTGAGGCTCACAGTTAATCCCCATTTTACAGATGAGGTAACTGAGGCACAGAGAAGTTAAGTGACTTGCCCACAGTCACACAGCTGACAAGTGGCAGAGCCGGGAGTCGAACCCATGACCTCTGACTCTGAAGCCCAGGCTCTTTCCACTGAGCCACGCTGCTTCTCTGGGCCTCACAGTGTTAATCCCCATTTTACAGATGAGGTAACTGAGGCCCAAAGAAGTGAAATGGCTTGCCCAAGGTCACACAGCAGGAAGATGGCAGAGCCGGGATTAGATCCCACATCTTCTGACCCCCAATCCTGGGCTCTTTCCACTAAACCATGCTACTTCGCTGTTTTGGTGTTGATATGCACCAGTCCTGCTGTGAGTTACCCAACCGAATAGCTGGAGATATTGGGTTGGGGCTGGTGCCCCTAATGGCAGGGACCGTGTTCCATGTCTCCAAAAACCCTAGGTGGGAGAAAAAGCCAGTGAGAGACAGTGAGGAAAATAGGGGACAGAATAATAATAATAATAATAATGATGGTGGTATTTGTTAAGTGCTTACTATGTGCCAGGCACTGTAGGGAGCTGGTCTGTCTTTTATACCAACCAATCTCACTGTACCTCGATCTCATCTAACTCGCCGCCGACCTCTCACCCACATCCTACCTCTGGCCTGAATCGCCCTCCCTCCTCATATCAGACAGATAATTACTCTCCCCCACTTCAAAGCCTTATTGAGGTACATCTCCTCCAGGAAGCCTTTCCTGACTGACCCCTCCTCTCCTCTTCTCCCACTTCCTTCTGCACAGTTCATACTTGCTCCTTCAGTCATCCTCCTTTCCCCAAAGCACAGATGTATACATCTGCATATATCTGTAATGTATTTACTTATCTATTTATTTATTTATGTATTTATTTATATTAATGTCTGTCTCCCCCTCTAGACTGTGAGCTCATTGTGAACAAGGAATGTGTCTGATGTTATATTGTATTCTCCCAAATGCTTAGTACAGTGCTTTGCACACAGTAAGCACTCAAAAAATACAATTGAATATGATTGAATCCATTGGTACTTATTGAGCATTTTTTGTGCAGAGTCTGTCTCCCTTTCTAGACCAAACTCATTGTGGGCAGGGAATGTGTCTACCAACTCGGTTATATTATATTCGCCCAAGCGCTTAGAAAAATGCTCTGCACACAGGACGTGCTCAATAAACACAATTGTAGTACACTGCTTTAAACGTTTAGGAGAGTACAAAACAAAAGAGTGGGTTTGGACAATGAAAACCCTATTTATCAAACCCTTTGCATCACCATCATCAGCAACATGCATTGGGGGCCCAGTATAAGCAGAGCACTGTGAACAGAGCACTGTGCTAGGCGCCTGCAATGCAGAGTGCTGTAAAAGTAGAAGGCATGACCCCATCCCCTTAGTCATTTACAAATCTAATAGTAGTGATGATGAAGATCTGAGAAGCAGCATGGTGTAGTGGATAGATACAACTGAGCTCCTTATCTTCCCTCCCAAATCCTGCCCTCTCCCTGACTTTCCCGTCACTGTGGACGGCACTACCATTCTTCCCATCTCACGAGCCCGCAACCTTGGTGTCATCCTTGACTCTGCCCTCTCTTTCACCCCACACATCCAATCCGTCACCAAAACCTGCCTCACTTTCACAAAATCGCCAAGATCCGCCCTTTCCTCTCCATCCAAACTGCTACCTTGCTGGTTCAATCTCTCATAATATCCCAACAGGATTATTGCATCAGCCTCCTCTCTGATCTCCCCTCCTCCCGACTCTCTCTGCTCCAGTCTATACTTCACTCCACTGCCCGGCTTCTCTTTCTACAGAAACGCTCTGGGCATTCATTCATTCAATAGTATTTATTGAGCGCTTACTATGTGCAGAGCACTGTACTAAGCCCTTGGAATCACTCCCCACCTCAAAAACCTCCAGCGGTTGCCTATATACCTTCGCATGAAGCCATAACTCCTCAATCTTGGTTTCAAAGCTCTCCATCACCTGGGCCCCTCCTACCTCACCTCCCTTCTCTCCTTCTACAGCCCACCCCTACATTAACTAACTAAACTCTCTTCCCCTCTTCAAAGGCCTCCTGAGAGCTCACCTCCTCCAGGAGGCCTTCCCAAACTGAGCCCTCCCTTTCCCTCTGCCCCTCCTCCCCTCCCCATTGCCCCGACTCCCTCCCTCTCCTCTACCCCCTTCCCCTCCCCATATCTCTTGTGTATACTTGTATATATTATTTATTACTGTTTATTTTAATGATGTGTATATATATGATTCAATTTATCTATTTTGATGGTAGTGATGCCTGTCTACTTGTTTTGTCTTGCTGTCTGTCTCTCCCTTTTAGATTGTGAGCCTGTTGTTGGGCAGGGATTATCTCTATCTGTTGCCAAACTGTACATTCCAAGTGCTTAGTACAGTGCTCTGCGTACAGTAATCACTCAATAAATACGATTGAATGAGTCACAGGCCTGGGAGTCAGAAGGTCATGGGTTCTAATCCTGCCTCTGCCACTTGTCTTTTGTGTGACCGTGGACAAGTCACTTCGCTTCTCTGGGTCTCAGTTCCCTCATCTGTAAAATTGGGATTGAGACTGTGAGCCCCACATGGGACAGGGACTGTGTCCAACCCGATTTGCCTGTATCCACTCCAGAGCTTAATACAGGGCCCGACACATAGTAAGTGCTTAACAAATACTATTATTATTATGAAGAAGAGTTCCGAGCAGGACACAAAAGTACCAAGTACCTTCAGACCTGCAGAACCTGTGGGTTTGGGTTTGCACTAGGGCTGGGCTAGAACGCGAGGCCGAATCAGGGAACGTCTTCCGACAACGCCGCGTCTGTCTGGATACAGCACAGCCGGGGTCGGAGTAGACACTCTGAGCGTGTGTGGGACTTCACCGTGGAGTGAGCCAGAGGGCGAGTTTTCCTTATGGTGAGGATATGGAGAGTAATAATGATAATAATAATAATAATAATGTGGGCATTTGTTAAGCGCTTACAATGTGCCAAGCACTGCTCTAAGCGCTGGGGTAGATACAAGGGAATCAGGTTGTCCCATGTAGTCTTCATCCCCATTTTATAAATGAGGGAACTGAGGCCCAGAGAAGTCAAGTGACTTGCCCAAGGTCACACAGCTGACAAGCGGCGGAGTCGGGATTAGAACCCATGACCTCCGACTCCCAAGCCCGGGCTCTTTCCGGTTGTCTCTCCGCCTCTCGAATTTTAGGGCCAGCGGATCCAGCCCTAGAAATTGGTTCGCACCTCACCAGGAGGGGGCAGCGCTTCTCCATCCTTCTCTGCCTCCGTCTGTCAATCAGTCGATGCTATTTATTGAGCGCTAACTATGGCCAGAGCACTGTACTAAGCGCTTGGGAGAGAACAATACAACAGAGATGGCAGACACGTTCCCTGCCCATAACGGGTTTCCAGCTTAGAGGAGGGAGAGAGAGAAACTAATACAAATAATTTATAATAATAGTAATGATTAATTATGGTATTTTGTTAAGCCCTTACTACATGCCAACCAGTGTTCTAAGAGCTGGGAGAGGTACAGGGTAATCAGGTTGTCCCACGCGGGGCTCACACTCTTAATCCCCATTTTACAGATGAGGAAACTGAGGCTCAGAGAAGTTAAACGTCTTGCCCAAGGTCATCCAGCAGGCAAGTAGCGGAATCGGTATTAGAACCCACCACTTATGACTCCCAAGTCCGTGCTCTTGCCATTAAACCACGCTGCTTCTCATATATATAATTACATATATTATGTATAGATTATATTATATAATTTAAAGCTATGTACTCAAGTGCGGCGGGGTTGAGGGTGGGGCGAATATCGAATGCTCAAAGGCCACAGATCCAAGGACCCAGACGATCCAGAAGAGAGACAGAGAGCCGGGGAAAAGAGGGCCTAATCAGGGAAGACCTCTTGGAGGAGATGTGATGGCTCTCTCTCCTCTTTCTTTCCCCCACCTCTCCTCTCTCTCTTTTTGACTCTCTCGTCTTTCTTTTCCTCACCTCTCCTCTTTTCGCTTTGACTCTCCGGCTCTGTCTTCTCTCTTTCTCTCTCTTTCTTTCTCTCTTTCCCTCTCTTTCTCTCTCTCTCCCTCCATCTCTGTCTCTCTCTTTCTCACCTTCTCTCACTTACTCACACAGAGCGCCGTTATCTTCCGTTATCACCCAGGGCAGAGTGACTCACTTGGCCCCTCCCGTCCCTCTGCCTCGGCGGTGACTCAGTTGGATGCTGGGGGTTTCCAGGAGGGGCGGGCCAAGGGTCACAGTTTGCACCTTTCCCGGGCCTCACCTTCTCCGGACCTCGCCCTCCTATTCTGGGAGGGAACCCGGAGGACTCTGGAAGGAGAGGGGGCTCCGGGGGCATCCACAGAATAATAATAATAATAATGATGGTATTTGTTAAGCGTTTATTATGTGCCAAGCACTAAGCGCTGCGGCAGATACAAGGTAATCAGGTTGTCCCACGTGGGGCTCACAGTCTAAATCCCCATTTTACAGATTAGGTAAAAGGCTCAGAGAAGGTAAGTGACTTGCCCAAAGCCACATAGCTGATAAGTGGCTGAGCCGGGGTTAGAATTCACGACCTCTGACTCCCAAACCTGTGCTCTTTCCACTAAGCCACGCTGCTTCTCATATTATATTATGTATAGATTTTAATATATAATTTAAAGCCATTCATTCGATCATATTTACTGAGCACTTACTATGTGCAGAGCACTGAACTAAGCCCTTGGAATGTACAATTCAGCAAAATGTACTCAATGCGGCGAGGTTGATGGTGGGGCAAATATCGAATACTCACAGGCCACAGTGCCAAGCACTGTTCTAAGCGCTGAGATAGATACAAGGCAGTCAGATTGTCCCTTGTGGGGCTCACAGTCTTAATCCCCATTTTACAGATGAGGGAGCTAAGGCACAGAGAAGTTAAGTGACTTGCCCAAGGTCACACAGCAGACAAGTGGCAGAGTCGGAATTAGAATCCATGACCTCGGACTCCCAAGCCTGGGCTCTTTCCACTAAACTCAAAGAATCAATCAATCCATCAGTGCTATTTATAGAGCGTTTACCGTGTATGGAGCACTCTATTATATACTTGGAAAAATGCAATAGAGTAAGTAGATTTGAACCTTGCCTCCAAGGAATTTACAGTCTAACAGAGGTCAAGAAGACAAGAATAATGAATTCCGTTTTACAGAAGGTAATATGAGGCGCCGGCTCCAAGATCCTAGTCTCAGCCCCAACTCCTTAATCTCACGAAAACAATGTTCCTCCCCCACCACCTCCTCCTTCTCCTCCTCCTCCCCGCCTTCCATTTTCACAGGAAACGATGAAAAAAAGAAGTGGGTGTAGAAAGAAGCTGAATGAAAGAGCACAAAAAGCAAGTGACGAACCTGAAACCTCGAGGCTGTTAAAAACAAAACACTATCTTAGAGACTCAGATACCAAAAAGCCGGAAACTCTGCAAGGCTAATTGGAAGGGTAAAATCAATCATCAGTGGAATTACTGACTGCCTACTGGGTGCAGATTGTACTAAGGGCCTGGGACAGTAAACAAGGTTTGTGTGTATCATTTAAAGAGTGGGAAGTTTGCCTGAGGGGGCGTAGAAAAGTCAAAAGGCAGGGAGAGGCCCGGGGCAAACAGGAAATAGGTGGCCAGAGAATCGTCTAAAGCCTCTGCTGGACACAGAAACTACTAGAAAATAATTCTCCCCATCTATCAGAAACAGGAATCCAGCTTGGAAATCAATGGGGTCATGGGTGCAGTCGGGGCCAAGAAGGTGAAAATCGGGAGGCTCTCAAAGGATTCCTTCATTTTGCCTTCCCTGAGGAAGAAGTTAGTGAGGTCCCATCTCCAAACTGGAGGAGAAGAAAGGTATCTGGATGAGTTGGAGTTAATTGATCAATAGATTTATTCATTCATTCAATAGTATTTATTGAGCGCTTACTATGTGCAGAGCACTGTACCAAGCGCTTGGAATGTACAAATCGATAACAGATAGAGACAGTCCCTGCCGTTTGACGGGTTTACAGTCTAATCGGGGGAGACAGACAGACAAGAACAATGGCAATAAATAGAATCAAGGGGAAGGACATCTCATTAAAACAATAGCAAATAGATGGGAAGTTGCAGAATGGTGGTGTGGTGAAACTGGCATTTTTTAGGTCACCTTTGGGCCAGAGGCTTGGTGAATCAGAAGAGAAAGCTACTCCACAAGGATTTGAGCAGTAATCTAGAAGTTCTGGAGCAGTGGGTCTCTCTCCTGGACATTCTAAACAATAATAATAATAACGGTACTTGCTAAGTGCTTACTATGCACCAAACACTGTTCTAAGCACTGGAGTAGGTTCAAGTTAATCAGTTGGATACAGTCCCTGTCCCAAATGGAATTCACACTCTTAATCCCCATTTTGCAGATGAGGAAACTGAGGGACAGAGACGTGAAGTAATAATAATAATAATGTTGATATTTGTTAAGTGCTTATTATGTGCAGAGCACTGTTCTAAGCGCTGGGGAAGATACAAGATAATCAGGTTGTCCCACATAGGGCTCACAGTCTTCATCGCCATTTTATAGATGAGGTAACTGAGACACAGAGAAGTTAAGTGACTTGCCCAAGATCACATGGCAGACGTGGTGGAGGTGGGATTAGAACCCAGGTCCTTCTGACTCTCAGGCCTGTGCTCTATCCTCTAAGCCAGTGGGTCTCACTCCTGGGCATTTTAGAACAGCGGTTCTCACTTCTATGCCCCTTACAGAAATCCAGTGTCAGGTTGGGGAAAATACTTCAGAAAATCCAATTTCTTAGCAGCATCACCTACTGGAAAAAGCATGGGCCTGGGAATCAGAGGACCTGGGTTCTTATCCTGTTCCACCTCTTGCCTGTCGTGTGATCTTGGGCAAGTCATTTCACTTTTCTGGGCCTCAATTAAATACCTATCCTCCCTCCCCCTTACAGTGGGAGCTCTGTGTGGGACAGGGACTGTGTCCGACCTGATGCTTTTGTATCTACCCCAGTGATTAGTATGGTGCTTGGCACATAGAGGACGTGGATTCTAATCCCAGCTCTGCCACATGGCTGCTGGGTGAACTATTGGGCAAATCATTTAACTTCTCTGTGCCTCAGTTACCTCATCTGTAAAATCTGTAAGATTGAGCTCCATGTGGGACAGGGACTGTGTCTGACCTGATTACTTTGTATCTATCCCAGTGCTTATAACAGTACTTGGCACGTAGTAAGTGCTTAACAAATACCATTATTATTATTATTTTTAATACATAGTAAGCACATCACAAATACTGCAGGTGTCATTGTTAAAGACATTTAGACAACTGAGTGGTCGGGGGATTGGAGTAGTCACGGGAATGTCCTGTCATGGGTAGAAAGCTAGTGAAATGTTGAGGAGGAGGAGAGGGATGGGATAGAGAAACCCGTTTCAGACGAGGTAGGTAAACAGTGTGTATCCCTAGGTTCGATGCCAGGGCTGATGTGGAAAATGGCATAGTAAAAGACTTGGAGGAGGAAATGTGCAGTGAAACCTCCTCGCTTGTGGACAACACCCTACTCTCCTGGCGGTGAAGGCCTCTGGGAGGAAGCAGGGAGACAAAAATGGGCAGATTTGTGTCTGGAGAACGCCAAGGAGCCCATTCAGTCAATCGTATTTATTGAGCACTTACTGTGTCAGGGCACCGTACTGTGCACTTGGGAGAGTACAGTATAACAGTAAACAGACACATTTCCTGCCCACAACAAGCTGACAGTTTACAGCTTGGAGTTGGAGATGTGTGTCACTGTTGGCCCGTTTGTTGAATCGTGGTGGCTGATGGAACAATGGGCACCCTCGGGCAGGGGACTGGAACCGGAGGGAAGGGAGGCCCTGGGACCTTGCAGGAGGCTGAGGGGGTAGATGTAGGGGGTGGCCCAAAGTGGGTCAGGATGGCTCCTGCAGCTCCTCCCTTGGCCCCCTCCAGCTTGCAACCCCGCAGCTGGTCCTCTTGGGGTGAGGGACAAGGGGTCCCTGTTCCCCGACCCCCCTAGTGGGAGGTAGATCTCAGTGGCATGGCTGAGGAGCGGAGGAGGCTGGGGCCGAGGAAGTGGTGGGTGCGGTTCCTGCCGGTGCTTGGTGTTGGGGGGTGGAGGGAGGGGCTTTCACACGCACCCCAGCTGTCGGCTCCGTCAAATGTCAAACCGCATCCTGTCTTGTCTCTGAAAGTGGGGCCCAGAGGGTGCCGGAGGGAAGGGGGAGGATGGGGCAGGTGAGGCAAGTCTCTGAAGTCAACCACCCTTGTTGGCATCTTACAGCAAAATAGCTCAGCAGCTGGCAAGGGGTTGTGGGGGCCCTTATCCCTCCCGGCCCCCCAAACCCTCCCCTAACCCCTGCCTAGAATAGGTTTCTGTGTCATCTGCTGTGGTCTTCCCCTCATCTCCCGCCCAGGGCCTCTGCCTGCAGAGATCGTCCTTTGCTTCTCCCTCCTCCTTCCCCCCACTCCTCCTTGCCCTTCCTCCTTCTCCTCTCCTTTTTCTGTCCCTCTCCTGGGGAATCCCTGGGCCCCACTTGCAGCATGAGCTTCTGAACCAAGCTGGAGGCAGACAGCTAGGACTCCTGGGTTCTCTGATTCACCATGGGATACTGGGCACCCACCCAACACTATCTGTCCTTTCCTGTTTCCTTTCTGGGACTGGGGCCCTTCTCTGGTTGCTTAGGAGGTCAGTTGAAGAAGACCCTCAAATGACTCCAGTGGACTCCTCCAATATCGTCTGGGGCCCAGCAAGGCCTGCCTCTACCAGAATCTCAGAAAGCCTAGAGCCAAGGGCTGCTGTTTAGGGCCTCGAGTGGGTGAGGCCAGCTGGAGGCCTCAGTGGGTGCTGGGGTTACCCCAAGTTCCCTTGACTCCCCTTCTAATCCCTCAAATCTCCCCCATTCCCTTCTGAGCCCCCCTACACTTTGGGTATCTATGTGTGTTATGTATGAGTCTGTGTACATTAATTTCTGCATGTCCACGTGTTGGTGTTTAGGTGTTAGTGTGCACCTGTAGTCTATGTGTACATTAGAGTATGTCAAGATTTGGGTGTGTTTGTGTGTCTGTGTGTATTATGTTTGCATCTGTATGTGCATATTTTTGAATTTGATTGGTGACGACTCTACAGTAAAAGACAAAACAAGATCTATATGTACATGTACCTGAGTTTGTGGGTCAGAGTGTATGAGGGGGCGGGGTGTGGGCCAGAAGGAGTGGCGCAGTGTGGGGAGAGCAGGAGACATGGATTCATTCATTCAATAGTCTTTATTGAGCACTTACTATGTGCAGAGCACTGTACTAAGCACTTGGAATGTACAATTTAGCAACAGATAGAGACGATCCCTGCCCATTGACATAGATTTCTGTCACCTAGAAGGATTCTCCCTGCTCTAAACACTGAGTCACTTTCCTCTCCCTCTGCAGGCTAAAGTGACCTAGACTCCTCCAGGAAGCTTTTCCTGAAACTTTCCTGGTCGATGGGGCCCTGATCCCAAGGAGTTATTTTACCTGCCTGGGTCACCCATCTGGCTGTCCATCAACCTGTCTCCCTCTCTGCCTTTTGCCATCCTTCTGTCAGCCCATCTGTCTGGCAGTATGTGGGTGCTGAGCCAGGCCAGAGCTGGAGGCTGAAGGGCCTCCTGGAGCAGTAAGCCAGTGAGCCTCTGCTCCTAGCCAGAGTTCAGAGCCAGCCCTGGCCCCTCAGCCCCATCAAACATTGATTTGGGGGCCCCCACACCGGGCAACCCCACTGTGCCCACTGCACCCCTAAAGGGCAGCCTCACCGTACCCTCTGTGGTGATGATGATGATGATGATGGTATTTGTTAAGCGTTTACTATGTGCCAAGCACTCTTCTAAGAGCTGGGTAGATGCTAGGTAATGAGGTTGTCCCATGTGGGGCTCACAGTCTTAATTCTGATTTTACAGATGAGGTAACTGAAGCACAGAGAAGTTAAGTGACTTGTCCAAAGTCACATAGCTGACAAGTGGTGGAGCCGGAATTAGAACCCATGACTTCCAACTCCCAAGCCTGTGCTCTATCCACTAATAATAATGTTGGTATTTGTTAAGTGCTTAATATGTGCAAAACAGTCTTATTAGCGCTGTGGGGGATACAAGGTGATCAGGTTGTCCCATGAGGGGCTCACAGTCTTTATCCCCATTTTACAGATGAGGTAACTGAGGCCCAGAGAAGTTAAGTGACTTGCCCAAAGTCACACAGCTGACAAGCAGCGGAGCCAGGATTAGAACCCATAATCTCTGACTCCCAAACTCTTTCCACTGAGCCACGGCGCTTCTGCTCAGTGCTCCCATGGGCAGCACCACCGTGCCCACTACACCTCCCAGGGCAGCCCTACCACACCCGTACACCTCCAAGGCAGGGCTGATCTCTCACCACATCCGCCTCACCCGGCGCCCCCTCCCCACCTGCCCATCTCCCAGCCCCCGCCGGGCCCATCCCCACATCCGCCCCGCTCTCTGCCTCGTCCTTCACCAGCCCTTTCTTCTGCTTTCCACTCCCCACCTCATCTGCCCTCTCCTCACCCGCTTCGCTCAGCTCCATCCCCCTTCCTCCCACATCCGCCACTGAGTTCTGGGTTTTGTTTACCTTTCTCATTCAACCTGCATATTCAATCTCATCTGAAATCCTGTGGGTGCAACCTTCACAACATCGCTAAAATCTGTCCTTCCCTCTCTAGCCAAACTGACACTAAACTGATCCAAGCACTTATCCCATCCCACCTTGACTACCCACCTTAATAATAATAATAATAATAATAATAATTCTGGTGTTTGTTAAGCACTCACTCTGTGCCAGCGCTGTACTAAGCACTAGGGTGGATGCAAGCAAATTGGGCTGGACACAGTCCCTGTTCTATGAGGGACGCCCAGCCGCAATCCCCATTTTACAGATGAAGTAACTGAGGCCCGGAAAAATGAAGTGACTTGTCCAAGGACACACAGCCAACAAGCGGCAGAGCTAGGATTAGAAGCCATGACCTTCTGATTCCCAGGCTTGTGCTTTATCCAAATTTGCCTCCTTGCTGACCTCCCTGTCTCTTGTCTTTCCCCATTCCAGTCCATAATAGACTCTGCTACATGGATCATTTTCTAATTAAAACATTCAGGCCTTGTCTTCCCCCTCCTCAAACAACTCCAGTGATTGGCCATCCATCTCTGTATCGAACAGAAACTCTTTGCCATCGGCTTTAAGGCAGTCAATCAGCTCACCCCCTTCTACCTCACCTTACTGATCTCCTACTGCAACACAGTCCAAACACTTTGCTCCTCTAGTGCCAACCTACTCCGTGTACTTTTATCTCATCTGTCTCACTGCCATTCCCTCACTCGCGTCCTCCCGCTGGCCTGGAACTCACTCCCCCTTCATATACAACAGACCACCATTCTCCTGATCTTAAAGGCCTTATTAAAATCACATCTCCACCAAGTCGTCTTCACCAACTAAACCCTCATTTCTCCAACTCCCTCTCCCTTTTGTGTACGAGAAGCAGTGTAGCTCAGTGGAAAGACCACGGGCTTTGGAGTCAGAGGTCATGAGTTCGAATCCCAGCTCTGCCACTTGTCAGCTGTGTGACTGTGGGCAAGTCACTTAACTTCTCTGTGCCTCAGTTCCCTCATCTGTAAAATGGGGATTAAGACTGTGAGCCCCACATGGGACATCCTGATTCCCCTGTGTCTACCCCAGCGCTTAGAACAGTGCTCGGCACATAGTAAGTGCTTAACAAATCCCAAATCCCAAATCCCAACTCGTTTATGCCATTGGAAAGAAGCAACGTGGCTTAGTGGCAAGACCCCGGGCTTGGGAGTCAGAGGTCATGGGTTCTAATCCCGACTCCGCCACTTGTCTATGTGACCTTGGGCAAATCATTTCTCTTTTCTGGGCCTCAGTTTCCTCCTCTGTAAAAATGGGGATTAAAAAATGTGAGCCCCACGTGGGACAATCTGATTACCTTGTATCTACCCCAGCACTTAGAACAGTGCCCTGCACATAGTAAGGACTTAACAAATACCATCATTATTATTATTATTATTACCCTTTAGGCACTTGTTATGAATATCACCCTCAGCCCCATAGCCCTTAAGTGTATATCTGTAATTTATTTTAATGTGTGTCTCTCCCTCTAGACTCTAAACTCCTTGTGAGACAGAAACTTGTCTACCAACTCTGCTGTATTGAACTCTCCCAAGCACTTAGTACAGTGCTCTGCAAATAGTAAGCACTCAATAAAACCCATTGATTAATTGACCTTCTCCTATCTGCAATTTCCTGTAGCGATCACCTTTCCTACTAGACCCCTCTCCCTGAGTCCATCTGAAATGTCTATCTACCCCAGGGTTTAACATATATTTAGCCTTTCTAAATTCCATAATTATTAGATTGTAAACTACTTGAGGACAGGAATTGTGTCTACTATCTCTGCTGTCCTCTTCCAGGTTCTTAGTACAGTGCTCTTAACACAGTAAATAGATTGTAAGATCCTTGAAGGCAGGGATTATGTCTACTAACTCCATTGGCCTTTTTCAGGCCCTTAGTACAGTGCTCTGCACATAGTAAGTAGACTATAAGCTCCTCAACAGCAGGGATCAGGTCTACCAAATCTATATTACTTTCCCAAGCACCTAGTAAAGCGCTCTGCACACAGTAGACTGCAGGCTACTTGAGGGCAGGGTAAAGGTCTACTAACTCTATTGTATTCTCCCTGGCGCTTAGTGCGGTGCTCTATTGTCGGTCAGTCAATCAGTTGTATTTATTGAGCACTTACTGTGTGCAGAGCACTTTACTAAGTGCTTGGGAGAGTACAATACAACAATATAACAGACACATTCCCTGCCCACAGTGAGCTTTCAGGGTACAGTCTAGAGTTTACAGTCTTTATAATAATGTTGGTATTTGTTAAGCACTTACTATGTGCAGAGTACTGTTCTAAGCGCTGGGGGAGATACAGGGTCATCAGGTTGTCCCACGTGAGGCTCACAGTTAATCCCCATTTTACAGATGAGGGAACTGAGGCACAGAGAAGTTAAATGACTTGCCCACAGTCACACAGCTGACAAGTGGCAGAGCTGGGAGTTGAACTCATGACCTCTGACTCCAAAGCCCAGGCTCTTTCCACTGAGCCACGCTGCTTTATACACAACAGGTGTTCAATCAGTACAATTGATCGATTAATTATTCCTGTGCTCAAGGTGATGCTGGCCTTTCTTCCCACAGGATTGCTGAGTAAAACCATTGAGATCCCCTGCTGCCTCCCCCTGTGACCCATGGAGGGCCCACTCCTGACCCACTTGATGCAGACTGGATTGCAGGGGGATTGCCCAGCGGCAGGTCCAGATTTCTACAAACACTAGAGCCTTGAGAAGCTTTGGATGCCACTGGACTCTGACTGACCTGGGCATCAGCACCCTGAGTCCACCCACGGGCCCTGGACCACAGGGCTGGGTGGACTCTGAACTTAGTCTTCTATGTAAGTAATAATAATAATAATAGTTATGGGACTTGTTAAGCACTTGCTATGTTCTAAGGATGGCACTAAGCTCTGAAGAAAATACAATATAATACCTGTACCACACTGTGCTTGCCCCACATGAGTTTTAAAAAGGGGTAGGATTTAATCCCCATTTTACATATGAGGAAACTGAGGCACAGTTTAATTGACTAGCCCCAGGTGACTCACCTGGCAAATGGTGGAGCTGGGTTGAGAACCCAGGCCCTCTGACTCTCAGACCAGATCTCTTTCCACTTGATCACACTGCTTCACAGTGCTTATATTGTTTCTGTATTTATTTCAATTTTCCTACTGTGTCTGTCACCAAACCCCTTCCTACCTTATGCTTCAATTATGAGCCCCTTGAAGATCAAGGGTCTAACTCTCACTTGTGCCTTCTGTCCCAGTGTTTAGTACAGTGCTCTGCACACGGTAGGTACTTAACAAGTACTCTGATGACCTCTACTTTTCCAGCTTCACCACTGATGCTTGGACCACCTGGGCCCCACTTGGGAGGGTTCCCTAAGTGGACAGAGGGGGATTACCAACCAACCCAAACTATGAATGCAGTACCTTCTGTGCACAGAGCCCTGTACAAAGTGCTTGGGAGAGTGTAGTAGAAGTATAAGATGCATTCCCTGCCCTCTAGGAGCTTCCAGTCTATTGGTGGATTTGCAGAGAGGAGAATGAAAGATGGGCAAGGTGAATGGCCAAGTGCTTAAATTGTAGAGTATGTAAATCATATTGGACAGAAGTGCTGAGGGCGGTCGTGAGTGTGGGACCGTGGGGGTGGCAGAGGGAGAATAAAGCAAATCACAAAAGGCTGCCTGGAGGAGGTGAGATTTCAGAAGTATGTTGAAAATGGGGGGAGCTGTGGCCTTGATGTATATTGCTGGGCAGCAGAGCCACAGCAAGGCACTGAGTTTTGCCACATAGGGCTGTGTCAGAGTGGTTGGTGGGGACAGAGTGGGTAAGCCCCCCCGACCCCTGCCACTGTCCCTGCTCCTACCCCTTGCTCCTACCAGAGCCTGTTCCCAGCTCGGGGGGCAATTCTGGCTCCTTTGTGGGGAAGCCGGGGCAGGGGGAATCATTGACCGAGAGCAGCTGAGGCAGCCGAGACCTCTTTATTTGTGTCAGAATTCATCCCCTCCTGATGGACAAACAGGCGGACAGATGGACCGGCAGGCAGACAGACAGATAGGCAAGAGGACAGATGATCAGGTGAATGGCTGGACCCTGCTGGAAGACGGGTCTGGGTTGAGGGTGGGATAATAGCTGGGATTTGGGGAAAAGGAGTTTGGGGGAGGGGAATTAGAGCTTGGTTCTGGAGGGATTGTCCAGGACTCTCCTTCTTCTTCCATTGCCAAGGGAGAGAACCAGGTGCTGCGATCACCTTACAAAACATGTTTTTTGGCCTGAGGGGAAACAAAGGAATCCAGAGTCACAGAACCTTCCTAGGCAATCCGAGTACCCCAGCCTTCTAGGATGCAGCAGACACCAGCCCCCAGGGCAGAGAGGTTGCCTCCAGAGGAGCTCCAGGCCCTGTGTCAGAGGGAGGGGCTTTCCCTGGCCCCCAGTCCCCTCCCTGCTCAGCTCCTCCTCCACTCCCCCATGAAGGGCCTGAGCCCTTGGCATTTTCTCTGGAGCTTCCTCACTCTTCCCCAGCCCCAAGGTGAAGGCTGGTCCCCCCTTCCTCTGTGTTGCTCCCCCAGCCCTGGCCCACCCCTTACCTTGGCCCTCCACACCAGGGTGCTGACCAGCACCGCGTAGACCAAGGCCTTCCCCAAGAGGATCTCATAGAGGAAGGTGGCTGACTGGACGCTCTTCTGGTAGGATGCTGTTGGGAAGGAGAACCCCAGACTGGAGTTACAAGCCCCGGCTACCCCCTCGGCCCCTCCCCCTACCTGCTTCCAAGGATCACGTGCTCCGGGGGCTCTTCCACCCAACGGTGGCCTGGACTCTGGGCATCGGGGCCACTCAGGCTGGAGGGCCATGGAGCTGCCCTGACCTGCTGCGTGGGCACAGAAGCCCAGCAGGGTGTTGGTGACCCTTCCCAGAGGATCCCACTCACAGCCAGTTCGAGCCCGTGGGTCCCAGCAGTGCTGCACCTATCCATGCTGAGCCACCAACAACTCTGTCCACTTCTAGGGCTCCTTTCCCAGTCCCACCTAGAGACTCACCCCCAACCCCACTTTGAGGCACCTAGCCCCACCCCTACTCCCCACATGCTAAGCCTGACACCTCCCACCCCCCAAGGCTGACCCTACTCCACCCCAGGGTCCTTGTGGAAGGAAGGTAAATGTGGGGATGTGAGGGGAGGATGAGGAGGGTCCTGGGGGCTCAGCCAAGATCAGACTTCAGCGACTGAGTGATCGAGGACTGAGGGAGACTGAGGACTCAGGAAGCAGGAAGGGATAAGGGGATGGGGAAGGGAGAGGCAAGACTCACTCACCTGCGGTGATTCCACAGTCTGAAACACACAGAGAGAGGTAGGGGGAAAAGGAGGGTTATGAGAGCGCCATATTCCCTGGGGAAAGTCAGGTTTAACTCAACCATGCAGCTTAGCCCAGGCCCACAAGCCTAAAAGGGAGAAGTTGAATAGAATGGGAAACCCTGCGGCCTTCAGCTCCCAGCCTTCTCTTTCCCTATCCTGATGATCCAGTCAGTCATCACTAGATCATTGCTATGAGGGGTGGGGCCGTAGAGGGCTTGGGGGGCTTGGTGACTCCAGGTCTAGCTCGCCCTGGCTCAGAGAGACCCCTGCATGGGCATTGACCTTTGACCCATTGGTGCTGACACACTGGTGCTGACCCTAACTCACTGCAGGTGACCATAGCCCACTCAGGATGATCCTGACCTATCGGTGCTGACCCCTGATCACACAATCAGACATTCAGGAGAGGTAGACACACACCTGCCTGATTTGGGCAGGTGACCCTGCCCTCTGACCTCTGTTTCTGGATTCACCATCTTTTCCTTCCTCCAATTCTCCCTCCCTTTATCTCCTCCATCCCTGCCCCTCTGACTCCCTTTTTTCCTTGTATCTCCTCCCTATCTGCCTCCCTTTTCTCCCCACACTGGCCTGTCTTCCCAGACCAATTCTGACCTCTCTCCAGCCTCTGGGCCACCCCCAGCTCTCTGCCCATCCCCTGACCCCTGCCCTGCCATGCCACAACCTCCGGAGTTTGTCCCCAGCCCCAGCCAACCCCCAGCCCCTACCTGCTCCCTGGCCCACTCTCACCTGCTTTTCCCCAGGTCTCAACGCTGATGTTCTGAGTGACAGGTTTAGGCCGGGAGCTGTCAGTCCATGTATCACTGTCACTGAGCCCATAGAAGTGGACCTGGCAGCGGAAGCGGCGCCAGGGGTTCTGCCAGAACCCCGCTGAGACGCGGAGGCGACTGCTCAGGGCATAAGTGCTGTTCGAAGACTTGGTTTCGGTGTAGTTCAAGGGCTGGGCATCCGTGCTGACCCCCTCCTTCGTCTCCTGGCCGTCCACCCACCAGCTAATCTCCACGAGGTCGGGGAAGAAGCCCGTGGCCAGGCAGACCAAGGTGGCCTTCCCCAACTCATTGATCTCCTCCTCGGATGGGTCAAAAAGAGTCACCTTTGGGAGCTTCACCTTTTGCAAGTCATCTGTAACACAGAGCATGGTCCTGGTTCAGCCAGGGTCTGGTCAACGCTTCTCGACTCACTCCAAGGAAGCCTGTTTGCCAGCATCTGTGCATGCATTTGTTTATCAAGAAGGGAGGGCCTCTGTTTAAGAAGCTGTTCAGAGAAGCAGCGTAGCTCAGTGGAAAGAACCCTGACTTGGGAGTCAGAGGTCATGGGTTCGAATTCTGGCTCCGCCGCTTGTCAGCTGGGTGATTGTGGGCAAGTCACTTCACTTCTCTGTGCCTCAGTTACCTTATCTGTAAAATGGGGGTTAACCGTGAGCCTCACGTGGGACAACCTGATTACCCTGTATCTACCCCAGCGCTTAGAACAGTGCTCTGCACATACTAAGCACTTAACAAATACCAACAGTATTATTATTTAAGCAAAAGCTTCATATGGAATAAGCAAGGAGGCAAAAGAGAGAAGAGTATGTTCTAGTGGCAAGAGCACGGGCTTGGGAGTCAGAGGTCATGGGTTCTAATCCCGCTCCACCACTTGTTGACCTTGGGCAAGTCACTTCACTTCTCTGGGCCTCAGCTACCTCTGCAGTAAAATAGGGATTAAGACTGTGAGCCCCATGAGGGACAGGGACTGTGTCCAATCTGACTGCCTTGTATCTACCCCAGTACTTAGAACAGTGCTTGGCACATAGTAAGCACTTAATAACTACCATAATAATAATAATAAAGCACCAGGCATTACAGACATTAAGTTTGAAAGCACAAATGGGACAAGGTTTTCACCTGCATATTTGGTCAGAACTGTGGGTCCCATCGGTCTTTTCAGCCACACACCTGTCATCATAGATGACCTTCATCATCAATATGAAGAACAAGAACATGAAGCAATGTGGACTAGTGAAGAGAGCAAGGGCTCAGTAGCCAGAGGACTTGGGTTCCTATCTTTTTTGACTCTGCCACCTTCCTTCTCTGTGACTCTGGGCAAATCACTCAACTTCTCTGTGCCCCAGTTTCCCAATTTGTAAAATGGGGATTCAATACCCATTTTACCACCTTCTTAGACAGGGAGCCCCATCTACCTCAGCATTTAGTATAGTGATTGGCACATAACACTTAACAAATTCCATCATCATCATCACTGTCATGAACTATAGATGTGTGTTTGTGTGTATTATTGTATTATATGTGTTTGTTCTTTTACATGTTTGTGTGTGTGAGATATATTATTGTTCATCCCTCTGCTGCTGGGAGAAGCAATGCTATTTACTGAGCTCTTACTGGGGGCAGTGCACTGTACTGAGCACTGTAATAGGAAGAATGGTAATTACTGAGCCCCCTCTATTCTACAGCCAGCTCGCACACTCTGCTCCTCCGCTGCTAACCTCCTCACTGTGCCTCGTTCTCGTCTGTCCCGCCTTCGACTCCTGGCCCATGTCCTACCTCTGGCCTGGAATGCCCTTTCTCCTCACATCCACCAAACTAGCTCTCTTCCCCGCTTCAAAGGCCTACTGAGAGGTCACCTCCTCCATGAGGCCTTTCCAGGCTGAGCCCCCCCTTTTCCTCTGCTCCTCCTACCCTCCCCATCGCCCGGACTCCCTCCCTCTGCTCTCCCCACTTCCCTGCCCCACAGTGCTTGTGTATATTTGTGCATATTATTCTATTTATTGCATTCTATTTATTTTATTAATGATGTGTGTATATTTGTAATTCTATTTGTCTATTTTGATGCTATTGATGCCTGTCTACTTGTTTTGTTTTGTTGTCTGTCTCCCCCTTCTAGACTGTGAACCTGTTGTTGGGTAGAGATTGTCTCTGTTGCTGAACTGTACTTTCCAACCTCTTAGTCCAGTGTCCAGTACACAGTAAGCACTCAGTAAATACGATTGAATGATTGGATGAATGAAAGTGCAAGGCATAGTACACTTGGGAAAGTACAACACATGCTCTCTAGGCAATT
Source organism: Ornithorhynchus anatinus (assembly GCF_004115215.2). Classification (NCBI taxonomy): domain Eukaryota; kingdom Metazoa; phylum Chordata; class Mammalia; order Monotremata; family Ornithorhynchidae; genus Ornithorhynchus; species Ornithorhynchus anatinus. Next base: position 170,188,725 of record NC_041729.1, read on the forward strand.
GCACTCACTATGGATGGGGAGATGGGGGTCTCACTACCCAAAACGCCTCCAGGACCAGAGACTTCTATTCCTGTGTCTCACCTTCCAGGGCCAGAGACCCCCATCTCCGTGTTTCACTCTCCAGGGACAGAGACCTCCATTCCTGTGTCTCATCCTCCAGGGCCAGGGACAGAAATCCCCACCTTTGTGTCTCAGACCACTCCCTGTCAGAAGTCTCTTGAAGTCTGTTTTTTCTCATTTCACCATTTTGGAAGATTAATCAAACTATAACCTACAACTTAAACAATACCTCATATGCAGAGTCACTTCTCCTTCCTCCTATCTGTAATTCTGTGGTTTCTATCTTTCCTGCTAATCTGTAGGACCCCGGAGGGTAGGACGAATGTCTGTCTACTCAGTCTCTTGTACTTTCCTAAGCCCACCGTCCAGGGCTCTGCACACTGTAGATGGGCAGCTCCTTCAAGGCAGGGATCCTGTCTACCAACTCTATTATACTCTCAGTCCAGTGCTCTGCACACAGCAGACACTCAGTACATGCCATCCATTGATCGGGTTATTGATTGACTGATGAAAAAGCAGCAGGTCAATGATATGCTTTAAAACCATGGGTTTTGCGGGGAATTCCTTCTTCCTCTCCCAACCCCACCTCCCAACCACAAACTCTTCCACCTGTCCTCTTCAGTTCCATAGTTCTTGCCCTTTTCCGACACTTTTTCTCTTCCCCAGACTGTTTCTTCTCATCCTCTGAAGTGTGAACGACCCCTTCCTCTCCCCCACCTCCTTATGCTGGAGTCGGGGAACTGAGAAGCAGTGTGGTCTGGTGGAAGGAGCCAAGACCTGGGAATCAGAGGACCTGGGTTCTAGTCTCTGCTCCCTCCTTGACTGTTGTGTGACCTAGGGAAAGTCACTTAACTTCTCTGTGCTTCAGTTCCTCATCTATTAAAATTAATGTAATTCATTGAGCGCTTAATAGGGGATTAAATGTCCATTCTCCCTCCTCCTTAGATGGTGAGCCCCATGTAGGACCTGGTTATTTTGAATCTACCCCAGTGCTTAGTACAGTGCTTGGCACACAGTAAGTGCTTAACAAATACCACAATAATTATTATGTTTATGATTATTATTGTTATAGGAAGTCAAACATAAGAGAGAAACAAGATCTTCAGTAGCCCGTTATTGGGTAGGGATTGTCTCTATCTACCGAACTGAACTTTCCAAGCACTTAGTACAGTGCTCTGCACATAGTAAGCACTCAGTAAAAATGATTGAATGAATGAATAAGGAATATGCAAAGTGGAACAGGAGCTGTGTCTGACCTGGTTATTTTATGTCTACTCCAGCACTTAGTACAGGACTTGGCACATAGTGGGTGTTTGACAAATAGCAAAATTATGATTATTACTATTTGGATAGTATTGGACTCAAGAGAAAAGTTTCAATCCAGCTGCTGACATAGTCCAGTATGAGGGCAGTGGCTGATGGTGGAACCCAGTAGCTGGGCCAGGGAGGCTATAGTGTAGTATGGCCTAATGGAAATAATCTGGGCCTGAGAGTAAGAGGACCTGAGTTCTAATCCCAACTCCTCCACTGGCCTTCTGTGTCACTTTGCTCAAGTCACTTAATTTCTCTGTGCCTCAGGTTCCTCATCTGCAGAATGGAGATTCATTACGGGTTTTCGCTCCTACTTAGGTTGTGAGGTCTGGGTTGGAGAGGGACTGTGTCTGACTTGATTATCTTGTGTCTACCCCAACACCTAATACAGTGCTTGGCACATAGTAAGTGTGTGCTTAACCAATATCACAATATCACTATCCTTATTATTATTAATATTTCAAAGGACTGTCTGGAGTCTAGAATGCCATGGAAGGTAAGGACTCCCTAAGGGCTCCCTAAATGTCCTTGCTTTGCTTATTTTCACATTGTTATCTTGGATTACTGGCTCTGTTACAGAATGAGCCCGGACCTGGGAGTCAGAGGACCTGTGTTATAGTCCCAGTTTTGCAACCTTCCTGAATTTTTTTGTGCCTCAGTTTCTTCATCTGTAAAATGGAGATTCAATACCTGTTCTCCCACCTACCCCAGTGTTTAGTACAGTGCTTGGCTCATAGTAAGCACTTAGAGAAGCAGCGTGGCTCAGTGGAAAGAGCACGGGCTTTGGAGTCAGAGGTCATGGGTTCGAATCCCGGCTCGGCCACTTGTCAGCTGTGTGACTTTGGGCAAGTCACTTAACTTCTTGGTGCCTCAGTTACCTCATCTGTAAAATGGGGATTAAGACTGTGAGCCCCACGTGGGACAACCCGACTCCCCTGTGTCTACCCCAGCGCTTAGAACAGTGCTCGGCACATAGTAAGCGCTTAACAAATACCAACATTATTATTATTAATGAATGCCATCATTATTATAATTAATTCAATTAATCGTTACTTTGTTATGGCATTTTTATGGTATTTGTTAAGTGCTTATTATGTTCCAGGCATTGTACTATTGCACTGGGGTAGCTAAGACCTAATTAGGTTCGACACAGTCCATGTACCACATAGGGCTCACAGTCTTAATTTCCCATTTTACAAATGGGGTAACTGAGGAACAGAGAAGTTAAATGACTTGACCAAGGTCACTCCCCACCACAAGATGGTGAGCCTTGGATGGGATAAGGTCTGTGTTGTGGGCAGGGAATGTGTCTGTTTATTGCTGTATTGTACTTTCCCAAGTACAGTGCCCCGCACACAGCAGATGCTTAATAAATGCAAGTCAATGAATGAATGAATGAGTGAATGAATGGTCTGGTTATTGCCCTATTTCTGCAGAGCTCTGCACAGCAAACAAGGAAGCAATTGTATTTATTGAGTGCTTATTATGTGCAGAGCACTGCACTAAGTGCTTGAGAGAGTACAATATAACTGCTATGTTCCCTTCCCATAACGAACTTATGGTCTAGAAGGGGAGACAGACATTAATATGAATAAACAAGGTCAGTTATCCATCATTAGCTACCACTTACAGGGCTTTTCAGTTGAGTTTGCGGTGGACTGGTCTCCCTCGCTGAGCTGTTTCATCCTGATTCACCACCACCTTGCACTTTCCTTACTGCAGTCCATCCTGTTTCTATCTCATGTTTGACTTCTAATAATAATAGCTACAATATCTGTCATATTTGTTAAGCATGGACTATGTGCCAAGCAACATACTAAGCGCTGGGGTAGATCCAAGATTGTCAGGTCCCACATAGGGCTCACAGTCTAAGATAGGAGAGAGAACAGGGATTGAGGACCATTTTGCAGATAGGGAACTGAGGCAGAGAGAAGTGAAGGGACTTGCCTGAGGTCACCCAGTAGACTAGTGACAGAGGCAGAATTAGAACCCAGGTCCTTTGACTCCCAGGCCTATGCTCTTTCCACTGGCCACACTGTTCCTCTTGTAGTCCCTTTTGGAAGTGTTTATTCCCCTGCTCACCTAATGCCAGGAGAGCAGCTGGCCCACGGGTGGCACACGGAGCCTGGGGCTGGATCATGGGGGTGATTAGTTGCAGTGTGGCTGCCCAGACCCGCTCCCTTCCTTAACCCAGGGCTGTTGAGGAATGTTTGCCATGCCCCACTCCCACCCTGGGTAATCCACTTTTCCAAGCACTTAGCACAGCGCTCTGCACAAAGTAAGCACTTAATAAATACAATTGAATGAATAAATGAGTGAATGGTGACGCCACCACCTCGCTGAGAAATGGGGATGGTTCCCCAGGACACAGCCCTAACTCCCCAGGGCCCTATTATAGCCAAACCCTCCATCCCCCTGGGGGCCGACCCACCAGAGTGTTGGGGTGGCCTTCATAGAAGAGGCAGCATGGCGTAGTGGATAGAACCCATGATTAGAAAGTCATGGGTTCTAATCCCAGCTCCACCACTCATGTGCTGTGTGAGCTTGGACGAGTCACTTCACTTCTCTGTGCCTCAGTTACCTCATCTGTAAAATGGGGAGTCAGACTGTGATCTCCATGTGGGACAGAAACTGTGTCCAACCTGATTAGCTTGTATCCATCCCAGCGCTTAGTACTGTGTAAACACTTAACAAATACCACACTATTATTAATTATTACCCTTGTGTTGCTTGTTCTTGCTGACCCCTCTCTAGACTGTCTCTAGCCCTACTGTTTCTTGCCTGCCCCCATTTCCCTGCCTTTTCTCCTTCCCCCCTCAGCCCGCCTGGCCCGATGGTTCTGGGTTTTTTGGGTTTTTGTTTTTTTTTTACCTTTTTCTGTTCTGTTTCTGGCTTCTCCTTCCCTCTCCCTCTCTCTGAGTTTGTCTCTTCTTTCTCTCGGTCTGTATCTAGCCTTCGGTCTCTCTGTTACTGCATGTCTCTGTGTCTTCTTGTTTCTGTGTCTTTTTCCGTCTCCCCCTCTATGCCTTCCCAGGCTTTATCTCTTTTTTCTCTCTGACTCTGTTTCCTCCCGGCTCCGCTTCCTTAACCCAGAACCTTGTATGATCCTCTCCCAAGAGCTCAGTACAGTGCTCCACACACAGTAAGCGTTCAATAAGTACGATTGAATGAATGAACCTCTTTACCCTCTTTTCAGGCTCCAGCCCGCAACCCCTCCCCGCCCCCCTCCATTCATTCAAAGTATTTATTGAGTGCTTCCTGTGAGCACAGCAATAATAATAATAATAATAATAATGTTGGTATTTGTTAAGCGCTTACTATGTGCCGAGCACTGTTCTAAGTGCTGGGGTAGACACAGGGGAATCAGGTTGTCCCACGTGGGGCTCACAGTCTTCATCCCCATTTTACAGATGAGGTAACTGAGGCACCGAGAAGTTAAGTGACTTGCCCAAAGTCACACAGCTGACAAATGGCCAAGCCGGGATTTGAACCCATGACCTCTGACTCCAAAGCCCGTGCTCTTTCCACTGAGCCACGCTGCTTCTCTAAGCGCTTGGGAAAGTACAAAACAGCAGTAAAGAGAGACAATCCCTGCCTACAACGAGCTCACAGTCCAGAGAGTCCCACGTGGGTCAGGGATTGTGTCTAACCCTATTTTCTTGTATCCACCCCAGCGCTTAGTATAGTGCCCGGCACATAGTAAATGCTTAACAAATATCACAATTATTATTATCCAGCGCTAAATACAGTGCCTGGCACATAGTAAGCTCTTAACAGCGTGGCTCAGTGGAAAGAGCCTGGTCTTGGGAGTCAGAAGACATGGGTTCGAATCCCAGATCTGCCACTTGTCAGCTGTGTGACTGTGGGCAAGTCACTTCACTTCTCTGGGCCTCAGTTCCCTCATCTGAAAAATGGGGATGAAGATTGTGTGCTCCACGTGGAACAACCTGATTACCCTGTATCTACCCCAGCGCTTAGAACAGTACTCTTTACATAGTAAGAGCTTAACAAATACCAACATTATTATGATTATTATTATTTTTAGAGCTTCGGACGGGGGAAACGACCCCCACCGCTAACGCCCCCATCGCAAGACCCTCGCCTTGCGCCCTCTTTTCCACTGCGCCCTGCCCTCCACCCAGACCCCTGGCGAGGGGTGGGTGGAGGGAATGGAAGGGGATCGCGTTTCCCGAGGCTGCAGGGCAGGGTTGGGGGTAGGGGGTCTCACCGATGACCGTCAGGCGGGTCCCGGGTCCGAAGTGCCGCTCGTATGAGGAGCACAGAGACGCGGCCTCCACCAAAATCTCCCGGCCCGGGACAGCGGCCCCCCAACCCCGGGTCCGACTTTGCCGACCCCAGCCCGGGCACCGGGACGGTCCGGGGCTCGTCCTCGTCTTCCTCCCTCCCTCCCGGAAACCTCCCCACCCCCGGAGCCCCCCATCCTCCTCCCCAACACCGCTTACCCAGGATGATCACCCGGCTCCCGGAGCCAAAACTCAGGGCTTGGGCTCCGGAGCACAGCTCCGGAGACCCGCACAATAAAAAAAAAAGGAAGCCCCTGCCGAGACCCTCACCCACCCAGCCCAGGCCCCGACCCCGGCCCCGACCCCAGCCCCTTCTTACCCAGCACGGAGAGGCGGGTGCCCGCTCCGAAAAACAGCGGATCTGTGTCACAGCCCCCCAGACCCGCACAAAAACGAGGCGGCCATCCCCCAGACCCCCTGCTCTGCCCCGGGAGCCCAACCTTCCCCGGACTCCCGGGGGAACCCCTCCTCTCTGTGCCTGTGGAGAGGATGGGTCTTCAGAAAGAAGCAGCGTGGCTTAGGGGCAAGAGCACGGTCTTGGGAGCCAGAGGTCGTGGGTTCTAATCCTGAATCTTTGGGCAATCTTGGGGCAAGTCCCTCAACTTCTCTGGGCCTCACTTACCTCCTCTCTAAAATGGGGATTAAGACTGTGAGCCCCACGGGGTTCAACCTGATTACCTTGTAGCTACCCCAGCGCTTACAACAGGGCTTGGCATATAGTAAACGCTTAACAAATACTATCACTTATCCATGACGGCTAGCTGTCTCCGGGTCCCCAAAACGCAACCCGGGCGGCTCTGTCTCCCCCTCCCTCCTTCCCGGCTGGACTGTGCCGCAGGCCGGAGAGGTTGGGTTGGGGTCTCCCCTTCCCCCCACCCCCCACCACCATCCCTGTGGCCTTCTCACCTAGGACGGTGAGCCGCGTCCCGGCTCCGAAGAAAAGTTCACCGTAGGAGCACAGCGATGGGAGAGTCATCAAGAACCCTTAGTCCTATCAGACTACCTCAGCCCAGCTCTAATTCGCCCCCAACCCAGCCAGCCGGCCCCTTGACCCTTTATTGTTGCATTGTACTTTCCCAAGCGCTTAGTACAGTGCTCTGCACTCAGTAAGCGCTCAATAATACGACTGACGACTGCCTGTCCCAAACCTCCCCTAGCCTGAGCAGTCTGCCCCAGCCCAGCCCTACTCCACTTCCAGGCACCCCATCCTTGTTCTATCGTACTCTCCCAAGCGCTTACTACAGTGCTCCGCACACGGTAAGCGCTCAATAAATACGATTGAATGAAGGAAAGGGGAGTGCTCTCCGGTGATACTCTGCTGACCCCCTCCCCCGTCATCCCGTCTCCAGCGGGGACCCTCCCCAGGGACCCTCCCCGAGGCCTGGGCTGCTCCTACAGAGCGCCTCAGGCCCAGGGGTTTTTGTAAAGGGACCTCGTTGTTCTGCATCATCGTGGCTCCCACCCCCCCCCGCTGCCCACAATGTTACAGTTTGCTACAAAAATACCTCCAGCCCGCCTGCCCGCCCACCCGCCCCACCTCCACCCTCTGCACCCCTGTGAAGAAGGCCAGGTGTTGTTCCAAGAGCTTTAATACAGTGCTGTGCACACAGTAAATGCTCAGTAAATACGATTGAATGAATGAATGTTGGGGCTCCACGAGACTGAGCAACGCTGGCGGGGGGCACCTTGGGGTCCAGAGAAAGGGGCAGGGGGCTGAGGATGTGGGCCCCAGGCACGGGGTGGGGTCAGACCCCCATCTGGAGGAAGCCACTGGGCTTTCTTTCTGTGTTCTACGCTCTTCCTCTCTCCCTGGCATTTATAGTGAGGCAGACAGGCTGGGGGTGGGGAGGGGCAGGAAGAAACCCGAGTCTAATGTGCTAGCATAGAGGGTGGAGGGAGAAAACTATGGGCCACCGGTGAGGAGGGTCCCAGTTGTTATATTATATTCTCCCAAGTGCTTAGTAAAATAATAAAATAATACGATTGACGGATTGTGAGACAGGAGGCAGGGAGATCAGCAAGGTGGCTGAGGCAGTAGTCAAGACGGGAAAGGAAAAATGCTTGGATCAATGCAGTAGCAGTTTGGATGGAGCGGAAAGGGTGGATTTTCACAATGTTGTGAAGGTTGAAGCTAAAGGATTTGCTGACATATTGAATAAGTGAAGTGAATGAGAGAAATGAGTCGAGGATAATGCCAAGGTTATGGACTGGTGATGGTGGTTCCGTCTACAGGGATGAGAAAGTCATGGGGAGGACAGGGTTGGGTGGGAAGATAAGAAGTTACGTTTTAAACATGTTAAGTTTGAGGTGATGGGAGGACATCCTCAGCTGTGTGACCTTGGGCAAGTCACTCAACTTCTCTGTGCCTCAGTTACCTCATCTGTAAAATGGGATGAAGACTGTGAGCCCTACGTGGGGTGACTTGATTACCTTGTATCTACCCCAGCGCTTAGAACAGTGCTTAACAAATACCAACATTATTATTAGAGATGTCTTGAAGGCAGGAGGAAATGTGAGACTGCAGAGAAAGAGACAGATCAGGGCTGGAGATGTAGATATTTAGGAATCATCCGCATTGAGATGGTAGTTGAAGCCATGGGAGCAAATGAGTTCTCCAAGAGGTGGGTATAGAAGGAGAAGAGAAGGGGACTCAGAATGAGCTCTGAGGGGCTCCCACAGTTAGGGGGTGGGAGGCAGAAGAGGAACCTGTGAAAGAGACTGAGAATGAGCAGCTAGAGAGATAGGAGGAGAATCAGAAGAGGACAGTTCAGTGAAGCCAAGGTTGGATAATGTTTCCAGGAGAAGGGGTTGATCAACCGTCTCAAAGGCAGCTGAGAGGTTGAGGAGGATTATTCATTCATTCAATCATATTTATTGAGCACTTGCTATGTGCAGAGCACTCCACTAAGAGCTTAAGAGAGGATAACAATAAACAAACACATTCCCTGACCACAATGAGCTTTGGTCTAGAGGATTGGGTTAGAGTAGTACAGTGCCTGGCACGCATTAAGGCTTAACAAAAACCATTATTATTATTAGAATAGAGGCTGCTGGATTTGCCAAGGAGGAGATCATTGGTGACCCTTGAGGGGATAATACAGAGAAGCAGCGTGGCTCGGTGGAAAGTACACGGGCTTGGGAGTCAGAGGTCATAGGTTCTAATCCCGCTCCACCGCTTGCCAGCTGTGTGACTTTGGGCAAGTCACTTCACTTCTCTGTGCCTCAGTTCCCTCATCTGTAAAATGGGGATTAAAACTGTGAGCCCCACGTGGGACAACCTGATCACCTTGTATCCCCCAGCGCTTAGAACAGTGCTTTGCACATAGTAAGTGCTTAACAAATGCCACCGTTATTATACTTGTCCACCCCTCAGCTTCCCACACCCCTGGCCCATCTATCCTGTTCTCTGCCCCCACACCTCCCTGTTCAGCTCCCTGCACCCCATCTCCATAATAATAATGGTATTTGTTAGGCACTTACTATGTGCCAAACACTGCTCTAAGTGCTGGGGTAGATACAAGGTTATCAGGTTGTCCCATGTGGGGTTCCCAGTCTTAATCCCCATTTTACAGGTGAGGTAACTGAGGCTTAGAGAAGTTAAGTGACTTGCCCAAAGTCACACAGTTGAGAAGTGACAGAGCTGGTATTATAACCCACAACCTCTGACTCTCAAGCCCGTGCTCTTTCCCTTAAGCCACACTCCATCCGCCACCTCCCCCTCCCCGCCGGCCCCCCAAGCACTTCCAACTTCCACCTGCCCCTTCCTCCCACATCCACAGTGGGTTCTCTGCTGCCCTCCTGTTCCCTCCCCTTGCTGCTCCCTCCCTTCCCATCTCACCTCCTCCTCCCCCTTGGGCTCTCTCCAAGCATGTCCAGCACCTGATGTGATTGCTGCCTGACTGTGCTGCTGCTGGAGGGGGGTGGGAGGCTAATCTTGACCTGAATGTGTCTGGTCAGTGCAAGGTGTGACCCTTCCTCCTAGCCATGTGAATCCGGCTTCCAGAAATTCTAGGTGGGGAGGGTGGCTGCAGCCAAAAGGACAGAGAAGCAGCATGGCATAGTGGATAGAATATGGGCCTGAGAGTCAGAAGATCATGGGTTCTAATCCTGGCTCCACCACTTGTCTGCTGTGTGACCTGGGCCAAGTTGCTTCACTTCTCTATGCCTAAGTTACCTTATCTGTAAAATGGAGATTGAGACTCTGAGCTCCTTGTGGGACAGGGACTGTGTCTAAACTCATTTGCTCGTATCTGTGTTCAGAATATTGCTCTAAGTGCTTGGGAGAGTACAAAATAACAATAAACAGACACATTCCCTGCCCACAATGAGCTTACAGTCTAGAGGATTAGGATAGAGTCGTACAGTGCCTGGCACATAATAAGCACTTAACAAGTACCATAATTTCTGTTATTATTATTATCTCTATTTATGGGTCATCTACTGGCCAGGGGCTGCCCCATGATTTCACCTCATTAAACTATGCTCCGGGCAGACCCTATATCACAGTGCTGGACAGTGAGGGTCCCAGGTTCCCAACTTATTAGGATCTGGTCTACTCTAGGGTTAAGGGGGTCCAGCCCTCAGATACTTGGATGAAGCTTCTAAACTATGACCATCTCTGCTGACCAATTCCCCTAAGGGTTACTAGCTCAGGAATTAGGCCATCAGAGTTGGGATTCCCCAGAAGAGTGGGATGGAGAGATGTCAAGCCCAAAGGCTGAGGGCAAAGCCAAACTTCTGGGGTCCAGGACCTATGACAGAGAATCTTTGACAAAATCATCAAGGGAAGAGGGGAAAGAGCCCGAGTCTCAGCAGTGTTCGAGAGGAAGCCCTCTCCCTCTTTTTTTCTCTTGTGGGTCATCTAGGCACTTGGAAAAACAGGGTTGCCTGGTGGAAAGAACCTGGGCCTGGGAGTCAGAGGACCTGGGTTCTAATTTTGACTCTGCTACTTGTCTATTGCATGACCTCATATCCAAGTGCTTATGTCCATATCTTTACTCCAGAGAAGCAGCATGGAGTACTGGATGGGACCCTAGGCTTGGGCAGAAGGTCATGGGTTTTAATCCCTGCTCTGCCACTTGTCTGCTGTGTGATCTCCATGTCTCAGTTACCTCATCTGTAAAATGGGGATTTAAGAGTGTGACCCCCATGTGGGACAGGGACTGCATCCAATCTGATCAACTTGTATCTACCCCAGCTCTTAGAACAGTGCCTGGCACATAATAAGAATTTAACAAGTACCATTATTATCATTATTATTATTTTTGCTTCCTTCTCTCTAATTTATTTTAGCAACTGCTTTCCCCACTAGATTCTAAGCACCTTGAGACCAGAGATCATGTCTGACTCAGTGGAAAGAGCACAGGCTTGGGAGTCAGAGGTCGTGGGTTCTAATCCCACTTCTGCTACTTGTCAGCTGTGTGACTTTGAGCAAGTCACTTAACTTTCCTAGGCCTCAGTTCCTTCCTCTGTAAAATGGGGATGAGGTCTGTGAGCCCTATGTGGGACATCCTGATTACCTTGTACTACCCCAGTGCTTAGAACACTGCTTGCCACATGATAATGATAATAATAATAATAATGATAATAATAATAATGTTGGTATTTGTTAAGTGCCTACTATGTGCACAGCACCGTTCTAAGTGCTGGGGTAGCTACAGGGTAATCAGGTTGTCCTATGTGAGGCTCCCAGTCTTCTTCCCCATTTTACAGTGAGGGTACTGAGGCACAGAGAAGTGAAGTGACTTGCCCACAGTCACCCAGCTGCCAAGTGACAGAGCTGGGATTCCAACCCATGACCTCTAAGCACTTAACAAATGCCATCATTATTATTATTATTATGTCTACTAACTCTGTTGAACTCTCCCAAGCGCTTACTACAGTGCTATGTACCCAATAGGTGCTTAGTGCATTCCACTGATTGAGTGATTAAGATTAAAGTTTTGGAATTCTTGCTTTGGAGAGGGCTCCCTGCCAGTTCTGTCAATCCCACAAAGCTCTGGGAACTGGAATGTTGTCCATTTGTAGTGAAGCAGTATAGCTTAGTGGAAAGACCTCAGGCCTGGAAGCCAGATGATCTGGATTCTAATCCTAGCTTTGCCACTCATCTGCTGAGTGACTTTGAGCCAGTCACTTAACTCTTCTGAGCCTCAGTTCCCTCTTCTGCAACATGAGAATTCAAAACCTGTTCTCCCTCCCATGTGTGTGTCCCATGAGAGACCTGATTAAATTGTATCTACCCCAGTGCTTAATGCTTTGCTGACATATAGTAAGCACTTAATAAGTATCAATTATTGTTAAATATTATTATTATTAATCATGCAGAGGGCAGGGACCGAGTCAGTGGGAGAACACACACCCTTTCTTGGTTGCCCTGCCAGTGGCCCAAACCTGCACCAGGCAAAGTGCCCCAGGGGAATGCTGGGTAAAGGAGTCAGCAGGAGAAACATTGACCATCATCATCATCATCATCAATGGTTTTTGTTGAGCATCTACTATGTGCAGAGCACTGTACTAAACACTTGAGAGAGTACAGACATAGCTGGAGGATGGGGTCTTCCTCCTGGATGGAAGTGCCTGGGTTTCTCAAGTTAAGGGCCACTGCAGATTAAGTCACTGGTATTTAATAATGTTGGTATTTGTTAAGTGCTTACTATGTGCCAAGCACTGTTCTAAGTGCTGGGATAGACACAGGGGAATCAGGATGTCCCACGTGGGGCTCACAGTCTTAATCCCCATTTTACAGATGAGGTAACTGAGGCACAGAGAAGTTAAGTGACTTGCCCACGGTCACACAGCTGACAAGTGGCAGAGCTGGGATTCGAACTCATGACCTCTGACTCCAAAGCCCGTGCTCTTTCCACTGAGCCACGCTGCTTCTCTAAATATTTACTGAGCACCTACTGAGCACCTACTGTGTGCAGAGCACCTTGCCCCCTCCTACCTCACCTCGCTATTGTCTTACTCCAACTCAGCCTGCAGACTTTGCTCTTCTAATTCTAACCTTCTCACTGTACCTCGATCTCATCTATCTTGCTGCCAACCTCTCGCCCATGTCCTGACTCTATCCTGGAATGTCCTTCCTCCTCAAATCTGACAGATAATTGTTCTTTCCCACTTCAAAGCTTTATTGAAGGCACATCTCATCCAAGAGACCTTCCCTGACTAAGCCCTCCCTTGGGGAAGTAGCGTAGCTCAATGGAAAAAGCCCGGGCTTGGGAGTCAGAGGTCGTGAGTTCTAATCCCAGCTCCGCTGCTTGCCAGCTATGTGACTTTGGGCAAGTCCCTTGACTTCCCTGTGCCTCAGTTACCTCATCTGTAAAATGGGGATTAAAACTGTGAGCCCCACGTGGGACAACCTGATCACCTTGTATCCCCCAGCGCTTAGAACAGAGCTTTGCACATAGTAAGCACTTAACAAATACCACCATTTTACTTTTTTATTTTCCTCTTCCCCCACTCCCTTCTGTGTCATCCTGACTTGCTCCCTTTATTCACCGCCCTCCCAGCCCTATAGCACTTATGTTCATATCTGTCATTTATTTATATTAATTTCTGTCCCCCTTCTAGATTGTAAACTGATTGTAGGCAGGAAATGTGTCTGTTTACTCTTATGTTGTACTCTCCCAAATGCTTAATACAGTGCTTTGTGCACAGTAAGCACTCAATAAGTACGATTGAATGAATGAATGAATAAATGAAGTACAATACAATAGAGTTGGTAGATGAAGGGGAAGATTTTAGAGTTGTTCCAAAGATAGAACTGAAAAGATTTGGTGATTGAAAATGTTGGTTGAATGAGAGCTGTAAGTCAGGGATAATGTGAAAGTTTCATGCTTGTGGGACAGTGGTGGTGCCTACAGTGTTGAGAAAGTCATGGGGAAGAGACGGTTTGGGTGGGAAAGTGAGGAATTCAGTTTTGAATGTTAAGTTTGAGGTGTCGGCATGCCATCCAATTAGAGATAATAATAATAATAATAATACTTGGGACATTTGTTTACATGCTTACTCTGTGGTGGTGGTAGTAGCACTTGTTAAGCATTTACTATGTGCCAAACATTCTTCTAAGTACTGGGTGGATATAGGCTAATCAGGGTGGACACGGTCCAAAATGGAGCTCACAGTCTAACTAGGAGGGAGAGCTGTTATTGAATCCCAATTTTATAGATGAGGAAATTGAGGCACAAATAAGTGAAGTCGACTTTCTCAACAGTACACAGATGACACCTGGCAGAGCTGGGAGTAAAACCCAGAGTGAGAGTCAAAGCCCACGGGGAGAAAATGAGCCCAAGGCCTCCCTTTCCCAGGGATTCCCCAACCTGGGTCAGGGGCCTTCTGCCTCTTCATTCAGCTTTGTCCTATCCTGGCCAAGGCCAGAGCTCTGCTGTCAGGTGGCATGGTGACCCCTGCCTCCCTGTGGGGATCAGCGGTCAGATCACTCCCCCACTCCCCAGTCTCTGCATCCCTTCTCACTCTGACCCCCACCCTGGACAGCACAAGCTGGACGCAGTCTACTTTCTCTATGGTTCCTCCAGAATGGAATCCAGGCCTCTCTTCAGGAACAGTATCAAGGCCTCCTTTCCAGAACAGGTTCCACTCTTCTATTAATAATAATAATAGTAATAATTATGGTACTTGTTAAGTGCTTACTATGTGCCAAACACTGTTCTAAGCAATGGGGTAGATACAAGGTTATCAAGTTGTCCCACATGGGGCTCACAGTCTTCATCCCCTTTTTACAGATGAGGTCACTGAGGCACCTAGAAGTTAAGTGGCTTGCCCAAAGTCACACAGAGGACAAGTAGCAGAGCCGGGATTGGACCCACGTCCCCTAACTCCCAAGTCCATGCTCTTTCCACTAAGCCGTGCTGCTTCTCTATCCAGGATCCAGTTCTCCCTTTCAGAACAGGATCCAGGTCTCCTCTCCAGATTGGAATCTAAGCCTCCATTCCAGAACAGGATCCAGGCCTCCCCTCCAGGTCTCCTCTCCACAAGGGGATCCAGCCCTCCTTTCCACAATAATGTCCCTTATGGAACAAGATCCTGACCTCTCTTTCAGAATGGGATCCAGATATCTCCTCCAGAATGGTAATCAGGACTCCCCTTCAGAATGGGATGTGACCTCTGCCCTGCAACAGAATCCAGGTTCCCCCACCAGTATGTTAAACAAGCCTCCTTTCCAGAACAGGATCCAGGCTGCCCCTCTATAATTAGATCCAGAATTCCTCTCTTCGCTGATGTCAGGAGTGGTAATCCTGATTTCTGGGTTTGTCGTTCCCTTCCTTCCCCGGTGGTGCCCTAATTAGCTTGTATCTACCCCAGTGGTTAGGATAGTGTTTGGTACATAGTAAGAGCTTAACAAATGCCAATATCATTGTGGAAAGTGAGAAGGGAGCCAGGCTTTTCCCAACACATATTAGAGGGAAATTATGTTGCAGTCAATCAATTGATCAGTGTAATTTACTGAGCTCTTACTGTGTGCAGAGAATTGCACTAAGTAGTTGGGAGAGTACAATAGAACAGAGTTGGTAGACACATTTCTAGCCCTCAATGAGCTCACAGTCTAGACTTGTAGTTCTATCAGCCATGTTGCGGTGGCTGAAAATGCTTTCAGGATGATTAGACTGTAAGCCCATCAAAGGGCAGGGACTGTCTCTATCTGTTACCGATTTGTACATTCCAAGTGCTTAGTACAGTGCTCTGCACATAATAAGCGCTCAATAAATAATTTTGAATGAATGAATGTTGTCAGCCCGTCTGCTGTCCAGGCGAGAGTTGGGGAATGAGAGTTTGGTAGCCAAAGTGTCAGGGTAAGTCCCCTGCCCCTGCTCTCTACCCCTGCTCCCTGTCCCTTATCCCTCAGAAGCAGTGTGGCATAGTGGAAAGAGCCCAGCCTTGGGAGTCAGAGGGCATGGGTTCTAAATCCCAGCTCTGCCACTTGTCTGCTCTGTGACCTTGGGCAAGCCACTTAACTTCTTTATGCCTCAGTTACCTCATCTAAAAAATGAATAAGGGAGTAGGTTAGGGTAGTACAGTGCTCTGCACATAGTAAGCGCTCAGTAAATACTATTGAATGAATGATGCAGGGTGAGCCCCACCTGGGATAACCCGATTACCTTGCATCTACCCCAGAACTTAGAACAGTGCTTGGCACTTAGTAACTGCTTAACAAATACCATTATTATTATTATTATTCCTGTCCCACCTCCTGCTTACTGTCCCTTCTCCTGCCCCTCCCATTTCACTTGCTCCTGTCCTTTATTCCTGCCCCTGCTTATATCCCCTGCCTCCCACCTCCTCACCCTTCTTCCTGCCCCACCAGGGCCCCCTGCTCCTGCTCCCTGCCTCTGCGGAAATGCCCCCAACCAGGAGAGCAGCTGCTGATCCTTTATGGGGCAGTGGCTGCCTGTCAATCATGGCCTAATGCAAATAGCAGGAACCTGGCAGTCAGAGGACCTGGGTTCTGATCCCAGCTTCTCCAGTTGCCTGCTGTGTTACCTTAAATAAATTACTGTGCCTCAGTAATCTCATCTGTAAAATGAGGTTAAATCCTACTCCTTCTGATTTATACATGTTATGTCTTGTAGCTACCCCACTCCTTAGTACAATGCTTGGCACATAACACTTAAGAAATACCATAAAAAGAGACACAGACAGTCGTGGTCCAACTGAGGCAGCCAAAGCCCCTTTATTGTGTCAAGATTTGCCCCTCCTTTCAGAAAGACAGGAAGACAAAGAGACGACAGGCAGGCAGACAGGTGGACAGATGGACAACCAGGGGGACAGTCAGATAGAAAGGCGACTGGCTGGACACTGCTGGGAGAAGGGTCTGGACTGGAGGTGGGGTAACAACTTGGATGGGGGGTGAGGGAGCTTGGGCGAGGGCAGCAGAGCCAGGTTGGAGGGAATGTCCAGGGATCTCCCCCTTCTTCTGTCACCGAGGGAGAGAGCCGGGGATGGTGATCATCTTATAAAATATGTTTTTTGGCCTGGGCAAAAACAGAAAGGAAACCAGAGTCACAGAGCCTTCCTCCACACCCCCTGGCCCTCCAACTTCCCAAGGCTTAGCATATACCAGCCCCCAAGGCAGAGAGGTATTCCCCTGGAGGGACTCCAGGTTCTGTGTCAGAGAGAGGGGGTCTCCCTGACATCCAGCCCCCTCCCTCTTCAGTTCCTCCTCCCCTCCCCCACCAAGGGCCTGGGGCCTTGGCATCTTCCCTGGAGCTTCCTCCTCCTTGTCCCCCTGCTCCAGGATGGGGGGCCAGTGCCCCCCTCCTCGGCATCACTGCCTCAGCCCCAGGCCCCCCTTACCTTGGCCCTCCACACCAGGGTGCTGACCAGCACTGCATAGACCAAGGCCTTCCCCAAGAGGATCTCGTAGAGAAAGGTGGCTGACTGGACGCTCTTCTGGTAGGATGCTGTTGGGGGAGGAGGACCCCAGACTGGAGCTACAAGTCTGAGTACTCCCTCAACCCCGCCCCCTAGACCCCACCCCATAGGCCCCACCAGATCCCTGACCTACTCCCGAGGATCACATGCTCTGGAGGCTCTCCCACCCAGTGGCAGCCTGGATTCCCAACCTTGGGCACTGGAGCCACTCAGGATGGAGGGCTGTGGAGGTGCCCTGACCCCTTGCATGGGCATGGAAGCCTACCAGGGTAGTGGTGACCCCCTAAAACCCTGCTCCCATCTGGTTCAGGCCCACAGGTCTCAGCAGTGCTGTGCCTTTCCATGCTGAGCCAATCAATCAATCAATTGTTTTTATTGAGCGTCTGCTGGGTTCAGGGTAGTGTACTAAGTGCTTGGGAGAGTACACACAACAATATAACAGATGCATTTCCTGTGCATAATGATCTTACAGTCTAGAGGAGAAGACAGACATTAATATAAATAAATAAATTATGAATATGGACATAAGTGCTGTGGGGCTGGGGGCGGGAGTGGTTAATTAGGGAGCAGGTCAGGGTGATGCAAATGGGAATGTGAAAAGGGGAAAATGAGGGTTTAGTCAGGGAAGGCCTTTTGGAGGAGATGTGCCATTGTTCTTGTCTGTCCGTCTCCCCCAATTAGACTGTAAGCCCATCAAACGGCAATCTATCTGTTGCCGACTTCTTCATTCCAAGCGCTTAGTACAGTGCTCTGCACATAGTAAGCACTCAATAAATACTATTGAATGAATGAATACCTTCTTTGAAGGAGGGGAGAGTAATTGTCGGATATGAAAAAGGAGGGCATTCCAGGCCAGAGGCAGGAGGTGGATGAGATTTTACCCTTCAGATAGAGGCAAAAGAGATGTGGTGAGTAGGTTAGCATTAGAGGAGTGAAGTTTGTAGGCTGGGTTTTAGTAGGAGAGTAGGAAGTGAGGTAGGAGGGAACAAAATAATTGAGTGCTTCAAAGCTCATAGTAAAGAATTTTTGCTTGCTGCAGAGGTGGATGGGCAACAACTGGAGGTTTTTGAGGAGTGGGAAAACATGGCTTGAATGTTTTTGTAGAAAAATGACCCTGGCAGCAGAGTGAAGTATGAAGTAGGGAGAGACAGGAGGCTGGGAGGTCAGCAAGGAGGTTGATACAGTAATCAAGCCTGGGTAGGAAAAGTACCTGGATTAATGTGATAGCAGTTTGCAGGGAGAGGAAAGAACAGATTTTAGTGATGTTGTCAAGGTTGGACTCACAGGATTTCCTGGTAGATTGAATATGAGGGTTGAAAGAGAAAGAAGAGTCAAGGAGTCAAGGATAATGTCAAAATTATGGGCTTGTGTGACAGGAAGAATGGTGGTGCTGCCTAGTGATGGGAAAGTCAGGTCAAGGTGAAGACAGGGTTTAGGTGTGAAGAGAAAGAGTTCTGTTATGGGCATGTTAAGTTTGAGGTTACAGCAGGACATCCAGATAAAGATGTCTTGAAGGCTGGAGGAAATGGGAGACTGCAGAGAAGAAGTGAGAACAGGGCTGGAGATGTGTATTTGGGAATCATCTGCAGAGAGGTGGTAGTTGAACCGTGGGAGTTAATGAGTTCTATGTAAAAGAGAATAGAAGGGGACCACCAGAACTGAACCTTGAGGGGCACCCCTAGACAGGAGGTGGGAGGCAGAGGAGGAGCCTGTAAAAGAGACTGAGAATGAGCAGCCAGAGAGATAGGAGGAGAACCAGAAGAATCAGAACCAGGGCTCCTTTGTCTCCTTCTACTGCCCCTTCCCCAGCCCAGCCTAGGGGCTCACCCCCATCCCCAAACCCTTTTGAGGCCTGGCCCCACATCCACCTGCAGTATCTGACACCACCCCTACTCCCACCACACTAAACCTGACTCCCCCCAACCCCCAGGGCTGACCCCACCCCATCCTGGGGTCTTGGTGGAAGGAAGGTAAACGTGGGGATGTGGGGAGAGGATGGGGAGTGTCCTGGGGGCTCAGCCAAGATCGAACTTCAGTGATTGAGTGATCGAAGGCTGAGGGAGACTGAGGACTTGGGAAGCAGGAAGGGATAAGGAGATGGAGAAGGAAGAGGCAAGACTCACGCACCTGCGGTGATTCCACAATCTGAAACACAGAGAGAAAGGTAGGGGGAGAGAGAGGGTTATGAGAGCATCATATTCCCTGGGCAAAGTCAGGTTTAACTCAACCATGCAGCTTAGCCCAGGCCCACAAACCTCAGAAGGAGAAGTTGAATAGAATGGGAAACCCCTGTGGCCTTCAGCTCCCAGCCTGCCCTTTCCCCATCCTGATGATCCAGCCAGTCATCACTAGATCATGGCAGTGAGGGGCGGGGCTGTCAAGGGCGAGGAGCTTGGTGACTCCAGGTCGTACTCATTCTGGCTTAGAGAGCTTTCTGCCCAGGCATTGACGGCTGACCCATTGGTGCTGGTACTGGTGCAAATCCTGACTCAGTGGTGCTGACCCTGAGTCACTTGGGCTGATCCTAGCGCACTGGTGCTGACCCTGGCCTCTTGGTGCTGATCCCTGATCACACATTCAGGCATTCAGGAGAGGCAGGCACACACTGATCTGGGAGCCACTTTCGTCCTCTTCCCACTGACCTTGCCCTCTGACCTCTGTCTCTGGATTCACTATCTCTTCCTTTCTCTGATTCTCACTCCCTTTATCTCCTCCATCCCTGCCCCCTGACTCCCTTTTTCCCTTGTAACTCCTCCCTATCTGCCTCCCCTTTCTCCCCACACTGGCCTGTCTTCCCAGATCAATCCTGACCGCTCTGCAGCCTCTGGGCCTCCCCCAGCTCCCTGCCTCATCCTGGTCCCTGCCCGGCCACAACATCCCGGTTTGTCCCCAGCCCCAGCCAACTCTCAGCCCCTACCTGCTCCCTGGCCCACTCTCACCTGCTTTTCCCCAGGTCTCAGCGCTGATGTTCTGAGTGACAGGCTTGGGCCGGGTGTTGTCAGTCCATGTGTCATTGTCCTGGAGCCCATAGAAGTGGACCTGGCAACGGAAGCGGCGCCAGGGGTTCTGCCAGAACCCCGCTGAGACGCGGAGGCGACTGCTCAGGGCATAAGTCCTGATCGAAGACTCGGTTTCGGTGTAGTTCAAGGGCTGGGCATCCGTGCTGACCCCCTCCTTCGTCTCCTGGCCGTCCACCCACCAGCTTATCTCCACGAGGTCGGGGAAGAAGCCCGTGGCCAGGCAGACCAAGGTGGCCTTCCCCAACTCATTGATCTCCTCCTCGGATGGGTCAAACAGAGTCACCTTTGGGAGCTTCACCATTTGCAAGTCATCTGTAACACAGAGCATGGTCCTGGTTCGGCCGGTTGCTTCTCAACTCACCTCTAGGGAACCTAGAGGAAACTCAGTGTTTCTGTACATTTGTGTGTGTGTTCATGTGTGTGCGTTAGTGCATGGGTGTGCAATTGTTTGTGTATCTGTGTGTCTCTGCCTGCTTGTCTCTCTGCCTGCCTGCCTGTTTGCCTGTCTGCCTGTGTTTGTCTGTCTGTTTGAATGCCGGCCTATCCTTCTGTTCGTTTGCCTGTCTGTTTTTCAGCTCTGCTTCTTTACCTGCCTGCATGCCTGTTACCTGTCTATTTGTCCATGTGTCTCTGCCTGACTGCCTGACCCGTCTGTTTGCCAGTCTGTAAGTGTGACTGTCTGTCTGGCTTGCCAGCTTCTCCATCTGTCTGCTGGCCTTTTCTGTAAGTTAGACTGTTTGTCTGGTCTGGGAACTACTGTAGTTCCCCTAAGAGAAGAGTCCATTTTGGCCCTTCTTTTTTACCTCCCCTTCCAACCACCCCGGAAGCCTCTGGTTCCCCAAGTTGTTCTCCCTTAGGGCCTTCATTAAAGCGTAAGCCTCTTGAGAACAGGGACTGTGTGTATGTCCAGCCCAGTGCAGTGCTCTGCACATTGTGTGTGCTTAGTGAGTGCTGCTTAGTACAGTGCCTGGAAAGGGCATAACAAATACCATTAAAAAAAAGAACCAGCTGTCAAGTGAACCTAGAACCTGGGGAGCACACATGCTGAACACCTCCTTTTCTGCCCATTTCTATGGGCAGCTGAGGGTTGGCTCAGTGAGGCTTCCCGCTCAATGGTCAGCCAGGCACTGCTTCCTGTCACCATTGTGGCTGTGGGGGTGGAGGTGTACCCCCACTAAGGGGAAAGAGGGCCAGGCCCCTCAGTATACAGCCTGCTTGATGTCCAGAACCCTCAGTGACCACTCTGCTCGGTGCCTACGCCCCTCAGAGCCCAACCCTTCTGTGCCCAGACACTCTGGCACCCAACCCATGCAGTGCCCATCTCCCTAGTGCCCATCCCCCCTGGTGCCCAGCCTGATCAGTGTCCAGTGCCCCTAGTACCCAGCCTGCTTGGGGTTCATCCCCCTCGTGACCAGCACCCCCAGGACCACTGTCCTCCATCTGTTCAATGCTATAGCCATGGGGGACACCACAATGACCTCCCTCCTGTGGCAGGTCCTGGGTCTGCTGCCCAAGAGCTCACGCCATTATCAGGAAGCCAATCCCCCAGCCATGTCCCTCCCCTGCCAGCCCAGCTCCAACCCCTGGCCCCAGCACCCAGCCCCGTTCCCCTCCCTCTTCCTCCTCCTCAGGGAGAAGCATAATTGTGGTGGAACCCAGGGTTGGGGTCCACAGGCCTGCATTCTTCTTTTTTTTTAATGGTATTTGCTAAGTGCTTACTATTTCCAAGCACTGTTCTAAGCACTGGGGTACATACAAGGTAATCAGGTTGGACAGAGTACATGTCCCAAGTGGGGCTCACAGTCTTAAGCGTGGCTCAGTGGAAAGAGCACGGGCTTTGGAGTCAGAGGTCACGGGTTCAAATCCCAGCTCGGCCACTTGTCAGCTGTGTGACTTTGGGCAAGTCACTTCACTTCTCGGTGCCTCAGTTCCCTCATCTGTAAAATGGGGATTAAGACTGTGAGCCCCACGTGGGACAACCAGATTCCCCTGGGTCTACCCCAGCACTTAGAACAGTGCTCGGCACATAGTAAGCGCTTAACAAATACCAACATTATTAATCCCCATTTTACAGATGAGGCAACTGAGGCCCAGAGAAGTGAAGTAACTTGCCCAAGGCCACACAGAAGACAAGTGGCAGAGTCAGAACTAGAACCCTGGTCCTTCTGAATCCCAGGCCTATGCTCTATCCACTAGGTCATGCTGCTCCTCCAGCTTGGCCTGGTACCTCAGTTTCCCTTCTACGGGAGCAGATTCGGGAATTCCTCCTATGGAGACACCTCACTGGAGGGGAGTATGACTTGGGAGGATTTCCAGGTCCTCAATCCTGACCCCAGCCCCCAGCCCCAGCCCCTGCTCCCAGGCCCTGCCTTCACCTCCCAACCCTGCTCCTGCTCCTCCAGGCCAGGGGGTGAATGAGGGGCCAGGGTGGTACCTGGGCCATGAAGCTGGCAGTGAGTTCCAGTCACCCCATCTATTGGCCCTGCAAGGAGCTGGGTGGGGAGTGTCTTGTTTGGCAGAGCTACCAGGCTCAGAGCTGTGATCCCCCATTTTCTTGGACATTAGGTCCAGGCAGGTTCAGCAAAGGGCAGGGTCCTCACACACTCTGGATCTTCCCCACCCCCACCCCCCACACTTTAACTGGCTTTCCCGCCTTGCTGGATCCTCAGCCCTCACCCTTACTGCCTGCTTTCTTCTTCCCCTGGACCCCGGAACCAGCTTCTGCCTCCACCCTGCCGAATCCACCCCCTGTCTGCCCCTGCCTGGTCCGACCAAGCGTAAGGAGCCCAGGAGATGGGCTGGCCAGCCCCTAGCCCCCAGCTCCTAGCCTCCAGCCCCCGGGCACTTACCCAGCACGGAGAGGAGGGTCCCGGCCCCAAAGTGAAGCAGGCTGCCAGAGTTACACAGCCCACGAGGGCATGCAGGAAACCCCTCCCCCAGCTTTACTGACTCTCGGAGCCCAGCCTGGGCAGACCCTCCAGAAAATGGAGCAAAGAACAAGCCAGAAGGAGAGAGAGGAGGGGGCAGCGAGGACAGTGACAGACCATCCCACAGACAGAGAAAAATGGGGTGCTGAGAAGAGGAGGAGAAGCAGCATGGACTACTGGGAAGAGCAACAGTCTGGGAGTCATCTGGGTTATAATCTTAGTTCCATCAAGTGCTTGCTATGTGACCTTGGGCAAGTCATTTAACTTCTCTCTTCCAATTTTCTCCTATTCTCCCTCCTACTTAGACTCTGAGCCCTATGTGGGACAGGGATAGTGTCCAACCTCATTAACTTGTATCTAACCCAGAGCTTAGAACAGTGTTTGACACATAGGAAGTGCTTAACAAATACCA
This sequence comes from Ornithorhynchus anatinus, assembly GCF_004115215.2. Lineage (NCBI taxonomy): Eukaryota > Metazoa > Chordata > Mammalia > Monotremata > Ornithorhynchidae > Ornithorhynchus > Ornithorhynchus anatinus. The sequence continues at coordinate 170,212,147 of NC_041729.1, forward strand.
TAAAAAATAAATAAGTAAAAGGATAAACAGCCAGAGGTGCTCAGGCTCAAAGAGAGAGAGCTGAGATAGAAGGAGCAGTCAGAGTCAGACAGAGCTGAGATAGAAGGAGCCAGCAGTCAGAGTCAGATGGGAGACAACAAAGAGGCAGCAGAAGATACCGAGATAGGAGAGAGATCTATGGAAACATGCAGGGACAAAAATGATGCGCTAGAGACAGAGAAGAGGAGGGAGAGACACAAGCTCTTGTTAGGCTGTAAGCTCTATTATTATAATAGATAATCATCATCGTCATCATCATCATTCTATTTACTTAACGGTACTCTCCCAAGATCAGTACAACACCTTACACACAGTAAACATTTGGGAGATTAACAGAGACAAAGAGGCAGAGATGAGGAGACAGAAACAAGGAGGTAGAGATGAGGAGGCAGAAAAAGAGGAGAAATAATAAAAATAATGATTATGATGGTATTTGTTAAGTGCTTACTATGTGCCGAGCACTTTTCTAAGCACTGGGTTAGATACAAGGTTATCAGGTTGTCCCACGTGGGGCTCACAGTCTTATCCCTATTTTACAGATGAGGTACCTGAGGCACAGAGAAGTTAAGTGATTTGCCCAAAGTCATACAGCTGACAAGTGGCAGAGCCAGGATTTAGAACCCGTGTCTCCTGACTCTCAAACCCGTGCTCTTTCCACTAAGCCATACTGCTTTCCTAAAGAGAAGCAGATAGAGAGGTTAAGGTAGAGAAAGAGGAGGCAGAATCAGAGACGAAGAGCCAGACACAAAGAGACAGAGGCAGACATGAGGAGGCAGAGACCGAAACAAGGAGAGAGAGAGAGGACGAGTGGAGGCGGCTGGCTGGGCTCCCGTTGACCTAGGACATTCCGGACCCCGAGGACCCTCAGCGGGATGGTTAGGGGACCCCTTACCTGTCACAGTCAGCCTGGTGCCTGCCCCGAAGTTTAGGGGAGAATTATTGGAACACAGTGGCGGAGGGCTGTCTCCAAACTGACAGTGTGCCCTCCTGCCACTGGGGCAGGGGGTCAGGGGCAGGGCCAGAGTTGCAGGGCCCAGGACCCGAAGGCAAACCTCCAAGCACAAGTTGGAGTGGAACCAGGAGTGACCACTCCAACCCTTGAGTGAAAAGGATCCCCGAGGTCACCCAGTGGACTGGCTTTTAGGTCGGCATGGAGGGAGGAAGGAGGAAGGGAGGGTCCAGCCCAGGGGGCAGAGGGCAGAGCAGAGACCCTGACCATCAGCCAAGGGGCAAGTGAGACACGGAGCCTCCCCCAAGGCCCGGGGAAAGGAGCAGGTTTTGAGGGCCACCTTGGGGGTCCAAACCCCCTCCCGGGGAAGGATGCTGATCCAAGCTAAAAGGGTTTGCTCTCTTTGTCTGTCTGTCCCAGGAGGGTCACATCCTTACCTAGTACACTTAGCCGGGTCCCCGCGCCAAAGAACCGCTCCCCGGTGTTACACGCTGACACCCGCTTGTCAGTAACCACAGGCAAAGCCCCCCTGCACCTCCCCTGCTTGCCAGCCTCTGCTATCCTCCATGGTGGCACCGGGGGTTTCCTTTTATCTCCTCTCCACCCCAATAACCACTCTCCTCCTCTGGCCTCTCCCTTTCTTTGGCTGCAGCCTCCGGGCTTACCCCAGCCTCCCTCTGGCTCCCCCTTTCCCGGCTTCTGCCCCCCACCCCAGAACCCCTCCCCAATTCCAACCTTCCCTCAGGAGTACCCGCTGTCATTACCCACAACGGAGAGTCTGGTGCCTGCGCCGAAGTATTGTCTTTCATTGGAACACACAGAGTTACCCTGTCAGGAAAACCCACCCGCCACTGCCCAGGCCTCGCCGCTGCCCTGCCTGGACCTGGGGTCCCTTCTGACCTATTTCCAGGGTCCAGACCAACTCCAGTCTAACCGCCCCCCCTCACCTGAAGTGGAGGATCTCTTTTCTTTGCCCTCTAATATTAACCAATCAGTGGTATTTATTGAGTGCTTACTGTGTGCACAGCACTGTACTAAGCAGAGGGGAGTGGGCTGGGACCCTTCAGCTCACACTCCAGGTGGGTAGTCGACTCTGCCCCCACCCTTCCCTCCATCCTCCAGCCCCCTTTCAGGACCTCTCTTGTGCCCCTCATACTCACCCACCACGGAGAGCCGAGTGCCATCACCAAAGTATTGGGTGTTAGCAGTACACAGCAGCCCCTTCCCACAACAAAACCCCTCCGGGGCCCCCCGGGCACTCAGAACAGTGCTTGGGACCGTGTGTGTGTGTGTGTGTGTGTGTGTGTGTGTGTGTGTGTGTGTGTGTGTGTGTGTGTTCGGGGGGGCACTGCCCATCTGCACCCTCAGGGTTCTGCCACCTCTCTGCCCTGTCTTCTCAGCACCCCGGTACTGATTCCTTTGGGGACGACAGTGGAGGGCAAGTAAGGCACAGGTCTGCCCAGTCCCACTTTCCCCCAGGGCAGGGCAGAACCCCTAAATTCTCATGGAAATTCCCGGGCTGTGGGGTGCCAGGAGACAGGACCCCTCACTGCCCAGCTCTGGAATCTGCCCTCTGGCATGGCCTCTGACCCACTGTCTCGGGCAAGTGTCTCCTCTCCTCCTCCTCTTTCCCAACTTCCCACTTGGCTGTCCCGCTCTGAGCTGCATTCTCCACCCCAGATCTCTCTCCGGGCTAGCTCTCGCATACCCTTCCCCTGGATTGAGGGGGTACTCCCCACCGCGGAGGGCCCTCCGGACATCACTCAGTCTTTGCATGGAGATCTCCTTCATAACTTACCCACCACGGTGAGCCAGGTGCCTGAGCCAAAGTAAACTTCATAGTTGGCACAGCAGAGTGTGGCAGTGCTGAAATTGGGATTGGGGGCCACCTTCCCCAAACCACCCAACTTCCCCTCCACTACCCCCGTCCTCATGTAAGGGGTCCTGGGGCAGGGCTGGAAAAAGAGAAGTCTGCCTTACCTACAACTGTCAATTTGGTTCCTTCTCCGAAGTAAGCTTGTGTGTTGGTCACAGTGCCTCAGGATGGGAGAAAAGGTGGGGTTGGAGCCATGAAGCCCCTGACTGGGGGCCTGGAGACTCCTGGCTGGTTTCTGGATCCATGGGTGCAGATGACACTGTGCTCCAATTGGCCAGCGGGACCCCATCTCCCGGGACCCCATCTCCCAAATCCAGGACCGGCCCCGGCCAATGATCCCTCCCTTCCAGCAGCTTGACCCACTGCTAGACTGCAGGTCAAAGTCAGCCTCCAGGCCCGGTGGCTGTCACGGATCGGTATCGGGCATCTGATCCACCTGGAGCAAACAGCTCACTGCTTCTTCCTCTCAGACTCTGGTGCCGCTAGTGTGGGCCAGTGTGGGCCAAGCTCAGGGGGGTTTGGTGGGAGCTTCAGCCTGGTCTCCTCCTGTCCCATGGAGGGGTCTGGCACCAGTTTCCCTGGACAAGCGCGGGACAGGCCCGCTCCCAGGACTGGTGTCAGAGGCCTGGTTGCTCCCAGTTTCCCTCTGGAGTTGCACCTGCCTTCTCCAGAAGAGGGACTTGGAGTCAGTCTTCCCTGAGTTCTGTGCCCTGGGCTTTGCACCCTAAACTATGCTCTGCCCTCTCTGCCCTGGGCTTTATGCCTTGATTTCTGTGCTCTGGGCTCCTTGCCCTGAGGTCTGTGGCCTGGGCTCTGTAGCCCAGGACCCCATACCCTGAACAATGCTCTGAGCTCAGTTCCATGGCTCCACGGCTGTGGGGGTTTTTGTAAAGAGGTCCCATAGAGTTGAACCACCGTGGGCCCCCTGTCCCCACAATGCTACACCCTTATACAAAAACAGTTCCACACCTATCCTCGCCTGCTAGGGCCCCAGGAGAAACCGCAGGCGCAGCTGCCTGGGCTGGCTCAGTGGAGCGGGGGTGGAGGCCTCTGGGTACCTGTTGGCAGCCTCTTCGGGGTGGATCTGTGTCATGGCTAGGTTGGGGTCTGGGGTCTCCCTCCCAGCACCTGTCATTTCCCTGGGTGGCAGCGCCCAGCGCTTGGGCTGCTCCCTAGAGCTCGGGATTCTAACACGGAGGCCCGGAGGGGCTGCTGTTTTACCAATGTGGCCCCTCCTCACTCCCCTGGACAGCTCCGCCCACCCCAGACAGCCCCTCCTATGACCTCAGACAGCCCCTCCCAACACAGACAACCCCTCCCACCCCAGACATCTAATAATAATAATAATATTTGTTAAGAGCTTACTACATGTCAAGCGCTATCCTAAGAGCTGGGATAGATTCAAGGTAATCAGGTTGTCCCACGTGGGGCTCAAAGTCTTAATCCCCATTTTACAGATGAGGTAATTGAGGAATGAAGAAGAGAAGTGACTTGCCCAAGGTCACAGAACAGATAAGTGGCAGATCTGGGATTAGAACCCATGTCCTCTGACCCCTGAGCCCCGTGCTCTTGCCACTGGGCCATGCCAGTGTCAGGCCCTCTGACCCTGGACAGCTTCTCCCCAGGTGTTAGCCTCTCCCACCCTCGACAGCCCCTTCCCCGGAATCATTCATGCAATCATATTTATTGACCGCTTACCGGGTGCATCGCACTGTACTAAGAACTGGGAGAGTACAATATAACAATAAACAGATGCATTCCCTGCCCACAAGGAGTTTACGTGTTAGGCTTTCCCCACTCGGGCAGCTCCTCCCCTGGTGTCAGCCCCTCTTTTTCGACCTCTGCTAATAATAATAATGTTGGTATTTGTTAAGCGCTTACTATGTGCAGAGCACTGTTCTAAGCGCTGGGGTAAACACAGGGGAATCAAGTTGTCCCACGTGGGCTCACACTCTTAATCCCCATTTTACAGATGAGGGAACTGAGGCACAGAGAAGTTAAGTGACTTGCCCACAGTCACACAGCTGACAAGTGGCAGAGCTGGGATTCGAACTCATGAGCCCTGACTCCAAAGCCCGTTCTCTTTCCACTGCGCCACGCTGCTTCTACTCTGTGCCCTCTGGGTGCAGAACCTTCCTGATGCATTTGTTCATTAATTCAATCATATTTATTGAGCATTTACTGTGTGCAGACAGTGCTTGGGAAAGCACAATACAGCAATAGAGACAATCTGCCCACAATAAGCTCACAGTCTGGGGTGGGGGAGACAGACATGAATACAGGTAAATAGACATCACTATAAATAAAATTGCAGATATATATACATAAGTGCTTTGGGGCAGGGAAACCAGGGAAGAGCAAAGGGAGTAGGTCAGGGTAATGCGGGAGGGAGTGGGAGATGAGGAAAAGGGGGCTTAGTCTGGGAAGGCCTCTTGGAGGAGACGTACCTTCAGTAAGTCTTTGAAATAGGGGAGAGTCATTGTCTGTCGGATTTGAGGAGGGAGGGCGTCCCAGGCCAGAGGTAGGACAGAGGCCAGGAGATGTAGGCAAGACAGGGGAGATGGAGGCACAGTGAGAAGGTTAGTGGCACCAGATGAGTGGAGTATGCGGGCTGGGTTGTAGAAGGAGAGAAGGGAGGGGAAGTAGGAGGGGGCAAGGAGTCCTCAGCCCTTGCTGGCCCTGGGGCTGGGGCCTCTCTGGCCAACCACAACTTGAAGACCTTTTTGGAGCCAGCATGGCTGAGGGGCAGTGGGCAAAGGCCGGAGGTGGTGGTGGTAGTGGGAGAGGGCACATCACCCAGGTTGGCCTCACTCCCTTGTTGGCTCAAGCACGTGTACAAGCCCCATTCCTTCAGCACTGCCCACATAGACACTTCTCTTCTAAACTACTCTCTAGTTCCCCAGGACAGGGACTGTGTGCTTGCTAGCTCTACTGTGCTCTCCAGAGGCTTAGTTCAGTGCTCTGCACTCAGTAGGTTCTCAGTAAATACTCCTGATGGACTGATTGGTTGAGCCAGGCCCCAGGAATGGGGAGGCAGGAGGAGACCTGGCCTTCTCCCTTGTCCCTCTCCTGCTCCCTTCCCAGAAGCTGGATCAGTTCTGGCTCTTGAAGAGGCCCTGGGTCAGGCTGTTCTTGATTGCATCTGGGATAACTGGTTTGAGAGGCCTTGGGGGACTCTGCCTCCATTTTGTGGGGCCGGGTCAACTCTATGGATCCAGGGTGACCCCAGTCTGGTTTAAACTGGATCCCAGGACCCAAACAACCCTCTAGGAGCTTCCAGTCTCCAGTTGGAGTCAGGATCTCACAGCCTACTCACAATTAGTTGAAGGAGGACACTGTGCCACCCCTGTGGATATTCGAACTTAGGTCAGTCAATCGTATTTATTGATCACTTACTGTGCGCAGAGCACTGTACTGAGTGCTTGGGAGAGTACAATATAACAGTAAACAAGCACATTCCCTGCCTAAGTGGATATTAATGTAAGTCGATTGCCAAGAAGGATAAATGAAAGGCTTAGGATGGTTGAAGATGGGTGTGGCCTGAGAAAGTAGAGATTAATTGGGAAGGCCTCCTGGAGGCTGTGAGGTTTCAGGAGGGCTTTGAAGGTGGGAAGAGCTGTGGTTTGTGGAATGTGAAGGAGGAGGGATTCAAAGGAAGGAGAAAGGGTGTGAGCAGTCGGAGATGGGACTGAAGAGAAGGAGTCACAGTGAGGAGATTGGCTTGGGAAGAGCCAAGAGCACAAGCTGGGTTGTAGTGAGAGAAGAGAGTGGATAAGCAGGAGAGCTATAATGGAGAGGAATAGACTGTAAGCTCCTCCAGGGCAGGGATTGTGTCTGCCAATTCCATGGTACATTCCCAAATGCTTAGTTCAGTGTTCAATACCTAATAAGCACTTAATAAATACCATTGATTAATTGAATAGAAACACGAGGCATGGTCTCCCTCGTGGTGTCTGGTTTCTTCACCATAGAAATAGTAAAGAAAAAGGGCAGAAATAGCACAGTGCTTAGCACATAGCAAGGTCGCAGTAAAGGGAAGTCAAGGAAGCCAAACTTCAAACAAAACGATAAAATGGAGAGCCCCTGGCAGACTGTAGCAGCAGTGGACAGACCAGGCCAGAGGGCACACGGGAGACTGCAGTAGTAGACAGAGCAGCTGGGGGGTAGTTGAGCGGTTGCAGGAGCAGGGGACAAACCAGGCTGGGGACATTCTCTTCTGGACAAACCGTGTTAGATATTTTCATATTTCAAGTCGATCCTTGTGAACCCAGATCCTTCGCCCGGCCCATCCAACAGGTGAGACTCAGGTAATAATGTTGGTATTTGTTAAGCGCTTACTATGTGCCGAGGACTGTTCTAAGCGCTGGGGTAGACACAGGGGAATCAGGTTGTCCCACTGGGGGTTTACAATCTTAATCCCCATTTTACAGATGAGGTAACTGAGGCACCGAGAAGTTAAGTGACTTGCCCAAAGTCACACAGCTGACAAGTGGGCGAGCAGGGATTCGAACCGATGACCTCTGACTCCAAAGCCCGTGCTCTTTCCACTGAGCCACGCTGCTTCAGGTGAGACTCAGGTGAGACTCACCTCTTCCCTGCTCCTATTTCCTTACCACTCTCTTCCCACTCTCTCATGCCCAGGCAAAATACACACACCACACACACACACACACACACACACACACACACACTCTCCCAGCAGAGGGCAGCAGCTGCCAAGAAAAGGACTCCAGGCAGCCTCTCAACCGACTGGATTAGGCAGGACTAGAAAAACCAGCAGGAACGATGTTCTGAACTTCCTCTCTCCCATCAACTTTCCCTTCCCCCTCCTTCCCCCCGGGACCCATGACAACACTCCAAAATCCGGACCCGAGGTGCAGTGACATCTTGTCAGGCAGAGGTCATTTTTTCCCTTACACCAGAACCTCCAGTCTCAGTGAACCCAGGCGCCAAATCTGACCTGCAGGCCGTTTTATTTCCCCCAGGTATTTGTTAAGCACTGTACCAAGTGCCGGGGTAGATGCAAGCTAATCAGGTTGGACGCAGTCCTCGTCCCACGTGGGGCTCACAGTTACTTACTTTACAGGTGAAGTAACTGAGGCACAAAGAAGTTAAGTGATTTGCCCAAGGTCACACAGCAGACAAGTGACAGAGCCCGGATTAGAACCCAGGTCCTTTTGAGTCCTAGGCCCGTGCTCTATTCATTAGGCTACGCTGTGTCTTCCCCATTCCACTTCTGTGGAAGGAGCTGAGGCCATCATTGAGCAGGGATTGTCCCTATCTGTTGCCGAATTGTACATTCCAAGTGCTTAGTACAGTGCTCTGCACATAGTAAGTGCTCAATAAATACTATTGAATGAGTGAATGAATGAATGAGGCAGAGCAGGGCTGATTTCTGACAACAAAGACTCTGGACAGACACAGGCAGGCATCCAGTGCCTGGGACCAAAGGGGATCAGAGGCAGACCAGCTGGAAAGAAGATGGCAACGAGGCTATCAGCCCAGACAAATGGCTGCTGGGGAAGAGGAGGGGGCTGCTCCACCATCTTGCTCCACCCCGCTGGTGAGCTTCTAGGGGCTGGGGGCAAAGACCTGAGCTGGCTCCACTAGCTCCTTTCACTCTGCCTCTGCATAGGTCAGATGGGTAAACCCTTAGCAGGAAGAGCCCGGGACTGGGAGTCAGAGGACCTGGATTCTAATCCCGGCTTCACCACTTATGCTGAGTGAACTTGGGCTGGTCACTTCACTTCTCTGTGCTTCAGTTCCCTTATCTGTAGAATAGGGTTTCAGTCCCTGTGCTCCCTTCTACTTTAATTGTGGGCCCCATGTAGGACCTGATTATCTTGTATCCTCCCCACTGCTTAGTATAGTGCTTGGCACATAATAAATGCTTAGCAAATATCACAATTATTCTTATTGCTTAGTGTCACTTCACTGCAGGGAACCACTCCCTGGTACCACCAACTGAGCTCAGCTCAATTATCCTTGTTCCTTTCCCTCCCCCTGCACCTGGCCAATGGCCCGCCCTTACTCCCTACCCCTGACCCCTCACTCTCCTGCCAACCCTTGCCCTCTGTCCCACCCAATCCCCCACAGCCTCTACTTTTAAACTTGCCCCTAAGCAGCATGGCCTAGTGGATAAAGCATGGGCCCTACAAATCAGAAGGTCATGGGTTCTAATCCTGGCTCTGCCACTTGTCTGCTGTGTGACCTTGGGAAAGGCACTCAACTTCTCTATGCCTCAGTTACCTCATCTGTAAAATGGAGATTAAGACTGTGAGCCCCCTGTGGGACACAAAGGACTGTGTCCAATATGATTTGCTTGTATCCATCCCAGTGCTTAGAACCGTGCTTGGTACATAGTAAATGCTTAACAATACCTTAATAATAATAATAATTATTAATATTGTTATGAGAAGCAGTGTGGCTTAGTAGTAAGAGCACGGGCTTGGGAGTCAGAGGTCATGGGTTCTAATCCTGGCTCCTCCACTTAGCTGTGTCACCTTGGGCAAGTCACTCAACTTCTCTGTGCCTCAGTTCCCTCATCTGTAAAAGGGGGATTAAGACTGTGAGCCCCACATGGGACAACGTGATTACCTTTTATTTACCTCAGAGCTTAGAACAGTGCTTGGCAAATAGTAAGTGCTTAACAAATATCATCATTATTATTATTATCATTACCCACCTGCCCCAACCCTGACCATTCTCACCCACTCCAGCCTTGGCTCCATCCCAACCTGCCCTCTCCTGTTGGCCCCACCCTCATTCCACTCCCCCTCCTTGTCCCTCGCTTTGACCCTCAGTCTCGCTGCTTTTCTCTACCATCAGCCACCCAATACCTCAGTGTCTCAAAACCATGGGCTGTGGGGATGGGGATGGGGCCTGGGGGGATTGAACAGCGTGGCTTAGTGGAAAGAGCACAGGTTTGGGAGTCAGAGGATGTGAGTTCTAATCCCAGCTCTGCCACTTGCCTGCTGTATGACCTGGGGCAAGCCACTTAGCTTCTTTGTGCCTCAGTTACCTCATCTGTAAAATGGGGATTGAAACTGTGAGCCCCATGTGGGATAACCCGATTACCCTATGTCTACCCAGCGCTTACAACAGAGCTCGGCACATAGTAAGCGTTTAACAAATATCATAATCATTATTACTATTTATAAACATGGTCGATCAGAAAAGAGGATTGGGGGGCAGGGGGCTGGGTCGAGGCCAGAAGCAGGATGGGGTAAGGAGAAGTTTAAAACTCGTTCCTTTGAGCCTGCTTCTAGCGACAGGACTGCGACAGCTCTCGAGTCTGGCCTGCAACTGGGGGCGGGTTGAGGGACACAAGTCATTCCCATGTCGGTTACTAGGGGGAGCTCCTTGTCCACACATAATAACAATAATAATAATAATAATAATATTGGTATTAAGCGCTTACTATGTGCCGAGCACTGTTCAGAGTGATGACACGCAGATCTATATCTCCGCCCCTGTCCTCTCCCCCTCCCTTCAGGCTCGCATCTCCTCCTGCCTCCGGGACGTCTCCACCTGGATGTCGGCCCGCCAACTAAAACTCAACATGAGCGAGACTGAGCTCCTCATCTTCCCTCCCAAACCCGGTCCTCTCCCAGACTTCCCTATCACCGTGGATGGCACGACCGTCCTTCCCGTCTCTTAGGCCCGAGATCTCGGTGTCATCCTTGACTCGTCCCTCTTGTTCACCCCACACATCCTATCCGTTACCGAGACTGCCGGTTTCACCTTTACGATATCGCCGAGATCCGCCCTCTCCTCTCCACCCAAACGGCTACCTTACTGCTACAGGCTCTCGTTATATCCCGGCTAGACTACTGTGCCGGCCTTCTCTCCGACCTCCCTTCCTCCTCTCTCGCCCCGCTCCGGTCTATTCTTCACTCCGCTGCCCGGCTCATCTTCCTGCAGAAACGCTCTGGGCATGTCACTCCCCTTCTTAAACATCTCCAGGGGTTGCCTATCAACCTCCTCTCCAAACAAAAACTCCTCACTCTAGGCTTCGAGGCTCTACGTCACCTTGCCCCTTCCTACCTCTTCTCCCTTCTCTCTTTCCACCGCCCACCCCGTACGCTCCGCTCCTCTGCCGCCCACCTCCTCACCGTCCCTCGGTCTCGCCTATCCCGCCGTCGACCCTCGGACCACGTCCTCCCGCGGTCCCGGAACGCCCTCCCTCCTCACCTCCGCCAAACTCATTCTCTTCCCCTCTTCAAAACCCTACTTAAAACTCACCTTCTTCAAGAGGCCTTCCCAGACCGAGCTCCCCTTCTCCCTCTACTCCCTCTACCACCCCCCCTTCACCTCTCCGCAGCTTAACCCTCTTTTCCCGCCATTTCCCTCCGCTCCTCCCCCTCTCCCTTGCCATCCCCTCAGCACTGTACTCGTCTGCTCAACTGTATATATTTTCATTACCCTATTTATTTTGTTAATTTTGTTAATGAAATGTACATCGCCTTGATTCTATTTAGTTGCCATTGTTTTTACGAGATGTTCTTCCCCTCGACTCTATTTATTGCCATCGTTCTTGTCTGTCCGTCTCCCCCGATCAGACCGTAAGCCCGTCAAACGGCAGGGACTGTCTCTATCTGTTGCCGACTTGCTCATTCCAAGCGCTTAGTACAGTGCTCTGCACATAGTAAGCGCTCAATAAATACTACTGAATGAATGAATGAAAGGGTAACTAGAGGGTAATCGGGTTGTCCCATGTGAGGCTCAGAGTCTTAATCCCCATTTTACAGATAAGGTAAATGAGGCACCGAGAAGTTAAGTGACTTGCCCAAAGTCACACAGCTGACAGGTGGTGATAATAATTATGGTATTTGTTAAGCGCTTACTATGTGCCAGGCATTGCACTAAGCGCTGGGGTGGATACAAGCAAATCGGGTTGGACACAGTCCCTGGCCCACGTGGGCCACAGTCTCAATCCCCATTTTGCAGATGAGAGAATTGAGGCCCAGAGAAGTGAAGTGACTTGCCCAAGGTCACACAACAGACAAGTGGCGGAGCTGGAATTAGAACCCATGACCTTCTGACTCCCAGGCCCCTGCGCTATCCACTACACCATACTGCTTCTCATACATCAGCCCCTTGATCCCTGTGCTGTCACTATGGGCTGGCAGTCCCATTGGCTTGGAAGGGAACAAGAGGGGAATAGGGGCGGGAAGCTGGGCAGGGACTTGGGGACCAAGGGTGGATGGGTGCTCCGATAGGAGGGAGGGGGATTCCGGACTTCGAGGTCCTGGAGATGGTGGAAGGGGAGGACCAGTGATGTCTTCCTGGTGACTTTCCCTCCCATGGTCCCAGGGGTATTGATAAAGTGGATAGAGCACAGGCCTGGGAATCAGAAGGTCACAGATTCTAATCCTGGCACTGCCACTTGTCTGTTGTGTGGCCTTGGGCAAGTTACTTCACTTCTCTGGGTCTCAGTGACCTCTTCTATAAAATGGGGATTAAGACTGTGAGTCCTGTGGGGGACAGGGACTGTATCCAACCCGATTTGCTTGTATCCATCCCAATGCTTTGTACAGTCCTTGGCACATAGTAAGTGTTTAACAAATACCATTATTATTATTATTATTATAAGAGGCCTCTGAGGAGGAAAAAGGTGATGCAAGTGTGTGCATGGGGGTGGGGAGTGGGCAGGACTTGTTAATGCTCTCAGTGAACAGGTGCAGAGACTGGAATAGATCCTGGTCTCCACCTGTGAGTCTGGTACACACCCAGGACTGTCTGATGCTCTGGTACACATCCAGGGATCTCCCTGAGGGTCTGGTACAAATCCCAGGCTCTGACTGACAGTCTGGTAAACATCCAGGGCTTTGCCTGAGGAGATCGTCTGATACACATCCCAACCCCTGCCTGTGAGACTGGAATAGATCCCAGAATCTGCCTGTTGATCCAGAACCTCTCAGTCTAATTGTAGGTCCCAACCTGATCCTGAGCTCCTAGACAGTTCCCTTTCTACAGTAACATCTCTTCCAAGAGGCCTTCCCCCACTAAGCCCTCATTTCCCCTACTCCCTCTCCCTTCTGTGTCACCCTTGCACTTGGATCTGTACCCTTTAAGCATTTGATGTTCACCCCACCCACAGCCCCACAACACTTGTGTCCAAATCCGTGATTTATTTTAGTTTGTCTCTTCCTGTAGACTGTAAGCTCTTTGAGGGTAGGGAACATGTCTATCAACTCTGTTGTACTGTACTCTCCCAAGTGCTTAGTACAGTGCTCTACACCCAATAAGTGCTCAATAAATACCACTGATTAATTGATTCATCTTGGGTTCCGCTTCTGCGTCAGGAACAGATCCAAGGATCTGCCTACACAGCAATCTATCAATCCATCAGCGGCATTTATTGAATGCTTTTTGTGTGCAGAGCAGCTTGAGAAGCAACATAGTGTATGAGAATCAGTGTGGTGAACTGGATAGAGCATGGGCCTGAGTCAGAAAGTCATGAGTTCTAATTCCAGCTCCACTATAAGTCTGCTGTGGGACCTTGGGCAAGTCACTTCACTTCTCTGGGCCTCAGTTACTTCTTCTGTAAAATGGAGATTAAGACTGTGAGCCCTTTGTGGGACAGAGACTGTGTCCAACCTGACAAACTTTATCTACCCCAGCACTTAGGACAGTGTTTGGCAAACTACCATAATTATTAACAAATACCACATTTATTATTATTATTATTATTATTACTGTACTGATGCTATCACATCTGGGATGGATGCTGGAGCTGAGCCCTGGTCCTCCCTAGACTCATTCAGAGATATGCCCTGAGCAGTGAGAACACTGCAGCTTTATTTAAGTAGCACCAACGCCTTGCCTGGAGGAGGTGGAACAGGTGGAGCAGGATGGGAAGACATTGAACTCTCCCAAGGAGGGGAATTGAGTGGGCCTAAGCCCATCGCAGAGAAGGGGCAGAGGTGTTTGGGCTGAGATCCTGGACTCTTGGAAGTTTTCCCGCAATCTCGGTGTCCTCCTTGACTAGTCTCTCTCGTTCACCCCACACATCCTATCCGTTACCAAGACCTGCTGGTTTCACCTTTACGATATCGCCGAGATCCGCCCTTTCCTCTCCACCCAGACGGCTACCTTACTGCTACAGGCTCTCGTTATATCCTGGCTAGACTACTGTGTCAGCCTTCTCTCTGACCTCCCTTCCTCCTCTCTCGCCCCGCTCCAGTCTATTCTTCACTCCGCTGCCTGGCTCATCTTCCTGCAGAAACGATCTGGGCATGTCACTCCCCTTCTTAAACAACTCCAGTGGTTGCCTATCAACCTCCTCTCCAAACAAAAACTCCTCACTCTAGGCTTCGAGGCTCTACATCACCTTGCCCCTTCCTACCTCTCCTCCCTTCTCTCTTTCTACTTAAAACTCACCTCCTCCAAGAGGCCTTCCCAGACCGAGCTCCCCTTCTCCCTCTACTCCCTCTACCACCCCCGCTTCACCTCTCCGCAGCTTAACCCTCTTTTCCCCCCATTTCCCTCTGCTCCTCCCCCTCTCCCTTGCCATCCCCTCAGCACTGTACTCGTCTGCTCAACTGTATATATTTTCATTACCCTATTTATTTTGTTAATTTTGTTAATGAAATGTACATCGCCTTGATTCTATTTAGTTGCCATTGTTTTTACGAGATGTTCTTCCCCTTGACTCTATTTATTGCCATCATTCTTGTCTGTCCGTCTCCCCTGATTAGACTGTCAGCCCATCAAACGGCAGGGACTGTCTCTATTTGTTGCCGACTTGTTCATTCCAAGTGCTTAGTTCAGTGCTCTGCACATAGTAAGTGCTCAATAAATACTATTGAATGAATGAATTAATATAGGCTGGAGGTTTGGCTGGTGATTTTGGTGGAGTCATTGGCAGAAAGGTGGTGACTAAAACCTTGAGTGTTGCCGAAAACCACTCTCTCTCAACAATGTACCAGGTTCCCCTCTAAGAGGACCCCCAAAAGCCATGATCCCCCTGCCCCAGAATTCCAGCATAGTTATTCGAGGAACAAACCAACAGGTCTGAGGGGGGTGAAGTGAAGACACTTCCTGGAAGCAGGTGCCCTGGGGCCCTGCTAACCCATATCAGGATCCCGGTCATTTGTCCTCATGCCTCTGGAGCAGGGTGGAGAGGCACCCACTGTCCCCCCAACTTTCCCAAGTCCCCCTCTTACTCTTTTCAACATCCCATATTCCTTCCAGGATCTACCCTGGAAATAGGTCTTTCCATCTCGGAAAACACTTATTGAGAGATCCTGGTTGTTTCTGAGGTGTGGCTAAATGTTCCAGGGGGGTTTTAGGCTGAAGGTGCATGCAGTCCTTGTGAGAGGTCATGAACAGTTCAGCTATCATGACCTCTGTCCCTGGAGAATCCCCTTGTAATACCATCTGGGAAGTTGAGGGGAGGATCTTCTTGTCCTTCCATGTTGGCTGCCCTCAATTGTTTCCTGACATTCCCCTTTTGAGGCAGGGATCTATTGTAGTGGAATGTATTGTACTCTCCTAAGCTCTTAGTACTGTGCTCAGCACACAGTAAGCTCTCAGTAAATTGTCCTGCGAGGAAATTCCTTCTTGCTTCTTGGCTATTGTCCTGCTCCAGTCATCCTGCGTTGGTAGTCAGTCAATCATATTTATTGAGAGCTTACTGTATGCAGAGCACTGTACTAAATTCAATCATTCATTCAATCGTATTTATCGAACACTTACTGTGTGCAGAGCACTATACTAAGAAATTGGTAAGTACAATTCAGCAACAAATAGAGACAATCTCTACCCAGTAACGGGCTCACAGTCTAGAGTGCTTGGGAAAGTACAATATAACAATATAACAGACACATTCCCTTCCTGCAATGAGCTTGTGGACTAAATGGTACTTCATATACTCCTTGGTTGTTGGCCGCACCAACCCCATCTTTTGCATTTTTTTATTATTGGCAATCTGAAAGTTTATACATTTCAGCAGGAAGCAGCACAGCCTAATGGAAAGAATGTGGGTCTAGGAATCAGGGGATCTGGGTGTTATTTTTAATGGTATTTAAGTGCTTACTATATGCTTAGCGAAGTACTTGGCATAAAGTGAGTGTTTAGAATATTTCACAATTATTGTTATTATCAGCCATGTACTCCTAAACTCAAGCAACCTCCCCAACAATGTGAATGGATGGATACCCTGAGAGCGCGGATGCTGAGAGAGAAGGGCAGAAGATGCAGAACAGAGTATGAGGAGGGACACCCATTTTGAAGGGGGTGGGAGCAGGGGTTGTCTGTCTGGGAAGTCCCAGTGGTCCCCTCCTGGTGGCTGCAGGGGATTGCCTGAAGGAGCTTCCCTCTGGACAAATGACCAAGAATCTATTCATTCATTCAATAGTATTTATTGAGCGCTTTCTATGTGTAGAACTTTGTACTAAACGCTTGGAATGTACAATTCGGCAACAGATAGAGACAATCCCTGCCCAGTAACGGGCTCACAGTCCCACCCTTCCCCTTGGTCGTAGGGTTGAGAGTGGGACTAGAGAGTGATAATAATGAAAATAATAACGATAATAATATTTGTTATACACTGTGTCAAACACTGTGCTAAATGCTGGGGTAAATACAAGTTAATCAGGTCTCACATTGACCTCACAGTCTAAGTAGGAGGGAGAAAAAGATTTGAGGGGACAAAGAAGTTAAGTTGACTTGCCCCAAGGTCACACAGCAGACAAGTAACAGAGCTGGGAATAGAATCTAGGTCCTCTGACTCCCAAGCCTGTACTCTTTGCACTAGGTCATGCTGCTTCTCGGTATCTGTTCCCAGTGTCTAGGTCAGTGCTCTGCACACAGTTGGGACTAAATAAATGTTATTGATAATGGTTGTCACCCTTACAGACATGAGATACTAGTAAGTATCAAATTCCAGTGAGAGGGGAAGGAGGATCAAGTTCTGATCCAACTGTGGACAGTTCATTTTTCAGTCTCCTCGTTGGCCTCCTTGGCCCCAGGGCCTTCCAGCTCAGAGTACACTACATGCTGCTGCACCATCATCAATGGTGTTTATTGAATACTTTCTGTGTGCAGAGGCATTGCACTGCTTGGGAAAGTCCAATACAATAATAATAATTATGGCACTTGTTAAAGGCTTACTATGGGCCAAACACTGTTCTAAGCACTGGGATAAATACAAGTTAATCAGGTTGGACTCAGTCCCTGTCCCACATGGGCCTCACACTCTTAATCCCCATTTTGCAGATGCGGGAACTGAGGCCCAGAGAAGTTAAGTGACTTGCCCAAGGTCACACAGGAGACATGTGGCAGAGCCAGAACTTCTGACTCCCAAGTCCATGCTTTATCCGCTAAGCCACACTGCTTCACAATAGAGTTGGTAGGCAAGTTTCCTGCCCATAATGAGATTACAGACTGAAGGGAAGGCATACATTAATTTTTTAAAAATTAATATATAATATATAGATATGCACATAAGTCCTGTGAGGCCTTGCCTGGCACTCATCTCTCCAATCCTTGGAAGTCTCCATTAGCTTCCAATCTTCCTTAACAAAAAGGCAAAACTCTTTCGAATTGGCTTCCAGGCTTCCAACTTTCCCCACCTTTCATATCATCTTTCTTCACCTCAGTCGTCATAGCTCACTCTCTTCATTCCTCCCTAACTATCCTTAGTCCCGAACCTCCATCTCATTAATAATACTATGTGGACTATATGCTGGCACTGGACTAAGCACTGGGGTGGGAACAAGCAAATCAGATGACAGAGTTCCTGTCATCTCTATTTTGCAGATGAGGTAACTGAGGCACAGAGAAGTGAAATGGCTTGCCCAAGGTCACACAGCATACAAGTGGTGGAGTGGGTTTTAGAATGTCCCTTATCATCAGAGAAGCAGCGTGGCTTAGTGGAAAGAGCCTGGGCTTGGGAGTCAGAGGTCATGGGTTCTAATCCCGCTTCTGCCACTTGTCAGCTGTGTGATTTTGGGCAAGTCACTTAACTTCTTTGGGTCTCAGTTCCCTCACCTGTAAAATGGGGATGAAGGCTGTGAGCCCTACTTGGGACACCCTGATCACCTTGTATCTCCCAGCGCTTAGAACAGTGCTTTGCACATAGTAAGTGCTTAACAAATGCCATTATTATTATTATCTGACCCCTCGCTCATGCTGTTCCTGGAACTCCATCCCTCCCCAGATCTGACACACTTAACATTAGCTCATATTTCAAGCCTCCCTTAAATTACATCTCCTCCAAGTAGGCTTCCCAGAATGACTTTCAGCATCTCCAGTCAAGCCAACAAGTATCTCTGACACTTAAATACTTATTTTGACTATTCATAAATATTTTTAAGTCTGTCTCCCAGTTAGAATGTATGGTGAGTCCACAGTAAACTGCCTTTTTAGTGACTGACTGTGATCCCGGGAACAACGACAAGGAAGACACTTTGCGAAGCCACTGATGGGCTCTACCTGAGACAGACGATCTCTGATCTGTGGGGGAGGAGCATGAAGGGAGGAGGGGCTTTGTCTCCCTGTTTTACCCAGTAACGGGCCTGGGCCAATCCATGACTACTATATATTGCCACCAGCTGTGACGCCTAAGGCAGATAAAAGGCAGTCGTGTTGAAGCACATGGAGGCACTTAGAGGGTATGTAGACAAGCAGCGCAGAGACGTGCTGAGACACAGAAAGAAGCAAGTATTGCAACAGGAGAGCAAGCACTAGAAGGCAGCAGCACTTGGAAGCAGAAAGAAGCTTTGGCAACACGGGCTCCTTTGACTACAGACTGTTAACCCTTGGAGTGAGTGTGTGTGAATGTGTCACTCCCATGCACGGTGGTAGAACTAAGTAAAAAACTTTACACAATAACCTTGATGATCAGAGGTGTGGTTTGAACTCAACTGTCACTGAGGTTCCCCAGTCCAGGAAGGTCCTGGTTGGCATGAACCAGGAGCTCACGACAGAATGTAAGGCCCTTGTGGGAAATAATCTTGTCACTCTTTTATTCTGCACTTTCAAGTCATAGTACAAGGCAGAGAACCACGAGTGTGCTCAATAAATACTACTCTTACTGCTACCATGGACCTGGGAGTCAGAAGGTCATGGGTTGAGAAGCAGCATGGCTCAGTGGAAAAAGCACAGGTTTAGGAGTCAGGTTGTGGGTTCTAATCCCGGTTTGCCACTTGTCAGCTGTGTGACCTTGGGCAAGTCACTTAACTTCTCTGGGCCTCAGTTACCTCATCTGTAAAATGGGGATTAAGACTGTGAGCCTCATGTGGGACAACCTGATTACCCTGTATCTACCCCAATGCTTAAAACACTGCTCAGCACATAGTAAGCACTTAAATACCAAAAGTATTATTTAGAGAAGCAGCGTGGCTCAGTGGAAAGAGCCTGGGCTTGGGAGGCAGAGGTCATGGGTTTGAATCCTGGCTCTGCCACTTGTCAGCTGTGTGACTGGGCAAGTCACTTCACTTCTCTGGGCCTCAGTTACCTCATTTATCAAATGGGGATGAAGAATGTGAGCCTCACAAGGGACAACCTAATTACCCTGTATCTACCCCAGTCCTTCGAACAGTGCTTGGCACATAGTAAGTGCTTAACAAATACTAACATTATTATTATTAATCCCAACTCCACCACTTGTTTGCTGTGTGACCTAGGGCAAGTCACTTTACTTCTCTGTGCATCAGTTGGTTCAGTGGAAAGACCATGGGCTTTGGAGTCAGGGCTCATGAGTTCGAATCCCAGCTCTGCCACTTGTCGGCTGTGTGACTGTGGGCAAGTCACTTAACTTCTCTGTGCCTCAGTTCCCTCATCTGTAAAATGGGGATTAAGACTGTGAGCCCCACGTGGGACAACCTGATTCCCCTATGTCTACCCCAGCGCTTAGAACAGTGCTCGGCACATAGTAAGCGCTTAACAAATACCAACATTATTATTACCTCATCTGTAAGATGGGGATTGAGATTGTGAACCCCACGTGGGATTAAGGACTGTTTCCAACCCGATTTGCCTGTATCCACCCCAGCATTTAGCATAGTGAGTGGCACATAATAAGCACTTAAATACCATAATTATCATTATCATTACTACTAGAAGCTCCGTGGTCAGCCCGGCCCCTTCTAACCGGCCCCCATTGCCCAGAGTGACATAACTGCTCCCGAATTGACTTAAACCCCTCCTCCTTGGACTGTAAGCCCCACCTGAGGACCTGTATCTACCCCATCGCTTAGAAGAGTGCTTGACCCACAGAAAGCACTTTCCAAATAGCAAAATCATCATCATAATAGCCGCCGAGTGCTGTCCGTTCCTGGAGAGGTCGTGAAAAGTGTGGGGACAACCGATGGGCCTGCTGGAGGGGTCAGACAGTTGGGGAGGTGGGCGAGGGTGTGTGTGGATGCGATTGTACATGTGGAACGAGGGTGTATCTGCTCTGGGTGGGGTGTCTCGTCTTCTCCGGCGCCCCCTCCCCCACATCAGAGGGGGCCGTTGGGGCAGGAAACAGGGGGAAGTGACTGTGCCCTCATCGAGAGGAGCTGCAAACTGCCGGATGAAAGGAGAGGCCGGAAAACCGGGTCTGAGGGCATCGAGGGGCGCAGTGGGGAGGGGGCGCAGGTGGGCTGGGGGAAAGAGAGAGGACCCCAAGGTCAGAGGCTCCATCGGGGTGGGTGTTCCTGAGCCCCTCTGAAATGGGGCGGGGGGGGTCCATGCTCCCGGCAGCCCCTTCCCGTCCTGGCGGCTTTGGGAAGGGGTCGGTTTGTGCACAGGGCGGGCTTGGCCCCGCAGCGCTGTGTCCTTGCTGCTGGCGCAGAGATACACAGCCGAGTCCTCCGGGGCCAGCACTCTCACTGTGAGGAGGAGGATAGATTTTTCTGGCTGCTCAGGGACGAATCTCGTGGAGTCCGTTTTATTCTCTTGGAGTTTTTCATAGTAGAAGTAGAAGAGCATTCGGGGGCCTTGTCCCGGGTCCTGCCGGTACCAGTACATGGCATTGTGGTTCTGGTCCTGCTTACAATGGAGGCTCGCGTTCTGTCCCCGGCCGGCGACCAGGTGTCTGGGGGTCTGGGTGAGTCTGGTGTCCACGGGACCTGTTGGTGAAGGAGAGAGGAGGGAGAGGTTGGGGGTCAGGCACTGCCAGGAAAAGGGCTGGAGCTGGGGCCCGGACAGCCCAGTCGGGGGATTTCCCGTCTGTGCCCAGGACTCACCTGCTCCCAGGACACAAACGGCCACCAGCCACAATGGCCCGGGACCCATGGTGGGGTCGGGGCTGGACTGGGTTGGGGGGGGGGGTCTCCCAGCTCGGGGCCGTTTCCCCCCGGAGTGTGGGGCTTGGACTTCTCAGGTCCCTTTGGCCGGGTGTGTGATGTCACAGTCTCGTCTCTTCCCCATAGGCTTCGTTGGGAGGCTTGCACAGAGGTGGCCCTGCCCTCCAGCACAGGAGGAGGAGATCTGAAATCCCAGACACAATCTCTGGCCCATACTGGTCCAGATCCGTCGGTTCCTCTCTTCCGGATTCTCAATCAATCATTTATGGAGCGCTTACTACGTGCAGAGCACTGTACTATTTTCCATTTACACCCCCTCCCTTGGAGAGCTCATTTACCCCCAAAGCTTCAACTCTATGCAGGTGACATCCAAATCTACATCTCTCTCCCTCTCTGCAGTCTCCCATTTCCTCCTGCCTTCAAGACACCTCTACTTCGATGCCGTCTCATCACCTATTATTATAATTATAATATTTGTTAAGCGCTTATTATGTGTCAGGCACTTTACTAAGCACTGGGATGGATACAAGCAAATCGGGTTGGATACAATCCCTTCTGCCTTGTGGGAATCACAGTATCGACCACCATTTACAGATGAGTCAACTGAGGCCCAGTAAGTGACCTGACCAAAGTCACACAATAGACAGGTGGTAGAGCCAGAACTAGAACTCATGATCTCCTGACTCCCAGGCCCATGCTCTATCCACTATGCCATGAGTGACTTGCCCACATCACACAGCAGATAAGTGGCAGAGCTGGGATTAGAACTCAGATCCTTCTGACACTCAGGCCTGTGCTCTGTCCACTTGGCCACGTTGCTTCAATCAATCACAACCAGGGGTGGCAGGCAGGGCTCCCTGGGGATTTGAGACAATGTTAATTGTCTCTTGCTTTGGTCTAGCAGAAAGAAAAGCTGCAGTAGAGTCGGATGCACATCACCCTTATAGGATGCAGGGATGAGGTGGGAGTGGAGGGCTATTTCTGAGTCTGTTTTCCTAAGGACACTTTAGCTGGCAGAACTCCATTCTCCGAATTTGAAATTGTTTTGTTATATTGTGTTTCAAGTCCGGTCTTAAATGAAAGGAAAAAAATGACACACAGAGCAAACATTGTGTTTTATTAGTAAAAATCTGAATCAACTAACATGTTGCATGACCTAGTGGCAAGAACCATGGTCTTGGAGTCAGAGGTCTTGGGTTCTAATCCCGATTTTGCTGCTTGTCTGCTGTTGACCTTGGGCAATCACTTAGCTTTCCTGTGCCTCAGTTACCTCATCTGTAAAATGTGGATTGAGACTGTGAGCCCCACGTGGGACAATGTGATTACCTTATATTTAATCCGCACTTAGAACAGTGCTTGGCACATAGTAAGTGCTTAACGAAATAACATAATTGTATAACCAAAACAGAATCTTATCTTCTTACCCAAACTCTGTTCTCCCCGACTTTCCTATCACTGTAAGGCAGCACCACCATCTCTCCCATCTGACAGGCTTGTAATCTTGGTGTTATCCTTGACTCCTCTCTCTCATTCAACCCGCATATTCAATCCATCACTAAAAACCTGTTGTTCCACCTTCACAGCATAAAACCCATCCTTTCCTCTCCATCCAAACTGCTACCACGTTAATCTAATCACTTATCCTACCCGGCTTTGATGGCTGCATCAGCCTCTTTGCTGACCTCCCTGCCTTCTATCTGTCCCCATACTTCACTCTGATGCCCAGATCATTTTTCTACAAAAACGCTCAGGACGTCTCTCCACCCTCAAGAACTTCCCATGGTTGCCCACCCACCTCCACATCAAACAAACACTGCTCACAATTGGCTTCAAAGAACTCAATCACCTTGCACCGTCCTATCTCACTTCAGTAGTCTCCCACTATAACCAAGCCTGCACACTTCACTCCTCTAATGCTAACCTTCTCACTGTACCTCGATCTTGTCTATCCCGCAGCTGACCCCTTGCTGACATCCTCTTGCTGACATCCTGCTTCTGGCCTGGAACACCCTCTCACTCCTCAAATCTGACAAACAATTACTATCCCCTACTTCAGTGCCTTATTGAAGGTGATTCTCCTCCAAGAGACCTTCTCTGATGAAGCCCTTCATTCCTCTTTTTCCACTACCCTTTGCGTTGCCCTTACTCCCTTTATTAATTCCCCCTCCCAGCCGCACACCATTTAGGTACCTATATGTAATATATTTATTTTCATTAATGTCTGTTGCCCCCTCTAAACTATAAGCTCTTTGCTGGCAGTGAATTTGATTATATTGAACTCTCCCAAATGCTTAGTACAGTGCTAATAATAATAATGTTGGTATTTGTTAAGCGCTTACTATGTGCAGAGCACTGTTCTAAGCATTGGGGTAGATACAGGGTCATCAGGTTGTCCCACGTGAGGTTCACAGTTAATCCCCATTTTACAGATGAGGTAACTGAGACACAGAGAAGTTAAGTGACTTGCCCACAGTCACACAGTTGACAAGTGGCAGAACTGGGAGTCGAACCCATGACCTCTGACTCCGAAGCCCAGGCTCTTTCCACTGAGCCATGCTGCTTCCCCTGCTGTGTGCTCTGCACACAGTAAGTGCTCAATAAATATGATTGATTGATTGAATGAATGAATGCTTGTGCCTGAAGAAATGGACAATTTTCATTCTTGAATCAGACTTTCCATATTGGCTGTTTCTCCATGTCCTTGACACTTCTCTCCCCTTCTTTCCTGTTACTGACCATGGCCCTCTGTGGCACTGCACCTCCCGGGACTCTGTGCGGAAGGGGTGGAGTCATGTGTGTATGTGTGTGGTGTGTGTGTGTGTCTATGCAATCTAGAAAACAGGTGCGTGTGAATTATTTTTGTAGTATTTGTTTAGTGTTTACTATGAGCTATGCATTGTACTAATTGCTGGGAGTAGAAACAACCTAATCAGGTTGGACACGGTCTTGATTCCTCATTTTACAATTGAGGTAATGAGACTCGGAGAAGTGAGGTGACTTGCTTAAAGTCCACACAGCAGACAAGTAGCAGAGGCCGGAATTAGAAACCAGGTTCTTCTGAATCCCAGGACTGTGTTCTTTCCAATAGACCACATTGCTTGCCGATTCTGTGGAAAACTTGGGATCACACCCTCACACACATCTGAAATTCCCTCTCCCTTCATAACCAACAGACCTCCGCTCTCCCTAATTTCAAAGCTCTTCTGAAATCGCGTCTCCCCTCGAAACCTTCCTCAACTAATCCCTCATCTTCCCACTCTGTTTTCCCACCCTAATCCATTGCCTATGTACTTAAACCCACATGCCCTAAGCACTTAGGGACTCATCCCTGTACACACACTCCACTTATTCACAGATCCTTATACTTGGTGGCTTCCCCTACTGTAATTTATTTTAATGTCTGTCTTCTTGTCTAAACTGTAAACTCCTTGAAAGCAGGGAACTGTGCACCAACTCTGTGGAACTCTCCCAAGTGTGTTATAGAGTGCTGTACCTGCAATAAGCTCTCATTGACTCAATGAATAAATCAATGGTATTATTGAGTGCTTGCTGTTTGCAGAGCACTGTATTAAGTGCCTGGGAGAGTACAATTAGCAGACACGTTTGATTGACTGTACCAAAATCCTTTGCTCCTTCCCTGGTGGGGGAAGTGGTAGCAGGTCGGGGGGACTACGGGCTGCCAGAAGCAGAAGAATCAGCTTCTCTGAGGAGTTAGACTTCTTTAGGACATTATTTCTAAGGCAACAAGCTTATGCCACAGCAACATGTGTCCCTGTGGACCAAGGAGAGGCTTGAGGGATGGAGAAGATGAGTGGGGAATTGGGGGACAGAGAGAAGTCTAAATGTTACCAGGGTTACAAACTGCAGAACATGGAGAATGGTTTAGTAGTGATGGGAAAGTTCACGGGTAGATGAGGTTTTCCTTCCCGCTCCTGCTTCCTGCCCTCAGCTGGGGGAGGGTTCGTGCATGGGGCAGAGGGATGCTGCAGCACTGTGGTTACACTAGTTAAAGGAGAGTCAATTCCGGTCTGATGACAAGGGGGAGAAATCAACAGATTCCCAGACTCCTCAGAGGGGAGAGAATTTCCAGGGCTTAGCTCATCTCTCCTCCAGACTTACAATTCCCTCCCTCGCTTTGACCCCTATGACTCGGATCTCTCCTCCAACAGAATACTTTGCTCTCACTGAATACAGATATCCTGGCCAAGCCTTAAAATTTCAGGGTCTCTAAACAATGACCCAAGCTAAATTTGCTTGTATCCACTCCAGCGTTTAGTACCGTGCCTGGCACGTAGTAAGTGCTTAACAAATACCATTATTATTATTATTATTATTATTATTATTATTATTATTAATAGTATTACTAGAGGCATCATGAAGATTTGGGGAACAGCTGGAAACAGAAAACATTGGTGAAAAAACCTGTCACAGTGTCTAATTGTCCCCTTCTGGTTCAGACCTAGAGAGAGCTGATACGGCTGGTTGGGTTGAATGGAAAGGGGAATTATAATAAATATATTTGAGCTCTTACTTTGTGGTAAGCACTAGACCAAGCACCTAGATTGAGCCAAGGTAATCAGATTGGACACACTCCCTCTCCCACACAGGGCTCACATTTTTAAGTAGGAAGGAGTAGATTTGAATCCCAATTAAACTCATGAGGAAACCCAAAATCCAGAAGTGAAGTGGACTGGCTTAAGGTCACACAGCAGAAAAGGGGAGGAGTAGAGATTAGAGCCCCAGGTCCGCTGACCCCCGGGCCAGGGCTCTTCTTATAGCCTGATGGGGGAATTGAGTGGGGTGGAGAGGTGGATTGGAGGGAAAATCAAAGATCTGATGGAAGGGGAGATGAGAAAGGAGAGATGCTGTCTATCAGAGGAGCAGGAGAAATGGAATGGGGAGGCTGCTGGAGAGACAGGAGAAACAGGGGTCAGGAGATACTGTCAGCGACATTTTGTGTAGGAGAGTGATATGTTTGGGAAAGAATTTTAGGAGGTGATTTGGGTATCTTAGAGTAAGATAACCGGAAGAGAGGAAAGAGGGTGGAGGCAGGAAGACCAGGACAGAGGCCTGTGAGTAGAACTCGCCTCCTCCAGAAGGCTTTCCCAGACTGAGCCCTCCCTTTCTCTGCCCCTCCTCCCCTCCCTATTCCCCCTCCTCCCACCCTCTGCTCTACCCCTTCTCCCCACAGCACTTGTGTATATTTGTATATATTATTTATGACTATTTTATTAATGATGTGTATATATCTATGATTCTATTTATTTTGATGGTATTGATGCCTGACTACTGTTTTGTTTTGCTATCTGTCTCCTCCTTTTAGACTTTGAGCCCGTTGGTGGGCAGGGATTGCCTCTGTTGCCGAATTGTACATTCCAAGCGCTTAGTACAGTGCTCTGCACATAGTAAGCGCTCAATAAATATGATTGAATGAATGAATAATCCAAGGGAAGGAGATGAGGTCTGGAACAAGGGTGGAATACATCATTTTGAATTAGGATGGTTGGCCGTGAACTCAAGAAAACACCTGGGAGGGGAAATGGCAGGATTTGGGGACAGATTCAAGTGGGGAAGTGGGGGACAGAGAAAAGTCCAAATGATACAAACTTCAGAACATGGAGAATGGTTTAGCAGTGATGGGTAAGTTCATGGGTAGATGAGGCCTTCGTTCCCCCTCCCTGCTTCCTGCCCTCGGCTGGGGGAGGTTCGTGCATGAGGTGGAGGGGACCCTGCAGCGCTGTGGTTACACTGCTCACGCAGAAATACAGCGAAGACTGCTAGTGT
The DNA here is from genome assembly GCF_004115215.2 of Ornithorhynchus anatinus. Lineage (NCBI taxonomy): Eukaryota > Metazoa > Chordata > Mammalia > Monotremata > Ornithorhynchidae > Ornithorhynchus > Ornithorhynchus anatinus. The sequence goes on from NC_041729.1 coordinate 170,239,034, forward strand.
CCGCAGACCCAGGGTCAGGAGGAAGGTGCCTTCTTTGTCCGAGTGACTGAATACCCCTGCGGGATGTCTCCTTCATAAGTTAAGTCTATGTTGCCAGAATAATAGATCAGCTGCAGTCCCAGCCCGGGATCCTGCCGGTACCAGTACATGGCCTCATGGTTCTGGTTCTATTCACAGCTCAGGATCACCTCTGTCCCCATCTGGACCAGAAGGTGTCTTGGGGTCTGGTTGACTCTGCTGCCTGCAACTCCACTGTCCATGGGCCCTGTGGAGGAAGGAGAAAGATGGTAGGAGGCAGAGGCCAGGGGCCAGACGCTGCCAGAGAAAGGGTTGGAGCTGGGGCCCAGACAGACCAGCCAAAGGACTTCCTGTCTGTGCCCAGGACTCACCTCTCCCAGGACACAAACGACTACCAACCACACTGGCCCAGGGCCCATGGCGGGGTCAGGGCCAGACTGGGCGTCTCCCACTTTGGGGCACTGAAGCTTAGAATTTCAGTGGTCTGCGTTGGGTAGGTCTGTGTATGATGTCACTGCCCCTGCCTGATGACACCGCCCCTGGAGGAATGGCAGTTGGGGGGTGAGCCCAAAGACCCTCTCCCCACAATTCTGATCCTACTCAGGGTTTTTTTAATAATAATTATGGCATTTGTTAAGCACTTATTACGTGCAGAGCACTGTTCTAAGCACTGGGATAGATACAGGGTAGTCAGATTGTCCCACGTGGGCCTCACATTATGTTCATGTCACTGTTCCCAAGGGAACTGGCTCCTCCTGCAGCTTCTCAGGGCCCTTGGGAGCATAGAGATGGGGGCATGCAGGCAGCCCGGGAAGGATTTGGTTGAAGAGTTGGGAGCTCTGTGCTTAGTACAGTGCTCTAAACCCAATAAAGTCCTCAAAAAATTCGATTGAATGAATGAGCTCGAAACTGAGACAAAGCCTGTCGAGTGTTATACTGGCCCCTCCTGGCCCTGCTGACATAATAATAATAATAATAATGTTGGTATTTGTTAAGCGCTTACTATGTGCCGAGCACTGTTCTAAGCGCTGGGGTAGACATAGGGGAATCAGGTTGTCCCACGTGGGGCTCACAGTCTTAATCCCCATTTTACAGATGAGGGAACTGAGGCACAGAGAAGTTAAGTGCTTGCCCACAGTCACACAGCCGACAAGTGGCAGAGCTGGGATTCGAACTCATGAGCCCTGACTCCAAAGCCCGTGCTCTTTCCACTGAGCCACCCTGCTTCTCCATCTTGACATGGAGATGGAGCAGCAGTAGCAACTGAGAGGGCAGAGCAGTGTCAGTGCTGGTTGGAGAATTTAAAGAGGCTGATTTGTGGGACGGTGGTAGGGACAGATGGTCTCTTACTGGAGCAGACGCTGCTGGTTAGAGACAAGAAGCAGAAACCAGGAGAGGAGAGATAGGTTCATTTCAGGCAGGAGGACAGCTGGAGTTGATGCTGAGTCTTTGGGAAGCAAGTGACCTAGTGCACAGAACAAAGGTCTGTGGGACTCTAGAATGTAAGCTCGTAGTGGGCAGGGAATGTGACTTTTTCATTTATATTTTACTCTCCCAAGCATTTAGTACAGTGCTCTGCACACAGTGCTCAATAAATGCCCACGTGCCCAGCCAAGTGCCCACGAGGGGCAGCGTGGCTCAGTGGAAAGAGCACGGGCTTTGGAGTTAGAGGTCATGAGTTTGAATCCCAGCTCTGCCACTTGTCAGCTGTGTGACTGTGGGCAAGTCACTTAACTTCTCTGTGCCTCAGTTACCTCATCTGTAAAATGGGGATTAAGACTGTGAGCCCCACGTGGGACATCCTGATTCCCCTATGTCTACCCCAGCGCTTAGAACAGTGCTCGGCACATAGTAAGTGCTTAACAAATGCCAACATTATTATTATTATTATTATTATTAAATACAACAATGAATGAGAGGATCTGGATTCTAATCCTGTCTCTGCCACTTGTCTGTGGTGTGACCTTGTGCAAGTCACAACTTCTCTGGGCCTGATTCACATTTGGAAAAGGGAAATTAAATCCTACTTAGACTGTGATCTTCCTGTGGGATGGGGAACTGTGTACACCCTGATTATCCTGTATCTATTCCAGTGCTTAATTCAGTACTTGATACTTACTAAGCCCTGAATTAATAGCATTATTATTATTAGTATTATTTTTGGAGAGAGAGTCAGGACAGAGATGGCAGCAAGGGAAAGGGAGGAGAAGAGAGGAGAAAGTTCCCTTTCAGGGAGAGGGTGGGAGGCTGACAAGGATGGGACTGCTGGTGGTTTCCCAGGTCCCATGATTGGGGGATGGGTCAATCATGCCCATAAAGGGCAGATGTTATCTTCATGGATGTTGTTATTGTCATCCTTCATATTCTTGCGTTGGTTGTTGTTATTGCTGTCAGTCAAGTATGACTGTGTCTCTGCCCCTGTCCTGCCATCCAGCTGGACCCAGGGACCAGGATGTCCAGCCTTTGTCCAGCAAGTCTGAGGTTGAGCCAGGTATCTGTGCCTCCGGCCCTTTCCCTGTTTTCTTCTTTCTGGGCCTGGCAGAGAGGAGGTTTGTGCAGAGGGCAGAGGGGCTGTGCTTTGTTCTGAAATCTGTGTGCCGAGATCTGAGTGCTGTGGTTACACTGCTCATGCAAAAATACAGCGATGATTGGATCATGCCTGCAGACCACAGGGTCAGGGGGAAATGCGCCTTCATCTTCTGAGAGACCAAATAGCCCTGTGGGTTGTCTCTTGGCTCAGTAAAATCAGTGTTCCTGGAGAAATGGATCAGCTGTAGCCCCAGTCCTGGGTCCTGCTGGTACCAGTATGTGGCCTCATGGTCCATTTTCTGTTCACAGCTCAGAGTCACATTTTCCCACTTTTGGACCAGTCGGTATCTAGGGGTCTGGGTGACTCTGCTGTCTGCAACTCTGGTGTCTGCAGGACCTGCGGGGAAGGAGAGAGAAGGCAGGAGGCAGATACCATGGGCCAGATGCTGCCATGGAAAGGGCTGGTGCTGGAGCCCGGCCAGTCCAGCCAGGAGATTTCCCATCTGCACCCAGGACTCACCTGCTCCGAGAGCACAAACAACCACCAACCACACTGGCACGGGGGCCCATGGTGGGGTCGGGGCTGGACTGGTGGGGGGTCTTCTGGCTCGGGGCCGTTTCCCTCTGGAGTGTGGGGCTTGGACTCCTCAGGTCCCATTGGCCAGGTGTGATGTCACAATCTTCGTCTCTTATCTTGGGAGGCTTGAACAGACGTGGACTTGCCCTCCAGGAGGAGGAGATCTGAGTTTCCAGATCTTTGCCCCAGCCTGGTCCAGATCCACCTCTCTGTTCTCTTCCTCTCAGCCAATCAATCGGTCATATTTATTGAGTGCTTACTACGTGCAGAGCACTGTACTATTCTCCAACTATGCCCACTCCCTTGGAGCACTCATTGGTTCTCATGGCTTCATCTACCACCTCTATGTGGATGATAGCAAAATCTACATCTCCAGCCCTGATCTCTCTCCCTTTCTCACATTTCCTCCTGCCTTCAAGACATCTCTACTTGGATAGCCTCCCATCACCTCAAATTCAACATATCCAAAAAAGAACTCCTTATCTTCCCACCCAAACACTCCTCCCTCTGACTTTCCCATCATTATAGATGACATCACCATCCTTCCTGTTTCAAAAGCCCATAATCTTGATGTTATCCTTGACTCCACTCTCTCATTCAACCCACATATTCAATCCATCACTTAATCCTGGCGGTTCCACCTTCACAACATCACTAAAATCCACACTCTCCTCTCCATCCAAACTGCTACCACGTTAATCCAATCACTTATCCTACCCCGCTTTATTATTGTATCAACCTTTTGCTGACTTCCCAGCCTCCTGTCTCTCCCCATACTTAACTCTGATGCCCAGATCATTTTCCTACAAAAATGCTCAGGACATGTTTCCTCACTTTTCAAGAACCACCACTGACTAGACTGTAAGCCCGTCAATGGGTAGAGATTGTCTCTATCTGTTGCCAAATTGTACATTCCAAGCGCTTAGTACAGTGCTCTGCGCATAGTAAGCGCTCAATAAAAATAAAAATACCAGTGGTTGCCCATCCACCTCCTCATCAAACAAAAACTCCTCACCTCTGGCTTCAAAGCACTCCATTACCTTGCCTTCTCCTACCTCACATCACCTCACTACTTTCCTAGAACAACCCAACCCACACACTTCACTCCTCTAATGCTCTCCTTCTCACTGTACCTCTATCTAGTCTATCCCACTGCCGAACCTTCACTAACATCCTCTCACTGCCATCTGGCCTCTGGCCTGGAACACCCTCCCTCCTCAAATCCGACAATTACTCTCCCCTACTTCAATGCTTTATTGAAGACACATGTCCTCCAAGAGGCCTTCTCTGAATAAGCCCTTCTTTCCTCTTCTCCCACTCCCTTTTGCGTTTTCCTCACTTGCTCCCTTTATTCAGAGAAGCAGAGAAGCAGTGTGGCTCAGTGGAAAGAGCCTGGGCTTTGGAGTCAGAGGTCATGGGTTCGACTCCCGGCTCTGCCACTTGTCAGCTGTGTGACTGTTGGCAAGTCACTTAACTTCTCTGTGCCTCAGTTACCTCATCTGTAAAATGGGGATTAACTGTGAGCTTCACATGGGACAACCTGATTACCCTGTATCTACCCCAGCACTTAGAACAGTGCTCTGCACATAGTAAGCGCTTAACAAAACCAACATTATTATTCATCTCCCCTCCCTGCCCCACAGCATTTAAGTACATATCTGTAATTTATTTATAATAATGTCTGTTGCCCCCGATCATTGTTATATTATACTCTCCTAAGCTCTTAGTACAGTGCCCTTCACTCAGCGAGCTCTCAATAAATACAATTGAATGAATGAATAGATGCTTGTGCCCAGAGAAATGAGCCATTTTCATTCTGCAATCAGACTTTTCACTTTCGCTTTTTTTCCATGTCTGTGGCACTTCTTTCACCTTCTTTCCTGTAACTGATCATGTCCCTCTGAGATGCTGCCCCCAATGTGGACCCTGTGGGGAGGGGGAGGAGCCTAATATGTGTGTGGTGTGTGGGCACGCCTGTATTTGTGCATGCCTAGAAGACAGGTATTTGTATGAATTATTTGGTAATTGTTTTCGTGCTTATTATGTGTCAAACACTATACTAAGTGCTGGAGTTGAAACAAGCTAATCAGGTTGAACAGTCTTAATCCTCATCTTACAGTCAAGGTAACTGAGACACAGAGAATTTAAGTGACTTCCTCAAAGTCACAAAACAGACAAGAGCCGGAATTAGAACTCACATTTGTCTGACTCCTAAGCCTGTGCTCTTTTCACTAGATGCTGCTGCTTCCTGATTCTGTGGAGAAAGTGGGATCACACCCTCACTCCCACCAGAAATTCCCTCTCTCTTCAAATCCAACAGGTGTCTGCTCTCCCCACTTTCAAAGTCCTACTAAAATCACATTTCTCAGAAACCATCCTCGACTAATCTGTCATCTTCCCACTCTATTTTCCCATCCTAATCCACTGCTTATGCACTGAAGTCCATAGGCCCTAAGCACTTAGGGACTCCCCCCAGCACCCACACTCCACTTAGGCACAAATCCTTATACTTGGTGGCTTCCCCTACCTGTAATTTATTTTAGTGTCTGTTCTGTCTAGACTGTAAACTCCTTGAGAGCAGGGAACCTGTCTCCCAACTCTGAGACTCTTGTAAGTGCTTAGTACAGTGCTCTGCATGCACTAAGCACCCATTGAATCAATCGATCATTTGTATTTATTCAGTGCTTACTGTGTGCAGAACACCATATTAAGTGCCTGGGAGAGTACAATTAGCAGGTACATTTGATTGACTGTACCAGAATCTTTTGCTCCTTTCCCTAGTGGTGAAGTGATAGCAGGTTCGGAGGACTGCAGGCTGTGGGAGCAGAAGAACCAGCCTCAATGAGGAGATTTGGATCTTTAAGTCAGTTTCCAAGGCAGCGAGCTTGTGCCACAGCTGCATGGTGCTCCTGGGGGCCACGGAGAGGCTTCAGGGGATGGAACATGCTTGGTTAAGGGAGAGTCAATTCTAGTCTGATGACATGGGGGAGAAATCCGTGGAATCCGACTTCTCAGAGGGGAGAGAATTTCCATGGCTTAGTTTGTCTCTCCTCCAGACTCATAATTGTTTCCCAGGCTTTGGTCTCTGTGACTCAGGTGGCTCCTCTACCAGAACACTTCAATCTCACTGAACACAGATATCCTGGCCGAGCCTTAAAATTTCAAGGTCTCTAGAATGGAGGCCCAACAGAAAATGGACCAGGCTAGATATGCTTGTATACATCCCAGCGCTTAGGACAGTGACTGGCACATATACTAAACGCTTAACAAATACCATTATTTTATTATCAGTATTAGCCCCTTGTAAGCTGTGTGACTGTGGGCAAGTCACTTCACTTCTCTGGACCTCAGTTCCCTCATCTGTAAAATGGGGGTGAAGACTGTGAGCCTCACATGGGACAATCGCATTCCCCTGTATCTACCCCAGCGCTTAGAACAGTGCTCTGCACATAGTAAGCGCTTAACAAATACCAACATTATTATTACTGGAGGCATCATGGATTTTGGGGAAGTGCTGGAAGCAGAAAACTTTGGTGATAATAATAATAATGTTGGTATTAGTTAAGCACTCACTATGTGCCAAGCACTGTTCTAAGCGCTGGAGGAGATACAAAATCATCAGGTTGTCCCACGTGGGGCTCACAGTCTTAATCCCCATTTTTCAGATGAGGTAACTGAGGCCCAGAGAAGTTAAATGACTTGCCCAAAGTCACACAGCTGACAAGTGGCAGAGATGGAATTAGAACCCACGACTTTTGACTCCCAAGCCCGTGCTCTTCCCACTAAGTCACGCTTAAAACCAGTCCCAGTGTCAAACTGCCCCCTTCTGGTGGAGACCTAGAGAAATCTGCTGAGACTAGTTGGCTGGAGGGAAACAGGAATTATAATAATTATGTTGTTTGATAAGCTCTTACAATGTAGTAAGCACTAGGCTAAGCACCAAAGTCAAGCCAAGGCAATCATATTGGACAGTCTAGGTAGGAGGGAGTAGGTTTGAATCCCAATTTTACATGAGAAAACCCAAACCATGCAGCAGAAAAGAGACGAAGTTGAGATTAGAACCTATGTCCTCTGATCCCCAGGCCTGTGCTCTTCCCATACCCTAGTTAGGTTATTGTGTGGGGTGGAATTAAGGATCTGATGGAATGGTAGATGGAAAAGGGGAGATGTTTTCTATCAGAGGAGCAGGAGAAATGGAGTGGGGAGGCTGCTGGTGGGAGAGGAGCAACGGGGACGAGGAGTCACCATAACTGTCAGCAACGTTTTGGGTAGGAGAGTGATGCATTTGGGAAAAAGTTTTAGAAGGTGACTTGGGTATCTTAGGGTAGGATAGCCAGCAGAGGGGAAAGAGGTTGGAGGTAGGAATACCAGCACAGAGGCCTGAATAGTAATCCAAGTGAAGGAGATGAGGTCTGGAACATCATTTTGAATTAGGATGGATGGGCATGAAATCTGGAAAACACTTTGGACCGGAAATGGCAGGATTTGGGGACGGATTCAGTGGGCAGTGGAGGACAGAGAGGAGTCAAAATTGTGGTAAGCCCATAACAAGTTGCCTTGTTAGGGACTGTCTGATCCCACGAACAAGAGGGGAGAGACTTTGCGATGGGCTCTACCTGAGACAGCTGATTGCTGGCCTGTGGGTGTAGAGCATGGAGGGAGGAGTGGCTTTCCCTCTCTAGAGCCACAGCTTTTACGCCCAAGGCAGTTAAAAAGCGGCCCCTTTGAATCCCACCGGAAGGCAGTACCGAAGCATCTGGAGCAGAAGTACGCAGAGAAGCAAGATGGAGGCACGCTGAGAGCAGCAGGAGAGCAGAACTCAGAAGCAGCAGAAGGCAGAAGCACTTGGAAACAGAAAGAACAAGCATTGGCAGAAAGGGCTCCTTTGACCACAGGACTGGTATTAGACCCTTGGGTGTGGAGTGAGTGTATGTATGAATCAGTCTGGTAAAACTAAGAAAAACACTTCCCATAGTAACCTTGGTGATCAGAGGAACAACGTGTCACTGAGGCTCATTCGTTCATTCAATAGTATTTATTGAGCGCTTATTATGTGCAGAGCACTGTATTTAGCGCTTGGAATGTACAATTCTGCAACAGGTAGAGACAATCCCTGCCCAATAACGGGCACACAGGCTAAACGGAGGAGACAGCAAAGCAAAACAGAACAAAACAACATCATCAGGGAGATACACACATCATTAACAAAATAAATAGGGCAATAAATATATACAAATATGCAAATATACACAGTGCTGAGGGGAGAAGGGGGAAGAGCAGAGGGTGGGAGAGGGGGGAGTGGGAGGGGAGGAGGAGCAGGAGGAAAGGGGGGGGCTCAGTCTGGGAAGGCCCCCTGGAGGAGGTGAGCTCTAAGTAGGGCTTTGAAGAGGGGAAGAGATTTAGGTTGGCGGATGTGAGGGCCCTCTGGTCTAGGAAGGTCCTGGTTGGTATGAACGTCGGGGGAGCTCGCAACAAAAATCGCACTAGGATTACGAACTACAGGACAAGGAGAATGGTGTAGCAGTGATAGGAAAATTCAAGGGTAAATAAGGCCTTCGTTCCCCCTCCCTGCTTTCTGCTCAGGCCCGGGAGAGGTTTGTGTATAGGGCGGTTTATGTGCAGCACTGGCTGTGGTTACACTGCTCGCGCAGAAATATAGTGATGACTGGCTTGTGTCCGCAGAAGCCAGGGTCAGGGGGAAGTGTGCCTTTTCCTTCCGAGTGACTGAATACCCCTGTGGGATGTCTCCTTTATGTGTCAAGCCTATATTGCTAGAATAATAGATCAGCTGCAGTCCCAGCCCTGGGTTCTGCTGGTACCAGTACATGGCATTGTGGTTCTGGTTCTGCTCACAGCTCAGGTTCACCTCCGTCCCCGTCCGGACCAGCAAGTGTCTGGGGGTCTGGGTGACTCCAGCATCCACGAGGCCTGTGGGGGAAGGAGAGAGAGAAGTCAAGAGGCAGAGGCCTGGGGCCAGACGTTGCCAGGGAAAGGGCTGGACAGCCCAGTTGGGGGATTTCCCGTCTGTGCCCAGGACTCACCTGCTTCCAGGACACAAACGGCCACTAACCACACTGGCCCGGAACCCATGGTGGGGTCGGGCCTGGACTGGACTGTCTCCCAGCTCAGGGCACTGATGCTTAGTGTGGGTTGGGTAGGTCTGTGTGTGATGTCACTGCCCCTACCTGCTGGCACCGCCCTTGGGAGTATGGTAATGTGTGCTTGGTGGGAGTGGGGGGCTAGACTCTTTCCCCATAATTCTGATCCCATGGAGGGGCTTTATATGTTCATGTCACTGATCCTAAGGGAACTGGCTTCTCCTACAGCTTCTCAGGGCCCCTGGGAGCAGAGGGAAGGGGGCCCGTGGGTGGCCCAGGAAAGATTTGGGGGAAGTGTTCAGAGTATGAAAATGATCGAGTTTTGGCCACCCACTACTACCCACTTCTTGGCCCAGACCTGAGACACTGCTGAGATGGAGAAAGAGCAGTTGTAAAAGCTGAGAGGGCAAAGTGCTATCAGTGCGGGGTGGAGGAAATTAAAAGAGCACATTCCTGGGAAGGAGGAAGGGAGAAATTGTCTTTTATTGGAGAAATGGAGCATGAAGGCTACTTGTGAGAGAGAAGAAGCAAGAACCAGGAGGGGAGGAGGGATTGGCTCAAAGTAGGCAGGAAGGCAACTGGAGTTTTGGGGAATCAGCATGACTTAGAACGCAGAACAAAGTGTGTTTTGTTTATAGTGTGTTTGTTATATTGTACTCTCTCAAGTGCTTAGTACTGTGTTCTGCACTCAGTAAAGTGCTCAATAAATATGATTGAATGAATGAATGAATGAATCAGAGGACCTGGATTATAAGCCTGGTTCTGCCACTTGTCTGTGTTGTGACCTTGCATAAGTCACAGTTTCTCTGGGCCTCATTTCACATCTGGAAAATGGGAATTAAATCCTACTCAAACTGTGAACTCCAGGTGGGACAGGGACTGTGTACACCCTGTTTATCTTGCATCTTACCCACTGCTTATAAGCACTTAATAATAATAATAATAATAGTGTTGGTATTGGTCAACCCCTTACTATGTGCAGACCACTGTTCTAAGCACTGGGGTAATAATAATAATGTTGGTATTTGTTAAGCGCTTACTATATGCAGAGCACTGTTCTAAGCGCTGGGGTAGATAAAGGGTAATCAAGTTGTCCCATGTGAGGCTCACAATTATTCCCCATTTTACAGATGAGGTAACTGAGGCACAGAGAAGTGAAGTGACTCTCCCACAGTCACACAGCTGACAAGTGGCAGAGCTGGGATTCGAATCCATGACCTCTGACTCCCAAGCCCGGGCTCTTTCCACTGAGCCTCGCTGCTTCTCTAAATTAATACCATTATTATTAGTATTATTTTTAGAGGGAGCATCAGGACAGGAATGTCAGCAAGGGGAAGGGAAGAGAAAGTTCTCAGACAGGGAGAGGGTGGGAGGCTGGCAAGAATGGGACAGATAGTGATTTCTCAGGGACTGTGGTTGGGGGATAGTTGTTACCGCTGTGGGTCAAGTATGACTGTGTCTTTGTCCCAGTCCTGCCCTCGAGCTGGTCCCAGGACCAAGGTGTCCAGCCTTTGTCCAGCAAGTCTGAGGCTGAGGCAAGTCTGTAGGCCCTCAACCCCCTCCCAACTTCCTGCTCCCTGCCTGGGCAGGTGGAGGTTTGGGCATGGGGCAGAGGGGATGCTGCAGCGCTGTGGTTAACTGCTCGCACAGAAATACAGTGATGACTGGTTCAAGCCCACAGACTCTAGGCTCAGGAGAAAGAGCTCCTTCTTTTTCCGAGAGACTGAATATCCCTGCGGGATGTCACCTGGTTCAGTAAAATCAGTGTTCCTGGATAAATGGATCAGCCGCAGCCCCAGACCTGGATCTTGCCGGTACCAGAACATGTAATCGTGGTTCATGTTCTGTTCACAGTTCAGAGTCACATTCTCCCCATTCTGGACCACCAGATATCTGGGAGCCTGGGTGACTCTGCTGCCTGCACCTCCGGTGTCTGTGGGGCCTGTTGGTGAAGGAGAGAGAAGGCAGGAGACAGAGGTCAGGGGTCAGGCACTGCCAGGGAAAGGGCTGGAGCCAAACAGCCTAGCCAGGGGATATTTCATCTGTGCCAAGGACTCACCTGCTCCCAGGAGACAAACAACCACCAACCACACTGGCCCGGGGCCCATGGCGGGGTCTGGGGCGGACTGGGGGGTCTCCTGGCTCAGGGCCGTTTTTCCCCCTGGAGTGTGGGGCTTGGACTCCTCAGGTCCCATTGGCAGAGCGTGTGATGTCACAGTGCGCTCTCTTCCCCATAGGCTGCGATGGGTGCCTTGCACAGAGGTGAGTGTGTCCTGCAGGGATCCATCCCTCACAGCCTCTGCCCAGCCTGGCCCAGGCCTGCTGGCATCTGTCCCACTGCGTGGGCCTGGAAAAATGAACCGCTCTTGAATCAGATGTTCTGCATTGGTGTTTCTCTCTGCCCATGCCCACAGCCCTTCTCTCCCCTTCCACTTTTGTGACTGACTGTGCTCCACCCTCTTTGGCCCTTATTAATAATAATAATGATAATAATAATGTTATTTGTTAAGTGCTTCCTAGGTGCCAAGCACTGTTCCAAGCACTGAGGTGGATACAAATTGTCCCCCGTGGGGCTCAAAGTCTTCATTCCCAGCCCTTCCCTGTCCATGTTAGCCAGTCATTCATTCATTCATTCATTCGTTCAATAGTATTTATTGAGCACTTACTATGTGCAGAGCACTGTACTAACCGCTTGGGATGAACAAGTCGGCAACAGAGACAGTCCCTGCCGTTTGACGGGCTTACAGTCTAATCAGGGAGACGGACAGACAAGAACAATGGCAATAAATAGAGTCAAGGGGAAGAACATCTCGTAAAAACAATGGCAACTAAATAGAATCGAGGCGATGTACAATTCATTAACAAAATAAATAGGGTAACGAAAATATATACAGTTGAGCAGACGAGTACGGTGCTGTGGGGATGGGAAGGGAGAGGTGGAGGAGCAGAGGGAAAAAGGGAAAAAGAGGGTTTAGCTGCGGAGAGGTAAAGGGGGGATGTCAGAGGGAGTAGAGGGAGAAGAGGAGCTCAATCTGGGAAGGCCTCTTGGAGGAGGTGAGTTTTAAGTAGGGTTTTGAAGAGGGGAAGAGAATCAGTTTGGGCGGAGGTGAGGAGGGAGGGCGTTCCAGGACCGCGGGAGGACGTGACCCAGGGGTCGATGGCGGGATGGGCGAGACTGAGGGACGGTGAGGAGGTGGGCGGCAGAGGAGCGGAGCGTGCGGGGTGGGTGGTAGAAAGAGAGAAGGGAGGAGAGGTAGGAAGGGGCAAGGTGATGGAGAGCCTCGAAGCCTAGAGTGAGGAGTTTTTGTTTGGAGCGGAGGTTGATAGGCAACCACTGGAGTTGTTTAAGAAGGGGAGTGACAGGCCCAGATCGTTTCTGCAGGAAGATGAGCCGGGCAGCGGAGTGAAGAATAGACTGGAGCGGGGCGAGAGAGGAGGAAGGGAGGTCAGAGAGAAGGCTGACACAGTAGTCTAGCCGGGATATAACGAGAGCCATTCAGTCTATCGTATTTATTGTATTTATTGAGCACTTACTGTGTTCAGATCACTGTACTAAACACTTGAGAGAGTATAATATGAGAATAAACAGACACATTCCCTGCCCACAACGAGCTTACAGTCTAGAGTGGCTGACAGACATTACAGATAATGACATAAGTGCTGCAGGGCTGGAAAAGGGGGATAAATAAAGAAGCAAGTCATGGTGACACAGAAGAGAGTGAGAAAAGAGGAAAGGAAGGCTTAGTCAGGGAAGGCACATATCTTGGAGGAGATGTGCCTTCAACTAGCTCTCTTCCCCTCTTCACAGCCCTACTGAGAGCTCACCTCTTCCAGGAGGCCTTCCCAGACTGAGGCCTCCCTTTCCCTCTGCTCCTCCTCCCCTCCCCATTCTCACTTCTCCTGTCCTTTGCTCTTCCCCTTTCCCGTCCCCACAGCACTACACATATTTGTATATATTATTTATTATTCTATTTTGTTAATGATGTGTGTATATCAGTGATTCTATTTATCCTGATGATATTTACGCCAAACTACTTGTTTTGTTCTGTTTTGTTTTGTTGTCTGTCTTCCCCATTTAGACTGTGAGCCTGTTGTTGGGCAGGGATTGTCCCTATCTGTTCCCGAATTATACATTCCAAGTGCTTAGTACAGTGCTCTGCAAATTGTAAACCCTCAATAAATACAATTGAATGAATGAATAAGGCTTTGAAGGGGGAAGAGTAATAGTCTGTCAGACATGAGGAAGGAGAGAAGCAGAGTGGCTTAGTGGGTATATGACAAACCTGAGAGTCTGAAGGACCTGGGTTCTAATCCCAGGTCTCTCCCATGCCTGCTGGGTAGCCTTGTGCAAGTCATTTAACTTCACTAGGACTCAGTGACCTTATCTGCAAAATGGGGATTAAGAGTGTGAGCCTATGTGGAACAGGGACAGTGTCCAACCTGATTAACTTGTCTACCCCAGTGCTTAGAACAGTGCTTGGCACATAGTAAGTGATTAAAAAGTACTATTATTATTATTATTAGGATGCTCCAGTCCAGGGGCGGGATGTGGGAGAGGTATCAGTGGTGAGATAGACAAAATGGAGGTAGAGTGAGAAGGTTAGCAATAGAGGAGCAGAGTTTGCAGGCTGGGTTTTAGTAGGAGAGTGGCGAGGAGAGGTTGGAGGCAGGGTGATTGAGTGTTTTAAAGTCAATGGTGAGGAGTTTCTGTTTGATACGGAGGTGGATGGGCAACCACTGGAGATTCTTGAGGAGTGGGGAAATATGACCTGAACAGTTTTGTAGAAAAATGATCCTGGCAACAGAGTGAAGTATAGACTGGAGTGAGGACAGACTGGAGGCAATGAGGTCAGCAAGGAGGTTGATACAGTAATCAGCGTGGGATAAAATAAATTATTGGATTAACGAGGTAGCAACTTGGATGAAGAGGAAAGGGTGGATTTTAGCCATGTTTTGAAAGTTGAACAACCAGGTAGAGTATGATGCAGCAACAAACAGGCACATTCCCTAACCACAACAAACTTACAGTCTAGAGGGTGAGTGAGACAGACATCAATTCAAATAAATGGCAAATATGTATATAAGTGCTGCGGGAGGAGGGAAAGAACAAAGGGAGCAAATCAGGGTGACGCAGAAGGGAGTGATGTAGCGGATAGAGCACAGGCCTGGGAGTCAGAAGGTCATGAGTTCTAATCCTGGCTCTGCCACTTCTCTGCTGTGTGACCTTGGGCAAGTCACTTCACTTCTCTGGGCCTCAGTTCCCTCATCTGTAAAATGGGGATTGAGACTCTGAGGTCCATATGGGACAGGGACTGTGTCCAACTAGATTTGCTTGTTGGCACCCTAGTGCTTAGTACCTTGCCTGGCAAATAGTAAGCAGTTAACAAATGCCATGATTATTATTATTATTTTTATTAGAAGAGGAAATTTGGAACAGACCCTTCCCCTCCTGATGCTGTGTGTATCTCTGGGCACAGAGATATATGGCACTGTGGGCGGAATGGAGACAGCTGAGCCCATTCCTGGACTCCTGGTCAAGAGGTGCTTGGGTCCCTCCCTAGTACTGGAGAAGACAAGGAGCCTCAGGTCCCCGCCCCCGGTGGGGGGCTGCCCGTACCGGGACAGGGCTGAGTTGGATGCCCCACCCAGTGAGCAGTTCTGTGAGAAAGCTCCGTCCCTTCGGGCTGCAGCACGGTGGCTGGGGCCTGGTGGAGGATCTGAGCCTTGACACTAGACTCTAGGGGTGAGCCCGGGGAAAGACAGACTGAGCCTTTCATTCATTCATTTAGTTGTTTTTATTGAGCACTTACTGTGTGCAGAGCACCATATTAAGTGCTTGGAAAGTACAATAATGTAATAAAGAGAGACAATCCCTGCCCACAGTGGGCTTACATTCGGGGGGAGGGGGAAGACAGACATCAAAACAATTAAATAGGCATCAATATAAATAAACAGAATTATACATATATGCATAAATGTGGTGGGGCAGGAGGTGGACGGGAAGAGCAAAGGGAGCGAGTCTGGGAGTGCGGGAAAAGAGACCCTCCCCAACACCAAAAACTGGCCAATTTGGTGCTGTTCAGGGTTGGGAAAGCCAAGCTGGGAGGGACTTGGGAACAAGGAGAAGCAGTGTGGCCTAGTGGCAAGAGCACAGGCTGGGGAGTCAGAGGTGTCGTGGGTTCTAATCCCAGCTCTGTCACTTATCTGCTGTGTGACCTTGGGGTGTCACTTCCATTTACTGAGCCTCAGTTACTTCACCTGCAAAATGGGGATTGAGATTGTGAGTCCCATGCGGGACAGGGATTGTGTTCAAGTTGGTTACTTTGTATCTACCCCAGAGCTTAGAACAGTGCTTGGAACATAAGTGGTTAACAAATACCATTATTATTATAATTATTATTATTAAGGAGGGAAGGATGGGGTCGGGGTTGGGATCCTCCAGCCCTGTCAGGACCCTGCGCTCCCCCTCTGCACCCCCTTCTCCACTCTTTTCGGATCCCAGAGCAGCAACCTCCCTGGAGAGCAGAGAGGGCACAATCTGGCCTATCTGGACCATCTAATAATAATAATAATGACTATGGTATTTGTTTAGCACTTACTATGTGCCAGGCACTGTACTAAGCTCTGGGGTGGATACGAGCAAATCGGGATGGACACCGTCCCTGTCCCACGTGGGGCTCACAATCTCAATCCCCATTTTCCAGATGAGATAATTGAGGCCCAGAGAAGTGAAGTGACTTGCCCATGGTCACACAGCAGACAGTAGCAGACAGTACCAAGACCTTCCGATTACTAGGCCCGTGTTCTATCTGCTATGTCATGCTGCTTCTCACCTTCTGCTTCAGAGAGATCCCCAGAAATGGAGGGGACGTGGGGCCAGGGATCCTCCAGATTGTGAGCTCATTGTGGGCAGGGATTGTATCTCTTTATTGCTGTATTGTACACTTCCAAGTGCTTAGTACAGTGCTCTGCACAAAGTAAAAGCTCAATAAATACAATTGAATGAATGAATGAATCCTAACGGTTCCTCCTTCGGGAGCAGGGGAGGGCCGGAGGGAGGAAGGGCATGGCAGTTCCGTGGGCTGGGGGATCCCGGGTTCTGGGGGTGTGGTGATCTGGAGGGTGGACCCCACAGCCCTTCAGTACATATCTATAGTTTTATTTTTGTTGATTTTTGGCACCCCACGTCTAGACTGTAAATTCATTGTGGGCAGGGATTGTGACTGTTTATTGTTGTACTGTAGTCTCCCAAGCGCTCAGGTAAGTGCTCAATAAATACAATTGAATGAGTAAGTGAAAAAATGAATTTAGTATTTCTGTGCTCTGGATTGGCTGGTTCTGGGTGTGTTATCACTTCCATGTCTGCTAGCACTGCCCCTGGGGAATATTGGGAGTCAGAGAATGGACAAACCTTGTGGGGTTGAGGGAGGGCCCCCCTGTTTTCAACCTGGAGACCATCCCCCTCCTCTGGTTCCTCTGTTTCCCTGTTCCTCTCCAAGTTCTCCCAGTCCTCCAATTCCTCCCATTACTAGAGAAAATGAATTCCACACTACAGTCTTTGGGCTCAGGGACTTGTGTCTGCCCCCTTTCAGGACTGCTTGGAGCACAGTGACCACAGTAGCAGTGGCCAATCCTTAACCTTCAAATGCCTCTATAATGGTGGTACAGCAGCAAAATCAACTCAATCTAGAATTTGGGCACCAAGGGAAAGAGTATGGTCTAGTGGAAAGACCATGGATCTGGGAGTCAGAGGACCTGGACTCTACTCCTGCCTCCAAAACGTACTTGCTTTGTGACTTTGGACAAGTCATTTTACTTCTCTGTCCCTTTGTTCCCCCTCTATTCTCCTTCCTACTTAAATTGTGAGCCCCATGTGGGACCTGATAATCTTATATATAACCTTAGGGCTTAGTACAGTGCTTGGCACATAGTATGTACTTAACAAACATTATTATTATTACTATTTGGGAAAATTAATAATAGAAAATTGCAGTGTTCAAAATGATCCTAGAGTCATACTGCTCCCCTCTTGGAGGAGAGTGACAGAGCCCTGCCGAGATGGAGAGGCACAGAGGATGCTGGGGGAGGAGCACAATGTCAGTAGCAGGCTAAGTACAGGGGATGGTGAGTCATGGAAATGGAGAGTAACGAATAACCAATTAGTGAAATTATTAAAAAAAGAACAACTACACACTTCACAATGGGGATATTTTAACAGTGGCGAGAAAGGTAAGGGGAAGAGGGGCCGTTGGTGGGACCGTGAGGAGTTTTGTGTTTGCCATATTGAGTGTAAATTCTGGTGGGTCATCTGTAAGGAAACGTGCTGACAGCTAGAAGAAATGTGGGATTGTAGAGCAGATGGGCCTCTGGCTGATGAAGTCACTATGGGAGTCATCCACCTAAAGGTGGTGGCTGATGCCGGGAAACTGGTTGAGCTCCCCAAACAGGGGAGTGTAGAGTGAAATGCCCAGAGAGAGCCAGAAGGGAGGCTTGTGGAACATCACAATGGAATGGGGGTGGGGGGTAGGGGGGGAGTGAGACAGTTGAGGGTCAGCAGAAACAGCCCATTCCTGGACTTTTGGGTCCCAGGCCCCTCTCAGAAAGTGACACTTTCCCTGAGATGGGTGTAGCGACTGCCATAGTCTGACGTGGATCCCAGGTTTCTCTTTTCTAAAACACAAATGAGAAAAGCTCCCACTGGGAATGTAATAATAATAATGTTGGTACTTAAGTGCTTACTATGTGCCAAGCACTGTTCTAAGCGCTGGGGTAGATACAGGGTCATCAGGTTATCCCACGTGAGGCTCACAGTTAATCCCCATTTTCCAGATGAGGGAACTGAGGTACAGAGAAGTTAAGTAACTTGCCCACAGTCACACAGCTGACAAGTGGCAGAGCTGGGATTCAAACTCATGACCCCCGATTCCCAAGCCCGTGCTCATTCCACTGAGCCATGCTGCTTTTCCTCGACATCCAAGTCGGGAGTGACTGTGTCTCTGCCCCAGCCCTGCCCTCCAGCTGGTCCCAGAACACCAGGATGTCCAGTCCTTGTCCAGCGAGTTGGAGGCTGAGCTAGGTCTCTAGGCCTTCTCCCGGGCCCGGCCTCCTGCTTCCTTTTCCGGGCCGGGGGAGGTTCGTGTACGTGAAGGAAGGGATGAAGCAGCACTGTGGTTAAACTACTCCCGCAGAAATACAGCCAAGATTCTGTCGTCTTCAGGGAGAAGATTTTAAGGAAGAAACTCCGTGTTTCTTTCCGGATGACATCAAATTCTCCTGTGGCTTCACCCTTGATCTTGTCTCCTATTCCAACGGAGTAATAGATGAGCTGCAGCACCTGTTGAGGGTCTTGTCGGTACCAGTACATGACATCGTGGTTCAGGTCCTGCTCACAGTTCAGGGTCACGTTCTGTCCCTGTTCGGTGACCAGGGATCTGGGAGTCTGGGTGACTCCGGCGTCCGCGGGGCCTGTGGGTAAAGGAGACAGAAGGCAGGAGGCAGAGGCTCAGAGCCAGACGCTGCCAGGGAAAGGGCTGGAGCTGGGAGCCGGTGAGCCCAGCTGGGGGATTTCCCCTCTGAACCCAGGACTTACCTGCTCCCAGGACGCAAACGGCCACCAACCACACTGGCCCGGGGCCCATGGCGAAGTCAGAGAAATAAGAGGAAAGGATGTAGCCAGTCTGGGGAGGAAAATGTAAGTACAGGAAAAAGGTGTGAAGGTGTCATACTGACCCCTTCTGGTGGAGAACTGGAGAGACCTGCTGAGGTGAAAGCGGAGAGCTATGGGCTGGAGGGTGGGGAGAGGGCAGGGTCAAGGGGAGAGGTTAAAGAACAGATAGATGGGGAGATGGGAGGGGAACAGCGGGAGAAATGGAGTGTGGAAGCTGCTGGTGAGACAGGGAAAATAGGGACCGGGGAGAAGGAGGGATTGGTTCAATGCAGTCAGCAGCGGAGCTGGGCTAGATGGTGGGTCTCAGTGGAGGGAGAATCAGCACAGGGACCACCATGAGTAGGAAAGGAGAAATTTCCCACACATGGGAGAGGGTGGAAGTTGGCAAAGTTGGACCGATTATCTTCATTCATTCATTCATTCAATAGTATTTATTGAGCGCTTACTATGTGCAGAGCACTGTACTAAGCGCTTGGGATGAACAAGTCGGCAACAGATAGAGACAGTCCCTGCCGTTTGACGGGCTTACAGTCTAATCGGGGGAGACGGACAGACAAGAACAATGGCACTAAACAGCGTCAAGGGGAAGAACATCTCGTAAAAACAATGGCAACTAAATAGAATCAAGGCGATGTACAATTCATTAACAAAATAAATAGGGTAACGAAAATATATACAGTTGAGCGGACGAGTACAGTGCTGTGGGGATGGGTGGAGGAGCAGAGGGAAAAGGGGAAAATGAGGCTTTAGCTGCGGAGAGGTAAACCAAGGTTGAGTGGGACCCCCATGCCAGTTGGATTCTGTTGTCATTGTTATCATCGTTGTCATGTGAGTTTGGGGAGAGGGGAGAGGTGTGATCTGTGAAGCAGTTGGGAAAGATGATCAGGGCAGCTGGGAGCTGATAATGGAAAAGAGGAAAGAGGATGGAAGCTGAGAGATCAGGGAGGAGGCCATTGCCGGAATCCAAAGGGAAGGGAAGAAGGCTGGAAGAAGGGTGGTAGTAATTATGGTGAAGTATGGCAGGGGAAAGTCTGGGAAACATTGGGGAGGGAAAATTGCAGGGTTTGGGGAAGAAACAACCTTGGAGGTGGAGACAAGAAGTCCAAACAAGGCAAGATTAGGAGTTTCAGAGGGAGGAGGGTGGTGGTGGTGTTGACTGTGATGGGAAGGTTAAGGGAAAGAGCAGAGGAAATAAATTTTGTGTTTGCTTTACTGAGTTTCGGATCCTTCTAGACTTTAGCTCATTGTGGGCAGGGATTATGGTCCAGTCGGTAGAGTGTGGTCCTGGAAGTCAGAAGGACCTGGGTTCTAATCCCCACTCTGCCACTTGTATGCTGTGTGACCTTGGGCAAGTCACTTCTCTGTGCTTCAGTTACCTCATCTGTAATAATAATAATAACAATGGTATTTGTTAAGCGCTTACTATGTGACAGGCACTATACTAAATGCTGGGGTGGGTACATGCAAATTGGGTTGGACATTGTCCCTGTCCCACGTGGGATTCACAGTCTCAATCCCCATTTTACAGATGAGGGAACTGAAGCCCAGAGAAGTGAAGTGACTTGCCCAAGGTCACACAGAAGTCAGGGAGGTGGAGTCGGGATTAAAACCCATGACCTTCTGACTCCCAGGCCCAGGCTCTATCAAGTAAGCCATATTGCTTCTCTGTAAAATGGGGATTGAGACTATGAGTCCCATGTGGGACGGACTGTATCCAACCCTATTTGCTTGTATCCACACCAGAGCTTAGTAGAGTGCCTGGCATATAGTTAGTGCTTAACAAATATCACAATTATTACTATCATTATTTTCATTATTATTACCAACTCCATTAAATAGTACTCCCCCAAGTGCTCAGTACAGTGCTCTGAACACATTAAGTTCTTGATAAATACCCCTGATAGATTTATTGATCCTTGAACATCGCCCATTCAAAGGAGATTTGGAGGCCGGAGGAGATGTGGGTCTGTATAGCAGATGGAGGTCAGCCTGGTGAGGGCGATGTGGGCGTCATCAGCTCAGAGGGAGGGTGGTCCTCTCAATAAATACCATTAATTGATTGATGGATGGATGGATGGATGGAGGTTAGACTGGAGGGTTTGCTGTGGAAGTTAGCTCGGAAGTGGAGCCTGATGCCCTGAGCCTGGGTGAGCTTACTGAGTGGCAGTTTGTGGAACGAGAAGCGCAGAGGAGCTGGAACAGAGTCCTGTGGGACATCAACTGTGGAGGCCCCAGAGTAGGGCTGTCCATGGGGTCTCAGTGGTGACCTTTGGTGGCTGTGAAGAGCTCCCTGAGGCTAGTGACCCCAGGACAAATGACCACTCTTCAATGAATAAATGAATCAATCAATGGTAGTTATTGAATGCTTACTGTGTGCAGAACACCATACTGTTATTGAATGCTTACTGTGTGCAGAGCACCATATTAACTGCTTGGGAGAGTCCAATATGGCAGAGTAGTAGACTAGTTTCTTGCCCACAATGAGCTTACAGTCTAGAGGCGGAGATAGGCAATAATATAAATAACTAAATTATGGATATGTGCATAAGTGCTGTGAGGTTGTCTGAAGGTGGAGTGAATGTCAAGTGCCCCAAAATCACAGATCCAAGTGCATACATGATGCAGAAGTGAGAGGCAGCCAGGCAAACAAAGGTTTAATCACAAAAGGCCTCTTGGAGGTGATGTGACCTTAATAAAGCTTTAAAAGTTGGGAGAGTGGCGGTCTGGCATATATGGAGGAGGAGTGAGTTTCAGGCCAGAGGGAGGACATGGAAAAGGGGTCAGCAGTGAAATATATGAGATGGGGGCACAGTGAGCAAACTAGCACAAGAGGTTTGAAGTGTGTGGGCTGGGATGGAATAGGAGATCAGTGAGGTGTGGTAGGAGGGAGTGACCTGATTACTTTAAAGTCAATGGTAAGGAGCTTCTGCTTGATACAGAGATGGATGGGCAAATACCTGAGGCTGTTGAGTAGTAGGGAGACTTGGGCTGAAGGTTTTGGGGGCCACTTTTAGAAAAATGTTCTGGGCAGAAGAGTGAAGTATGGACTGGTAAATGCTCAGATCATCTTAGTAGCAGTTTGGATGGAGAGGAAAGGGTGGGTTTTAGCAATGTGTGAAGGTTGAATCTACAGGATTTGGTGACACTGATTATGTGGATTTTATGCTCCCTTTGCTCTCTCCCCCATGAGGAGGCAGAGGAGGAGCCTGCAAAGGATTCTGAGAATGTGTAGCTAGGGAGATAGGAAAACCAGAAGAGGATAGCATCAGCATCAGGGATACCTAGGTTGGAAAATTTTTCCAGGAGACAGGGTTGGTCCATAGTGTCAAAGGCATCTGAAAGGTTGAGGGATTAGGATAGGATAGAGGCCTTTGGATTTGGTGTGAAGACCATTGGTGACCTTAGAAAAGGGCTGTTTCCTTGGAGTGAAGGGGTGGAAAACAAATTGGAGGGGGTTAAGGAGAGAATTGAAAGAGAATTGCAAGTGGAGATGGTGCAATAATTGGAGGAAATCATGGGGTCAAGGCAGGGGTTTTTTAGGATAAGGGATATATTTACAAGCAGTGGGGAAGAAGCCATTTGGAGAGTGAGCAGCTGAAGATGGAAATTAGGGAGGGTAGATCGGAAGGAGCACATTTTAATGAGGTATAAAGGGATGGGGTCAGAGGCCAGGTGGAGAGGGTAAACTTTAGGAGTGGGTAAGAGATCTCTTCTTGAGATATGGCTGGGAATATTGGGAGAGTCAGAGTCCAAGAAGGCAGAGGAGGATGGGGGACTGGAGAGGAGCAGGGGAGATTTTAAGGAGATCATGCCTGATGATTTTAATTTTGTCAATTAAGTTTATATCCAGGTCATTAGGTTCACCCAGTGGTCACCTTTGATGGCTGTGAAGGGTTCCTAGGAGTTGTTTGTTTGTTGTTTGTTTAGGATATTTGTTAAGGACTTACTACGTGCCAGAAATTGTACAAAGTGCTGGGTTAGATACAAGCTAGTCAGGTTGGAACATAGTTCGTCTCACATGGACCTCACAGCCTTAACCCCCATTTTACAGATAAGGTACCTGAGGCACAGAGAAGTTGGGTGATTTCCCAAGGTCACACAACGAACATGTGGCACATTCAGGATGAGAACTCAGGTCCTTTGACTCCCAGGCCTGTGCTTTTTTCACTAGGACATGGTGCTTCTCCAAGCTGGTGGCCTCTGGACAACTGAGCAGACACTTCAACAATCTCTTCCCCAACATCATCTCAGAAAGAGACTTGTCCCTGGGATGGGGGCAAAAGGAGTGAAGGTATCTGATGAAGATCCTGGGTTTGGCTCCTTGGAAACACAAAAGAGTAAAAATTCCCACAGTGAATGTCCAGATCGGGAGTGACTGTCTCTTCCCTGTTCCTGCCTTCCCACTGGTTCCAAGGACAAGGGTTTCCAGTTTTTTTCCAGCAAGTCAGAGACTGGGCCAGGTCTGTGGGCCTTTGGCCTCATCTCGGCCTCCTGCTTCCTGCCCCGAGCAGGGGGAAATTTGTGCACAGGGTAGAGGGGACGCTGCAGCACTGTGGTTACACTGCTTGCGCAGAAATACCGTGATGAGTCTGTTGTCTTCAAAGCTGGTTTTTTGAGGAAGAAAATCTGTATTTCTGACCGGTCTACATCAAACTCTCCTGGGGCTTCTCCTTTGTCCTTCCCTCCAACTCCAGCAGAGTAATAGATCAGCCGCAGCCCTTGACCCAAGTCCTGCCGGTACCAGTACATGTAAGAGTGGCCCAGGTCCTGTTTACAGGTCAGTGCCAGTGCCTTTCCAGGCCAGGCCAGCACGTGTCTTGGAGTCTGGGTAACTCCGGCTTCTGTGGGACCTGCAGAGGTATCAATCAATCACTTGTAGTTATTGAGCACTTACTGTGTTCAAAACACTGTACTAAGTGCTTGGGAGAGTACAATACAGCAGAGCTGGAAGACTGGAGACAGAAGGCAGGAGTCACAGGCCGGGGGCCAAACCCTGCCAGGGAAAAGCCTGTTGGGGAATTTCCTGTCTGCATTCAGGACTCACCTGCTCCCAGGAGACAAAAGGCCACCAACCACACTGGCGCGGGGCCCATGGTGGTAATAGAAAACTGAAAGAATGAAGGATGTAGGTACTATAGCGGTAAGAGTTAAGTGTGGAAAATTTCATAAGTAAAGCTGTCAGTTTCACACTGTCGCAATGCCCCCTCCTGGGAGAGAACTAGAGAGACCTGCTGAGATAAAGGGGGAGAGCCATGAGGCTGGGGGGTGGGAGGATGGCAAGGTCAAGGGGAGAAGTTAAAGAACAAGTGGATGGGGATATGGGAGGGAAGAGGTCGTTTCTAGTGGAGTGACAAGAGAATTGGAGTGTGGAGGGTGCTGGTGAGAGAGGAGAAACAGGGACGAGGAGAGAAGGAGGGATTGGTTCAATGCAGGCAACAGAGGAGCTGTGGTAGATGGTGGGTCTCTGTGGAGGGAAAATCAACACAGGGATGACAGCAGGAGAGGAGAAATTCCCCACACAGGGGAGAGGGCAGGAGGCTGGAAAGGTTGGGACTGATCATATTTCTTCAGAAACCAAGACTCAGTGGTCAACAATGCCTATTGAATTCTGTCATCATCATTGTTATGAACATTGTTATGTGGGTTTAGGAGAGGGGAGAGATGCGATCTGGGAGGCAGTGGAGAAAGATGATCAGGGCAGTTGGGAGTTGATAGATGAAAGAGAGGAAAGAGACTGAAGGCAGGGAGACCAGATAGGAGGCCAGTGCAGTAATCCAAGGGGAGGAGATGGCTGGAACTAGGATGGTGGCCATTTTGGTGGTGTGACAGGGGTAGATCTGAGAAACGATGGGGAGGAAAAATGGCAGGATGTGGGACACATCCAATGTGGGAGGTGGAGAGAGGAAGGAGTCCAAACAAGACCAAGCTTAAGAGCTGCATTGGGAGGAGGATGGTGGTGGTGTTGATTTTGATGGCAAGTTTAAGGGGAAGAGCAGAGGAAGGAAATTTTGTGTTTGCCATACTGAGTTTCAGATGCCTCTAGGACTGGTTCATTTCTTGCACACCCCAGGATCAGAGGAAAGACCTTCTTTTCTGGAGAGACTGAATATCCCAGTGGGATGTCTCCTGGCTCAGTAAAACCAGTGTTCCCGGAGAAGTGGATCAGCTGCAGCCCCTGTCTCAGGTCCTGCTGGTACCAACACTGTGGTCCAGGTTCTGTGCACAGCTCAAGGTTACTTCGGCCCCCGTCCATACCAGCAGGTAACTGGGGAGTCTAGGTGACCCTGGTGTTCATGGTCACCCCTAGGAGACAAACAGCTATGAACTAGAGTGTTGTTTTATTTCTGTGCAAGCAGTGTAATCACAATGTTGTAGTGTCCCTTCACCCCTTGCATGAACCTCTTCCTGCCCAGGGTAGGAAACAGGAGGCCAGGAGGGGGCTAAAGGCCTACAGACTTGCCTCAACCTCTGACTCGCTCCACAAGGGCTGGAGATCATGGTCCCAGGACCGGCTGGAGAGCAGGGTTGGAGCTGAGACACAGTCACCCCCAATCTGGACATTCCTAGAATTCCTTAACTCCCATTCTCTCCTAGACCCCCTCCAATCTGGCTTCCGTCCCCTCCACTCTACCGAGACTGCTCTCTCTAAGGTCACCCATGATCTCCTTCTTGCCAAATCGAATGGCTCCTACTCCATTCTGATCCTCCTTGACCTCTCTGCAGCCTTTGACACTGTCGACCATCCCCTCCTCCTCCATACCTTATCTCACCTTGGCTTCACGGACTCTGTCCTCTCCTGGTTCTCCTCTTACCTCTCTGGCCGATCATTCTCGGTCTCCTACGCTGGAGCCTCCTCCCCCTCCCATCCTTTAACTGTTGGAGTTCCTCAAGGGTCAGTTCTTGGCCCTCTTCTGTTCTCCATTTACACTCACTCCCTCGGTGAACTCATCCGCTCTCACGGCTTTGACTACCATCTCTATGCAGATGACACGCAGATCTACATCTCCGCCCCTGTCCTCTCCCCCTCCCTTCAGGCTCGCATCTCCTCCTGCCTCCGGGACGTCTCCACCTGGATGTCGGCCCGCCACCTAAAACTCAACATGAGCAAGACTAAGCTCCTCATCTTCCCTCCCAAACCCGGTCCTCTCCCAGACTTCTCTATCACCGTGGATGGCACGACCATCCTTCCCGTCCCGCAGGCCCGCAATCTCGGTGTCATCCTTGACTCGTCCCTCTCGTTCACCCCACACATCCTATCCGTTACCGAGACCTGCCGGTTTCACCTCTACAATATCGCCAAGATCCGCCCTTTCCTCTCCACCCAAACGGCTACCTTACTATTACGGGCTCTCGTTATATCCCGGCTAGACTACTGTGTCGGCCTTCTCTCTGACCTCCCTTCCTCCTCTCTCGCCCCGCTCCGGTCTATTCTTCACTCCGCTGCCCGGCTCATCTTCCTGCAGAAACGATCTGGGCATGTCACTCCCCTTCTTAAACAACTCCAGTGGTTGCCTATCGACCTCCGCTCCAAACAAAAACTCCTCACTCTAGGCTTCAAGGCTCTCCATCCCCTTGCCCCTTCCTACCTCTCCTCCCTTCTCTCTTTCTACCGCCCACCCCGCACGCTCCGCTCCTCTGCCGCCCACCTCCTCACCATCCCTCGGTCTCGCCTATCCCACCATCGACCCCTGGGTCACGTCCTCCCACGGTCCTGGAACGCCCTCCCTCCTCACCTCCGCCAAACTGATTCTCTTTCCCTCTTCAAAACCTTACTTAAAAATCACCTCCTCCAAGAGGCGTTCCCAGACTGAGCTCCTCTTCCCCCTCTACTCCCTCTGCCATCCCCCCTTTACCTCTCTGCAGCTAAAGCCTCATTTTCCCCTTTTCCCTCTGCTCCTCCACCTCTCCCTTCCCATCCCCACAGCACTGTACTCGTCCGCTCAACTGTATATATTTTCGTTACCCTATTTATTTTGTTAATGAATTGTACATCGCCTTGATTCTATTTAGTTGCCATTGTTTTTACGAGATGTTCTTCCTCTTGACGCTGTTTAGTGCCATTGTTCTCGTCTGTCCGTCTCCCCCGATTAGACTGTAAGCCCGTCAAACGGCAGGGACTGTCTCTATCTGTTGCCGACTTGTTCATCCCAAGCGCTTAGTACAGTGCTCTGCACATAGTAAGCGCTCAATAAATACTATTGAATGAACATTCCCAGCGGAGATTTTTATTCCCTTATTTCCCAAGGAGTCAAACCCAGGATCTGCATCAAACACCTTTTCTCCCTCCACCCCCATCCCAGGGAAATGTCACTTTCTGAGTTGATTTGGAGAAGATATGGGTGAGATCTCTGCTCAATTGTCCAGGAGTCACCAACTTCAGGAAACTCTGCACAGCCACCAATGATGGATATTAGGAGACCCTAATGACCTGGACATATACTTTATTGACAAAATTAAAACCACCAGGCATGATCTCCCTAAAATTTTCCCTGCTCCTCTCCAGTTCCCCCTCCTCTGCCCTCTTGGACTCTCAACTCTTCCAATATTCCCAGTGGTATCTCAAGAAGAGATCTCTCACCGACTCTTAAATTCTACCCCCTTCACCTGTGCCTCCAACTCCGTCCCTTCATATGTTATTATGTACATAAGATCTGTGGGGCTGGGAGGGGGAATGAAGAACAAAGGGAAGAAGGCAGGATGACACAGAAGGGAGTGGGAGAAGAGGCAAGGGAAGCTTAGTCAGGGAAAGCCTCCCGAAGGAGATGTGCCTTCAATAAGGCTTTGAAGGTAGGGAGAGTAATTGTCTGTTGGATTTGAGGAGGGAAAGTGTTCCAGGACAGAGGCAGGATGCGGGAGAAGGGTGGGTAGCGAGATAGACAAGATTGAGGAACAGTGAGAAGTTTAATGTTAGAGGCGTGTAGTGTGCAGGCTTGTCCTCGCTTCGGCAGCACATATACTAAAATTGGAATGATACAGAGAAGATTAGGATGGCCCCTGCACAAGGATGACATGCAAATTCATGAAGCATTCCATATTTTTAATGAGATATACATCACCCTGATTCTATTTATTTGCTATTGTTTTAATGAGATGTTCTTCCCCTTGATTCTATTTATTGCCATTGTTCTTGTCTGTCTGTCTCCCCGATTAGACTGTAAACCCGTCAAAGGGCAGGGACTGTCTCTATCTGTTACCGATTTGTGCATTCCAAGAGCTTAGTACAGTGCTCTGCACATAGTAAGCGCTCAATAAATACTATTGAATGAATGAATGAATGGTTGGAGTAGGAGAGTAGCAAAGTGAAGTAGGAGGGACAAAGTGATTGAGTGCTTTAAAGCCAATGGTAAGGAGTTTCTATTTGATGCCAAGGTAGATGGGCAACCACTGGAGTTTCTTGAGGAGTGGGGAAATATGTCCTTCTGACTCGCAGGCCCATATTGTATTCACTAGTTCACACTGTTTCTCATTCACTGGTATTCACTGATGCTTACTGTGTGCAGAACACTTTACAGAATGTTTGGAAATATACAAGGGAGTTGGTAGACTTGGTCCCTGACCATAAGAAGGTGTAGGAGGGAGAGGGAAGAGGCTTTCCCAATTATTCCTCTGGGATTGGCTGTGATCCAGACTGCATCAGATCAGTGATGGATTCTTCATGTAAGTGAGTCTCCCTGTGGGAAGGGTTGTTAAGGAGTGAGGGACTTCTGCCTATAGCTGTGGGCAAGTCCAGTTTAATGGGTACAAGATCCTATTAGAAGCCAAATTCAAGAGTGAGAGGACAAGAGGCCCTGATTGCCCTCTGGGAGCCACTCTCCTACATCCAACCAGCGCCAGTGCCCACAGTCCAAAGTGATTACTGGACCAGTGCCATTCGTGCCTGCCCAGCGAGGCACTGGAGGGTGTGTGGGGCTACCAGAAGGGGCTGCTGGAGGGGTCAGACTGGCGAGGAGATTGGCCAGCTTCTGTGTGTGTTTGTGTGTGTCTGTGTGTGAATGTGTTTGTGTTCTTTGGAAGGGGAGATTATCTGGTTCTGGTGGGCAGATTGCTTCTTCCCACAACACCTGTCTCCACTCGCCCCCTACACCCACCACAGGAACCGTTGGGGCAAAGGCATCCCCTTCCTTTGGTGGGCTAGTGGCTGGGGTGAGGGTTTGTGTGTGGAGAGGTGGGGAGGCTGCAGCACTCTGTCTTTACTACTTGCACAAAGGAACACCGAGGAGTCACCCAGGTCTGTGGTGCCAATGTTCAAGGTGCAGTCGCTGGCCTTCAGACAGTGTCGTTGGAAGCAGTGTGGGATTGTCACGTTTTCTGTAACTATCCGTGTAACCAAGTAAAACATGAGACTTGGTCCCTGCCCCTGGTCCTGCCAGTACCAATATATGACACTGTGGCTCCGGTCGGCTCACAGCTCAGTGCCACATCCTGTCCCCGGCTGGTGATGAGGTGTCTTGGCGTCTGGGTGACTCTGGTGTCCCCAGGGCCTGAAGGGGAAAGAGAGAATAATAATTATGGTATTTGTTAAGCGCTTACTATGTGCTGAGCACTCTTCTAAGCGCTGGGGTAGGTACAAGGTGATCAAGTTGTCCCACATGGGGCTCAGAGTTTTAATCCCCATTTTACAGATGAGGTAACTGAGGCACAGAGAAGTTAAGTGGCTTGCCCAAGGTCACACAGCAGACAAGTGGCGGAGCTCTGACTCCAACCCCCGGGCTCTTTCCACTGAGCCGTGCTGCTTCTCAGTCAGAAGTCAGGAGGCAACACCCAGGGGCCAGACGCTGCCAGGGAAAGGGCTGGAGCTGGAGCCTCGAGGGGGTATTTCCCATCTGCACCCAGGAATCACCTGCTCCAAGGACACAAATGGCCAGCAACCACCCTGGCCTGGGGCCCATGGTAGAGTTGGGGCTGAACTGGGCCATATCCCAGCTCAAGGCTGTTTCCCCTGAAGTGTAGAGGTAGGTTTGGGGGTCTGAGCTGCTCCTGCCCTTTTGGGAGGAGCCTGTCTGTGACATCACTGTCCCGCCCTTCCCAGACACCCCAGGCCCTTCCTCAGTATTAGGCAGGGCCCCCAAGGGCTGGATGGAATGGGACACTGATTCAAAAGCCTCTACTCTATCCTAATCCTCCTGGTCCTCTAGATTTCCTTCAACATTGTGGACCACCCACTGGGAGATGGGTGGGTAGGTCAGTGGTTGCTCTGAGAGGAGGGAGGGAATTCCAAACTGTTAGGGTCCTGGAGATGGTGGAGACGGAGAGCCAGGGATGTTTTCTTTGCTGTCTTTCCCTTCCGGTGGCCCCAGGGGCATGGATAAGAGGGCCCTGAAGATAAAAAGAGAGAAACTCTGGGTGTGTGTTTATGTGTGTGTGTGAGTAATTGTTGGGATGAAGCAGGGAGCGCCTTGTTAATTTTTTCCTTGAAAACGTGCAGGGGTGTGGAATAGGCCCAGAGCTCTGCTTGAGGGTCTGGTACACATCCCAGGTACACATCTGGTACATATCCCTGTCTGGTACACATCCCTCTAGACTGTACCCTAATTGTGGGCAGGGCAAGTGTATGTTATATTGTTATTATCTCTCCCAAGCACTTAGTACAATGCTCTGCACAAAGGAAGTGCTCAGTGAATATGACTGACATCCCAGGTTCTGCCTGAGGATCTGATATACATTCAGGGCTCTGCCTGAGGGTCTGGTACACGCCCAGGGCTCTGCCTGAAAATCTGGTACATTCCAGGTTTCTGCCTGAAAGTCTGATACACATCCAGAGCTCTGCCTGAGGGTCTGGTGTACATCCAGGGCTAGGCTTGAGGATCCTGTTCACATCCAGGGCTCTGCCTATTGGTGCAAAACATATCTCAGGTCTAACAGCGGGTCCAGAACAGATCCTGGTCTTCCAGAGAGATCCTTTTCTAAAGTCACATCTCCTCCAAGAGGCCTTTCTCCACTAAGCCCTCATATAATAATAATAATAATAGTAATAATAATTCTGGTATTTGTTAAGCACTTACTATGTCCAAGACACTGTACTAAACACTGGGGTGAATACAAGCAAATTGGGAGGAAAGTTAAAGAGCCAGAGGATGGAAAATGTGGGAGAGGAGAGATGGTTCCTAGCAGAAGAGCAGGATAATTGGAGCATGGAGAGAGGAGAAACAGGGACCAGAGAGAAAGTGGGATTGAAGGGTAGTGTAGTTTAGTGGAAAGTGCACAGGCTTGGGAGTCGGAGGACCTGGTTTCTAATCCCTGCGTTGCTAATTGCTTTCTTTGTGGCCTTGGGCAAGTCTCTCCATTTCTCTGGGCCTCAATTTCCTCATATGTAAAATGATTCAGTACCTGTTCTCCCTCCTACTTAGACTGTGAACCCCATGCAGGATAGGGACTGGGTCCAACCTGGCTAACTTGTATCTACCCCAGTGCTTAGAACAGTGTTTGATACCTAGTAAGAATTTAACAAATATAATTCATTCATTCATTCAATTGTATTTATTGAGTGTTTACTGTGTGCAGAGCACTGTATTAAGCACTTGGAAAAGTACAATATAACCATAAACAGACACATTCCCTGCCCACAGCAAAATGTAATAATAATAATAACAGCAATGATAATATCAGTGCAGGCAGCAGGGGAGCTGGGGTAGATGTTTTGTCTTTGTGGAGAGAGAATTAGCACAGGATCAGCAGTAAGGCATAAGAGGAGATGAATCCGTGTTGGTGGCTGCTATAGCATTTACTGTGGCTAAGGTGGTGACTTGGTCTGTGAATTGCATGGTGCCTGAAATTCTGCTCTTCAAGACACAGTGTCCTACATCTCTACTTTTTTGTGTTGTTTAACCTCTCCTTTTGTATCTGGGTTCTAATCCTAGCTCTGTCACTTGTCTGCTGTGTGACCTTGGACAAGCCACTTAACTTCTCTGTGCCTGTTTTCCTAATATGTAAAATGGGGATTAAGACTGTGAGCCCTAATTATGGGGTAGGAACTGTGTCCCAATTATCTTGTATCTACCCCAGCACTTAGAACAGTGCCTGGCACATAGTAAGTGCTTAACAAATACCACAGTTATTATTCTTAGTATCTGTCGCCAGTTCTCTCTTCCACATTTTATTATCCGAGTATAAGCTCCCTGAGAAACAGGGGAATTCCCACCTGTATACTTTTTTCTAGCATTTTATATGTTGCTTAATAACTACTATTACTTCTGGGAAGAATGCCATTTTCCCCCTTCCAAGTCCTTCTAAAGTCACATCTCCTCTAAGAGGCCTTCCCTGACTAAGCCCTCATTTCCCCTACCGCCCTCCTCTCTGTGTCATCCTTGTACACGGATCTGTACCCATTAAGAACTTGATGCTTATCCCACCCTCAGCCCCACAACCCTAATCGATTTTTTATGGTACATGCTAGGCACTTACTGTGTGCCAGGCACTGTACTAAGCACTGGAGTAGATATAAACTAATCAGGTTGGACCCAGTCCTGGCCCCAATTGGACTCACAGTCTTCATCCTTATTTTTACACATGAGGCAACTGAGGCCCATTGAAGTTAAGTGACCTGCCCAAGGTCACACAGAGTGGTGGAGCAAGAATTAGAACCCAGGTCTTTCTGATTCCCAGGCCAATACTGTATCCGCTAAGCCACACTGCTTCCCAATCAGTGGTATTCATTGTGCTCTGCACACAGTAAGCACTCACTAAATACAACTGAATGAATGAACATGTGTATGTGTGTGTGTGAACACTCATGTTCTTTGGAAAGGGAGTTTATCCGCTTCTGGTGGGCAGCTTGCTTCCTCCCACAACACCTGTCTGCCCCTGCCCCCTACAGCCACCACAAGGGCCTTTAGGACAGGGGCATCTCTCCCTCCAGGTGCTGGTGTCAGGGCGGGGAGGGTTTGTGTGCACAGAAGTAGGGAGACTATAGCATTGTGTCTTTACGACTTGCACACAGGAACACTGAGTGCCCCAGTTCTGTGAAGCCGATGTCCAAGATGCAGTCAGCAGCCTTCGGACACCACGGTTGGAAGCTGTGTGGGACTCTCACGTTTTCTGTAACTGTCTGAGACTGCAAGTAATACTTGAGGCTTGGTCTCTGCCCCGGGTTCTGCCGGTATCAGTACATGGCAGTGTGGCTGCGGTCTTGCTCACAGCTCAGTCTCACATTCTGTCCCTGATCAGAGACTAGGTGTCTGGGGCTCTGGGTGACTTCAGCATTCGCAGAGCCTGTGGGGGAAGGAGAGAGAAGGCAGGAAGGAGAGGCCGCGGGCCAGATGCTGCCAGGGAAAGAGCTGGAGCTGGGGCCCAGCCATTCCAGCCTCAGGATTTCCCTTCTGCGTCCAGGACTCACCTGATGCCCCCACTCTACCTGAGGCGGCCATTTTGGGGAGGCCTCACTCCCTCTTCCCTCTTGAGGTGATTCATCTCTCCCGCCCCCGCCCCGGGCGACGACGTCCTTGTTCTCACCATGTTACCTTACCTTAGCCGCTGCCTACGGCCGCCACTCACCCCGGACAACCTCAGGGCCCCCCCGCCGCCCCAGGGTTATTTGGTCATGAGCTCTGGGACTCGCTCGGCCGCTGGCCGCTTGACTTTGAGTCTGATCGGGTAGGGTCGGCTCGTCCCCGACCCTGGTCATCGCCTGCTTATTAACACTATTGTAGTGTGCCTTACTGTAGCATGTTGCTATATTAGCGATCTCGCTTGTCATTGTTTATTGTCATCAGACTTTGAATTTGATCAGGTCGCCCCTTAATCGAGTCTACCCCCGACCCTGATCGTCGCCCCTTTTATTAACACGACTATATTGTATCATACTGTATCATGTTGCTATATTAGCACTACTGTATTGTATCATACTGTATCATGTTGCTATATTACCGATTTCGTTTATTACTGTTTATTGTTGTCAGTGCTGCCACCCACCTCTCTGGCCTCGCCATGTCCCTCCCCCCCTCCCCCCTCCCGCCCCTTCCTATCCTCCCCTTCCCCTTCCCCTCTCTCGCTCAGCTCTTTCCCGCTCTCTCCTCTGTCTCCTCCCC
This sequence comes from Ornithorhynchus anatinus, assembly GCF_004115215.2. Classification (NCBI taxonomy): domain Eukaryota; kingdom Metazoa; phylum Chordata; class Mammalia; order Monotremata; family Ornithorhynchidae; genus Ornithorhynchus; species Ornithorhynchus anatinus. The sequence continues at coordinate 170,272,946 of NC_041729.1, forward strand.
CCTCCCCTCTCCCGCCCTAGAACCCCACTTTACCAGCGCTACCCCTCTTCCCCCTCCCCCTACTCTTCCCCCCCACCAAACCCCCTCTTCACCCCCTCCCCCCTTCTCTCTTCCCCACCCATGCCCCATCCCAGTCCTCTTGTCCCACCGCTACCCTTCATCCCCCTCTCCCCGTCCAGGGCCCCGCCACCTCCTTCCCATCCAAACCCTCCCCTCCCCCCGCCCTTCCCCCCCTTCCCCCCTTGCACCCACAGCTACTTTCAAGTGTGGCCTCTGGAACCCCCGCTCTATTACAGGTAAGCTACCTTTCATCCATGACCTTTTCCTCTCCCGCTCTCTCCTCCTCCTCGCCCTTTCAGAAACGTGGCTCTCTCCCGAAGACAGGGTCTCCGCCGCCGCTCTCTCCAGCGGAGGCCTCTCCTTCTCCCACTCCCCCAGACTCACCGGTAAGGGAGGAGGCGTCGGCTTCCTCCTCTCGCCCCGTTGCCGCTTCCGCACTATCCCTCCTCCCCCCTCCCTTTCCTTCCCCTCCTTCGAAGCCCATATCGTTCGCCTCTACCACCCCCTCCAGTTACTTGTCGCCGTCATCTACCGCCCTCCCGGTCCCACCTCCGACTTCTTCAACCATCTTGACCCCTTTCTCACCTTCCTTCTCTCCTTCTCTCTGCCCACTCTGATCCTCGGAGACTTCGACATCCATACGGATGTACCCGACGACTCCTCTGCCGCCCGCCTGCTATCCCTCCTCGACTCTGCCGACCTCCTCCTCCACCGTACCGCGCCCACTCACCGACTCGGTCACACCCTCGATCTCGTCATCTCCTACCGCTGCACTATCTCTTCCCTCACCGATTCTGAAATCCCTCTCTCTGACCGTAACCTTCTCACCTGCCTCATCTCTCACACTCCCTCCCCCTGCAAATCTTCGCTACTGCCCCACAGAGACCTCCGCTCTCTCGATCCCATCCGTCTTTCCAATAGCATCTCTCCTCACCTTGCCGCCCTGTCCTCTCTTCCCACTCTCGACGATCAGGTCTCCGCTCTCAACTCCACCCTCTCTATTCATCTCGACTCCCTCGCCCCCCTTTCCCTCCGCCGCTCTCGCTCCACTAACCCACAGCCCCGGATCACCTCCTCCGTCCGCCTCCTACGCTCCTATGCTCGAGCTGCTGAGGGCTGCTGGCGAAAGTCCAAGCACCAAGCCGACCTCACACACTTCAAATTTATCCTTTCCTGCCTTAACTCTGCCCTCTCCTCCGCCAGGCAAAGCTTCTTCTCCTCCCTCATCGACACCCATGCCCGTCACCCCCGCCGATTGTTCCGGACCTTTAACTCTCTCCTCAGGCCCCCTGTTCCTCCCCCTCCCCCATCTCTCACCCCCAATGATCTGGCCACCTATTTCCTCACGAAAATCTACACGATCAGGTCTGAGCTCCCCAAAGTCACCCCTCCGCCTCTCCCCTCCCCCCCACCAACCCCCTCCCCTACCTTCCCATCCTTCCCTGCAGTATCCTCAGAGGAGATCTCCTCCCTCCTCGCAAGTGCCACCCCCTCCACCTGCGCCTCGGACCCCATTCCCTCTCACCTTCTTAAAACCATCGCCCCTGCCCTCCTCCCTTCCTTAACTTCTATTTTTAACCACTCAATCTCCAAGGGCTCCTTCCCCTCTGCCTTCAAACATGCCACGTCTCCCCCATCCTAAAAAAACCCGCTCTTGACCCCACTTCCCCCTCCAGTTATCGTCCTATCTCCCTACTACCCTTCCTTTCCAAAATCCTAGAACGAGTCGTCTACAGTCGATGCTTAGAATTCCTTAACTACCATTCTCTCCTAGACCCCGTCCAATCTGGCTTCCGTCCCCTCCACTCTACCGAGACTGCTCTCTCTAAGGTCACCCGTGACCTCCTTCTTGCCAGATCCAATGGCTCCTACTCCATTCTAATCCTCCTCGACCTCTCTGCTGCCTTTGACACTGTCGACCATCCCCTCCTCCTCCATACCTTATCTCACCTTGGCTTCACGGACTCTGTCCTCTCCTGGTTCTCCTCTTACCTCTCTGGCCGGTCATTCTCGGTCTCCTTCGCTGGAGCCTCCTCCCCCTCCCATCCTTTAACTGTTGGAGTTCCTCAAAGGTCAGTTCTTGGCCCTCTTCTGTTCTCCATTTACACTCACTCCCTCGGTGAACTCATTTGCTCTCACGGCTTTGACTACCATCTCTATGCAGATGACACGCAGATCTACATCTCCGCCCCTGTCCTCTCTCCCTCCCTCCAGGCTCGCATCTCCTCCCGCCTCCGGGACGTCTCCACCTGGATGTCGGCCCGCCACCTAAAACTCAACATGAGCGAGACTGAGCTCCTCATCTTCCCTCCCAAACCCGGTCCTCTCCCAGACTTCTCTATCACCGTGGATGGCACGACCATCCTTCCCGTCTCTCGGGCCCACAATCTCGGTGTCATCCTTGACTCGTCTCTCTCGTTCACCCCACACATCCTATCCATTACCAAGACCTGCCGGTTTCACCTCTACAATATCGCCAAGATCCGCCCTTTCCTCTCCACCCAAACGGCTACCTTACTGTTACGGGCTCTCATTATATCCCGGCTAGACTACTGTGTCAGCCTTCTCTCTGACCTCCCTTCCTCCTCTCTCGCCCCGCTCCAGTCTATTCTTCACTCCGCTGCCCGGCTCATCTTCCTGCAGAAACGATCTGGGCCTGTCACTCCCCTTCTTAAACTCCCCTGCCTATCGACCTCCGCTCCAAACAAAAACTCCTCACTCTAGGCTTCGAGGTTCTCCATCCCCTTGCCCCTTCCTACCTCTCCTCCCTTCTCTCTTTCTACCGCCCACCCCGCATGCTCCGCTCCTCTGCCGCCCACCTCCTCACCGTCCCTCGGTCTCGCCTGTCCCGCCGTCGACCCCTGGGCCACGTCCTCCCGCAGTCCCGGAACGCCCTCCCTCCTCTCCTCCGCCAAACCTATTCTCTTCCCCTCTTCAAAACCCTACTTAAAACTCACCTCCTCCAAGAGGCATTCCCAGACTGAGCTCCTCTTCTCCCTCTACTCCCTCTGCCATCCCCCCTTTACCTCTCCGCAGCTAAACCCTCATTTTCCCCCTTTCCCTCTGCTCCTCCACCTCTCCCTTCCCATCCCCACAGCACCATACTCGTCCGCTCAACTGTATATATTTTCGTTACCCTATTTATTTTGTTAATGAATTGTACATTGCCTTGATTCTATTTAGTTGCCATTGTTTTTACGAGATGTTCTTCCCCTTGACTCTGTTTATTGCCATTGTTCTTGTCTGTCCGTCTCCCCCGATTAGACTGTAAGCCCGTCAAACGGCAGGGACTGTCTCTATCTGTTGCCGACTTGTTCATCCCAGGCGCTTAGTACAGTGCTCTGCACATAGTAAGCGCTCAATAAATACTATTGAATGAAAGGAGACAAATGGCCACCAAACCACACTGGCCCGGGACCCATGTCAGGGTTGGGGCCAGACTGGGTGTCTCCAGTCTCAGGGCTCTTTCCCCTGGAGTGAGGGGTGGGTCTGTGACTCTGAGCTGCTCCAGCCCCTGCGGTGGGGGGGGGGGGTCTGTCTGTGACATCACTGTCCCTCCCTACCCCGATAGCCCAGGCCCTTCCTTGGAGAGGGCTGGAATAGGATGCTGATTCAATGGCCATCCTAAACCTCCTTGACCTCTCAGCTTCCTTTGACACTGTGGACCACCCACTGGGACACGGGTGGGTGCTCCGAAGGGAGCTAGGGGGATTCCAAACTGTTGAGGTCCTGGAGATGGTGACGGGGGAGGGCCAGTGATATTCTCCCTGTGGTTTTTCCCTCCTGATGGCCCCAGGAGAATGGATAAAAGGCCCCTGAGGAGGAAAAGGGTGAAAGCATTTGCAGGGGCAGAAAAGTGAGTAGGGGAGAAACTGTCATTCTTTCCTTGAACAGGTGTAGAGACTGGAATAGGTCCAGAGTTCTGCCTGAGGGCCTGGTACACATCCCAGGCTTTGCTTGAGTGTCTGATACACATCCTGGACTCTGCCTGAAAGTCTGGTACTCATCCAGGTCTCTGCCTGAGTATCTGGCACACAACCAAGGCTCTGGCTGAAGGTCTGGTACACATCCTGAACTCTGTGTGAGGGTCCAGGACTCTCCTACCTGAGGGTCTGGTAATAATAATAATAATATTGGTATTTGTTAAGTGCTTACTATGTGCAGAGCACTGTTCTAAGCGCTGGGGTAGATACAGGGTAATCATGTTGTCCCACATGAGACTCACAGTTAATCCCCATTTTACAGATGAGGTAACTGAGGCACAGAGAAGTTAAGTGACTTGCCCACAGTCACACAGCTGACAAGTGGCAGAGCTGGGATTCAAACTCATGTACCCAGGATGGTACACATCCTGGGCTCTGGCTGAGGGTCTGGTACACATAATAATAATAATGTTGGTATTTGTTAAGCGCTTACTATGTGCCGAGCACTGTTCTAAGCGCTGGGGTAGACATAGGGGAATCAGCTTGTCCCACGTGGGGCTCACAGTCTTAATCCCATTTTACAGATGAGGGAACGGAGGCACAGAGAAGTTAAGTGACTTGCCCACAGTCACACAGCCGACAAGTGGCAGAGCTGGGATTCGAACTCATGAGCCCTGACTCCAAAGCCCGTGCTCTTTCCACTGAGCCACGCTGCTTCTCCTGGCACATCCAGGGCTCTGCCTAAGGATCTGGTAAAAATAAGAATAAAATAAATTTTGGTATTTGTTAAGTGCTTACTATGTGCAAAGTACTGTTCTAAGTGCTGGGAGGATACAATGTGATCAGGTTGTCCCACATGGGGCTCACAGTCTTAATGTCCATTTTACAGATGTGGTAACTGAGGCTCAGAGAAGTTAAGTGACTTGCCCAAAGTCACACAGCTGGCAAGTGGTGGAGCATGGATTAGAACCCATGACCTCTGACTCCCAAGCCTGGGCTCTTTCCACTGAGCCACACTGCTTCTCTGGTACACATCCCAGGCTCTGACTGTCTGGTACACACCCTGGGCTCTGCCTGTTGGTCGAGATCATATCTCAGATCTAACTGTGGGTCTAGAACAGATCCTGGCCTCCCGAGCAGAATCCTTACTAAAATTTCATATCCTCCAAGAGGCCTTCCCTGACTGAGCCCTCATTTCCCCTACTCCTTCTTCCTCTGCATCACTGACCTATACCCTTTTAGGCAATTGGTATTCACCTCATCCTCAACCCAAATAGCACTAGAGTGCATATCTATAATTTATTTTAATATGTCTCCCCCTGTATACTGTAAGCTTCTTGTGAGTAGGGAATGTCTACCAACTCTGTTACATTGTACTCTCTCAAGCTCTTAATATGGTGCTCTGCATACAGGGAGCACTCAATAAATGGCATTGATTAATTGATTAACTGATTCCCCAATTTATTAATTATAGGGTCCAGACAGATCAGGGCAACACATAAACCATTCTGGACCCTCTCATCCCCATTCCAAACTCCAAATTGCTCCCACATCTCCTGTATACACTGCCTGGTGGCGGTCAGTGGGATCATGTATGCAATTCACTGACTGTCCAGAACTCATAATTTCCTTCTGGGAAGATGGATTCTGAGAAGCAACATGACTTAATAGACAGAGCACAGGCCTGGGAATCAGAAGGACCGGGGAACACTAGACTGTAAGCTCGTTGTGGGCAGGGAATGTTTCTGTTTATTGTTCTATTGTACTCTCCCAAGTGCTTAATACAGTGCTCTGCACAGAGTAAGCACTCAATAAATACAATTGAATGAATGAATCCTGGGTCCACCACATGTCTGCTGTGTGACGTTGGGCAAGTCACTTCACTTCTCTATGCCTCAGTTACCTCCTCTAAAATGAGGATAAGAGTGTGAGTCCCATCTGGGACTGGGAATGAGAACAACTTGATTCACTTGTATAATAATTATGGTATTTGTTAAGTGCTTACTATGTGCCAAGCACTGTTCTAAGCAGTGGGGTAAATGCAAGGTAATCAGGTTGTTGCACATGGTGCTCACAGCCTTAATCCCCATTTTACAGATGAGGTAACTGAGGTACAGAGAAGTTAAGTGGCCTGCCCAAGGTCTCAGAGCAGACAAGTGGGGAGTGCTGGGATTAGAATCCACATCACCTGACTCCCAAGCCCAGGCTCTTTCCACTAAGCCATGCTCCTTCTCAAACCCCAGTTCTTAGAACAAAGTAAGGGCTTAATAAGTATCACAATAATAAGTTAAAAAAAGAGGGAAGCTCTGAGCCACCACCAGATAGCCACTCCAGGTGGCCATGAAAACTAATTGAAAAGGATTATGAGTAATAACATCTACAACTAGTGTGAGCAGAATGTGCGGGAGTCACGTCTCTGGGGAAATGGTGTTCTGCCCGACAGAGAGGGAGAGAGCTCCTTCCTCAGCTCCCCAGCAACCAGGCCTCTGGATGCAGCCCTGGCTTTCCAAACCCCACAGGCTTCTAGCACCAAATGGGTACATTATGGAAAGGCATCACATGGTGCCAGTAATTTAAAGGATGAGACTGTGGAGGATCACTTTTGTGAGCCACTAACTCCATTCCTAACCTCCACAGGAAGAAGGTTAGTTGCTCTAGCAAAATTCTAGGAGTCCAAACTCAACGAACTTCTGTCAATTATTTCTGTTTGGGGAACTGGCTGAATTCACCCACAGACGGTCACGGGGAATTTATAGACTTGGCTGATGGCTTTAGTAACATTGCAGTCGAGGGCTGGACCCATCTGAGAAATAATAATAATAATGGCATTTGTTAAGGGCTTACTGTGTGCCAAGGACTGAAAACTCAATCCCAATAATAATAATATTGGGTTCTTCCTCTGCTCCCCCTCCCCATCCTGCTCGGGGGTTTCTCTTCGCGGGGCTGTGCGCTGAGGGTACACAGAGGCGGGGGGCAGGGGTCTGCGGTCGGGCTGGCGGGCGTGGTTTTGGATTAGGAAGCCTGCAGCTCCGCGGGTCTGTGTGTTACTGCTGGCGCACAGATACACCGAGGTCTTGTCGGGGCTGGCGGACTCCACGATCAAGAGAAAGGACCGCGTCTCGGATCGGGACACATTGTAGCCCTTGGACAGGTCCCCAGGTGTAAACAGAGCGATGTCTTGGGAGTAGTAGATCAGCCGCAGCCCCAGCCCCGGGTCCTGCCGGTACCAGTACATGTAATCGTGCTTCATGTCCTGTTCACATCTGAGTATCACCTTCTCCCCAGGCCGGACCAGCAGGTATCTGGAGGTTTGTATGACTCTGGTGTTCTTGGTCACCTCCAGGAGACAAATGGCCACGAAGCAGACTGTCCTGGGGTCCATGGTGGGCCCGGGGCCGAACTGGGGCGTCTTCCAGCTTGGAGCTACTTCCCCCAGAAGGAGCAGTCCCTGAAGCCCTATGTTTCTGTGCTCTGGATAGGCTGGTCCTGTGTTTGACGTCACTGGCCCTGTCTGCTGGCACCGCCCCTGGAGAAAAATGGGGTTGTAGAATGGACAGACCCCGTGGTCCGAGGAAGGGTCGCCTGGCTCTCAGCCTAGAGACTGACCCCCACGACCTTGGAGGAGATGGAGCTCATCTCCTCCAATAGGCCTTTCCAGACTGAGTTTCCCCTTTTCCCTTCTGCTCCCTCTCTGCCCTCTGCTCCCTCCCCCTTCCCCCCTTCACCTCCCCTCATCTAAGCCCCCTTTCCCTCTGTTCCCCCCCTTCCTTCCCCTCCCCTCAGCACTGTGCTCATTTGTATATATTTTTATTACCCTATTTATTTTTCTAATGAGGTGTACACCCCCTTGATTCTATTTATAGTGATTATGTGGTCTTGTGTTTGTCTGTCTCCCCCGATGAGACTTTAGGCCTGTCACTGGGCAAGGATTGTCTCTATCTGTTGCCGAATTGTACATTCCAAGCGCTTAGTACAGTGCTCTGCACATAGTAAGCGTGCAGCGTGGCTCAGTGGAAAGAGAACGGGCTTGGGAGTCAGTGGTCGTGGGTTCGAATCCCGGCTCTGCCACTTGTCAGCTGTGTGACTGTGGGCGAGTCACTTCACTTCTCTGGGCCTCAGTTACCTCATCTGTAAAATGGGGATTAAGACTGTGACCCTGACGTAGGACAACCTGATTACCCTGTATCTAACCCAGCGCTTAGAACAGTGCTCTGCACACAGTAAGCGCTTAACAAATACCAACATTATTATTATTAATCAATACTCTTGAATGAATGAATGACTCCGGCCCCACTGAGGATCTATGTCTCTGTGGTCCCCTGTTTTTCTCGGTTAATGTCCTGGAAAATGGATTCCACTGTGCAGCCTTTGGTCTCCAGGACTTGGGTCTATCACTTCCAGGACTGCTTTGTCCCCCGCTGACCACAGCAGCAGTGGCCAGGCTGTAATCTTCTATCTCCATAATGGTAGCAGGGCTGGAAACCAGCTCCATCTAGAATTTGGGCACTTGGAGATCTGGAAAAGAGTTAGAAGGAGAGAACTACAGCATTCAAAATGGTCCTTGTATCGTACTGCCCCCTCCCGTAGAAGAGCGGCAGAATCCTGCTGAGTTGGAGGGGGGCTGGAGGATGCTGGGGAAGGAGGACACTGTCAGCAGCAGACTCGGAGCAGTGGGTTGGGTTAAGTGGAAAGGGAGAGTAATGAATAAACAGTTACTGAACACATCCCTCGCAGAGTGGCACCCAGAGAGTTTCCAGTCCTCTATCAGTCTTGGCTATGGGAGGGTGAGTCAAGCAGAGGCCTATCCATTCCATTCCTAGCTTGGGCAGTGGCTAACTAGTGGAAGACAATCTGCTACAAATCAAAACTCACCTGTGCTGGGCAGCAATGGCATTGGAGAGTCGAGGGCGGAGACTCAGGTTTACTGTGCGGAAGAAGGCAATGATAAGCCACTTATGTATTTTTACCAAGAAAACTCTCTGATTACACTACCAGAACGATTGCAGATGTCGGTGGGCATTCTGGGAGAGATGTGTCAATGGAGTCGCTATTGGTCGGAGATGACAGACTAAAACAAGACAAGAAACATGAGTGGCTACAGAGTTCACAGTGAAGAATAACTATTGTATTTTATGAAAAGGAAGTGAGAGATTGGTCAGGGAACTTCTCCTGGAGGATCAGGCTGTATTTTAAGGCGATTTGCAGGTAGGGAAGGATATAGTTCAGTACGTTTGCCTGGGGAGGGAGGTCCAATGTATTGTGGTGTTAAAGGTATTTATTGAGCACCTATTGGGTGCAATAGACTGTACTAAGCACTGGGGAAAGTACAGAACATGAGACGCAGTCACGGTTCACACAAAGTTTCCTCTCTAACAGGGTTTTCATGCAAGCGGAAAGGCAAATCCCAGTGTCTCAGAGAAAGGAGAATTGAAAATATGTTAAAGTTGGAGGGCAGGTTGGGAGCCTATTTATTTTGTTAATGAAATGTACATCGCCTTGATTCTATTTAATTGCCATTGTTTTTACGAGATGTTCTTCCCCTTGACTCTATTTATTGCCATTGTTCTTGTCTGTCTGTCTCCCCCGATTAGACTGTAAGCCCGGCAAATGGCAGGGACCGTCTCTATCTGTTGCCGACTTGTTCATTCCAAGCGCTTAGTACAGTGCTGTGCACATAGTAAGCGCTCAATAAATACTACTGAAAGAATGAATGAATGAGCCGCCATCACTGTGAGCTGTGGGGAAGGGAGAAGAGAGTGGTAAAGTGAAATTGGGCACAGACGTCGAAATCCTGAATCCAGTGTTGGAGTTTCTGAGTGAAGTAAAGGGAAAGGAATAGCAAGCAAGACCGTGCACACAGCTTGATGTTGGATCATTTCAGTTTACTTTGAAAGATCTGAAAGCAACTCGGAAGTACTTGTATCTAGCGCTACCACTCCCAGAGAGGTGGATCATAAAGAAGACAGAAAGGAAGGCTTGCTTCAGGTCAGGCACCTTTGATCCCATTCCTTCCCAGGAGGTCTCAGCTGATAGTCACTAGATAAGGTTCTGAGTTTGGGCTACTACAGGGGTAGGGTTTTAATACGTGTTCATTTGCACAACCCTGCCCCAACCTGACTAAGGTCTGCCCTTATCTGATGCAGTCAGCTACTCCCTGCTCTCCTGAAGATTCATTCATTCAATCGTATTTATTGAGCACTTACTAGGTGCAGAGCACTGTACCAAGAGCCTGGGAGAGTACAATATAACAATAAACAGACATATTTCCTCCCCGCAGTAAGCTTACAGTCTAGGGGGGAGAGAGACATTAATAGAAATACAAAAATTACAAATGTGTTCATAAGTGTACATGTCTTTAACTTGTATTTACCCCAGCACTTAGAAAAGTGCGTGGCACAAAGTAAGTGCTTAACAAGTACCATAATAATAAAATAAGTGCTGTGGGGCTAGGATGGGGAATAAATAAAGGAAGCAAGTCAGGGTGATGAAGAAGGGAGTGGGAGAATCGGAAAGGAGGCCTTAGGGAAGGCCTCTTGGAGAAGGTGTTCCTATAATAAGTCTTTGAAGTGGGGACAATAATTGTCTGTCGAACGTGAGGAGGGAGGGCTTTCCAGGCCAGAGGTAGTACACGCGTGGGAGGTCGGCATCGAGGTAGACATGATCAGGGTAAAGTGAGAAGGTTAGCATTAGAGGAGGGAAGTATGCAAGCTTGGTTGTAGTAGGAGAGTAGCGAGGTGAGGTAGGGAACAAGGTGATTGAATGCTTAAAAGCTACTGGTCAGGAGCTTCTGTTTCAGGGTCACGGTGGAGAGAGGGTCTGGGGGTTAGTGGTGTTATTTTATAGCCCCTGAGGGTGGGAAAGGATGATAATTGACAGTTTCCGGGAGATGTAGCAGAGAACTGACCATTTAGGACAGTCGTGGGTGCGGGCTGGGAGGAGAATCTGCTGTTCTGTCCTGAACAGCTTCCGCTGTCAGTTGTGGACCTGAGAGCCTCTTCTGACACCTGCTTCCAGGCTCGGGACTACCCACCCTCCCCCACCACCCCGCGCCCAGTTTGTCTCCTGACATTCTTTGTGAAGTCAGTGAAGTCAGGGTTTGAAGTCAGTGGTCCGGGCGTCCCCTCCTCCTTTCCCCACAGGCAGCCCCCCTGCAGAGGGGTGAGGGAGAGGTGGCCCAAGGCTTCGTGGCTTCGTGAGAATAGCTCAAGTCTTGGTCCCCCTCCCCACCTCCCTTGGTGCGGGCAGGAGGTTTGTGTGTGGGACAGGGCCGGAGCCCCATCGCTGTGGAAGAACTGCTCGCACAGAAATATCGAGCCGAGTCCCCAGGTTCAGCGTGCTGGACTGACAGCTTCGAAGACGAGTCCTGGGTCTGAGCAGAGAAGCGTTCGTTGGGCATCCCTGATCTGTCCAGTTCAGCCGAGTCCTCGAAATAAGTCAGGAGCTGCGGCTCCCGGCCTGCCTGTTGTCGGTACCAGTACACACTGCGGTGTCCAGAGATGGGTTTACAACTCAGTATCACATTCTGATCTCGGCCGGTGACCAGGTGTCTGGGGGTCTGGGCGACTCCCGCGACCGTGGGGCCTGCAAGGGAAGGAGAGAGAAGGCAGAAGGCAGAGGCCGGGGCTCAGTCGCTGCCAGAGAAAGAGCTGGAGCTGGGGCCCGGACAACCCAGCCGAAGGATTTCCCGACTGCGTCCAGGACTCACCTGCTCCCAGGACACAAACGGCTACCAACCACACTGGCCCAGGGGCCATGGCAGAGTCGGGGCCGGACAGGGCATCTCCCAGCTCTGGACGCTAAAGCTCAGAATTCAGTGGTCTAAACTGGGTAGGTCTATGTGATGTCACTGCCCCTGCCTGCTGGCACCGCCCCTTGGGGAATGGCAATGGGGGCCGGGGCAGGGGTGAGCCTGGAGATGCTCTCCCCACGAGTCTGATATCACTTATGTGTTTTATGTGTTTAGGTCACAGTTCTTAAGGGAATTGACCTCCCGTAGATTCTGAGGGACCCTGGGAGCACAGGGATGGGGGCATGTGGGCTAACTTATTCTGCAGTTGGCACAGGGATGCCCAGTATCCTATGCATTACTGCCAACAGACTGCCCCACCAACAGCTGCCTAGCTCAGAAACAGAACTTTAAAACAGAGCTGGATTCAAACAAACTAATTATAATAGTGGTGTTTGTTAAATGCTTACTATGTGCCAAGAATTATATTAATTTCTGGGGAAGATACAAAATAATCAGCTTGGACACAGTCCCTGTCCCAAATGAAGCTTACAGTCCAAGAGGAAGAGAGAAAAGGTGTTTAACTGTCATTTTACAGATGAAAAAACGTAGGCACAGAGAAGTTAAGTGATTCGGACAAAGTCACACCACAGGGAAATGGTGGAACCAGGATTAGAACCAAGGTGCCATGAGTCTTTCCACTAGGGCACGCTGGTTCTCAGATTCATTCATTCAGTTCATTCAGTAATATTAATTGAGCGCTTACTTTGTGCAGAGCACTGTACTAAGTCCTTGGAAAGTACAGTTCAGCAATAAAGAGAGGCAATCCCTCTTCTTGGCCCTCTTCTGTTCTCCATTTACACTCACTCCCTCGGTGAACTCATTCGCTCTCACGGCTTTGACTACCATCTCTATGCAGATAACAAGCAGATCTACATCTCCGTCCCTGTCCTCTCCTCCTCCCTTCGGGCTCGCATCTCCTCCTGCCTCCGGGACGTCTCCACCTGGATGTCGGCCCGCCACCTAAAACTCAACATGAGCAAGACTGAGCTCCTCATCTTCCCTCTCAAACCCGGTCCTCTCCCAGACTTCTCTATCACCGTCGATGGCACGACCATCCTTCCCGTCTCTCGGGCCCGCGATCTCGGTGTCATCCTTGACTCGTCCCTCTCGTTCACCCCACACATCCTATCCGTTACCGAGACCTGCAGGTTTCACCTTTACGATATCGCCAAGATCCGCCCTTTCCTCTCCACCCAAACGGCTACCTTACTGCTACAGGCTCTCGTTATATCCCAGCTAGACTACTGTGTCGGCCTTCTCTCTGACCTCCCTTCCTCCTCTCTCGCCCCGCTCCGGTCTATTCTTCACTCCACCGCCCGGCTCATCTTCCTGCAGAAATGATCTGGGCCTGTCACTCCCCTTCTTAAACAACTCCAGTGGTTGCCTATCGACCTCCGCTCCAAACAAAAACTCCTCACTCTAAGCTTCGAGGCTCTCCGTCACCTTGCCCCTTCCTACCTCTCCTCCCTTCTCTCTTTCTACCGCCCACCCCGCACGCTCCGCTCCTCTGCCGCCCACCTCCTCACCGTCCCTCGGTCTCGCCTGTCCCGCCGTCGACCCCTGGGCCACGTCCTCCCGCGGTCCCGGAACGCCCTCCCTCCTCACCTCCGCCAAACCTATTCTCTTCCCCTCTTCAAAACCCTACTTAAAACTCACCTCCTCCAAGAGGCGTTCCCAGACTGAGCTCCTCTTCTCCCTCTACTCCCTCTACCACCCCCCCTTCACCTCTCCGCAGCTAAACCCTCTTTTCCCCCTTTCCCTCTGCTCCTCCCCCTCTCCCTTCCCATCCCCTCAGCACTGTACTCGTCCGCTCAACTGTATATATTTCCATTACCCTATTTATTTTGTTAATGAATTGTACATTGCCTTGATTCTATTTAGTGCCATTGTTTTTACGAGATGTTCTTCCCCTTGACTCTATTTATTGCCATTGTTCTCGTCTGTCCATCTCCCCCGATTAGACTGTAAGCCCGTCAAACGGCAGGGACTGTCTCTATCTGTTGCCGGCTTGTTCATTCCAAGCGCTTAGTACAGTGCTCTGCACATAGTAAGCGCTCAATAAATACTATTGAATGAATGAATGAATGAATCCCTGCCCATAACAGGTTTACAGTCTAGAAGGGGGGAGACAGACATAAAAACAAGTAAACAAGCATCAATAGCAACAATATAAATAGAATTCTAGATATATACACATCAAAACAAGTAAACAGACATTAATATAAACAAATAGAATTATAAATATGTACTTATAATAATAATAATGTCATTTGTTAAGTGCTTACTATGTGCTAAACACTTTTCTAAGCTCTGGGAGGGAGGGGGTACAAAGTAATCAGGTTGTCCCACATGGGGCTAACAGTCTTAATCCCCATTTTACAGATGAGGAAAATAAGACACAGAAAAGTTAACTGATTTTACCAAAATCACCCAGCTGACAAGTGGTGGAGCTGGGATTAGAACCCATGACCTCTGAATCCCAAGCCTGTGCTCTTTCCACGGAGCCATGCTGCTTCTCAATAATAATCGTGGTATTTGTTAAGCACTTACTATGTGCCAGGCACTGTATTAAGCACTGGGGTGGATACAAGGAAATCAAGTTGGGCATAGTCCCTGTCCCATTTGGGGCTCACAGTCTCAATACCCATTTTACAGATGAGGGAATTGAGGCCAGGAGAAGTTGTGACCTGCCCAAGGTCACACAGCAGACAAGTGATAGAGCCGAGATGACCTTCTGACTCCCAGGCCCATGCTATATCCACTACATCGTGCTGCTTCTCCCAAGTGCTGTGGGGTGGGGGAGTAGAGCAAAGAGAGTGAGTCTGGGTGATGGGGAGAGAAGGGAGAGCTGAGGAAAGGGGGGGCGCTTAGTGTGGGAAGTCCTCTTGGAGGAGGTGAGCCTTCAGTAGGGCTTTGAAGGGGGGAGGTGTGATTGTTTAGTGGATTTGAGGAGGGAGAGTGATCCAGGCCAGAGGTAGGACGTGGGCCAGGAGTTGATGTCAGGATAGGTGAGAATGAGACACAGTGAGGAGGTTAGTGAATCCAGAGGAGTGGAGTGTATGGGCTGGGCTGGAGAAGGAGAGAAGGGGGGTGAGGTAAGAGGGGGAAAGGTGATAGAGAGCTCTGAAGCCAAGAGTGAGTTTTTGCTTCATACAAAGGTTGATAGGCAGTCACTGGAAATTTTTGAGGAGGGGGGTGACATGCCCAGAATGTTTCTGAAGAAAGATAATCCAGACAGCAGAGTGAGGTATAGACTGAAATGGGCAGAAACAGGAGGTTGGGAGGTCAGAAAGGATATTGATGCAGTAATTCAGTCGGGATAGTATGAGTGATTGTACTAACGTAGTAGTGGTCTGGATGGAGAGGAAAGGACAGATCTAGGTGATATTGTGAAGGTGAGGCTGGCAGGGTTTGGTTACAGACCCTGCCAGCCTCACTTGGGGTGAATGAGAGAGTGGAGTCAAGGATGACACCAAGGTTGCGAGTTTATGAGATGGGAAGGAAGGTAGTGCCATCCACAGTGACATGAAAGTCAGGGAGAGTCAGGTTGGGAGGGAAGATAAGGAGCTCTGTCTTGGACATGTTGAGTTTAAGGTGGTGGGCTGACATCCAGGTGGAGATGTTCTGAAGGCAGGAGGAGATGTGAGCCTGGAGGGAGGGAGAGAGAACAGGAGAGATGTAGATTTAATAATAATGTTGGTATTTGTTAAGCGCTTACTATGTGCTGAGCACTGTTCTAAGCGCTGGGGTAGACATAGTGGAATCAGGTTGTCCCACGTGGGGCTCACAGTCTTAATCCCCATTTTACAGATGAGGGAACTGAGGCACAGAGAAGTTAAGTGACTTGCCCACAGTCACACAGCCGACAAGTAGCAGAGCTGGGATTCGAACTCATGAGCCCTGACTCCAAAGCCCATGCTCTTTCCACTGAGCCACGTGTTATCTGTGTAGAGATGATAGGTGAAGCCTTGGGAGTGAATGAGTTCACCAAGGGAATGAGTGTAGATGGAGTACAGGAGGAGACCAAGAACTGACTCTTGAGGAACCCCTACATTTAGGGGATAGGAGGGGGAGGAGGAGCCCATGAAGGAGACTGAGAATGAATGGCAAGAGAGATGAGGAGAACCAGGAGAGGACGGAGTCATTGAAGCCAAGGTTGGATAGCGTGTTGAACAGATGGTCGACAGTGTCTAGGGCAGCTGAGAAGTCGAGGTTTAGGATGGAGTAGGAGCCGTTGGATTTGGCAAGAAGAGGTCATTGGTGACCTTTGAGAGGGTGGTTTTGCCTCTACCCAAAGCAGATAACTTTCCACATCAAGGATCTACCCTCACCCCTAGAGATGCTCTTCTCCCTTTAGTGGTCCTGAAGGGTTTTCTGATCCTGGTCCCATCCCCCACTGGACAAGACCCTTGTCGAGAGCTCCCTCCTATGCTGCAGATGGGGTCTCGCTCCCAAGTGCGAGGCTTCAGGACCCAAAATGGAAAAGGTACTTCATCGTGGCTCAAAGTGTCTTCCGTATAGCTGAGCCTTCCTGGTTTCCCAATTTCTCCCCTGGAATTGGCTGTGATCTAGGTGGAGCAGTCTGGTCTGTGATGGACCCTACATGTAGGTGAAACTCCCCTTGGGAAGTGGGGGTGAGGAAAGAGGGACTTCTGCCTTCACCTGTGGGAGAGTTCAATTAGTCCAGCACAAGATACTAACGAACCACATTCAGACGTAAGAGGACAGAGGCACAATAACCACCCTCTGGGGTCTGCCCGGCTACGAACGACCAGCCCCATTGCCCATGGTGACTACTGGACCAGTGCCGTCCATGCCCGGCGATGCAGTGGATGTTGTGTGGGGCGACTGGATGGGGCTGCCGGAGACGTCAGACAGATGGAGAGGTGGGCCAGCATCTGAATATATGTATGTGTGTGTTTGAGTGATTGCACATGTGTTCCATGGAATGAAGGTGTATTTGCTCTGGGTGGTGTTCCACCTCCTCTCCTTTCCCTCTCTGCGCCCCCGCCCCACCATCAGAGGGGCCGTTGGGGCAGGATGTGACTGTGCCCTCAAAGGGAGGGGCTGCAGCAGTTGAACGAAAGGGAGAGGCTGGAAAAGCCAGGTCTGAGAACATCGAGGGGCACAGTGGGGAGGGGGCGCAGGTGGGCTGTGGGGAAAGGGGGAGAACGCCAAGGTCAGAGGCCGCATCGGGGTGGGTGTTCCTGAGCCCCTCTGAAATGGGGCGGGGGTCTTTGCTCCCTGCAACCCCTCCTCGTCATGGTGGCTTTGGGGAAGGGTCGGTTTGTGTACGGGGCAGGCTGGGACCCACAGCGCTGTGTCCTTGCTGCTGGCGCAGAGATACACCGCCGAGTCCTCCTGGGCCAGCATGCTCACTGTGAGGCGAAAGTCAGAAGAGTCTGGCTGCTCAGCCGAGAATCTCTGGGTAATGTTTCCTCTCACCTGCTCTTTCTTATTGTAGAAGGAGAAGAGCATGTAAGGGCCTTGTCCCGGATCCTGTCGGTACCAGTAAGCACCGAGGTGCCCAGACATGGGGGCACATCTCAGCGTCACCTTCTCCCCCTTCCGGGACAGCAGGAATCTGGGGATTAGTGTGACTCTGGAATTCGTGGTCACCCCCAGGAGATAAACGGCCATGAACCAGACAGTTCTGGAGTCCATGGCAGGGCCGGGGCCGGGCTGGGGAGTCTTCTAGGTTGGGATTGTTTCACCCTTGCCCCTGAAGCCCTGGGTTTCTGTGCTCTGGATTGAATGGTTAGGTGTGTGACGTCACTGCCCCGGCTGCTGTCACTGTCTCTGGGGAATGTTGAGGTCGAAGGATGGACAAGCCCTGTGACCAAGAGGAGGGTCTCCCAGCTCTCAGCCTGGGGACTCTGACCTCCGATATCTGCCCCATCGAGGATCTTCTCCCTCCAGTTCCTCTTTTTCCCTGTGCTTTCTCCCAGGCCCACCAGTTCCTTCCATTACCGAGAGAATCAATTCCATTTCCAAACCTGGGTCTTTGGGATCCAGTACTTGTCTCTGCCTCTTTCCAGGACAGCTAGGCCCAACCTGACCACAACTCTAACCAGGCTTCAATCAACCAGTCGGATTGATTGAGCACTCACTGAGTGCAGGGGACTGTACTAAGTGCTTGGGAGAGTACAATACAACAGAGTTGTAGACACGGTCCCTGCCCACAATGAGCTTAGAGTTTAAAGGAATGAAACTTTTGAAGGGAAACTTTTCTGTTTCTCAAAACTAGCGGGACAGCTGAGAAATAATTCAGTGTAGATTGTCAATATTGTGGAAATTTGAGGAAGATCTTGCTAGTAGTACCAAATTTCAGAGTTCAAACGAATCACAGCTTCATACTGCCCCCTTCTGGTGGAGCTCTAGAGCGGCCTGCTCAGATGGAGGGGGCGCAGAGCATGGCTAGCGGAGGAGGACACTAATAATAATAATGTTGGT
Organism: Ornithorhynchus anatinus; assembly: GCF_004115215.2. Lineage (NCBI taxonomy): Eukaryota > Metazoa > Chordata > Mammalia > Monotremata > Ornithorhynchidae > Ornithorhynchus > Ornithorhynchus anatinus. The sequence goes on from NC_041729.1 coordinate 170,291,171, forward strand.
ATTTGTTAAGCGCTTACTATGTGCAAAACACTGTTCTAATCGCTGGGGAATGCAAGATGATCAGGTTGTCCCACGTGGGGCTCACAGTTTTAATCCCCATTTTACAGATGAGGTCACTGAGGTACAGGGAAGTGAAGTGACTTGCCCAAAGTCACACAACTAGCAAGCGGCGGAGCTGGGTTTAGAACCCATGACCTCTGACTCCCAAGCCCGGGCTCTTTCCACTGAGCCACGATGCTTCTCTATCAGCAACGGGCTAAAAGCAGGGTGGGTGTGAGAGGTTAAAAAAGGAGAATATTGAATAAACGATTAGTGAAATAAGCAGAATAAATGAACAATTACACACTTCTCAGGAAAGGACACCTACTGCGTATATCATGAAGAGAAGGGGAGAGGGAAGGCCTCCTGGAAGAACTGGCCGCTTTGCGAGAGTTTTTGAATGTAGGGAACCATGTGGTTTGGTTAGTGTGAGTGAGAAGGGAGACCCATTCTGGAATGGTGCTATTTACTGAGCACTCACTGTGTACAATGCACTGTACTAAACATTGGGGAAAGTACAAAAAAATGAGGCTGGTTCCCTGCCCACCTGGAGCTTCCACTCTTAGCAGAGATCTCATGTAAGGGGAATGGCAAAGCGTAACGGGTCAGAGAAGTGAGAGTTGAAAGTGCCTTAGAGTTGGAGGGCAGGTCTGGAGCTGATATGACTGTGAACTGTGGGAGACAGAGAAGCAGTTTAGCATAGTGGATAGAGCACAGGCCTGCAAGTCAGAAGGACTTAGTTCTAATTCCATCTCCACCCCTGTCTGCTGTGTGACCTTGGGCAAGTCACTTCACTTCTCTACGCTTCAGTTACCTTATCCGTAAAACAGGGGATTAAGATTATAAACTCCATGTGTGTCATGGATGGTTGTCCAACCTTATTATCTTGTATCTACCTCAGTGCTTAGTACAGTGTCTGGCACATAGTAAGTGCTTAAAAAATTCCATTGAAAAAAGAGAGTGGGAAGAAAAAATGAACACAATCGTTGACATCTATGCATCCAATGACTGAGTTTTTGAGTTAGGTGGAGGACAAGGAATAACAGCAAGAAAGAGCACTGCACTGCCTCAGAGGCCTGAGTTACTAGATAAACCCTTCCCCCGGAAACACTCGCTCACCTTAATTTTTCATAGGGACTTTTGCAGGAGGTTAAGGAGGAAGTTGGTGATTTCAGAAATGCTGGGCCATATTATGGGATAACGGAGATGTTAAGGAGAGTCAGGGGAGTATTGCTCTGGAGAGTGTCAGTTTCTTTCTTCTGAAGGTGAGAAAGGGTGACAACAGTGCTCAGTGCTTAGAACAATGCTTGGCACTTAACAAATATCATTATTATTATTATTATTATGACAGTTTCAGGGAGATGTAGTGGAGAATTAGCCATTTAGGACAATCGTGGGGAGGGCTGGGTGGAGAATCTGCTGCTCCATCCTGAGTGGCTTTCACCATCAGCTGTGGGCATGGGAGCCTCTTCTGACACCTGCTTCCAACCAAGCTCTGGCACTAACCGCTCACCCCCTCCAACTTCGCGCCCAGCCCCTCTCCTGACATCCTGAGTGAAGCTGGCTTTCAACCCAGTGGTCGGGCGCCCCTTCCTCCTTTCCCCAATGGTAGCTCCTGCTGCAGGGTGGGACAAAGCCAGGGTTCAGGAGCAGATGGAAGTGGGATGGAAGAGCAGGTGACGGGATGGTGGGATGGCGGGGAGTGAGGGAGGATCGGTCCAAGGCTCCATAACAATAGCGGGAGTCTTGGCCCCCCTCCCCCCGAGCCCTGCCGCCACTCAGCTCCCTTGGTGCAGGCGAGAGGTTTGTGTGTGGGGCAGGGCTGGGGCCCCAGCCCTGTGGAGGAACTGCTTGCACAGAAATACCACGTTGAGTCCCCAGGTTCAGCGCGCTGGGCTGACAGCTTCGAAGGCGAGTTCTGGGTCTCAGCCGAGAAGCATTCATTGGGCATTCCTCATTTGTCTAGTACTGCCAGTTCTGGAAGTAAATCAGGAACTGCTGCTCCCGGCCTGCTTGCTGCCGGTACCAGTCGACAAGTGGTGTCCAGATTACAACTCAGGGTCACGTTCTGTCCCTGCCCGGTGACCATGTGTCCTGGAGTCTGGGTGACTCCAGCATCCACGGAGCCTGCGGAGGAAGGAGAGAGAAGGCAGGAGGCAGAGGCCGGGGACCAGACTCTGCCAGGGAAAGGGCTAAGCTGGGCCCCGCACAACCCAGCCAGGGGATACCCAGCCAGGGGATTTCCCGCCGGCGCCCAGGACTCACCTGCTCCCAGGACACAAACGGTCCCCAACCACACCAGCCTGGGGCCCATGGCTGAGTTGGGGCCGGACTGGACCATCTCCCAACTCGAGGCGCTGAAGCTTAGATTTTCAGAAGTTTGGGTTGGTTAGATCTGTGTTGTGATGTCACTGACCCTGCTTACTGGCACTACCCCTGGGGAAATGGCAGTAGGGGGTGAGCCCGGATACCCTCTCCCCATGATTCCGAGCCCACTGAGGGAATTTATATTCATTCAATCGAATTTATTGAGCACTTACTGTGTGCAGACCATCGTTTTAGGTGTTTAGCCACTTTCTAAGGGAACTGACTCCTCCCACAGCTTCTCAGGGACCCTGGGAGCACAGGGTTGGGAGCATGTGGGCGTTTCTCTCTTATTTTGCCATTGGCACACGGGTGCCCAGTATCCCAATGCAGCTGTTGGTGCAAGAGCCTACTGGTGGGTGGGGTTTCGTTCCCGGGTCCGAGACTTCAGGACCCAAGTTTTTTCATGGCGGCTCAAAGTATCTTCCTGGTTTCCCAATGTCTCCCCTGGAATTAGCTGTGATCCAGGTGGAGCCATCTGGTCAGTGACAGACCCCTTATGTAGGCAAGACTCCCTGAGGGAGGGGGTGATGAGGAGTGAGGGGCTCCTACCAGCAGTTGCGGGTGAGTCCAATTTGACTGGCACCAGATCCTTACAGGAGCCAAATTCAGGCATTAGAGGACAGAAGACCTGACCACCCTCAGATGTCAGCCCAGCCACGTCCAACCAGTCCCACAGCCCACGGTAACTACTGGACCAGTGCTGTCCGTGCCCGGCGAGGCAGTGGACGGTGTGTGGGGTAACAGGATGGGGCTGCTGGAGATGTCAGACAGGTGGAGAGGTGGGTCAGTGTCTGTATATATATATGTGTGTGTGTGTGTGTGTGTGTGTATGTGTTTGTGTGTGAGATGATGATGATGATGGTATCTGTTAAGCGCTTACTATGTGCCAAGCACTATTCTAAGTCCTGGGGTAAATACAAGGTAATCAGGTTGTTCCACAGTTCTAATCCCCATTTTACAGATGAGGTAACTGAGGTAGAGAAGTGAAGTGACTTGCCCAAAGTCACACAGCTGACAAGTGGTTGAGCCGGGATTAGAACTCACGACCTCATGACCTCTGACTCCCAAGCTCGTGCTCTTTTCACTAAGCCACACTGTTTCTCTAAGAGCTTGAGATCATATGCAAGCTCCATTCTGTGGTATCCCGCCTCCTCCTGCTCCCCGCTCTGGGCTCCCTCCCCTCCTTCAGCGGGCCCGTTGGGGCAGGAAACAGGGGGAAGTGTCTCTGACCTCAGTGGGAGCTGCTGTAGGCGCCGGACAAAAGGAGAGGCTGGAAAAGCCGGGTCTGAGGGCATCGAGGGGCGCAGTGGGGAGGAGGCAGAGGTGGGCTGTGGGAAAAGGTGAGTGTGAGTGTGAGTGTTCCTGAAACCCTATGGAATGGAGCAGGGGTCTTTGCTCCTGGCAGCCCCTCCCCATCCTGGCGGCTTTGGGAAGGGGTCGGTTTGGGCTAGGGGGAAAGAGAGAGGACCCCAAGGTCAGAGGCTCCATCGGGGTGGGTGTTCCTGAGTCCCTTTGAAATGGGGCGGGGGTCTCTGCTCCTGGCAGCTTTGGAGAGGGGTCTGTTTGTGCACGGGGAGGGCCAGGCCCTGCAGCGCTGTGTCCTTGCTGCTGGCGCAGAGATACACAGCCGAGTCCTCCGGGGCCAGCACTCTCACTGTGAGGCGGACAGATTTTTTTGGCTGCTCAGGAAAGAATCTCTCGGGGACCGTGTTATTATCTTGGAGTTTCTCATAGTAGAAGTAGAAGAGCGTCTGGGGGCCTTGTCCCGGGTCCTGCCGGTACCAGTACATGGCATCGTGGTTCTGGTCCTGCTCACAGTGCAGGGTCACGTTCTGTTGCCGGCCGGTGACCAGGTGTCTGGGGGTCTGGGTGATTCCAGCGTCTGCAGGGCCTTTGGGGGAAGGAGAGAGAAGGCAGGAGGCAGAGGCCGGGGGCCAGACGCTGCCAGGGAAAGTGTTGGAGCTGGGTCCCGGACAGGCCAACCGAGGGATTTCCCGTCTGTGCCCAGGACTCACCCCGTCTGTGCCCAGGACTCACCTGCTCCCAGGACACAAACGGCCACCAACCACAATGGCCCGGGGCCCATGGCGGGGTCAGGGCCGGTCTCGGTGTCTCCCAGCTTGGGACGCTGAAGCTTAGAATTTCAGAGTTTAGAATTTCAGTGGTCTGGGTTAGGTTGGTCTGTGTGTGATGTCACTGCACCTGCCTGCTGACATCGCCCCTAGAGGAATGGCAGTGGGAGTGAGCCTGGTGACCTTTTCCCCACAATTCTGATCCCACTGAGGGGTTTTATATGTTCATGTCCCTGTTCTTAAGGGAACTGGCTCCTCCCTCAACTTCTCAGAGTCCCTGGGAGCACAGGGATGAGGGTATGTGCTTATTCCTCACTTATTCTGTCATTCCACATAGTTGTCCAGTATCTCACTGCACTGCTGACAACAGCCACCTAGTACAGCAAAAGAACTTTTAAACGAAGCTGAATTCACACCACCATGCATACCATTTTTCAAGAATTGTATTAATTTCTGGGGTAGATACACTGTCATTTTACAGATAAAAAAACAGGCACAGAGAAGTTAAGAGACTGTCTCAAGTTCACACAGCAAGCAAATGGCAGAACAGGTATTCATTCAATAGTATTTATTTATTTATTGAGTGCTTACTATGTGCGGAGCACTGTACTAAGAGCTTGGAATGTACAAATCGGCAACAGATAGAGACAGTCCCTGCCCTTTGACTGGCTTACAGCCTAATCGGGGGAGACAGGCAGACAAGAACAATGGCAATAAATAGAGTTAAGGGGAAGAACATCTCATAAAAACAATGGTAAATAAATAGAATCAGGGTGATGTACATCTCATTAGAACCTAGGTGCCATGACTCCTTCCACTAGAGCACCCTCGTTCTCAGTTTTGCCTCTACCCAAAGCAGATAACTTTGTAGAGGTGGAACTTCCCCCTCCCTAAGAGCCTCTTCCTTCCTCCCTGCAGTGGTCCTGGAGGATTTCCTGATTCTAAAATACTCTAATCCTGTCCCTCGCTGGACACAGCCCTTCTCAGCGAGCCCCCAGCTGACCCTCAAAATGGGGTATTGCTCCCTGGTCCAAGACTTGGGGAACCCAAATGCAAAAGGTTCTTCAACTGTGGCGCAAAACATCTTCTGTGTATCTGGCCCCTCCTAGTTTCCCAACTCCTGCCTTGAGATTGGCTGTGTGGCGTAGTGGATAGAGCCCGGGCTTGGGAGTCAGAAGGTCATGAGTTCTAAATTCGGGCTCCTCTACTTGTCTGCTGAGAGACCTTGTGAAAGTAATAATAATAATAATAATGTTGGTATTTGTTAAACGCTTACTATGTGCCGAGCACTGTTCTAAGCGCTGGGGTAGACACAGGGGAATCAGGTTGTCCCACGTGGGGCTCACAGTTTTAATCCCCATTTTACAGATGAGGTAACTGAGGCACCGAGAGGTTAAGTGACTTGCCCAAAGTCACACAGCTGACAAGTGGCCGAGCCGGGATTCGAACCCATGACCTCTGACTCCAAAGCCCGTGCTCTTTCCACCGAGCCACGCTGCTTCTCTAACGAGAAGAGAAAGTTCTCTGTTAGAGTTCTCTGTTAGAGAAAGTCTTGGGCCTCAGTGACCTCATCTGGAAAATGGGGATTGAGACTGAGTCCCACGTGAGACAGGGGCTGTGTCCAACCCGATTTGCTTGGATCCACCCAGCGCTTACAGTGCCTGGCACATAGTAAGACCTTAATAAATACTTTAATTATTATTATTAATTATTGTTAGAATCCAGGAGGCAACAGCAGGTCGCTGATGGATCCCTCGTGTAGGGGAGCCTCCCCATAGGAAGAGGGGGTGTGGAGAGAGGGATTCCTGCCCGCAGCTGCGGGACAGTACAGTTTGACTGGCAAAAATCGCAATAGGAGCTAAATTTAGGAGTGAGAGGACAGAGGCCCTGAATGCCCTTCAGGGTCTGCCCTGCCACCTCCAACCAGCCCCACTGCCTATGGTGGTTCCTGGACCAGTGCCATCCGTGCCTGCCCGGCGAAGTCCTGGAGAGTGTGTGGAGCTACCGGATGGGGCTGCAGGAGGGGACAGTCTGGTGGGGAAGTGGGCTAGGGTCTGTGTGTGTTTGTGTGTGCGTGTTTGTGTGTGTGCGTGTGTGTGTGATCACACATGTGCTCCGTGGAACAAGGGTGTATCCCCTCTGGATAGTGTCTCACCTCTTCCCCCACCCCACTCTGCACCCCCTCGCCCACATCAGAGGGGGCCGTTGAGGCAGGAAACAGGGGGAAGAGACTGTGCCCTCGGAGGGAGAAGCTGCAACCTGCCGGGCGAAAGGGAGCTGGATAAGCCGGGTCCGAGGGCATCGAGGGGCGCAGTGGGGAGGGGGCGCAGGTGGGCTAGGGGAGAAAGATGAGCCTCCCAAACCTCCCAAGGCGGAGCGGGGTCTCTGCTCCCGGCAGCCCCATCCCCTTCCTGGTGGCTTTGAGGGAGGGTCGGTTTGTGCAGGTGGCGGCCGGGTCCGGCAGCGCTGTGTTCTTGCTGCTGGGGCAGAGATACACCGCCGAGTCCTCCGGGGGCCAGCACGCTCACCGTGAGGCGCAGGGGAGAGGCGTCTGGCTGCTCAGTGGCTAATCTCTTGGGAAGGTCTCCTTTCTCTCGCTCTTCCTTATAGTAGAAGGAGAAGAGCATCTGGGGGCCTTGCCCTGGAACCTGATGGTACCAGAACACATAGAAGTGCTCAGATATGGGGGCACAGTTATGGGGGCACACCTCAGCGTCACATTCTCTCCCTTCTGGGACAGCAGGTATCTGGGGGTTTGTGTGACTCTGGTGTTTGTGGTCACCCCCAGGAGACAAACGGCCACGAACCAAAATGTCCTGGGGTCCATCCCGAGGCGGGAGCTAGGCTGGGGGGTCTTCCAGCTTGGGGCTCCTTCCCCCTGTCGGAGAGTTGCAGAGCTCAGTGTTTCTGTGCTCTGGATTGACTGGTTCTGTGTGTGTGGTCAGTGCCCTACCTGCTGGCACCTCCCCTGGGGAACGATAATAATAATAATGGTATTTGTTAAGCCTTACTATGTGTCCAGCATTGTTCTAAGAGTACTGTACTTAGCCCTTGGGAGAAGGAGAGTTGGTAGACACGTTCCCTGCCCACAACGAGTTTACAGTCTAGAGGAGCAACTTTCACAGTTCAAAGTTATCACAGCTTCATACTGCCGCCATCCGGTAGCCCTGGAGAACCTTGCTGAAACGGAAGGGGCGCAGAGGATGCTGGAGGAGGAAGACACTGTCAGCAGCACTTTCTGGCCAGGTTGGGGCGGGGGGGTGAGCGGTGGAAAAGAAAAATAGTGAACAAACGATTAGTGAAATAAAGAGAATTGATGAACAACTACACACTTCTCAGGGAAGGGTACCTGTTGTGTATATCATGAAGAGAAGTAGGGGTTAGGCCAGAAAAGCCATCCTGGAGGAGCTGGCAGCTTTGCAAGAGGTTTTCTCAGAGTGAGTGGGGAGTCTCATTCTGATGTGGTGTTAAAGGTATTTATTGAGTATTCACTGTGCCTAACGTACTGTATTAAACAGTGGGTCGCAGAAGGGAGAGTTAAAAGTGCCTTAAAGTTGGAGGGCAGGTTGAGAGCTGTCACAACTTTAAGCTATGGGATAGGGAGAAGAGAGGAGGAAAGCTGAAATAGACGCACATATTGAGGACCCTGAAACCAATGATTGAGTTTCTGAGTAGAGGAGAAGCACATGTTGAAGACCTTGAAACCAATAGTTGAGTTTCTAAGCAGAGGAGAGGACAAGGACATATGGCAAGAAAGCGCACAGAGCTGCCACGGAGGCTTGAGACGCTGATGAAAAATCCTTCCCCCGGAAACTCTCTCACCTTTGTTTTTCATTAGACCTTTAGCGGGAGGTTAAGGACATGGTTGCTTTGGGCAAAAGCACGGGTTTAGGAGTCATAGGACGTGGGTTCTAATCCCCCCTCCACCACGTCTCAGATGTGTGACCTTGAGAAAGTCACTTAACTTCCCTATACTTCAGTTACCTCATCTGTAAATTGGGGATTAAGACTGCAAGCCCCACGTGGGACAACCTGATTATCTTGTATCTATCTACTCCAGCGCTTAGAACAGTGCCTGGCAAGTAGTAAGTGCTTAACAAATATAATTATTATATCATCATTATTATTCTGGAACCATGGGCCATGTTATCGGTAACAAAGGACACTATGGACAGTCAGGGTTTATTAATAATAATAAAAATAATGGTATTTGTTAAACGCTTATGTGCCAGGCACTGTACTAAGTGCAGGGATGAATTCAAGCAAATAGAGTTGGACACAGTACTGTTAGTTTCTGTCTCCTGAGAGGGGGAAAGGACGATAAGTGACAGTTTCGAGGAGATGCGGAGGAGAATTGGCCATGTAGGAAAGTCGTGGGGGCGGGCTGGGAGGAGAATCTGCTGTTCCTTTCTGAGCTGCTTTCACAGACAGCTGTGGTCGTGGGAGCATCTTCTGATAGCTGTTTCCAGGCCGCGGCACTACCTGCCCTCCCCCACCACCCTGCGCCCAGTTTATCTCGGCTTCTGGTTTATCCTGTGTGAAGCCGGCTTTGAATCCAGGGGTCGGGTGCCCCCTCCTCCTCTCCCCACCAGTTGCTCGGCCGCAGAGCGCTGCAAAGCCGGGGATCAGGAGCAGATGGAGGTGGGGTGGGGGAGCGGGTGGCCGGGGCAGGGGGGCGGGGGGGCGGGAGGGGCGGTCCAACTCTCCGTGGGAATAGCTGAAGTCTTCATCCCCCTCCCTCCGAGTCCTCCCCTCGTGCTCTCCCACCGACCAACTCTCTTGGTGCAGGCGGGAGGTTTGTGTATGGAGCAGGGCCGGGGCCCCAGCGCTGTGGAGACACTGCTCGCACAGAAATACCGTGCCGAGTCTCCAGGTTCAGCGTTCTGGACTGACAGCTTCGAAGACGAATCCTGGTTCGTAGCTGAAAAGCGGTCGTTGGGTAGCCCTGATTCGTCCATTGTTTTCGAGTTCTGGAAGTAAATCAGGAAATGCAGCCCCCGGCCCGCCTGCTGCTGGTACCAGTACACATATGGGTGTCCAGTGATGGGTTTACAACGCAGGGTCACGTTCTGTCCCCGGCCTGTGACCAGGTGTCTGGTGGTCTGGGTGACACCGGCGTCCGCGGGCCCTGCGGGGGGAGGAGACAGAAGTCAGAAGCCGGAGGCCAGAGGCTGCCAGAGCAAGGGCCGAAGCTGGGACCCGGCCAACCCAGGCTGGGCGTTTTCCATCTGTGCCCAGGACTCACCTGCTCTTAGGAGACAAATGACCACCAACCACAGTGGCCCGGGGCTCATGGCGGGATCGGGGCCGGACTGGGCGACTCCCGGGTAGGGGCTGTTTCCCCTCAGAATGTAGGGCTTGGTTTCTTCAGGTCCCGTTAGTCGAGTATGTGATGTCACATTGCGCTCTCTTCCCCGTAGGCTGTGTTGGGCTTGCTGAGAAGCAGCGTGGCTTAGTGGAAAGAGCACGGGCTTGGGAGTCAGAGGTCGTGGGTTCTAATCCCGGCTCTGCCACTTGTCTGTTGTGTGACCTTGGGCAAGTTACTTAACTTTTCTGTGCCTCAATTACCTCATCTGTAAAGTGGGGATAAAAAAATGTGAGCCCCACGTGGGACAATCTGATTACCTTGTATCTACCCCAGCGCTTAGAGCAGTGCTCAGCACATAGTACGCGCTTAATACCACTATTTTTTTTTAATTTTTGCCGTGCAAAGCAGATCTGAATTAATAATGATGATATTTGGTAAGCGCTTACTATGTGCCAAGCATTGTTCTAAGCTCTGGGGTAGATACAAATTAATCAGGTTGTCCCACATGGGGCTCACAGTCTTAATCCCCATTTTACAGATGAGGTAACTGAGGTAAATAATAAAAATAATGTTATTTGTTAAGCGCTTACTCTGTGGGGATTAAGACTGTGAGCCTCACGTGGGACAACTTGATTACCCTGTAATAATAATAATAATGTTGGTATTTGTTAAGCGCTTACTATGTGCCGAGCACTGTTCTAAGCGCTGGGGTAGACATAGGGGAATCAGGTTGTCCCACGTGGGGCTCACAGTCTTCATCCCCATTTTACAGATGAGGGAACTGAGGCACAGAGAAGTTAAGTGACTTGCCCACAGTCACACAGCTGACAAGCGGCAGAGCTGGGATTCGAACTCATGAGCCCTGACTCCAAAGCCCATGCTCTTTCCACCCCCATGCTGTATCTACCCCAGCGCTTAGAACGGTGCTTTGCACAAAGTAAGCGCTTAACAAATACCAACATTGTTATTATTATTATCACGCAGGGATCGGGGCTGCCCCCTCTGGCCAGGGATTGGGAATCCCCAGGACCTAGGATGGATCCTGGGGCTGTGGCTGGGGAAACACCATGGGGATTTGACAGGTCTTGAAGTTGATCTGACCTAGGAATGGCAAGAGAAAGGGGATGGGGTTGGGAATTAGGGAGGGGACAGAAGGAGAGTGTTGGCATACCGAGAGGTAGGGTCTCGATATGAGGTGGGTCCTGGGAAAGGAAGAGGCGCGTGGGGGTGTCAGGGAGAGGGGTTCATTCATTCAATCGTATTATTGAGCGCTTACTTTGTGCAAAGCACTATACTAAGCGCTCGGGAGAATACAACAAGAAGCAGACACATTTACTGCCCACAATGAGTTTACAATCTAGAGGGGGAGACAGCCATTAACTCATTCAATCGCATTTATTGAGTGCTTACTGTGAGCAAATCACTGTACTAAATCCTTGGGAGAGTACAATTTAACAATAGACAGCTGATTGATTCCTGTCTCCTCCCCTCTAGACTGTGAGCTCATTGTGGGCAGGGATTGTCACTGTTTATTATTGTATTTTTCATTCCCAAGCGCTTCACTCCCAGTGCTCTCTTCCCAGTAAACGCTTAATAAATGTGATTGATTGAATGAATGAATGTCATTTTCATTCATTCAGTAGTATTTATTGAGCGCTTACTATGTGCAGAGTACTGTTCTAAGTGCTGGGGTAGATACAGGGGAATCAGGTTGTCCCACATGAGGCTCACAGTCTTCATCCCCATTTTACAGATGAGGGAACGGAGGCACAGAGAAGTAAAGTGACTTGCCCACAGTCACACAGCTGACAGGTGGCAGAGCCGGGATTCGAACCCCTGACCTCTGGCTCTCAAGCCCGTGCTCTTTCCACTGAGCAACGCTGCTTCTCTTTCGTGGCTGTCCTCATCATTATCATCATGATTGATATCATTATTTGTAGTTGCTACTGCAGTAAGTCAGGTTCGATTGTGTCTTTGCCCGGCACTGTCCTCCAGCTGGTTCCAGGGACCAGGTTGTCCTGCCTTTGTCCAGAAAGTCAGAGTCTGAGCCAGGTCTGTGGCCCTTCAGCCCCCTCCGGGCCTCCTGCTTCCTGCCCCCGGACGGGGGAGGTTCGTGCACGGGTCGGAGGGGACACTGCAGCGCTGTGGTTACACTGCTCGCGCAGAAATACAGCGACGACTGGTTCGTGTTCGCAGAACCCAGGGTCAGGGGGAAGAACTCCTTCTCTTCTCGAGAGACCAAATATCCCTGTGGGATGTCTCCTTCCTCAGTAGAGCCTTTGACACTGGAGAAACGGATCAGCCGCAGCCCCTGCCCCGGGTCCTGCCGATACCAGTACATGGCGTCGTGGGCCATGTTCTGTGCACATCTCAGGATCACCTTCGTCCCCGTCCGGACCAGCAGGTATCTGGGGGTCTGGGTGACTCCGGCGTCCGCTGGGCCTGTGGGGGAAGGAGAGAGAAGGCAGGAGGCAGAGGCCGGAGACCAGATGCTGCCAGGGAAAGGGCTGGAGCTGGGGCCCGGACAGCTCAGCTGGGGAATTTCCCATCTGCACCCAGGACTCACTTGCTCCCAGGACAAAAAAGGCCACCAA